>NC_045632.1:59450830-60724788 GCF_009829155.1 Mustela erminea | reverse complement strand
GAGACCTGGCTGGCGCCTCAGTCCCAGGGACTGGGGACACCTGAACAATTTCAGAGGACTCCACCTGCCACCCAGAAGGAAACCATGGCATTAGGAACTCTGGAAATGACTCAGAGCGGGAGAAATCTGTATGACCACCTGAGGCCACCCCCCCATTCCCTGGCCCGTGGGACACAAACCACACCCTCAACTCAGCCCTCAGGTAGTCTTGCCACACAGCTGGAAGGTTGAACCTGCCATGATCCTAGGCCCCAATCCTAACCCTAGGTTGACTTCTTAAAGGACCACACCCAGAGGCCTGGCTCCAAATTCCCAGGGAATAGGGACACCTGAGTGAAGCACAGTCTCATCCTACAACAAAGGCAGAAATCTTGCCCTTTAGAACTGCAGAAAAGATTTAGAACAGGAGAAATCTGAATGACATATTGAACCAATCCCTGCTTATTTATAGTTTCATACCAGACTGAACACAGAGCCTGAGCCTGATACTCTCCTTAACTCTAGCCCTCAATTCAGATGTCTCTGAAGGTCTCCATACCTAAGCAGATCACACCTTCCATGATCCTGGGACTACCCCTAATCTAGCTGAAAACATAGGTGAAAACATGTACATACCTTTCTACCAAGAGGACATAAAAGTAACCAAGAGACTCATGAAAAAGTGCTCCACAGCAATAGCCATCAGGAAAATACAAATCAAAACCACAGTGAGATACCACCTTGCAACACCTGGCATGGCTAAAATTGTCAACACAGGGAAAACAAATGCTGGCGAGGACATGGTGAGAGGGGAACACTCTTACAGTGGGAGTGCACGCTTGTACAACCACTCTGCCACATGTTCCCCAGTTTCTTCCAGAACTTAAAAATATAGCTACCCTACAACCCAGCAATTGACTACTAGGTATTTAACCCAAAGATACAGATTTTGGAGCATCTAGGTGGCTCAGTGGGTCAAGCCTCTGCCTTTGGCTCAGGTCATGATCTCAGGGTCCTGGGATCAAGCCCTGCATCAGGCTGTCTGCTCAGCAGGGAGCCTGCTTCCCCCACCACCCACCTGCCTCTCCGCCTGCTTATGATCTCTCTCTCTCTCTGTCAAATAAATAAATAAAATCTTAAAGAAAATACAAATTGAGTGAAAAATAGTGGCATCCACCACCACCCACCCCCCAAGTGTTCATTACAGCATTATCCACTCTGGCCAAACTATGGAAAGAGCCCAGATGTCCATGGACAGATGAATGGATAAAGAAGATGTGGTTCATATCTAACAATGGAATATTATTCAGCCATCAGAGAGGATGAAGACTAACCATCACATCCATAGATGGAACTGGTGGGTATTACGCTGAGCGAAATAAGGCTATCAGAGCAAGACAATCGGTACATGGGTTCACCCATGTGTGAAATAGAAGAAATGCCTCAGAGGATCAGAGGGGAAGGGAGGGAAAACTGAATGAGAAGTCATCCAAGAGGGAGAAAAACCATAAGAGACTCTTCATTACAGAAACGAACTGAGGGTTGCTGGAGGGGAGGTGGATGGGGGATGGGGTAACTGGGTGGTGGGCATTAAAGAGGGCACATGATGCAATGAGTACTGGGCAATATACACATCTGATCTACTATTGAACACTACATCTGAAACTAATGATGTACTGTAAGTTGGCTCATTGAATTAAGTTAAACAAAAAGAACTCAAGCAAACACTCCTAAAAATTTGTATGGAACCACCAAAGATACTGAACAGCCAATGCAATGTTGAGAAGACAAACAAGGCTGGAGGAGTCACAATTCCAGATTTCAAGTTATACTTGAAAGTTATACTTTCAAGTTATTCTAACAGTATGGCACTGGCACAAAAATACACACAGCGACCTAGGGAACAGGATAGAAGCCCAGATATAAACCCGCAATTGTGTGGCCTATTAGTCTTCCACAAAGCAGGCAAAAATATCGAACGGAAAAGAAAAGTATCTAGTGTTGGGAAAACAGGACAGCTATGCACAGAAGAATGCAATTACTCTGCTTCCTTATGTCATGCAGACACAGAAGCTCAAAACAGTTTCAAGACCTCAATGGGAGACCCAAAACCATAAAAATCCTACAAGAGGGCACAGACCATAACTTCCTGACATGGACCAAAGCAACATTTTTCGAGACTGTCTCCCGAGGCAAAGGAAATACAAGCAAAAATAAACAATTGGGACTGTATCACAATAAATTTCCACACAACAGAAGAACTAGGGAGAACTAATAATAATAAGACAACCTACTGAAAGGGAGAAAATATTTGCAAATGTCCTATGCAGCAAAGGAATAGTGTCCAAAATATGTGGAGTGGATACAACTTAACACCAAAAATAATAATAATAATAATCCAGTTAAAAAATAGTCCAAAAGGGGCACCTAGGTGGCTCAGTGGGTTAAAGCCTCTGCCTTTGGCTCAGGTCATGATCCCGGTCCTGGGATCGAGCCCCACATCGGGCTCTCTGCACCGCGGAGAGCCTGCTTCCTCCTCTCTCTCTCTCTCTGCCTGCCTCTCTGCCTACTTGTGATCTCTGTCTGTCAAATAAATAAATAAAATCTTTTTAAAAAAAATAGTCCAAAGACATCAACAGACATTTCTCCAAAGAAGAAATATAGATGGCCAACGGTCCCATGAAAAGAATTTCACCATCACCCAAACTCAGGAAAATGAAAATCAGAAATATAATGAGATATTACCACATACTGTCAGAATGGCTCCCATAAGCAGCACAAAGAACAACAGGTGCTGGGAGGATGTGGGGAAAGGGGACCCTCAAGCACTGTTGGTGGAAAAGCAAACTCCTGGGAGTCAAGATGGCAGAGAAGTAGCAGGCTGAGACTACATCGGGTATCAGGAGATCAGCTAGATAGCTTATCAAACCATTGCAAACACCTACAAATCCAACAGGAGATCGAAGAGAAGAAGAACAGCAATTCTAGAAACAGAAAATCAACCACTTTCTGAAAGGTAGGACTGGTGGAGAAGAGAATCCAAAGCAACAGGAAGACAGACCACAGGGGGAGGGCCCGGCTCCCGGCAAGCAGCAAAACAACGAAGCTCTAAATCAGGACTTTTAAAAGTCTGCTCCACAGAGAGACATCTCTCCAGAGGCTAAACCGGGGTGAAGTCTATGCGGGGTCAGCATGGCCCCAGGTCCGGCAGGGTCACAGAAGGATCGGGGGTGTCTGAGTGTCACAGAGCTCGCAGGTATTAGAGCGGGGAAGCCGGCTACAGAGACAGAGCTGAGGAGTGAGCTCTCAACTCGGGGTTACCTTGAACCGGGCACAGGCTGGGTGAGCTCCGAGCACGGCCGGAGGCCAGGGAGACGGGAGTGATTGAGCGCTTTTCTCTGAGGGCGCACTGAGGAATGGGGCCCCAAGCTCTTGGTTCCTCCAAGCTGGAGATTGGGAGGCCGCCATCTTCGTTCCCGTCCTCCAGAACTCTACGGGAAGCGGTCAGGGAACAAAAGCTGCCGAAAGCGAATCCGAGCGAATGACTTAGCCTGGCCCCTGTTAAGGGCGGTGCAATTCCGCCTCGGGCAAAGATACTTGAGAATCACTACACCAGGCCCCTCCTCCAGAAGATCAACAAGAAATCCAGCCGAGACCAAGTTCACTTACCAAGGAGAACAGCGGAATTTCAGAGGAGGAGAAAGCAGAGCAAGGAATTCATGGCTTTCTCCCCATGATTCTTTAGTCTTGCAGTTAATTTAATTTATTTTAATCTTTTTTTCTTCTGCTAAATTTTTTTAACTTTTACCCTTTCCTTT
Organism: Mustela erminea; assembly: GCF_009829155.1. Classification (NCBI taxonomy): domain Eukaryota; kingdom Metazoa; phylum Chordata; class Mammalia; order Carnivora; family Mustelidae; genus Mustela; species Mustela erminea. The sequence continues at coordinate 60,720,991 of NC_045632.1, read as the reverse complement.
TTTTAACGTTTTTTAACTAGTTTATCTTAACAATACCTTTAATTTAAAAAATAATAATGATAATCTTTTTTGAACCTTCATTATTATAATCATATTATATCCTTCATTGTATCTGACTTTATTTTTTGTATACACATAAGGTTTTTTTCTTCTAAAAAAATTTGGGATACAACTTCTTCTAATAGATGAAAATATACCCTAAATCTAGCTCCGGGCTTGTCCTAGTCTCCAGCCCAAGCAAATTCTCTCCACTTTCTTTTTCTTTATTCTCCCAACTAAGTTACTTTATCAATTCCTTTTTTAGAAATTAGAAAAAAATTTTTTTTCATCTTTATAGACATATTCCATCCCTTCACTGTGTTTACCCTCATATATGTTTTTCATTCTTTAAAATTTGGAGAGTTAGTTTCTTCTAAGAGACCAAAATACTCCCAAAATTAAGTGGGTGACCCTGTTCTAGTCACCAGTCTAATATACATATTTTTTTCTTTTTTATATTTTTTCTTTGTTTTCTTTTTTTTTATTTTTTTTTTTCTGAACTTCTTTTTGTCCCCTTTCTCCCCCCAGTGATTTGGGGTCTCTTCTGATTTGGTTAAAGCGCATTTTCCTGGGGTCTTTGCCACCCTTTTAGTATTTTATTTGCTCCTTCATATATTCTTATCTGGACAAAATGACAAAGCAGAAAAACTCACCACAAAAAAAAGAACACGAGGCAGTACCAAAGGCTAGGGACCTAATCAATATGGACATTGGTAATATGTCAGATCTAGAGTTCAGAATGACGATTCTCAAAGTACTAGCCAGGCTCGAAAAAGGCATGGAAGAACTTAGAGAAACCCTCTCTGGAGATTTAAAAAAAAAAAAAGCCCATTCTAGAGAAATAAAGGAACTAAAATCTAACCAAGTTAAAATTTAAAAAGCTATTAATGAGGTGTAATCAAAAATGGAGGCCCTTACTGCTAGGATAAATGAGGCAGAAGAAAAAATTACTGATTTAGAAGACCAAATGACAGAGAATAAAGAAGATGAGTAAAAGAAAGAAAAACAGCTACTGGACCACGAGGGGAGAATGTGAGAGATAAGTGACACCATAAGATAAAAAAACATTAAAATATTTGTGATTCCAGAAGAAGAAGAAAGAGAGAGGGGAGCAGAAAGTATATTGGAGAGAATTATTGTAGAGGATTTCCCTAATATGGCAAAGAGAACAAGCATCAAGAGATTCCCCCCTCAAAATCAGTAAGAATAGGTCCACACCCCATCACCTAATAGTAAAATTTACAAGTCTTAGCAACAAAGAGAAAATCCTGAAAGCAACCCAGAAAAAGAAGTCTGTAACATACAATGGTAAAAATATTAGATTGGCAGTGGATTTATCCACAGAGACCTGGCAGGCCAGAAAGAACTTCAGAGCACTAAACAAGAAAAACATGCAGCCAAGAATTCTATATCCAGCTAGGCTATCATTGAAAAGACAAGGAGAGATAAAAATCTTCCAGGACAAACAAAAACTAAAATAATTTGCAAACACCTAACCAGCTCTACAGGAAATATTGAAAGGGGTCCTCTAAGCAAAGAGAGACCCTAAAAGAACTAGATCAGAAAGGAACATAGACAATACACAGTAACAGTCACCTTACAGGCAATACAATGGCACAAAATTCGTATCTCTCAATAGATACCCTGAATCTAAATGGGCTAAATGCCCCAATCAAAAGACACAGGGTATCAGAATGGATTTATAAAAAAAAAAAATCAATATGCTGCCTACAAGAAACTCATTTTAGACCCGAAGACATCTCCAGATTTAAAGTGAGGGGGTGGAAAACAAATTACCATGCTAATGAACATCAGAAGAAAGCTGGGGGGCGCCTGGGTGGCTCAGTGGGTTAAGCCGCTGCCTTCGGCTCAGGTCATGATCTCGGGGTCCTGGGATCGAGTCCCGCATCGGGCTCTCTGCTCAGCAGGGAGCCTGCTTCCTCCTCTCTCTCTCTCTGCCTGCCTCTCTGCCTACTTGTGATGTCTCTCTGTCAAATAAAAATAAATAAAATCTTTAAAAAAAAAAAAAAAAAAAAAAAAAGAAGAAAGCTGGGGTGGCAATCCTTATATCAGATCAATTAGATTTTAAGCTAAAGACCATAATAAGAGATGAGGGAGGACACTAGATCATACTCAAAGGGTCTGTCCAACAAGAAGATCTAACAATTTTCAAGATCTATGCCCCTAACATGGGAGCAGCCAACTATATAAACCAATTAATAACAAAATCAAAGAAACACATCGACAACAATACAATAATAGTAGGGGACTTTAACACTCCCCTCACTGAATTGGACAGACCAATCCAAGCAAAAGATCAAAAAGGAAATAAAGGCCTTAAATGACACACTGGACCAGATGGATATCACAGATCTATTCAGAACATTCCATCCCAAAGCAACAGAATACCCATTCTTCTCTAGCGCACATGGAATATTCTCCAGAATGGATCACATCCTGGGTCATAAATCAGGTCTCAACTGGTATCAAAAGATTGGGATCATTCCCTGCATATTTTCAGACCACAATGCTCTGAAGCTAGAACTCAATCACAATTTGGAAAGAACCCAATACATGGAGACTAAACAGCACCCTCCTAAAGAATGAATGGGCCAACCAGGAAAATAAAGAAAAATTGAAAAAAATCAAGTAAACAAATGATAATGAAAATGGAATGGTTCAAAATCTGTGGGACAGAGCAAAGGCAGTCCTGAGAGGAAAATATATAACAGTACAAGCCTTTCTCAAGAAACAATAAAGGTCTCAAATACACAACCTAACCCTACATCTAAAGGAGTTGGAGAAAGAAAATAAAGAAAGCCTAAACCCAGCAGGAGAAGAGAAATCATAAAGATCAGAGCAGAAATCAATGAAATAGAAACCAAAAAAAATAAAATAAAACAATAGAACAAATCAATGAAACTGGTTTGTTATAAGGAGCTGGTTCATTATAAGAATTAGTAAGATTGATAAACCCCTGGCCAGACGTATCAAAAATAAAAGAGAAAGGACCCAAATAAATAAAATCATGAATGAAAGAGGAGAGATCACAACCAACACCAAAGAAATACAAACAATTATAAGAACATACTATGAGCAACTCTACACCAACAAATTTGAAAATCTGGAAGAAATGGATGCATTTCTAGAGACATATAAACTACCACAACTGAACCAGGAAGAGATAGAAAACCTGTACAGACCCATAACCAGTAAGGAGATTGAAACAGTCATCAAAAATCTCCAAACAGGGGCGCCTGGGTGGCTCAGTGGGTTAAAGCCTCTGCCTTCGGCTCAGGTCATGATCTCAGGGTCCTGGGATCGAGCCCCACATGGTGCTCCCTGCTCAGCAGGGAGCTTGCTTCCCTTCCTCTCTGCCTGCCTCTCTGCCTGCCTCTCTGCCTACTTGTGATCTCTCTCTCTCTCTCTCTCTGTGTCAAATAAATAAATAAAATCTTAAAAAAAAAAAAATCTCCAAACAAACAAAAGCCCAGGGCCAGGTGGCTTCCCAGGGGAATTCTACCAAACATTTAAAGAAGAATTAATTCCTATTCTCCTGAAACTGTTCCAAAAAATAGAAATGGAAGGGAAACTTCCAAACTCATTTTATGAGGCCAGCATCACCTTGATCCCAAAACCAGACAAGGATCCCATCAAAAAAGAGAATTACAGGGCGCCTGGGTGGCTCAGTGGGTTAAGCCGCTGCCTTCGGCTCAGGTCATGATCTCAGGGTCCTGGGATCGAGTCCCGCATCGGGCTCTCTGCTCAGCAGGGAGCCTGCTTTCTCCTCTCTCTCTCTGCCTGTGTCTCTGCCTACTTGTGATCTCTCTCTGTCAAATAAATAAATAAAATCTTAAAAAAAAAAAATTTAAAAAAAAAAAAAAAAAAAAAAAAAAAAAGAGAATTACAGACCAATATCCTTGATGAACACAGATGCGAAAATTCTCACCAAAATACTAGCCAATAGGATCCAACAGTACATCAAAAGGATTATTTTTTTTTTTAAAGATTTTATTTATTTGTCAGAGAGAGAGAGAGAGAGCAAACACAGGCAGAGAGAGTGGCAGGCAGAGTCAGAGGGAGAAGCAGGCTCCCTGCGGAGCAAGGAGCCCGATGTGGGACTCGATCCCAGGACGCTGGGATCATGACCTGAGCCGAAGGCAGCCGCTTAACCAACTGAGCCACCCAGGCGTCCCCATCAAAAGGATTATTCACCATGACCAAGTGGGATTTCTTCCAGGGCTGCAAGCTTAGTTCAACATCCACAAATCAATAAATGTGTTACAATACATTAATAAAAGAAAGAATAAGAACCATATGATACTCTCAATAGATGCTGAAAAAGCATTTGACAATGTACAGCATCCCTTCCTGATCAAAATTCTTCAAAGTGTAGGGATAGAGGGCACATACCTCAATATTTTCAAAGCCATCTACGAAAAACCTACAACAAATATCAGTCTCAATGGAGAAAAACTGAAATCTTTCTGCTAAGATCAGGAACATGGCAGGGATGTCTATTATCACCACTACTATTCAACACAGTACTAGAAGTCCTAGCCTCAGCCATCAGACAACAAAAAGAAATTAAAGGCATCCAAATAGGCAAAGAAGAAGTCAAACTACCACTCTTTGCAGATGATATGATACTATATGTGGAAAATCCAAAATACTCCACTCCAAAACTGCTAGAACTTGTACAGGAATTCAGTAAAGTGTCAGGGTATAAAATCAATGCACAGAAATCAGTTGCATTTCTCTACTGCAACAACAAGACAGAAGAAAGAGAAATTGAGGAGTCAATCCCATTTACGATTACACCCAAAATCATAAGATACCTAGGAATAAATCTAACCAAAGGGGCAAAGAATCTATACTCAGAAAACTATAAAGTACTCATGAAAGAAATTGAGGAAGACACAAAGAAATGGAAAAATGTTCCATGCTCCTGGATTTGAAGAATAAATATTGTGAAAATGTCTATGCTACCTAAAGCAATCTACATATTTAATGCAATTCCTATCAAAGTACCATCCATCTTTTTCAAAGAAATGGAACAAATAATTTTAAAATTTATATGGAACTAGAAAAGACCTCGAATAGCCAAAGGGATATTGAAAAAGAAAGCCAAAGTTGGTGGCATCACAATTCTGGACTTCAAGCTCTATTACAAAGCTGTCATCATCAAGACAGCATGGTACTGGCACAAAAACAGACACATAGATCAATGGAACAGAATAGAGAGCCCAGAAATAGACCCTCAACTCTATGGTCAACTAATCTTTGACAAAGCAGGAAAGAATGTCCAATGGAAAAAAGACAGCCTCTTCAATAAATGGTGTTGGGAAAATTGGGCAGCCACGTGCAGAAAAATGAAATTGGACCATTTTCTTACACCACACATGAAAATAAACTCAAAATGGATGAAGGACCTCAATGTGACAAAGGAACCCATCAAAATCCTTGAGGAGAACACAGGCAGCAACCTCTTTGACCTCAGCCGCAGCAACGTCTTCCTAGGAACATCGCCAAAGGCAATGGAAGCAAGGGCAAAAATGAACTATTGGGATTTCATCAAGATCAAAAGCTTTTGGGGTTTTTTTGGTTTTTTTAAAGATTTTATTCATTTATTTTGACAGAGAGAAAGATCACAAGTAGACAGAGAGGCAGGCAGAGAGAGAGGGGAAGCAGGCTTCCTGCTGAGCAGAAAGCCTGATGCGGGGCTCAGTCCCAGGACCCCGAGATCACGACCTGAGTTGAAGGCAGAAGCTTTAACCCACTGAGCCACCCAGGCGCCCCAAGATCAAAAGCTTTTGCACAGCAAAGGAAACAGTTAACAAAACCAAAAGACAACTGACAGAATGGGAGAAGATATTTGCAAATGACATATCAGATAAAGGGCTAGTGTCCAAAATCTATAAAGAACTTAGCAAACTCAACACCCAAAGAACAAATAATCCAATCAAGAAATGGGCAGAGAAAAAAAAAAAGAAAAAGAAAAGAAAAGAAATGGGCAGAGGACATAAACAGACATTTCTGCAAAGAAGACATCCAAATGGCCAACAGACACATGAAGATATGCTCCACAGCACTCGGCATCAGGGAAATACAAATCAAAACCACAATGAGATACCACCTCGCGCCAGTCAGAATGGCTAAAATTAACGTCAGGAAATGACAGATGCTGGCGAGGATGCAGAGAAAGAGGAACCCTCCTACACTGTTGGTGGGAATGCAAGCTGGTGCAATCACTCTAGAAAAAAGCATGGAGGCTCCTCAAAAAGTTGAAAATAGAGCTACCCTATGACCCAGCAATCGCACTACTGGGTATTTACCCTAAAGATACAAACACAGTGATCCAGAAGGGCACGTGCACCCGATATTTATAGCAGCAACGTCCACAATAGCCAAACAATGGAAAGAACATAGATGTCCATCAACAGATGAATGGATAAAGAAGATGTGGTATATATACAATGGAATACTATGCAGCCATCAAAAGAAATGAAATCTTGCCATTTGCGATGACGTAGATGGAACTAGAGGGTATTATGCTTAGCGAAATAAGTCAATTGGAGAAAGACAACTATCATCTGATCTCCCTGATATGAGGAAGTGGAGATGCAACATGGGGGGTTTCAGGGGTAGGAAAAGAATAAATGAAACAAGATGGGATTGAGAGGGAGACAAACCATAAGTGACTCTTAATCTCACAAAACAAACTGAGGGTTGCTGGGGGGAGGGGGGTCAGGAGAGGGGGGTGGGGTTATGGACATTGGGGAGGGTATGTGCTATGGTGAGTGCTGTGAAGTGTGTAAAACTGGCGATTCACAGACCTGTACCTCTGGGGATAAAAATACACTATATGTTTATTTAAAAAGAAAAAAAAAACTTAAAACAAAAAAGATAAGCAACCTGCTGCAGCCACTCTGGGAAACAGTATGGAAGGTCTCAAGGTGTTAAACATAGAGCTGTCTTGGGATCCAGCAACCACACTACTGGGTGTTAGTCCAAAACATATGAAAACAGTAACTCAAAACATACACACACCCCTATGTTGCTTGCAGCATTATTTACAAGATCACAATATGGAAGCAACCCGAGTGTCTGTGGATAAAGTGCTAAATGAGATGACAGATGTGTGTGTGCACACACACACACACACACACACACACACAGTGGAATATTATTCAGCTGTAAAAAGAGTGAAATCTTGCCGTTTGCAGCCATGTGGATGGATGTAGAGAGGATTATCCTAAGTGAAATCAGTCAGTCAGAGAAAGACAATACCATAGGATGTCACTCTTGTGTATAAATAAAGGAGTGTCTATGCTGCCCAGAACCATCTACACATTCAAGACAATCCCTATCAAAATCCCACCAACATTTTTCACAGAGCTGGAACAAACAATCCTAAAATTTTTATGGAACCAGAAAAGGCCTCAAAACACCAGGGGAATGTTGGAAAAGAAAACCAAAGATAGGGCATCACAATGACTGACTTCAAGCTATATTAGAAAGCTGTGATCATCAAGACAGCATGGTATTGGCACAAAAAACAGACATATAGATCAATGGAACAGAATAGAGAGCCCAGAAATGGACCCTCAACTCTATGGTCAACTAATCTTCGACAAAGCAGGAAAGAATGTCCAATGAAAAACAGACAGTCTCTTCAAAAAATGGTGTTGGGAAAATTGGACAGCCACATGCAGAAGGATGAAACTGAATGAACCATTTCTTTACACCACACACAAAAATGGACTCAAAATGGATGAAAGATCTAAATGTGAGACAGGAATCCATCAAAATCCTAGAGGAAAACACATGCAGCAACGTCTTCCACATTGGCCACAGAAACTTCTTCCAAGACACATCTCTAAAGGCAAGGGAAACAAAAATAAAAATGAACTATTGGGCCTTCATCAAGACAAAACTTCTGCAGAGCAAAGGAAACAGTCAACAAAACTAAAAGGTAATCTATGGAATGGGAGAAGACGTTTGCAAATGACACTAGAGATAAAGGGCTTGTATCCAAAATCTATAACGAACTTCTCAAACTCAACACCAAAAGAACAAATAATCCTGTCAAGATATGGCCAGAAGACATGAACAGACACTTCTCCAAAGAAGACACACAAATGACCAACACACATGAACAAATCCTCCACATCACTTGCCATCAGGAATATACAAATCAAAGCCACAATGAGATACCACCTCACACCAGTTAGAATGGTCAAAATTAACAAGACAGGGAACAACAAGTGTGCACAAGGATGTGAAGAAAGGGGAACCCTCTTACACGGTTGGTGGGAATGCAAGCTGGTGCAGCCACTTTGGAAAACAGTATGGAGATTCCTTAAAAAGTTAAAAATAGAGCCACCCTACAACCCAACAATTGCACCAATGAGTATTTACCTCAAAGATACAGATGTAGTGAAAAGAAATGACACATGCATCCCAATGTTCACAGGAGCAATGTCCACAAAAGGCAAACTGTGGAAGGAGTTGAGATGTCCTTCAGCAGATGATTGGATAAAGAAGATGTGGTTCATATATAAAAAGGAATATTACACGGCCATCAGAAAAGAAGAATACCTACCATTTGCATCAACATGGTTGGTTCTGGAGGGTATTATGCTAAGTGAAATAAGTCGAGCAGAGAAAGACAATTATCATATGGTTTCACTCATATGTGGAACCCAGGAATGGCACGGAAGATCATAGGGGAAGGAAGGGAAAACTGAATGGGAGGAAATCAGAAAGGGAGACAAACAATGAGAGACTCTGGACTCTGGGAAATAAACTGAGGATTACATAAGGGAGGGGGTGGGGTGATGGGGTAACAGGGTGATGGGTAACCTCACAGTGGGGAAGCCTGACCAACACTGCTTCAGCCGGGTGACCAGCATTAACATAGACAGTGACAAGTGTTCCTTTGTTGTACAGTGATGACAGAGCACTTTACCTCAGTGACTGCTTCCCTGAAAACCACAACCCCAGTCTAACCATAAGAAAAACAAGTAAATCTCAATGCAGGTCTATGAACAAAATGCCTCAACACAGTCATGGTCACTGAAACAGACAAGTCTGAGGGACTGTCCCAGCCAAGGAAAGCCTAAAGAGACGTGATGACCACATGTTGTGTGGTGTCCTATGTGGGATCCTGGAGCCAGGAAAGGTAGAACAGTGGGAACCTAAATAACATATGGACTTGAGTGAATAATATATCAACATGTGTTCATTAATTGTGACAATTCTGAGGAAAAATAGAAAGAGAGTAGAAGTTAAAGGTCAAATAAGAGAAACCTATTTCAATGAACAGGAAGCCTAGAAGAAATGTGTAAATTTCCTAATAAAAGTGCACATTAAGAAAAATAGACCTTAAAATAAGGAGAAAACAAGCAGACCAATTAACTGTCCAGGGACTTCTCCCTCCTGCTGGTTCTCCCCTCACTGTTCTCCAGTTTTCCTCTCTGGGGACAGAGAAGGAACAGGGACAGAGCTGTTATGGAGCTCTCCTGAGACCTGACCCCACTGTCTTATCTCCCCCCGAGCCATGGCCCACCCAGTGAGGACACCATGCATGGGAAGTTTCAGGGACTATCAACCCTGATGTGTCCGCTAGCACTTGGGATGGCAAGGGACTGGACATACTTACTGAAGTAAAATAAACTAATATTTTTAACGGTTGAAATAAATTAATACTTGCAAGAGGCAAGAGTTGGTTTGGCCTTGGCAGGCCCAGGGGCTCACGCTTTCACAGTGTGACTTGGACCCTCTCTGACCCTCCATCCTGCTAAGTGTTCTGGGGAGTACCCATTCACAGGCAGAGTCTCTCTCACTGTATCTGCGGCCTCCAGCAACTCCAGGCTGACAACCACTCACCATCCATTCTACTGGGAAGTGTTTCTCTTTCCCTTGGGTTCCATGAAAAGTCTTGGCTTTTAAGTGTCTTTGGCCTGGCTTGGGTCACTCTCTCATCCTTGAAGCCATCAGAGCACCCAGAGGACAGAGCGTGGAGTTGGGTAGACTTGGATCATACGTCCATCTTCAAGGTGGGTGGAATGGGGGGTCTGCCCTCTGGAACTGTTTGGATGGGAGGCAGGTGAGATGTGGTTCCCAAAGAAAGCTGAGATGCTGAACTTGGACGTGAGAACAGATGCTGGGCTGGAAAAGCAGCAGCACAGACTACACGGCTGTGGCATCGGAAGCCCAAGGAAGGAAGGGGTGCACTTAGGGTCAGGGGCTGCAGCTGCCCATCCAGTACTCTTCCTGTCCTCCCACAATGGCAAGACACTCTTCCAACTGCTGAAAAAGCAGCTTTGCTGTTGGTGGAAAACTCAAGGCTCCTGCCCAGGGCATAGGGTCCTCGCATCTCAGAGACTAGAAGGCACACAGGCCTGATTCATGTCCCTGGGAGGAGGGAGCACAGGAGTCACAGCTGCCCCCACCCCACATTAATCACCCAACCCCAGAGAACACACTAGCTCATTTTCCAGTCTCTTCTCTCTCCTTTACAGAGTAGAGACCAGATGTGAGGATGGTAAGGAAATTATTGCTCAGTGAAACCATGGGAGATTCAAGATTATTCCACAGCTCAAAATCTATTCTTGGCAGGCCTTCTAGGGTCATGCATGTAGCTGTCCGAGACCATGCAGCCTCAGCCAGAAACTGCCCACTTGTAGACACAGATTCTCCTATATCCTTAATTCCTAACAATCACGCATGTCAAATATTTACATTATAACCAGAGGCCAAAGGACTGCAGGGCCAGTGTGCAGTGTGGCTGTTGTGGCCACCAGCCACATTCAAAGTCTGGAGGGTTATTACTCTCTTGGAATGCTGGGAGGCCACGAAGGAGGAGTTGCTTGTCTCAACCACACAGACATTGGGAATGGAAACATCCCCAGGGGCTTCCTACACTGCCCATGGACCTGTTAAGTTACCAGGAGCACAGTCAGCTCAGTAATGGGCTGGACATTGTCAAGACCCAGGCTGGCCTGAGCTGGAGGACCACAGATGCTTGTCTGGAAGGTTGGAAGCTAAGAATTGTCCTGTCTGAGACCCAACTGTCTACTGCTGATCACTCAGATAGGACCAAGGATCCAGCCAGTTCCAGGAGGGCCCCACCAGCCCAAAAGAAGGCTCCACATGGGGGCAGGTAAGCCACTGCACTCAGTCCTGCATAAACACACACATATCTACTAAGGTGGGTCAGGTCTGGGCTGGAACCTGGAGCTGACCAGGCAAAGTGGGGCCAGCAGTGCTGTTCCCAGGGAGTACCTGCATGAACTCTGAGGCCCTCCACACCCTTGGCTGAGGTTGAGTTAGGTCTGAAACAGGCAATGACCTGAGCAGACGTTGATTTCATTCTTTTTCCATTAACGCCTAGGATGGGGAGACAGGGAGTAGAAAACCCGTGGTCCAGCTCAACCCCTGCTTCGTGTGTGACTCTGGGTAAGTCCTGTGCATCCTGCAGAGATGAAGAGGAGGGAGAGGGAAGAGGACCAGTTTGGCTTAAACCTAACCCTCATTTTCTGCCCTAGCTCCCTTACCGCTAGCCCTAGACCACAACCTGGACCTGCTGATCCTTACCTTCATCTCGCCGTCGTAAACATACTGCGGGAGTTTTATGTGCTTCACTGTGCTGTGACCACCATGCAAGACATGTAAAACAGAAATTGAATAGACAGGGGTAATAGTTGTTCTTGTGAGTGCTACTTACTTACAGATTTTGAAACTGTGGTATTTTAAGAAATGTGTGTGTTGTGATGGGAAATAAAATTAAATTTAAAATTTTATTTAAAAAAGAGAAATGTGGGTGGCTCAGTGGGTTAAGCCTCTGACTTTGGCTCAGGTCATGATCTCAGAGTCCTGGGATCCAGCCCCGCATCGGGCTCTCTCTTCAGCGGGGAGCCTGCTTCCTCCTCTCTCTCTCTCTGCCTGCCTCTCTGCCTACTTGTGATCTCTCTCTGTCAAATAAATAAATAAAATCTTTTAAATATATATATATATATTTTACTATATACCACTGTCCTAACTCATTGAAACCTCACAATGACCCAGAGGTGGGAATTATTCCCACTTTACAGGTGAGGAAAATGAGGCATAAGGATTAAGCAGCCCAAACACCTTACAGAGTGTGTCAGACCTAGGATTTGAGCTCAGATTCTTAACCACCACTCTGGGCTTTCATTCTAAATCACACCCGTTTCATCCTCCGCTGTCACCCTTCGCTGTTTCACCTTATCTCCACCTTGGTTCGCCCCAGGCATAGCACCTGTGTTTTGTTTTCTTTTGTTTTAAAGATTTTATGTATTTAAGAGAGAGAACTCTTGGCAGATGGAGAGGGAGAAGCAAGCTTCCTGCTCAGTAAGGAGCCTGATGTAGGGCTTGATCCCAGAACCCTGGGGTCATGACCTTCACAAAAGGCAGACTCTTAACCAGCTGAGCCAAGGCACCCCTGTGTTCTTTTGTATTGAACGCACTTTTCTCTTATTTCCAGCCGCCTCCCAGCCCCGTCCTTGGATCCCTGGAAGACTGACCTTCCAGGCCAGGCAGAAGGCAACAGTGAACCACAGGACAGAAACACCACAGCATGGAGATGACAGCCAAGCTGAGGTTGTCTGGTGATTGTGGAGATACTAATGTGGGAAACAAAAGCAAAAGAAATGCAGGTTAAATGAAATCTCCCTACAGCTTGCAGTCCACAGAGGGATACTTGAAAAATGCAAAGTGTGACCTTCCTCAAGGAACTCAGGGCTGCCTTGGTGCCTGCAGGGTTATGATTGACTGAAGACTAGGAGTAATGTTTTTTCAGCCCCGGCTAGCCCCTCAAGGTCCTGAGAGCCTTGCTTCTAGATTCCTTGGAGACTTGCACTATCCCTCACCCCTACTAATTAAAAAGTTTAACCAGTCATTCCTCATAATCCCAGTCTGGCTCATTCTGCCCACAGGTCCTGTTCCGAGAGCAAGGAAGGGGTGAAGGCAAAGGCAGGAGACGCAGGAGGCCCCTAAGTCTCCCGACTAGGCTCTGAGACTATTCCGGGAAGGGAGAGACACTGAGACAGAGCGGAACAAGAGGTAGGGGAACAAAACAAGTTGTCACAACAGTCTCAAGGTCACAAGCTTCCTGGTCAGTTCTCCGTAAAAGACTCCCACCAGAATCCCTCACGGGCAACCCACTCAGGACCCCTCTCATTCTGGAGAGCTTTTCCCCTTTCCATTCTCATCTCCACTTAACAAGTTTCACTTTGCTTCACCCTTTTCTTTCAGTGAGATTCATTCTTGGAGTCCACGGGACAAGACCCCCACACCGCTGTAACAGCAGGAGAGAGGAGAGAAGGCCGTCCCCGTCGCAGTCTGAGCCGCTGTCACTGGATGACGTACCCTTAAGGTCAGGAACCCCCTGAAACCTCCAAGCTAGGGCTCACAGAGGGAAGACATGTTGATAGGGACTGACAACCCCTGAGGGACTGTGCAAAGGCTATCTCTCAAAAGGGAGGCCCCAGCTCGGGTTCACCAGGCTTCTGGAGGCGGGACACCCAGCCCACAACCACCAGCAGAGGCTGTCAGAGCTCTGGAAGACTCAGGCTGTCTATGGCTGAGGAGGGGCTCCCAGAGGAGTTTCTGCCCATGGCCACAGGTCAGACCTCCTGGGCCACTGCACTGACCCTGAAGTCCCAGAAGCCTTTGGTGATGGAACTCAGTGAGCTCTGCGCTCCCCCAGACCCAGACCTGGGACTGGGAGTCTGCGCCATCCACACAGCTCCCCCAGTAAGACACATAAAATTAACCAACCCAGGGCCTACTTCTTGATTCCATATTGAATTATATTGATAAGACTATATACTCATTGCCAAAATGAACACTTTTAATACTTAAGTTTATAAGAAATGTTCATATCTGACAGGCTAGCCTACCCATTAGTCTTAATTATTTTCATTTCCTTGTTATTCGCTTTTATTTTTACACATTATCTTTTTAACCTGTTTGGGAAATTCCACAAAGTAAATTGTTATTTTTATAGGAATACATTAACATATGGAAACCTGATGTGTTTATAACACTGAGTATTTCTGCTGGAGAGCACATTATGCCTTTCCATTTGTTTCTTTTCTTTCTGTCATTATCCTTTTGAATTTTTCTTATTTGTGGCCAAGTCTTGGTTTGGAGAGTTTTTTTGAAGGGGTCTAAGTTTTGTTTCAGTTTTGCTATTTAATGGGTTCTTAAACTGCACTGCATCTTATCCAACAGGAAGAGACCACCTTGCAAACAAACCCCTAGTTCACCTATAGTAGGTGAACGTCTCTCCTAACCCTGCAGGAGGAAGGATGTTTTCCTAGCGACAGCCTGGCCGACAAGAGACAGTCCTAGCTCAGCCAAGGAGAAGTCTCGGTGCTTCAACTCCCTTTACTCCCGTGAACTTTTTGCCTATAACGGCCTTCCCAAACCGCCTTCTCCTCTCCTTTGTTCTGAGGGCCATCCTATGGTTTTGCCCTCATTTGCTAGTCCTGGATTGCAATTCTCTGCTATTCCAGGATAAAGCCCTTTCTGCTGCTAAAATAACTGGCAGCTTTATTTTTAAGGTTAACAGTGAGCACTTGAAGAGCAAGATTTTTTTTTTAATCTCACATTTCTTTGAACCATAAAGCTGACAGCAGGGACCACATAGATGCTCATGCACAAGACCGACCATCAACTCTGCACCCACCCAAACATCGACCATACACAGATGGTCTCACAATTTCCAGAAGCTCCCCGCTCTCTCACTGCTCCCTCCACTCCCAGCCCCCACCCAGCACTCGTCTCAGGGGAACCTGAGAGGTCTGTGGGCCCTTAGAGGTCTGACTGACCACTCCCTTCATGACGGCTGAGCTGGGCAAACTTTGCCTGGAATCTGGCGGTCCTTCCTTGGTAAGAATTCTGGGGTTTGGAGCCCTACTTCAGGGAAATTGTGTTATGTTTTTAAACATAACATATTTTTTCAAAATTTAGTAAAAGCCAGAAACACTATTCCCATTTTATCTTCTGAAAACCAGTAGGTCTTAAACTGACCCACCTCAGTGGACTGAGTGTCCTTAGAGCTGATGCTTCATTTTTATGCAAAATACTTGCATATTATTTCAGGGTTTTTTTCCTTTGATTTTATTTATGTCTCCTTCCTTCTGATGACTTTTCTTCTTTTTTTAGTATGGAGCACTTCACAGATGTGCATGTCATCCTTGAACAGGAAGCATGCTAATCTTCGCTGTATCATTCTACTAAGCCAACACTACTTCTGATGACTTTGAGACCTACATTATTTAAACACGGTTTTTACTCACAAATGCCACTTCCACTTTTAGCTTAAGAATTCTGAGTGGCAGCACCTGAGTGCTCAGTTAGTTAAGCATCCGTCTTTGGATTTCAGCTCAGGTCATGAACTAAGGGTCCTGAGATCGAGCCCTGGATGGAGTCCCACCTCGAGCCCCAATCCAGGCTCCTCACTGGGCATGGAACCTGCCTGAGATTCTTTCTCTCATCTCTCTATCTCTCTACTCTCTCTCCCTCCCTCTGCCCCTCACCACCGCCCCCCACCTCATGCTCTCTCTCAAAAAAAAAAAAAAAAGAAAGAAAGAAAAAGAGAAAACATAAAGAATTCTCAGTGGTTTTCTAATATACCTGCTCTTCCGTTTGTCGGGTTTAAAGCTTTGAGCCGTGTAGACTTTATTTGATGTCCATACTTTGTTTCATCACACATTACTGAATTACACAGTTGTCCCCTGAATGTAATGCGATATTCATTGTACACTAAATGGTCACATCCAGCTATTGCTAAAGATGGATTCTATACGGAAGGGCACAGATGGCCCAGGAGACCCTTCCAGGGCCTGAAAGTCTGGTCGAGCAAAGAATCTTTGTGCCAGGTCCACCCTAAAGACCTGCGGTCAGCTCAACGCGCTAGGCTCAGCCTGGGCTGCAGGGGACTCGGCTCCGTCTCCTGCCCTGCCCCGCCTTCACCAGCGTCTGGGTACCGAAGAGTCTAGGAACACTGACATACTGCGCCTGCGCGCTGCTGTTTCTTGACAGACACGTACTGGACTCCGAGTAGCCAATCCCCGCGGGGTGGGGCGGGACCGTCCACGGCGGTGGGGTTCTGCCGGTGACTGACACACACGGCTGGCCCTACGCTCCGCCCCCTCAGGCCCCTCCTGCACGCCGATTGGAAAGGCTACTTTGCTTGCAGCGCTGATTGGTGGCTTCTGCCTGACACGGCAGTACAAGCCGGTGTCGCGCCCACCGGCGCGGCTCACTTCTCGCCAGGCTGGAAGCGCGCGTGGGCTCTGCGAGGGCGCCAGACCCGGGTGGGCGGTGAGGGCCTCCAGGGAGACTGACGGGAACACAGACGCCCCTGCAGTGCCCTGTGAAACTCTTGTAAACCCTGACTCTGAAACCTTCAAACCCCACCCGGGAGACCCTGGGACCCCTCACCCTGTCTGGCTCCAACTCCCCTCAGCCGCAGGGACACCAAATCTCGCCGCCTCAAGGGAACGCAATTCCTCTGCCTTGGGGGGTCCTCACAGCTCGGTGGGAGACCCCTCCAACCCCTAAGCACCTCAGCTGCAGAAACCTCAAATCCCTCACCCAGAGAAACACTAAATCCCTAATACTTAGAGGCCCAAATCCCCCTGAGTAACACCAATCACCCTCGGCGGAGGCACCCCCAAAACCCTCACCCCGAGACACCCGAAATGTACGCCCACGGAGAGCACATCCCCCCAGCCTCAGAGACCCTGAGGACCATCAGCCTGCGAGCTCGGAAATCCCTCCGGCTCCGCAGACCCCAAGGAACCTCCACGTCAGAAAACCTAAAGCCGGTTCACGAGAGACTTCGGATCTTAGAACGCGAGACCTCTAATCTCTTCAGTCTCCAAGATCCCAAATTCTCTCAGCCTGAGCATTCTCAATCTCTCCAGCCTGAAAGACCCCAGATCTTGTCCTGAGAGACTGCCAACACCGTCAGCCTGAGGAACCCCAGATGTCCTCTGCCCGACGCCCCAGATACCCTTGACATGAGAGCCCCCAACCCCTCCCACGAGTGAGACCAAATCCCCTCGGCCCGGGATCTCTGTCCCTTGGAGAGCCAGACTGCTCACACCACATTTTTCCAGAATCGCCCGTGGGACATCCCGAGAAACCCTCCTTTGGGAAGCACTCACCTCCTCTCCCTGGAGCAGAGCTGTGGGCCTCTGTCGGCAGCCCCAGCCTTCAGGGCCCCCCAGGCCTCCTCCGTGCTCCTCCCGCACCTCAGGACTCCCAGCCAACGCCGGCAGCCACATCCCTCCAGCCTCGCTCCCTCAGACGGCCGAGCTGCAAGGACTAAGAGAAACAAAACCTAGCTCTCCTTAGGGAGTCTGTCAAGGCCAGGAGAGACCCCTCCCTGCCACCAAGACCCCAGACCTCGCCTGCATCTTCTAATCCTCTCTGGGGCCCCCACATGTTCTTGTTCTGGACCCCCCCCCCCCCGCCCAAATGGGAAGACAGACATGGCTCTGGGCAGTGGTCTGGGCTGTGGTCTGGGCTGTCACCCACTCCCAGCACCTTCTTCTTCCACAGGCGCTTTGGCCTTGGGGCAGAGAGACTCATGCGACCACCGACGGCCTCAGAGTCCGAGCAGGGCCTGCCCGGAGGTCCCAGCACCAGGAGCCTCAGCGGGCCCCCAGAGGAGACCCCTGAGAGAGACTCGGGGAGAACAGGGTGGAAGCCCCCGGTGAGAGGTGTGGGAGAAGCTGGGCTCAGCACGGTCTGTAGGGAGGTCGAGGAGGGGGTGGTGACAAGGAGCTGCTCCCTGGAGCACCCCAGACTCCTGGCCTCCACCGGCGGGGGAGCCTCTCCACGCGTGGACACAGGGTGGAGGCGCTTGCTCCTTTACAGGATGGGCGAGGGGACGCAGGACAGAACCATCAGCGCTGGCTCTTTGTCAGGAGACAGCTAGGGAAACGCTCCGCGCTTGTTCGGTTCAGCAGGACACCCTCCGGAGCGGGAGAAGCTCTTCACCCCGCTTCGCAGGAGCGCTCCGAGGACTCGGGGAATGCCCTACATTTAAGGTGGGGGGAGGCCCAGCTCGAAGTCCCCACTGGGGTTCGTAAGCCACTGACGGAATCCTTTCCCAGGCCAAAGATGCTTTCAAAGACATTTCCGTGTACTTCTCCAAGGAAGAATGGACAGAGATGGGAGACTGGGAGAAAATCCGATACAGGAATGTGAAAAGGAACTACGAAGCCCTGATAACTATAGGTAACCGGAAGTGCTGGGTGCTGATGAGCCTGGGAAACTGAGCCAGGCCTGCGGCCCGGTCGTCCTTGGCCTCCGCAGTGGCTCCGTCTGCTCCTAGTTCCCTTCCGTGAGAAGACAAATCTGGAGCGAAACTGTGTTCTTCCCGATCAGTGTAGGGCTCGCGCTGGCGATGCAGAACTCACCCCCTGCCCTGCTCCCAACTCCACCAGCCCTTGCCCTGCTCCCAACTCCACCAGTGGAGTCGCCCTGACTGGGTGGTACTGTCCACTGCCACTGTGCTTGGTTCCTCCTGGCTCTTCCCTCTGAGGACCAGAAGTCTGCTTCTCTCCAGGTCTCAGAGCCCCTCGACCGGCTTTCATGTGTCACCGCAGGCAGGCCATCATACCACGAGTAGATGACACTGAGGATTCGGATGAAGAATGGACGCCAAGGCAGCAAGGTGAGGGGGCCAGGGAGATGTCGGGTTTCCTCCTGAAACCCAAGGTTCAGGGCTCAGCTGTATCTCCGGGGTCAAGAAAGGAAACTCTTTCCTTAAAAACATAAACCCAAGATGTAAAACAGCATATCATATAGTAAGAGGGTATTCATATAAAGTTGTTTTTTTTAACTTTATCTATTTGACAGACAGAGATCACAAGTAGGCAGAGAGGCAGACAGAGAGAGAGACGGGGAAGCAGGCTCCCTGCTGCACAGAGAGCCCGATGCGGGGCTCGATCCCAGGACCCCGAGATCATGACCTGAGCCGAAGGCAGAGGCTTAACCCACTGAGCCACCCAGGCGCCCCCATATAAAGTTTTTAAATGTGGACAATAATTATATCATTTGTAAATACACTAATAGTGTATAATAGTTGGTAAACATATAAAAACAAAAGAAATGCCAAATTCAGAATAGTTATCAGAGAAAATGGAAAGGGTGGCAAGTGGTTCTGCTGTGTCTTGGCTAGTTATCTCTCTTTTTTTAAAGATTCCATTTATTTGATTGATTGAGAGAGAGAGAGGGCACGTGCACAAGAGACCAGGTTGGGGGAGGAGCAGACAGAGCGGGAGAAACAGACTCCCCGCCGAGCCGGGAGCCTGAAGCAGGCCAAGGCCAGGGCCCTGCGGTCATGACCTGAGCTGAAGGCAAACACTTAACCAACTGAGCCACCCAGGTGCCCTATTTTTCTATTTGTTTTTATTTTTGTTTTTGAATTTTAAAAAAGAAGTTAAAAGCTATAAAGATAAAAATAAAAAATAAAGATATATAATTGTGGCAGAATGTTGAGATAAGGCTGAATGGTGGTGGATATATAGGTTTTACATATGATTCTCCACACCTTTTTATATATTTAAAATTCATCATTCTTTTTAAAAAGGCTGTTTTTCCTAAACATTATTACCTAATGAAAGGGAAGTTAAAGAAACCTTAATTAGACTGCAAGTCCACCAAAGAGATAATCTCCGTGATTCCTGTTACTCAGTTATTGGATTAAATGTCTTAGAAGAGAATATGACGAACATATGTAAAGATACATCCTTGTTTATGTTTATTTAATCACACACATAATCGTGTTACCCCACAATGATCCAGAGTCTTAATTCTGGATGAGGGTTTGAGGTAATTATGGAAAGGTCCATCTTCATTTTTTTTAAGTTTTCATTTTAATTCCAGTGAGTTAGCATACAGTGTTGTTACATTAGTTTCAGGTATGTAATATAGCAATCAACACTTCCATGCAACCTGTGCGTATCATGATAAGTGCACTCCTTAATCCCCATAACCTGTTTAACTCATCCCCTCACCCACGTCCCCCCTGGTAACCATCAGAGTGTTCTCCTCTGTAGTTCGGAATTTGTTTCTTGGTTTGCCTCTTTTTTTCCACTTTGCTCATTTGTTTTGTTTCTTAAATTCCACACATCAGTGAAATCATGTGGTAATTATCCTTCTCTGAACGACTATGTCACATAGTATAATACTCTTGCTCCATCCATGTTGTTGCAAATGGCAAGATTTCATTCTTTTTTATAGCTAATATTCATATATATTATATAGAGATATAGATATATTTATATGTATATGTATATATAACACATCTTCTTTATCCATTTGTCAGTTGGACACTTGGACTGTTCCCGTAGTTTGGCTATTGTAGGTATTGATGGTATAAACACTGGGGTGCATGTATCCCTTTGAATCAGTACTTTTTTATTCTTTGCGTAATTTCTAGTAGTGCAATTGCTGGATCATAGGGTAGTTCTATTTTTAACTTTTTAGGAAACTCCATTCTGTTTTCTGGAATAGCTGCACTAGTTTGCATTCTCACCAACAGTGCAAGAGGGTTCCCCTTTCTCCACATCCTCAACCTGTGTTGTTGATTGTAGTCACTGTGACAGGTGTGAGATGACATCTTCTGCAGCTTTTATTTGTATTTCCCTGATGATCAGTGACAGCGAGCATCTTTTCCTATCTGTTGGCCATCTGTATGTCTTTTTCGAAAAAAAGTCTATTCATGTCTTCTGCCCATTTTTTAATTGGATTATTCATTTGGAGGTGTTGAGTTTTATAAATTCTTTATGTATTTTGGATAGTAGCCCTTTGTCAGGTATGTCATTTGTGGGGTGCCTGGGTGGCTCAGTGGGTTAAGCCGCTGCCTTCGGCTCAGGTCATGATCCCAGGTCCTGGGATCGAGTCCCGCATCGGGCTCTCTGCTCAGCAGGGAGCCTGCTTCCCCCTCTCTCTCTGCCTGCCTCTCTGCCTACTTGTGATCTCTGTCTGTCAAATAAATAAATAAAATGTTAAAAAAAAGATATGTCATTTTCAAATATCTTCTCCCATTCTGTAGGCAGCCTTTTAATTTTGTTGGTTGCTTCCTTCACCATGCAGAAGGTTTTCATTTCAATGTAGTCCCAGTAATTTATTTCTGCTTGTTTCCCTTGACTCAGGAGACATATCTAGAAAGACGTATCTGTGACCAGTGGCAAAGAGGTCACTGCCTGTGCTCTCCTCCAGGATTCTTATGGTATTGGGTCTTGCATTTAGGTCTTCAATCCATTCTGAATTTATTTTTGTGTTCGGTGTAAGGAAGTTGCCCAGTTTCATTCTCTTGCTGTCCTGTTTTCCCAACACCATTTGTTGAAGAGATTTATCATTTTCTCATTGGATATTCTTTCTGGCTTTGTTGAAGATCAATTGATCTTATAGTTGTGGGTTCACTTTTGGGTTTTCTGTTCTGTTCCATTGATCTGTGTGTCTATGTTTATGCCAGTACCATACTGTTTTAATTACTAGAGCTTTGTAATAGGACTTGAAGTCCAGAATTGTGCTGCCTCCAGCTTTGCTCTTCTTCTTTTTTTTTTTAAAGATTTTTTTAAATTTATTTATTTGACAGAGAGAGATCACAAGTAGGCAGAGAGGCAGACAGAGAGAGAGAGAGAGAGGAGGAAGCAGGCTCCCCGCCAAGCAGAGAGCCCGATGCGGGACTCGATCCCAGGACCCTGAGATCATGAACTGAGCCGAAGGCAGCGGCTTTACCCACTGAGCCACCCAGGTGCCCCTGCTCTTCTTTTTTAAGGCATCTTTATTCTTTTGCATGTGACTATTCTATTCTCTCAGCATCATTTGTTGAAAAGATTTGTCCTTTCCCCATTCTATAGTCTTGGCATCCTTTACAAAGATTATTCAACTATATGGGCTTTCTATTCTGTTCCATAGATTATATGTCTGTTGTTATGCCAATAATATACTATTTTGATTACTGTAGCCGTGTAATATGTTTTGAATCCAGAAAGTGTGAGTTCTCCAACTTTATTCTTCTTTCTCAAGATTGTTTTGGCCATTTGGGGTCCTCTGAAATTTCATATTAACTTTAGGATGACTTTTTCTATTTTTGCAAAAAAAAATACCATTGGGTTTTGATAAGAATTGCATTGAATCTGTATATTGCTTTGTAGTGTAGACATCTTAATGATATTAAGACCCCTAATCCATGAACATGGGGTGTGTTTCCATTTACTTGTGTCTTCTTTAAATTCCTTCAGTAATGTTTTGTAGTTTTCAGTGCACAAATGTTATACCTCCTTGGTTAAGTTTGCTCCTAATTATTTCATTTCTTTTGGTGTTATTATAAATAAGACTGTTTTCTTAATTTCCTTTTTGGATTATTCATTGTTAGTACATACAAATGCAGATAACTTTTTTATTAAGTTCAATTAGCCAATATATAGTACATCATTAGTTTTTGATGTAGTGTTCAGTGATTCATTAGTTGTGTATAACACCCAATGCTCATCACATCACTTGCCCTCCTTAATACGCATCACCTAGTTACCCCGTCTCCTCACCCCCCCCCACTAATTTTCTTTAACATTCTGTTTGTTGGGGCCCCTGGGTGGCTCAGTGGGTTTAAGCCTCTGCCTTCAGCTCAGGTCATGATCTCAGGGTCCTGGGATCGAGCCCCGCATCAGGCTCTCTGCTCAGCAGGGAGCCTGCTTCCTCCTCTCTCTCTGCCTGCCTCTGCCTTGTGAACCCTGTCTGTCAAATAAATAAATAAAATCTTAAAAAAAAAATTCTGTTTGTTTATTTATTTGAGAGAGAGAGAGCATGCATACACGATGGGGGGGAGTGGCAGATGGAGATGGAAAGGCAGAGACTCTTTCTTTTAATTTTTAATTTTTTTTTTAAAGATTTTATTTATTTATTTGACAGAGAGAGATCACAAGTAGGCAGAGAGGCAGGCAGAGAGAGGGGAAGGGAAGCAGGCCTCCCCTGCTGAGCAGAGAGCCCGATGCGGGACTCGATCCCAGGACCCTGAGATCATGACCTGAGCCGAAGGCAGCGGCTTAATCCACTGAGCCACCCAGGCGCCCTAATTTTTAATTTTTTATTAACATATAATATATTATTAGCCCCAGTGGTACAGGTCTGTGAATTGCCAGGTTTACACACTTGACAGCACTCACCATAGCATATACCTTCCCCAATGTCCATAACACAGCCACCCTATCCCTACCCCCTCCCCGCCAAGCCTCAGTTTGTTTTGTGAGATTAAGTCTCTTATGGTTTGTCTCCCTCCCGATCCCATCTTGTTTCATTTTTTCCTTCCCTGCCCCCCCAAACTCCTCACTTTGCCTCTCAATCTCCTCATATCAGGGAGATCATATGATAATTGTCTTTCTCTGATTGACTTATTTCACTCAGCGTAAGAAAGACAGAGACTGGGGCACCTGGGTGGCTCAGTGGGTTAAGCCGCTGCCTTCGGCTCAGGTCATGATCTCAGGGTCCTGGGATCGAGTCCCGCATCGGACTCTCTGCTCAGCAGGGAGCCTGCTTCCCCCTCTCTCTCTGCCTATCTCTCTGCCTACTTGTGATCTCTCTCTGTCAAATAAATAAATAAAATCTTTAAAAAAAAAAAAAAAAGAAAGAAAGAAAGACAGAGACTCCTAAGGAGACTCTGTACTGAGCACAGAGCCCAACATAGGGCTTGATCACAACTCCAAGATCACAACCAGAGCCAAAACCAAGAGTTAGACACTCAACTGACTGAGCCATGCAGGCAACCTAAATGCAACAAATTTTTTAGTGTTAATTTTATATCCTGAAGCTTTGCTGAATTCATTTGTTAGTTCTCACGGGTTTGTTGTGTGTGTGTGTGTGTGTGTGTGTGTGTGTGTGTGTGTGTGTGTGGAATCTTTAGGATTTTCCACATTTAAGATCATGTCATCTGTGAACAAACAAAATTTTACCTCTTTCTTTCCAAAATGCATGTCCTTTTTTTTTTTCCCAATACCCTGGCTAGGACTTCCAGTACTATATTGAATAGAAGTAGTGAGAGTGGACATCCTTGCCTTGTTCTTGATATTAGAGGAAAAACGTTCAGTTTTTAACTGTAGAGTGTGATGTGGGAGATAGGCTTTTTTATTATGGTGAAGTAATTTCATTCAATTCTCAGTTTGTTGAGTATTTTTGCCATAGAAGTTCATGGCATATGTATTAATATGTGTAATAGATAACTTATGAACATAGTATGAAGCATAAATGAGGTTTTGTGTATTTTTTTTACATTTTAGGTAAATTAGTTCATGCCACCAGTAGCAGCATGGGCTGTGATGATACTTCAGAAACCATTTTCTAATCACCCCTTGATAATCCACGTACTCGACACTCCGTGGTTAAGAATTCTGTGTCTCTAGTGAGAGCCTCTAGAGTCTGGAAACATTTGCCAACCAGAACACTGATTTCTGGGGCGCCTGGGTGGCTCAGTGGGTTAAAGCCTCTGCTTTCGGCTCAGGTCATGATCCCAGGGTCCTGGGATCGAGCCCCGCATCGGGCTCTCTGCTCAGCAGGGAGCCTGCTTCCTCCTCTCTCTCTGCCTGTCTCTCTGCCTACTTGTGATTTCTAACTGTCAAATAAATAAATAAATCTTAAAAAAAAAAAAAAGAACACTGATTTCTTATCACTTTATAGTCAGACCTTCTTGGGTGGCATTCAGAATGGAGCAGAGTAAACACCAGAAGGTGAGTATTTCCCAAAACCTGTGGACAAGAAAATCTTTCTCGTGGATTTAAGCACAGGTAAGAATAGTAGCTGATGCCTTCCTTTCCTGATCTCTTTATCACAATATCCAATATCTTCATCATTTTAATAGCTAATAAAAACAGCAATGATATTAGCAACCACTTGTTTTATTTTCACTGCACTTCAGACTTTAAACATTCACATGAATAAACTTACTTAAACCTTACAACAATCCTATGAGGTGGGTACTATAAATATCACCATTTATAGGTGAACAAATTAAGACAAAGACATGTTTGATTATATACTTGAGATCACAGGACCAGTGATAGTGCAGTCTAATCCTAAGCTCCTTCTCTAAACCACTTATAAGCTCATTAAAACTTTCAGAGTTTTGGGGGCACCTGGGTGGCTCAGTGGGCTAAAAGCCTCTGCCTTCGGCTCAGGTCATGATCCCAGGGTCCTGGGATCAAACCCCACATCAGGCTCTCTGCTCAGCAGGGAGCCTTCCTCCTCCTCTCTCTCTCTCTGCCTGCCTCTCTGTCTACTTGTCTGTCAAATAAATAAAATCTTAAAAAAAAAAAACTTTCAGAGTTTTGTAAAATTTGCAACATTCACTTGATGATTTCAACCTCAGTTCTTTTCTATTATGCTAAAGTGAGAGATGAACTCTAAATAAGAGAAGCTTACAAATATACTAGCAATTCATGCACTGGATGATCCCAGATGCAGAAGCTAGGCTCCTCCTGCAGAAGATAGGCTCTGAGAGCCTCCCATTCTAGTAAGAGGAAGTATCTCCCAGCCCTGAGTAGTTTCAGGTTTGCTGATTGAGAAACAACCAATAAAATGACTTCAAGATTTCATATAGGTTGCATAATATTCATTAGAAACTCCAGATAGGTATCTGGAACTGATCTAAAATGCTCATACTTGTAGGAGAAAACAACAACTGCTTCCTCTGAGCTCTCATTAGACAACTCTCATTTTGTTCAGAATTATTTGTGTAGACTGCCTCCACACGGCAAGCTCTTTCTTCTCAGAAGTCCCAGGCCCAGCTTAAGGCACCAGAGGGCCCCTCAATGTTTTCTGCATGAGAAACTCTGCATTTACAGATTAAACAAAAAATAAAAAGTTCAAGGAATACTAAAAATAATATCTGTGATTTAGATTTTGAACATGGGCACAACTGAGGGGGTAAATTGTAACCTCTTATTCTGACTATATTAAATACCTCACCAAATGATTTGATGATCATTATAATATTTTCTGTCTTCTACAACATTAAGAATTAGTAAATATACCAATTTATAGATCAGGAAACTGAAGAGACTTAGCTGGTGCTACAACCTTATTCAAACAAAGTTGACAGAAACCAGCTAATCTAATTACAAATAGTCTTTCTTGGATATGGCAAATGGAAACTTTAGCATCCTTTTCTTTTTTTCTTTCTTTCTTTCTTTCTTCCTTTTTTTTTTCTTTCTTTCTTTCTTTCTTTTTTTTTTTTTTTTTTTGTTTAGATCCATTTCTACCAACCCTTTGTTTTCTTCCCCATCTCTCTACTCATGTCACCTATTTTCCAGTTGTGTGCCGTCCCCTCCATTTGCCTCCATTTCCTCCTCCATCAAATATCCACTAGTTTACAGAAGATCTTCTCTTTTCCTCTACGAGCCCTCATCACCTTCTATCTCACTATCACAGAGGATAGTGATTCTCCAACTTGTCTTCCCAAGTAATCTCCCTCCCTCACTCTCACTTTTATGGAAAAATTTGAGAAATTTAAGGGGAAAGAGGCTTAAGCCATGGGTTCTATTCTCATATTTGATACCCACATATGCCCTTTCTTTTCCCTCTAGTATTCAGACTCTCTAAGTATTCCCAAGGGTTGTTGAAGTACTAACTAAAGTAATGCATGTGAAAACACACCATAAGCCTTAAAGGAATAAAGAAATGCATGTTGTCTTTTAATATGTGATTCTCACATTGAAGGGAGTACCCAGAGCGCCATTAAGTAATGAATCTAGTTTGAAGGAATTATCAGAAACAGCAAAGTTGCTGAACACAAGTGGCTCAGAGCAGGGCCAGAAACCAGTGTCCCATCCTGGAGAAGCAAGTACCTCTGGACATCACTCCCTACGAAAACTGGGTAAGAAAAAATAATATGGGGACTTTTAGTCCCTCTAAGTTCTCCAGAAAGGTTGATGAATACAATGTAGGTATGTAGGACAGACTTTGCCTAGGCCTGGGTTTAAGCTAGACTTACCTGAGACCTGTAGTTAACATTGAGGCCTTGGACAAATCTTATAAATTCTCTGAGCTCCTGAATTCCAATCTGTAGAATGAAGATAAAGATGTATAGCATTAATTTGAAAGCATTAATTTAACATAAAATAATTGACCCATGCAAGTTGTCCAATAAATCCCTTGGTGATAATAAAAACCATACTTTCTTGGTGTTGAATGCCCAGGCCCTTGCTCAATGCCTGACATGTAATGTGCCCTCAACAAATATTTTCTGAATGAAGAAATATGTGAATGAACCATTTTCTAAGAGGAAAGATTACAAAGATTAATCTGATAATGGCGAAAAAAGTAAAATTGAATTGGCCATCTCTAGTCAGTATGGAATCTTACACTCTGAATAGTTTGGGGACAGCAGAGAACAGAGTATATAGAAGGACAGGTAATAATTTATCAAAGGAGATGGTATGTTTTCTGACAAAACAGGGACTAACACTCCAGACCCCACCAACCTCTCTCACATATTCTTTTCCAACTCAGAACTCAGGAGAAAGGATGTTGAAGTAAAGATGTATAGTCTACGAGAAAGGAAGAGCCTTGCATACCAGGAGGTCAGCGAGCCCCAGGATGATGATTACCTCTGTAAGTGGCCATCTTGGCCCGACTCTCAAAGGAATTTGTTCTCTCCTGATACTGTAACTGGGTCTTGTCTTCGGGTCCCCAAATTATCCCCTCCCTCTAGTGACTGGGAGTACAAGGTAGAGGCCAAATGATGTGAGTGTTGGGCTGTTTCCGAAACTGCTCAAGTCCAGGAACATGCAAAATCCTTTCCTAATCCCTGTTGCTCTCGCCTCCAGATTGTGAGAAGTGTCAGAACTTCTTCATTGACAGCTGTGCTGTTCACGGGCCCCCTACATTTGTAAAGGACAGTGCAGTGGACAAGGGGCAACCCAACCGCTCAGCCCTCACTCTGCCCCCTGGGCTGAGAATCAGACCATCAGGCATCCCTCAGGCTGGGCTTGGAGTATGGAATGAGGCATCTGATCTGCCATTGGGGCTACACTTTGGCCCCTATGAGGGCCAAATCACAGAAGATGAAGAGGCAGCCAACAGTGGATACTCCTGGTTGGTGAGAACCATCATCTCTTCCCCCACCCTCTGGCTTCCCACAACCCTCCTATGGATTGGGAGGACGTCACCTTCTATGTGGATGGGGGTTATAACATGGCTAGCTCTGTGTACTGAGTGGACTTTGCATGAACCTGGAGCTCCTACTTAAAGATCAGAGGGTAAGAGTAGACATAATCATATAGACACAAACAGGTTCCTCCCTTGTGAGGCCCCTGCCCTGAATTGACAAAGTGACCCAGATGTGTAGGTGATGACTAAGGAGCACATCATGTGGTCACACTGGGGACTGATCCCACGCGGGCTGGAAGAGCACAGATCGCAGGAGAGTAAAATAATCCCTCTATTACCTCCCCACCAAAAAAAAAAAAAAAAACTCTTTAATTTCCCTTTCTCAAACTCAGATCACCAAAGGAAGAAACTGCTATGAGTACGTGGATGGAAAAGATAACTCTTGGGCCAACTGGATGAGGTAAGGCCAACAGGGTTCTGGCTTCCAGAGAAATTATACACCGTCACAAACCCATGCTCCTTTCCTTCTTGTCATGCCCCCTCAACGGTCTCCCTCAATCCTCTGTTCCGCATTTTTCTCCTTATAATGCTCTTTCACTTCGAGTGACAGTTTTGGTAAAAAGGAGCTAAGAACATAGTATATGTCCTCAAAATATGCTAGATAAAATTTGAACCCTGGAAAAACCCCTGAGGAGCCCAGATTCATGAGGAATGCTGGATTCACACTTTAATTTATCAACTCAACATTCATGAGCAATTACTGTGTTCCACAGTGGAGTTCATTACTTACACATAGTATGCAACCCATGTCCTATGGAAGACATATTGCAGATAGACAGTAGAGAATTGACTTTAGGAATATTTAACTATAATCTCCCTACTTTTCAAGGGCACACAGTGTAGGGAAAACCTAGAACAAGGGACCTTTAATGCGTGAGGGCAGCAGCTCTTCCTAGCCTCAGTTCTAGTAGAACTGGTTCTGAAACCTGTGTAAAAATGGGCTGCAGAATGGCCACAGGCCTCTGCACTTCATGATCCAGCCCCTTTCCTTGAGGGGCTCACAGGTTAGCAGGGGATGCATTATGTGAATAAATATTGTTTTCCTTTGTTGTTGTGCAAGACAGAGAGAGCTCCAAGTTTCTGTGGGAACTTGGGGGATGCATGCTTCAGACAGGGTATGGGGAGATTGGAGAAAGGCCTCTAAAGGAAGATAAATTTGGGCTGAGTATGGAATGATGCGTAGTGGTCTAGAAGCAGAGTCCATGACCAAACACCATGCTATAAAACAGAACTTAATTTAGAGTTTAGAGAAACTAGATGTCACTGGTCTTTGTGACCAATCAGAGTGATGGTGAGTCTGGAGTTGGGATTTGAAAAATGGTTAAGCAGGCAAGGGGGAGAGCCTTCTAGGCCGACTGAGGGCAGTGAGCAGAACTTAGAGATGGGAATTCATAGGCTGTTTTGACGGAGGCTTGAATATGAGCAGGGCATTCCCTGAGGAGCAGTGGGGGAGTGGGCGGTGTAACAGCATGGAGGCCTTCAGGTGGTGGGAACTGACCTCCTCTGGTCCTCTTTCCCAGGTATGTGAACTGTGCCAGGGATGATGAGGAGCAGAACCTGGTGGCCTTTCAGTATCGCAGGCAGATCTTCTACCGAACCTGCCGGGTCATCAGGCCAGGCTGCGAACTGCTGGTCTGGTATGGGGACGAGTATGGCCAGGAGCTGGGCATCAAGTGGGGAAGCAAGTGGAAGAGCGAGCTCACGGCAGAGAAAGGTGGGCACCACTGCTCTTCAAAACAGAAAGAGAAAGAAGAGATCTCCTGGGCAGTTTCCACAGTCCAACTCTTAAGTAGAGTAAACCCTGTCTAAAGTCAATGCAGTTGCAATTCCGATGCGTCAGAAATAATTCGGAATTCACAGGCATGGGACTCTTAGGAACATTTTTTTAAAATTTTTAATTTCTGTTCTGATTTCTTAAATACTTCATACACAAAATATATAATAGAATATACTGATTAAAAAATTGTAGAGGCAAAAACAAGTTTTCAAGCACCTACCGGCTCTCTTACCAAGGCAGTTTCTTCTGCCCTTTTAGCTCTTTCTTCTTAATTTGCTCCATATTTCTTTTTTTTTTTTTTTGGCCTCATATTTCTAAATGATATCTGTCTGTTGGTGTGTACTCACCCACAATTCAGGTAGCTGTCATAGGAGTCCCTACTCTGTGCCAGACAGGCTTCCAAGAATGAACAAGGTTTTCAGAGTCACTGCTATTCAGCAGCTGATGACTGAATGAATGAGGAAACACGAAACACGTGCACATAGGTATGCGTGTGCATAACAGCACACAACAATTAGTGCTCTGAAAAACAAGCTAGTCCTCAGAAAGTGTCTGGGGACCAATGTGAGGGAAGGGTGAGTGCAACAGAGCTTGGATAGGGAAGGGCTCTCCCAGGAGGTAACATCTGAGGTCTGCAAGCGCCTGTGAGCAAAGGATTCCAGGCAAAGGGGTCCATGTGGACGGCTGCCCCGAGGCACAAGAGAGGTGGGTGTGTGTGGTGTGTGGCTGAGAACCCCCTCCCACCCCGGATAGAGGAAGCATAGGGGTCAGGAATGGAGGTCAGAGAGATCCACAGACTTCCTAGAGCCTATGGTCCATGCTGACACACTGGGGGTTTTCCTGACTGAGATGAAACAATGTGCAGTTTCCAACTGGCAAGTGGTGTGTTCTGTTTTGAGATGATCCTATGGTTAATTTTGGAGAAAGACTGCAGTGGGGAATCCCCTCCAAGACTACATCATCTCTAAGTGAGAGAAGATGGTGGATTGGCCGGAGATGGATGGCGTTGGGGGTGATATATATCCCCATAACTGGTTGGGAAAATATTTTGAAACAGGACTTCCTATTGTATTTGAAATGGGCTAAGACTGAAGGAAATAAATACAGTATGAAGGGTATATTTTTATATTATGATTTGCAGAAAACTAAAAAAGAAGCAATTTATAACATAGTTGGGGCAGCAGGAGCCAGAGCCCTTTAGGCAATGAAACCTGCGCAAGTGTCTCGTCCAATCTACATCTCACTTTCTAGTTGAGATCCAGACGCATACTGGTCCTCAGTTAAAAATGTCCTTTTAAATGGGGAGACTAGGGTTTGTGTTTCCTCACACATTCCATTGAAGTCACCCAGAGTCACTGCAAATGCTGTCACAGAATCATACAACTTAGAAGGTGCTTGTATGTGGGGAAAGGTCACTGTCTGTCCATCTATATAAGGAGGGAAGCTGCCTCTGACACTACTTGAAGGTACCTAGTCTGTGTGATACATAGAAAAGCCCCTCAGTATGGGCTTTAGGATTTCTGAGGAAGATGTAGTGAGTAAAAACGGAATGGAAGAGTGAAGGAACCCTTGGCAGGAGACAGAGCTTGCATTGTCAACACAATAAAAATGAGTACCAGGATGGCCTTACCAGGAGACAAAGCATACCACACAGCCAGTGGCATCAACATCTACCTGACCAAAAATTTCCTTTTTCAGCAGAACCAAAGCCAG
This sequence comes from Mustela erminea, assembly GCF_009829155.1. Classification (NCBI taxonomy): domain Eukaryota; kingdom Metazoa; phylum Chordata; class Mammalia; order Carnivora; family Mustelidae; genus Mustela; species Mustela erminea. The sequence continues at coordinate 60,689,244 of NC_045632.1, read as the reverse complement.
AGATACATCCCTGTCCTTCTTGCACTCTGGCTTTCTCCAGTCAGAAATTCCTCAGTCAACATTTGGAACGCAGTCACCCTTCTCAGATCCTCCCACGAATATCTGCAGGGGAACATTTCCAGCCAGAGGATCCCTGCCCAGGCGAACAAAATCACCAGCAGCAGCAACATTCTGATCCGCAGAACTGGAATGACAAAGCTAAAGGTCAAGAGGTCAAAGAAAGTTTCAAACCTTTGCTTGAAAGTATAAGGCAGAGGAGAAATTCAAGAGCCTTTCCCACCCCATGCGAAGGACAAACAGGGTATGAGGGAATGGTGGAGGAAGAGCCCAGCACAGGCCAGAAACTGAATCCAGAGGAGACGGGAAAATTATTCATGGGGGGAGGAATGTCAAGAGTTATAAGAGTCAAATATAGAGGCAGTGGGCAAGGCTTCGATGATAGGTCACATCTCAGCAGACACCAGAGAACACACAAAGAGGAGAAGCCGTCTGTTGGCAAGGAGCCGAGGAGGGAGTTCATTCATAAGTCAGTCCTTGTTACACACCAGAGGACCCACACAGGGGAGAAGCCCTACGTTTGCAGGGAGTGTGGGCGAGGCTTTACACAGAGGTCACATCTCATCACACACCAGAGGACACACACAGGGGAGAAGCCCTACGTTTGCAGGGAGTGTGGGCGAGGCTTTACACTGAGGTCAAATCTCATCAGACACCAGAGGACACACACAGGGGAGAAGCCCTACGTTTGCAGGGAGTGTGGGCGAGGCTTTACACTGAGGTCAAATCTCATCAGACACCAGAGGACCCACACAGGGGAGAAGCCCTACGTTTGCAGGGAGTGTGGGCGAGGCTTTACACGGAGGTCAAATCTCATCACACACCAGAGGACACACACAGGGGAGAAGCCCTACGTTTGCAGGGAGTGTGGGCGAGGCTTTACACAGAGGTCACATCTCATCACACACCAGAGGACACACACAGGGGAGAAGCCCTACGTTTGCAGGGAGTGTGGGCGAGGCTTTACACAGAGGTCACATCTCATCACACACCAGAGGACACACACAGGGGAGAAGCCCTACGTTTGCAGGGAGTGTGGGCGAGGCTTTACACGGAGGTCAAATCTCATCACACACCAGAGGACACACACAGAGGCTTTACCAATAAATTGCATCTCCATGACCAGAGGAAAAATGTAGCCACCACACACTCCATACCCCAGCTCTGAGGGAGGTTCAGAGGAAGCCTACTGAGGCCTTACACCCTAAGAATATAATGAGAGCACATATAACTGATTAAAGAAATTCTCTACTTTCGGGACAACAGATGAGGTATACAAACAGGGGAAGGTTCCTTAAGTGCTCTGGAGATGTCGACACCAATCCCCTCCATGGTTTTTTGCCCTCCTGTTCTAATAAATTTCATGTTCATATGAATCTGAAGTCCACATCATACACCTCGCTCCCCTCTTATCACTGAAAGCAGAAGGCTCCAGGAGGGCGAGATGACTCCTATTTTTGGTCCACGTCTCCACAGGAAGATTCAACCCCTGGAAAGGAGTAACTCAGGAGTGAATCTAGTTAGCGCACTGAAGAATCAATTTCTGGGCCAGGGAGAGAAATCAAGGATTTGACACGGACTCATCAGGGAAGGGAATTCTCTGGTCCCTTGGGATGTGTGGTGATTTCTCCTCATAGACCCCTGCCCTCAGCAGAAGCCAGGTGAGGAGGGTGGCAGCAGACTCCTCCCCAGGTTTCCTCCCACCTTTGCAGCCTCAGAGGTGAACCTGAAGGGGAGACATGGGCATATGTGTACATATGCGTACCTGTGCATGTGCACATCTGTGTGCCTGGCTCCGTCTGGGACCCCTCCTCTTTCTCACGCTCTCCTTGCGATTGGCATCGCCTGTGCACAGCATACAGAAACCATACCAGACTGGGGTGGGTTCGAGTCTCAGCTCTGCCCTCACCAGCCGTGTGACTTAGGGAAAGATCCTCTACTTCTGTGCGCCCATTTCATCACCTAAAGAATGGGGATGGTAACTCCAGCCGTCAGGCTGGATGGTCCAAGCTGAGTAAGCACAGACACAACCCAGCACAGAGATGCTGAGAACGCAAGTCCCTCCCGCTTTGTTGCTCTCACGCAACGTTCAATGGCCATGTGTTCAACGGCCTTAGTGCTGCACAGGGGAGGACAGAGAGAGCCCAGAGGCCAGGGAGGCAGAATCAGGGGCCGGTCAGGTACCACTGCTTTCTCTGCACAGACTGAGCTACCGTGAGAAGGAGGGGTGAGGTCAGGGATGCAAACTGGGGAGTCCATTTCCCTCCAGGCCACTGCCCTCCCCACCCAGCCTGAGCAGCCCAGAACCCTGCAACACAGGCAGGCAGTACAGACAGTAACCTGTGAAACCACACCCTCACTGACCCCTTACTGAGAACAGACTCTGGGCTCCGCATCTGTAGGAAATGGACACCCCGTGAGTCCCTGAGCCCCTCCCTGCCCTATCCACAAGCAGCACCCACAAAGCCTGCGCTCAGTTTCTGCAGCACACCTCCCTCACACCTGGGCCCTTGCTGTCTTAGTGCATTTGCTCATAAACACAAACCCTATGGTTTAAGGCACAACCGAGGCAATCTTGAAATTCTCAATTACTTTATCTTTAAACTTACGGATGGGAAGCAAAGTCTGAAAGGACAACAGAGCAGGAAAGACATGCACAGCATCAGCCATTCCTGGCTGTTCCCACTCACGCATACGGTCCACAGCGCCCCGGGATCACAGAATTCCCACAGGCACAACAGGTGGGAGGTAACAGGACAGGAAGTGAACACAAAGTATGTTGCATCCAGTACTGGGCACTCGAGGGTGCTGACAGCTTTTCTTAGAACCAGAACTCACTTCCAATACAAAGAGGAGGCGATGGTGTTCTAGGAAGCACACAGATGAGGGCCACTGTCACATCGCTCCTGCCGGAGTGACCTCCCTGCTTCTGAGGAAGAAGAGCTCATTCCAGCTCCTGCTCGAATGGCTTCGTGGACGCTGAATTCCAAACCTCAACCCTCCCAGGAGATACCAAAAGGAGTGCGGGCCACGTGGGGGGCACCAAACCCCAGACCTGGAACAGGGACCCTTCTGTCCCTCTCCCCGTGCTGGGCTTTGCAAGAATCTCTACATAAACTGTTTGGATTTCGACAATAAATATTCATTACTATTTCCTCTAGTCCTGTATGCTTTTGTAAAGAAGGTGCATATTGGGGTCTTTCATTCCCTGCGGGGGAAGTGGAAAGGGGAAGATTCCCTTCCCAACACAGCATATGCTCAGAAACCCCCCAACCCTCCATGTTCTGGGACTTTTGCATGAGCCCTTGCCAAGGGGGCAGAGTTCGCAGTAATGCCAGCAGAGAAACTGCCCTGGAACCTAGTGAGAGGAGAACCCACCCAGTGCCAGGCGATTCCTGCCTCCATTTCCCCCAGAACTGACATAGGATTCCCCCTGGGAGGCTGAGCAGTTCAAGGTGAGAAGAAGCCTGTCTGTTCCTTCTTCCTCCCCTTCAGCCACAAACCCCACTTCCAGGGTGGCCACCAGCCTCCAAGAAGGGCTCCCAAACCCACGTCCTGTCTGTCAGCCACACCTGGAACAGTTCCCCCTTCAGAGAACAGGGCCGAGCTGTGCTGAGAAAATGGCAGTGAACGATGCCAACAGTGACTTCAGCCTTTCCCTCACGACCTCACATGAGAACGATGCCAATAGTGACTTCAGCCTTGCCCTCACGACCTCACACGACCTCAGGTCACCTCGTGTGCGGCCGCTAGACCTTGAGACCCCCACCCAAGCATCATCGGCTTAGCAGCCATCATCCTCATTGTGAAGAGAAGACTCAGAGGAAGGGCTGACACTGGCGGGAGTCCGAGTCTCCATGCCCTGGTGGACAGCCAAGAAGCCCTTAGCTGAGGCCAAGGTCCTCCTCTTGTGACAACGGGCTGGCCTCTGCACCTGCCGGCTTCCCAGCTCCTCCCCTGACACTGTGATTGCCAAGGACGGGCAGGTCGATAGTCCTTGGCCCACAGGACGTCAGCAGCTGAGACTACAGGGCAGTGTGGCAGTGGCCTCCACCACACGCCGCTCCACCACAGCTATGGCCGGCACCACCTGCTTTCTGCTCTGCTTGTCTGCCACCCAGGTAAGGATGCTGCCGGCTTACTCAAGGACCAGAGATGGGCAGGTGAGGGCGTCACTCACCAGGATGGTGAGAACACCCTCAACGACAGGGGTGGGGACAAGCCGAACCAGGGCCTGAGCAGCACATGATGGCCAACTGGTCTGAAATGGAATAAATGTGTCTTTGCTCCCGGGACTCTGCCTTGTCCGGCCGCAGGTCTGGCCCCGGTCCTGTGAGCCCTGCCAGAATCGTAACCAGCCTCTGAACCAAGGTAGAGAACTACCCTGAGGAAGGAGTGTCCCCCTCAGGGGCCGTCTTCAAAGACCAGACTGCTTGGAGCACCTGGCAGCTCAGTTAAGCATCCGACTCTTGATCTCAGCTCAGGTCTTAATCTCAGGGTCGGCAGTTCATGCCCGGCACCGCACTCTATAATGAGTGTGCAGCCCACTTACAAAAAAAGTAGTTCAAACTGCTCAGAGTTTGGAAGTACTAAAAGTAAAAAGTACTAAAAGTACTAAAGGCAGGGTTTTTTTAAATATTTTTTTAAAGATTTTTTTATTTGACAGAGAGATGACAAGTAGGCAGAGAGGCAGGCAGAGAGAGAGAGGAGGAAGCAGGCTCCCTGCTGAGCAGAGAGCCCGATGCGGGCCTCAATCCCAGGACGCTGAGATCATAATCTGAACCGAAGGCAGAGGCTTAACCCACTGAGCCACCCAGGCACCCCAATTTTTTTTTAATGTAAGAGGCTGTTAATCTCCAAACCCAGAGAAAAAGCCTGTACCATTCTGGTACACGCACTTTAATACTTTACTTCGCAATCTCTCATACTTAACGGCAACTCTCCTGGGGTGTTTTTCTGATAATATCCAGTTGTTAAGTTTCTAACACTTAAGAAAATCCAGAAAATAAAAAGCACCCAGTATGAAAACTCTATTAGTCTGGGGGAACATCCATTAATACAGCCCACTAAAGCCTTCATCCATTGCACATAACCATGCACACTTCGACGCTGCACATTTTCCCTGGAAAGCAGCCGAGCCCCTTCCTCTCTCACGGGCCTCTTTCCCTTGACGAAGTGTCTTAAGCACCTTCCTTGCAGTCTTCACTGTTACATCATGAGCAGGACTGGGCTGTGGTTGAACCAACCCCCTGCTGCTGGACACAAAAGGTGTTTCCAGGAAGTGTTTGTAGACCAGTTTTGGGGCCTGGCTTTGGTATAGATTAAAACACACACTGCATTCAGGGTTCAAGAAAGTTCTCTGGCCTCTGGGATTTAGGGAGAACCTCACCCTTCCCATGATGTGACAGAGCACTCCCTCTCGGCCTCCCCCCAGAGAGGAAGGTGATGGGAAACCCTGGAGGCCATGCTAGAGGTGGAGGCCTTTGTTTTCTGGGGGCAGAGAAGAACAGGACAGTGCTGACATCTGGGCCGGACCACAGGCATTGTCCTAAAGCCTGTCTGTCCCGTGCTCTTAACCTACTTTCCATTGGTTTGGCAGCTCTTTGCCCATGGGATACCTTCCAGTAAGGGGACTCCCAAGATACCTCAGAAGCTGGGGTTGGTGGTGGAAGATCTGCACGCCAACAAGACCCTCCAGCAGGTCAGTGTGGTGCTTACAAGGGCCAGCTTCATTGCGTCCAAGCATTCTAGGGTCCCTCACCTCCTGTCCTTCTAGGGTACCCGCTCTGGACACCACATGAAGGTGCTGACGTTCCCTCATGCCCACTTTGGTCCCAGGAGGCAAAAGAGAGACTGGGTTGTCCCTCCCATCTCCATCCCAGAGAATGACAGAGGCCCGTACCCCAAAACAGTGGCTCAGGTATTGCAAAGGGAAAGCTCTGGTTTTGTTCTGGGGTTCCCTATGGAGAGGGGTTGGCACTGGTCTGGGGTCCTTCTTGGCCCTTCTGCTTCTGTGTTGTCTTCAGGTCAAGTCGAACAAGAACAAGGAAATCCAGGTTTTCTATAGCATCACGGGCAGGGGCGCGGACGAGCCTCCGTGTGGCATGTTCATCATGGACAGAGAAACAGGGTGGCTCAAGGTCACGGGGCCCCTGGACAGAGAGCAGGAATCCCACTATGTTGTGAGTGTCTTCTACGTGGCCTCAGGGGTGGGGAGCTGGCGGCAAGGCAGCCCTCTCACTCTCTAGGTGTTTCAGACAGCCCGTGGATTTCTGAAGCTACGCCTGAGACCATATTTGAGCCCGTGACGTTCCAGGTGCAGGAGCGTGAGGGGTGGGGAGGCGGGCAGAGCAGGGGAAGGAATCGGGGACTTACAGTGAAGAATGAGTTCTGCTGTAGCCTGGGTGTGGTCGTGACCCCTCAGCCTCCCTGTGCTGTTGGGATAGCATGCGTGAAGCCCTCTGAACGGTATCTAGTTCTGGGTGAGTTCTCAGCACCTGTTAGCTGAGCACCCTTTAAGCACAGCTCTCTGGGGTGTTCGGTCCAGAAGACTCTCCACCACACCCCTCGGAGGGAAACCGAGGCCCAAACAAAGCCACAGGTTGCTCTCCTCTAAAGGACACTGCCCTCTTTGGAGGTCTGAGCGAGTTCCCAGGCAGGCCCCCTTCTGCGCCGGGAAGGGAGGGTGGGCACAAGCCGCAGAAGTCAAATGCCGAGTCCTCGTGGCCCCACCTAGCTGCAGGGGAGGCCCCGCTGAGGCACCTTCAGTGGGAAAGGGCGAGGGCGGGTGGGATGACGGCACTGGGTCCTGAGCATCGCCAGGAGAAAATCCCGAGGAGACAGACGCAGCCTTCCGGGGCATCCCCGGGGCTGCAGAGCGAGCTGCTTTCCCAGACTCGTGCACTGAAATGCAAGACGAAGGTAGAAAGGGGCTGTCCCTGCAATGGGCCTTCTGCGGGACAGGTGCCCACTGGCCAGGGTGGCTCCCACGTGCCTCTGCTGCACCTCTCTTGCTTTCCAGCTGTTCCTCCACGCTGTGTCTTCAACTGGGAATGCTGTGGAGGACCCGATGGAGACTGTGATCACAGTGACAGACCAGAACGACAACAGGCCGGAATTCACCCAGGCGGTCTTTGAGGGGTCCGTGATGGAAGGAGCCTACCCAGGTTAATTTCAACAATGCAGGGGTTTGGTGACACACGGCAATAATAACAGGAAAAATGTAAAGACCCTGGGAAATCGAAGTACCAAAAGACCAGGGCACCTTCCCAGCAACCCGCACCCCGGGGTCCCGTGCAGGAAGGACCCCACTTGGAGATTAGAACGGGCGGATCAAGGACTGCCCAGACTTTTTTTGGGGGGGTAATGTTCGCACAACAGAGATGCTCTCAGGCTTCCTCAAGAGAGCTGGACCTGGGGAGGGCTACAGGCGGAGAGCATCCTAAGAGGAGGGGCCCAGAAGTCCAAGAGACTCCCAGCGGTCACCTCACTTCCGTCTCTATGTCCTGTCTGCCTTTGCTGGTTCTGCATCTCTCTAGCTGCTGCCCGGACAGAGCCCCCCTCACCGTGTGGCCGTTCTCACCTCACAGTTCCCTCTACATCCCTTTCTGTGTCAGTTTCCACTTCCCCCTGAGGACTGTCCCACATATTTCCCAACCCATGGTCTCACAAACAAGAACCTGACTTGATCCAGGGGACACTCTGGCTCCAGCTGGCTCTTACTGCCCACTGAAGAGTTAGACCTCCAGACATGACTGTAGGCGATGCTGACAGCCCCTGTGCCCACGGCTTTCAACCTGACATTGTGGGAATGTTGAGGTCCTCAGTCTCTGGGACTATAGATCACCGAAACCAAGAGTCACAGGTATTTCCCGTGAAAGGACATTGTGATCGATGCTTTCCTTTCCGCCCAGCCCAGCAGGAGCTGCCACTAAAGCGTCCTCCTCTTTCCCCTTTCTTTTCTACCTTGGTGCCGCCTTGCCCTCCAACAAACCCCAGCTCCCCCGCCAGCACCAGCTGCCCCCAGTCACCCGCGTGAGGTACACACGTGTTTCAGGTCTACCACAGTAGACCACACTCGGGCCACAAGGACACACCTTTGTCCACCCCCCACGCTTCTCTCCATCTGGCTCGTGTGCTTGGCTCCAGCTCCGGCCGGGAGGCCTGTGTCCAGACAGGAGGGACTCCCTGACCATGACTGGGGGGGAGGGAGGACAGGGAGGCAAGAGAAGAGCCGCAAAGATGAGACGAAACAGCCCCTCCTCCTCCCCTCAAGCACTGGACAGAATGGCAGCACCTGGGGGACAAGGGTCCCACGATGACAGCCATGTCAGAAGACGCCCGAAAGAGAGGCAAACCAGGAAACAGACTCTTCACTCGAGAGAATAGCCAGAGGGTCACCGGAGGGGAGGGAGGCTGGGGGCCGGGGAACCCGGTGATGGGGAGGAAGACGGGCGTGTGTCCTGATGAGCGTCAGGTGAGGGTGGCAGTGAGGAATCACTACCTCGTAAACCTGAAACTAGTACTACGCCATATGTTAACCAACTGGAATTTAAATAAAAGCTTAAATGAAATTTTAAAATTGTTCAAAAGACGCCCAGGAGTGCCTGGCTGCCTCAGCCCATGGAGCAAAGCAGCTCTCACCCTCGGGCCTCGGGGTCATGAGGTCGAGCCCCACATTGGGTGTAGACATTATGAAAATAAATAAATAAATACATGTTTAAAAACAAAAATAATAAATACAACAATTTTTAAAGATGCCCTAAGGACTTATGGAAAAAGTAAACAAATGACCTGCATTTATTATAATAATTTGGTGAATTATTTGAACTAGAACTTATATCCCTTGATAAGGAGTTTTATCACCTGTTTAGTGAAGAGACTAAAAAAGAACACATTTAATTTTGGGTTCTATATGAACTTGTATCGCCGGTACAACGGCCAATACAACACAGTTACCTGCTGAGGTTACCCACTCACCTCCTCTCTGTCCTCACAGGAACATCCGTGATGCAAATCACAGCAACGGACGCGGACGACCATGAGAACACACACAACGCAGACATTGCCTACACCATCCTCAGCCAGGACCCCTCCCTGCCTCACTCCAACATGTTCGCCATCAACCGGGACACGGGAGTCATCTCTCTGCTCACTACTGGGCTGGACCAACAGGTCAGGCAGCCTCGGGGGCCTTGGGGGCCTCTGGGGCAGCAGTTACATGTACAGGAGCCCCAGTCACTAAGCCATGGGCAGCAGCCCGTCAGAACCAACACCAGCGCACCAGGGCACCAGCGCACCCTCAATCGGAACTGAGGAACTGAGGGCTGGCCAATTAGAACATGAGCCAACCAATCAGAAGAGGCATTTATCAGGGGCACCTGGGGGGCTCCATGGTGAAGCGTCTGCCTTCAGCTCAGGTCATGATCCAGGGGTCCTGGGATCGAGTCCCGCATAGGGCTTCCTGCTCAGCAGGGAACCTGCTTCTCCCTCTCTCTCTGCCACTTCCCCTGCTTGTGCTCGCTCTCTGTCAAATAAATAAATAAAATCTTTTTTAAAAAGAGGAAAAGAGGGCACCTGGGTGGCTCAGTGGGTTAAGCCGCTGCCTTCGGCTCAGGTCATGATCTCAGGGTCCTGGGATTGAGTCCCGCATCGGGCTCTCCGCTCGCCGGGGAGCCTGCTTCCCTCTCTCTCTCTCTGCCTGCCTCTCTGCCTACTTGTGATCTCTCTCTGTCAAATAAATAAATAAAATCTTTAAAAAAAAAAATTTTAAAAAGAGGAAAAGAAAAGAAAGAAGAAGAGGCGTCCATGGGCTGGTGCAGGCAGGCTGGCTTTGGGCCCTGGCGTAGTCACTGGGGCAAATTACAGATGTGATCGACAAGACACCTGCTGGAACCAGTGAAAGAAAATGACTCTGTTTCCCACAAACCTAGACCACATTCTCTGGTGAAAATAGAAATGTACTGGCATCATGCCCCCATAAGCACTAGCCCCATAAATGCCTAGTGCTGGGGATTATATTGACAGATCCCAGTCCTGGAAACCTTCCTCCTGGGTCGGCTTTGGAAGGGAATGGTCTGACTCGCGCGCAGTGAGCTTCTGTGCGTGGGAAGCCAAGGAGAAGGCAGGGAATTTGGTCTCTCTCGAGTGACCTGGAAGCCGGTCACTTCCTAGAAGGGAGGGCCCTCCAGATTCGCTGCCTCTGCTGTCCCGTATTGACTCCCAAGGTGCCACCGGGTGGATCCAAACCTGCCTTGAGAACCCCAGGACTGACTGCCGTGTGCCTGTCCACAGAATGTGCCTGCGTACACCCTGACGGTCCAGGCTGCCGACCTCCAAGGGGAGGGCCTACACTCCACAACAACAGCCGTGATCACAGTCACCCAGAGCAACCCCAGCCCTCCCATCTTCAGCCCCACTCAGGTGAGTCCTGGCAGAGCCAGCGGATACCTCGTGACCTGTGTGTCACTGTGTGAGCAGCAGTGTCAGGATTCAGACCGTAGCCTGGCGGCAGCTTAGAACCCTCCCCATCTTCGGGTCACACTCTCCTGGGCCCAGGGCAGCCCGCTCGGCCGGCAGCGACCTGGAAGGCGGAGTCCATGACGCAGGCGGCATGGGACTGCCCTGCAGCCGGGGAAGGGGCTCTGTCTCTGGCTGGGAGCCCCCTGGATCTCATGGGGTATGAATGCAGAGCCCCTAGGCCCAGAGGGCAGGAACCGACTCAAGGATTCTTCAGGAAAAGGGGGTACAGCCCGTTTAGATGAGTCAAGGATGGAGGGGATTTGTCTTAAAGAAACGGGGGGGGGGGGCGCCTGGGTGCTCAGTGGGTTAAGGCCTCTGCCTTCGGCTCAAGTCATGATCTCAGGGTCCTCAGATCGAGCCCCGCATCGGGCTCTCTGCTCAGCGGGGAGCCTGCTTCCTCCTCTCTCTCTCTCTGCCTGCCTCTCTGCCTACTTGTGATCTCTGTCAAATGAATAAATAAAATCTTAAAAAAAAAAAAGAAAGAAAGAAACAGGAGGGTTTGGGGGTGCAGCTGAGCCATACGAGGGGTGGGAAGCAGGGTCTGGGAACTGTTAGGAGTCAGGCCACCTTGTCTCTCTGTCCCACTTTCTGCCTGTCCTCAGTTCTCCCTCTGCAGCCAGACTTGGTCTCCCCAGGCTTATCTGCACACTCACCTTCCTCCACGGGACATTTCCTTATCAGCCACCTGTAGCCCTGTCCTGTGCCACGTGGAGTCATGTGGCTGCCTCCCCTGCAGCTGAAACGAGAAGCGGCTGTAGGAATTCTGCCATCACCTGAACAGTCGTGACCAGTGAAGCCCGCCTTGCTCCCGAGGGACTGGGGTCAGAGGCTCGCTGGAGCCTGGCAGCTGTCTCAGTGGGAGCTCCCCTGGCAGTCACACAGGCCAGACGTAACTGTAGAGACACTTGCTCCCTCTGGAGACAGAGTCGGAAGGAACCTGACAGGGAGAGGCAGGGGACAGGCGGGAGGAGCCGCTCCAGGCTCCACTTCCTGCTAGGCCCCACGACTGTGGCTGCCCCTGGGAACAGAGTCCGGGGTGGCTGCCGTTGGCCCCGGGCACCCATGCCCCTCAGCTGATGCCCACCTGGGACCCGAGCTGCCGGAGCCTGGGCATCGTGGAGTCAGCTTTCCGGACCCTTGACTCCAGGGTGAAGACAGACACCCAGCTGTCAGAGCCCCGTTGCCTACGTCTGGAGCCCGAAGCGGGGCCTTTGCTGGCACTTGGCTCTAGCCAACAGATGCCGCCTGAAGAGGGGATCCTCCACTGTGGCCCCTCCTGCTGGAGAACCGTGGACTCAGAGAGGCCGGCCCAGGCTGTGGGTTTCCCGAGTCCCCACACGGGACACCAGGGACGAGGGCCTCTGTCTTTCCCTTGCAGTACGTGGGCCAGGTGTTTGAGAACAAGGTGGGCGCCGGGATAGTGAGGCTAAAAGTGAAGGGCGCAGACACCCCAGGCTCCCCCGCGCGGAAGGTGGTGTTCTCCATCCCGAAGGACAGAGCCGGCCTCTTCACTGTCACCACGGACCCCAAGACCAATGATGGCCTTTTGAAAACAGCCAAGGTGGGTGTGAGTTCCAAGGAGGGGGTTGCCGTGACCCCGTAGTTCTGGGACAGGCATGGAGCACACACTACGCTCTTCACCCAGGAGAGCAGCTGCCCAGGGAGGGCTTCCTGCTGCGCCAGGGGTCCTCTGTGGTCCTTGCTGGTCCTTGTGTCCCCCTGGCTGCACCATCGCCCCGGACCAACCTCAGAAAGTGCTGCCTAAGTAACTATTTTCTCCCAGAAAAATACCAACTGGGGATGATTCCATAGAGCTTAACTGGGACATGTGTCTTCACTTGGGTTCCCCCCAAAGTGGGAGGGACCCTGGGGGTGCTGAGGAGGCACGGATGAGATGGGAAGCGGGGAGAGAACAGGGGTCTCACAAGCAAAGGGCTCAGGCCCCCGGCTCCTTCCGAGCAACGCCCTGGCACCGTCTCATCTGAGACGCACGTCTGCCTTCGCTTGGCCTGGAAGCTGCCGGTTGACTCCTGGAGGCAGGAAGCCAGGTCCCTTCAGAGTGGGCGGGGGGCCTGGAACCATCTGCAGACCTAAGATGAACGATCAGAGAGAGAGAAACGAGAAGGCGGCTGGCAGGAAGGGAGTCATGGGGGAAGGGGAACCTTGAGGACCTTAGAACCCTCTGCTCGGCTGACGGGTTTTTCTCAGGAGGCTGGGGGTGGGGAGCATAGGCACTTGGCTGCTATTTGTTCCAAATGGGCTTTTTTGGCCCCAGAATCCTGGGACACTTAGAATAAACACGGAGAAGGCCAAAGGCAGCATTTAGACGGGCCTGGGGGACAGAAAGACTAAAATTCAAGAATTCCACCATGGGCACATCCCAGGACATTTACATACCCATCTGCAACTTACCTGGTGCCGGGGAGTGAGAGGACCCCTGGGAGTCACCACATGCCTGGCTGGGGCTGGGGCCTCCATCAGATGGGCCCAGTTCCAGCTGACCCCTGGCCCAGCCATCCGGGGATGCTCTCGGAGAATTCTGCTCAGGGCCCCACTAGCCCCTCACAAGTCGGAGGATAAAAAACAGCAACCACAAGGTCTCAGTAAGTGCTGCAGGCCGTTTATGTCCTCACGCTCAATTTTTACACCAGCTCCAGCAGGGAAGTTGCTGCGATCACAGACGTTGGATGGTGGGTAAACTGAGGCATGGAGAAGCAAGGTCACCTGCCTGGGCTGCGCTGCCAATGGCAGAGCTGAGATCTCAACCAGAGTCTGCCTCTCCATGGCTCTGCTAAGTGTGAAGTCCCTGTGAGCCGGCTCAGCGTGGAGGGCTCTCGACCACGGCCACTCCTGTCCTGCCGTCCTAGGCGGTGACCTGCCCTCGGGACAGGCCAGGGGCACAGGCCAGGGCCTGTGCTCTCTTGCAGGCCAGCCAAGTCCCCAGAACCTGACCCCCCTCTTCTGTGTTCCTCAGGGCTTGGATTTTGAGGCCACGCAGCGATACATCCTCTACGTGACCGCGGCAAACACCGTGCCCTGGGCACCATCTCTCCCCACAGCCACAGCAACTGTCACTGTGGACGTGCTGGACATGAACGAGGCCCCTGTCTTTGTGCCCCCAATAAAGACGGTGGAAGTGCCCAAGGATGTGGTTGTGGGCCAGGAAATCACATCATACAGGGCCCGGGACCCAGATAGCCTCCAGGGTCAGAGAATCAGGTAGGACCAAGGGTGCAACATGGCCTGCTGCCCTCGCTCAGGGCTGCTCAAGGCACCAGGGCTGAAATCCAGCCACATCTCTGGAGAACGAGCCAGAGGAAGACTTAAATTTCTCAGCACCTGATCGGAAGGGTGGTTGAGGGACACATGGCCCCAGCCCTCTAAGAATGGGGGTTTATGCATTTCAGGTACCAGATGTGGGACAGCCCAAGCCATTGGCTGGACATCAACTCAGAAACAGGTGTCATTTCCACTCGAGCCAGTCTGCACAACGATGACATGGAGAAGCACACATTTTTGGCCATTGTCATAGCTGTGGACGATGGTAAGGGCCTGAAGGTTTCCCTCCACCACAACAACACTCTGATCCGTGCTAAGCTCCACGTTGGGGCTAAGCTGTGTGTACGTCGTGTCGACTCATGTCCACCAGAAACTCAGGAGGACCCACCATATTGTCTCACCTGTTTCATCCATGAAAACACAGACTTGAGGACATGAAATGATCCAACCAGCATCTCAGGGGGCGAGAAAGGACTTGAGCAAGGCTGTCTGCGCCTCAGAGCGGAATCACTCCAGGAGTCCAGCCTGGTCGCTCCATCACAGTGAAGGGCACCGGGGGCCACAGCACCATCAGCACGGGAAGGAGAGGAGCAAGTCTGCCCCCAGACACCCTAGAGGACAAAGTACACACACGTGGTGCTGTCTCACATGCTCGCCCCTCGGACAGGTGTCCATTTCCATGCCCACAGGCGACGCTCCCATTCACACAGAGCACACAGGCTCACACATACACACACACTCAGTCATACACACTCACACGCATTGTCACACTCACATACGCACTCTCAGAACACCGTGCTCAGATGACCTTACCTGGGACCACCAGCTCCTGGCAGACGGTGCCAGACCCAGAGGACCTGAGGACCCGGGGAGGACTTGGGGTTCGGTGGAGAAGCTGTGTTTGTGGTTAGATTAGAGGTAAATGGTAAGATAAGCGGACTCTCTCCCGGGTGGCTCAGCGAGCCAGTGAGAGGCCCATGGGGAGGGACACCAGAGGGACACTGACCTCATGAGACAGCATCTAAGCTGGAGGAAACACGGCAGCTCGCGCGTCTGTGGTGTCTGACCTCTTCCATCTCGCTCCGTCCATAGGGCAACCTCCTGCCACGGGCACCGGGACGCTTCTCCTCACCTTCTCGGACCCAGATGGCCCAACGGCAGACTCGCACTGCCTTTCCACCTGCCAGAGGGGACCAGAGCTCCCAGCTGTGAGTACAGGGCACCAAGACCTTCCACTGAAACATGGGGCACTGACTCGATGTGTTAACACTCACACTGCAAATGTTTTTATCATTTTTAAGTGTTTTCATATTTTACTGTAACTTCGTTTTGACTCCAAAGATGACTCCAAAGATTTAAATACTTCTTGTGATAACCTTCTGGTAGGTAAGGGTCTTGAAGAAGCTCCTCTTTATTCTAATTTGCCTATAGCTGCCAAAAGAAACCTTGTCATCTCATTAGAGAAGTGTCCAGAGTCTGCAAGGTCCTGGCGATCTTCCTGGTCCTCAGAGAGGGCTGACGGTCTCAAGTCTCCTGTGAAAGGGGCAGAGACCCGAAACACTGCCGTTCTGTCTGCGTGGGTACGGGATTGGGAGGTAGGCCCGAGAGAGGCCCTGGAAGAAACTGTGACAATTCCCTCTCCCACCCTCTCTCCCAACCGCTGAGTTCTCTCCTGGGCCAGAGACTGTCATGTCTCTAGAAAGGGAGTTACAGGGGCAAGAGCTAAGCCTGTCCACAAGTGCTCATCCCAGAGGTGGCCACTAGTGTAGTCTTCTGTGCATCATTCTAGAAAATACCCTAACATAGAGCTTCCCTGTGCCCCCTCTATAAAATGGGGATAATACCAGTGACGTCACGAAGCCATCGTGAGGAATAAGGGAGCAAATCTTTGTAATGTAGTAGAAGCTGCGCACACACAGGGACACTGCGGACACCCAGGCCGCCACATTCGTCTCCGCCTCCTCACCACCCCAGGACACTGTTCGCTTTACACACGGATGGGCCTCAGTCTTTTTCATGGACTGCAGGACATGCTGGTCCTTGACAAGGGCTCATTGACTTAATTGTCCCCAGGGCAGACAGTCTGGTTTTCTTGTCTCCTGTACCCGTGGGTGTTTGCAAACACAGGGGTGAGCGTCTGTTCCCGGTTCTCTCCTATAAAGGTAATCCCACCCACACATCACATGCCTGTAAATCTCAAATAGGTGTTTCTTAATCACCTCCAGAGTAGGCGAGGCCTGCACACTTCCACCTTTGCTGCGAGGGTCCCCTTCCCTGCCTTGGAGGGGTCTGTGGCGTGACCTCCACGTGGTCCCTGCTCACTACCCAGGAGTCAGAAAATGCACTTGGACAGGAAGAAAACAGCTCCCAACCCCGGAGCAGCATAACCGGCCGACCAAGACCTTCCCAGATTTTAGGCAGAACAGCTGCGCTTCACCACTTACCTTACCTAAAAGGTCCCACGTGTACTCTGGGCGCTCGGCAGCCCCTGTCCTCCCGACGCCGTCGTCCAGGCCCGAACCCGGCGGCGTGCAGAGCCTCCCTGGGCTGGGGGCGAGCGCGGACCCGCATCTCAGCGGGGCAGGAGAGGTCACCGAGGCACCACCGCCTGGTCTCTCGGGGCAGCCAGACCCGCAAAGCCCACCCGGCCCTCGGCGGGGCTTCCGTGGAAACCCTAACTGCCCCGGGGAAGGGGAGGAGCAAACAAAACACAAAACGGAGCTCTGGGAGTCGTGGTGGGCAGTCGGACTCCCGCGCGCAGGCCACCTCCGGGCCCTGCTCCCGCGGCCCCGACCGACCCCGCCCCCCACGGACCGCCCCGCCCCGCCCCAAGCCCCACCCCCTGCCGGTGCCCTCAACTCCACTTCCGGCCCTGGGAGGAGCCTCCGCGGCCCCCGCAGGTGTGCGCGCCCCTATCGCCCCCACCCCCATCCTGCAGCGAAGCCCTTGAGACACCGCAGGAGGACCCCGAGGTGGAGCCGCCCTCCCCGCCAGAGGGACGCGCCCCCCAACCCGGGTCTGGTCGGACACGTGGCTCTACGGCCCTGGGAGGGGCCAGGCGCCGGCCAAGGGCGGGCGCGGGGAGGTGTCTGCGCCCCGGGACCAGCTCCCGCTCGGGGTGGGGGGACGGATGCGGGCCGCTCCGAGACTGCGGGCGCTCCTGCGACACCTGGGCTCCTCGGAGGTAGGGGGCAGGCCCGGACGCGGGGCTCCTGGCTCGTCAGCAGCGGCCGGGGGCTAAGGTCCCGGGTGGCCCTGGAGCGGGGGGGGGGGGGGGGGCGGACAGAGAGCTGGCCCCCAGGAGAGCGAGCACCCCGGGGCTGGCCACCCAGTGCTGGGACCCGCTGGAAGGAGGCCCTCTGTGCGGAGACGCCCTTCATTGCCTGGGTGGAGGGGAGGGGCCCCGGTAGGAGTTAGTGTGGGGCGGTGAGGGGCTGGCCGGCCTTGTTTATCAGTTTTCCAGTGTGTCCGCCGCACAGCCTTCCGCGGCTGACTCAGCAGCTCCTGGGCACCGCCCCCCTCCCCACCTCCAGGGTCCAGCAGCCGGCTGTTGACTCTAGGCCTGCTGTCTCCAGGCCACTGTGGACACAAGGCTGGACCCTACGTGCTTACTCCTGTCCCTCTCTTGCGGCACAGGGCAGAGGTATGGAGCCGAGCAGCAGCCCACTGACCACACACGTACTGGACACCACCTCAGGGCTTCCGGCCCAGGGCCTCTGCCTCTGTCTGTCCAGGCTTGAGGACCAGGGCCAGCACTGGACCGACCTGAGGAAAAGGTAGGCTTGAGGTCTGGGCAGGACCTGAGTCCAGCCAGGGGACAAGAAGAACGCAGCCAGCCAGTGAGTGTGGGCACTGAGGTCAGATGGTGTTGCTGACCACTGGGCTATGGTCCCCTGGCCTCACACAGCCAGCGCCTCTCCCTGAGGGCAGGCCTGGCTCAGGCCCAAGGTGTAACCCAAGGGCCTCCTTGTCACCGTGGTTAACAGATAACCTTGGGCCAGGCCACACGCTGGGCCCTATACTTCTCTTCTTATTCTCACTCCTGCCCCAGGGCAGGCCCTATAACTACCCCTTTTATAGATGGGGAAACTGAGGCAGCAAGAGGCAAGTAAACACCGGCATCCCATGCCTCGCCTGGCAGCCCTGGGCGACAGCCCCAGGCTCAGGTTCTGCGGGGGCGGGCCCAGCCCAGGCACGGCCTGGTCACGCTGGGACTGCCCCTGTGAGCCTCTGGAAGGAGGCAGGCTCCCACTGCTGGTGGGAGTGGGTGGCCCCAGAGGGTCAGAGCCTGAGGGCATGCAGCCCATCCCCCGCCCTTCACCAACACTGGGCGTCCAGGTCCCATCTGAGAGGCCCGCTCAGGTCCTTAAAGAATCCTTGGAGTCCCCTGGAGAGTCAGAGAGACCCATTCCCAACCCCCAACAAACTGTGGTACAGGACAGAAACTTGAAATCACAGCTGGTGGGAACGGTGCCAGAGCTCTCCAGAGGTGAT
Source organism: Mustela erminea (assembly GCF_009829155.1). Lineage (NCBI taxonomy): Eukaryota > Metazoa > Chordata > Mammalia > Carnivora > Mustelidae > Mustela > Mustela erminea. The sequence goes on along the minus strand of NC_045632.1, from coordinate 60,670,893 downwards.
GGGGTGGGGGGGCACAAATCAGTAAGCAGAGCAACGGGCCCTCAGAGCCCCCCACTGGACACTCTGTGCAGTACAAACAGGCCACCGAGCTGCTGGGGTCTGGCTGTAGTTACTGGTCCAGAAAAGCCATACACACTTTATTAAATGAAAAGTACAAGTTATCAAACAATATGTAAAATACAATCCATTTTAGGGTATTTTTGCAAGTTTACAAATAAGCATGGTTATGTGTAGAGAAATTCCAGAAAAAAATACATGCCAATATAAAGGGATTGTTGCTTCTAAAATAGGTTTGGTTTGGTTTTTTACTTTTCTGCTTCTCTGTTTTGGAGCTCTGTCTAAAAAGACAGTGCAGGGTCCCTGAGCTGCTCCAGAGCCCCAGGCCCCGGACTGTGTCCTGCTCCGGGGGTGTCCGAGGCCACTGGCCATGCAGACCCCAGAGAGCCAGGCAGGGGCGGCTCCTCCCCAATGCCTCCCTCCATCCTACCCAGCTACACCGACTCGGACGGCCGCTGCCCGGGGCTCCTGCCACCAGGCCCGATGAAAGCAGGCACCTACAAGCTGTCCTTTGACACCGAGGGCTACTGGAAGGAGAGGGGCCAGGAGAGCTTCTACCCGTACGTGGAGGTGAGCTGACCCCCGGCTTCCTGCGGGAGGGGGCTGCTCCCACCCCTCCCACCTCGCCCAGGGCGGGGACAGTGAGCTCACCTGCTCTGAGCTCCCAGAAGAAAGGTGTCCAGGGCCTTGACCACAACACACCCGTCCCTGCCCTGTCCCCGGGGAAGGCTGTGGGGCGCAGGGCCATAAGTGACTCAGCCCCTGAGGACAAAGGCGCTCAGCTGACGGTGTTCACCGTAGATCCTTTGGGTTCCTCAAGCCAATGGCTCTCCCTGGAGAGGATTCAGCCCCATCGCAGCCCTGGCCAGGTTTCCACTCTCCACGAGCTCCAGCTGGCTCCTGGGGCTCCAGCCCAAGGTCCGGGCTGCCAGTGTGCTGCATACAGGCCCCTCACTCTCTTCTGGTGCCTTCTCTGCTTCTCAGGTGGTTTTCAGCATCACCAACGAGACCCACAGATTCCACGTGCCCCTGCTGCTGAGCCCATGGTCCTACACCACGTATCGGGGGAGCTAGCAGCCAAGCCATCGCCTCTGGCCAGCTGCTGGCCTGTGAGCATCGATGCCATCCTGACAGCTCCCTGAGGGACCCCAAGAGAAGGCAGCAGTTCCCCTCCCTGAGGGGAATCTGACCCGCCCTCTCCAGTAGCAGCTGAGTCTCAGGCTCAATAAAGTCAGCACCAGCATGGCTAAGGCCACTGCAGCTCCTGGGCTCTGTGAGTCCTGCCCGGGCCCTGAGGTGGGGAGGTGGGCAGTGTACGCACAGACGGACGGACAGCAAGGAAGGGGGTGGTCAGGGTGCCATGGGCCCGGGAGGTGCCTCTCCTCCACACAGAAAGGCAGCGGGACACAGAGCAAATGTAGAAAACCTTCATTGGCAGACGATACAAATCTAAAAAACCAACAGCCCTTGTCCTTGGTGAAAGAGCAGGTCATCTGGGGAGCAGTCCCAGGCAGGTGCTAAGTTGGGGTGCTCACGAGTCCTGCAGGGCCCTGGCCCAGCGTCTGCCCAATCACAGCTGTCTCCAGAGGCTTGAAGCCCACATTGTCCAGAGGGATCCCAAAGGCCAGGAGCTTCGCCTCATAGGTGCGCAGCAGGTCGTTGTGGGCCTGCAGGGTGAGAGCAGCGTTAGGAGGGAGAGGCCGACACCAAGGCAGACTCCAGCCCAGGCCCCCTCGGCTCTGGAGGCCACAGGAGGCTGGCAGTGGAAACCCGCACAGCGAGCCTTTACGGCAGCTCACGGTAGGCCACACCTGGTCATGGGCGCTTTTATGTACATGAACTCAAGTAATTCACACTGGGAAATGCCATCATCATTCCTCTTTCAAAGATGGGGAAACTGAGGCAGAAGACACAGACTCAGCAGACCCGTGCACACTCCTGAGCACGCTCCTGGTTCTCCATCAGGCATTTCCCGGTCAAACTGGTCATCCTTGACTTCCCGGATATGACCTTCCACGTGCACGTGCTCGACCTCACGGAGCCTCCCTGCTGTGTCTGTCTCCTGCCCCCCATCCCAGGAAGGCTAAGCCCTGGGCAGAGAGTGCTGGTGGGGCCAACGTGAAGCCAGGTTCCTGTTCCCCTCTCTGGAAAATGGCTATTTTCTGGAGAGTGGATTGCATCGGATGGTCGTGAGGGTTTGAAGAGCTGATGCGTGTGAAACGCTTAGAGCCGGGCCTGACTCAGATTAAAACTCAGAAGGGCTCGTTATCCTCACCATCATGAGGGAACAGTGCTGGAGCTTGGAGCAGCGACTGCAAGGGTGAACTGCGGCCAAGCTCCAGAGAGAACCTGGGGGCTGGGCCCTGGCTCTCGCCCTTCTCTGGGGGACAGACATTCCCCCAGACCTGCACACACTAAATGGCCCTAATTTTGTGTGTGTAAATACCACGGGATACCGCAGCAGCTAAAGGAAGGGCCCAGAGGGGCAGGGCCGAGGAGAGGCCCAGGGAGATCGGGTCACCATGGAGCCCAGCGCCAGTGGCAGGCCCTGCCTCCCTCCTGGGCTTCCACACCCCAAGGCACACAGACCCAGGAAGCCGGCCCCACCCTGCACATTTACAGGCTTATGTGAGTCACACTTATGGGGTGGCTTCTCAGGGGGAGTGTGTCCATGGGCAGCACTGTGTCTGCATTCCCCACAGGCAAAGCCCAGACAAGGCTGTGGCCTCCGCCACAGAGGCAGGACCTCCAGGGAGAGGGCCCAGGCCTCTCGGGTTCTCAGGGCCCTCACTGCCCTCCCCAGCAGGAGGCCTCCATGCTCATGTGTGCATTTGGTGTGGATGGGGTGTGCAGCTTTCATCAGACTTACAAGGAGCGAGAAAAGTTTGGACTGACTCGTAGCTGTCCCCTCCGTGAAGGAAGCCCATCCAATCACCCCAGAGCCCAGGTCACCAAGAGCAAGGGTCACATGAGAGACAAGGACAGAGCGTGCTGGACAAACTGCCCTCACTTACCAGATAGCCACTGAGCAGACCCCGGAAGGGACACCAGAACAGTAGCTAGAGTTGTGGGGATGCAGCCCAGGCCACACACTGAGTGACCTGAAAAGGCCCAGACAGCCTCAGGCCATGTGTACCTCCAAGGTGTAGACAAGGTGGGGCCCTGAGAGGGGGCAGGGGCTCCAGGTACCTTGCAGACCCGGGCCAGCTCATACTGCAAGTCCTTGATGGTGCTGTTCTTTGATTCGAGAACGTCCTAGGGAGAGAAGGGTAGACCTGAGTTTGAGCCTATCTCTGGGCTGAGGCAGACAGGGGTTGGTGGGGGTCTCGGGGCCCCAGCAGGAGATCTCAGACATGCAGGGAATAGCGCCAGGGTCCATCAGTGTGTACATCCACACAGGCAGCAGCCGGCCAGTGTGGAAAGCTCTTGGAAGGAGAAAGGGAAAACAGGACCCGGCTCTCTCTAAGGAAACCGTCTAGGTTGTGGGAAGTGAGAAACAAAGGCAGAGAAGCCAGGCCAACCAAGGTCCAGGGAGGGGCCCTTGAATCCCCCCACCTGCCTCCTGGGAGGGTTCCTCTGGGCAAGCCAGGGGACGGACAAGAAAAGGCCCTGGCCCGTGGTCACAGCTGCAGCGACCACTGTCGATGGGGTTGATTTGATCCCTCCATCAGGACTGCTGGCCGCAAAGCCTTACCCAGCCCCTGAACCAGCCGCCCTTCCCAACAGCAGAGGCAGGAAAGCTCCTCTGTTTCCAAAAGCGCCCTCGCTCTCTGCCTGGCAGTGTTCACAAGTTGGGACAAGGAGTGAGACGGGCCCCCGGTCTCCAGTGCCCGGTGCTGCCAGCCCGCACTATGCCCCCCCATGGGGCAGCACCACCCCAGGCCCCAAGACCCTGCTCCAAGTGGCTCCAGCCCCACAGACCCTGCCGCCCGCCGAGCCGGCACGCGCCGCTGCCTGGAATATTATCTGGTCTCAGCCAGAAAGGGACACCACGTCTCCGCAGCCTGCCCAGCTGTCCTCCGTCAGCAACATGTCCGGGAACGACAAGTCCTTCGTCCCACCTGCCTTCCCAGGGGGCTCTGTCTGATGCAGCCCACCACACTCAGAACACACCCATGGCTCCTCACCAGCCTCACACTCATGCACACCCAACACGCTTCGGAACTGCCCTGTCCAGCTGGCTCTGCCCTCCTCCCTCAGCTCTGCACTCCCCCCAACACCCAAGCAGCAGGGGGCTCACACGTATACAACAGCACCTGGTGGGAGCTGAGAGCCTCAGGTCAAGGCCAGGTGGGCAGGAAGCCAGCCTGCAGTGTTTGGGCTTTTTTTTTTTTAAAGATCGATTTATCTGAGAGAGAGAGAGAGAGAAAGGGGGTGCAGAGGGCGAGGGAGAGACAGAATCTCAAGCAGACTCCACGTGGAGCCTGACTCGGGGCTCAAACCCACCACCCATGGGATCAGGCCCTGAGTCGAACCAAGAATCAGACAGATACGTAATCAAGTGAGCGACCCAGGCCCCCAGAAAGGGCTTTATGGAAAGATTAGGTGACCCAAAGGTCAACCCTCTGGGCCTGGGTGTCGAGAGAGCAGACGACATCATTGCACGTTGACTGACCACCTGACAAACGCTGCTGTGTGCTTCCCAGGAGGAAACACCTGCGCAGTGAAGCCTCTGTGATCCCCAGACTCGGGTCTGTTTCTCCACAAAGGAAGAGCAGCCTGGAAGATGCTGTGTCTGGGACAAGCTGGCCGCCCCTCCCTGGGCCTCTCCGTGGAGACATGCAGACCCGCAGGGACACTGCACCTGGGGCTGCCTCAGGCCTGAGGGCTGCAGGTCACCCAGGTGACCAGGATCCCAGCACAACCACACTTCCCAGCAGCAAGAGACCACCTTTCTGGCCTCGCCTGTTCTTTCTGTGACACATCCTGGTGAGGCCCAGGCTTCACCTGTCTTGTTGAATGCTCCTCCCGTGCCCAAGACAGCCCACGCAGAGGGGACCACCACAAAGAACTGCGAACTCACGACCAAACACTCTAGGCTTTGCTCAGACCTTAACTCCCTCTGGGAAGCCTGCCCCAGCCCCCACCACGCAGCCCTGTATGTCCCCGTCCCAACTGCCCACAGCCCACATCAAGCAGGCCATCTTTGCGTCCAGGGCAGACTGTGGCGGTGGCCTCGGCTAGGAGCTCATAGGTTCGGCTGTGCCCCGGGCCTGTCTCTAGGCTTGTCACCGATGCCTGAGAAGCACAAGGCCCGAATTTTGAGAGCAGCTTGAGGTGCTGTCCAGGCTGAGCTAACCCTATTGTGAGCACGGACGGCCGTGGGCCCAGGGCCAGAAGGGGCCAAGAGGTCGAGGAGGGACTGGTGAAGCACGAAGCAAGAGAGAGCCGGGGGGCCTGGGGACAGATGTCTGCAGGCCCTGTCGGTGCCCAAGCACAGGAAACCCATAATGGTCCCTCCCCAACGTCCACAGCAAGTCCCCACTGGAGAGACAGAGGCCAGACACACACACACATCCAACACGCGACCCCAGCCTGAGCCCTGGATGCCAGCTGGGGGACCAGAATGGGGTGCTGCAGCCTGGGACCCACCTCCAGTTTGCGGGACACGAGGGTCAGCGCCGCGGGGTCCAGGTTGGAGGCTGCCAGCACCTCATTGAACTGTGCCTCCTTCTTCTCCACGGCAGCACTCAGCGCCTGCATCTTCCGCTCCAGAACCAGGTTCTTGAAGCCCACCTTCTGCTGCACCTCCAGGATGGCCGCCGTGAACTTCCTGTACAGCTCGTCCCGCTCCTGCTGCACCTGAGGGGACAGGCAGTGACAGCCAGAGACGCCACCTGCCCTGGGGGAAGCTCGCTGGGGAGAAGCCGCCTCCCACCTGTGCCCCTGAACCCATCTGTAGAGTGAGCCCCTTCTACCTCTGAGTGTTGTCTACACTGCCTGCATACCCACTCTCTGTGATGGAATGGAAGGCGTGCCACCGTCCACACTGTGGAAGGTAGGAGGAAGCGCTAATTGGACCCGCCGCTACTAAGCTGTTTCAGGAAGCAACAGGGTACCCCGGTGAGGGCTGGCGAGGCCCCACAGCGGGGCTGGGGCCCTGGGTCTGGGCAGAAGGCTCAGGTAAGACACGTTCTTGATCACACCTACGTGAGATCAAAGGGTAAGGGTTAGCAGTGTTTGGGGGAGAGGGGCTCCTAGGGACCCACCCCCTCGGCAAGCCCCAGATCCCAGACCCCCACAGGTCGGCATGCCCCACTAACAGCAGATCTAGACAATAGCTCTGGGGCCAACCACCTGTCAAGAAACAAAGGTGTTCTTTTTTACCTTCTAACTCTTGCTTTTCACTGTCGCTGTAAAAAAAGCAAGACTTTGTGGAAGTATAAAAAGTAAACACCCCTTGGGGCACCTGGGAGGCTCGGTGGGTTCAGCATCTGCCTTCAGCTCAAGTCCTGACCCCAGAGTCCCAGGGTTGAGCCCTGCATTGGGATCCCTGCTCTGTGGGGAGTCTGCTTCTCCCTCTGCCCCACACCCATGTTCTCTCGCTCTGTCTCAAATGAATAACTAAAATTTAAAAAAAAAAAAAAAAGTAAACACCCTTTAACCCAACTTCCCAGAGGCCACCACGTGAACATACAGCGTAACCCCTTCCAGAACGTTCTCTACAGGTGTAAAAGCACGTCTTACAGCTAGAGAGAGAATCCCCTGCTCAAAGCCACAGCACCGTATCCTTCTCTCGACTGTACAGCTTGCCCCAGACAGGCTTCAATCCAGTCCCTGTCCCTTTGGTCTACAGAACATGGACACATCAGCACCTGTGGTTTTCTCAGGGAACACTGACTACGGCCCACGCCTCGAATGACATCCCAACAGAAGAGGAGGGGGCAGAGTACCCAGCTCCAGCACGGCCTCTGCACAGTCTGCATGTTCTCCCCCCGACACACACCCTCTTCACTCCCAAGGCGACCTGAGGGCCCTTCTCTTAGCCGGCCGGCAGCCAGCAGCAAACAGGACCCTCCGAGGCCTCTCTGTAGGGGGCTGCACATGTGATGGGCCGAGGAACGTGGCCCTTCTGTAATCACAGTCTGTGACCGTGAAGTTCCATTAGGTGAGAAAAGGCGGACATACTCACAAGGACGGGGCTGGTCTGCCCGCATCTCTGAGAAAAGCACACTCAGGGACACATTCTCAACCTGATCCCACGGGCAGTTCTGAGTTAGTGACAGTGGCACAGGCAGGACAGGCCCCCTGGGCACTTCAGGCAAGATCACATTCAGAACGGCCCTCTGGCCAGACTCTATCCAAATTCCCAATGCCAACCCCATGGCTAGGGACTGACTTCCCAGAAGGAGATGCTCACAGTTACACAGAGAGAAATTTAAGGGGTGCCTAGGGGGTTCAGGTAGTTCAGTATCTGCCTTCAGCTCAGGTCATGATCCCAGGGACCTGGGATCGAGCCCCACATCGGGATCCCTGCTCCGCGGGCAGCCTGCTTCCCTCTGCCTCTGCCCTTCCCCCTACTGGTGCTGCTCGATCACTCTCTCTCCCTCAAATAAATAAACAAAATGTTTAAAACAAAGAAAAAATGAACTTAGAAGGATGACTGTGGCTGCACGTTTGCCGCAGCAAAGGATAGAAACAGAGCTCCATGTGCGGGGAACTGGCTACACGCACCGTGTCGCCTGCGGGCTCGAGCCCAGGGGAGATGACTCTAGAGGAGTGAGCTGTGGGGCAGGTATGACGCCCCAGCTGCCCGGGGCACGCAGGGAGACGTCTGCAAGAATCCAGGGGGCGGCCCCACGGCTGAGGACGCGCTGAGCAGGGGGCCTCGCGCTCGCTCACAGACAGCTTGCCCCGACCTCCTTACCAGGCGTGCCTAACCTCAGCACGGAGACACACGCATACAGAAGAGAAAGACCGACCCCAGGCACCAGGGGCCTGCACAGGTCTCGCAGCTGAGCCTGCAGGAAGGACAATGGGGAGCGAGCGTCTCCCCACAGGGCGGCTGCTCTCGGTGAGACCCCGGGGCCGTCCACAGGGCGGGCTGCAGCTTTCTGCCTCATCACCCCATCAAGCCTCACAGAACGAGCCGTGGGCACCAGGACTCCAGCCGCTCTGGCTGCAGAGCCGGGTGACAAGAGAGGTCCTCCTGGCTCCAGCTCCCACTCCCACTCCCGCTCCGGCTCCGGCTCCGGCTCCGGCTCCGGCTCCGGCTCCGGCTCCCACTCCGGCTTCCGCTCCAGCTCCGGCTCCCACTCCAGGCTCCCACTCCAGGCTCCCGGCAGGGCCAGCCTAGCGTCTGCTCACCTTGACGAACCGCTGCTCGAGCACCTCATGTTCCCACTGCAGGTCCTTCAGCTCCTTCTCCGCGACCTTCAAACGTGCTTTTGTGCGCTGGAGAGAAAACAAGCAGCAGGAGAAGAAAGGACTGAGGATCCGGCATCTACAGAACAGACTTCTGGAGGGCGGCAGCCCCAAAATAACCATCCGACAGAGCTGGCTCGGGGGTACCCGGTGACTGGGCAGCCGGGTCCTGAGTTAGAGGGAGGGGCGCGAGGAGGGAGCCCACCAGCAGGATCTGCTTGTCTCTCTCGTAGCTGCCCAGCTTCTTCTGCATCTCATTCATGTCGTCGCGAGCCTTCTGGAGGGGGTCTGCCAGGCGCCGGTTCTGCACGGACACCTCCATCATCTCCTTCTCCAAGTGGTCCTCCTTCTTGCGCATGTCTTCCATCTGTTCCTGTCGGAACCAGGACGGGGTGCGGGAGGTTCAGAGGCAGAGCTGAGGGAACTGTGGTCTTCGGGGGTGAGGGCCACGAGCCCTCCCGCCCAGGAAGGATGGTCCTCAAGTCCCAGACCGCTTGCGTGTAACCACTCAGAGGGACTCTGCACTATGGGAACTTATTTGGAATTTTCTAGGAAGGCGGCCTCCAAGCCAGTGATATCATGCTGCTCTCGGGACCCCGGGGACAGCCCCCAGGGGTAGGGGACAGTCCCCAGGGGTAGTGACAGTAGGGATGGTCACTACCCCCAACTAGGTGACAACACCAGCACCGGGCAGCCTCGCTACGCCTCCCACCGCAGCTCTGCGCAGGCTTCTGCCCGGCCCGTGCACCCTGTTCCATCCACCGGTCTGCGCTGCATACGGCGTGCTGCTTCCAGCCCGAGTCTGCAGCAGGCACGTCACCGATGCAGCTGCGGCCAGGACAGTGGGTATCTGTCTACGCAGGGGCGTGGGGCCCGCCGCCCTCGCGCGGCACCTTGAGGGAGTTGATGAGCGCCAGGTTGTTGAGGGTGATGTCGTTGTAGTAGTTCTTGATGTCCGTAAAGGCCTCCTCGTGCCGCTGCATCAGCGCGTTGATCTGGCCGTTCTTCCTCTCCTCCACCTCGTGGATCTCGGTCTTTCTCCGCAGGTCGAGTTCATCCCTGAGCATCTTCATCTTTTTGTCATACTTGGCCTCAATTTCTGAAAGGCAGAAGCACACGGAGGAACAGGGGGCCTGACGACTCCAAGCAGAGACGGAACCTACAGACACAGCCCAGGAACACCCCGGGGACGAGCGCTATGCGGACAAGCTCATGGCTGACACATGTGGCACACACACACCACGGCCAGCCTTCCGTGGCCTGTACCAGGCATGGCTAGTCGATCCCAGGACCAGGGTTCCCACCGACTGAGAGTCGGCTGCTCCCACGGCAGTGTGGCTGGCGAGGGAGAGAGCTGCATCAGTAAACCACACAGATTTCTCAAACGGGAGGCCCTCAGGCCAGCAGCCACGGAAAAGACTATTCTAAGAATACTGCCCACGAGACTGGAAACGGGTACCTGCTTCAACTGCCAAGAGCAGGGAAGGAGACAGTGCTCACAGCCTCCCCGGCTCGCACGGAATTAAGATCTTCTGGGATTTGGGGCCATCCATCAGCCTCGAAAACTATCCCATCTTTTCTGTGCATGTCTGGGCTGCTGTAGCCCGGTCTCTGTGCACTGGGCTAAGAAGCCCTGAAGGTTAATGACCACCGGTGGGAGGGGTTCTGGCGGGGGCTCACAGTGGATCCGCGAGACACTGACCTCGCACCTGCCTCTCAAAGTCATTCCGCATCTTGGTGATCTCCTCCGTGTGCTTCTGCAAGGGAGAGAAGGTGGCCGTTACCAGACACACACAGAAGCCTCTCCCTGGGGCTGGCCTGGCCCCTCAGGCGTATGGAAAATCCAGCCCAGAAAACCCGGAGCGGTCCTGCTGGGTGCTGGCTTCCCCTCGTGTCCAAGCTCATGTCCCCTGCTCAGAGTGATGTGGTTGTGGTCACCTCCATGTTTCGTCATTCGACTTCCTCAGCTAAAGTCACCTCTGAGCCCGACACAAAGTGAACAGATGTTCCAACACTACAACCATGCTTGGCCTTTGGCTTGGTCTGCCCACAGGCTACGGACCACTGGCCACACCTACACAGAGCTGCAGGCTCTTTCCGATGCCTGCTGACCTGCCTCAGGCTTGAAAAGTATGTTGACACTTACACGTAACCATTTTGAATAAAAAACTGACATTATTGTTCAGAGTCATGTTTTTGCACAAAGGGGAACTAACCACGTAACTACTCCAAATCCAGGCCTCAGGTAAGCAGGCAGTCTCACATGACTAAATTCACTAGAAACCAGCCCAGGCTGTACTTCTATCAGCAAAGACCAGACAATTCCCACGACCAAGACTTCAGCCTCCAGCTTCACTGCAAAGCCTGCACTGTTACTGAGTTTTTTCCTAGTTCCGAGGAGGCTGGCTTGCCTCCAGGCATGAGGCAAATGTGTTGACAAAGTCTTCTCAGACTGCAGCCAGGAAGGAGCCTTAGAAAAATCAGTTGAACCACCTTCAAATCCTCCAAACGTCCACCAACTCAGCCTGGGTCAAAGCCCCTAACTGGGGCTCCTGACGCCGACAAGCTCTGACCCATCTCCCTGGCCTCCTCGCCCCTCACTCCTCTGGGCCTTCACACTGGCCCGTCCCTGCTCCTTCTTCAGACCTGGTCTCCCTACGCCGGGCTCAGCAACCCCTCCTTCCAGCCTTTGCCCAAATGTCAGCTTCTCCATGAGCCATTCCCAGAACTCCTGCTGGAAAAATGCCTCTCCCGCCCCAATCTCCAGCACCTTCCTCCCTGCTCTGTTCTCCCCATAGCACTCCTGTCTGTGGATATGTAGACAGGTCCACCCTCCATTCTGTCTCCTGGCTCCTTCCCGAGCCATCAGACATCCATGGGCGGTCCTTCTATCATTCCTGTTCCCCATATGTTCCCAGAAACCAGACCGGGGCCTGCGTCTTACAGATACTCAGCAAATGAATTTCAGCCTCCACCTGGAAGCCCCCAGCCTCCCCAAGAAAGGACCAAACAGTCAGCCGCGTGCTCATCAGCCCAGCTTGCACGAGACACTTCCCACCACCTGGGGGCTCGCACGCTGGACACTCTAATGGTTGTGTGTGTTTCTAAATGTCCGAGAGTCCCCAGGGAGAGCAGCCAGGTGTCAGGGGTCAGCAGCACGTGGCGGAAGACACTGAGTGGGACTTCCCTCCTGGGGAGTCCGTTTGTGGTTCAGTCTAAGACACAAGACTGTACCTGGTTCCCAAACGGGATGTGTCTGGCTGCATGCTTTTCATTATTTTTATTTTTATTTCAAGTAATTGCCAAAATGCAGGGAACTGCTAAGGAAAATATGAATTCCCAGTTCTGCTGAATGATCAGGAGTTCGCGGTCCCCAGCGGCCCGTCAGGCCTCAGTGCCCTCACACCTACCAGCCGCAGGTTCTTCACCACCACCTCGTTGGCCAGCTCCTGTTCCTTGAGCTCCACCTTCAGCGCCCGCATGTCCTTGCGCAGTGCTCCCTCCTGCGTGCGGTGCTCCTTCTGCGCCAGCTTCATGACCACAGTGCCCTCGGCCTTCATCTCCGTCAGGTTGTTCTGATGCTCGTACAGCAGGTGTTTCACCTTCTGCTTGTACACCTGCACACAGCGGGAGCAGGGGATGGCCTGCACACCCGCACACACACACCCCTGCACGTGCAGGGTCCCTGCACACTCGCACACACTCTCACACACACACTCCTGCACACTCACACACAGTCCTGCATCTGTGGGTGCCCCGCACACACACACTCTTCTGCAAGAAATACCTCCATTTCTCACGGTAAAGGGCTGCACCGGAGGAGAGAAAATGCTCCCCCCGGGCCCCCGTCCAGCTCCGCTGTTCCATGAGGCATGTCCCGCAGGGATAGGCCAGGCAGCCCCACTAACCTTGATCTCAACCTGGTGCCTCTCTTCAGCCTCCTCCATCTCCCGGTCTTTGTTGCGCAGCTCGGCCTTCTTCTCTTCCAGCTGCCTCCGCGTGATCTCCCAGAAGGTGTGGATCTTGTCCCGCTCCAGCTGGAAGTAGTTGCGCTCCTCCCGCTCCCGGTCCAGCTCCTCGCGGATGCGGCTGACGTGCTCCTCCACCTGCCAGGCAGGGCGGAGCCGTGAGGGCCCAGCAGGGGCCCACCCAGTGCCAAGAAGAAAGGAGGGCCAGTCTCACCTAAGAACAAGAAAAACTAAAGGTAAGAAATGAAAATAGGATGCTAGGAAGGCCCAAGGACAGGACACATTCAGAAAATAGCAGAAAGATCTTGAATGTGGCTAATAAACATAAAATGATTATATCCTTTATTCAATTCCTGGGAATTCAGATGACAGAAATTTCTCAAAAGAACACAAGAGCTTTCTGCTCAAATATAGTAGTCACACCATTATCACGACATCAAAAGGGGCACCTGGGTGGCCTGAGAGTCCTACTCTCTCGGTAGGCTCAGGTCATGCTCTCATGGAGTGATGCGTTAGAGCCACTGCCTGGGTCCCCACTCTGCAGGGAGTCTGCCTAAAGGCTCTTTCCCTCTGCCCCTCCCCCAGCGCACATGCACGCATGCACACACACACACACACACACTCTCTCTCTCTCTCTCTCTCCCTCCCTCTCATATAAATAAATAAATCTTTTAAAAAAATTTTTAAGGAGATACCTTGGCAGTTGGTTAAATATCTGCCTTCGGCTCAGGTCATGATCCTGGGGTCCTGGGATAGAGTCCCATGTCGGGCTCCCTGCTTAGTAGGGAGTCTGCTTCTCCCTCCCCACTTCTGCTCTCTGTCTCTCTCTCTCAAATGAATAAATACAATCTTTTTTAAAAATTCTTTTAAAGGGGGCGCCTGGGTGGCTCAGTGGGTTAAAGCCTCTGCTTTCGGCTCAGGTCATGATCCCAGGGTCCTGGGATCGAGCCCCACATCAGGCTCTCTGCTCAGCGGGGAACCTGTTTCCTCCTCTCTCTCTGCCTGCCTCTCTGCCTACTTGTGATCTCTGTCTGTCAAATAAATAAATAAAATATTAAAAAAAAAAATTCTTTTAAGGAAATAATCTAAGATAATTTTAAATAGGGAAATGATTGAGAAATTAGAGTCAATCTACTGGAAGATTATATGGCCCCAAGACACATGGATATGAAATGGTGTAGCACCATATACACATATTCACAGAATAATGCTAATTTTAAAACACTCACCTCTAAAGATACATGTTAAGCAAAAAAATATATATAAAACCAGAAGACCAGCTAGCATCAAAAAGGCCTGGTCCAAAGCCAATGGCAGCCAAATCTGCAAATAGGTTAAATTTAAGAGAAAAGTGAGGCAGGCTCTTAGCTTCCTTGAGAATTTCCTTTCCATCCAGACTTGCTTATCTACATCGCTAGAGGCAAGGGAAACAGAAGCAAAAATCAACTACTGGGACGTCATCAAGATAAAAAGCTGCAGAAACAACCTAAAGGTGGCCCAGAATGGGAAAATACTTTTGCAAACAATGTATTGGATAAAGGGTTAGTATCCAAAATCTAGAAAGAGCTTATCAAACTCAACACCCAAGAAACAACCCAATCGAGAGTTGAGAGGCAGAAGACCTGAATAGACATTTCTGCAAAGACAACACCCAGATGGCCAACAGACACATGAAAAAGGGCTCCACATCACTGGGCATCAGGGAAATACAAACCAAAACCACAGGGAGACACCACCTCACACCAGTCAGAATGGCTAAAATTAACAAGTCGGGAAACAACAGATTTGGCAAGGATGCAGAGAAAGGGGAACCCTCGTGCACTGTTGGTGGGAATGCAAACTGGTGCAGCCACTCTGGGAAACTGCATGGAGGTTCCTCAAGATGTTAAAACTAGAACTACCCTAAGACCCAGCAATCACACTACTGGGTATTTACCCAAAGGACACAAAAGTAAGGATCCAAAGGGTCACATGCACCCCAATTTTATACCAGCAACGTCCACAATAGCCAACCTCTGGAAAGAGTCCAGATGTTCATCAACTGATGCTATTAAAAGAAGATGGCACTGATATGCCCCCCAATAATGGGTTAGTGATTAAAGGAGTGAGACTGATATAAAGCAAAGGTCAAGCAAAGCTTTATTTTGCACCAAGCGTCAAGAATCAAACCGAATGTTTGGGGCCACACCTCTTACAAGAGAGGGCAACCTTTCTCTGTTTCACAGACTAGCTTTCAAGGACAAAGGCCATGTGGTTGCGACTGACCACGCACAGGTGGCCGATGAGATTGTAACACACAGAGGAAACTCCACAGTTACGTTAGGTCACATATAAGTGACCAATTGAATTACAATTTACCCTATAGTAGACATTTGACCTAGCCTAACACCTTGGTTAGAATTGGCACCCAAAAGGCTCCCAAAGGGGGGGGGGGGTGCCATACTCCTTGGTAGCTAGGAGACAGTATGCAACCTCCCACTGATCGGAAGTCTCCACGGGACTTGTTTTTAAGTAAGTCCCCTGGGGGAAGGGGAGCAGGGGCAGTTTAAGGGTTCAACAACAAGGTTATTGTTTAACCTGGATGGAAGCCTCTGGCTAAATAGGTCCTCATAGTACTAAAAGATAAAGATGTGGTTCATAAACGCAATGGAACACTACTCGGCCATCAAAAAGAATGAAATCTTGCCATTTGCAACAACATGAATGGAGCAAGAGGGTATTATGCTAGTGAAATAAGTCAGAGAAAGACAAACACCATATGATTTCACTCACACTGCAGAATTTAAGAAAGAAAACAGATGAACATATGGCAAGGGGGCAGGGGGAAAGAGAAAGAGCGAGATAAACCATAAGAGACTCCTTTTTTTTCTTTGTTAAGATTTTATTTGTTTATTCAACAGAAAGAATGAGAGCACAAGTAGGCAGAGCAGCAGGCAGAGGGAGAGGGAGAAGCAGGCTCCCCGCTGAGCGGGGAGCCCCATGTGGAACTCAATCCTAGGAGACCAGGATCATGACCCCAGCTGAACGCACTTAACAACTGAGCCACCCAGGCACCCCAACCATAAGAGACTCTTAACAATGGAGACTAAGCTGAGAGTTGACGGAGGGGTGGTGGGTGGGAGATGGGATAGATAAGTGATGGGCACTGAGGAGGGCATCTGTTAGGAGGAGCACTGGGTGTTATATGGAGGTGACGAATCACTGATTTCTCCTCCTGAAACCAATACACACTGAATATCAGTAAGTAAAATTTAAATTAAAGAAATAAATAATTGGGACATCCAGGCTACCTACTTTGACTGGCTCATGGTATCAGATTTCACTCAATATTCAGATTTCTTATAAATACACAGATCCTAGTTTCTCTTTAAAAATCAGAAAACATACCACCCTGTAGCACAAAGTCCATAGGGTAAGCATCCAAAGAACAGACTGCAGTCCCCAACCCCTCAGCCCTGCCTGGACCCTGGATAGTTCTGAGGTTGTCAGTCCCGCACATGCTGACCGATCACTGCTATGTCACAGTTCTGTATCCAGAGAGACAAGAAACAGCTCGAGTGCTGGGGCAATGGGACGTGCTGTCCAGCCCCCAAGCAGCAGCCCCAGTCATCCCTCCAACACAAACCTGAACCCATCACCATCTGCTTAAACTGCCTGTAGCTTCTCTGCATATAAAATAAAACAACTCAGGGTGCCTGGGGGGCTCAGTCGGTGAAGCATGTGCCTTTAGCTCAGGTCATGATCTGAGTGAGATCATGATCTCAATCCTGGGATGGAGCACCGCATCAGGCTCCCTGCTGAGCAGGGAGCCTGCTTCTCCCTCTTACTGCATCTCTGTGCTTTCTCTCTCCTTCTCTCAAACACATAAAATCTTAAAGAAAAAAAAAGAAACACTTCTACCTTTAAAAAAAGTCAAATCAGGGGCACCTGGGTGGCTCAGTGGGTTAAGCCTCTGCCTTCGGCTCAGGTCATGATCCCAGGGTCCTGGGATCGAGCCCCACATCGGGCTTTCTGCTCTGCGGGTAGCCTGCTTCCTCCTCTCTCTCTGCCTGCCTCTCTGCCTACTTGTGATCTCTGTCAGATAAATAAAGAAAAAATCTTTAAAAAAAAAAAAAGTCAAATCAAATCAAGCAACTCTTCACCCCTGTGCACTGGCCTCTGCCCAACTCTCTAACATACCTTTGTATTTACACCTTATCCTAAAACCATCCAAATAGAGGCACCTGAGTGGCTCAGTCGATGAAGCCTCCAACTCCTGGTTTTGGATCAGGTAAAAAGCTCAGGAGTCTGGGATCGAGCCGTGTGGCAGGCCCTGAGCTCAGCAGGGAATCTGCTTCTCTCTCTCTCAAATAAACACATCTCTTTTTAAAAACTATCGAAAGGGGCGCCTGGGTGGCTCAGTGGGTTAAGCGTCTGCCTTCGGTTCAGGTCATGATCTCAGGGGCCTGGGATGGAGCCCCTCATTGGGCTCTCTCCTCCTCTCTCTCTCTGCCAGCCTCTCTGCCTACTTGTGATCTCTCTCACTCTGTCAAATAAACAAACAAAAATCTTAAAAAAAAAAAACTATCAAAAGAAAGATAGGTTTATTAACACAAACACACGAGCTGACATGGAACCCCCAATAGGTCCCTAGCACACACTTGCCAGTCACTCATCAACATGGCGGCTGGAAGAGGCACTAACATTGCACTCATGGCTCACCATATGTTGCAATTTTTAGGTGCCTTTTAATTGAAATTATAATTGTTTAATTTTGTTCTCTGGCCCTTAATGTCATCAAAGTGGACAAGTGGCTTAAAATAATTCCTACTGGGACTCCTAGGGTCTCAGTTGGTTGAGCGTCTGCCTTCGGCTCAGGTCATGATCTCGGGGTCCTCGGGTTGCGCCCCACGCTGGGCTCCTAGCTCAGTGGGGACTCTGCTTCTCCCTTGCACCTCCCCTCACTTGTCCTCTCCCTCTCTTTTTCTCTCATATAAATGACTAAAATCTTTCTTTTAAAAAGGGGGAAAAATTAAAGCTTATTAAAAATACAAAAATAAAAATAGGGGTGCCTGGGTGGTTCAATGGGATAAGCCTCTGCCTTCGGCTCAGGTCATGATCTCGGGGTCCTGGGATCGAGCCCCATGTCAGGCTCTCTGCTCAGTGGGAAGCCTGCTTCCTACTCGCTCTCTGCTGCTTCTCTGCCTACTTGTGATTTCTGTCAAATAAATAAATAAAAATTTTTTTTAAAATACAAAAATAAAAATAAGTAATTCCTACCGTTTAATGGCAAACAAAATAAGTAAGAATACTATACACACATATACTATGTAACAGTTCAGCAAACATCAGGTGTATAGAAGGATAAAACTGAAAGGACACAGAATATTCAAAATAGGGGAACAGGGGCACCTGGGTGGCTCAGTGGGTTAAAGCCTCTGCCTTTGGCTTGGGTCATGATCCCAGGGTCCTGGAATCAAGCCCCGCTTCGGGCTCTCTGCTCAGCAGGGAGCCTGCTTCCTCCTCTCTCTCTCTGCCTACTCTCTGCTTACTTGTGATCTGTCAAATAAATAAATAAAGTCTTAAAAAAAAAAAAAATAGGGGCACCTAGGTGGCTCAGTCAGTTAAGTGTCAGCCTTCGGCTAGGGTCGTGATCCCAGGGTCCTGCGATCGGGTCCAGCATTGTGCTCCTCTTGCTCGCCCTCTGCTGTTGCCCCTGCTTGTGCTCTCTCTCTCACTACCTCTGAAAAATAAATAAATAATTTTTTTTTTTTTAAAGGAAGAAAGCTAAAAATAGTTTTTATATCAGAAAATCATTTCCTTCCAAATTCTTACCACCCTATAAAAAAATTTCTTCGATGTGGCTACATTTTTTTTTTTTTACTATGTACTGTACTTGATAGCTTTGGAACCAATGATGGAAACGGACAGAAGTGCAGGAGCAGACTGAGGGGAGATGGATGAGGAAGCGGTGGGTGGTGGGCGG
The DNA here is from genome assembly GCF_009829155.1 of Mustela erminea. Lineage (NCBI taxonomy): Eukaryota > Metazoa > Chordata > Mammalia > Carnivora > Mustelidae > Mustela > Mustela erminea. The sequence continues at coordinate 60,652,539 of NC_045632.1, read as the reverse complement.
CGGCTGAAGGAGGTTCGTGAAGGCAAACCCCCAGAGACAACAATGAGCAGCAGCAGTACCACCATCCCAACCCAGAACTAGGCCAAGGCCTTGCTCACCTGCTCCTTGCTCATGTCCTCTGGAGCAAGCCCGTCAACAATCGGGGCACCTTTGGTTTTCCCTTTCTTCCCTTTCTTCTTGGGTGCCTTTGATTAAAGAAGAGATGATTGGGTGAGGAAGGAATGCTCTCTAAAGGCATCAGCTTCTGGCTGGCTCTGATTAACCCCCCGGGGGCACACTGGGACAGGAGGACCTGTTCTGGTTTCTCTCCTGTTGCTCGAGATCTCACATCCCACCTGGACCTCATCACTGTGCCTGCCCTAAGGTTTCCCACCCATAATCACCCAGAGGGAAAAGCAAGGACAAATCTTCCTTTTCAGAAGAGAACACTTTTTCCCTCAGAAAGGAAGGTAGGAGAAACTCCTTCTAAATCCACTCCTTGGTATGTGGCAAAGACATCCTGGGCATGAATGCAAAATTTACTTGGCCAGGAAGAACCCCAACAGCAACTGTCAAACGTCACCATGTTGGCGATAATGCTTGGTGACCACCCTAGAGAAACCTGCAAGACACTGCTGGGTATGTGTACGGAGAAATGGTCCAGAGCAAGGATCACAGGTGGAAACATGAGGCTGCCTTGTCTTCCAAATACAAAACGCCTTCGGAGAACCCTGGTCAGGAGCTGAAGCAGACGGCACTCCCCATAGGTGCTCTGTCAAGGGGTGGCCACACAGGAGCATCTCCTAGTGTACGGCCTGCTGCTAACAACGGACGCGGTGGAAGAGCCTCCCACCTCCACTCAGTTCCCAAGAGCCCCTCAAGCAGGTGCTGAATTTCCAAATCCCTACCTTTTCTCCCAGCTCCGGGACCCATGCTTGTGCGCATCTACCTGTTTCGGTAACCTTTCTGTGTCTGCGTCTAAATGTCTCTATTAACGTTTCTATGTCTGTATAGGTATGTCGACATGTAACGTCTTTATGATTACAAAAAAATCTTTTACATGGATACCTTAGAAAACAGAAACGCAAAAAGAAAATAGGAAAATCCCCCCATTCCAACAAGCTAGTGACAAACCTAAGGATTCTGGTGGCCGTTTCCAGTTGATTTTAAAAACACTAACGTCCTGCCGTCCTTCCAAGCCCTCTGCTCTAAGAAGTCCACCCCATGGGAAGGAGCCCCAGTTTCATAACTACTTGGCAACTCACAGCCAAATGCAGGGGCTAGGCATAGCTCCTGGGGAGGCACCCCCCCCCCATCAGCTGATACCCACTCCTGCAGCATCTGCCTGGAAAACAAGCTCTTGTGAACCCTAAATCATGAGTGGAGGGGCAGGTGAGGGCCCTGAAGGTGAGACAGCCGGGGAGTCCCACCCTGCTCCTCTAGGTACGGGCCTGACTCCTCCAAGGCTCTCCAAGGAAACAGCAACTCCTGAACCCTGAGGCTCCGTCCAGGAACCCTCGGTGTAGAGGGACCTCTAGCCACTCCACCCCAGAGACTGGAGGTCCTAGGGTATCCCCTGAACCCGACTGTGCTCCCGGGGACCCTGTGTGGCCCCGGGCCCCTCGCCCCAGGTCTCAAGGATGCGGAGGACTGAGAATTCCCTCCAGACAGGAAACCCTTCCGACCCAGGTTCTGTCCCGGACAGCGTGCAACCCCCAGCCCGGATCCGGGACGGGGTGGGGGTGGGGGGGGGCGTCTGTGAGCCCCGCCGTGAGCACCGGATCCGGGAGAGCCCGGATCTCTCAGCTCCAAGTGCGCGCGGGGCCCGGGATGCGGGAGCCCCGGCAGCCAGTGCTCTGCCCCCGAAGACGCCACGAGAGCGCCAAGGCCTCAGTTCCAGGAGCCCGGAGCTCCAGGCCCCCCGTGCTGGGGTCTCCGCGTACTCGAGTCCCGCGGACCCAGTCCTCCCGTCCAGGCGTGTCTCTGCGCCGACCCCAGCCAGCTCCCGCCGCCCGCTCACCATCGCTGCGGAGGGCCCGACCCGTCGCCGCCCGCAGACCCGCGGCTCCCGCCCCGCCCAGGCCGCGCCGTCTCCCGGCAACCGAGGGGCGGCCCCGCGCGAAGTCTCGGCGAACCTCGCGAGACCCGGCCGGCCGCGCCAGCCCCTAGCGACGGCGCAGGCGAGCTCCTGGCAACGCGCCGCGGCGGTCCCCGGGGCCGCGGAGTCGTCGGGCTCCTCCGGGCAGCCGGGGCGGGGCGGGGAGCCCCGCGCTTCGTCTCCCCGAGGTTCCTGAGGGCGGCTGGTTGCGGGCTTCGGCTTGTCTCCCCGCCCAGAACCGAAGCTCCGTGCAGCGGGGGGAGCCGCTGGGTGCGCGGCTCGGACCACACGCAGGTGCTCGGGGAAGTGCCTCCCGCCAAGGACCGAGGCAGGGAGGCCCGAAGGAGCTGCCCCGCAAGGCTCCCAGGCGCCGTCCCAACTAGATGCAAATTCGGGCTGAGATTATGCCCCTGGGCCACACCCCACGCGGGCCACCTGCTGTCCCGGTGAGCGGGGGGCACAGCTGGGGTTCTGCAGGCCGCCAGAACCAAACAGACATGGACAGAAGCGTATTTTCCGTCTGGCTCTGGAGGGTTGAAATCCGCCAGTGGCTCCTTCTCAAAAATTAAGTGCTCTCCCTGAGGAGGCCCCCTCTGTGGCCCCTGCCCTCATGGTGAGGACAGACTAGAAGCCACAAGTTTCCAGACAGACACTGCAGAAGAAAGGGGAATTTGGACGTTCCTCTCCTAACCTCTTGCTCTGAAAACCGCTAGTCATCATGATTTCGAAAGGGAATTTCACCCTATTCCCTCCATGCGTCACTCTGTGTCACCCAGAAAGCTGGGAGTGGCCATCTTTACACAGTATTCGTCCTCTTTCTGTCCACACCCTCGACATTAGCATCTTCCTAAATAGTGGTTTGCAGCAGGTCATGTTTCCCCTTCTGTTTGGGGATAGAGAAGATCCAGAATCTCCTCTCTCCAAAGAGTTGCATTGAGGAGAGAGAGTGAGTACTGAAGAAGGGCTTGGGTGGGCTTGGATCGGCCCGTCCTGCCCAAGGAGGAAGATGCCCCGTTAGCTGGGCTTGCTTCGGCCCCAGCACACACACAGGGGCTGGGATCTGAGAGCCAAGGAGGCTGAGAGCCTCCTTAGGGAGAACCCTCAGGAGCTTCTGCTTGCCCAGCCAAGGTGGGGCTTGCCAGCCTGGAGGCCATAGTGAGGTCTGCTCATGTCACTGTGCCTGGGCAGCCAAGAGCCCTCGCTGCTGTGCCAGACACCACTGGCCTGATAGGGGCCTCCTCCCCCAGTGCCAGAGCCTCCCAGAGGAGGGTTGGCAGGCGAGACTGTGCAGCTGGGTAACACAGAAGGGTAATTATTGTTATTTAACACTTACTCTGGCCAACGCAATATGCTGGATGCCTCATGCTGATTGGCTTTTTTGCTTTAGAAGTCTGGGGTCTCTGAATTAAATAAATGCATTAACATTAACTCCTTTCAGCAAAAAGGGCAAGAATAAGAGGGTTAGCTAAGGATAACAAGACAGGGAATTCATTTGTCAAGACCAAGAGCGTTGCTTAGTGTGTCTGTATGGATTGCAAAGATGAATAGGTCCAGTGAGTCCTGCTGACAACTCCCTGGGCTCCTGACAGGACCCACGGTGACCTGTGCTTTTCATACTGGATTTGAGTTCAGATTCTTAGAAAAGAGCCTTTTTTCTTCACATGTGTGGCTCAAGATACTTTCATTCAGCATCAAGCCGTGCAGCTCTGAAGCCCAGATAAATGGCATCTGAGTTTCCTGCAAAATCACAGAGCAAATGTTGATCCACACAAACTGACCGTGTCTGACGTCTGGCTCTTCCTAATGCCTGCTTGCTTGGTGGTCAGGTAACCGGCCCCAGGCCACTACATCAACTCAACAGATGCTTAGATGGTAGGATAATAGAGTCCTTAAGAAGACTGGACTCTCTCTCTCTCTCCCCCTCTCTATGTGCCAAATAAATAAATAGATAAATAAATCTTTAAAAAGAGAACAGAACAACCTAGCAGTGGAGGAGGCAACTGATAGTAGGGAGGAAACAAGATCAGCCATGAGCTGGTAACTCTTGAATCCCGGTGACGGGGTAATGGGCACATGGAGGTTAATCATGCTATTCTCTCTACTTTTGTTTGAAAATGTTCTTGATGAAAAGGTAAAAATAATCACTGGCCTCTGGAATCACCTGCTGCTTACCAGCTGAGATGCCTTTGACTAGACTGCCTGAAGCACCTATTCATCTCTCAAATGGGGGATAATTATCAAACAATTGCTTTTACCATTGCTTTGACTGCCTAAGAGGTCACCCCCCAAAAATAGTGGTTTAATACAGTGACAACATCTCTTTTGCTCATGAATTTGTACCTCAGCCAGGACTCGGTGGGACAGCTCACCTCAGCTCCACAGAACACCCCCAGAGAGGTGGCTCAAAGGCGGGGTCTCATGTCTGCCCACTGGATGAGAGACTTAAGTCCAGCCTGACAGCTACTGCCAGCCAGAACACACCCAGGTGGCCTCTCAAGTGGCCTGGGCTTCCTCACACAGGTGGCCTTTTTCCAGGGGTCCTCCTGAGGGAGCGCTGAATCCGCTTACCACTCAGCTTCAGAAGTCACATGGCATCATTTCTGCCAAACTCTATGGTCAGAGCCATCTCAAGCCTCACCCATGTTTTATAGATGGGGGAATGCCTTAATGGGAGTGGAAGGTTCTGGAAGTGGAATCGGAAATATGGATCCAGGGGCGCCTGGGTGGCTCAGTGGGTTAAAGCCTCTGCCTTCGGCTCAGGTCATGATCCCAGGGTCTTGGGATTGAGCCCCACATCGGGGGCTCTGCTCAGCGGGGAGCCTGCTTCCCCCTCTCTCTTCCTGCCTCTCTGCCTACTTGTGATCTCTGTCTGTCAAATAAATAAAATCTTGAAAAAGAAAAAAAAGAAAGAAATACGGATCTGACCCTTTGGAGAACTACAGTCTGCCACCCCCAGCTGACTCTGAACAGTCACTGCCCACCCACTGTCCCAACTCCCCAGGGCACTCCTTGGCTTGCTCATGTCCCCATCACTCACCCTGTAACTCAGGTTCTTCCTCGAGAGGCCATTCTCTGCAGCTTTGGGGTCGCAGGAAGGCTGTGGGTCATGACAAGGGCTAGTTCTTTCATGCTAGCAGGGCATGAAATCATTTAGAAAACTACAGACTGCGGCTTTCACTTGTTTTGTAAGCTAAAAGAAAAAGAAAAAAAAGAAAAGGGGTCAGGGGAGACTATCAGCCTGACAGTCTCAAACGCTGTGGGCCCTGTGTGACTGGACTGGAGTGGGCACTGAGGGCCTTGGTTGGCTGAGGCTGTATGGACGCCTGCCTCTGAGAGGCTGCCTTCATGCAAACACCAAGTTCATACCCACCTTCCTCCTCTGGGGGCCTTTTTCACTCCCAGCCGGGAACAAACTCTTGCTCCCTGATTTTCTTTGGTTTGGTTTGGTTTTATGAAAGTGCCGTCTTTGGGCTTGGATTCCGACCCTTGGGATTCCAGTGCCTGGCTGTGCAACCTCGGTCAGCTCCCCTAACCTCTCGTACTCAATTTCTTCATCTGGAAAACAAGGACACGGTCTTCTTAGGATCTCTGGGGGAATAACTGAGATACTGTGCGCAAAGAGCTTGGCACAGGGTCCCATTCCAGGGGCTCGTGTGTCGTTCTCAGCGCGCCCAGACCCCTGCCTTCCCTCCCGGGGCGCTCTCCCTGCCCGCTCCCATCTTCCACCTACGGCCCCTCCCGCCTCATCATGAAGCTCTCGCCCAGCCCCACCCGCAGTGTTCGTGCTGGTATTCACCACCATCTGCCATTCTTTGCTTAGCGGACAAGGGTGTGGGGCGCCGCCTTTGCTGCTCCTCGGTGCCTCCTCTCCACCGGCCGACGAGGCGCCGGCACGTAGCTAGCACCCCGCAGATATCTGGGGGTGAACAAATGGGCCGAAGCTGGCGCGGCTGCGGGAGGAGTGAACGCGCTGGGGGCGCGGAGAGCGCCAGGGCCGTGCAGGGGTTGGGAGGCCGCCGCCGTAAACCGGGGGACGGGGGGGCGGTGTGCGGTGCGCAGCCCGGGAGGTCGGCGGGAGAGGTGGTCCGCGGGGCCGGGGCCGGCAGGGGGCGCGCGCGGGGCGGGGCGGGGCCGCACCTGTGCTGCGGGGCTCCGGGGGGAGGATGCTAGGGGGAACCCGGGCCCCGGAGCAGCTGCGCGCCCCGCCCCGCGGGCTCCTCCCTGCCGCCGCGGCCCCCCGGCTGCTGCCCCGATGCGCTGCGCCGGGAGCTGGGGCCGAGTCGCCGCCGCAGCTGCAGGGGCGCCCGGGCTGGGTGACGCCGCCGCCGCCCGCGCCCCTCCCAGACCCCGCCGGCCGCATGGAGCCCCCGGAGGGCGCCGGCCCGGGAGGTGAGTGCGGCCCCAAGTCCCCAGGAGTCCCCGAGCTGCGCCTTCCCCGCAGCCAGCCGCAGCCGCTTCCCCCGCCGCCCGCCCCCGGCCCACTCACCGGGCCGCTCCCGGGGGCCGCACAAGATGCCCCGCTAGCTCCGAGCTGAGCCTGGCCGGAGCCGGAGGAAGCCGGGCGTGCCGCGGGGGGAGCCGGGCCGGGGGTACCTCCCGGGAACGGCCCCCGCTTTAGGCAGGGGGCGCACACATCGCGTCCCCGCCCCCTTGTCCTCTGCGCTCAGTCCCGACAGCCGCCAGGCGCGCTCCTGGGCGGTTGGTCCGGAGTTTCGTGCTGAACCCCAAACCAGCAGTGCCGGGGTTCCGGGTGGGGGGGTCTGGGCATGGGGCGTGTCTGGGCCGTAGTTTGGGGTCCAGCTCCGCGAGGCCTGCGGGTGGACGCTGCCCTCCGGCGCCGCTCATCTGCTTTGTTCGCCCCAGCAGCTCTCCGCCTAGGGCTAGGGCAGGGACGCCGCCGCCGCCGCCGCCGGGACCCTGCAGGGCACCGCGCCGGGACCGGGCCTGGGGAAAGGGGGGCGTCGCACCCGGCACGGCCTGCGGGGGAGCCTGCCCCACGCTTGCAGGGGTTGTCGGCCTGGGCGAGGCCCAGGGGCTCCCACAGCTGGGAGCGCAGGTGTGCACGGAGTGGGCCTCCTCGGGGCCCCTGTTGGCTCTCGGTGACTCTGACGCCTGGGATTCTACCTAGGTCTCCCTCTTTGGAGTCCGGCTCTGGCAGGGCAACAGCTGGTAACGGCAGACAAACTCTAGGAACCCCCACCTCAAGAGTCCTTTCCCGGAAGCGCGTTCCGGGGCCATCGGCGCGTCCACCGGCCTGGCTAGGCCCCAGATGCATCCTGGTTTCCTGGAGGTCCATCCCGGGGAGCCTCTCTTGACCACACAGGGACCTGCGGAGGGACCCCAGTCACACTGGCGCCCTCATCTGGAGCCCAAAGGGATGACCCCAGGGGGGTGTCCTCAAGCAGAGGGCCCACCCACTGCTGTCTGCAGTCTGAGCTGGGCAGGTGCAGTCCAGACAGCTGAGGGCCCTTGTCACCCACCCAGCAGACACACCCGAGCTGGTGGGTGTGGGTTTTCTTTGTTTTGTCACTTGTTTAAGGGATCCAGCTTTTTCTTGCCATTGACAGTCCCAGGACCCCAGGACTTGCAGTGGCAGCTATGCGGGGATGTGATGGGAAAGGTTTGTAGGGCAAAGGCTGGGGAGCACAGAGCTGAGCAGATCAGCCCGGCCCTCAGTTTCCGTACCCACTTCTGTCGGTGGGGACAGGCTCACTTTCCCCGCAGCGCTGTGGGAGCCCTGAGAGACGGAAGGGTCAGGGAAGAGGGTCAGGGAAGAGGGGCTTCCTGATCCTCCAGTTTCTGACTCTCACTCGTTCCACACACGGATCTGTATTCACAGGGGCCTACTCCGTCCAGGAGTGGGGGTGGGGTGGGAACCTGGGGGGGGGGGTCACACCCAGAGGCCTCATACTCTGTGCAGCCATTTCCTGCCTACACAGTGGCCTGGCAATCCCCATGCCAGGGGAGCTCACAAGATCTTGGGTGGATGGCTGTGACTGGCATTCTCTCAGGTCACACTTGTGACAACTTTGTTTTGAAGCATGTAGAACACACGAAAAAGTAGAACAATGTGGCAAAGCTCCATGAGTCACCTGCCAGCCTGCTCAAGCAGACCACCCCCTGCCTCCCTTCCGTAGTGGTTTGTAGCCAGGCTCAACGTATTATCTCATCTCTAAGTATTTCTGAAATATCGCCAAAAGATAAGGTTTACATAGAACATAATGAAAATCCCAATTCTGCACCTAAACGAAGTACCAATAATTTCTTACTATCAATGTGTGCAGACATGCAGATGAGGAGGGAGGCACTGTGCTTCTTGAAGCACCCCGTCTGGGGCCTGTGGTAAACCAAGGTTGTAGACCCACCCAACTCCACGTCTGTCTGGACAGCCACAAGGAAAGCAAGGCCATGGCCCCCCACTCAGGAGGCTGCACCTTGGCAGGGCCCACCCAGCATCCTGGACATCCATGGACGAGCAGTGAGGGAAATGGGGGACAGACACCGTGTCTGTGACCCTCTCTGCCTCCCCACGGCCATTTTGTTGTATATGCTAATCATTTATTCACTTCATTAATTTGTTCATCTGTTCATGCAGAGAACCTCCTCGATGCTTAGGGCAAGGCCCAGGGCACACAGCAGGGAACTTAAGATTTGGGCCAAGTTCTCACACAAATGTGCTGGAAAATAGGTCAGCGGCCTAGTGCAAGGTAACCCTGCTAAACCCACTCACATGAGCCATCGGTGCCGGGGCGGAACATGGTAACCCAGCTGCAGTCCCCATGGGGTGCTGCTTCACGGCCTGCACAGGTCGGGGCAGGAGTGGTCCCTGCAGGGGCTTTATAGGGGCTGTACTGAGCAGAGAATCTCGGTGTTGCTACTCCACACTCTGGCCTTGCCTGCCTCCATGATCACTCCTGCTTCACACCCCAGGAAGAGCTGTGGGTCTCATCTATGGACAGGTGATTCCTAGCACAGCCATTAGAAACTATGGGGTGGGGTCTTGGCCTTGTTCATTCGACAAACATTTATGGTGCATCAGCTGTGTCAGGACCAAGCCTAGGTCCTAGAGGTCACACTTCATTTACCCATTCCCAGCCTCTGAGCCTGGTGCCTGGCACACAGTAGGTGCACAAGAAAAGTGAGTTGATGTCTCAGGTTCTCCTGGATTTGCCCTTCAATTCCATCCAAAACCAACTTTTGTTTCCACTGAGGATTTCTTTTGTCCTAAAATTCACTCTTTTACAGCATACAGTTCAGCACCTTTAGTGTATTTCCAAAACTGTGCAGCCACCACCACCATCACCTGTGAGGATACTTTCATCATCCGGAAAAGCAGCCCCGTAGCCGAGTCATCACCCCCATCCCACACACAGCCCAGCTCCTAGAGACTGCCATCTATCTACTGTCTATATCTTTTCTCTTTCTTTTTTTTTTTTTTAAGATTTTATTTATTCATTTGTCAGAGAGAGAGAGAGTGAGCACAGGCAGACAGAGTGGCAGAGGGAGAAGCAGGCTCCCCGCGGAGCAAGGAGCCCGATGAGGGACTTGATCCCAGGATGCTGGGATCATGACCTGAGCCAAAGGCAGCCGCTCAACCAACTGAGCCCACCCAGGCATCCCTACTGTCTATATCTTTTCTAATCGACTCCTCTACTCTGTGCTTTTTCTGTCCTGGACATTTCATGTTATCGTAACACACGGCCTTTTGTGACCGGCTTCTTGCACTTACCATGATGTTTCCAAGATTCAGCCGTGTTGTAGCCTGTGTCTGTGCTTTCTTTTCTTTTTTATGGCTGAGTAACACCCCTTGTGTGAACGGGCCACATTTGGTTTCTCCATCACCCATGATGCCGCTGACCGTAGGTACCTGGCTGGCTCAAGGATGTTGACATTTGTCAACATGTGCTTCTTACAGTTGGTACGGCAGGTGAGGCCCCCGAGACCCTGAAGCCCCTCATCCACAGTGGGGCTTGCCCCTCGCCCTGTCTCAGCACCTGCAGACATCACCCTTCCCACCTAGCCTGCAGCTCACAAAAATGGAGGTAGATGTCCTACTCAGCTCAGAACCCTTCAGCAGCTTCTCCCAGCACACGCAGAGCAGCAGAGTCCTGATGACTTCTGTGGATGTGTATCCCCTGCCCTTTCCCCCTGCCTCACCTGTCACCAAGGCCCATGGGCTTGGAAGCGTCTCAGAATCAGGACAGCACAGGCCAGCGGGATGTGAACCCATCGTGCACGCTCAGAGGGCCCAGGTACTGTATTACCCACTCAAGGAAGCAAAGCAGATTCCCAAAGAGTAAAGACTCCCCAAGGCCTCTCGACAGAAATGGCTGGTCAGAGGTTCAAGGCAGGGGCCCCTGCTTACCCCAGCTCAGAGCACAGTCTGACCTCTCGTGCCCTCTGGGTGTCAAGGTGTCCTTGCTGGGCTGGGCAGGCCAGGACACTGGTGGGTGTAACTCTACCCTCCCATGATACTGAGAAGTCACGTTCCAAATGCATCAGAGAAGTGGAAACCAGATCCCCTGAGCCGCGTCCAGCCTGGCCAGCCCCAAGCCCCTGTGATGTGGATAGCATGGGCGGGTCCCCAGCTTCATCTTCCCCCAGAGGCTGGTGCCCTCCAAGAGGCTAGCCGAAGCCCAGCCACCTCTGTCGCAGTGAACAATGGCTTATCTTCCTACTGAGCTGGAGACCCTCTCAACAAAGGACCTGGCCATGCTGGCTTTTGACTGCACTGCTGAGCTTTCGGAAGGCCCACCCCTGGCCAGCAGCTGTCGGCCCAGTTGGGCTCCCGTGGACAAGACTGCCATGGGCCCTGGTGCATCACAGAGCACTGGTTCACTCTCTATGGGGCCACAACGGGGAGGTGGGGGAGCCACGGGATCCAGCGGCCTCAGGGGACATGCCTGACATGTTCTCTGGCTGAGTTCAGGGAGTGATAAGGTGAGGCAGCAGGAGAGGAGAGGGGTTGGGCTCTGGAACATTCTGGAGGAACTGGCAGGAAATAAGGATGGAGGATGTGAGCTAAGAGGTCAAGGGGTTGGCCCAACTGACAGAAGGGTGAGGCTGGCGCTTCTAGGGGGCAGGGGTCCATCTCCGAGTGCCAGTCTCTCTTCCAAGCAGATTGCCCACAGGGCCTACTCCTGTCAACTTTAAAAAAAAAAAAATCATCAAATATTTAAAAAACGAGCAATTAAGTCTTTCCCAAAAAATTACATAGAAAATACCTAGAGGAGGGGCACCTGGGTGGCTCAGTGGGTTAAGCCTCTGATTTCAGCTTGGGTCATGATCTTGAGGTACTGGGATCAAGCCCACATTGAGCTCTCTGCTCAGCCTGCTTCCTCCTCTCTCTGCCGGCCTCTCTGCCTGCTTGTGTTCCCACTCTGTCAAATAAATAAATAAAATCTTAAAAAAAAAAAAAAAAGGAAAGAAAGAAAAAGAAAAAACCTAGAGGAATATTCTCTAGTCTTGTACTATGAAAATAAGTCATTGTGCATTCAAACAGAACATGGGTGTTTACAAGAAGTCCATCCACAGAGGACAGAGAGGCAAGCAGGGTCCATTCTGGATCAGAGACCCAAAAGGCAAGGAAATGCCAAAGCGACCACTACAAGTAGAGACGGGACAGCACTGGGACACCCTCTTGCTCGTTCCACCCTTGGCCCTGGCCTGGGATCCCAGCCCAGACTACTCCCGGCAACCTGGCCACTGCCCAGAGCCTCCAAGGAGGGTTCGGAGAGCCAAGGACTCGCGTCTTCCCCTCCAGCCTCTGTCATCCCAGGTAACACAGTCTGTCTTTGTTGCAGAAATAGTTAAGGACGTGGAGGCACCACAGGCAGCCCTAGGCACCCTGGCCCATGGGACAGGGGACAGCTGCCACTCGCCCACAGCTGAGGAGGAGGTGGGCATCCCAATACCAGCCCCGGGGCTCCTGCAGGTCACAGAAAGGAGGCGTAAGTACAGCAACCTGCCCACCGTGTGCTCCGCAGGGACCATGAGCCCCCTGGGAAATGGGTGTCAGGGTCCACATCCTAAGCAGACACGCTCCCAGCTGTGTGGGTGGGGAGGGGGCTGCTGCAGCTGAGCTCTTACAGCTCGGGCCCTGTGGGCCTTGGCTACACTATCTGCAAAATGGGGGCCCCCAGAAGGCATTTCGTCTAGAGTGGAGAGCAGACAGTGTCTGGGTCTGCCCATCTTAGCCCGACCCTGGGCAGCTTCACCCAGAGCTCTAGTTCTTCCCCAGGCTCCGTCGGCGGTGGGGGGAGGGCGCTGGTCCCCGGGTGGACTCTGCCTGTGACCAGCACCCCCTTCCCCTGCCCTGCAGAGCCCCTGAGCAGCGTCTCCTCCCTAGAGGTGCACTTTGACCTCCTCGACCTCACCGAGTTGACTGACATGTCTGACCAGGAGCTGGCCGAGGTCTTTGCTGACTCAGACGACGAAAGCCTGGCTGGGGAGTCGCCAGCAGGTGGGCTGGCGTTGGGGCGTGGTGAGCAATGCGGGGCAGTCCTGGGGCCCAAGCCCATGGAACACGGCTCTCCACAACCCCTCTCTTTGGAAGTGATTTTCACTCCTGGGTCAGAATTGGTGCTTGCCCCTGCGCAATCTCCTTCAGTATTTTCGCATCTTACATGTCTGTTTGCCGAACTTGAAGGGATTTTCCTCCTGCCGTCCTCAATCTTCCTTTCCGGACGCCCCAAGGCCCCAGTCATAGTCCCATCAAACGCAGAATTTACTCCATGTGAACTGAATCACGAGTTAGACATAGCAAAGTGGGGTGGCCTTCATCACTTCTGGCCCCACAGCTCAGGCCTTAGTTTCCCCTTCGGTTCGCAAGGAAATGTTGCCCCTCGTCCCAGACCTCGAGGGCCCCGGAAATGGCAAGACTACCAGTGGGTGTGGGGACCCAGCGACCTTCTCTCCTTTCTCACACTCTGTTTGGGGGGGTGGAAAGGGGGTGCTCAGATCCCACCCCTAGAGAGCCTGCACCCTGGGAGGGCGACGGGGCAGCTAGCTGCTAGAGCCAGGCTCACACCCAGGGTGGGGTCTCAGCTGCACAGGGACCTTCCTTGAGCATCAAAAAAGCCTTTGCTCAGGCTGCACCCAGACCCAGAAGTCCACGCTGTTGGTGGCCTGGTACCTGTGTTTTCTGAACACTCAGGGGATCCCAGCGTGTGGCCAGGCGCATACACGCCCAGCCCCGTCGCTGCAGGAGCAACCTGACCCCCGTGTTCCCATCAGGCCTGCACCCGCTGCCCAGGGCCGGCTGTCTGCGCTCCCCCTCCTGGACACGAACCAGGGCCGAGCAGAACCGAGAGAAGCAGCCACTTGGTGACCCGGAGCGCCGGCCAGCGATTGCGGACACATTTCTTACCGTGGAGAGGCCCAAGGAGGACTAGGCCAGCTGGCCCTGGGGCCAAGGTAGTGCCCATCTGGACAGTTCTGACCCCTCGGACACTCTGCACACCCCATGTGGCTCTGGGCCAGGTTCTTGGGGTGCTCCAGCACAAGCACAGCCCAGTGGCCTTATGTCCCGTTCCCTTCCAGTCCCTGGATCAGGGACTAGGGACTTGAGGAGGTGGGAGTGGCCTAGGCCTCTTGGAAACTTCTATCCACAGGACTGGTGCTCTCATCTGCCAGAAGATTCCCGAGTGGGTGCGGGGTGAGGGGGACCTACGCCAGAGAGAGCTTCTCTGCAAAACCCCCAGGGTCTCAGGATTCTGGTCCAGGAATGGGCACACCATGCTCTGGCCCGTGGGATACTCTGCTATCCAGCCAAGAATGTGGGTAGGGGAGTCCGTCCTGAACACCACCACAGTTCCTTTCACTCCCAACCTCTTCTTGCCGCCCACGGCGCATCGTTGGCTGTTGGCACCAGGGCCTCCTCCCCAGACCTTAAGACCCTGCTCGTCTTAGTTCCTGTGTGACAGCCGGGCCCATATCCTCGGCTCCGAACACCGAATGTGGTACAACCACCTCAGACTGTGGGTGGGGGAGTAGGCACGTGGGGTCTGTCCTTGGCAGGGACACATCCCCACAGCCTATCAAAAACGCACACAGAGGCATGCACAGCCCTAGATCTGTGCCCCTGGCTAGCATCCTGACCTCAGGTAGCACAGCCCAAGGTGGGGCTTGGAACATCGGGACCCCCAGCATGGCCCCCAACTTAGAGGGCACCAGGCTCAGCTGCTCCAACTGCCGCTTTCTATGACCTAAGGGACTGGAGAGGCTCTGGTCTGACAGCAAGTCCAAGAAGTTTTCAAATAAATGTGTGAGTTTGCTTTTGGTGCCCAGGCCAACCTGCCCTGACCCATTCCCCACTCACATATTTCTAGGGAAGGGAAACCTGTTCTGCTGTGGCCCTGGGCGTGCCCCAGGCCCGCTTGGCACAGTAAAGGCAAGTTCCCTGCTGAGAAAACAGGCCTCAGAAATGCCGAGGGACTTTGCCTGCACCCTCTACACCATAAGCACCAACTCAAGGGACTTTTACCGGGCATCACCCATAAGACCACTTAAAATCAAATCCTGTTAAGGGCAGCTGCATGCCCCCCGCTCCAGGACAATGCTCCCCAGCCCCCAGGCTTCCTGCTACGGCTTCCTTCCACAGAGCTTATTTACAAGATATCTGATTAAAATCTTACCTCTTCCTAAGGCCCAAGCACAGCCTCTTCTCTTTTCCAGGTGACCCCAGAGCTCAGGAGTGAGTTCTGGGGGGCGGGGGTGGGGCTGGCTGCTCAAGGAGCAGAACTTCTGCTCTGGTCTCCTCCAGCTGAAGCCACTGGGGGTTCCTCTGTGCTGCTTATTTGGGCCATGTCTCAGGAACAAGCGTCCTGGATTTCTAGGCTTTAGCAATTGAAGATCCTGCCCCTCACCCCCCACCCCAGCCAGGCCCGGAAAGGCCCAAGGTGCACTCCGGCAAATCTTCCCTCCCCAGGCAGGGTCCCAGGAAGCTCCAGACCCAGAGCCCAGAGATAAGGTCTTGAGGAGAGGGCCAAGAGTGAGGCCAAAACCCCAATCCTTTGGATTACACGTGAAACAAGGGGCCCAGAGAACAGGCCCTGGGCCCCAGGCCAGGCAGTTCCTCCCATTGGGGCTCTCCAGAGGAAAGCCTACGGCTCCCTCATCATGGAAGATTCCAGGCCAGGTGTCCATCCCTGGGCCTGCATCACGTGAGCCCTGGTGGCCCAAACGGGTGAAGGGAAGTGCTAAGGAGACTCAGGAGAGGAGAGCATGAGGGCATCCAAGGCAGGAGACAGCAGGGGTTGGAGATGGGAAGCACCCAGGTGGGCTGAGAGCAGGCCCTCAACCCCAGAGAGGGGCTGCAGCAAGCCTCAAAATGAACAGGTCCCCAGGCTCTGGACAGCACAGAGCACCCTCCCCTCCGTCAGAGGGAGCCCCAGACAGGACCCCGGCAGGTCCCCCAGCAGCTCAGCTAAGGAAGGCAGAGTTTACTGAACACTTCATTACAGAATGGGCTCTGGGGATGTAAGAAATTCAATAGTGGCATGTTTTACAAACAACAAAACTTAGAAGTGCTTGTCCCGAGCTGGAAATGCTACTTTTTAGTCCGACCTAACAAACGATTTGGGAATTTTAAAGCAAATGCCAGCGTCTGGTCTTGGCGAAGCAGAGAGCAGAGGTCCTATGGGGCAGCAAGTAGGGACACCCGCCATCTCCAGGAGGCCCTGCACACCAGGGGTCCCGGACATACACATACCCCGCACCTGAGGGCTAACCGCCCTCTACGGCCAAGCTTCTGATGCCTCTGGGAGGCAGGCTGCATGGAGAAAAGCAGGACGTTGTCCGAGCCCTAGGCCAGTCCTGACCCCCGCCACCCGGGCTGGGCTCTGGCCAGGCTCCAAGATCAACCAGACGATCCACGGCAGCAGAGGGCAAGACCTCCCAACCCAGGACCTGCTTTCTTTTGTGGGGCAGCTGCACAACACTAGGAAGAGGTTACCAGGGGCAGCAACAACAGGGCTCTCCACATACAACCAAGGGGGTCCCAGCTCAGTCCAGAGCCCCTTCTGTGATTCTAACTAAAGGGGGTAGCAGGGAACACGGCTTGCTGAAGAAGGGAATTAAATCCAGACACACCCTTGTCGGTAAAGCCACCTACCCTGGCAACAGGGGCTGCTTTGCCTAAGAAGGTGCCTCCCTCGTGCTCAGAGCAGCACCCAGGTGCCGGGTGTGCGAGGGTTCGGGACCCCATGGCTCCATTACCCTTCCCCAACCACACACTTGGGCAAAGTGTGGAGTTTCCTCCAGAACCACTGACAGGCCTTCCACCAACCCAAACAGCTGTTCCAAAAACCTAACACTTTCTCTTGGGCACTGACTTAGATCTCCCTTTTCTTTATTCCGCCACTTCACTGAACCTTCAGAATTTCTGAACTCAGCCAAAACCTCCTCTCCTTGGGGCAGTTAAAGAGACCAGCGTTCACACTTGCCCATGAGGCAGCCATCCCCACCAAACCCACCCACCACCCCCTCCCTTTGTGGGAGGCCCCTGAAGGTCTAAACTCAAAACCCCACCAGGAAGACACACACCCTTGGCTCCCCAGGGGGCAGGGGACTTACAGCCACACTGCTTGCCCCGTGGACTGGGGACCGGCATCTAAAACAGCCATTTGCTGTTACCATGTTTTAATTTGTTTTCCAGACATTTGGGCAGCTGCTTTCACAGCCAAGGTCACTAGGCTGGGCCCTCCTGGAGGCAGCACTCTGCACTGCCCTCCTCACGCCGCCGGCTCCAGCCCTTCAGCCCCTAGGGAAGGGAGACGTCCTCCTGCAGGCTGCCGCTGCCTTGGTGCCGTCCACAGACTGCTCACAGAGGCCGGTTCTCCGCAGAGGGCCGGGACCCAGCAGCACCACCGTGTCCGCCTCGCCCAGCACCACCTCCTCCAGCAGCACCTGCCCACCTAGAAATCACAGTTGCCCGTCACAGAGCTGCTCCCAGAACAGCGGGTACTGCCAAGGCAAACCCCAAGCCCAACATCCCAGGAGGACGGGAGAGCCCCAGGCCAGGACCCGCCTCACTCACCCACTCCAGCTGCTCTCGGCACCGGGTCAGCAGGTCCAGGTCCCGCTCACTGGCGTCACAGGTGCCCCACCTGCTCAGCAATGAGCTGGCCCGTGGCCTCGCCATACGGCTTCCCTACCAGCATCTCGCCTCGTCGGGAGAGGTCACAGTACACCTGTCCCAGCTCTTCGCTCCTCCGAAGCACACAATCTGGAAACAAGGAGGTGGGGGGGAGCCTGGAGGGGCTCAGCCATGCAGAGCCCCCAACGAAGGTGGCTGCCCTTTACCTGGGCAGAGGCGCTCTGGGTGACTTTCCTCAAGTCATCCTGGGCCCCTGGGTGAGCCACCCAAAACACAGCTGCTCAGCCACCCTGCCCCCAGCATCATGCACATGAGGTCAAAGGGCTGCTCCCGTGTGGACAGATACTGCTCCCTGGGCAAGCACTGGGCACAGCTGAGCCCTCTGCGCCGGGGGGGATGACGGACGCCTGGAAGACACAGGCCTGTGGTCCCAGCCTCTACTCCCCATGCAGAGCTCCTGCCCCTTCCAGGTCCCACCTCTGAAGCATCCCAGACCAATTGGCCCTACTATGACCACTGGCCACAAGGGCATGGGAGGAGGAGACATACCCCTGGTCTCCGCCCAGGATTTGGTGGGTCTGGGTGGAGTCACCCCAAAGATTAGCATGGAAACCACCTCCATCCTATCAGTCTTAGGAAGTTCTCGTAGAGCCCACCTTTTGGGTCCAAAGCTTAGAAGTGAGCCGAGTTTAACATCAGATCTCTGGGGTATCAAGGAGTCTGCCGTCCAGATCCCACGGGGAGCCAACACCCTGCTCCTTACTGGTGCCCGTCCCTGAACAATCTTTTGAACCCAATTCTACAGTCCTTGAAAAGTAAAAGGGCGGCCGCTGTGAACATACTGCGCCCTCATGACCAGAGGCCACACACAGTCACCTGGGGAAGGTAAACACCCACAATGACCTCCAGCACGGGGTCCACAGGATTCAGGAATCAGCCCAGTGCCAAGTGTCTGCCCTCAGGGGAGGCCACGGTCACCCTCTCACTGGGCCGCACACCTGCGTCTTCTTCTCGAGGCCTAAATATCGGATTCCCAGGCCAGTGAGAGGCAGAGGAAAAAGGGACAGCCAGGATGTGGTGCCAAATCCCCAGCCTCCACTGATGGAGTGCTGGGAACCGGTCAGAGCCTCTGCTCAGCCAGTGCAGACCCACAGCCCGTCCGCTACAGACTCCCAGGCCCCGCCAGACCCTGTGCGGCCCTCCACACTGCAGAAACCCCACCTCCCCCAGGGTGCAGACGGTGTCCCACTGCCCACACTCTGCACATAGCACACAGCTTCAGGAGGCCTGTTCTCAGCCCATGTGATTAGCTCTCTTCTCTGGCTTGCTAAGTGACCCAGAAGCATGGAGACCAATGCCTCCTAAGCCCTAGCTTATAAGCAGTTATCAGTCCACAGAAAAGGCATAAACTCCCACTGGGCCCAGCTTCACGACTGGTCAGCTCAGCAGCATGGTGGGGCCAAGCCTCCAGAAGCCGTGGAGACTTCCTGGGCTACCAGACACTCCACGCTTGTCTACACACGCTGCACTTCACTAAGGAACTCAAGACACTGCAGCACCGCCGACCTGTCCGTGGTTCTCAGACCCATGAGGCTGACCGCAAAGGGCAGCCACTGGCCCCCAGGACAGCGCCCTGATCCTCATCCCCAGGAAGGCACTCCAAAGCCCCGAACCCACGGACTGCAGCTCCCGGAGCTGCTGAGTGGAAGCCGGGAGGCCAGGCAGGTGTTGCTGGGAGGAACCACACACACCTGCACCCACCCACCTTCAGAGAACTGTCTCTGGAAGGAAGACCCTAGGGAACCCCCTCCTCCCATATGCAGTCAGCATCCAAACCAGGGCCGGACCCGCTGCCCTGGAGCCCTCATCTCTCTGAGATTCCAAATGGAGCTCTAGACACAGCATGAAAGCTGCTGCCAGATTCCCAAGTCCCAAATTCTGGTTTGGAAAACTGTCCGCAGCTCCTGTGTGCTAAAGCAAAGCTGGGGCCCCAGCGTGAGCCAAAGACCAGAGCTCAAAGGCTCCCCAGCTCAAGACCAAAGACCCTCTCGGTGGCCCAGACAGAGCACTGCTCCAGGACACAAGGACCCAGGGGGGTATCCATACGTCATTTTTATGGCTGAATAATATTCCGTGATACATACACACATTTTGGCTATCCATTCTTGTATCAATGGACATTTAGCCGTGAACATTCATGTACAAGTCTTCACGTGGCCACGTTTTCAGTTCTCTTGGGTAGACACCGATGACTAGAACTGCCGGGTCATACGGCAACTCTGTATTTTACTTTCTGAAGGACAAACAGATGTCTACAGCCTGTTTCACAGGTCCACCAGCAACGTATTAGGGGTCATGTGTCTGCGTGTCCCTGCCAACCCCTCTAACTTCTACAGCCATCCTGCTGGGTGTGAAGTCCTAGTTCATTGTGGTTTTGAGTTGCATTTTCCTAATAAATAACACTCAGCGTTTTTTCACATACTTTTTGGTCATTTGCATATCTTCTCCAGAAAAATGTATATTCTAACCTTTTGCCCATCTTTAAACTGGGTTCTATATTCTGGATTCTAGACCCCGACTTATCAGACACAGGATTTTCAAATATTTTCTTCCATTCTACACACTGCCTTTTTATTCACTGAACAGTGTCCTTTGATACACCAGAGATCTTAATTTGGCTAAGTCTCATTTATTTTTTCACCTGCTGCGTGTGCTTTTGGTGCCACACTGAAGGAACCACTGCCAAGACTAAGTCATTAAGATGTGGTCTCCCATCATCTCTTGAAACCACATCATAATTCAAGCTCTTAAATTCAGGTCTTTCACCCATTCTGAGCTAACTCAAGAAGTGCAAGGGTCCATTTTCGTTCTTTTGTATGTGGACATCTCGCTGTCCCAGTACTTTCTGCTGAAGCCACTGTCCTTACCCCTACTGAATGGTCTCCAGGCCCTTGACAAAAATCAACTCAATAAAGATGTACAAGCTTATATCTGCAAACTGTGTTCTTGGATTTTATTCTACTAGTCTAGGTCTAACCTTACGTCATGTTTTTTTCATTGACCTTTCTGGCAAGTTCTGAAATAGGAACATGGGAGACCCCCCCAGCTCAGTCTCCATTTATGGGACTGTTCTGGCTATTCAGGCCTCTTGCAGTTCTGTGTGAATTGTAAGATCTGCTTTTCCATTTCCGGCTTTAGTTAACTACACAAATGCTCTGCTTCTGTGACCGTTTTCCTTCCCTGCACACCCCTACAGCATCACCATCAAAGATGACAACTTTCTGCTTTACAGACCTGTTAACAGAAAATGTATTACCGTTTTACACATTTGTCTTAAAAATTGCATAGAGAAAAACAGGAGTTACACACCAAAAATGCAGTGATGCTGGCCTTCGAATCTCCCTATATTCCTTTTGTATTTTACCTGCACCAACGTTCCTCTTTGTGTGGCCTCAAGTTCCGGGCTAGCACCCTTTCATTTCAGCGGAAGATGGTCTTTAGCTCCCTGCCTAAACATAAGGAACCACCTTATCTTTTCAGTATCTGGGAAGGTCTTCATCTCCCCTTCATTCCTCAAGGGCAGCTTTGCCAGATCCAGAACTCTGCTAACAGCGTTTTCTTTCAGGGACCTCAAACTCGTCACCCTACTGTGTTCTGGGCCTCGGAGTTTCTAACGAGCCATGGGTTGTTAGTCTCACTGAAGACCCTTTGTACACCACGTCCTTTCTCTCTTCCTGGATTCAAGAGTCTCCCTTTCTTTGGCTTTAGCAGTGAGAACATACTGCGTCTCTGGGCCGATCTCGGAGTTAGTCCCTACCTGAAACTCACTGCCCTTCTTGGAAATGTAGATTCGTGTCTTTTACCCAGTCTGGGATGTGCTGAAGCACCACCTCTTCCTATCTTCTCTCTGCCCTTCTCCTCTCTCTCCTCCCTCCGGGGCTGCTGTACCTCGGACGCCCCATGTGGGCCTAGATTCAGCTCATTTTCTGCTCTCTTCTTTCTGCTCCTCAGACTGGGTAATGTCATTAGACCAATCTCCAAGTTCGCTGAGTTTTTCTTCTCCTGCTCACATCTGCCACGGGGCCCCTCGCGTGAACTTCATTTCCATCACAGTACCTTTCTGCTCCAGAACTTGTGTCTGGTTACTTTTGGTCATTTCTGTTTCTTTACTAACATTCTCTTTGTCGAGATAAACAGTTCTTCTGGTCCCCCTGGGCTCTTTGGGGACGCACATTTAAGACTCTGTCCTAGTAAGCCGAATGTCTGTGCTACCTCGGGGATGGTTTCTGTCCATTTTTCCCCATGAATGAACCACACTTACTGTTTCTTTGCATATTCTGTATTTTTTGATAATTCATTAGCCAAGTTTTAAAATGACCTTTTTTCTTTCACTTTACTATATTATGGCGCAAAGAATGAGCAGAGATGGCAGAAGGGAACTTTACCATCAGGTTCCCAAGGAACACCAGGTTTAAAATGCCTGGATCGGCCACACGAGGGCCTGCCGCACAGGTGGAGAGGCGGGCTCAACAGTACAAGGCCCATCAGAGCGCTGCAGTTACCACTTGGTTCTCTGGCTCCGGAGAAGGTGTCCAGAGTTGACTCCAAGAATCCCCCATGTCCCCTTCTGTGTGTGAGGACTACCTTGCGATGCCCACCTCCAAAAGGCTTCGACGGCCTCTCAGGGACAGCGGGGTCATGTGATCAGCAGAGAGAGGAGAGAGCTCCACGAGGTGGCCTCCTCAGGACCCTGTGAGGCAGTTCCCCATGAGGGCAGTTCCAGTCATCCCGCCAAGTCATCCCAGCCAATGGGCAGCCTCTAATGCTCATCTGGGAAGAACAGAGTCTAGAAGGCCGACTCCAGTTTCTTAACTTTGGTGTGCAAGTGGACGCGGGTGTCACACAGAAACAGAGCAAAATGCACATTCTTGGCCGGAAACAGACCAGGTCCTTTGTGTACCAGCCAGATTGGGTGAGAATGCCTCACTCATCACCCACATGTGACCTGACCTCGGCCCTCGCCCCGCAGTGGGCAGGACACTGGGGAGACAGCAGCATGGTGGCAGGAGACAAGGCTCCGCAGCACAACGTCCCTGGGAGGCAGGAGCAGTGGCCAACAATGCGTCACAGTCATCATGAGACTGGCAACGGGCTGCTGAGTAGGGAAAAACCAGGGAGGGAAGCCCCGTAGAAAAGCCCTCGAGTCCCAGTGCTTAAACCACCCTGGGAGGGAAAGGAGTTTCCTACCACAGGATCTTGGGTCTTAAGGACAAAGAGGAAAGAGCACAGCTCACTTCAGTGGGTCTGTCTTCAGACATCAGTTGGGCCTCTGCAGCAAAAAGTTACCAAGTCTGAAGAGAATCGAGCTAGAAATTCAAATAGGCACAAATCTTAGCTTTGGGGCTCATCATCTCTAAGGACTCTGATTTGTCTCAACAGATTCAAAGTTCTACAAAGATGGACACCTGCCAGGACCAAACAGCACAAGCACAAAGCACGCACCAATCCCACCACCCCTAACGCCCGCCCCACAGGCAAGAGCCCCAGTCTGGCCAGCACTTACCCGGGAAGCGCCACACGAGCACCAGGAGCTTTCCCGCTAGCGTGTCCTTCTGGAGGCTCTTGTCCAGCTTCAGCGGGCACAGGTGAACTCTGAAGACGGAGGACCCGTCTCTGACGTCAGGGGCGCCTAGCGCCGAGAGAGACCCACAGACACGGCGGAGTCACCTGCAGCCACACTGCAAACTCGGCAGGACAGCCTGGGGCTCCAGGCAGCCTCCCTGCTGTGCCCGTGCTTCACACTCAATCATTCAACGAGGCAGCAAGGACACAGATATCCCAAAGCTCACATACACTAAGCTCCTGAATGCAGTAAACACCCTCTGACTGCTGCCTCTGACCAACACCAAACCCGATCCCAGGGCCGGGACCCAACAGTGAACAAGACGAGGACTGCCCTGGGCAGCAGGGGAGTCCACACAGGACGGACGCTTTCTCACAGATGGAAAGAGCCAACCGTCGGAGGAAGAGACGAGGGTGAGCCCTTCTCTTCTAGCCATTCCTACCACACCACGCCAAGATAAGAGCTGAAGAGTATGAGTCTGCCGGACCACTCCCACCTGTATGGATGTGTCTGCAGGCCCCACCACATGTGTTACTCCCAAAAGTAGATCGCCAGGACTCAGGAACTGGCAGCAACCAAGGGCATCCGTGAGCCTCCACTATCTCTGAATGTTAACATTAATTGCCGCAGGAGCCTGATAAGGAAACTGCCTCCGTGAGGCGCCTGGGTGGCTCAGTGGGTTAAAGCCTCTGCCTTCGGCTCAGGTCATGATCTCAGGGTCTTGGGATCGAGCCCTGCATCAGGCTCTCTGCTCAGCAGGGAGCCTGCTTCCTCCTCTCTCTCTGCCTGCCTCTCCGCCTACTTCTGATCTCTGTCTGTCAAATAAATAAATCAATCTTCAAAAAAAAAAAAAAAGGAAACTGCCTCCAAACACAAAGGTAATGATCTAACCTGACTTTTAACCCAAGGACGTGAAGACCCAACCCTGAATAGCAAGTGACCGGCATACTCACCGACACGCATCAGGCGGTCAGACAGGCCAGGCTGCGTCAGGGCCGGTTGGAGGATGGCAGG
The DNA here is from genome assembly GCF_009829155.1 of Mustela erminea. Classification (NCBI taxonomy): domain Eukaryota; kingdom Metazoa; phylum Chordata; class Mammalia; order Carnivora; family Mustelidae; genus Mustela; species Mustela erminea. The sequence continues at coordinate 60,628,728 of NC_045632.1, read as the reverse complement.
GCAGCTGGGGCCAGCCAGCACCACAGTGCTCGTGGAGATGCAAACCCTGGACAGGAGAAGCAAGTGAGCCCAAGAAGAGCGCTCAGGCGGCGTCCACGAGGACAGCACTCCTCTTCCCTCGGGTCCTGAGAGCAGGTGCTCTTCCACACAGATGCCTGTCCTGCCAGGTCCACTGGCCACCCTGAGTGGCCCTTCGCTGGCTCTCCCTCTGCTTCCTCCACACTGCCAGCAGAGGCTGCTTACCAGAGCACGTGCTCATGCCCAGGGCTGGCTCTGAGAGCCTCTCGCTCTGAGCCTTCACAGGCAGGCACCCAGCAGCACACCCGTGGCTGTGGTACTGGCAGCCCCCACTGCTCTGGCTGAGACACAGCTGTCAAAGAGTAACCAGACCCTCCTCAGCTAACAGGGATCTCCATGTCCTGGTCTCAGGGTGTGGACCCCCACCATGACTCATCACTGGTTCCTGACAGCCTGATGCCACCTGTTACCCCCCACCCAGGGAGGGAGGAGACCCTCCGCTGTGTCAGTGCCCCAGCCACCTGCCGAGGTCTCCATCCGCCCGGCCCTGCTGGACTTACAAGGAGCTGGCCTACTCCGGGGCAGGTCAGGCTGCTGAGAACAGGTGCTGGTGCCCCAACCCACTCTCCCCCTGAATGGTCCCTCCCATCAGTCCTCTGAGATATCAGAACAGAATCATCATCAAATTAGAACCACTGCTGGACACTAAGTATAATGGAAGATTCTGGAAATGTTTTGGTCTGTGCAAAAAGAAAATAACACAGCAGGTCTAACAGTTCATCCTCTCAGGGTCAGCTTCCAAGGCAGCCCTCCGCACACTCTGGGACCTGAGGTTTGGGAGGGGCTGTCCACGCCTAGACGGCTGGTGCAGACAGTAGTGTGTGCTGTGCATCTGCGGGATGGTGGGACAAACTGGGTACAGAGTGAAAATCTTGGGCAACCGCAACAACAACTGAGTGTGTCGTCACGCTCCACAAAGGGAGATCAGCACCTCTCGCGCCATCCTCAGGGAGGCTACGGCCGACCTCCTTTTCCACAGCGTTCCCTGCACAGATCTCGTTCTGGGTCTGTCATCAGTCACAGTCATGGATATGAGCACACCTGAGGTTCTGAGTGTCCTCCTAGTGAATCCCCAAACCCAGGGAACTCCCGGCAACCCCAAAGTGAAGATCAAAACTTGCCACCGGCCCCCTGAGAGCTTCTCCCAATTTGAAAAGTAGCATCAACACTCAGACGTTTCCAGTGAAGCTTCAGCACGCCTGACAAGCTCCCAGACACACTTGGCTGGAACCACTCTGTGGAAAAGTCTTAACCAGGAGAGAGATTTTGGGACAAGGCAGGCCTGCCCACGCATGCGATTCTGAGTCCAGGAAGACAACAGGAGAGGCTGAGACAGGAAGCAACACATGCTCCAACCGCACCACCCTGTGGGCACCAAGGCCTAGGAGAGGAGGGGCAGGGGAGCCCCCATCTGGCCGGTCCACCTCCCCAACAGGACTTCCGCCACCGCACCCCTGCTAACCCCTCCTGCTGGTGGGGCACAGGCAGGGTACATGGGCCCCTCATCCTATCGCTGACTCCTGGGGCCAGTGTTGATCTAACACAGCTTTCTCCACTAACTCTGCTGGGAAGCAGCCTTCTAAAAACTGAACCATCAAGGATTCTCACCCAGGGAGTTTATAGGAACAAAAGGCTGGAGGAGGGCCTGGCGGTGCTGACGGCACAGACCTGGTCTCAGCGGCTGTCACTGGCATCTGTTCACTGTCCATCTCCACAAGCATCTGGTTCAGTGTGTTCTCCTGCTCATTCCGGGCTCCACGGTGCCCCTGGCCTTGCTTTCCGCCAATGGCATCAATCTCATCAATAAGTAAGACAAGGAGCGTTTTTTTCGAGCCACTGCAAACATGTTACGAACCTGAAATAGGAATCCACATAGAGAACTGGTTTTGCTGCTTGTATGAAAACAAGTATGGGTGTGTGCTAACCCAAGTCCCTCGTCTGGACCCCCACCCCGATCCAGTATCTGTGGCAAGCTCTGTGCTCACTGCCAGGGCCACACAAAACACATCCACCTACCCTCGCTGGCCCATGCCAACCAACATTTCCAGGAACTCTGACCCATTCACGGTGATGAAGGGCACACTGGCCTCCCCCGCAGTCACTCTGTCAAGAAGCGTTCTGCCAGTACCAAGAAGACTCACAAACACTGCTCCCTAAAACAGAAAGGTGATGCCTGGTTCTTCAAGGGAACAGACGGAACCCAAAGAAAGTCTCATTTCTGCATACACATGCAACAGGTGACTTCTAGGCGTCACTACCAAGAATCCCACAAGATGATGCACCACTCAGAGTCTGGGATTTTCCTTTCAATATCTTCTGCTTAGAAAATTAACCCATGCTTACCATAAAAAGTTCAAACACTGCGGATACATGAAAGCCCATCCGGCTAAGCAGGTCATTTCTTCACGATAGTTCCTAGGCACAAGGCTTGCTGGATCAAAGCGTCTCAATGTGTATTTTAAGTTACTGTCCAAGTGCTCTACAAAAGAGTGACACTGTTTCTCACTCCCACCAGGAAGAACAAGAGCCCAGCCCCTTACATCGGAGGCCACAGCCTGTCTGCACAGCTTCACCACTGGCTGGTCTCAACCGCAGAAATGCTGACTCAGGCACTTAAGCCGCTGCCCAGCCCAACCACGGACACAACACTGTGTCTTCCTGTCTGTGACCTGCCTTCTCCAGCGCTGACTTAAGGTACTGCTTTTTTTTAAAGATTTTATTTATTTGACAGAAAGAGAGACAGCAAGAGAGAGAGGACAAGCAGGGGGAGCAGCTGGCAGAGGGAGAGGAGAAGCAGACTCCCCAATGAGCAGGGAGCCCGATGCCGGGCTCGATCCTGGGACCCTGAGATCATGACCTGAGCCAAAGGCAGCCGCTTAACTGACTGAGCCCCCCAGGTGCCCCTGACTTAAGGTTTAAAATCATCAATTTGCACTCTGGTAACACACCTCAGTGTTCCCTTTACGGATTATCATCATGCCTGGAAATTGAAAAGAGATTTAAAGCAGGGAGCTTCTACTGCTCCATTTCTAGTCAAGGGTGCAGGTTAGCATCTCATCACCTCAAAGGAGACCATAACCTTTAGTCTTTTAGAACCAAGACAAAATACTCATGAAAAGGTAGGGGAAAGAGAGTCCCAGAACTCAAACCCACAACACGGTGTTGGACCCCACGTCCCCACAAACACGGATGAGGGATTCAGAGTCTGCATGGGTCCATCTCTGTCTGTCGTGTGACCACATGCATAGCCAATTCTTCTAGACAAGGAGGCACGTGTGCCCACATCTACTGTAGGTCATTTTAGGAAGCCATCCAACTTCACACCCAGGAGGAGCTGAAAAGCCATGTGGGCGCCAACACCCTCAGCCCCACACACAGGGACAGAGCCCAGCTTGGGTTAGCGCACTCTGGGTGACCTGCCTGCCCCACCCACTCTCCACAGTACACACAAGCGGCCAGACATCTTGAAAGGGAAAGCCAAGCCATCCCCCGCAGAGCCAAGGTGAACAGCAGCCGGGCCAGGGGCACGACCTACACCTTTGTTGCACACACGTGCTTGCCAGTGGACACGTCCCAGACTACAGACCAGAAATGCAACAGCCCACCCTCTAGTCCCCGGGCTCACCATGGTCCAGAATTTGTTGCTGTTCTTCAGAACAAACTGTCCGGAGGCAACCACCCTATGGGGAGGAGCTGAAGAAAGCCAGAGCTCCTGCAACGGGCTATGTGCTAAGCGTCGTCGACTCCAGGAGCTCTTTGCTTGGTCCACAGCCCAGGCACAAGGGACGGATCTGTGGGTTGATTTCCTGTAAGATGAAAATCCTTCTGGGAAAAGGACTCCTAGTTTATCAGGGATCCCAAGGGTCCATAACACCAAAAGGCAGCAGGAGAAAGACCCACAGCCAGACTCACCATGGCCCCATCTCCTCTATGCAAAGACCAGACCCACACCCATACCACACCTCCACGCACAGCACATCAGGAGCGATCCCAACCCTTTTTATGCACATTGTACTTGCTAATGTAACGATGTTACTTAACGTTATGTAACCTAATAAAACAGAAGTAAAAAAAAGGTTGCTTCTTTAAAAACTAAGTAGTCAGCTTTGGATAATAAAGCAATAGAGGCAAATAGCTTTTTAAAAAAAGTCAAACTGAGTGAGAAATTTCTAAAAGTAAAAAAAAAGTCATAAAAATACAGAAAATACACTCAGCTTGCTTTGCTTCTAAGTTCTCACTTCATTTAGAGGAACAAATCTGTAAATAACATGTGTTTGGTTTTTTGTTTGTTTTGTTTTTGTTTTTGTAGAGAACATGTTTATGCAGGGCATTTAACAAAAGATTTCTGCCACTGGAACCAAACTGGGAGGAAGGGCCGGCCTGGAAAAGGCCAATAAAGGGACACGCTTGTGCATTCAGTGAACCCAAACACAACTCTCACAAGGGTTTATACTGTTCGCAGGACACTACAGTCTCACGGTTCAAAAATGTGAACTCCCTGTGGTTTCATTCAGACCATTCTGGCCTTGCAGATGCTACTTCCCGTGACTGATAAAATACACACTCTCTACCAAAAGCTAAGTGGTCCCGCATCTGTGCACACCGAACCATATTGAGCTCCGGCTTTGACTTGGCACTCAGAGCACCAGCACATTTTCTGAAATCAGTTCCTCTGGAATTTTGGCTCCTAAGTCCTGATACTGCTTGGGATTCTCCAGGACATTCACAAACTCCATAATCTCCAACTTGGCCTCTTCACAACCAACTACATCCAAAAATCGCACGTCCACACTGTTCCTCAAGGCCCTGGGCAGTTGTCTCCCCAGCACGGATGAGGCCCCCTCAGGACCTGCCACACCCAGCCCCCATTAGGACCTTCCTCACAACACAGAGGAGGATACTCACTAGGAGAAGGCGGGCGGCACCAGGCTTTGCACGAAAGAGCTGGAAGATCCAAGAAAACCATTCTTTAGTTTCCTTGGGAGAAAGGCGGTGAGGAGCAGAATGCTCTGACGTCTGGTTCTGCTGTACAAGGGAGCAGTTTCCTCTACAAAGGAGCAAAGCCTGGGGTCACCTAGGTGGCTCAGTAAAGCAGCTGACTTCAGCTAAGGTTGTGATCTCGGGGTCCTGGGAGTAAGCCCCAAGTCAGCCCCATCAGGCCAGGAGCCCCTGCAGTCAACAGGGAGTCAGCTTTCCCTTCCCCTCTCTCCCTCTGCCCTTCCCCCAACTCGTGCCCTCCTCTCTCTCTCAAATAATCGTTTTCTAAGCTTTTTTTTTTTTCTAAAGATTTTATTTATTTTGACAGAGAAAGAGGAGGGAGAGAGAGAGAGCGCACAAGCAGGGGGAGCAGCGGGTGCAGGGAGCCCGATACAGTTCTAAGCCAGGACCCCAGATCATGACCTGGGACGAAGGCAGACACTTATCTGACCAAGCCACCCAGGCGCCCCTCAAATAAATAATCTTTTTTTTTTTTTTTAAAGATTTTATTTATTTATTTGTCAGAGAGAGAGAGAGTGAGAGCAAGCACAGGCAGACAGAGTGGAAGGCAGAGGCAGAGGGAGAAACAGGCTCCCTGCGGAGCAAGGAGCCCGATGCGGGACTCGATCCCAGGACGCTGGGATCATGACCTGAGCCGAAGGCAGCTGCTTAACCAACTGAGCCACCCAGGCGCCCCTCAAATAAATAATCTTAAAAACAAAAACAAACAGGCCCGAGCCTAGACACAGCATGCAGCCCTCCCCCTGTCCTGAGGCTCTCAGCCCACACATGTCTGTGTGCCCAGTCTCACCTGGAACTGGCCTGTGGGGTTGGGAGGATGACCCCCACCAGACTCTGCACAGCCTCCTCTCGGCGGAGCCCTACCCAGCCTGTCATAGTGTGTCTTTAACACTGCCTTGCTAAGTGCTTCCCCAGCCAATGCCTTCCTCGATAAAAACAGAGTTAATGTTGACTACACACTGAACCAGCAGATGCCTGTAGTACATGCTTAAAGGAAGTGAGCTCCACAGCCCGTCAGGCACGGAGCTGTTCTGAGCTCTGAACCAGAGGCCCCAGACGGGAGCCCCTGCCACTCACCCGCCCTTCTCGGCGGCAGAGACCCTCGCCGCTGGGCTTCAGCGCCAGCTCCCGGTAAGCAGTCTCCAGGCTCGCTCCCAGGTGTCAGCACCGCCAATGCTGGACATACAAACTGCCGTGGGACCGGAGAAGCGAGAGCAGCCGTGGCCTCCTCCGAGCTCCGCCCCCTTCAACAGAGCTGGAGTCTAGCCTCTGTCACGGCCCCCAAGCCAGAGGCTCTGGTTTGGCATGAAGGACAAGCTCCAACAACCACTCTATTTTGCCTCCGCCCCTTCCTTCTTGTCCTGATGGTGTTCTCAATCTTGGCTCGTGGTTCTCACATGTCACTTGACAAACCAAATCACAGTGACGAGTCCTACACTGGGACAGTGCCCATCTTGGAATCCGGCTACAGATACCTGCCAAAGCACTAAAACACCACACAGGCTGCTGTTCCGTAGTGAAACCAGGAGATGCATTCTTCTGAAAAAAACAGAAAACTATACTTTACATTAAAAAAGCAAAAACAGGCGTCTTCTTCCTGCCTTGTCTTTAGCGTTTTTGTTCATAGAGCAGCCAATAGCAAGATGTCTTCGGGAAATGCCAAAATTGGGCATCCCGCCCCCAACTTCAAAGCCACGGCTGTTGTGCCAGATGGCCAGTTCAAAGACCTCAGCCTATCTGACTACAAAGGAAAACACGTTGTGTTTTTCTTTTACCCTCTTGACTTCACCTTTATGTGTCCCACGGAGATCACTGCTTTCAGTGACAGCGCAGAAGAATTTAAGAAACTCTATTGTCGGGGCGCCTGGGTGGCTCAGTGGGTTAAGCCTCTGCCTTCAGCTCAGGTCATGGTCCCAGGGTCCTGGGATCGAGCCCCACATCAGGCTCCCTGCTCAGCGGGGAGCCTGCTTCTTCCTCACTCTCTGCCTGCCTCTCTGCCTGCTTGTGATTTCTGTCTGTCAAATAAATAAATAAAATCTTTAAATAAATAAATAAAATCTTTAAAAAAAAAAGAAAGAAAGAAACTCTACTGTCAAGTGATTGGTGCTTCTGTGGATTCTCATTTCTGTCACCTGGCATGGATCAACACACCCAAAAACAAGGAGGACTGGGACCCATGAACATTCGCTTGGTATCAGACCCCAAGCGTACCATTGCTCAGGACTATGGAGTCGTAAAGCCTGATGAAGGCATCTCGTTCAGGGGCCTCTTTATCATTGATGATAAAGGCATCCTTAGGCAGATCACTGTAAATGACCTACCCGCTGGCCGCTCTGTGGATGAGACTCTGCGACTGGTTCAGGCCTTCCAGTTTACCGACAGGCATGGGGATGTGTGCCCAGCTGGCTGGAAGCCTGGCAGTGATACCATCAAGCCTGATGTCCAAAAGAGCAGAGAATATTTCTCTAAGCAAAAGTGAGCACCGGGCCATTTTATGGCTGGGCTGCAGTGGGTGGCCATGAAAACGATATCTCTTTTGTACTATTGTTATGCTTAAAACACAAGACTTTAGACTTTGTGCAGATGTGGTATGGGACAGGACAGGCCTTTCCTGCAGGGACTGGGGAGACCAGCCTTTCTTCCTCTGCAGAGAACAGCCTGAACTGTGTTACAGGGCAGGCCAACTGTGATGTACAGTAGCAGGGCAACACTTTTGATCTTCTTTTGTTTCTATTAAACTTGAACTGAAAAAAAAATTAAAATTAAAATTAAAAAATTAAAAAGCAAAAACAAAAAACACCCTACTGCAGGAACGTTCACCCCTGAACCTGCCCCTCACCTCAGATGCCTTCCCAGGGGCAGGAATGACGGGCACAAACCGTCTGTCCATGTGACAGCAGAGGTGACACACAGGGCACTGAGCAGCTAACCACTGGCCCCCATGCTCAGTCACAGCCCACAGGCACAGAGCACAGCTCTGTCATGGCCTGCATTCGGCAGACAACGGGTGTCGGGTGTCATTCTCCTAATAACAGGAACGCTTTCAGCCAGCAATATGAACCTATTTCCATTTTGATACACAGAAACCAATTCAGGAGGAGGAATGGGAACCTGGTATGTCCAGGCCTTAAGACTGCATACTGCCTTAAAAATCCAAAGGCCAGAGGCGCCTGGGCGGCTCAGTCGGTGACGCCTCTGTGGACGGCTCAGGTCATGATCTCACAGTCCTGGGATCAAGCCCTGCACTGGGCTTCCTACTTGGCAAGGAGTCTGCCCCTTGCCCTGGCTCATGCTCACTCCCCCTCCCTCTCTCCATCTCTCTCTCTCAAATAAATATGTATTTTTTAAAAATCCCAAAGGCATGCAAACAGTCTTACACTAAGTACGGTGCCATGTTACATCCAGAGCGGATTCAGAAACCTTCCATCCGCCCAATGGCAGCCACCACAAGAAAACAGTGCCAGGGAGAAGGAAAATTCAGTCCCAAAGGCCCACAAGCTACCCCCAGCCATCTACAAGCAGACATGCCCTTCTGGGAAGCTCTTTAAAGACATAGTTCAGGGGCGTGCCCCGTTTCATTTTGCTATTCATTTGCTCTCAAAAGCATCTCAGACCATTACAACACAGCTCTTTCTGGAAAGTAAGTAAAGACTCAGGGTTGTGTGATGAGGACGTGTTCCCAGCTCCGGCATCTCATGACTGCCCCACAAAGCTCAATGGTCCCACTGTACAGCCTAATACTCGCTAAAGAAGGTCCTCAAAGAAACCCAACAGCTCAGCTTCTCTTCTGACACAAACTCCCCAGGCGGTAAGACCCCAACAACCGTCACACTCATGAGACAAGAGCTGGGGTCATCCTCACAGCCCCCCTCAGGCTCCAGTCTCTTTCTGCCTGGATCACTCCCCGGTGACCCGTCTTAACCTCTCCAACACAGCACACTACCATCTGGGTGTTCAGCTCAACCTGGGGAGGCCAGGGGCGCAGGGGATAAAACAGGCAAGGAGGGTCACAACAAAAGCTCACGCTCGCTTAGTGCAGGATGCTCCTCCTTTATACTTTTATTTATCTCCCAAATATTTTTTGTCACAGACATGAAATATATTTTAATTAGGTAAAACAGCAAAGCTATTTTAAATCAAAGATTGCTGCTTAAGTTTCAGGAAACTGTAGCTTCTCATTCCCAAATAAGCCCTTCACAAAAGGCTATCTGCTCCAGATCATGGGTGTGGAGATGCATCAAGGGCTCAGGGGCGGTTGTGCGGAAGTTTCCTTGCTTCCGGGACATGCTGTGAGACCACAACTCTGGAGGAGGCAGAGGGCCAGGAGACAGTGCAGCAAGCCCCCCACTCCAGGCTGGACTTTCCCAGCCCACACAACAGTTCCTCCAAGTACACGGGAAAGGGCACGTGGTCAGAGCCCGGGGAGAGCTTGCCACCACTGTGCACCAGAGGGACTGAGCACAGGACTGCATGAGGCAAGCCAGGGAGGGAACACCCCACCCTTCAGTCCTCCGGCCTGTGCCTCAGAACAAGCATGTCACTGTCAGCCATGCCGGACCTCAAGGGAACTCCGGCATCTGTCCAGAACACAGACAGAGGAGGACCCCTGCCTCACCCCTCCTCTCCAGCAGGAGGCAGGCCTTGGGAGACAGGAGAGGCAGCTACCATTCCCCTCCCCTGGAGGGAGCAAGGGCCTCTCTGAGAACAGACATGTGGACAGACAACAAAGACCTGAACCATAGTGCCTGGTGGGAAACCATGGTTTCCTACAAACACCATCACATAGGATTCCTGATCTTAACAGTGTGGTGTTTAGGGTAACAGGCAAAGGTGGACCAAGCCCTCTGCTCCTCCCGAGGTTTACACTCACTTCACCCATGCTCAGCACCCCAGAGGAGAAGCAGAAGGTGCTGCCAGCCCGCACAGAGCCCGGAATCGACAGTCACGGGTCTGTCCTGCTTGGGGGCGACAGGGCAGGACTACACGTCACAGCCAAGGAACGAGGAAGTCGGGCCGTGGTGTGAAAGGGCCATGCACCTGGGACGAAAGTGGCCATGAGGGTGCTCCCAGTTCCCGGAAGAAGTCCAAGGGTGTCTCGTCCATACCCCAAGGCTGGGGCTTCTCAGGTTTAGACCCTGCAGAGCACACACACGTGCACACACCACAGGGATAAACAGACTGTAAACTCCCCTCGCCAGACCTCTTGCCAGGGACCACCGCACAACGTGCTTCCAGGTGACTTCCTTCCCAGAATCCAGCCACTGAAAAGTCCCATGGCAACATCGGCCCCCAAAACAGCCAGACTGCAGAAATCCTTGTCATCCCCAGGAACACCTCCGTGGGAGAAGAGAACACATTCTACGGTGCGACAGGAGAGGGTCCTTCATCGAACTGTAATTTCCTTCTTCAGACATTGTGAAAGACATCAACCAAATATGCCATCCTCACAGTCCACCACGGGACCTCTGTGTGGGTGAAGTCAAAGCCGGTCCTGGTGGGGAAGGCATCTGCGTGGTCCATGGGAGCACAGCAGAAGCAGCAGCTCAGCAGACCACCCAGGAAAAGCAGAACCTCCGCGAAAAGCCAGCATTCCTGCGGCTATCTCTTATCGGAGGCTTTTCTTTATGTACTTATTATGTCCTGTTAGCCAGCATACAGCACATCCTAAGTTTCTCACGTAGTGTTCAACGATTCCTTAGCTGCGTGAAATACCCAGTGCTCATCACAACAGGTGCCCTCCTTAATGCCCATCCCCCGGTCACCCCGTCCCCCCACTCCCCTCCCTTCTCTAATGTTCAGTTTGTTTCCCAGACTCGAGTCCCTCGCGGTCTGTCTCCCTCTCTGATTTCCTCCCGTCCGGTTTTCCCTCCTTCCCCTGTGGTCCACACCATTCCCCACCTTCCGCACGCGTGAAACCATATGGTAACATCTGGGTCTTTTAAAATTCAGATGGAAAAATAACAAAAATTTAAAAAAGAAATAAATAAAATTCAGATGGGGAAGGCCCTGGGGGTCTCAGTCAGTTGTGTCTGACTTCAGCTCAGGTCATGGTCCACCCCAAATAACACGGCATTCACCCGTCTCTATTCCCTTCTCTTCATTTCCTACTTCCCTTCCCTTCACACCTCATTTAACCACCTAAAACGCCATGGGACCCGCTTTTGTCTGGTTCTCCTCTGGAACAGCAGGGATAGGACAGCAAGATCGCCAACGAGAAAATACCTGCTTGGAAGCCTCCGGAACATAAGCTTCCCTTGAGGAGTGTTAATGCTAGGGCTCCTCTTCTAACTACACAGCAGATCGCGACTGCGTCTCCAGCTTTGGCACACCCTCTTCAGTCTACAAATAAGGCAGAGCAGCCACGCGGCAGGACGCTTGCCGGTCCTGTAGACCATGATGTCGCCAGCTCGTTGATGCTCAACAGATGAATGACTCAGTCTGTGGAAAAAAACGCCAAGATCGGGGCACCTGGGTGGCTCAGTGGGTTAAGCCGCTGCCTTCGGCTCAGGTCATGATCTCAGAGTCCTGGGATCGAGTCCCATATCGGGCTCTCTGCTCAGCAGGGAGCCTGCTTCCCTCTCTCTCTCTCTCTCTGCCAGCCTTTCTACCTATCTGTGATCTCTCTCTGTCAAATAAATAAAATCTTTAAAAAAAAAAAAAACGCCAAGATCATCCAAGCTGCTTCATAACTAAAACTTCCATGAGGTCCACAGAAGTTCAGTGACTAGAGACACACCTGTGGGGTACATCAGCTACTGACTTCCACGGCGTGAACCAGAACAGCCCTCTGCAATGCTGAGATGCCAAAAGTAAAAGGCTCTGTTGTCACTGATATTTCTAGAAACAGAACTGACTCACACTACCTCCAGAATGAATAGGGATGAAAGGGAAACGTTCACTACCGAAGCCAGGACAGAAAATGAATCCATGAAATCCTCTTCCTCTTTCACCACTGTCTGACAGCCACGATATTTTTCTTGGATCAAAACTCAGAAACTCCGTGTTTGTGCATTAGAAAAAAAATCAAGTCAACGGGACCGCTGCCCCCGGGCTGCATCAATCAATACAGAAACAGAACGCCGGCACCTGTGGCTCAGCGGCAGAGCCACCCACTCTCGGTTTCGGCTCAGGTCATGATCTTACGGGTCCTGAGAGGGACCTGCCTCAACCTCCTCGCTCAGCGGGGCATCTCCTTGAAGATTCTGTCCCCTGCCTCCCCCCGCCCTTGCTCTCTCTAAATCTTTTTAAAAAATATTTTATTTAGGGGCGCCTGGGTGGCTCAGGTCATCATCTCAGGGTCCTGGGATCGAGCCCCGCATCGGGCTCTCTGCTCGGCGGGGCGCCTGCTTCCTCCTCTCTCTGCCTGCCTCTCTGCCTGCGTGTGATCTCTCTCTCTGTCAAATAAATAAATATTTTTTAAAAACATTTTATTTATTCATTTGAGATACAGCAGGCGCAGCGAGAGAGGGAGAAGCAGGCTCCCCGCCAAGCCGGGAGCCGGACGCGGGGCTCGATCCCAGGATCTCGGGATCATGACCCGACCCGAAGGCAGACGCTTCACCAACGAACTCCCCCCAAGGCGCCCCTATGATAAATAAATCTTAAAAAGAACGAACGAACTAGAACCACCTTAAAACACGGCATTCTACTCCTCGTCTCTGGGCCCGGGAAAGGCCCACGCTCGGAGTCCCGGGAGGCGGAGGCGGAGGCGGAGGCGCCGGAGCAGGGCCGACCTGAACCGCACGGGGAGGAAAGCCCCTGGCCAGTTCCATCCAGCCTTACACCTTCTCTCCAGCGTAAGACGGACTTTTACACTCACAAGGGGGCCGCCCGCGGAGGCCGCCGGGGTCGCGGCCGCTGAGCCCACTCCCCGGTTCCCCCGGCCCCTAACTCCGGCACGGCCGGCGCAGGCGGACGCCGTCACCGCGGCCCTCACCCACCCCAACCCCCAGCCGGCGGCCGGCTCAGCCGGATGGCGTCACCGCGGCCCCTACCCCGGGACGACCGGCGCAGCGGGATGGCGTCACCGCGGCGCTGAGCGCCGACCCGCCCCCGCCCCGCCCCCGCCGCCGGACACCGGCGGTAGAACCCCCCTGCTCACCTGCTAGGCTGTTCCGAGGGCCCTCCCGCCCGTGCCTCGCCGTGCTGCAGCGTCTCGAGCCACCGCGGCCCCCAGCCTGTGAGGCAGTCCCCGCCCCCGACCTCGCGTCGCCCGGGCGCGCCCCGGCGCACAGCAGCGCCCCGCCCCCGAGCCGGTCCCCGCGCGCCGAAGGCCTCGCGCGTGCGCAGTAAGGAACTGGCGCCGGCGCGGGACCTCTCCGCGCGTGCGGGCGCTATCACGTGACTCTTCAGGGACCGGAGCGCGCGCGCTGTCTTGTCCCACCCAGGCGGTGGCGCGCAGAAAGCTCGGCGACCCGCTCGCGGGCCGGTTGCTGGGACTGCCGACTGATTTTCGGCCGGGCGCCTCCCAGGACACAGACTTCCCGGGTCCTCCGGAGGCCGCGGCTCACGGCCGCGCAGAGAACAGCCCCGCTCGGGCCCGCGTCCCCGGCCGCTGCTGCGCGTCCCGGACGAGGGCTCCGACTCGGGCTGTGCTGGGCCGCACTAGCCCCCTTCACCGACTTGTTTTCGGGTCACGGGACCCGCCGGCTCTCGTGTTCCTGCAGAGCGGCTACCCGCTGAGTGGACGCCCCGACACCGCCGGCCCACGCCGCCTGCCTGCCGGTGGAGCGGGAGCCAGCCGGTGTCTGCGACAGCGGCCCCGGCCGGCCCTTGCGGACCTTGTCACGGCTCCTGCCTGCGCCTCTTGGCAGCACATTTCTTCTCCCAGGTTTAGCCGCGGAGCATAGAGTGGCCACGAGCCCACTGGCCCGCGAGACTGCTGTGATTTCACTGCATTTTGGAGGCAAAGATGCCTGGGAAAAGGCCCCTGAATGCAGCGGGCATCCCACATGCCAAAAGGGAACGGAAGGCAATTACCCTGGACCTAAAATTGGAAGTCTTACGACGATTTGAAGTAGGTGAAAAGCTCAGCCAGATCGCAAAGGCCTTAGGCCTCGCTGTTTCTACCGTGGCTACAATCCGAGATAATAAAGAGAAAATCAAAGCGAATTCACAGGTAGCTACTCCCTCGAGAGCCTCCCGGTTGACTCGCCACCGAAGTGCCCTCATGGAGACCATGGAGCGCCTGCTGCACGTGTGGCTTGAAGACCAGAGCCAGCGAAACGTGCCCCTGAGTGTCACTGTCATTCAGGAGAAGGCCAAGAGTTTGTTTGATGACCTGCAGCGTGAAAGAGGCGGAAGGTCTCCAGCAGAGAAGTTCAGTGCGAGCAAAGGGTGGTTTGTGAGATTCAAGGAGCGCCACAGTTTGCCCCACTTCGCGGTGAGCAGCACAGCGCTGGGACACAAGGACGCGTATGCAGAAGTGCTGAGAAGCATCATCGAAGGAGGTGAGTACAGCCCTCAGCAAGTTTTTAATGTCGATGAGACAGGGCTTTACTGGAAGAGAATGCCTGAAGGAACGTTTATCTCTGTGGAAGACAAAGCCGAGTCAGGCTTTAAATCTTCCAAAGACCGCTTGATGCTGCTGCTTGGTGGCAATGCAGCTGGGGACTTTAAACTGAAGCCCTTACTGGTGTACCACTTGGAAAATCCCAAGGCTCTGAAAGGGTACTCTAAGCCCAATCTGCCTGTGATTTGGCGCTCAAACAAAAAGGCATGGGCAACCAGGACCATCTTTCAGGAATGGTTCACATACTTCTTTTGCCCTGCCATAGAAAAATACTGTGCCCAAAATCATCTCACCAACAAAGCGTTGCTCATCCTAGATAATGCACCGTGCCACCCGGCAAATCTGGGTGATCTGTCTGATAACGTGAGAGTCGAATATCTTCATGACAGAACCGCCGACTTAGTCCAGCCCATGGGTCAAGGCATAACTTCTATCTTCAAAGCTCATTACGTGAGAAGAACTTTTGAGCACATCCTAGAAGCAACAGACGGAGAGGACACAGCCATGATCAGGGAGTTTTGGAGAAACTACAGCATCATGGATGCTGTAGATAACATTGCAGTGGCTTGGGAGGGGCTCAGACGGGCAACAATGAACAGTGTGTGGAAGAAGATTTGGCCCGAGTGTGTTCAGTTCCAGAGTGTTTCCCAAACAGATAACATTGCACAGCTTCAACAGAACATTGTGACCCTGGCCAGGAACATGGCTTTTGAAGAGGTTGTAGAAGCCGATGTGGACCGGTTGCTGAGGTCCCACGAGGACGATCTCTCAAACGAGGAGCTGATGCAGCTGGGGCAGGAGACCTCAGCAGAGGAGGAGAGTGAAGAGGCCGCACCCGCCCTGCGCCAGCTAACCGCAGGAGAGCTATCCACAGCCTTCTCACATTTCGAGGCAGGCTTGCGAGTCCTTGCCAATAACAGCCCTGGTGACAAGTGGAAACTGCAAGTCTCAAGAGCAGTCAGTGAGGCAATTAACTGCTACAGGGAACTGTACAGGGAGAAGCAGCAGCACTCAGAGCAGCTCTCTTAGGTCCTTTCTCCGTGGTGCAACCACGTACTCATCAGAAGAAAGCTGGCAGTAACAGGGTGACCCCAGGGGATGAGGCCCAGCCACACCTCTCGACTTCTAAGATGCCTTACATCCCCGGAAGCTCTGTTCCTGATGCTTTCATTTTGACCCTTGACAATATCAAATTTTGTCATTAAAATTTCATTCAAATATGTACTTTAGGATGATTGCATGCAAGAATACCCAGGAAAATGTTTCTTTAAAAAGAGAATAACGGAAGGAGGAGACTAGCCCTTCTGCACATGAAAGCAAACTATAAACTTCTGCGATTAAATCAGGCAGGAGTCAGACCTGTGGAATAAGAGAGAAAGCCCAGAACTTTTTTTTTAATGGTGCTAGACAACTGGTTAATCATTTAGGAAAACGTAAAATTAGATCCATGCCTCCGAGGATACATAAGAATCAACAAACGGGGCACCTGGGTGACTCAGTGGGTTGGGCCTCTGCCTTTGGCTCACGTCATGATCTCAGGGTCCTGGGATCAAGCCCTGCATGGGACTCCCTGCTCAGCAGGGAGCCTGCTTCACCCTCTCTCTCTGCCTGTCTCTCTGCCTACTTGTGAGCTCTGTCTGTCAAATAAATAAATCTTTAAAAAAAAAAATAAAAAGGAATGAACAAACAGGTCAGGGATCCAAAAGTAAAAATTGAAACCATACAACTACTACAAAAACACATAGATGAATGCCTCTTTGACCTGGTCGCTGGGAAATTATCTGCCTTAAAATGCAGATAAAATAAGAAAATTTCAGCAACTTGACCATGTAAAAAATGTAACAAAAGAACTTTTTCACAGAGGAAACATCACTACAAAAAAGTCAAAAGCAGTTGACAAACTGGAAGAAAATAGTGGCAACATCTCACAGATAATGGGCTAATATCCCTGACAGGTGAAGACTCTTAGGATTAAGAAGAAGAAAATACCAAAAATCCAACAGGAAAGTGGACCAAGGATCTAATTCATAAGTCTATAAATTAGATCTTGAAGTATATGAAAGGAAGTTCAGCTTCATTCATAATGAGAGAAATGCAAATTAAAGCTACACGGACATCTTACTAATAGTGGAAAAAATAAAGTATGACTACATGTTGTGTTGGTGAGGGTCTGGGGTAACAGGCATCTGAAATGTTGCTGATGGGAGTGCAGACTGGTATGACCCTTATGGAAGGGTGCTAGACGTTCCTAGACCCCCGCAGATACACTGCCAACCAGAGAAGATACGTGTGCACAGGTTACTCATTGCATGCTTGTTTGTAACTGCAGAAGTGAGGAGACAGCCTGGATACTCATCTGTAGCAGAGTGCTGAAATATCTAATGGCTGTTACACACTAGGGACTACAGGTGTAAGAGATGGCAGCACCAGTAACAGAGGAGGAACTGCCGGGAGTGGTTTCCAGGGCATACTAATAATTGATAAAAGCAACCGGCAAGAGAGTAATACCTGCCGTTTTTGTGAAAGAAAGAAGGGGGGAAGGAAATAATACATGTATCTTCCTCCTTTTTGCAAAAAGAAACACAGGAAGGAGAAACCAGAGACTAAAGATTTATTACCTGGTGGGGGAAGGAGTGGAAAGGGGCAAAGGAATGGGGAGTGTTGGGATGTGACAGGCCTTTCATAACCTTCCTTTAAGATTTCCTTTTTAAGGGGCAACTGGGTGGCTCAGTCGGTTCAGCATCTGCCTTCAGCTTGGATCACAGTCCCTGCGTCCTGTGACTGGGCACTGCGTCGGGCTCCCTGCTCCGCTGGGAACCTGCTTCTGTCTCTCCCTTTGCCCCTTTCCCTGACATGTTCCATCTCTCTCTTTCTCTCTCTCAAATAAATAAATGGATAAAATCTTTAAAAACAAAAGGTTTTCTTTTTAAGTAATCTCTATATCCACTGTGGGACCCGAATTCACAACCTCAAGATCAAGAGTCACAGGCTCTACCTACTGGGTCAGCTGGGCGTCCCGGCCTTTGGTGAAGTTCTGACTGTGGGAATCATGTTAATGTATCACACAAGTAAAGCAGGGAACTAAATCCAAATGGAGTATATGAATGGAGCCACATTTCACATGAACTCCATACCCACAGTGAAGAGGGAGAAACCCCAAAGTCCATTTTGAACACCCTGTGTTTTGACTATATGCCCTCAGGCTAAAGCCAAGCCAGAACTCTAAACAACTATTAAACTCTAGTTAGTAAGCTGTGTTTTCACAGAGGCATAGGTTGGCAATGCTGACCGTACTTTGTGTTCTAGGGTTGAGCAAATAAATATTTATGGGTAACGAAGCCACGTTTCTGTCCAGAAGGGAATCACAAATATGAAAAAAGGAAAAGAATCACGTGGTGTCGCTTTGCAATTAGAAGTATCCGTGTGAACGCATGGTTTTTAATATGTTTCTGAAGAACAAGATATTGACGTACAGAGTACAGTTTTCTAGCTGTCTGCTGGAAGGACCTAGAAGCACTGAGCCCTGGAACACATCACACCCCACAGCCACCATTCTCCACCAACCAGCGTTTGGGCTTCTTGGAGAAATGTCTGGTTTCAGGACTAGGACCGGGAAAGTGCAAAGCAGCCAAGAACAGCTTACAATGCTGGAAAGTATGGTGCCTACAGGGTGACAGGAACAGATCAGGACACAGGAGACGAGTCGATGAAAGCCAGCATCTCCAGGAGTGGGACAGACAGTGCACTGAGGACACAGCATCATTTTCAGGGAGTTCCCACCCAACGTGCAAAGCCTGAATCTTATCACAAAAATCCACATTGAAGAATATCCTTCAAAATAATTAGCTTGTGGGGCACCTGGGGGCCTCAGTCAGTGAAGCGTCTGCCTTCAGCTCAGGTCATGACCCTGGGGTCCTGGGATTGAGCCCCACACCGGGCCCCCTGCTCAGCGGGGAGCCTGCTTCTCCCTCTGCCTGCTGCTCCCCCATTTGTGCCGCTCCCATCAAATAAATTCTTAGGGGGAAAAAAAATTTAGCTTGGTTTTTTTTTTTTTTTTAAAGATTTTATTTATTTATTTGTCAGAGAGCGAGCGAGTGAGAGCGAGCATAGGCAGACAGAGTGGAAGGCAGAGTCAGAGGGAGAAGCAGGCTCCCTGCGGAGCAAGGAGCCCGATGTGGGACTCGATCCCAGGACGCTGGGATCATGACCTGAGCCGAAGGCAGCTGCTTAACCAACTGAGCCACCCAGGCGTCCCAAGCTTGGTTTTTTTTTTAAGGTATCCATGTCATGTACCCTTCCAAAATAAAGACAGCGAAATATACGTAGCAGCTGAATGGCAAAATCTGAATAAATTTTGTTGTAGTCTACGATATCGTGTCAGTGTTAGTTTCTGGGGAGAACTGAACTGTGGGCGTGTGATGCCCTTGTTTGGGAGGAGCAGACGCAAGTATTTACAGGCCAAGGGGCATGATCTCTGCAACTGATGGCCAAATGGTTAAGAAAGAGAATACAGCAAACAGGAAACATTAGTATTTAGGGAATCCAGGAGGTGAGTAAATGGGAATGTTTTTGCAAAGTTTCTGTAAACCTAAATTTGTCAAAATACAAATGGGAAAAACACTATGGCATCACCTGAGAGAGAGAGAGACAGTATAGTATACTTTATCTGTCCTGGAGTAGCCCAGGTGTACCTCTATACCTTTATCCTGGGGGCGTGTGCTTCCACAGGCCGGCACCAGGCCCGCAGACAGCCGGCCCGCACTGTTCCTGTGGCTCTCCGCTTTCTGTAGGCATAGAGTTGCAGTCTGTCAGCCTATCTGAATTGCAGCCGGGTGTGGATGGTGTGCAAAGAGTCCTAAAGCAGAAGACTCCCTATGTTCTCTGGGTCATGGCCCCTTTGAGATCCTGGTCACAACTGTAGATCATTTCTCTGCAAACAATGTACACAGGAGCTCAAAGGCAATTTGGGAGGGAGGCGGTTATAGTCCTCCTGAAGACCACGGGAATGACCTTAAATTGCAGTGAGGGCCCTTTTGGGGTCTAGCTTGTGCAAGAGGCTGCTGGAAGCTGGGCCTTGACTTGCACGGCCATCCAGTTTTTCGGTGACTGCCTTGGGTTAACAAAAGTCCACAATGAGGACTCTAGAAGACCGAGCATTATCTGCATGCCAGGCCCCGTGCTCAATACTTCCTAGACCCTAAACTCCCCACAAGGTATGTGTTCTCACCATTCACAGAAATGGAGCTGACAGGGAGCCACAAACTTGGCCCTCTGATTCCCATCAAGAACTTCTGCCCAGAACAGATCACATTTGACCCCATTGGATGGGGAATACTGGGCTTTTCCAAAGCCTGCACTTGGTCTGCGTGTCAACAAACTGCCTTGTCCCCAATTCACCACGTGCACCAGAGTGTAGAGAACATGGATTTAATGAGACAGCAGCCGCAGCATTATCACGGCGGGACACCCCTGCTGCTCTCTGTGGAGGGCGGGCCATGCAGACTGGGTCTTGGGCGTCTTTGTACCATGCTGTGGACTCCAAGACCCACACACAACTTTGTTTAAAGACTTTGCCATTCCAACAGGGTAAGTGGAAACATTGGGAAGGAGGAAATGGGCTTGGTCAAAAAGAAAAGGGAGCCAACTCTTTGTCCAGCAGACACCAGGGTATTATTAATGCTTCCTACGGACACGGTGATTGTAACTGGAATAATGTGATGTTCGCTACACAGGAGATACAGGAACGGCCAATGTCCTTGTGACAGAAATGGAACATAGTGGTGAGAAATGTGCACTTGGGGGTGTAGGAAAAGGGCACTTGGCCCGTAAGCTTCCTCTTCAGCCCTGGAGAGGAAGGGGAAGCAGGATAGGGACCTGTTGCTGGTCCAGCCTCTCCAGTGGTTTGCTTGTCACTGTCACCCTGAAGCAGATCAGAGCACACCACTAGAGGACTGCCCAAGGCCACCATGGGAGGCTTTCTGATGGCGCAGAGAAGCAAGGAGGAGGCAGCGCTGTCTTTATCCACCATTCTTGTCAGCCAACAAGCTAAGCTGACCTTTCTGCCACCAGTCCAAGGTAACAGACGTCCAAGGGACTACACTCCACCAGCACCACCTGAGCCCATCACCTGTGCACATCAGCAGCCAAGCGCCATCCAGACACGAGGGTACAAAAGATAAGAGTCACACCACGGAACATTCTCTTCCCACAGACCCCCCCTAGGGCAGGGTCTCTGAAGCACAAAACAACCCCGCAAATACTGAGCCAACAGTGGCTCCTGCGGTGAAGATCTGGGAGTTCTCACCCTCTGTCCCGGGGTTCCATTTGCCGGCAGGGGTACAGGACCTTCCACATCCGAACCTCGGTCTTCCTGCACATGCTTTGGGATCCCTGCCCAAAGCTCCCTTGAGCAAATACTCCCAGTGCCCGACTTCAGGCCCCCAAACAAAAGACCAGTGGCTGGTGGTGGTCTGTAAGCTGTCCAGAGCCCTCAGATGGCACAGGGAGCCCCTCTGGCAAAGATCTGACTGCAGCCAACCCTGTTGCCTAACCTAGACCTTCCCCCCGGGGCACAGTCCCTGCTGCCAGCTGGGAAGGAGGACAGCCTCTTCCACCGGACCCCCAGCCTCCCAGTCTGGAGCACCACAATAAGCACAAAGGGAGGAGCGGGGGCTGGTCCACCCAGGGGAAAGAACCTCACAGCCCCTGTCCCTCCATATTGTACGGAGGTGGGAACCCCCTGGATGGGCCCTGTCGGAGGAGAACCCAGAGAGAGAGAACCTTGAGAGGCAGGAGCAGGGCTCTCAGGAGACAGTCATGAACCACCCCAGTTAGGGCCACCTACAAGTCCCCACACAAGGGGTGAAGAGGATGGGGGCCTCCAGGTAGATCCAAACCATCCATTGCAGAGGAAACTCAGGCCACACCTGGGTGTCTGCAACCAGCATTCCCGGGGCTTATCGGCCACTCCCCCAAAGCCCTCTAGGGGTTCTCAGGGTGGCCAAAGCCCAGCGGCCTTGACCCCAAGGGCCTCCTCAAGGTTCGTTGCCACAGGGGGCGGTAAGAAGCCTCACCCCACTTCCCTGTTCATGGACCCCACGCTTTCCCAGCAGCACACCCAGGAAAGAGCCCCACGAGGCTGCCCCCAGTCCCAGCAAGTGCCTGGGACAAGGATGATGATCCTCACAACCCGTTGGCCCAGCACCGGAGAGAGGTCTGCGGCTGGGCCCTAGGGGTCTCCAGAACACAAGAAACACCTTGACTTTGGCAATCACTGGCAGGTTGAATGCCAGAAAGGCCTGGGGGGGGCGCCTGCTGCTCTACGCATCCACGTCCGGACCAGGCTCCTGGAAGAGTGACTGCTTGCGCAGGGTGAGCCGAGCACATTTGGGGCACGTGGTGGAGTTGTCATAGTAGCAGTCCCTGGGGACAGGGAGGGTGGGGTCAGCCCCGGCAAGGGTCTAGGCTCTGCACGTGAAACTACTGCGAAGCTTTCCCGGACTTCCTAAGTCAGGCCCTTCTCTCCCTCGTCTGTGGATGGGCACATGGAGGCAGTTTCTCCCAGAGGGCAGAAGCCAGGTCTGCACCCAGTGCCCCGAGGCCTGGGTCCAGGGCCTCAGGGTGGGCCCCTCCTGCAGGGTTCACACCTGCCAGCCGGCTGCCATCCAACATCTGCTGGGAGCACTCCACCACTGCACAGCCTCACCTGGGGCACGGGGTGCGCACCGAGTCCTGGGGACTGCTGCTCCTGGAATACCCATTTTTCACTCCAGTCCCAGGCTGCACCAGCAGTGCTCGCTGGGCGGACAGCAGGTGCCCGACGGAAATCCACGTGGACAGCAATGGGAGGCGCCCATCTGAGCCCAGTGTGAGGCACCGTGCGGGGTCCAGCAGGCCCACTTTATGTTAGTAACTGTACTGATCACTCTTCCAACCTATGTCATTATTTTTCCAAACATCCCCTAAGTCTTTTTGTCACAAATACTTAACGTTGTTTGAACCTAAGTAGTCAATAAAAACGTTAGGTATTTCTTTGGGCCTAGGGATGTTTGAAAAAAACCACCAAGACATTGGGGCTGTCCGGAACCAGAAAGTCAAGGGCCCTCTGGCCTCCGCTACAGTGCCCGTCTGCTGGAGCAGCACCCCGCCACAGCACCCCTCCCCGGCCCCAGAGGGGCTTGTTCCCCTTGGAACTTCTAATTTAATCCCACACATTAGGGTCTAAACCCACATCTAGGATCAAGGCAAGGGGCTCTGAAAATCAGGCAGCAAAGACTGACCCCCAAATGCCACCCTCCCTCGGCCCTCCATCCCTCCGCTGCCTGCTGGGAACCCGCACACCTGGCCTAGGGGTCGGTCGGGCCACACGAACCTGTGGAAGACGGCAGAGCAGTCGGTGCACACGGACGTGTGGCTGTCGAAGGGGAAGAGGACGTCACCCTCTCTGCAGAGCTCACACACAAAGCCCTTGGCCTGACACCGCTGCGGGCGACAGTGCAGCACGGAGGGCAGGTCAGCGCAGGCTGTGGAGGGCACCTGAGGCCAAGGACACACGGGGCCCAGCGGCTTGCCCGCCCTCCCTGCCCCAGGGACTGGGAGTAGAGAGAAAGATGCCCCCAGCCTGCGGGTCCCCGGGCTGCCCACCTCACAGTCCAGCTTGATGTGCTTGGCGAAGAGCGTGTGTGTCTCAGTGAGGGAGCAGCTCAGGCGACCCGTGTGCGCGTCCAGCAGGTCCTGCACGGAGTACATCTCATCGTTCTCCACGAAATGCTGCCGGTCCTGGAGCTGTGGGTCCCAGCAAGCGCCACCCCAAACACTGGGTGAGGGCCCCTTCTGCGGCCCACCCCCCTCCCCCAACCAACCTGCCTATCCTCCAGGCCCCCGGGAGCTCACGGGAAGCAACAGGGGCTATCGGGCTCTGGGGCTCATGGTGCCTCCCCCAGGCACCCTGCTTTCAGCATGCTGGGTACCCCGCACCTCTGCCCAGCACGCCAAAGCTCCTCCTGGGCCTGACCCTGTTCAGCATCGCCCTTTCCCGGCTTTATCTTGCTCACAGACCTCACCACCCCCTGACTCTTTATTTTTCTTCCCCGCCTGAAGTGAGGACACGGATTCCTGCCTGTTTTGTTTCCTGCTCCCTAGGATCTAGAACAGTGAACACCCATGAATGCTTAATGAACCAATAGTAGGGGAGCCTTGAAGAGTGTGTTTGTGGTCAGTCCTGCCTGCACAGTACTGCGCCTGGTGCACTCTATGGAGACCCAGGCAAGGGCTAGAGGGTGACACCCGCTCCCCTCCATGACAGAATCCAGGAACACTTTTGTGGCTAGAATGCCTGTTTGCTCTCTGAATACCTGGGGTTCCTTGGGACAGAGCATGGGAGACACACGCAAGCTAGGAAGTCATTGGAAAGAGACCTGGATCTGTGTGTCCCCTTCGCCCGCGCCCCCTGCACTCCGGCGGGGGGGGGGGGGGGCGGACCTGCAGGAGCAGACGGGCCTCCATTGCTTCCCTGCAGGTAATGAAGTAGGGCTTCATGAGCAGGATGTCCTGGCGCAGCTTCTGTGGGTGAGAGAGGAGGTCTGCTGCGGCAACCCTGGCAGGCCCGCACCATGGCACCCTGGGGAACAAGGGGGCAGGCAGTCCAGGTCGGGAGGGGACAGATGGTGCCTTCACAGCCCCCAGGATGGTCCCAGATCTGAGAGCTCCAGCCAAGCTCGAGTTCGAACCCCGGCTTCCAGGCCAGGGCTGCCCGAGGAGCGTTCACCCTCAAACACATCATATGAAAGAGAGAAAGAATCATGTTGTGTGCTGATTTTGTTGAAATCATCTTTTGGATATACAGAGTAATATAAAACACACTACTAAATTAACTTTACCTGCTTTTTACTTTTTTTTTTAAAGATTTTATTTATTTATTTATTTATTTATTTGTCAGAAAGAGAGAGAGAAAGTGCACACACAAGCAGGGGGAGCAGCAGAGGGAGAAGCAGGCTTCCTGCTGCGCAGAGCGCCGGATGCGGGACTCGATCCCAGGACCCTGGGACCATGACCTGACCCGAAGGCCGAGGCTTCGCTGACGAAGTCCCCCAGGCGCCCTGCTTTTTACTTTTGTAAAAACTAAAAAAAAATTTCCAAACTGCCTCTGGGCCTTGTATCATATCGTGACTGGACACCGCTCTAGGGCCTTGAACCCTAAGGATAGCTGAGGGCCCCCCCCGAACCTCAGCAGAGGGCATCCCCCCTCTGCTCCCAGGACACATGGGGAGAGCGCGGCGCACCCTCACCCCTGCCCCCTCCAGCCTTACCCGGATCTCCACCAGCTCCTCCACATAGTTGAACAGCAGAGGGTTGATCTCCCGGAGCCTGAGCACCGGCCGAGACACCATGAGAGCCAGGTACCGCATACTGCAGCGGGACACCTGCGGGGTGAGGGGAGGTACCCCTAGCATTGCACACGCCACCCCCCAGTACTACGTCCCCCCAGCCTAAGCCAGGCCGAAGCACTGGCTCTCCCTCCTTGGGGCTCCAACTCCTCCCCTCCCAGCCCCAGTCCCCCACCCCCGGCCTCTACCCCACCCTTGCCACCCTCCCTCCCCCCACATCCCACACCCCTGCCTTGCCTTGCGCGGCTCGAAGTCCCAGTTGTGCACGACTCGTGCAGGGATGACCGCCAGGTCATTCCAGTGGCAATGGGTGCAGTAGTACTGGCCCGTATAGTCACACTGCCGGGCCTCGCTGGGCACGCCCCCTGTCACAGTGACGGGTCATTACAAAGTCAGGGCTGCCCTCGGGATCCCCGACAGCTTAGGAATCACACAATATGTGGAAAGCGTATGGGGCAAGAGACAGTTGACCTGGGAGGCTCTGCCCTGCAGACCTGACACGTGTCTTCTCATCACGAGACCCGAAGCAGACCAGGGCACGCTGCTGCCCTCAGTTTTGTCGTCAAAAATGTGGAACAATAGCAGGTCCCCACTGCAGGACTGCTGAGAGGACCCCAGAAAGTAACAGGAGTAAATCTCTGACGTGCGGCACACTAATGACACTGTGCCATTTTTCCCATCTAGGTAGGCTTTCTGTGACAATGCGGCCACACAGGAGGTTGAGTGCAGGCCAGCACTGGGGGTCCTCCCGGGTGACCTGGGCTGGCACCTCACTCTGCTTGAGTGGAGTGAAAAGATGCCAGTAGCAGCCCCTTGCCCCTTCCCATGGAAAGAGAGCAGGACACCAGCCCCAGGAGCCCAGCTGCCCCTCACTGTCTGATCTACCCAATTTTCATACCCCTGCCTACCCTGGCCCCTGCCCCCGCACCCTGCTCCCTCCGGGGGCACTCACGCAAGGAGATGGGTGCCCGGCACTCCGCGCAGCGGTAATCTTGGCTGTCCAGCCCTGTCTCTGGGCAGATGTTCAGCTCATACTCGGCTTGGTGGCTGACTTTGGAGCGCACGCAGGGCTTGGAGATGAGGTTCAAACACTTGCTGTGACATCGGTAATAACATCCTGGGGTAGGGGGGCAACAGGGTGCATTTCAGAAGTGGGGGGTATCCAGCAGCCCAGACCAGCCTTCAGCTCTACCCCAATTCCCACCTCACTCTGAGAGCTTTGCAAGGCCCCCCTGTAGGTCCCAAAATGTCAGAGACCTTGTCAGTCCCCATCCCAAGCTTCGCCCTGTGGGTGTGAGGGGACCTTCCTCCCCATCTCGACTACAGGTCCCACCTGGACGCCTCGAGGGCAGCGAAATCACTCCGTCTGAGGAGGGATTTCAGAAACCCGCCTCCCACACACGGTTTTCTCACCTCAAATGTACTGACTCCGTCTTCCCACCTGCTGAGACTAAAATTTGTAAAGTCTTCTCAACTTCCCTTTTATGCCTCTTTCCAGCTCTCCAGCGAGAGCCACACCCGCACTCACCCAAAACACCCCACCCTGGTCAGAGAGCCCGCTTCCTCCCTCGGCTCTCCCCCTCCTTCCTTCGGCCGTGCTCCACGTGCCCAGAGTGGTCCTTTTAAAACCCGGGCAGGGCGCCTGGGGGGCTCAGTTAGTTAAGTGGCTGCCTTCAGCTCAGGTCATGATCCCAGAGTCCCGGGATCGAGTCCCGCATCGGGCTCCCAGCTCCACGGGGAGTCTGCTTCTCCCTCTGACCTTCTCCTCGCTCATGCTCTCTCTCTCAAAAAAATAAAATCTTGGGGCGCCTGGGTGACTCAGTGGGTTAAGCCTCTGCCTTCGCCTCAGGTCATGATCTCAGGGTCCTGGGATCAAGCCCCTCATCGGGCTCTCTGCTCAGTGGGGAGCCTGCTTCCCCCCGCCTCTCTCTCTCTGCCTGTCTCTCTGCCTCTCTGCCTACTTGTGATCTCTCTCTCACTCTCTCTGTCAAATAAATAAATAAAATCTTTAATAATAAATAAATAAAATCTTTAAAAAAAATAAAATAAAACCCGGGCATGTCCAGCACTGACCTGTCGCTCCCTGTGTGCTTAGAGAAAAGCCCTTGGTCCCCTCTGAGCCCGCCTGGACCAGCGTCCTCTCAGACCCGGCGCCCCAGCCACGCTTCTCTCTGCCCCACGCTGAAGACAATGGCCACACACCAGCCACGGGGCCTCGGCACACATTTCCCCCACAGGAACATTCTTCCCCAGATATACTCCTGCCTTACTCCCAGACTTCCAAATTTTGCTTAAATGTCACATGATGCCGTTTCATTCCACCCTAAAGTCACACCCGTCACACTGCCTGACCCACGCTGTTGCCTTTCCTTGTTTTTCTTCAGTGAACCATACTGTCTAACACACCACACGCTCACTCGGAACAGCACCATCCACAGGAATTCTCTGCAAAAACAGAAACGTCTAACACAGTGGCCACCACAGTAGCCTCACGTGGCTACTGAGATTGCATAACTAAGGAATGAAGTAGTTATTTATTTCAACTGGTTTAGATTAAAACTGGAAGAGGCACCTGTGGCTTGTGGCCACCGTACTAGAGAGCCAAATGTGGAGGAAAGGCTGGTAAAGAAGGGAGTTTGGGTCTGTTGCCCCTTGTTTCATCCCGGGTACTCAGTCCGTTAGGCTCAGTAAACACTGCGCACGCTGCCAGAAGTCACACGCACACACCCAGAGCTGCCGGGTCTGCGTGTTGACACCCCTGTGCCGGGGCACCCACCTGTGCAGGTGTACCAGGTCTGAATGAGCCCCCAGATGATGGTGTTGCACTTGTCACAGGTCTGCTTGACACTCTTGCCCTTCTCCTTGTAGAAACGGTGCTCCAGGAGGACTCGGATGTTGGGTTCGTCCTCACTGGGGTCCTGGAGAGAGTCCCGGGAGGGGTCACAGGTGAGCTGCTGCACCTCCTTTTCCTTGCCATGAACCCTTTTACTTATTTCTTCCAGGTACCATTTACAGCAGACACGGTGAGTTTCCCCCAATGTCACACCCCTTTTCCCTTTAGCAACACAACTCCCCAGCACGCAGTCAGGCCTGGACCATCCGGATAACAGTCTGACTTTCCCTGCACCCAGATGCCATCCTGGGATGCTGTGCGGGTCGAGGGTGTGTAAGCAGGAGTGGTGACGCCTCCCCTCCCCTCACACCCTTTTTCCTGCTAAGTACAGACCCAGAGGTGACAAGGGGCCATCTTAGATTCTCCACAAGGACTGGCAAAGCAGTAAGAACAGAGGGCCTGGGACCCCCCAACACCATTAGCTGCCCTGTGGGCCCTAGGTCACCTACAGGACTTCCACATGAGTAAAATTACGTGTCATTCCTTTAAGCCGCTATATTTTGAGGCGTGTTGTTACCAAAGCCTTCTTTGTGTCTTAATGAATATTGCGCTTTCTAATTCCCAGGGACGGTGCCAGCAAGTTAAAGAGCACCCACGGTCAAGGTAAACCTGTGCGTTTGGGCCTCCAGGATGCATTACCTTTACTGCTGTCGCCTTCGTGAAACACACACTCGGGAAGTCCCCGCCTCCCCCCCCAACTCTAGGCCCTGAGGCTCAGGGAGGGACTGACCCGATGCACTTGAGCCGGTGGGTGGGCCTGTGCCCTGCACTGGCCAAGCCAGATTAGACTAACAGAGAAGAGCCTGCCTGTGGGGTGAAGGCCCACCTCTGTCCTCCCAGGTCAGGTCAGCGCCCACCTTCAGCTCCTGGAGCTTCAGCCGGAGGTGGATCAGCCTCACAACAGCGTCCTTCTGCTTCTCTGACTGCTCGGGCAGCTCTAGGATTGCCTGCTTGCACTCCTCGATGGCCTGCCGCAGCTGCTGAATGTCTGAGGCCAGGAACAGACCCTGCCCGGGCCGGGGGGCGGGGGGGGGTGGCGGAGGGAGGCAGATGACAGTGTCAGAGGCCCACCCTGCCTGCTCTCCACATGGAGGTCCAGCCCAGGGCAGACCACCCCCCCAAGTCACCGGCCTCCATGAAGAAACAGATGCCCAGAGGGAGGGGCCGAGGACTTGCTCAAGGCCCCACAAAGTTAGCAGCACAGGTAGGAACCAGCCCGAGCCACCTGCCCACCAGCAGGACCTGGCCACTCATGTGCCTCTGAAAACCTAATTCAGGATGTTTTCCAAAACATGACTTCTTCTTTTAGAAACCCTATCCTTCTTCTGGCTGTGCTATTTTGCTTATTTCTACAGAACTTCCTCTTGGATGAAAGCCAAGGGAAGGACAATTTGCCTGTCATGAAGGACAGGAAGTGGCCTCCAGCTTAATCACCAAGCCCGGAGATGCCCCAGGTACCCACGCACCCCAAGCAGCGGCACCTCACAAGGACTCAGGGCCAGGGCCCAACAAAGGCCCTGGGCTCGGGACCCTGCTATTACAGGGAAGGAAGCCGGACTCAAGTTGGAGCAGAGTAGCTGAGGCCGACCTTGCACAGGGCACAGGACAGAGCTGTCCTCGGGACCCCCACCTCCGCCTCCATGAGACCAGGCAAAGAGCAGGAGATACCCCTACTCTGGAAACTCGGTGTGTGGCCCGTAGCAAGGGAGCAAAAATTTCTTCAGTGAAGGTATAAAACACAAATACAAAATGAAAAGTAAATGAGAACTGGGGGCTTCTGGGTGAATCTTTTTTTTTTTGATTACTTAGGATGTTTCTGTGTTTCTCTCAAATAAAAGTTGAAGATACTTTGCATAAAATTAAAAGATTTTCAAACCTTTTAAAAGAGATTATTAGAGCCCTTTAATTAAAAAAAGGAAAAGCTGGGACGCCTAGGTGGCTCAGTTGGTTGGACGACTGCCTTTGGCTCAGGTCATGATCCTGGAGTCCCGAGATCGAGTCCCGCATCGGGCTCCCAGCTCCACGGGGAGTCTGCTTCTCCCTCTGACCTTCTACTCGCTCATGCTCTCTCTCACTGTCTCTCTCTCAAATAAATAAATAAATAAATAAATCTTTAAAAAAAAAAAAAAAAAAGGAAAAACTTCCATAAAACAAGAAATTGAACTGAGGAGAGTGGCCTGTGGTCCTTCCCTCACCCTGCTGTGTGGCCACAGCTTCCCCAGGACCCAGAGGGAGCCGACTCTCATGTCTGCCTCCCAGTGACCTGGATTGTGGGGATAGGAACAGCCCCAAACCAGAAGAGCAGCTTTGGGCCCCAAACCCCAGGTCAGCTGGTCTCTCTGGCTCCCCACCAGGTTATGGAGATGGGAGGCAGGTGTCATTAGGTCTCAGATTCAAGGCCCAGGAGCCCCTGCAGGTGGACCAGTCCTGCTCCCCAAGGATGGGGTAACAAGGATATACCCAGCCGCTCCTGCCTTAGGGACTTCCCCAGTCCCCCTCTAACCCCAGGCCCAAACCTTACCACAGGGCGGGAGAAGTGGTCCTCAGATAAGCCAAGATCCATCACTCGCTCAGTGCAGCAGAACTCCGGCTCTCCAGGCGGCAGCTCGGGCAGGGCCTCTGCAGTGGGTGTGGGTGTGGAGGGCAGCAGAGAGAGAAAGGAAGATCAACCTGCCTCTCCCCCAGGAGTAGGCTGGGGCCAGAGAAGCCCACAGGAGATGCTGAGGGCTACCAGGCCCTACCCTGATACCTGCTGTGTTTGCATTGGCAAAGGAACCCTAACCCTATACAGGTAAGAGAGAGCCATGCAAAAAGATGAGGTGGGAAAAAAATCTAAAAATAAAATTTAAAAAAGAAACCAAGAAGATGAGGTGGATACCCATGGTGCTGAGAGAGGTCCACAAAACAGTATTAGAGAAACATCCCAATTTCTTTGGTTGTTTTTTAAGATTTTATTTATTGAGAGAGAGAGACAGAGAGCACAAGCAGGAGGAGAGGCAGAAGGAGTGGGAGAGACAGAAGCAGACTCCCCACGGGGGGGGGGGGGGGGGGCTCGATCCTAGGACTCTGGGATCACCACCTGAGCCCAAGTCAGATGCCCCATGGACTGAGCCACCCAGACGCCACAGAAACATTCCAATTTCTAGGGCACACCTTACACATGCATATATGGATTCAAGGCTGCTGGCGGATTTCACAACAGAATTTCTGAACCCCCATGTGGACTCCAGGAGAACTCTGTGTGTGCACACACACACCCCAAAAACCCTGACTGCATCTGCAGCTCTCAGAGCCCCACCTCCTGACCCCCTGAAGAGCTGGGCCTCCGTCCAGGCCACTCCATCCTCTCCCTGACCAAACTGCAGCTCTGAGTTCCTTCCCCAAGTATTCCCCGAGTGAGCTCCTGCTCTGCGCTGGGCCCTGGGACACAGCAGCGACATGACAGTCACAGATCAGATCCCTGCCTTCCGGAGAGCATGTCCTAATGGGGCCACAGAACAGGCAGAACGTAGCTTGGGCAAGGAGGAAAGGGAAGGCCAGTAAGGCGCCCAGCTACTCGGGAAAGCCAGCACGGTCCGCGGGAGGAACTGGGAAGAGAGGATGGGGCGGCCACTCAGGCCTCCCCCCAGCATCTACCTTCAGAAGTGACTTCTGGGGCCTCCTTGCTGGCCCTCTGCTCATGCTGCCGTGGCCCAGTCTCCTTGTTGAAGGGGTTGAGGTGGGCCTGCCGGAACCGGGCCAGCTTCTCGTCATATTCCATAGCATCCCACCTGTGGGGGCAGGGAGGGGGCAAGGACAGACGGAGATGAGCCTCTAGATGAGCTCCTAGACTCACTGCACTCGTAACCCCTTCCTGAGTTCCCGGGGTTCCAGAGGGGATGTCTGGCCTCCTTCCCTCCCCCAGGAGGACTCAGGTGGAACACCCCCACACTGCAGCTGTCATCCTCTGCCCCTCCCCCAACCAGCTCAGCCCCCTCACCTGGGCCCCATTGGTAGCTTCCCCTCAGGAACAGAGACCCACAGGGGGCACGCAGGAGGAACAGAGCTAGGAGAGGGACGTGACCACCCCAAGAGTACCCGGCCAGTCTGGAACCCAGGCCCCCTCCCTCCCAGGACTCCCCATTCAGCCCCAGTCCAGCCATGTCCTCACTGCTGAGAAGGCAAGGCGTGGCCACTCCCACAAGACAACACCTCCCAGGACTCTGGTCCTTACTTCTGGACCTGAGCACAGGTGTTCCTTTTCTGTCATAGCACCCCAAAACCACAGCAGTGGAGCAGAACCATCAGAGACAACTGTCAAAGGTCACAGTGCTGGACACTAGGAGCCAATGCTGGGGGGCAGACCTGCTCTCCCACCTGCGCTGTGGCCTTGGGCACGGCCCATCTTCCTGGTCCCCAGGGAGCCCTATGTCTCTGCCAGTGTGGGGAGAAGGCTCCGGGATGCTCATCACGCATCACGTAGGCCAGCACCACACCTCACTGACCCAGATTCCCACTGAGGCTCTGTGTGGCCCAAGTCAGTGCATGGCCCACACCTCAGGATCTCAGGAAATAGGAAATGCCTCACTCCCCACTGGCCCGTCTCTCCCCTCCCAAGAGTTCAGCAAGTGGCCAAACACACAGGGCTAAAGCCTCCTGAAAGGTAGAAAGGGGCTTTGACTGGAGACACTGATCCACTTCCCAGGTCCTCCTACTTCCTTAGCTTCTCTGCCACCAAGGGGACATGAGTTCATGGGAAGTCAACTGTTTTTCTTAAAAGTGCCGGGTATTAATTGTGCTTTCTCTGTAGCTATTTAGTCTAAAATAATTCACGATTATTAAAGACAAGCCTATGACTCCTATCTGCACTCCCTCCAAAAGAAAGACAATGGATCCCAGAGAGGACAGCCTTGACAAGAGTCATCCCCAACGCCACCCAGTGCTGGCTGCCCAGCATCTGGGTCAGAAACTCCCGCACCAACTGTGGGACCTGTCCTACCTGTTCAACCTCTGTGGTGGGGATGTGGCAGAACCCAGCACCTGGGTCAACATAGGAGAGGACACAGATGCCATGAACTATGGGCTTAAGCCTCCTCTCTCTCATTAGCTGACAGCTTTGGGCAGATCACTCAGGGTGGTTGGGCCCTGACGACCAGTGCCTCTCCAAACAACAGAATCACAGTGTCCTGGGAAGCACCCGGAGTGCAGGACAGACCCGGCTATGCCAGGACTGACTTACCCCATCTTTCTTAGTGGTGAGAAAGATTTTGTGCCTGACCAGGCTGCAGTCGGGCTCCCGAAGCTTCTCCTAGGCCACCTGGGCCCCTCCTGTGACATCCGGTTCTAGCAAGAACCCCACTCCATCAGTTCAGCAGGAGCTCCCCCACCCTGATACCCTGTCACCCTCAAATCTGATCTCACCCCCAGGGGACATCTGATCACCCCAGCCTGCCCTCAGAAGAAATCCTGGTGGGTCAGTTTAGCCAGAATCCCCACTCAGCCCTGATGTGTCCCTTCAGCAAGTCTCCACCTGCTGATTTTACCCTGCTCCCTGGCTATAAATTCTCACTTGCTTGTGTTGTGTTCCGAGTTGAACGCAGCTCCATACGGAGGTCTCTTTTCTCCTACTGCAAGAGTCTTCAATAAAATCTGCACTTACTGCTTTAGCAACAGTCCAGGTATGTTTTTTCTTCTCTGGGCAGAGGAAGCTGGATTATGGGTTTGTCGCAATTTCCCAGCCTCCCTATAGTTAGATGTGGCCATGCGACTGCGTTATGACCAATGGAATTTAAACAGAAAAATCTCATGGGAATTTTTCTTAAAAGTAGGCACTGTCCCTCTTCAGCTATTCCTACCTCTTGCCGCCTGGGATGCAGAGGTAATGGCTGGAGCTGGCGTAGCGACCTTGGGTTTGACATAGAAGCCCTGAGCTCCTTCACCCCAGGCTTCATTCAAGTGAGACAGAAATAAACTTCTGCTTTAAGCACTGTTACCGGGAGAAGGATCTCTATCTCCTACATCTGAAACAGATCCTGAGGCATCACCTCAAGAGCCTTGTGGTAATAAAATGAATTGGTGCTATTCAAATCCCAGATCTGTCAGCTCCTAGCTGACGTGTATGGTCTTGGGCAAATGCCTAAACCTTTCTTGGCTCTTGATTCCTCATGTTTCAAATGGGGGAAATAACAGTGCCCACTGTATAGGGTTATTGTGAAGATTAAATTAGTTAATACAAAGTTCCAAGTATCCTAGTCAGCACACAGTATGCATCTGATAAGTACCAGGTACAGCTTACTATTATTATTGTTGTTACTAATGTTATTAACCCACTGAGCCAACCAGGTGCCTACTTATTAAGAATCAGATAGCCCTGGGCACCTGGGGGGCTTCGTCAGTTAAGCATCTGCCTTTGGCTCAGGTCCTGATCCCAGGGTCCTGGGATGGAGTGCTGCATCAGGCTCTCCGCTCAGTGGGGAACCTGCTTCTCCCTGTCCCTCTGCCTGCTGCTCCTCCTGCTTGTGCTCTCACTCTCTGTCAAATAAACAGATAAAATCTTTAAAAAGAATCAGATATCCCTGATTTAAATTCTGGGTTTCCCAGTGATGAGCTATGTGATCCAATTTTCCTGCCCACAAATAAGAAGACTACCTAGCTCCTGGAGTGGGTAGAAGGACTAAGTTTGTACTTATATGTCAGGGGAACCTATAGCCCAGAGCTGTTGCTAAGCGAGCTGTCGCTGTCATCACATGACAACCACCCCAACCCCAAGGAAACCTCCCCCATTTTAAACTGCGGCCAGAGGAGCTTAAAAGCAGGAACACCTCTGCTCCTCCCAACAGCCTCTCCCCTGGAAAAAGCATCTTTCAGTTGCCTCCTTACGGGCCGTGCCAGCTCCCGGCCTAGCACAGAGGCCATGAGCAAATGGATACATGCTCATCCGACCTCTCTAGCCTCAGTCTCTCTCCTGCCAAGCTGGAGAATCATACTACCCTCAGGACTTCTGAGGGCACACAAGTGATGTCCCAAGAACACAGACGCCCAGGGGAGGCATTACACAGCAGCTGCCTTGGCTCCACCCCCTACTCCCCCTCTCCCCTCAACCCCTACCCCACTGGGTTCACCCCTCAGAAAGCCCTGCGCTCAGATTCAGGCTTGGTCTCAGAGAGGAACAGGCAGGAAGGGTGAAGACTGAGAGGAATGAAGGAAATCTATCATCCCACCTCTGCCCTCCTCTAGAGACTCCCCTTCTCTGGCAGGGAAGAGAGGGTAGGATGCCACAACTTAGCAACTCAAGTGAACCTCAGAAAAAAGCCCAGGGGCTCATGAAGCAGGCACTGAAGGGTCCTGGGCTTCAGCTCGGGTCCACTCCTGATGGTTCTATTCTCACCCAGTCACAACTGGAGGTCCCTAGAATTCCACCTCCAGGGATAGGATAAAGTACCTCCTATAGTCTCATGCCTGGAAGAAGACCTGGCAGGACCCTCCGGGGGGCTGGGGCAGAACTACTCCCCCTTTTAAGGGTTATTTGCCACAGAAGCCTGGCACAGTGGCCACCGCCGGCCTCAGGAGAGAGCCACCCCTAAGACATACCTCCCAGCAACTTCACTCACGACAACAACAAGCATACCCTCTTCTACCACGCCCAGCCATTCCCTGGTGAGGAAACTGAGGCCCGGTATTCCCAGAGAGTGGCACAGCCCTGGGATCTGCCGCGGGTCTCACCCATCCTACAGACAGCGCGTGTGGACGGCCGGAAGCGGTGACAGTGTCACCCGGGGTTGGGGAGAGGCAAAAGAGGAGCCCCTCTCTGGGCTGATAAACCTGCCCAAGCGGGGTGGGAGGCAGCGCAGGTCCCCGGTGCCCCCAGCGCCCCAGAGAGGACGAGCAAGTCGGAACCTTGCATCGGGAGCGGGCGGGGGCCCTGGGCGGGTTCCTGAGTCCCGGCGCCCTCGGGAGAGGGGGCTCCCCGGGACGCGGCGGGCCCAGACAGCCCCCGAGGGTCGAGCGCCCCCGTTCCCTCCACCCCCAGCACCCCCGCCCCTCACCTGGCCCGCCCAGACTACTCCCCCTCCGCCGCTCACCTGACCGCCGCCGCCCTCGCTACATTGTAACCCGCCCCGTCGCCCTCGCTACATTGTATCGGCCCCGCCGCCCGCTGCTGCCGCCTGCGGCCCGGAGGCTCATGGCAAGCCAGGCCCGGAGGCTGCGCGCCCCGCCCTCGCGCGCTGGCGGCCTCCGCGTCCCCCTCCGGGAAATGGGTGAAGCTTCCTCCCGCCTGTTCAGGACGGCATGGCGGATACCACATTTTCCATGTTTTCTGTAATCACAGAAGCCGTGTTCTTGTAGAAACCACAACACTTAAAGGGAAAAACGGCTGGGGTGTCTGGGTGGCTCAGTGGGTTGAGCGTCAGCCTTGGGCTCTGGTCGTGATCCCGGGGTCCTGGGATGGAGTCCTGCGTCAGCTCCCCACTCGGTGGGGGCTTGCTTCTCCCTCGGCCTGTGCTGTTCCCCCTGCTTGCCCTCTCTCCGTGTGTGTGTCTCTCTCTCAAGTAAAATAAACACAATATTTTTTAAAGGGGAGAGGGGAACGGTGATATTTAATTTATTTTTAAAAAGCCCAATGGTGGGGCACCTGGGTGGCTCAGTGGGTTAAAGCCTCCGTCTTCGGCTCAGGTCATGGTGTCGGGGTCCTAGAATCGAACCCCGCATCAGGCTTTCTGCTGGGCAGGGAGCCTGCTTCCTCTTTTTTTCCCCTCTGCCTGCCTCTCTGCCGACTTGTGATCTCTGTCTGATAAATAAATAAAATATTTTTTAAAAAAAAGAAAAAAAAGTAAAAGCCCAGTGGTTGAGGGGAAAGAAAGGGAAGAGGGAATCACTGTGCCGACAGCAGCTGCTGGGCCTCACCTGCATGACCCTGTGTGAAGTAAGGAAGCTGGTAAAGAAGGGATGGGCCGTCATTCTATCCCCTTTTACAGAGGAAGAAACTGAGGCACGGTCAGGTTCGGGGAAGGCTCAGTGGAAGATGGGTTGGGGGATGTTGGAGAAGCCGGTGTCTGAAATAGCTGGTACTATTAGTGCTTCCCAGCCGTGCTATGGCCCTGCTGTGTTTCCCTCCTAGACCTCACCACTGCCTGATGTCCTCCTCCGCACATAGTCCTGCTCGTCGTCTGTCTCCACCACCACCCCTCTCCCCATCAGAAACCAAGGGCTCGCATAGGACTTCTGTTTCCTCTCTTCACTGTTTCTTGCCTAGAACAGTGCCTGCACAGAGTCAGTGCTTAGTTACAAGGACTAAGGAAGGGATAAATCCCTGGGTGAACCCAGCCCTGAGAGGTAAAAGGTTTCACCTGGCAGATGTCCCACTCCCCAGATGTGTGTTAGCACCAACCGCTAAACCGAGCCAGTATCTGCTGCCCCAGGACAGTGGTGAGAAGACAGATAAGGCCCTAGCCCTTGAGGAGCTACACAGATGGTGCACAAAGACGGGAGTTAATAAGAGATGTGATGAGCACTAGGAAAGAAAGAAAGAAAGAAAGAAAGAAAGAAAGAAAGAAAGAAAGAAAGAAAGAAAGAAAGAAAGAAAGAAAGAAACAGGGTGACAAGGTCATGGGCAAGTACAGGGGAGGAGGACACCAGGCTCAGGCTGAGACCCAAAGGGTAAGAAGATGAGAAGGACAGTAGAGCTGTGGGAAAGCGTCCAGAGGGAAACCACGAGTGTGAGACCCTTGAGGAACAGAAAGCAGGCCAGTGTGGCCAGAGTTTAGTAAAAGTGGAAGGCTGGAGAAAGATGAAGTGAGAGGCAAAGCTGTAGTGTTTGTAAACACATTGTCTTTTTTTTTTTTTTTTTGAAGATTTATTTATTTATTTGACAGAAATCACAAGTAGGCAGAGAGGCAGGCAGAGAGAGAGGAAGAAGCAGGCTCCCTGCAGAGCAGAGAGCCCAATGTGGGGCTCCATCCCAGGACCCTGAGATCATGACCTGAGCCAAAGGCAGAGGCTTAACTCACGGAGCCACCCAGGCACCCCAACACATTGGCTTTGATTTGTGCCAAGATGGAAGATTTACTGAAGTCTAATGGAGATACAGTAAACCGCACGTGTGTAAGTGTACAACCTAATAAGTTTTGAC
Organism: Mustela erminea; assembly: GCF_009829155.1. Taxonomy (NCBI): domain Eukaryota; kingdom Metazoa; phylum Chordata; class Mammalia; order Carnivora; family Mustelidae; genus Mustela; species Mustela erminea. The sequence continues at coordinate 60,590,755 of NC_045632.1, read as the reverse complement.
ATGTGCATACACCTGAGAAACTGACAAAGATTGTCAACCTAGCCATCATCCCCAAATGTTTCCCTGTGCCCTTCTGCAATCCTCCCTCCCTGTTCCCAACTCCAGCCCCAGGCAACCACAGACCTGTTTGGGGTCAGTGCGTTGTACTGCATTCCAGAATTTTCTAGAGATGGGATCTTATCATATATACTCTTCTTTAGTTTGGCTTCTTTTATTCAGAATAATATTCTGAGACTCCTTTTGTAGCAGGTGTCAGGTGTCAGCTTATTCTCATTGCCAAGTAGGATTCCACAGTGTGGACAGACCACAGCTGGTTTATCCATTCACATGCTGACGAACATCACTGCTGTTTTCAGTGTTTTCTATTACAAAGAGAGCTGCTATAAACATTTGTGTATAATTCTGTGTAGAAATACACTTTAATTTCTCCTTGGTAAATACTTAGGAGTGGAACAGTTGGATTATATGGTAAGAGTGTGTTTAACTTCTAGGGATCTGGAAAGCTTTCTCCCATGGTCATTGTGCTGTCTCATATTCCCACTGGCATGAACATTGTGGTCCCTCCACGTCCTCACAGACATTTGATGTCATCAATCTCTCTACTGGAGAATTTTGAACAGAGTAGTGACATAATTTTTTTTTTAATTTTAAATTTTATTTTACTGGGGCACCTGGGTGGTTTAGTGGGTTAAGCATTTGCCTTTGGCTCAGGTCATGATCCCAGGGTTCCGGGATCAAGCCCCATGTCGGGCTCCCTGCTCATCAGGGAGCCTGCTTTTCCCTCTCCCCTCTGCTTGTGCTCTCTCTCAAATAAATAAATAAAATCTTTAAAAACTTTATTTTATTGTGGTAAGGACACATTTATCATGAGATCTACACTCTTAACAGATTTTTAAGTATACCATATAGCATTGCTAACTATAGACACAGTTTTGTATGGTAGATCTCTAGAACTTATTCATCCTGCATAATTGAAATGGTACTAGCTGATTAGCACTTCTTCCCTGCCTCCTGTTCCTAGAAACCACCATCCTGCTCTTTGCTTTTAGGAGTCTGACTGTTTTGGATAACTCACACGAATGGAATCATGCAGCGTTTGTCTTTCTGAGTCTGGCTTATTTCACTAGCACCGTGTCCTTAAGGTTCATCCCTGTGTGTGGGATTTCCTTCTGTCATAAGGCTGAGAACATCCCACTGTATACACCAATGAGCCTTTATCCATTCATCTGTCAACACGCATTTGGTTTGTTTCCAAAACTCGGCTATTGTAAATAGTGCTGCAAAGAACATGGGAGTGTTAATATCTCTTTGAAATCCTGATGTCAATTATTTTATTTCTTATTATTTTTTAAAGATTTTATGTATTTATTTGACAGAAAGAGAGCACAAGCAAGGGAGCAGCAGGCAGAGGGAGAGGGAGAAGCAGACTCCCTGCTGAGCAAGGAGCCTGACCAGGGAGGGACTCGATCCCAGGGTGCCAGGATCATGAACTGAGCCAAAGGCAGAGACGCTTGACAAACGGAGCCCCCCAGGCATCCCTGATGTCAATTATTTTAGATAAATACCCAGAAGGGGGATTGTTGGATCATATAATAGCTCTAGTTTTAAGCTTTTGAGTAACCTCCATACTGTTCTCATAGTAGCTGCACATTTTGCATTCCCGTAGACAAAGGTCAAAGGTTCCAGTCTCTCAACATCATAACCAACACTTGTCATCTTTTATTTTTCTGGCAACAGCTATCCTAACAGGTGTGAAATGGTATTTCGTTGTGATTTTGATTTGCATTTCCCTGGTGATTAGTGACATTGAGCATCTTTTTTAAAAGTCTGTTTGTTTTAGTAACCTCTACCCCTGGCATGGGGCTCAAAGTCAAAACCCCAAGGGGTGGAGGAAGGGTGACGATTCAGCCCCCGACCTGTTCCCTTCAAACTGTAGCCCTGCCACTGGCAGCTGGACAACCTGGGGGCAGTTTCACTTGCCTCCTGCCTTAGTTTCTTCATCTGTAAGTGCCTGCTTCCTAGGGCCATATAAGTAGCAAGCGAGGGGGTGAAGAGCTCGAGACCACCTGGCGTGGTCTCCCAGAAAAGGCTCAGCTTCAGACTTGCTAGGGTCCCTAGGCTAGGATTACTGGGTCTAGCAATGGAGGTATAATCGCTTACTATAATCATGCCCCCAAGTGGAATGTCATTTGTCGTTTCTCTGAACTTCCTATTTACCTGGGCACCGTGTATTTGCCCTGGCAGCCCTACCCGGGCATGAAGTCATCTCCTAAACCCTGAGCACTGCCTGCAGGGGACCAGGCAGAGGGTCAGGCAGGGCCGAAGAAGGCTGGGAGTGTGCCCAGGTCTGGACACCCCTGACCCTTCACCTAGGCTGAAGCTCAGGTGGAGCTGGGGGTGAACCAGCCAATGAAACCACTGTCCTGAATGCCAGCCGGACGTACAGCCCACGCTGGATGGTGCTGGGCTGAGCAGAGCCCTGTTCGAAGGTTCAAGCAAGCCTGAGCAGCCACCCACTCAAGGTGGGGAGTGGCCTCTCCCACCCCCTTCTGCCCTGCATCTCTGCAAACAAACTTCTTCAGCTAACATGAATGGGTCCGTTTAAGAGCAGACATTCATGGCCTTTACTATGGGCCACATGCTGTTCTAGCCACTCCCCACATGTGTTTCTATTTTTAGCTGTTGCTTAACAAAAACCACTCCGAAATTCAATGGCATAAAGCAGCTGCCATTTCATTAAGCTTAGGGCTATTGTGGGTCAGGAACCCCTGTAATGCACAGGGCTGATTTGGGTCGGCCCCTCCGATGTCCAATGTCCGGTGTCCGAGATGGAGGGAATGACACCTGACCGGTGGAAAACAGCAAAGACCTAAGTTCCTCCTCAGAAGAAGGTACAGCTGGGGCGGCGGTGGAGCTGGGTGGCTCAGTCTGCCAAGCGACTGCCATCCCTCAGGTCGTGATCCTGGAGTCCTGTGTGGGGCTCCCTGCTCTTCCTCCTCCCCTGCCCCTCCCCCTGATCATGTGCTCTCTCTCACTGTCTGTCAAATAAATAGATAAAAACCTTAAAAAAAAAAAAAAGAAAGAAAGTACAGCTGGAGGTTCATGAGGGAAAACCAGCTGGCAGAGAGGGGGTAGGCTGGGAAAGAAAGCTTGAAACCCCTGCTACAGATGAACTCTGGGGGCAGCAGGGATGGGCTGGGGGCAGCCGAGATGAACTCTGGGGGCAGCAGGGATGGGCTAGGGTCTGGAAATGCTGGGCTCCCACCCCTTCACCTCCTCACATCCCCACCAACACAGTCCCCACCAAAATGCACACCACACACTTGTATTAAGTTGGGCTGTGGGCCTTGGGAGGAGAAGTGAGTGGACTGGCCTGAAAACCAACTCCACCAAGGCAGGGTGGCCCAGGGAGGCCAGGCTCATGAGCTGTGCTGGGGGGTCAGTGGTCAGGAGGGAAGTACGCTTCTTGGCCATTTCTGGCCCCATAGATAGGGCTGGACACTCGGCTGTGCCACTCGCCAGCTGACTAACACCGTCCCTTCTCTGAGCCTCCATTTCTCAGAATGAAAGACGCGCACCTCATAGCATCATCATGAGGGTTAAGCGAGCTGTGTGTGTTGAGCTCTCAGAAGAAGGCCCGGGAAGACAGAGGACCTGGGGCCCAGGAGCAGCATCTGTGAGTGTCACGGGCCAGATGGAATTTTGTCAACACTGAGCAGGTGTCTCAACTCTTCTGGGGCCCAGAAGCCTTGAGAGCCTGCGTGGTAGACACCCCTGCCCGCCACCGTGTGGAGGACAGCAGCCCAGTGAGGCCTTGGTGGACGAGACTCAGGCACTTCTGCCGCTTCTTGGGCAGTGAGGACCCAGCTGCGGTGGCCCAGAGCAGCGCACAGATCCCCACTCCCCATATGGCCATGTCTGTCACAGACGCTGTGGCCTGGCCAGTGCATGGGTGGGGTGGGGGACACTGTTCTGGGGGTAGCGAGCAAGTGTGGCCAGGCACACAGCAGGCCCCCAGAGTGTTGGCCTTTAGAATGTGCTTCTCCACTACTCGGGGACCCCAGAGGCCCAGCCTGTGTCAGGACAAGAGCCCAAGACTTGCACCCCGTTGGGGGCTTCAGTTTCCTAGCCTGCCTCAGGGCCAATGGTCTCCTTGGCTTTCCTTATTCTGCAAAGACGGGCCAGGCACCAGTGTGCCACCAGCACTGAAGCCGCTTTGATGTCCCAGGTGGAGCTAGGCTGGAGGAAACCCCTGGCTTCCAGGGACTGGGTGTGGGAAGGCAAATGCTGCCGGAGCTGGGTCTGTGGTGGGCCCCTTCCAGGCGCCCGTGCCGGCAGACACAGAATTGCCACCAGGGGGCGCATGAGGCCAGCACAGGGCTCCCCTCCAGGAGAGTGGGAGTCGGGGTGACGCCTGGGTACAGTGGCCACAGCTCACTGACCCCCACCAACCCCTTCCCAAGGGCCCAAGACTGAACTCTCCAACATACCACACTTTTCTGCGGAGTGTTCAACGTCCTCCCTCCCCACCTCTGGTTCGGGCGTCTGGCGGCTCGCCAGAGGAAAGCTCCGGAGCGTGGGCCTCCCCGTGGGAGACGAGGGAGCGCTCTCAGGTGGAGGGCGAGCTGCTCAGCTCTGGGGTGAGGCTTCAGCAGCACATGGCCTATCTCCAGGACTCTGCCTCTGGAAGCTCCCAGCTGTGGAGCCTTCAGAACCTATAGGCTCTCCACACAGGCCAGCCCCAGCCAGCGGCCTGGGAGACAACGGCCCTTCCCTGCCCTGGGCCTTCCTATCAGCCCATCCTCCCACCTTGGGACCCAACTTTCTAGAATAAAAAGAAATCTCCAGCACCAGGCAGGGATATCTGACAGCAATAAATTTATTAAGTATCCCCCCGCCCCAAAATAAAAACACAATCCAGTTTAAAAAAAAAAAAAGAAAAGACAAGAAAAAAGAAAAGAAAACCAAACGAACCATAACACAGGCCTGGAGCTGACAGCAAAGCAGACACAGAAGTAGCCCTGACCTATGGTGAGGAGACGGGACTCACGTGGGGTGGGGATGCGGTAAATACTGGGAGCCTGGGGTGCCTCGGCCGGAGCTGGCGGGGGCGAGGCTGGGGTGGTGTTAATGGCGACACAGCTCTGGGGTCAGGCCTCTGGGGCCCCAGCCGCAGCCTGGCTCTGGCCCTCTAGCCGCCTCACTTGGGGCCCTGAGCCTCAGACTCCTCCTCGTCGTCTTCGTACATCTCGCCCTCCTCCTCGGCTGTGGCGTCCTGGTACTGCTGGTACTCGGACACCAGGTCGTTCATGTTGCTCTCGGCCTCGGTGAACTCCATCTCGTCCATGCCCTCGCCCGTGTACCAGTGCAGGAAGGCCTTGCGCCGGAACATGGCCGTGAACTGCTCCGAGATGCGCTTGAACAGCTCCTGGATGGCCGTGCTGTTGCCGATGAAGGTGGAGGACATCTTGAGCCCCCGGGGCGGGATGTCGCACACGGCCACCTTCACGTTGTTGGGGATCCACTCCACGAAGTAGCTGCTGTTCTTGCTCTGGATGGCCAGCATCTGCTCGTCCACCTCCTTCATGGACATGCGGCCGCGGAAGACGGTGGCCACGGTCAGGTAGCGGCCGTGGCGGGGGTCGCAGGCGGCCATCATGTTCTTGGCATCGAACATCTGCTGGGTGAGCTCGGGCACCGTGAGCGCGCGGTACTGCTGGCTGCCGCGGGCGGTGAGCGGCGCGAAGCCCGGCATGAAGAAGTGCAGGCGGGGGAAGGGCACCATGTTCACGGCAAGCTTGCGCAGGTCGGCATTGAGCTGGCCTGGGAAGCGGAGGGAGGTGGTGACGCCGCTCATGGTGGCCGACACCAGGTGGTTGAGGTCGCCGTAGGTGGGCGTGGCCAGCTTGAGGGTGCGGAAGCAGATGTCGTACAGGGCCTCGTTGTCAATGCAGTAGGTCTCGTCCGTGTTCTCCACCAGCTGGTGGATGGACAGCGTGGCGTTGTAGGGCTCCACCACCGTGTCCGACACCTTGGGCGACGGCACCACGCTGAAGGTGTTCATGATGCGGTCCGGGTACTCCTCCCGGACCTTGCTGATGAGGAGGGTACCCATGCCCGAGCCTGTACCCCCGCCCAGCGAGTGGGTCAGCTGGAAGCCCTGCAGGCAGTCGCAATTCTCACACTCCTTCCGCACCACGTCCAGGACGGAGTCCACCAGCTCGGCGCCCTCCGTGTAGTGCCCCTTGGCCCAGTTGTTGCCGGCTCCGCTCTGACCTGTGGGGGCCGGGGGGGTGGCAGGAGGGTGACACGGACTCGTTAGACCTACAGCAGCCAATTGAGCAGCCCATCCCAGAGAGCAACCATGGAATCTCTGTGTCTGCTTCCTGTCTGGGAAGTGGGGGTGCCCACAACACCTCACTCCCTCCATGGCCCTCCACGCCCACCATGATGCGTGTTGGGGACCCCACTGCCTGGTGTCCTAAGGTACCAGGGCTCTAGACAAGAATTGAGAAGCTGGAGGGGTACCTCCTGCTTTGCCTCCCTGGGGGGGAGGTTCTGGGTGAGTCGTTCAGTCCTCCCCTCCAGCCTTTGATTGGCCATGCTGCAAGCATCAGCTAGAGCCCCCAGAACCCCAGAATCCCTTGCAGCGTGGGGTCTAGTGTGGATTGGTGCCCATCAGTTGGGGTGCTGAGCTTCAGAAGACAGAACTGGGGTGAGGCCCTCCTGATCACAGCAATGCTTCATGCCCGTGAACTTGAGTCCTCTGGACCCCGATGCCCGTCTGCCAGCTCTGTGGTGGTCCTATAAACTGAGCTCTCTGTCTCACCCATCATTCTGCTTGAAACACCAAGTGGTTTCTATTCCCCACGCAGAACCCTTTCTCTGTGCCACTGCTGCCAAATGCAAAAGGGGAAGGTCAGTTCTGTCCTGCTCAGGGGTGACTCTGCCCTGTTGTTTCTGCTGATCTTATTTGCCTGTGTTGCCTTATTGGTCTGCATCAGAGTGTGAGACAAGGGAAACTTACCGAAGATGAAGTTGTCAGGCCTGAAAAGATGTCCAAAGGCACCAGACCGGACGCTGTCCATGGTTCCGGGCTCAAGGTCCACCAGAATGGCCCGAGGCACATACTTATGAGCTGAGGGGAAAGGGGCGGGTTATGTGGGTCACAGAGGGTCAGGGGCTCCTCCTGACCTCTAAATCCTGCCCTGGCCTGCCAGAGTCAGGCTGTCCCCATAGGTGCTCAGACTCCGGGGTCAGAGAGGCTGGAACCCTGTGTGAAGTTGGGATCTCGGTCAACACCAGCCACCCAGGACTGCGAACTACATTGACAGGGGCAGGTTAATATTTCTCCAGTTCACTATGGACATCATCTTACGCCAGCAGCCAAGTGGCCCCTGCTGGACTCTCCCATGGACTTCTGAGGAGCCTCCAGGACCCTGCCCAGCCCTGTCCACCCCCTAGACTATGCAAGTGTCAAGGGAGGATCCCAGATATTTGAACCTCACTATGGTGGCAGCTTCTAGGGCTCCCCATGTTTGTTTTGTGAGTCTTGGGTCATACTTGCCAAACCACCGATAGGGGGGCAGAGATGCTGAGACCTGCCATCCCAGCGCCCTCCCCCCACCCTCCCAGACCAAGCGCAGGGTCGGGGGTGCTCACAAGAGGCCTCGTTGTAGTAGACACTGATGCGCTCCAGCTGGAGGTCCGAGTCCCCCACATAGTTGCCGCTGGGGTCTATCCCGTGCTCGTCACTGATGACCTCCCAGAACTGCAGGAGGAGAGGAAGGGTCGGCAGGTGCTTATGACCCCCACCAGGCCCTTGCCCTGCCAGAGCGTCAGCCATGTCTGTTAAATTAGGGGCCTGGACTCAAAGCTTGCACTGGCCCCTTGGAGTAACTTCAGAGAAGAGCCCCAAATTTGGTCACCTGTCAGAAAACAATCCCAGCAGACATGAACATGGACTGCCTGTATGTCCATGGTGCCTGGTGCCCCCAGAGAGGTTCAGGGCTCAGCAGACACAGACCCAGGCCCCCCAGACTCAGCTCTGCACTCACCAACCAGAAGTCCTGCTCAGTCCATTCCTCCATGAGGCGTTGGTAGTCAACAACCTCTTGGGATGGTTTTCTTTATTCTCCCTTTCCAGACAGAGGAACCACGGCACAGAGAAGGCAAAGAGCTGCCTACAGTAACGGACAGAGACAGAGTCCGGGATACACGTGCCCCTTAGTGTCCGGGCAAAGGATGCTCAGAGACAGGGTCTGGCACATCGTCAGCCTCAGCCAGCGGGAACCACAGGGGCCCTGAATAGGGAATGACTTGCCTGGTTCTCCCGGCCTGCCTGCTAAGAGCTGGCCCAGCTCAAGCTCCCAGGGTTCACTCTGGCCACTGCCTGCTGCCACCCACCCTTTCCCCCTTGAGCTGGAACCCATAGTGCTTCTCAAAACCTGCTCCCAGGGCATAAAAGCACAGAGCAGGGCCCACATTCAGGAGCTGTGCCACCTTTTCCCAGCCGTGTGACCCTGGGCAGGTCCTTTAGACTCTCTGTGCCTCAGGGTCCTCATCTGTTCATAGGCCTGATGGGGAAAATGTCTTTGTGGGAATAAAGCCAGTTAATCGTGCGAAGCATGTGAATGGGCTCATATATGTCAGCACACAAAGCCACATCCCCTGGGTGAAGGGAAGGTTGCACAGAGCTTGGCCCTCACCCCAAGGACATTTCCAAGCCATGTGGCACACAGTGGGCCCATGCAGAGAGGGTCATTAGTCACACACGGTGTGACTTCCCAGGGCCCCTCCCCTTTGCTCCTCAGGGTTGGAGTGACTTTCAGAAGATGAATGGTATGAAGGCCTGGAGAAGTAACAGACCCTTACATGGGAGTCATGTGCCCATAAAAGACAGCTCAGTGAGAAATGCAGTTAGAACCCAGTCTGCGCATGTTCATCTCTATATAGACATCTAACAGGCCCAGAGGTATCCACTCTAGGGACCTGGGCCTGGGAATGTGGGTCTGGGTTAGGGGAAAGTTCTTCTCACTATATATCCTTTGGCTCTTCTGGAATTGTCCCATGTTAGTTTCTAAACAACAAAAGATTAGTTAAAAAATATTTTTAAAAACTCTGATAATTAGGGATGCCTGGGTGATTTAGTCACTTAAGTGTCTGCCTTCGGCTCCTGTCCTGATCCCAGGTCCTGGGACTGAGCCCCTCATTGGGCTCCCTGCTCATCGGGGAGTCTGCTTCTCCCTCTGTCTCTGAACTTCCTGCCTGCTAGTGCTCTCGTTCGCTCTCTCTCTTTCAAATGAAATATTTTTCAAGAAATATTTTTTAAGAGAAATATTTAAAGAAATATTTTTTTAATTTTTTAAAATATTTTATTTATTTATTTGACAGACAGAGATCACAAGTAGGCAGAGAGGCAGGCAGAGAGAGAGGAAGGGAAGCAGGCTCCCCACTGAGCAGAGAGCCCGATGCGGGACTCAATCCCAGGACCCTGAGATCATGACCTGAGCCGAAGGCAGCGGCTTAACCCACTGAGCCACCCAGGTGCCCCTAAAGAAATATTTTTTTTAAATAAATAAATTATTAAATTCTGATCATCACAGACAGTGTTACCATTATTATAAAACATGCAGCAGGGCGCCTGGGTGGCTCAGTGGGTTAAAGTCTCTGCCTTCGGCTCAGGTCATGATCTCAGGTTCCTGGGATCGAGCCCCGCATCGGGCTCTCTGCTCAGCGGGGAGCCTGCTTCCTCCTCTCTCTCTCTGCCTGCCTCTCTGCCTACTGTGATCTCTGTCAAATAAATAAATAAAATCTTAAAAAAGAAATTTTTTTTTAAATTTTGTAATTAGAAAAAAAAACACACACAAAAATGTTACTGAGGCCTTTGGGGCCTGATCCGAGCTGCCGACCACTGCGTGGATCTCCTTGGCCCCCCTCAGCCTGAGGCCTGTATGAAGGCAGGAGCCAGAGCTTTGGTCCCCAGATCTCTGAGACACCCCAGACTTCTGGTTTCAGGGACACCACAGCCCCTGCAGCGGACTGGGAGGGAGTGAGCTGGGCACCGTCCGACCAGTACAACTGCAGAGAGTTATCAGAAATGCATCTCTGGGAATCATGGTCTTCCAGGAGGTGATGGGCCAGAACCCAGCACCGTCAGGGTGGACCACTGGCTCCCTCTCCTGGGACCTCAGTTTTCCCATCTGTAAAGTGGACACAATAATAGTACCCTCATTAAGGGGTTAGCACAAGGCCTGATGCATTCAGCAAATGGTGGCTTCATTGAGTTAGAAGGTTAGATGTTATTTAAATCTGTAACACCATATGCACAGATAGCAAATAAAAATGAAAGTTTTAAAAAGCCAATATACTGGGGTGCCTGGGTGGCTCAGTGGGTTAAATTTCTGCCCTCAGCTCAGGTCATGATCCTGGGCATCATGGATCAAGGTGCTTAGATCGAGTGTCGCATGGGGCTCTCTGCTCGGCGGGAGCCTGCTTCCTCCCCATCTCCCTCTGCCTGCCTCTCTGCCTACTTGTGATCTCTGTCTGTCAAATAAATAAATAAGATCTTTTAAAAATAAAATAAAAATAAAAAGCCAGTACACTAAAAAAAAAAAAAAAACAATATATTTTGGGACACTATGGTGCAATAAAATATCATCACTGATAGGAACACATCTCCGAGACACACCCTTAAGGGAAAGGCACATTGCATAATGATAAGGTAAAAAAGGGGCCCTCAAAAAGATGCTGTTTTTCTACAAAGATATACATAGGTGCACACGCACAGAAAACAGGCTGGAAGAATGGAAAACAAAATTGTCCCCCCAGGAGAGCAGGACCTAGGGGCATGAGGTGGCTAAATGGGCACTTTGGCTTTATCTGCAATGTTTCAACTTTTTAGAAGAATATATTAATTGTTTTTGAGGTTAAAACTAACAAAAATGTGATTTAAAATAAGTATCGTATTAGTATCGTATTAGTAAAAATATTACGTAATATTTAATCAATAACAAAATACAATTTTGTTACAATTAAGTAAGAAATAATTATGACCATCACTACAGTTGAGAAAACTGCCACACGGCGGGGGGACCTGGGCTCGGAGGTGAAACCCCCGCCGCGCCGCGCCGGCGCTGTCCGTGGTGCTGATCCTTTGCCTCGTCCTAGCTCTGAGACCAGGGAGGCGTCGGCCTGGGCAAGCGGGGCGAGGGCAGCGGCTCCGCGGAGGGAGGGCTTGCAGATTGACCGGCAGGCGTCAGACCCTTCCAGGATCTCGAAGCCTCTCCCCGGCCGGGGCACCGCGAGCGCTAACACTGACCCATTTAGGAGGCGGGTACAAGGAAACCAGGAAATCCCTCCCCACATTGGCGGTCAGAGCCAGGGCCCGCCCTTCCGAGGCTCCGCCCAGCGGCCGAGAGAAGGGGACCCAGACAAAGGCTCCCGGATGGCCCTGCATCCCAGAGAAGGCTGAGGTCCCCGGATTCATCCGCCTGTTTTGTGGCGGCGGTGTAGGTGCTGGGGGGGAGGGGGGAGTCCCCGCCCATCCTAATGGATCCGCGCAGACCTAGAGTCCAGCCCTGCCCTATCCCTCCTGGGCGGTGCCTCAGCTTCCCGTGGCGACCCATGGGGGGAAAGGCGATCCCCTCTGTCACTGCATCTCAGTGAGGTGATGGGTCTGACACCAGGCACCGTGCTCAGTACTCAGAGGTCCACTGTCAAGAGGGTAATGCCGGCGAGCTACCGCTCTGGGGAGGTGATCTCTCTCCCGGCCCCAGTCGCCCTGACCTCTCTCAGTACTCAGAGGTCCACTGTCAAGAGGGTAATGCCGGCGAGCTACCGCTCTGGGGAGATGACCTCTCTCCCGGCCCCAGTCGCCCTGACCTCTCTCCGTCCCCCACAGCCAGACCCCTCCCTAGAGCAGGGGCTGGGCTGGGCCAGGCTCCACTCCCGGAGGGGCAGACAAGAGAGCAGCCGCTCCTGCCCACCCGTCAGCTGCAGCTGGTGCTGAGAAGGAGAAGTTTGCCCGCTCCCCTCACCAGGGAGCCCACAGCCACGATGGGATCAGAAAACAGAAATGGTCAATGAACAGCCTGTCCACAGGGCAGATGGCAGCATCTGCTGGGCCCGCAAGTTACCCATGGGGCCTGGCACAGGGGCTTGGAGAACTTTCTTTGAGTTTGGTCTCTGGAGACTTCGGAGGACAAGTAGGCCAGAAGGAAACAGCTCAACTGCAGTCACTGGTCACCAAAAAAGGCAGTGGTGAAAAGAAAGAAACAATTCCTCTCCCCCAAAAATCTACCTCTCTCTAGTTTGAATTGCTAGAAAGGATCAGATACTAGTTTTTAAAACAACATAAAGTAAGAAAATCGACCCAAAAAGAATTAAAAATAATGGGCAAACCCAGGAGGCCACACCTCTAAGAAGTAGGAAAAAACCTCAGCCAAGGACACTTGTCCAGCACTCAGGCTACTGACTGCCCTCCTCCCTCCCCTGCTGCCACCCCTGTGCCCTCCCCCACCCCAGTTACAGCTCCAGGTGTGGACTTGCCTTTGGTTGGTGTGCATCTGTCCCAGCCATACAGAGGAAGGGTGTATAACCAGATCACCACTCCCCCAAGCTCAGGCAGAACGCAGGGCTGCCCGCCCTCCCCCCAGTGACCCCTGGCCCTCCAAGGAGCAGATGTTCAGGGCAGGCCTGGCCCCTGTGGCCACATTAATGAGCCCTCCGCCCCTCCCACCTGGCCAGGGCAGCTGTCAGTGACTGCCCCAGGAGTCCTGATTTGATTTGAGACCACCATCCCCCAGGCTTCCCCCTCTCCCAGCCCCTCCTGGAGGCAGGCACAGCTGTTTCTTCGGGGGATTAGGGAGTCTCCTCGGTGCCCACCCCCCCACCCCATCCAAGTCGCCTCCACCCTACACAAGAAGTTGCAATTTACATGTCAGCCACGAGGCTGCCCCATCCCGGTTGTAATTAGCTTTTTGTTCTTTCCTGGTTTCTATAGCAACAGCCTCCAGAGGAGCCCCTTCCGAGGCCCCTTCCCCTTCAAGTCCTGTCTCCTCCCACTGCCTCCTTTGGGAAACCCGCCCTGCACCACTCCCACCCTGCGTCCCTGGCCTTGGTCCTGACAAAGCCACCCCCATTCCCCTGTTTTGTTCTGCGGGGTGCCCCGTGGGCAGCAGGCCCCACCCACCTAGCCTGAGCCCAGGGCTGGATATCTGAGGGTGGCGTGGCTCTCTCTCGCACTGGCTGTGTGACCTTGGGCAAGGGACAGTCTGCCTGAATTTGGGGATGTGACACCTGTCTCCTAGGTTCCAGTGAGGATTGTACCCCCTCCTCTTCCCACATCTGCGAGGTGGACTAACAATGGAGGGGAGGAGCCCGGTGCTGATGCCGCTCTCCATCCCAGGAGCGGGGCTTTGTTCCTACGTCCCAGCCCCAGACTCCACAGTCCCTGGGCGGGTGCTGTCCAAACCGGGCGGAGGTTTTTGTCCAGGCTTGGCTGAGCTGAGGGAGAGTCCAGTTCTGGACCAAGGTCACCCCGAGTCTGGCCCCAACCCCTCCTCCAACAAAGGAATAGGGTGGGGTCAGGAAGCTGAGGAGGGGGACAGCGAGGGTGGGGACATGGGGGCGGCTTCGGTCGCGTGGGGGACATCCTGTTCCTGGGGGAAGCAGGGGCACGGCAGACAGAATCATTTTTCGGTTTTGAAGGGGACGTCCCACCCAAACCTGCCCGCCCCACCCATCTCGCTCAAGGCTGAATTGCGACCCCAGAGAAAGGGGCCACGCCCAGGTGGTCCCCGCAGCCGCAGCCGCTGTGGACCGAGCTCAGCCGCCGACGTGCGCTGCGCTCCCGCAGGCCTGAGATAACCCGGGCAGGGCCAGGAAGAAGACGGTGTGGACGTGGCAGGGCAGGGAACCCGGTGCCCCGGCCGCCGGGCCCGGCTCGTCCCTTTGTTCTGGCTTCGCAGTCGCAAGCGCGGCTCGGGGTGCGGCGCCGCCCTGCTTCCCTCCCTCGGGGGCCCCGGCTCTGGGTGGGGAGGCGGGCTGCGCGCCGGGGTCCGGGCCGGGAGCCTGGGACTGGGGCCGGGGTGGGGGTGGGGGGCGGCGCGCGTCCTCACCTTGGCCCCGATCTGGTTGCCGCACTGGCCGGCCTGGATGTGCACGATCTCCCTCATGCTCGGTGCGTGTGGCGGGCGGCTGCGGGACACGCGCGGACGGGCCGGGGCTGGCTGCGGAGGGTCGGCCGCCCCCGCCGCCCGCTCTTATAGGCTGGGCCCCGCCCGCAGCGCCCGCCTGGCGTCACCGCGCGCGGCCAATCGGGGGACGCCGCCGCAGAATGCCGCACGGGCCCTGCAGCATCAGCACCGCGCATCCCGGTTCGGCTGGGCCGCGCGCTGCGGCGCTCCGCCCGCCGTCTCCGCCCGCCGCCACCGGGGCCTGGGGGGCCTGCCGCGGGGCGGGGCGCGAGTCTGGGCCCCCCCACCCCGCACACTGAAGGGAGGGGCTGGCGGGCTCCCGGGAGGACAATAGAAGCCCCTCTTGGCTCTCGGACCCCGCCCAGGCTGCCCTCTCGGGTCCTACCGCTGCGGCAGCCCCAACCCACAGCTTTGCAAAGACGGCCTTTCTTCCCCACACCCGCTCAGGGACCAACCCCAGGTTCCCACCCCAAAGAGCGAGAAGGACGCCTCCCGGCTCCCTGTCTTGTGGTATGAAGGGACAAACAAGGTACTTTGAGCTCGGCTGGACCCCTTAGGGGTGGAGGAGGCAGGAAAAGGCTGCAGCAGGCACTGAACCCTCCAGAAGAAAGCATGGGGCAGGGCTCAGAAACGCCGCCTCAGAAGGACGGTGGGTTACAATGGCAGCTCTGAGCTTCGAGGCCCTTCTCTGCAGTGGAGAATGCCACCTGCCCCTCCCCTCTCAGGGATCTGCCATGAGATTGCAATTGGACCTGGTCCGTGGGGCTGCTTTGGGCCCCTGCCAGGCACAGTGCCTGGAATGGAGCTGCTGCTCAGTGAGTACTGCTGTCAAGAACTATCCAAAGGACACCAGCCAGGCAAGGGACTGACAGGGTGGGGCTGGTGAGTAGTGATTTCTGTCTGATTCACGCCCTGGTGTCACCTGGACTCCTGGTCCAAGTGAGGCCAGCCCAGCAGGGTGATAGAGGCTAAGTGGGGAGACAGTGTGCATAAG
Organism: Mustela erminea; assembly: GCF_009829155.1. Lineage (NCBI taxonomy): Eukaryota > Metazoa > Chordata > Mammalia > Carnivora > Mustelidae > Mustela > Mustela erminea. The sequence goes on along the minus strand of NC_045632.1, from coordinate 60,575,563 downwards.
GCGAGATGGGGGGATTCCTGGGACGGGGGGCGGGGGGAGGAGGGCCCACTGGTCAGAAGAGAAAGGAGGGTATGAACTAGACTCACAGTACAGACATTACATTACACATGCAGGACACCGCTGGCTTAATATTCTACCGGGGTCAGACACTGTAGTGAAACCACCTTATAGTAAGGTCCTTCTGGTATTTCAGTATCAGAATCTTCTAGGAAGGGTCCGGTCATAGCACATGGAGGTCCCACAAGCAGTCAGCTGGACAGGCCTGTGGTGTGCCTGTGTCTAGGCTGCACTCAGGAGTGCATTGACAGGGTGTGGCCATGCATAAGCCCCTTTCCCCCCCACCCTGAGCTCTCCAGTTTGACTAGTCTAGAAATGGGTCTTTTGTTCTCCAGAGACACCCCTCCCCCACAATGTGTCCAGGATGCGGCTTTCTGTGGTTGGCTTCCGGCTGCCTGGGGCCCCTCCCTGTCCCCTACTTGGGGGTCCTTGGTAAGCATTTGGCTCTTCCCCGAAATTGGCTGCGCCTCCCCATCCGAGCAAAGGAAGAACCTTTGCAGCACCCTGTTGGCCAAGCCCCATTACCCACTGCCCCGTCTTCTTGTGTGATGGTGTCGGGCCAGGCCACCTCTCTCTCCATCCCCAGAGGACTCTGGTGCCAGGTTCAAGGCTGACTCACTATCTTGTCTCCCAGCAAAGACTGGCCCTGCCAGGAACCAGCGCCTGTCCTCAAGGCCAGCAGTTTGAGCTGAAGCTACCAGCAGGGGTGGGGCCTGGCTGGGGCAGAGTGGGGGTGGCTGCCAGCGGCTGCCGAAGGTTTGAGGCATTACCAGCCCTGCCTTCAAACTGGCTGATACCATCACCCTTGCCACCGCCGAACCTGCATCAGGATGGGGGTCAGCTGTAGGCTCAGTACCTGTGGAGGAAACCAGGTGGGCTCCCCAGTGAGAATCCCAGGTTCGCAACAGAGGAAGGACCCGAGGGCTGCCAGTACCGTACTCACCCCAGATGGCCATTCCTTCGGGACTTTGGACTTGGACAGTCCCTGGACAGCCTCACCCCACTCTGGGAGGCCTTGCCTCAAATACTTCCCCTGGGGGCTATCCAGAGGGAGAGTAGACCCCAAACCCCAGCACACTCTAAACTGTGGGCAGACATGGAGGAGGGGCGGCAGGACTGGGTGTGAGAGGGGTGAGCTCAGGCTGAGGTCACACATGGGTCATGGTGATCGTGCCCCTGCTGCAACTGAGGGCAGCCTGGACGGTCCCGATGCTGAGTCGGGTCCCCATGGAGGTGACTGGGCCAGGGCAGCTGCTGTTTCTCACTGTAGTTGCTCTGAGCTGGGGTTTCCACCATGGAGAGAAAGCTGAGACCCAGGCCCAGGGTGGGTGTGATTGGGGCCCCCACACTCTCCCCTTGGTTAGGCCTCAAGCACTCTGGGTCCTTCGGGGCTGTGGCCTCTTCACCTGGGCAGGCCTGCCATGGGGTCTTGGCTGGTTTCTGGGATTCGCTTCTCCCTGACAACACCCTCAACCCCATCCCGCCTCTCCCCCTTCCTCCTCTCTCCAGCTTCAAGCACTTTCTGGAAAGAGGCCAGGCAGGGGGCCAGGAGTCTGCATCAAGCACAGCATTTATTGCCAGACTGAGGCCATTCCCTGAGGCCCTGCACACTGGTCTCTGACTCAGGCCGACAGCCTCTGTCCTGGCCAGAGGTGTTGGCCGGTCCGGTTCGCTGGGGACAGGCAGCAGACACGGATGGGCCCCCAGCTCTCTGGTCACCACTGAGCCTTAGATCAGCACCCCCTCCACTGTCGACAGGGTCCCTTGGCCTCAAACAGGAGCTCCCTGCTTCCTGCAGCGGTCCTGTGCGGCCAGTTCTTGCTGGTCAGGAAGCCCCTCTTGTGGAGGCTTTCAGAGGGAAGAGTGCTCGTCCAGCCCCCCACCCCCCCGGATGCTTCACGTCCCAGCAGGCAGGGGCAGCAGAGGTGAGTGTGCAGAGCTTGCCTGGTCCCTGGGTGGAGGTGGAGTGCTCCCAGAGTCCGCAGAGACGCATCCAGAAGCCGGAGATCCGCCTCCAGTAACAGCGGCCCCACCATGTCTCCAGCCTCCTCCACTGTCCGCAGCCACTCCTGGAGCCTGGCGTGCCTTCCTTTCTCGGGCCCCAGAGGGTCCGTGCGGCCACACCCCTGGAGATCATCTCTTCTGCCCCTTCAGGCTCACACAGGCCATGGGACCCAGCCACCGCCCTCTGCCCAGCAGCGCAGCCAGCCCACAGCCTCACCAGGAGCACAGCACCACCTCCTGCAGTGTCTTTCGGAGCTCCTGACTGCGGAAGGCATAGATGAGGGGGTCGACGATGGAGTTGCAGATGATGAGGGTGAGGAAGAGGTTGAAATTCTTGAAGACGCAACCACAGATGGGGTGTTGAGGGCAGAGGACCATGAGCGAGAGGTGCAGGAAGAAGGGGCCCCAGCAGAGGAAGAAGATGCCCAGCAGGACCGTGAGCGTGGCGGTGCCTTTGAGGCTGAAGCCCTGGCGGGCAGGGCGCTGCCTCTTGTGCAGCCGGGCGATGCGGCGGGCGTGCTGACAGGCCCGGGCCAGCATGTGCACGTACAGCCCCACCATGAGCACCAGCATGGCCACGAAGAAGCTGACAAGGCAAAGCAGCACAGCCACGTGGTTGTCATAGGCGATGAAGAGCGCGCCGGCGAGCACGCTGGCCAGCCAGATGGCGGAGATGACGCGCCAGGCGCGGGCCAGCGTGACGATGCTGTGGTAGCGCAGCGCGTAGAAGATGGAGATGTAGCGGTCCACAGCGATGGCGCCCAGGAAGCAGAGGCTGGACACCATGGCGCCGCACACGAGCACGTCAATGGCGTCGTCCAGCTGCTGCACCACGGTGGCCGGGGCGGCCAGGGCGCCTGCCTCCAGCAGCAGCAGCACGGCCATCTCCAGCACGTTGCTGACGCTCACCAGCAGGTCGGACACAGCCAGGCAGCAGATGAAGTAATACATGGGCGAGTGCAGGTTGCGGTTCTTGGCGATGGCGGCCACCACCAGCACGTTCTCCAGCACACTCAGCAGCCCCAGGCTGAGGAAGAGCCCGTCGGGAACGGACACCTCCAGGCACTGTGGCCCCGTCTGGTTGGTAGGCAGCCTGAGCGGAGGGGTGGCTGGGGGTGTGGAGTTAAGGGAGCCTAGCAGCCTCCTCTGGGGGCCCTGCACAGACATAGTCCCACCGGGGAGCAGAAAGGGGTCCTCACTGCAGGCGTCCCGCTCAGCTCATCGCCCCACCAGCAGGGCTCGTGTCCCCCCACACCGCCCTCACACTCACCCTCTCCCAGTCTGTACCCACGTCCACTTGGCCATGACCCCGCTGAAGAGACACCAGCCTCCCACCAGAGAGGTCTCTTCCCAGCCAGGACCCCAAGCCCTCGAGACCGAGCTTCTAGTCTCTCTGGACCCCAGACCCTCAGCCCCCCTCCCCACCTCCTCTGTGGAGGTACCGTTGCTCAGGTCCAGACATACGTTTCTGGGCGGCTTGCTGTGTTGTGGCTGGCCAGGCCTCCTGCTCCTCCAGGCCCGGGGTGGGCTGAGGTTCCAGAAAGAATGAACCCTTTCTGCACATCCTTCAAGTCCCCGGAGCCCCTCCCCCTGAGGGTGGTCACATGACGGGCGTGCACCCTGGACGCACAGTTGGAGAGCACCCTCCCTCGGCATTCCCCAGGCAGCACCAGGGGCAGCCAGGGCGACACGGAAGACTGGGGTTCTAGGGGACGTCTCCCCTCTCACCTGTGCTCAGCCCACTAGTACTCCCAGCCCTGTGCCACTCCCGGGGCACACCTGCTCCAGGTCCCCTGCAAACTCCACTGCCTCCTGGAGCCATCTCTGATCTCTGGCCACCCACCCGATGCCAGTGTGCCTTGGGAACAGTCATTGGCTGTCGACCCCCCCCCCCCCCCCCCCCCCGGCCTGAAGCCCGAACTCCCTACCCCATGTGAGATGCTTACTCAGGGCAGCCCCTATCCCCTAGGACTCCCACCCAGTCCCTGGAGCCCTGAGGGAGGGCTCTTGCTCTGCCTCCTTCTCCCACGGGGGAGGGGCAGGGACAGAGCTACCAGCCCTAGTGACCAACAGCCCCCACTTCCTCCGCAGAGAAACCACTTCAAAGGCAGCCACGGGGTGCACAGCCCAGAGGGCCTGTGGGCACCTGCTCTGGCCCCGCTCCAGGGCGCTCCTAGCACTTTCTCACTGCAGACTGGAGTTCCTCCTCTGGGAGCGGAAGTGGGAGGGGGAACCAGACATGAGGCAGGAGGAGGTCGGGGCTTGGCTGGGTGGTGGTGGCAGGGCTGGGGGGGCGGGCTCCTTGGGACATTCCTGTTCAAGCGCACTACCCGCCCCCCCGACCCCCAGGGCCAGGCAGCCCACTCACGAACATGAATCATCGCTTACAACTGCATCACCCCACGGACAAAGCTGTCCCCCCCACCTTGTGTTTCTCGCTGAAGAACATCACACATCGAAGTACATGAACTGTGAATTCGCAGGTTTGTGGGTGCCCCCACCTAAACACGGCCAGGAAAGCAGCACCCAGAGCCATCCAGAAAACTTTGTTAATTGCCCCCGAACAGCTTGGGGGTCCGCCTGCCCTGGGGGCCCCTCCGGGACATCCTCGCGGCTGTGTGGAGTGGTCTTTGGTGCACAGACCCCAGTGGGCGTCTCCTGTCTGTTCTGGTCCCATCTTTGGTGGATACAGGCCCCCTGCTTGCACAGGGCAGCATGTAGGGGGACCTGCTGGCTGGCCTGTTGCTAGCAGAGCGTAAGGACCCCAGCCCATCTCCCCACAGAGAACAGAAGACAGCCCCACACCCCACAGGCACCAGGCACAGGATGGGCCCCCCACACCAAGCTCCTTGCCCTCTGTGGAACCCACCCCTCCCATTCTCTCCTCCTGACGGAGAACCCCAAAGGGAGCAGAGGTTCCCAGGACCACGGTCAGGGGCGGAGGTCCCAGCAGCAGTGAGGGGCTATGTAGGCACCGCTGCCATGAAGTCCAGCTGGGTCCCTGCCACATGGGTCCCAGGACTCACACCACAGCTGTCCATCACCAAGGCCCAACTTCCTGACCACCTTCCACCTCTGGGGGCAGTCTGCCAGGGCCCCCCCCGATTCTGGGTCCGCACACTGCCAGGACGCGGGATCTCCAGCTCCATAAATGAGGCCTTTGAGATGGACATGCTTCCCCCACCCCCAGCCCCTGCTGGAGACTTCAAAGAGCCTGAGAACTGCACAGCCTCTGGCCAGCAACCAGTCTTCCTGCTGAGGCCTCGAGACTCCCCATCTGGTTCTGATGTGCCCGATGGGGACTTCACGGGAGGGAGACTCTCAACTTTGTGATTAGTTACGGTTATGAGGGAAATGTCTGCATGAAATCCCAAATAATCTTAAGGCCAATGATAACTTGATCTCTCGTGCCCCTGGGAGGTAAGGACTGGCCACAACTGTCCAAGCGGAGACCCACACGTAAGGAGGCTGAGAACAGGAGCGCCGAGGACCAGGCCTGGCCCACAGCAGGCCCACACGCTGCAAGCACTCAATGCGTAAACGAGCTTCATGGGGCAGCTGAAGTCCAGTGAGAGAGCAGCGTCTAGCCATGGCCACACCAGGGGGTGGGGGTTAGTGCCTGACCAGAGGGCCCAGGCCCTGCTTCCTTCACGGAGCTCCTTGAGGGCCAGCCAGGAGACAGAGTCCCAGGAGCAACCACACGGCTCCTCCGACGGGATCTCAAAGAGGCCTGGCCCAGAGCTGGGTCACAGGGGCTTCTCTGAACTCGTGTGCTCACCCTGTGGTGTCTGCGCTAAAGACCCTGGGGTAGGGTCTGCCTTCACGGGAGAGAGCATGACCCGTCAGCACTCTGTCCACGGGCAGCAGGCCTGGGAGGAGCCCATTCACCCCTGCCTGGACCCTGGGGGGACAGGGCAAGCCTTTAGAGCAGATGCTCCCATGTGAGAGAGCTGGCTGGCTGGCCATCTCCATGGAAACGAGCTGCAAGGAATGACCTAAACCTGAGCAGTCTGCATGAGTATTGATGACGTAATCATCTCTCGGGGCAGTGGGCCGAGAAGCAAGCAGTCTCACCACGGCCTGGGCCCAGCCTCTCTCTACTGTACTCTCTCTCTAGGACACTGGCTCTGCTCAGGTCACCAACTCCCAGTCGTAAAAGGGCTGCTGCGACTCCGGACATACGTCCCCATGCAGGCATACTTAAGGAGAGGCTAGGTGTCAAGCTCCCCTTGCTTGCCTGCCTCCATCAGAGGACAGACCCCTGTCCTGCTGGCTGAAGCTTATCGCAGGGCTCCCTCGTGGGGCCAAGGAGGATCTAGGACGGCCTGGGATTCTGTCAGTCCTCGGTCCCACTCACCCAATCCAGGCACAGAGACAAGGACTGACGTCTGGGTGGTAACTGACCAACACCGGCATGGGCGCAGGGCACCGTCCTTGTCACAGGTGTTCACAGCAGAGACTTTCGTTGCTGACCCCCAAATGTAGGGAGTCTCCAGCTGGGAACTTCTGACAGAACAAGCTCACAAAACACAAACCACCCCTCCGCCACCGCCACCAGCTGACTGCACAACCATGCCTACAGCACCGTGGGGGGACTTCCCGGCAGGCTCAGCCCACACGGATCCTGGCCCAGAAAGAGTGAGCAGCACACCCGATGGGGCGGAGGTCAGGGCTGGGAGGGTGCCCCGCAGACTGCCCGCTCACGACCTCGGTGTCCTTGACCCTTCTACAACCCATCTGGCTCCTGAGCTCCAAGCAGCTCTGTGTGGTGCTGAGGGGCAGGAGGGCCGGGACTGGCCCCAGGGGATGACCCCTCCCCCACACTCTGTTCACCGCCCCTCCCCCCCCCAATCAGAGGCCCCCTAATCCCTGCCATGTACAATCTCCAGAGCCACCAGGACATCCTTCCCAAGGTCCACCTCTCAGCCTCCCTCCAGCCCAGGGCTGCCCTGAAGTTCCCCAATAAAGCCACTGGTGCCCAGCCCTAGGGCTCTGGTGTCAGCCCCTCCAGCCTCTGGCCAGCCCGTCCAGGTTCCCGAGCGAAGCAAACATCTTGGTGTTCTCAGCTGGGATGTCGCAATGGAAACCTGTGGGACCTTCTCCACTCTGTGGCCCAGACTGTGAGGGCAGGGCGGCCACGGAGAGAGCTCACGTGGGGCTGGGGCTTGGCTGCATGTGACCCTGGGTCATGTTCTCTGCTGGGACACCTTGGGGGCTGGGCTCACCCAAGACCCACCTGCCTCACCCTGGGCACAGAGTCCAGCCCCAGGAAAGGAGAGCCCACGCTGCGGGAGTGTAACCCATTCACATTTATAGGCGACACAGGAGGCAGGCGGACGACACATCAGCATCTCTACTCCAGGGAACTGGCCAATTCCGACCAGAACAGCAATCAGGAACATAATTGTACAGCGTCGGGGCACGGCATCTCTGCGGGCTCAGTCCCACTCCCCGTCCCCCTCGGGGTTGTCCTCGCGCGCTGCCTCCACGTCATGGAAGTGGAAGTTGGCCATCATGTCTCGCACGGCCAGCATTAGCCTGTTCAAGCCTTGGTTGTGGTTCGGACCCCCAGCCCCTCCGTCCTCCGGCCGCTCTCCCTGCCGCAGTGAAGACTCGTCTGAGCTGGGGCTGTCCTGGGTCCTGAGGCCCAGGGCTCCCACCCCAGCTCCCCCAGGACCCTGCTGGGAAGAGGAAGCTTCAAACCCAAACACAAGGCCAGGCCCCCGTGCGAGGTCCAGGAGCCATGCCTGGGGGAGGGGCTGAGGTGGCCGCAACCGTTTCAGGCAGGCTTGTCCCGGCCTCCTGAGCAGGCTGCGGGTGTCCGCGGCCCGGCCTGAACCCACACGGCAGAGAGAGGCCAAAGCGTGCTCACGTACCTCCATGGTGTAATTAGGCAGTAGAGACCGGAAGAAGAGGGCAATCGTGTTTCCGCGGCTGACGGGACTCAGCCTGAAGGGGAAGGAAGGTCAGAGGGCGCGGCTGTGCGCCCTGGGGCTGGGGGCAGGGCGCGGCAGCTGGGGCGCAAGCTCAGGCCTCCCAAGGAAGGTCACCCAGAGGGGGCGGGCCCTTGGGGACCTGGCTAGCTGAGCTCAGCAGAGAGCGGAGGGTCACCCACCACGGCTCAGTGGCTCACTTTTGAGAAAAGCCATGCAGGGGCTACAAAGTGGTCACGTGAGGAGAAGGTTCCAGAGTGTGCTGGGGAGTGCCCTCCTAGTAAGACATGGTGCTGGAGTCCAGCTCCACTGGCCATTTGAAGACTGGTGGCCTGGGGCTGGCACAGCCCTTCACTCCTCAGGCCTACACTGTCCAGCAAGGCAGCTCTCTGAACCCACCAACATTAAAAATGTGTAAGTGTCACCTTGATCGATTTAAGAACTAAAGTGGGCACTCTTTTCCTAGAAGCATGCAGTCCAACTTTTAAAACGTTAATTCAGTTAAGAAAAAGCTTTTTATTCTACATAACGTGCTCAACTGAAGCCTGGAGAGGGCACGCATTCTGGAATGGAAATGCCTGCCTGGGACTTCCAGAGCTACAGGCTGTGCTGACAGCCTGTGGTAAGGCCACCACTCAGCCTGGAAAGCCACAAGGAAAGCAGAAGGCAGCTTTCCCATGATCCAAGGTGAAGCGCCGTCCCACTCCACTGCAGCTCTCCTGGGCTGGGCCACACAGGCCCTTCTCAGTTCGCAGGGCCCCAGGCACCAGCAGACTCGGGCTGTGGCTTTGATACTACGCTGCCTGCTAGATACGCATGTAACACGGCTCCGTGGCGCCACACAGGCCACAGGGCGCAGCTGGTACGTTCCTCCAGCTTCCCACTGCTACGTCCGACACCTGCTCTAGGACCCCACGGGCAGACACTCCTTCGTCAGACAAGCAAGCGAAAGGACATGCTGGCAAAAGCGGACCTACGACCCCGCGTCACCCTGTCCTCAGGGGCCTGGGTCTGGAGGCGGCAGGGGGCCCCCCAGGGAGCCGGAAGCACTGACCTCAGAGCTACACAAGCAAAGGAGCAAAGCAGGAGGCGGAGAGGTACCTCTCGGGTCTGACGTAGGAGTAGATCGTGTCCAAAGGAGGCAGAGGGTCAAAGCCCATCACAGACTGCGTGGTCACATCCTTCAGAAAGGGAAGCAGACCCATGGTGAAGCCCCGCTGTGCCTCCAACAGACCTCCAGCTGATTCCAGCCTGGACCAGTCTCTCCACGAGGAGTCCGTCAGCCAAACAGAATCGGTCCTTGGCTGCACGGCTGCGTCTGCTGGACGCCGGGTGAAGGGTGGGGACAGCCTTGCTTCCACTGAGACAGGTACTCTGCCCCACTCAGATGGCCAAGGATGCCTGTCAGCCAAAGGGCACACGCAGCAGGGGAGGAGCAGAAAGCCACACTCCCTGTGCCAGCATCTCTCACCAGAGTGCCCCAGGGCCCCCGCTCTGAGCCCTGGGAGGTCAGCCGGCCAGGAGCAGCCCCCCTCTCAAAACCCCAGCTGTGAGGGAAGGGCCCGCGGGTGACAAAGCCCCCGTTTCCAGGCCCTCTCCCTTACCGGGGGAAGGGCAGCAACAGCCTCCTTGACCTCGGACAGGACCACGTGCCGGTGGATGTTCCTGGGCGCTCGCTGGTAGAGCATCTTCCGCCTGAGGCCCGGGAAGGAGAGGCGTAGGCTTGTGGCACAGAGCCCGCCCTGGCCCCACGGCGACCCCTGTGACCAGCACCCCAAGCACAGGGCTTCACCACCCACCAGGCCGGGTGCCGCCCCCCTTCGCCCCCACCGGCCCCCAGGCCCACCTGCTCTCACACGCTGCCACTGCAGGGTCCCCAGAGTCCACCGCCTGCAGAACCTCCTGGACGTTCTCCTCCAGCCAGCTCATGGTGGCAGGCTCCTTCCAGAGGAAGTGTGACCTTCCAAGGTACAGGCTCACCAGCTGGCTTAGGGCGGGGGGCTGGCTGCGGGAAACAGGGGCTCATGAGCTGGGCCCGCCAGGGCATGGACTCCACATACCCACCAGCCCTGGGGGGAGGCCCAGGGGCCCGTCCAGCAGCCTGGGGGCGGAGCAGGTTGCCCAGAAGGGCTGCTGAGCTGGGACAGGCCGCTGCCCAGACGTGGGGATACACAGGCATCTGCTTCCACAAAGTGTGTACTTTTTAGTAAGAACAAGGTCTTTAACAGAAAGGGCACGCGTAGGTCTATGCAGGCAGAGATGCCGGAGGAACTGTGCTGGTTTACTGAGAGGGTCTGAGCACGGCCGGCTCCCACAGTGCATGTTTTCCTTTTTTTTTTCATGAGACATTTGGGCAAGGCAGTTGGTGCGCACACAGCTGAGTGACTAACACCCACAGGGTCACCAACCCCAGCCAGCAGGGCTGGCGCATCAGGCCCCACACCCCGCCCACTTCTCAGCAGGAAGGCCCGTGCTTGGGGCTGCATGTGGCCCATGTGCCGGCCGGCGCTGCGTCCAGCCCTCCACAGTGGGAGAACCATCTGGCTGCCAAGGTCCCTGCAGTGAGCACCCAGCAGGACTCTCCCCGGGGCGGGCGAGAGCTGTGATGGCCAGCCTCACGAGCCTCCGGTCTGAGTGAAAACGGTCCCCGGGCTCTGCTCCCAGGGGCACCCCACGACCTGTGGGCAGGCACTGTCCTGTCTTTACCTGATCTCGGCCTCCGGGCCAAAGAAGCGGTGCATGGCGACAGCGGCATCGGGCCGCACGCTGCAGTACTCGAGCAGAGGCAGGAGCACTGCAGGAGGAAGCAGGGGCCCCCAAGGGCATGTGACAGGGTGAAGCCAGTCCGCCCGTACCAGCCCCCAGGGGGCCTCTGCCACCTCGGACAGGGTCTCTGCCCTGCTGCCTCCCAGGGGCCCCGTGTGCATCCGAGGGCAGCCCCACGAGGCGTCCCCACACACTCCACCTGCGGGCTACTGGAGGGGCCGGCTCAAGGGGTTCGGGCTTTGGGTGCAGACACTCGAGACAGCACTCTCCCTCCGAGCACTGGAGGCCGAGTGGCCAGGGACAGGAAACAGCAGGGCAGCTCAGTGGGCAGCAGGACCCCCAGGCTGTACGGAAACGCCACCGGCAACCATTCCACGGCTGCCAACAGACCCGAGGCTGTACGGAAGCCCCGTCCGTCGTCCCACGGCTGCCAACACCGCCGGCCCCACACGAACAGCTAGCGCCCACCAGGGGCCTCGCCTCCTCGCTACAAGCAGCTCGATGAGGAAGGGTCAGTTCTCCCAAGACTTGGCCCGGCAGCCACGTGTGTTAGGCCCAGACGTACGAGCAGGCACTGAGAACGCTGTCTGGTGGGAACCCTCACTGACACGGGCTTCGATCCTGTCCGGCCCCCTCCTCTCGCCTGCGCCCCCGCGTCCACACCCCCCGCTCTGTTCTGTCCCTGGCACCTCGTGTCAGCTGATACGCCGTCCCCTTCAGCTCATTCCGCTGGCGGCTCCCTGCCCTAGGCTGTGAGCCCGAGAGGTGGGGACCTTGGCTGCCTCCTCTGCCTGGGACGCAGCAGGCCCACGGAGGTGAAGGGTGACTCACGGGGCTGTGGGGACAGTGTGCCTGAGCCACGTGGCCAGTCCCTGGCACACAGCCCTCTGGGAAACCGCACGTGGCAAGAGGGCCCAATCCACCAGGACCCTGACAGGATAGGAGGCTGCTCTCTGATCTCCTGTCACCACCGAGATCAGCCCGCAGGACTCTGTCCCCACACGGACACTGGCCCATGACTCCAGAAAGCTCAGGGAGGGTGCAGGAGCCTGTGCTGTGCAGTCCCAGGACAACCTTGTCTCTGAGTTCTTCAACTCCCTGAGAAGTGCAGTCTGCGGACCGGGCCCCTCCAGCACGGCTCTGCTGACACCCTGCAGCTCAGGCCCCTCCCTCTAGAAAAGACCTGTTTTCTGAGAGCAGGTTTTTCTCTGTCAATATTGAAACACTCATCCTAAAACCCCAAGACAGTTGGAGACCAAAGTCACTTCTGACTTGCTCAGCTTTCGAACTGTGCTTGGGGCGAGGGGCTGATGAGGGTGCACCCACCTCCAGGGAACATGGTGAGGGCCTGTCGGATCAGGACAGACGCCTGCTCCCTAGCAGAGCTCAGCTCCTGTTCTGGGAGGTCTGCTTGCTGACTCAACAGGAAATAGGCCAACGGCACAGAGAAGGCGAAATTTGGGAGCTGAGACAGGTTCCGATGAGCCTGCAAGGGCCGGAGAAACCAAGTCTGGAGCGCGGATGCGGCAGACGAAAAGGACGCACCATTTCCAGACGCTCCAAGTCTGAGCCCTGGCGATGAGCACAAGCGTCGTGCTGGCATCTCTCTACTTGGCGTAAAGAACTTCATGGCACGTCTGGGGGCTTTCTCTTGGCAGGAGACAAGTAACAAGGCCGGGGTGGTGGTGGTGGCGGGGGCGGGGGGGATTTCGACAGGGACAGAAGAGAGGAAGGTCCCAGGGGAGGTGGGCTCAAGTGGGGTCACAGGTGCCCACCAGCAGGCAGCCCGTGCTCACCCACAGTGGGAAACTCGGGAAGCCCGGGTCCAACGAGGAGCGTCCCTCCCCCTGCTGGGACCTGATCACATCCGTGAACATGGCCGAGCACTTTGCTGGCCTTTCTCTATGTGTCCGTAACAGACAACACACAACGGGCCAGGTTTTCTCCACTAAAGCAGGGCCATGGTCTCCACAGTTCAGCAAACATTCCCCTTTAGCCCTGCTGTGGAGCGGGGGTGAGCTCCCTGGAGCTGCATTTGGGGGCTCCAGAAACTTCTGTAAACTAGGGGGACTCCTCGGCGAAAGAGCCAAATGAAAGGGCTCAGAGTGACTCACGTATGTGGTCATTTCTCAGTGACACCCACCAGCCCCGCCTCACGGGAGGTGGTAGGGTCACACATCTCCGAGACGGCACCGTCCAACAGAAACATATTTTCTAGCCGCCGAATTAAAAACAGAACACGTGAAATGAATGTTATTACTTTTACACTTAGCCCTAACCCTAAAACAGCGCCACTGCAACACACCATCACCATCAAGGTCAGCGGTGAGGCAGTGCATTTTTTACAGTTCTGCCTTGAGGTCAGGACCACGGCGGTGTGGGTATGTGTGCGTGCGTGTGTGTGTCCGTCCCATAGGGGCCCCGCCCCCCACAGCTCTGGCGCCTGCGGAAGCAGCAGCAGCCCAGAGGGAGGCAGGGAGGAAGGGGCGCGTACCCACCTCCCACTCCTGGAAGAGGCGGATCAGGTACTCGTAGTTGCGTGCCCGCAGGGCCAGGTGGTCGATGAGCAGCAGCATGCACAGGGGGTCCTCGTCGGGCTCCAGGCTTGGGGGGCGGCACAGGAGAGAGGGTGCCGCGTGGGCAGGGGTGGGCAGCTACGGGCGCGGGCCGCAGGGACCCCGGGCGTCAGCTGTGGGCGCTTACCTCAGGATGAGCTTGCAGAACTCCAGCGCCGTGCGCGGGCAGCCGCGCTTCTCTAGGAAACTCATCTGTTTGTAGAGGGCCAGGTAGAAGCTCCTAGACCCAACACAGTTCCTGGTGAGCCAGAGCAGCCGCAGTCCCCCCACCACAGTGCTGCCCACTACGCACTGGCGCTTCCCAGGCAGCCCGGGCGGCGCAAAGGGTCACGAGCGTTCCTCAGTCTGCGGGCCCAGTTACATGGGTCCCCAGGGAGCGCAACAAGCTCGCCATTAGCTCGGATCGTCCTGGTTTGGGTTTACTGTTCAGCATTTCGGGGAAGAGCCGACCTCTCCTCCCATCACTACTGTGGGAACCTCCAGTCCCAGGAGCGGCTAGGGGGCTGCTGCCGGGGGTCAGGTTCGCTGAGCTGGATCCTCCAGGGGGACTGGGACTGTTACCAGTGGACACCACCCTGCTGGGCCTGCACGTGTTAGCCCGTTATAGCCTGTCTCCAAGAACCAACAATTCCACTGGAGAGCCAAGTGCAACGTACACAGAACCAGACAATCGTGCAGTAGGGGTCCAAGTGTCCTGGGACCCAGGCTGACGGCCAAGGTGTGTGTGTAGGACATGAGCAAGGCTGATGGAGGCCCTGGTGGGTGAAGAGGGCACGAGGACAGGACACACCCGTCTCCCCCGCAAGGCCCTGAAGGCCAGGCCGAGGGCAGGAATCAGAGCTGAGGAGCGCGGGTGCCAGAGCAGGGCTCTGGGGCGGGAGACACATCTGTGAGAAGAGTGTCGCGCGGTCTCCCCTGTTCAGTGCAGGGAGCGGGATCAGACTGCGCTCAAACAGCTCGATGATGGAGCAGCGCAGGACTGCCCACAAAACGTTCCAGAGCATTCCAGAATCCTGGGGCACAGATCCTTGTGTCCAAATAGACAAGAAAACGCAACTACACACCCCCTGATCAAGCAGGGGCTTATCAGACTCATTTCTCTCAAGGACAAATGTAACCCCAGGCTAGCCCAACCCATCTGTCTTTGAGTCCAGGCCACTTATGTTCAGGTTACAAACACAGTGAGACCCCCTGGTGTGAGTCAGCAGGTGGGACAGCTCGAGGACAGACCCCTGCCACCTGCCCTAGCTGCACCTACATGGGTACTCACGTCCCGCCACCACGCTGACCCACCTCCACACACCTGCCACCCTGGAAACGCACCTGTTCTCGGGCCTGCGGTAGTCCAGCCGGCAGGTCCCACTGGTGAGGCTGAACAAGGGGTGGAAGGCGCACTCCATGCTGTACAGCGCTCTCTCTGAGGGCCACACGGACACCGGGGGAGGGGTCACGGCCAGCGCACGGCACCTCCAAGCCTATCCCCCAGGGCTCACAAAGAAAGCTCTCAAAGGAAGAAGGGAGCACAGCAAGGGTTCTGGAAAGTGCCATGGCGCAGCCCTGACCCTGGGGATCACGAATGCCACTCTGTGCACTGACCTCACGCAGAGGGACGACTTTCTAGACAGGAAGATACAAACACACGTCCTCACAAAACCCACATGCACACATCCACAGCAGCTCAGTCACGGGACCCAAGAAGTGGAAACTACCCAAGTGTACACCAAGTAACACACCAAACACAGCCCGTCCCCACTGCGGAGCATCATCTCACCGAAGAGGAGGGAACCCTGAAAACATGAGGGTAAATAAAAAAAGCCAGGCCAGGGTGCCTGGGGGCTCAGTCAGTGACGCATCTGCTTTTGGCTCAGGTCATGACCCCAGGATTGTGGGATCGAGCCCCGAGTTGGACCCCAAGTTCAGTGGGGAGTCTGCTTGGGATTCTCTCTCCTTCTGCCCCTCCCGTCACCTCTCTCCCCCCCTTCCTCTCTTAAAAACAGCCCTGGAAATGGCTGTGTATGGCCAGCACCTTCTGGGACAGCGCCTGCGCCTCCTCAGCAGAGGGGGTGCTGGGCCCGGTGGCAGGGCCGGGCGCCCAGACGGACTCTTACCAACGAGGTCTCGGGCCATCTCCTGATCCTCCTGAAAACGACAAGCATCACTGAGCTGCAGCAGCGAGTCCACGTGGTATGGGCTAGTCTGGAGCAGAACCTAGAAGCAAAGCGGGGACGCTGCTGGGGCCACAGGCCATGCCTCCTGGACAGCCAGCAGCAAGGCAGCAGCCCCAGGCGGGGCTCTCAGTCACCGAAACCAGGCTCACTGGTGCTGCTAAGCTGCATCACCAACCAGGCCTGTGGTGGGAGCAGGGGCTCCGTGCCCCAGGACCTCTACCTTTACCCTCTGCCAGTCCCCCCAGCCCTGGGATCCAGGCGTACAGCAGGGGTCAGAGGAGACAGAAGGAGAAAGGGCTTGTGGGCCGAGGGACTGCAGGCTGGGATCCAGGTGCGGGGCAGCCTGGTAACTGAGAGGATGTACGCTGGGCAAAGACGCTCTGGGGACACACGCACCACGATGTTATTGGGCTCCATGGACTCCACCGCGGCCAGAAACTTGTGCTGGGTCTGCTGGTACTCCTCACTGTGCTCAAAAGCAAAGGAGGAGAGACCCTTCTTGGACTCCAGCAGCCTCATCGACAGACCTGCGGGGAGGGCAGCATCAGGCCCCTCCTGTGACCCCCACGAGCAGGCTCGGGCATACTCCACTGAGTCCCCGTCAGAGCGTCTACCTTCCCACAATGCCCAGGGCTGACTGCCTGTGGTGTGGTTTACACCAGCTTCCCGCTTAAGCTTTTCCCAGGAAGAGGCTGCTTCCCCGATGGGTGTGGCCAGATCACCCGTGTCCTACGACAGCAGAGATGATGCCACCGCCCCCCCCCCCCATCTGGCTGGGCTTAAACACCAGGCAGAGCCCAGATCCAGCCGGGCACGGGAGACAGTGGGAACCCTTTCTCCTCCTGCCAGAAACTGGGTGTACGAAGCCGTTTCTTCCTGGGAGCCTTCTGAAGCAGCATGAAATGGGTAAATGGCTCCAGGCTCCTCTCCTGCCGTACCACGGAGCCAAGGAAACTCATCTGCCCTGGCTCGGGGCTTCTGCGAGGAGCTTCCCGTGTCCATGCTGCTGGCACACGGGACATGGGCAGGGCGGGGCCGCCACATGCTCCCTCCATGACGACGATGGGTGCCCTTGTCTGCACCCTCTCTCCCGCCCCAGTCAGGCCCTATACCCAGGGACTCTCAGATACGGGGTGTTTACGCCATACCCCAGGTGCTTCTGCACAGTTGCTGATCTTAAGTTCTACAGACTTACTCGCTGGCAACAAAGTACAAACGATCACAACTGGAAAATGAACCAGATCGCTTCCTACAATACAGTATCCACAGGAGAAAAGTAGAAAAAAGCTGCATGAAACCCTATATGAGAAAACATGCAGCTGGCGTATGGGGGGCCAGGGGATCCTGGGTCCTCCAGCGCCAGGCTACAAAGCCCACACAGCCGCGTACCTGCTCTGCCAAAGCCGCAGCCCCTCACCTGGTTTGGTGTACCGCGGCCAGGTGCTCTTCGGGGTTGTGAGCCAGGTACACTTGGGGTACACTCGCTGCCTCTGCCTCGGCCTGGGGAGAACAGACATGCTCACAGCTTCCCTTCACTGCCTGACCCCTGCAGGGACCATGGAAACAAAACTGTGGGGAAGGGAAGGATGGGGCAGGGGTGGCAGAGCTACGGCCAGGACACAGGACCCTCAGGGTGCCTGGGGAGCTCAGCTGCTCAGTCTGTCTTCAGCTCAGGTCACGATCCAGGGGTCCTGGAACTGAGCCCTGCTTCGGGCTCCCTGCTCAGCGGGGAGCCTGCTTCTCCCTCTCCCTCTGCTGCTCCCCCTGCTTATGCTCTGTCAAATAAATATATAAAATCTTAAAAAAACAAACAAACAAACAGAATAGGACCACCACCAGACGAAACTAGAAACTGTCACCTAAATGACCAAACAATCAGAGAAAGAAAAACAGAAAAGGGGCGCCTGGGTGGCTCAGTGGGTTAAAGCCTCTGCCTTCGGCTCAGGTCATGATCTCAGGGTCCTGGGATCCAGCCCCGCATCGGGCGCTCTGCTGGCGGGGAGCCTGCTTCCCCCTCTTTCTGCCTGCCTCTCTGCCTACATGTGATCTTTATCTGTCAAATAAATAAATAAAATCTTAAAAAAAATAGAAAAACAGAAAATCTATAGTCCAGCAAAATAGCAGAAAGGATAAAAAGGAAACCAAAGTAGAACACTGCAAATAAAGACGTGGGGAAGGGTGAGCCTGTCGGCGCCCCGTGGAAGGAAGCCATCTGCATCCCTAAGGACCAGGCCGGACAAACGCCCCGCCAGACGGGCACAGAGGACAAAGGGACGGCCTCTGTGCCTCTGCGGTGAGGAGGCCCTCTCCTCCCCTCGCAAGACGCCACCAGCGCAGCAACAGGTTTTGAAAAGGGAAAAATGGTAACCATGAAAAGAACTGGTGTAGCAGGACACTGACGTCAACACGCTGCTGAGTGGGAATGACCAAGACAGAGCATGAGGGGGCAGCGGGAACAGGAGGCCCGGCTCCCGAGATGCTGTGCCTGGATGGCCCCCTCCCCTTGGCCGTGTGCTCCACCTCCGTTATCCGGGGGTCTCTACAGGGGCCAGACCGCCCTCTTGAAGCTGTGGCCACAAACAGGTTATATATGGTCACTGGGGCTTTTTTTTCTTAAGCTGAGTAACAGGCAGGTGGACATGTGGACGCTCTTCTCTATACTTTGATAATCTGAACCATTTCATTGAGAAAAAAAAGTATGAGTAAGAACTGGTCTGTATTAGGAACAGGAGAAAAAAGCACGTTTCTTCTCCCAACAAGAAGGCAAAACTGCAGGAGAAAAAACATGGCACCTGAAAATCATGGTCAAAATCTAAAGAAAACTCATCATTACCTATAAAATTTTGAGTTTCTAACCCTGAAATCTTAGCCAGCTTAATTTTTCTCAATTAGCAGCAAATCCAACTCTGGGATAAGTCTGATCTTTGTTATGTAACAGTTCTCAGTGTTTGATGACTTCTGGGAGACGCAGCAGGAAACGCTCTGAGAAATGCTCAAACAAGGGTCTGTCTGCAGGACTGTGTGTCGGAGGGGTGGGTGTTCAGCTTTCTGGACCCCCAGCACCGAGGCCGGCTCTGATAGGGAGCGCGGACGCTCAGAACTGCCTGGTCCCCCGAACCGCAGATAGAGCCCAGCCGTGCACTGAGCAGGGGAGCAGGGAGACATCAGGAGGACAGTGGGAGGGCTGTCCCTCCCGCTGTCGGGGGAAAGAGACATGCATAGGCCTCTGCAGGACGGAAGGCGCTGCCAGAGAGGACGACCAGAAACACGCCGAGTCCACCTGTGCGCAGGGTAAGAGATGAGGGAGACGAGGGAACCGGAGCTTCTCAGGGAAAACTTTGGTGGGACTTCAAGTATTCAATCGATGTTCTAGAAGCATGCTACTACTCCAAATACAATAACTACAATCACTGTGAACGACCATTTACACAAATGTAAGACTGGGCAGAAATAGGAAGGAACAGCAAAGACGGACCAAGCCGACCCAAACCAGTGGAACAGGGTGGGGAGAGATACGCCGTTCAATCAGGTGACAAAGAGGAACATCGTGAAGTGACAATGGTTTTCATCAACATTCTGAAAGAAGACAAAGTAGAAATCCTTGTGTCCTGAATAACTTAACACCCAGGATAAAACCAAAAACCATTAGCAAATAACAAGAACAACTGCTGGTCGACAGCATTAGACAGAACTGTAAACCCCACCCCCACCGCAGGGCAGACAACAGCGGCTGTGGTACTCGGAGGGCAGTGGAGAACTCGAGCTGACCGCACACGGGGAGGGCCACTTCTCGGTGGTTTCACTAGAAATGACCCCCAGCTGCAGGGGACCACAGCCGACACAGCAGCCGACAACTGTGCCCTGGGGCGCGTGCACCCCCTCATCCACCTAGAACCCAGCCAGGCAGAACCAGGTGATGCGGCACACGGCAGAAGGGCCCAGACGGGGGCAGTACGGCCCCCAAATGGTGATCTTGGAGGGGGGCTCAAAGGAAACAATTCTATTCTAAATTGCCCCAATTTTTTTTTTTTTTAAAGATTTTGAGAAAAAGAGAGCGCGCACATGACAGCATGTGTCTGCAGGGCTGGAGGGCAAAGGGAGAGAGAGAGAGAGACAAGCAGGGCTCTAAGTGCAGAGCCCAAAGTGGGGCTCAATCCCAGGACCCCAAGATCATGACCTGAGCTGAAAATAAGGATCTGATGCCCAAGCGACCAAGCCACCCTTGCCTCAATTTTTTTTAAACCAAGCATTTAATTCTACATTTAGAAAAAATACATATACTGAAAAGCCAAAGCTTCTGCCAGTGTGGAAGTTCGCGGTCACAACCGGCCTCAATGCTGGGGGTCAGGAAAGCCAACACCCACCCCTTCGACACACAGTCCTGCAAACAGACCCTCGTGTTCAGAGCATTTCTCACTGCATCTCCCACAGGTCGTCAAGCACTGAGAACTGTTACATAACAAAACCAGACTTATCCCAGAATCAACCTTGTGTTGGCTTTGCTGCTGAGGGAGAAACAAAAATTAAGCTGGCCAAGATTTCAGTGCTAGAAGCGCAAAATTTTAGGACCTCCAGAATCTCTGTAAAATTGTGACACACATGCTAGCAAAGGCAGCGTGAGGGTTGGAGCCCAGTGCTCACGGAAACAGTCAAACATCAGCTCCTCCCTGACCCTTCAGGTTCCGAAGAATTTGCAGAACCAGAAATTCGAAGGCTTTCCTTTGGCGAGGAGCTGTACCTCCCCTCCCCCAACGTTCAGAGGCCTTGAGAATACTCCCACACATTTTTTAGAACAAACCCAGTGTTGTGCTTACCTTTGTTCCCCAAGGACAGCTCGAGCACCAAAATACCTTTTCAGCTCTGTGTCTGGATTCAAGTGTCTAGAAAATTGAACATTTTACAACGAAAAATGAAACGTAGTTCTTTTACGAGTCTGGGGATTCTGAAAGGTCACATAAAACTCAGCAGGCAGAACGGCTACTCTGACATGAAGGACAGCTGGCAGCCTGCATTCCTCCAAACCATGCGGGTCGCAAACAGAGGCGGCCAGGACTGGGGCTGAGTCAGAGCAGCCTCAGGCCTACAGACCAGATCAAGGTGGGCTCACTGACATAGGGAAAAAAATAGCTTTTGGAACACTGGCAACAGTCTCTTTAGTAAGAACGAGGTTTCAATAGGCATCTACTAGGACAAGAGAGGAATAATTTATCACAGAACGACATCTTACTTCAATACCATTCAAGAAAAAAACATTCCCAGATACATGAAGCTGAAGGACGGGTCACTGGAAACAGTATTTCCCCTTTCCTTCTTTCTCCTTGCTCCTATTGCCTAAATGTTTGGCAATAAACCTACATTGCTGGGGCGCCTGGGAGGCTCAGTGGGTTGAGCCCCTGCTTTCGGCTCAGGTCATGATCCTGGGGTCCTGGGATCAAGCCCCGCATCAGGCTCTCTGCTCAGCAGGGAGCCTGCCTCTCTGCCTACTTGTGATCTCTGTCTAATAAAAAAATAAAATCTTTAAAACAAAATAAAACAGGGATGCCTGGGTGGCTCAGTCGGTTAAGCATCTGCCTTCAGCTTGGGTCATGATCCCGGGGTCCTGGGATAGAGTCCCACCTCAGGCTCCTTGCTCAGCAGGGAGCCTGCTTCCCCCTCTCTCTGCCTCTGCCTGCTGCTCTGCCTGCTTGTGCTCTCTCTCTCTGACAAATAAATAAATAAAATCTTTAAAAAACAACAAATCTACATTGCTTTTAGATACAGGACGTCTTTTTCAAATGTTTTTTTTCCTTTTCAGGGAGTCTGTGTCTCAGCAGAGGGGAGAGAGCTGTACCTGTGCTCCACATACAGGACGTGCTTCTTGGAGCTAAGGGGAGGCGGCCCAGGGCGGTTGAAACCACTGCTGTCCTCAATCCTCTCCAAGATGCGATCAATATCTTCCAACCCATTTTCCTAAAAACACCAAAACAATATATTAATCACCACAATGACTTTATTTTAAATGCTTTAATAATAACAAAATTATTTTTATAAGAAACCTGCATTATATTGTTTACATTCCGAAAGACATTATAATCCCAATACTGAGTACTGCAAATTTATTTAGAAAAAAGGAGAGAGTTCAGCATTGGCAGGACCACAGAGCCAGAAGGACACTTGAAGGAACTCAGTCACAAGCCCAACTGCTAGTCCTATAGGAGTGCCACCTCTCCAGATGGGACTCGGGACCAGAACGACCAGTGACAAGTCCAGAAAGCTACAACCTCCTCAGGAGACACTGCATCTGATGGTGAAGACTGAAGGAAGCAGGGTTCCGACAACAGAGCGCACCCAGAGGCTCACACCTCACCATCCCGTCAGTCTAGAAGCCTAGAAAAAGTTCAGGGCACGGGGCCAAAAGACCGAGAAGGGGCTCTGCCGGCCAGAGAATGTCACTTCAGATGGTGGCCAGGACGTGGATATCAAGAGTGAGGGGGTCTAACCCTCAAGGAACGAAGTGAAGGAATACCAGCCAAACTTGGTTCATGACTTTCCTGACCCCTCAACTAGAATCCTAATGGGAAGAAATTAAAACACTAAATACAAATGAACTGCTTCAACCACCACCTTGAAAAACAGCCATATGCACATACCAAAATTTCTCCTGTAGTGTTTTTCTTATTTTTCTGTTTCTTTTTCTTCTTTCGGAGTTTGCCACTTATATTAGACTAAGAAAAGAAGCACATTTTGGTCAATGGAAAAAGACAATAAAATGCTAAAATCTGACAACGAAAGCAGCGAGCTGAAGAGGGACATGGGACCCTAAGAGACTCCCCGGGCCCAAACCACCCACCCGTCTGCCCTCTGCTCTTGTCTTTCATTTTGCCAACCACCCTCCCTACCACACGGAGCTGCCCTGGAGATGGGGCCCCTGCACATCCCCCTGCACACCTCCCCCCATGCTCTTGGTGCCGCTGCCAGAATCCCTCTGGTGCCTCCACCAGGCCGCCTCCCTCCTTGCAGTGTCCAGCCCCCCACCATCCCGAGCTCAGGCGGGGGTCCACGCCACCCATGATTCAGCTCTCTCCGGCTGCACTTGTCCATCACCTGCTGCACAAACAAGCAGAAGCCCCCACCAAGAGACCCTCTCCTATGCCACGCACCACAGCCACACTGCGACACTAACCGGAGTCGCAGGTCCTCAAGGCCTGGCACCCCCAAAGCCCCGCCCACCAGACCCGAGCTGCAGCCACACAGTCCCAGAGCACACACAGGCTGCCGAGCACAAGCAGACCCTCCCCAAGTGTGCAGGCATGTCGTGTGCTAGGGAACCTTGTCGAGGGGACCCTGTATGTGCCCCCCTTAAGAGCTTCCTGCAAATCTTCTCCAGGGTCCCAAGGAAATTGTGGGGCAGCTGCAAGGGCCAAAAATGACAGCACAGAGTGGGTGTGGTGGCTCCCCATACCTGCTCCGGGGGCGCTGCCCTGTCAGCCACTTCTCCAGCCTTCTTGCGGTCTGCACCTCCACTCTGCGACCTCCTTTTGTTCCCGGACACCACCGCACCCGGGAGCAGACCATCGGGTCTCTCCCCATTTAGCACAGGTCCCTCCTCCAGGTCTTCGATGTTGATCTGGAGAGAAGGAGGTGAGAACAAGGACGTTCCAGGTGTCCCGGTCACAGAGTAAACGGTGACACTGAGCTGCGTCAGAGTGGAAAGCGGGGCAGAGCTGGGGCGGGGAGACCTATGCAGGGCCGCTCTGAGGTCACATTGGGAAGAAAAACACCCATGTCGATGCGCCCAGCAGAGCCGTGGTTCTTACCTTCTCAATACACCCTGCTTTAGGGTCATCTTAGTCAACGAACTCCAGAGATGCTAGGGCCCAGGGTGGCCCCACGTGTCTCTGTCTTTACAGCTGACATAAGGAAGAATCCCCAAACCTTACAAGCTCTCTCCCTTGCTGACCACCACCCCAGGGCAAAGATCTCTCAACAGCCCGTTCATGTTCCTTCCTGCTACCTAGAGCTCTAGCTCAGTTCATCTACAGCAGCCAACAGGACAAGGAGCTAAAGAAAAGGTATGTAGGGACTGACTTACCTAGAGACTCTTCCCTAATAAAAGGAGCTCACACAACAGAACCTTGCACAGCAGTACAAAAGAGTGAACTGTGCACACCCACTCACACTCACACTCTGGAGGCAAGACGGGGGTGGGGTGGGTACAAGTCACTGGACAAGTTCTGGCCCTTCAGCCAGTCAAGGAATAAACAAACAAAGAGGCCAATACAGAACAATGATGATGATGTTTCATCAGCCGAATGGGATGGACCCCATCTACTGCACTCAGGTCCAAAAATAAATAAAACTGAGTCTTCAACTTAGGGCATCTGAAAAATATAAAGCTCAAAACATAAAATAAAAATACGATCTACTTTAACCCCCACAACCCTGAGATAACTTTCTTATTTATTTATTTAAAAAAGATTTTATTTATTTCTTTGACGGACAAGTAGGCGGAGAGGCAGGCAGAGAGAGAGAGAGAAAGAAGCGGATTCCCCTCTGAGCAGAGAGCCCGATGTAGGGCTCGATCCCAGGACCCTGGAATCATGACCCGAGCCAAAGGCAGAGGCTTAACCCACTGAGCCACGTAGGCGCCCCAACTTTCTTTTTTAAAATTGAGATCCAGGGGCGCCTGGGTGGCTCAGTGGGTTAAGCCTCTGCTTCTACTCCCGATCTCAGGGTCCTGAGACGGGCTCCACCTCTTAGGCTCTCTGCTCCACGGGGAGCCTGCTTCTCTCTCTGCCCTCTCCCTGCCTGTGCTCTCTGTCAAATAAGTAAAATCTTAAAAAAAAAAAAACCAAAAAAACAAAAAAAACCCTTATATTGGGTTGGGGGGGAAGGACGCCTGCGTGGCTCAGTCAGTTAAATGTCTGCCTTCCACTTGGGTAATGACGCCAGGGCCCCGGGACTGAGTCCCACATCCGGCTCTGTGCTCAGGGGACGCTGCTTCTCCCTCTGCTGCTCCGCTTTGCTTCTGCTCACTTTCTCTCACAAAAAAGAGAGAGAGAGAACAAATCTGAGATCATCCTGTACCTGGTGAATTTTCACTGATTTTTTTTTTTCTTTTTGAATCTACTGTCTCAGCTGGGAAACTATCAAAGAAAAGAAAGCAGGAACAAGTTTTGTATCCTTTGGTTTTGCTTGCTTTGTTCACCAAGGGAAATTTCCAAGTGGAAAAGATAAATTTCAGGAGTATGTTATGTTTGTCTGTCTATAAATCCATTCCTGACTTGAAAACGCTAGAATCCTACCAAAGTATCATCTGTCCCAGCACTACCCAATACTATGGAGATTCCTACTATGGATACTTTTTGAGTGAGAGCGCCAGGGGCCCAGGTGTGGTCTGGTTGGTTTAGATTTGGGAACAAAGAAAGAAAACTGGACTGAGGCCTCCTGGGGCATTTCCTCTCAACAATGGAGAGAACTGGCACCCAAGCTCTCTCCAGCATTCAGCCAAATGGTACCTCCAACGCAGTGAAGCTGGGTGCCAGCCGACTATTTCTTTTTTTCCCTTAAGATTTATCTCTTGGGCACCTGGGTGGCTCAGTGGGTTAAGCCTCTGCCTGCGGCTCAGGTCATGATCTCAGGGTCCTGGGATCGAGTCCCGCATCGGGCTCTCTGCTCAGCGGGGAGCCTGCTTCCTCCTCTCTCTCTGCCTGCCTCTCTGCCTCCTTGTGATCTCCGTCTGTCAAATAAATAAATAAATAAATAAATAAAAAGATTTCTTTCTCTGAGGGGCATCTGGGTGGCTCAGTTGGTTAAGCATCTGCCTTCAGTTCATGTTGTGGTCCCAGGGACCTGAAATCAAGCCCCGTATTGGGGGGGGAGGGGGGTCCACACTCAGCGGGGAGTCTGCTCCTGCCTCTCCCTCCCCTCACATGTGCTCTCTTTCTCCTGCTAAGTAACAAACCTTAAAAAAAAAAAAAGATGTATTTATTTCAGAGCAAGCCAGTGTGTGCACCAGGGCGGGGGGCCTGCCAGAGAAAGAGGGAGAAAGATGCTGCTGCAGACTCCCCGCTGAGCATACATCCCCAGGTGGGGCTCAATCCCAGACCCTGAGATCATGACCTGAGCCAAAATAGAGTTAAACGCTTAAATGACTGAGCCACCCAGGCGTGCCCCCCCTTATGGTTTTCTTAATAACGCTTTCTCTTCTCCAGCTCACGTTACAAACACAGTACACAGACCATCCCACTGTGTGTGGCTGATTATTTCTGGCCATGTCTTCTCACAAGACTTTCAGAATCAAGCAATTCCTGGCCAAGAAACAAAAGCAGAACCGTCCCATTCCCCAGTGGACTTGGGTGAAAAGCAGTAATGAAATCAGGTCCAACTCCAAGAAGCGGTGCGGGAGAAGAACCAGGCTGGGTCCATGGGGCATCACACTTCATGAGACAGCACACCTAGCTGGCACACGTATTTAATTAAGCTACACGAAGACCATGTTCTATCCTATCATTCTGTGAACGTCCTTCCTACCTGCCCAACAAACATGTTTTCTCAGGGAAATGATTTTGCTGTTATTATGCCTCCGCACCAGGAGGCTTGTTCAGTGATAAATGGGAGACCTTTCAACTCGACTGCTGTTGTGTTTCTGATTCCTGCAGTGCTGAATTCCGCCTCCTGTCAGATCACGCATAGCACTGTCCCCTGACAACCAAGTATGTAAAACATGCCTAAGGGGTGCCTGGGTGGCTCAGTGCCTTAAGCATTTGCCTTTGGGTCAGGTCATGGACTCAGGGGTCCTGGGATCAGGCTCCCCAGGGAGCAGGGTGTCTGCCTGTCCCTCTGCCCCTCCCCCAGCTCATGTTCTCTCTCAAATAAGTAAGTAAAATCTTAAAAAAAAAAAAAAAGATACAGTATATAATACATACAACATAGCTTCTATGTCATCAACAAAGCTTCCAGCAAACAATAAGCTATCAGTAGGTAACTTTGGGGGGAATCAAAAGTTATAGGCATGGGGCGCCTAGGTGGCTCAGTGGGTTGAAGCCTCTGCCTTCAGCTCAGGTCATGATCCCAGGGTCCTGGGATCGAGCCCTGCATCGGGCTCTCTGCTCGGCAGGGAGCCTGCTTCCTCCTCTCTCTCTGCCTCTCTGCCTGCTTGTGATCTCTGTCAAATAAATAAATAAAATCTTAAAAAAAAAAAAAAAGGTTATAGGCAGATTTTTCAACTGCACAGGGATTCATGTCCCGGCTCCAGTGCTGATCAAGGGCTAAATGTAATTATTTGTGAAATATTGATCTTCTTCACTTAGAGGGAAAATTTCTCAATGCTACCAAGTCTGGTCATTTTTAGAAGTGGGTCTGTGTGGTTTTTAGCAGACTGTCGAGGTAGACCTAGACTCCCAAAATACTGATTTCTATTCTACATCATCCACAGTCATTGCACAGTATATTATGCTGCAAAACTTGAACTCTACATTTAAAATGAGTGAGTTTATCATTTACATATATTACACTTCAATAAAGTCGGTTTTTGGGACGCCTAGGTGGCTCAGTTGGTTGGACGACTGCCTTCGGCTCAGGTCACGGTCCCGGAGTCCCGAGATCGAGTCCCGCATCGGGCTCCCAGCTCCACGGGAAGTCCGCTTCTCCCTCTGACCTTCTCCTCGCTCATGCTCTCTCTCACTGTCTCTCTCTCAAATAAATACATAAATAAATAAAATCTTAAAAAAAAAAAGTCGGGGGGCGCCTGGGTGGCTCAGTGGATTAAGCCGCTGCCTTCGGCTCAGGTCATGATCTCAGGGTCCTGGGATCGAGCCCCGCATCGGGCTCTTTGCTCAGCGGGAGCCTGCTTCTCTCTCTCTCTCTGCCTGACTCTCCGCCTACTTGTGATTTCTCTCTCTGTCAAATAAATAAATAAAATCTTTAAAAAAAAAAAAAAAGTCGGTTTTTATTTTTATTTATTTTAAAAAATTTTATTTATTTATTTATTGACAGAGTGAGATCACAAGTAGGCAGAGAGGCAGACAGAGAGAGAGGGGGAAGCAGGCTCTCCACTGAGCAGAGAGCCCGATGTGGGGCTCGATCCCAGGACCCCGAGACCATGACCTGAGCCGAAGGCAGCGGCTTAACTCACTAAGCCACCCAGGCGCCCAATAAAGTCGGTTTTAAAAACAACTCTGAATGAAATAGAAAAACGATTTATAATCTAAAGGCCCCCCCCAAAAAAAACCCACCCCTCAACCAACAGCCAGTCATGAGGACAAATTCATAAACGAACAAAGGACAGTGTCTCTGCTCAGCTTTCCTCTCCTCAGGAGAACGGAGCTGGCCCCTGCATGTCTCTCAGTAAACCACTTAGGGTCACTGTTCTCCTTAAGCGCTACTGCACCCTTCACTTGGTTCCCAGTGAAGGAGGGAAGTGAAAGAGGGAGAAAAGAACAAAAGATGAAAATAAGGAATTTGTTCAGTGATAAATGGGAGACCTTTCAACTCGACTGCTGTTGTGTTTCTGATTCCTGCAGTGCTGAATTCCGTTTAATGTCGACGTTTGCTAAGTGTTGACTAAAGGCTGCACATATTAACTCCCGTATCACTGATGACTCCCCATCAAGTAAGTGAGATCACCCCTAAGACCCAGGGAAACCAAAGTTTGTGTTCGGTATCTTGTCTACATTCTCTCGGCTTTGAAGAGGTGAAGCCAGGATTCAAACCTAGGTCCTGGGGCGCCTGGGTGGCTCAGTGGGTTAAGCCGCTGCCTTCGGCTCAGGTCATGATCTCAGGGTCCTGGGATCGAGTCCCGCATCGGGCTCTCTGCTCAGCAGGGGGCCTGCTTCCCTCTCTCTCTCTCTGCCTGCCTCTCCGACTACTTGTGATTTCTCTCTGTCAAATAAATAAATAAAATCTTTTAAAAAAAAAAAAAAAAAAAAACCTAGGTCCTTCTGCCTCCAAAGCCTGTATGCATACATTCTGGCTGGAGACAACACCTGCTCGTCCTCTTAGAGGAAATGCTGATTCATGTGGTCACTTTTCTGCATATCTGGGTGCCAGACACAGGGTGGTCGGGACACGTTAGGGAATGGCAAGTCTGTTTCCACAAAGCTTGTGCTTCAGCAGGGAAACAAAGCAACACCAAATCTAAAAAAACCAACAGGTTATTTGTACAGTATATTCTGTTAATTGCCAGGGAAAAATGAGAAGAAAAAAACCAACAGAAGAAGGGAAATGGGAATGCGGGGTAACTGTCCTTTTTTTTAAAGATTTTATTTATTTGAGAGAGAGACAGCACACACACACACAGAGATAGAGGAAGAAGCAGACTCTGCTGAGCAGGGAGCCCAATGTGGGTCTTGATCCCAGGACTCTGGGACCATGACCTGAGCTGAAGGCAGGAGCTTAACTGACTGAACCACTCAGGCACCGACTTTTTTTTTTTTTTTTTTAAGAGTTATTTATTTTAGAGAGAATGAGCGTGAGGGAGGGGCAGAGAGAGAGAAAATCCTCAAGCTGACTCCCTGCAGAGCAGGTTGTCCGAGGGTATGGGGCTTGGTCTCACAACCCTGAGATCAAGATCCACAACTCGGTAGCCACCCAGGTGCCCTGGGGTAAGTGTACTTTTAAAGCAAGTAGGAAGGGTAGGCAAGCCTGAGGAAGCAACATCTGACCAAAACCGGAGGGAGGAGTGAGCCACGTGTCACCTGCATAAAGATGCTAAAGCAGAGGGGACAGCAAAGGGGACAGATCACTATGGCTAGAGCACAGCGAACAAGATTATAAAGAAAACAGGTAGGAGAGCTTATGGGGTGAACTGGGCCAGCCTGGAGCGACTGGGGGGTTGTGAAACAAGGAGGGCTGAGGTCAGACATGTGCTTAACAGGGTCACTATGGCTGGCCTCTGTGTTCAGAGATGCAAAGGAAGAAGAGCAGAACCAGGACCGGGCACATGGGTGGTGGTGATCCAGGCCACAGACGACGGTCACCCCCAGGGGCTGCACCAGTGGTCTGAGTGTGTCATGTGAGAGAGAAAGCAGCTCAGGGATGCCCTCACATTGCTGGCGTGGACAAGAGGAAACGTGGAAATGCTCTCCACAGAGCAAAGCCTGGAGGAGGCAGGAAGGGCAGTGAGCACTGGACACACTGGGTTTGAGATGTCTGTGAAAGGCCTAAGAGGAGACAGATGTTGCTGCGCTGGACACATGAATCCCAAGACAGGGAAGGACGTCTGAGCCGATGATATCAGCATCAGAATGCGGAACGGAGAACACAGACCGCAGAGCCCTGAGCAGAGGCACGGCCCTCGAGCCCCTGCGACAGGGTCTCACAGTGAGGTCCACGTCGCCGTTCTCCTGTCCTTCGGCAAGCGAGCTCCTGCCGCTTTTCCCATTTCTCCCTCGCCCATCTGGCCTTCCTTCTTCAGCAGGAACATTAACTCGCTTCAGAGACAAATACCATGACAGGGTTTAGAGTACAGGCTTTAAGGCAGGAAGCCTAGATTTACTCTGCAGGTGTCACTTAGTACCTTGTTTGCACAAGGGGATACTAGGACCGCCTTCCCAGACTGCCAGGATCCCATGACCCAGCAGCACTGCCTGGCATGTGCAAATGTCCTCCAAACAAAAGCTACTGGGGTTAAAGACTGAATCTGGGGAATATGGGAGCCAGGAGGCACACGGGTCGGACGTCCACGGAGACGGCCGACGACAGCACAAGCTGGTTTCAGCCTGTGCACAAGTGAGGTGGGAAAGAAGACTTGGGTGTTCTGGAAGAAGTCAGAAAAATGAGCGGCACGGTTAAGGGCACACGAAGGGGCAGGAATACTGGGGAGACAGACTGCGGCGAGTCCAACCGCGGGCGACCAGCACTCTGGCTTCTGCACGTGTTTGAGACGGTTTGTAACACAAATGTCGGAAAGACAGGACAAGCAGCAGGGTGGGGTCCAGTCGCAGAAGCAGAACAGGGCAGACGACTGCGGCGGATCTGAAGACAGGACGCGGCCCCACCGGCACCGTCTCTCGCCTGCCTTCCGAGGGAAGGTCAGCACTCTGGACGCCCAGCTCCCCAGCTCCCGGACGGGCAGCCCCGCTCCCCACCATCTACCGACGGCAGCAAGCGCGGCCCAAGACAGCGCTGACAAAGGTCCTGGTCTCTCCGTCACCTGCAGACCCACCGCCGGCTGTTGGGGCGCTCGGGTCCAAGCTGAGCAACACAGACACGCTGGCTGCGCGCACAGGGCGCTCGGAGGAGCGAACGACTGACTGCGGCCAGCTGCAGAAACCCCGCGGGGCGCGCACCCCTTCAACGCGCGTCCACCGCGTCGGTGCCGGGCCCGACACCTGCTGCGCGGGACCCAGCGAGGAGCCAAGTCCCGGGCTGGGAGGAGGACACAGGGCTGGGCCGCGGCCCTGCGAGCGCCGAGCGCACGCAACGCCCAACCCTGCGACCGAGCCCAGAGCCCCCAGGGGCGGAGACGTGAAGCCCCGCCCACCGAGCTGCGGACCCGCCCCGACGCCACGGCCACGCCCCCTGCGCCGCAGCCCAGAGGGCCACGGCTCTCCTCGCCACACCCGAGCCCGACGTAGCCACGCCCACCACCGCCCCCGCGGCAGCCCAGACCACGTAGCTCCCCGCCCCCGTGACGTCACGAGCCCGCCCCTCCCACTGCCCCCTCCCACCGCCCCCACCCCGGGCAGCTTCGTTCCTCACCAGCTCGAACCGGTTGTTGACGCAGACGCCCTCCTTCCCTGCGCCCCGGAGGTGTCGGCCGCCTGGACCCCGCTTTGGACCTTCTTCTTCCGCATCATCGTCATCGTGGAGGACAAACTGCAGGGCGCCGGGCCCAAGAGGCTCCTGGCCGCGCTGTTCCCCCCTCAGCCTCCGGAGGGCCCGGCGCGACATAGGACCCAACGGCCGCTGACGTCTGGAGACCGGGAGAAGGAAGAGCAGCAAAGAGAGCGGCCGGCGCGCCTGCGCACTTACGGCACGCTGGCGCGAGGCTGGCGTGTCGCGTCTGCGCCCTGAGCTTCTCCGGAACTTCCTCTCGGTTGACAGGGCGTCAAAGAAGGTGCGGGCGCGGCCCCGGGCCAGTTCTCGCGCGACTTGGGCGCCACCGCGCGGCGGTCCCCCGGGCGGTACCGGCGCTGGGCGTCTCCGGGCCTTCCGGAGGCGTGTCCGCGACCGCCGCCGAGCGGGGGCGGGGGCTGCCCCGGCTCCGAGCTGTCCACTCGCGAGCCCACCGTCTGCCCTGCGAGCACGGGCTGGCCGGGCGGGAGGAACCTGCAGGCGGGGTGGGCGGGGAGGTCGTGCGCGCAGGCGGGCGCGCGGCCTCGTGGCTTTGCGCCTGTGCGGGTGCACCGGGGACGGACAGCCGGGCGACCCGGAGGGGGAGCGACTGCCCTCGGTCAGCGTCCGCGGCTGCAGGCGGGACAGCGCTCTTCTCATTAAAAGTAAACACGTGCAAACCGAGGAGCTTCCCAGAGGTGCGGATCTCCGCACCGCTTCCCCCCCCGGATGGACTGAAAGCGAACCTCGGGGCCGTCCTGGGAGTTTGCCTTTTGTTGGCGTTAATGCGTCCCGGGTGATTCTCCTGTTCGTCTGCGTCTGGGACTCCGTGGTCTAAGGTGGAGGAGGCTCGTCACTCTTACTGTGTCTTAATCTCCTGGGGAGATTTCTGCAATAAAGATCAAGGGCGCATTCCTAGCAATCACGAGGTGGGGTCAGGCATTGATAGTTTTTAGAAGCTCTTCGGGGATTCAAGTGTGCCGGCAAGACCGAGAACCCCCGCACTGCAGAGGTCTAAGTGCAGGAGCAAGAGGCTCTGGTGTGAGAGTGTTAGAAGAGACAGCAGCCTTGAGTGTGGTGACGGCACCGTACTAAACTCTTACCTCCTGGGAGTAGCTGTCCCCGCCGTTTCAAGTAAAGAAACTGGGATTGAGAGTAACTGGCCCAGGTAGATCCTGGGTCTGCATGCCGACTGTGGTTCCAGGATTCGAATGAGGAAGGCCACTGGCAAGGACCAAGAAAGGGGAATGGGGACAGGATGCGTCGTGGCCTTTGGGATCCCTCTCCCTTGACCCTTGAGCTCCACCCCATCCTGCCTTCCTCTTAAGCCTGAATGTTCCTCTCAGACTGGGCATTGGGTCTCCGGAGACTCACGGAGGGAGAGGGTGTGCACACACCGGCATACATGGCTGGTCAGCCTGCGCAGGCCATCAGGGTCTTGCGGTGCTTCGCATTGGCTGACATGGCTGCTGTCTCTAGCCCCCCAGATGCGCCACCTGCTCCAGGCACTCCCCTGGAGTCCCTTGGGTTTTACCCTCCCTACTTCCTGTAATCCTGCTGTTAAAGGGCTAGCTCAGGGAGAGCCTCCAGGACATCACTCTTGTCCATTCGGATTGGCCAAGGCCAACCTAATTAAGTAGATTTTGTGTCCCCCCCCCCCCCGAAGTGGCGTGAACAATTTATGCAGGTTTCTTACCTCCCCTCTGGATGAGGACTTCGGGATTCTCAGCCTGGAGCTGCTGCCTCCTTTGCCCTTCCACAGGAGAGCAGCCATGTGCCCCTGAGACATGCAGTCAGCCCAGCCTGAGTGGAGAGCCTCAGTCTCCCTGTCCCCACCGAAGGCATGGCCCTCGGAAGTTTGCCTGCAGACAGTTCTAGACAAAGTGAGCACCATTTGTCACAACCCAAGTCAGGGGAGGGTGGGGCTCAGTGGGGTGAGTGCACGGCTCTCCAGCCCGGGGTCAGCAGGAGGGGGCCTGCAAGAATGGGGCAGCACCCTCCCAACTTCACCTCCAAGGGTTATGTGGCCCCCTGTGGCTCAGCCCAGATGTCCCAACATGGGTTTCTACTTATTTCCAAGCATTCCCGCGTGGAGTAGAACCTTGGATTCCCGTTCTTGGGAACGTGGGCCTGAACCTATTCCCTGGCCCACTTCCTCGCTTGTGTAATGAAAACAGTGAGAGCAGAGCTCACCTCCCAGGAGCTCTAACTGATGGAGGTTGCTGCACAAAGGTTAGCTTTCCCACTGCTGGCTGTGTGACCAGGAGCAAATCTTCACCCTCTCTGTCTGCTTCCTCATTCTTTTTTTTTCTTTTTAAGAGAGGGAGAAGGCTCCATGCCCGGGGGGGGAGACCAACGAGGGGCGCAGTCTCACAACCCTGAGGTCATGACCTGAACGGAAATCAAGGGCTGGACATGTAACCAACTGAGCTGCCCAGAAACCCCTTTGCTGTCTCATCTTTAAATGGAAATAGTAATACTCCCTGCCCATGAAGTGCCCAGAGGTGTTGGAAACTGGCTGTTTTTAATGGACTGTTGCAATTTAGTGTAACCTGCTGATGAGCTACCTCTCCAGCAGGTCCCTCTGTAACAAGTCCTGTCCCTCAGGGCCTCCTCTGGGCCCCTGTGCACGTGGCAGGCAGCTAGAGCCTGGCATCTCATAGGCCTGGGTTGAGGTCGCAGATGAGCTGTTTCTTTGGCCAAATTCCTTCCCTCTTGAGCCTCAGTTTCCTTTCCTATAAGGTGGGATGACAAGCCACCTCCTAGATGCATGTGGCAGGCCAAACACACAGGAGCTTCAGCCATTCTCCTGAAGAGCTGTGGGAGCTGCCCCCTCCCCCGCAAACCCCAGGGAGGTCATCTGCATGGAGAACAGGAGCAGGGGTCTGGGGACAAGGCTGGCAGTTGACAGGCTCCAGGCTGAGCCACATGCAGCAGCCCTGCTGGCTGTGGGACTGGGATGGCCAGATCGGGAAGTCGGGCCTCATGGGCAGGAGTGGGTGTGAGCGGCCTTGTCTCATGGTGGGCATCCTGAATGGACACCAGAGAGCCGGTGCCCTCAGAGACTGTGCCCATCGCTGTGGCTCCGGAGTTCTCAGTGCACACCCCAGACGGAAGACTGTGAGACCGCCTTTATTAGGCCCAGAGCAGCTCGGTGTACACATTGACAGACTTCCTCCCCGTACCAGGATGAGCAGCATCACTGGGGCCCTGGAACCAGCACCGTCTCTGCTCCTCTGAGTCTGGGAGGATGGCTGGGGCCTGGGTGCCAGCCAGGGGGCAAGGCGTGAGCCTGGCCTTGGATCTTCCAACTGGAAGGCTATGATGCTGCTAGCAGGCTGCCCACTCCTGATCTTTCCAGCTGCCTCCGCAGGCCGGGTTCCACTCAGAGTACCCCTGTCTACCTGGGGACCAAAGCCTCCTGTCCCAGCCTGGACATCCTCCCGGGGAGGGGAAACTGCTGTGTTCTCATCCTTGGGATGGAGAAGAGAACAAACCCTGGGATGAGGGTCTTCCCAGAGCTCTGGCGCCTGGAGCCCACTGCTGTATCTCCAACCTGCCCTTTTTCCTGAGTGAGAAAACCCACTCATGTCCCGTCCCCGACCCCAGCAACTCTCAACAACTCCCAAAGGAAACAGCCTCCCCCAGGGAGGGTCCTGTAGTGAGCCTGACCCCAAACAAACTCTGGGGCCAGGAAACATGTCTATAAATATATAGGCTGTGTGTGTATTATATAAATGTATCTATATATGTATATATGTACATGCACACTCGGGAGGGCAGCTGGCAGCTGTGCCCCAGGACCGGGAGCTTCTCAGCCGGGGCAGGACTAGCCTGGCTCCTCCCCAGAGGCCTGGCTGCCTTGAAGAGCCTCTGGCTGGTGGCCCAGAGGTTGAGAGCCGTCACTTGAAGTTGAGAGTCCAGGTGTTGGGGACGTAGAGAGACTGGGTTTGGCGGGTTCGGCGAGGCGTGGTGTTGAGCGCGTCCACACTCCTGCGGCTGGAGTGAACCACGTCTGCCACGAAGCTGGTGCAGTCGCTGCAGACGTCCTTGAGGACACAGCCATGGGTGTAGATGTGCGGGAATGCCTCCTCCACACTCTGCCACTGGGACCCCTGCAGTGATCTGGAGCAGGACAGAGCCGTCAGGGACGTCCCCTCCTATCTCTCCGTATCCACAGCCCACCCCCATCCCCTCTCCCCAGCAAAAGCCTTCCCTTGAGAGTTAGTGGGAGGCCTGGGATCGGCTCCCCACTTCAGATTCCAGCTCCTCCCACTCAGCCCCCAGACCTGAGACCGCTCTTCCTGGACGACTGCCTTGGATTTCCACGTCCTGGGAGTGTCCTCGCAAACCACCCCTGCACCCAGCTCCGGTGTTACTATCAGTGCCTGTGACCCCAGTGACATCAGCAAAGGGCAAAGGGACTCACTGGAAGGGCTCTGTTCTCTGGGTCGGTGTAGTGTTGGTAGTTGACACCCTCCGTGGACTCTCAAAGCCCAGCGTGTAGACAGGAATGTGTGCAAACTTCTTAGAAGGCATCTTCATCTACAACACACACAGGGAGATATGAGCCAGGCACCCACAGGGACAGGCACATGCACACCCACACACCTGCTCTGGGCCCGTGTGACACCCTGGGGGTGTCGAGAGGCCATCCTTTGCCCCACTCCGTGCTGCCGTCTGCAGGCGTGGGCGCCCTTGCTTGGTACCCACGCCAGCCACAACATGTGCCCATGTAGACGGACGCTTGCACCACCCGTGACCTGGCCCACGTGCTGAGGCGGAGCTTTCCCGCAGTGAAATGGCAGGACACAGAAGGTTTGGAAATCATGGTGGGAAAACCCCTTTCCAGCACCCCTGGTTTCTAGGCTGAGGTGAACCAGGACGACATGGTTCTAAGTGTGATGAACCTTCTGTGCCTGTCTGTCTGCAGGTACAGACGCCCCCGAGTGCTGTGCAGAGCCTGTCCGGAAACGTTCAAGGAGGCTGTAGTGTCAGAAATTGGGACTTTCACAGGGGGAGTGAAGGGTTTTTCCTAGTACTAGCCTGCTAACGTGGAAAGTTAAAGAACATTTTTTAAAAGACCACTTACAAGTCTTTAAAAACTACACAGTCTTGGGGTGCCTGGGTGGTTCAGTCAGTTAAGGGTCTGACCCTTGATTTTGAATGGGGTCACGAGATAGAGTCCGGCCCCTTTCTCTGTGCTCAGCAGGGAGTCCGCTTCTCCCTCTGCCCCTCCCCCCACTCTAAAAATAATAAAAATAGAAACTGCACAGTTTGGGGAAGTGTTAGGAGTGGGTTCTGTGCGGAGGAAGATGAACATCGTGGCTGGTCCATGTGTGACCTGCTCCCAGGGGACGGCACTCCTAGTTCTGTCCGCTAGGAGAAAGAAAAAGGGTGCGCCACCCCCCACCCCCCACCCCCCGCCAGTTCTGCGACTCTTGACAAGCCACATCAGTCACAGGACACGTGGGCCCTGCTCAGGCCCCAGAGGCTGCTCACCTTAATGCTGCAGGAAGCGCAGACGGCCCTGGAAGGGAAGGAGGGTCAGCTGTGAGGAAGCCACAGAGAAGCCTTTCCCACCGTCAGCTGCCTCCCTGCTCGACCCCCATTCGTTCAGTATCTCACTTAGTTTATCCCCAAATCTTGCTTTTCTCTTTAATTAGCTGTACATCCAAAGTATGTGTGTCCCTCACAGCTCTTTCTCTGGACAGTTTGGTCTGGGTTTTCTCACGTGCCTGACACTCCCCACCACAAGCCCCCCGAGCCACAGGGGCCACGGGTGAGTGGCTCAGTTTCGCCGTGACGGACATCTTGTTATTCCCCATTCCTGACTTCGAGAATGAATGCCTTCTTGGGAAGAAAACCTGACCGAGAGACGACTGTGATGAGACCCAGGAGTCCTGTCCCGTAAAGCCTGTCCTCAGAGGGTCCTTCCTCACTGGTTTCCCTTCTCCAGATCCAAGTGTGATGGACAAAGATACACATTTAAACGTAAAATAAAAGAAATGGGGTATCGTGCATACTATCTACAAAGTTACATCAGGGGACAAATTTTCCAAATTCATTTCTTAAAAGAACAGACGGTGTCATCTTGCATGGACTTTTTGTTTTGTTTCGTTTTAAATTTTATTTATTTTCTTGAGGGAGAGAGAGTGCACACACGTGCCAGTTGGGGGAGGGGCAGAGGGAGAGGGAACGCTGGGCTCCATCCCAGGGTCTTGGGATCATGACCTGAGCCAAAGGCAGACTGTCTGTATGTTTTATAATTGGTTTGCCATCTAGAAACCTCTGGGTTAACTTTACTTTACTTTGCTGCGGTCAGGGAACTTACTTTCCTTGAGTCCTACATTTGTGAGAATTGTTCTGTGCCCCAGAATATGGTCTGTTTGGGAACCATTCCGTGGGCACCTGAGAAGTACATTCTGCTGGGCTCAGCTGTGTGTGCTGTGAATGTCGGATCAAGTCGGTTGGTAGCATTCAAGTCTCCTGTGGCCTATGTCATACCCTCCTGTCTGCGCGTCCTGTCAGTTGTTGAGAGAAGGCTTTTGAACCTCGAGGGACTTATCAATGTTTCCTTGCAACTTGCTCAGATTTTTACTCCACGTATTTTGACTCTGTTGTTAGGTAGGTCGAGTGTTCAGAATAGTTATTTCTCCCCCCACCATTATGACGGGAATGCCTTTAATCTCTGCTAATGTTCTTTGTGATCTACACTGAAATTAATAATTAATACATCAACGTAGTTTAGCACTTCACACAGATTATAAAGAACTTCCATCAGCATACTTCTGATCTCCTCCTTGGCTTTAATGCCATTGTGACGATACTTTTTACTCAGAGATGTTATGAATCCTGTGAGATGCTGCTGTTAATTTGGGAGCTGCCTGGTAATTACTGAGTGGGCAGCGGACACTGCATTTCCCCCCATTGGCTGCTGGATCTCGATTCATCTTGTGCAGAGTTGTGAGAAAGCAGTCTGTGCTCGCTTACTGGCTGCTACTGAGCGTCCCCGTGTGGATTGAGACCCCATCAAGTAAAGGACCTCACTGAACGTTCGCTTGAGTGCAGGTCTACTGCTGAAGAACTCTTAGTTTTTGTATTTCTGGAGATGTTTCTACTTTTTGTCTTTGTTTTTAAAGCATACTGTTGCTGGGTACAGGATTCCAGATGGGCAGTTTTTCAGTCCTTCGAAAATGCTCTTTTACTGTCCTCTTGCTTGTTTCCAAGAAGCCTGCTACTACCTTGTCTGTGCCCTCGGTATGTCTTTTTTTTGTTTGTTTTGTTTATTTGACAGAGATCACAAGTAGGCAGAGAGGCAGGCGTGGTGGGGGGAAGCAGTCTCCCTGCTGAGCAGAGAGCCCGATGCGGGGCTTTAACCCACTGACTTTAACCCACTGAGCCACCGAGGTGCCCCTCTCGGTATGTCTTTACCTGCCGCCTGGTTTCAAGAATTTCTCTTGGAGCACTGGGCAGCTCAGCTGGTTAAGCACCGACCCTTGATTTTGCATCAGGTTCCACACTTAGCATGGAGTCTGCTTGTCCCTCCCCTCTGCTCCCCTGCTCTATCTCTAAAATAAATAAACAAAATCTTCTCTTTATTACAGGTGTTTTTTTTTTTTAAGATTTTATTTATTTATTTGTCACAGAGAGAGCACAAGCAGGCAGAGGCACAGAGAGAGCAGGTTCCCCGCTGAGCAGATGCGGGACTCGATCCCAGGACCCCGGGATCATGACCTGAGCGGAAGGCAGCGGCATAACCGACTGAGCCACCCAGGCGCCCTTGTTTATTACAGTTTTGATCACTTTGGTTAATATGTGGCTTGGTGTAATTTTTTCATGTTCCTTGTGCTTGGGGGTGAGTTTCTTGTGAGTTTTTATTCATCATCGAATTTAAAAATCTTTTTAGCTATTATTTCTTCAAATGCTTTTTCTGTCTTCCTCCCCCTTTTCCTTCGGGGACTTGGATCACGTCGATGTCAGACTTCTTAATGTTATCCCACTGCTCACTGGGAGCATTTTCGTTTTTTAAATTATTTTTTCTCCCAGCATTTCATTTTATTTATTTTTTTAAAGTTTTTTTTTTTAAGATTTTATTTATTTACAGAGAGAGAAAGAGAAAGATCACAAATAGGCAGAGCAAGAGGGGGAAGCAGGCTCTCCACTGAGCAGGGAGCCCGATGCGGGCTCCATCCCAGGACCCTGGATCATGACCTGAGCTGAAGGCAGAGGCTTAACCACTGAGCCACCCAGGAGCCCCCACAGTGTTTTCATTTTAGACAGTTTGTATTGCTTTCTCTTTGAGTTCACTAATTTTTTCTTCTGTACATTCTTCTGAATGTTTAATCTGCCATTAATTTTATCTGGTGTAATTCTGAACATTCACCCAAACATTCTGGTTTTTATGTCTGGGACTTTGAGTCTTCTTCAGATCTTTCATTCCTGTAACTTTTTGAACATATGAAATACAGTTCAAGACTTTTAATGTACTTATCTACTGATTCTAATGTCTCTGTCAGTTCTGGGTGATTTTGCTGGATTTTTCTGTCAAGGGTCATGCTTTCCTGCTTCTTGACGTGGCTAATATCTCTGATCAGATGCTAGACATTTTAGCTTGCTGGTGCTGTTTACTTTTTTATTCCTATTCTTGAGCTTTGTTCTGGGAAGCATTTAAGATACTTGGGAATGGTTTGGTCCTTTTAGGTCTTGCTTATTTTTAAATTTTAGGTCTGGAACGATGCTTGGCCTAGGGGTACTTATTCCCCACTTGTGGGACAAGACCTTCCTCTGTGTCCGACTTCCCGGCTCATGACCTCCAGCACTTCCACCATGGCTGGTGGGAACACACACTATGCCTTAAAGCTTTAGCACAGGGTCAGAACACTTCTTCTGTAAGGGGTCAGATAGTAAACATTTTAGGTGTGGCTAAATGAATAATGAAGAAACAAAGGATGTGGCTTTGTTCCAATAAAGTTTTATTTACAGAACAGGTAGTGGGCCAGACTTGGAGCCGGTCCCTCCTTCAGGGAGCTTCTTCCCCAGCCTTCAGTCATTTCCTTGCTTGTGTGTGCTGATTAGAACCCTGCTGACTACTCTGGGGGGATCTCACCCTGCAGACTGCTCTCTTCCTGCGGGAAGTACATTCTGAGACCTTCAGCTGCCTTGATCTCTTTAGGCCTTGACCTAGAAACTCTAGGCCTCTGAGGCAGTCATGGGGCTCACCCTGTTTCCTGCTATTACCTGATATCCAGTATCTTGAAAGCCACTGCTTCCTGTACTTTGGGTTTTCTGGTTTTCATGGGGTTTTTTGGTTGTTTCAGGTGGAAAGTGCCTGTTCTAATGCCTGTTATCCCACTGTGGCTGAAGGTGGGAGCCCCTTAGCTATTAAAATTAAATTAAAAATTATGTTCCAAGTTGCACTAGCCCACGGCGCATGACAGAACATCCCCACGATCCCAGGAGGTCTGACTGGTCAGGGCCGGCTTGGAGACGCTTACCTCCTGCCATGTTAATCACTGCCCGGGTGCTTACAGACGCTCACCTCTTGCAAAAGAGACAGGTGGGTGGCCAGGAGAACAGCGGGAACTTGGCTCGGCAGCAGCAGCAAATCTGTAAGAAGAGGCCCAAATTAGCTTGTCCTGCCTAGTGAGGAAGCAGCCCTGGGTTCGGGCTGGCCTGGGTTCTGGCCTGCCCTCGACCCAGAGCTCCTGCCCGACGGGAGCAGCAGGATCCGGGGGAGCAGCAGGATCCGGGCCGGCTCACCTTCCCCTTCCTCAGACTGCTGGCGAGCTCCTTGTTGTGCAGGAACCTCTCCATCTCGGCCTTCACCAGCACGCGGCGCACACCCATCACCTCCTCCACAGTCAGAGCAAGGCTCTCCACGGGATGGCTGAACTCCT
Organism: Mustela erminea; assembly: GCF_009829155.1. Lineage (NCBI taxonomy): Eukaryota > Metazoa > Chordata > Mammalia > Carnivora > Mustelidae > Mustela > Mustela erminea. The sequence continues at coordinate 60,534,404 of NC_045632.1, read as the reverse complement.
GGGGACAGAAGGGTCGAGGGGTCAGTACTGCTTAGGTCTTTGGGAACGAGGCCCTTCAAGGGTCTGTCCACAAGGGCCTCTCTCCTCTGAGGACTCTGGAATCTTCGTGGCCTCAGTCTACCCACGCCTAGCAACCTCCTAATACACCCCACTCTTCAGTTCGTCTACCCCTGGGAGCCATACACGCTCCTCATGACTTCTCTGACGGGGTCGTGCAGCGGCAAGCAAGCTCTCCTGCGACCCAGCCCACCCCGGGCCCGCTGAGGCCCAAACCCCCTGTAGCCAGCCCCACCTGTGTTCACAGCCCTCCGCGACCTGCAATGCCGGCCTCCTCCCTCGTCCCTCACCTGCAAGCACACACGACAGCCGATCGAAGCCAGCCGGAGTGCCCAGGCCCCCCTCTCCTGCTATTGGAACCCTTCCCCACAGAGCTCTCTCCTCGCCGGCAGTAGAAGGCCCCGGGCACCCCTGCGCACTGCCCAGCCCAGTGCTCACCAGCCCGCAGGGCTCTGAGTCAGCCCGTCCGGAGGCGGCATGTGTCCTGCCAGCCACAGCCGCCTACCATGTGAGAGTGCTCGGGGCTCCCTCTGGGAAGGGAGGGTGGAGCTCGAGCTCTCCAGGTCTCAGTTCCTCTCCTGTGAGGTGGGGTTGTATGCCGCTCCATGGGGAAACACAGCCCTCAGCGCGCAGCCCACATTTAAAATGTTAGCTGCCGAGATGAGGCATCCTGAGGGGCACCAGCCCATGAGGGCGTCATGAAGATGGGCGCTGGGTGCCTGTGTTTGGTTTCCGACAGCCAGTGGGTTATCCTCTTTAGGGCCGTTGTCTGGGGAGAGTCTGGGAGCCCGTGTTCTCATTCCCGCCCGGAGCGTTAGGTTGTCTGGCTCCAGCAGCCTGAACAACTCCCTGGGAGCCTCACACGTGTTACACGAACAGCACACGTGGCCAAGAAGTCTCACGTCAGGACCAGAGACCAGCAGGCTGTGTGTGTCAGATTGGCTGTAAGACGTGTCCAGGGTGGACGGTCGCTGAGCTTGTGTGAAGTTTGACAGCCAAACCTCTTGGAAAGCACTCGAGATCCGTGCTAAGAAGAATACACTTACGGGACCCGTCATTTAAAACACGCCCCCGCCAACAACTGATTAAAAGAATATACTGAGGCGCCTGGGGGGCTCCGTCAGTTCAGCGTTGGACTCTCAATCTCTGCGCATGTCTCGATCTCAGGGTTGTGAGTTCAAGCCCCACGCTGGGCATGGAGTCTACTTTAGAAAAAAAAAAACAAAAAACCTCCACTTCCCCCAGTTCTTTGACATCCCTTCGAGAAGCGAGCCTTCCTCCTTCCCGGCCCCCTGTGAGTTCTGTGGGGGCTCACGTGCACTCGAGACTCAGCTGCCCCCATGACCCACCGCCATGGCCCAGGAAGACCCTGCTGCTGGAGGGGTCATGGGCATTAGCACTGCTTTGCGGGGGGCCTGGGACCACCCTCATCCACGATGGCCTTAGACCAGCGCCAAGCCCATCTCAGTGCTGAGCCCGCGCGTGTCAAGCTGGCGGAGGCGTGTGTTCCGAGCACCAAGTCAGCCTCATGAGGAACAAGGGGAGGGGCGGAAGGACCACAGCACAGCCAGGTCGTGACGTCATCAAGGAACACTTCCAGCGCAAGAAGTGAAGAAGTAAGAAAACTTGTTCTGGTTTTTCACCCAAAGAGGAAAAAAAGTGGGTGGGGGTGCTTAATTCTCCTCTGCTGAGGATGTACTTAGTGAGTCACTGTAACGAACAGATTACGGTGGAAGTGAGTCACTGCTGACACTGGCGTGTGCCTTGGTGTCTCTCTCAGACCACGAGCACTAGGGGAAGTCCGCCGCCAGGTCCTGAGGACACCCAAGAGCCCTGGGGAGAGGGCCACATGTGGAGGCACCAAGGCCTCCCACTCATAGCCACGTGAGGAGCCCCATTCCAGAGCCACCTCTGGGGAGGCCTGAGCCCATCTGCCCACCTGCCCAGCTGGGCCGCTTCTGGATCCTGACCTCGGAAACTGTGTGAGATAATAAAAGTTTCTTGTTTACACTATTCCATTTTGGGGAAAGTTTTAATGCAGCAAGAAATAACACGGGACTGAGCTGAGAACTTCAGTGTAACGGTACCTCACATTTATATGGCACCTGTCAGCATTTTGACGTCTGTTCTCGTCTGAGCCTCTTGACAAAACTTCAAGGGCGGGATGATTACAGCACCAGTCACAGGGTCGTCAGCTCTGTCCCCGCCCAGGGAGGCTGAGGGAGCCCGGGTGCGAGGCTCACGCTGCAGTGGCAGAGGCTAAGTCTTCCTCCTCACTGCCCTTGGGCCCGGGGCCCCAGCTTCTCACAGAGAGCGAACCAAGAACTTCCCCTGTGCATCCCCTTCGCAAGGTCCTGGTTTGGCCAGCGGGCTGCCGTGCCCAGAAGGCCCAGAAGGCGGCAGCAGAGCAGACCCAGCCACATGGGCTGAAGGAGCGGCCCCACTCCTGGGGCCCCACTCCTGCCGGCCTTGTCCTAGGCAGACATGAGGGGGAGGGCCCATGGGACGCCCCCACCCAGTCACTATGGACGACAACACCTCTGTCACTCACCAGCCACAGGTGATGGGTGTCTGGGGCTGCGGAAGCCTCTGGCTTGTCCTCTGCTGAGCCCTGGTCACTGTGTGGTCGGGAGCTGGGGTCAGGCTGGGCCTGGACACTCATCGGGAACAGACCTGGACTCAGAGCACACAAGTCCCATCAGGACAACCTGGCTGACACTGGTGTCCAGGGAGACATGGGGACCGTGGGGGGAGTAATCAAGCAGAAAAACATGCAGAGAACATATCAACCACATTGGGGGCACCTCGGTGTCATAGGCCCAAGGGACCCCTGTGGGAGGCCCCACATCTGATCCCTGTTAATGAGCCCATGGGGAGAGCAGGTGACACCAGTCCCGTAGGAAGTCCGCCTCCTGCATTCACGCCGCTTACTGCTCTCAATGTGGAAAGGGCGAAGGAGCAAGAGGCCAGTTCGCCACAGGGTCTCTATGTTTGGGGGACAGTTGGGGGACAGTGAGGTAAGGAATTGGCCTGGCCTGGACCCCTTCACTCCAGCAAGTGTATTAGCTACCGAATAGCACCGCCGTGAGAGTGGCCAGAGAGCAAGAGGATGGCTCCGGGTAACTTGAGGGCAGAGAAGGCAGGCTGGCCAGGTCTGGTCGAAGCAGTGGGGGAGCGGGAGAGGACAAACCCATGTCCTGTCAGCACCTGGGGAAGCACAGCCCTCACAACAGTGGGACTAAGTAACCCTGTGTGGCCAGAAGGATTATGTTGACCTCTGTGCCGAACAGGAAAAGGAGGTGACGGTAAGTCAGGTTCTAAAATGACGTGCTGGGGCGCCTGGGTGGCTCAGTGAGTTGGGCCGCTGCCTTCGGCTCAGGTCATGATCTCAGGGTCCTGGGATCGAGTCCCACATCGGGCTCTCTGCTCAGCGGGGAGCCTGCTTCCCCCTCTCTCTCTCTGCCTGCCTCTCTGCCTACTTGTGTTCTCTCTCTGTCAAATAAATAAATAAATCTTTAAAAAACAAATAAAATAAAAAAAAATAAATAAATAAAATAAAATGACGTGCTGCATGGCCCACCTGGTTCATTGCAGACACCTTCTCATTGACGGGAGAAGAAAGAAAAGACTAGAAGGATCTGTCAATCATCCATCCACCCATCTATCCATCCTATCATCCATGTATACGTCCATTATCCATCCATCATTGTCCACTCTCCCATCTGCCATCCGTCCATCCGTCCATCCGTCCATCCACACAACCATCCGTCCATCAATTTTCTTTTCTTTTCTTTTTTAAAGATTTTATTTATTTATTTGACAGAGAGAGATCACAAGTAGGCAGAGAGGCAGGCAGAGAGAGAGGAGGAAGCAGGCTCCCCGCTGAGCAGAGAGCCCGATGCGGGGCTCGATCCCAGGACCCTGGGATCATGACCTGAGCCGAAGGCAGAGGCTCAACCCACTGAGCCACCCAGGCACCCCCCAATTTTCTTTTCATATACCAATATAGTAATAATAATTATCTCTAGGTATTAGAATTATGGGAATGTTTTCAAGTTTTTAAAAAGTGTCTTACAAAAAACGTGGATGACTAATTTAGTAAGAAGGTTTTCAAGTTAAAAAAGTGGGGGATGCCTGCTTGAGGCAATGAGGTAGATCCGGGCTTGAACTTGAAACACCCTTCTTACAGATATGAGCTCCCTGTGCCCTCTGGGTGCGGCCTGCTCGGGAGGACAGTAAGATCCAAGCCAGGACATGATGCCCACAGGGCAGAATCAAGAAAGAAGGGGCGAGAGGCACCACTTGCCTTGCTCTTGGGTGCTTGGCCTCCAAGTGTGCATGCTGCCTGCGCGGGGCCGGGAAGACTCCGGCCCTCCTTGGGGCTGAGTGGCTGGCCGCAGGCTAGAGGACACTTCGCTCCGGAGCTGGACCAGGTCGCGCTCTGAGAAGGAGCGGTCCCGCTTCAGTGTCCCCTCCCCACATGGAGACTCTTCCTCCTGCGGACACAGCAGACACAGCCCTGGCCACTCAACCTGACCATTCTGCCCGCCAGCATCTCCGGCCTGTCCCTGCACTGGCCGGGGGCTGCTGCCTCACTCTCCTCTAGACAGTGGAAACAAGTACCTCCAAAGAAAAACCCTTTCCTGAGGCCTGTGGGAGGTCCTGGAGATGATCGGTCCTTTCTCAGGTGTAGCCCACTGGGATCACTACCACCCCTGGTTTCCTTGGGCTCTGGGGGCTGTGGGGACATGATATCCCCATCAACGTCCCATTGAGTGTCCCACTGAAACACACTGGCTTTTCACGTCAGTCAGAGGGCGCTCAGCTTCCCAGCCCCAAGATGATGGGGCATGTCCATTACAGCCCTTTCTGTGCCATGGGAAGAGGTGGCCCAAAGCCACTGTTTCAGTCACCGTCTGAGCCACCAAGATGGGGAAGTGCTCCCAAGGCCCACCACGTTTGCTTTCAGAGCAGACCCAGTGCCACAGCAGGAGACCAGCTCCAAAGAAGAGTGCGGCCTTCAGCCCTGAGCGGTGGACGCCGGCGGCTGAATGCGCCACGCTGCCTTGGCTCAGTCCTTCTCACTTACCCCCATCCCCACCCCGGCCTCTTTCCAGGAATCTATGGGCTCTGACCTCAGATGTATTCATCTCCTCCATCTCAGCCAAGGTGGGAGCCTTGAGCAGAACCCGGGGCCGTGGGCGCTGCGTGTTGCTCCCAGCATCCGTGACGGACAGGTTGATGCAAGACGTGGATTTGGTGTCCCCTGAACAGGCATTGAGAATGCAGGGCAGAGAGCCAAACCCTGGTGGAGGCAGGGAGGTGGGGCAGGACAGCAGAGTGAGGGGTGCGGATGGAGTGGGGAGGTAGTGGAGCAGGAGCGGAAGTGGGGAGGGGGCAACAGAAGCAGAGGAAGCTCACCCCGGCCTCCCCAGCGCTCGCCCCTCACTGGGCGCAGCCTCCGCTCCTGCTTGATCTCCTCCAGGATCTTCTCGTGCAGGGTCCTCTGCTTTTGGGGTAAGGGGCGAAGCCTCCTCTCTGAGACCTGGAGGGAGTATGGCAGTTCCAGGAAGGAAGGGCAGTGGAGCTGCGCCACGACACACTAGAGCGGGGAGGAACACTGCGCACACAGCCAGCCCTATCAGGAGCAGGCACAGCGGGGGCAGGCCGGAGGTGGCCTGCCTGCTCCTGGGGCAGGTCCATCTCAGACCCAACCTTCCAGCCACCTCCTCGGGGGAGGCGCCGGTCTGCCCTCGGGGAGGGAAGGCCACGAGGGGAGGCCCCGGAGGCCCCGTGCGGCACGTACCTGCTTCAGTGGAGGCCGGGAGCGGATGAAGTCCAAGATGAGCTCATGGGCATCCTTCTTCACCCTGGGAGGTATGTCTCCATCGACCTGTGGGGGACGCAGCTGAGGCTGAGGGCTTGATCCCCACTCAGGAGTTGGGGGCCGTGGGAGGGGCCGTGGGAGGGGTTGGGGGCCTGGTCCTCATGCCGTCCTTCCCTCCGGCAGCATGGCATGCACGTGGCTGCCATGACCACTCCCACCTTCCCTACACCTCGGGCTCTTCGTGTGGAAATGAAGGTCGGTGGCGCCCCTTCGACCCAGCTGTCCCAAGACTGGAATGAACTCGCACATGCAGAATTTGGAGTAAAACTGGCACGCAGCGCGAGCCACATGAGTATAAATGGGACAATCCTCCAGGACGCTCCAGATTCCTCTCCCTATCCTTGTCACACCGTGTCCCCAACATACCGAGGCCCCGACATCACCCCATGTCCCCAACGTCACACCGTGTCCCTGACGTCACACCACATCCCTGCCCTAGCCACACTGTATCCCCGCCCTTGTCACATTGTGTCCCTGATGTCACACTGTGTCCCTGACATCACAGTGTCACACCTTGTCCTGTTACACTGTGTCACACTGTGTCCCAGCCCCAGTCACACTGTGTCCCCATCCTTATCACACCGTGTCCCCACCCTAGTCACACCATGTCCCCGCCATAATCACACTGTGTCCCTGTCCTAGTCACCCCGTGTCAGGTGGAGCCAGATGGGTCAGGGCCTCATCTGTCTGTGCACATCTGAATACCCACTCAGTAGCCAGCGCACAGAGCGGAGGCTGCAGAGCCACCAGCGGGCAGAAGGCTCGGGGGCAGGCTGCCGTCCCCAGCAGCTCACCATGACCTTGTGGAGCTTGTAGTTCCTGGCGCGGATGTCCTGCATCAGCATCTCGAAGGGGGTGAGCTGGAACTCAGTGGGCAAGGGGTTGAACTCCTGCTCCTGCACCTTCTTGAGCTTCACTCCGTGACGGAGTTCCCTCATGAGCTGCACCCAGAGTCGGGCCTGGGCCCCCAAGAAGACGGAAATGGTCCTTAGACCCGGCAGGGCTCCCCCCGGCCCTGGCACAGACCCCAGGTGGGGGGTAGCCATAGCTTACCCAGTCGGTGTGTCCCAGGTGGTCAAGCTCTGCCAGGGGCTTGCCTTCCTGCAGCTCACCCTCCCGAAGCTTCTGCAGCATCTGTTAGTCCAGGAGAAGGTGAGAGTGGCTGTCACAGGGCTGCAGGCCCTGCCGGTCTGTCCATCTGGGGACAGTTCCTGAACACGTGGGCTACTATTCCACCAGCTAAAAAAGGGATGAGTGGGCATTTGGGGCCAAAGCTCTGGACTCAGAAAGATCTGAAGGAACAAAGCCATTAGCTTTGGAGCCATGTGGGGCCCTTGGTGGCCCCTCAGCTACCTCTGGTAGTTCTCCTGGGCCAGGGGTGAGAGCTGAGCAGCCACCTAGCGCCCACACAGGACATTCTGGCTCTCTCCTTCAGTCAGCCAATCCACACAGCCCAGAGGGGCAGCGCGTCCTTCTGAGAGAGCAGATGCAGGGGGACCCTGCCCTCTGTCACCTGTGAAGAGCTCCCAGGCTTCCTTCAGATCCAGCCAGCATGGTGCTCCCTCAGCAATGCCTCGGCCTCTCTGTCCGGGCCACGTGCATACCCCCTCCTGGAACCCCCAGGGCTGTTTCTTGACCCACTCCAGCGGGGACACTGGAGTTTCGGTAATCTGCTTCTGTGAGTGTTGTCTGGACCATTGGCTCCATGAGGCCAGAGCCACAGGGATGTTTCTGTTTTCTCCCCTAAGGATTCCTGGTTCCTAGCACAACTGGCAGAGGCTAGGTCTTCAACAATGGCTGAATGGATGGATGGATGGACAGACAGATGGATAAGAGGGTAAGTTACTCAGTAAGTCCTGGGAAACAGGTTCATATTTCATGAAGCTGAGAAAATGCCAACATCACAGTGATGTTGGAGAACAGGAAGGATGGTTAGGTAGCTGTTCTTTGCTGAAAATTTGGGAAGCAGCTACTAGATTCACTCCCTTCATTGTCCTGGATCTTGGCAGCAGCCAGACACTCGGTTCCCACCAACTCCCCTACCCTGGAGAAGCATCGAAACCTTAGCACACAGCTCCCAGCTCACCCCCCTCACCCCCCACACACAATAAGCCAGAACCAGTTACCCTGGCTTTCACTTAAAGCTATTTGCTAAACTGCTTTGGGACGCTCTAGAAAACGCAGCCAAGTCTCAGAGCACCGCATGGTGTGTGACCTGGCTGATTCTAAAAATAGACCTGGGTGTGATCTGGCAGTTCCTGTGGGCAGAGGGCATGAAGGGTGGGTCTCCCATCCCTCCTGGACTTTCTCTACCTGTCCCTGAGCAGGGTGTTTCTTCTGAAAATGCCAGCCCAGATGTGTCCCACTGACACCCTCTTCTCATTCCCTGTTACTACCAATTCCCTGAACATCTCTTGGGGCAATTACTTGGAAGTCTAGAGTTGTTTGCTCATGCTAAAGAAAGGGGCGCCTGGGTGGCTCAGTGGGTTAAGCCGCTGCCTTCGGCTCAGGTCATGATCTCAGGGTCCTGGGATCGAGTCCCACATTGGGCGCTCTGCTCGGCGGGGAGCCTGCTTCCTCCTCTCTCTCTCTGCCTGCCTCTCTGCCTACTTGTGATCTCTCTCTGTCAAAAAAATAAATAAAATCCTTAAAAAAAAAAAAAAAAGAAAGAGCTTCCATTGTCTGGATAAGGAATTGATGGTAGCAACAGAACAGATGACTTCAGAGCAAGAAAAACAAAAGCATGAAGACCATGCACTCATTAAAACATCAGAAGAACATCTCTTAAGTTGTGGAGGAGGAGCAGCGGAGGAGGAGCAGCGTGGTTGGGGCCTTGGGGGAAGGGAGTGGCCAGAGGAGCGACCTACCCTTGGGCCACCAGCTGGGCTACAGATAAAGGCCCGAGGCTCAGGGACTCTCACTGCCGTGTAGGTTCTGGGCCCCCAGCCCTGTCCATCAAAGCAATACTGAGAATCAACTCAGGCCACAGTTCAGGGAAGCTGGTTCGGGGAACCAGACACCAGTATTAGTCAATTCTGAAGAACACCTCTGCCGTTTAAGCAAGAGTGGGTGGAACCAATTCCCCCGCCCTCTGCCAAGACCCCCTGCTTCAAGGAAGTCTGTCACCTCCTTCCAGGAAGGAGATGGGAGAGTTGGAGGAAGACTGTCAGCTAGTAATTCTGGAACCATGAAAAGACAGGACAGCCCTGGAGAGATCCCAGCTCTGCCTGGACTTCCTCTGACTTGGGGCGAGGGACACCTTTCAGAACCTCTATTTGTGGGGCGCCTGGGTGGCTCAGTGGGTTAAAGCCTCGGCCTTCGGGTCGGGTCATGATCTCAGGGTCTTGGGATGGAGCCAGCATCGGGATCTCTGCTCAGTGGGGAGCCTGCTTCCTCCTCTCTCTCCACCCGCCTCTCTGCTTACCTGTGATCTCTGTCAAATGAATAAATAAAAATCTTAAAAAAAAAAAAAACACCTCTATTTATTTATCTGTAAAAAGAGTGGGGGGGGGGGGCTACGGTCACTGAATTTCCTACGCCCCCAAACTCCAAGCACAGTGAGTACACATGTGCACCGAATTACAAGTGGCGCCTTCAGTTCCTGCTTCCAGAAGGAACCAGTCCTGGGAGAGGACAGCCAGGTCTCGCAGGACATGGAAACAGGAGGCAAGAGGAAAGAGGTCCTGGGGCCAAGTGGCTGCGAGCCGGTGAGTAAAGGTCCTGACCCTCAGTTCCTCCCCGTGCAAAATCCAGCTCAGGGTCCGGGGAAACCCGCACAGCATGACAGGGCCCGCCCCGAGCGCCAGCTGCGAGGCGAGGCCGTTCAGAGTCCGCCGCTGAGGACTTGCACTTCCCGTGGGAGAGACAGACGGACCCACACCGGCGGAGGGGGGCGGGGCAGGAAAGACGGCCAGGAAGGTCCCCTGGGGGCCTCCGCCCCTTCCCCTGGGAGTCCCTCCCCCCCACCTCCGCCCTGGGCACACCGTCCCCTCCCGCCCTGCTCAGCCCCAGCCCCGCCCTTCCCGTCCTGGCCTCCGGGAAGCCCCGCCCCCACCCGCGGCCCCGCCCCACCCCGGGGCCCGCCCCCAATCCCGGCCCCTCCCCCACACGGCCTCGCGCTCTCACCTCCTTGGCCTCCCGGACCCTGGCCAGGAAGGCCCGCAGCTCCAGCGTCTCCACGAAGAGCGCCCGGCACACGGCCTGGTAGTGGGTCTGCGCGCCCCGGGGGTCGGTCAGGCGCGCCGCGCACAGCCGCATGGCCTGGGCGAAGGTGCGCACGGCGCGGGGGCCGCCCTCGGCCTCCTCCTCCTCCTCCGGGCCCCCGTAGCCCTCGTCCGCAGCCCCGCAGACGCCGTCCTCGCAGTCGTTGTTGGCCATGAGGTCGATGAGCCGCTCCAGCTGCGGGCTGAGCTCGCGCTCCTCGCTGTCGTCCAGGCCCCAGTCCAGCGCGCGGTAGATGGCAAAGCCCAGCGACTGCACCATCTGCAGGACGGGGCCGGAGAGTCGGCGGGGCGTGGGGGGCCCCCCGCAAGGGACCCAGCCAGGAGAGGGGCCGCCGCCCCGCCGGAGCACAGCGCGACAGCCAGCGGCCCGGCCGGAGGCCCCCGGAGGCCCTGCCACAAGCCAGCCGGACACGTCCGGAGCCGGCAGGACGCCTCCCAACCCGCGCGGCCGCCGTGGACAGCAGTTCAGCAGGCTCTCGGGGCCAAACGTGCTTTTACCGCGTGAAGTGAGGGCAACGCCCTCCCGAGTACCTAACCCAGAGAGAGGGAAGACGTGCGCCCACAGGGACTCGTCGGGAACGCCCAGAGCGCGCACACCTGCGATGTCCAAATGTCTTCAACGGGGACACGGAACACAAAGGTGACCCATCCTTCCCGTGGGATGCCAGGCTGCCAAGACCAAACTCAGGAACCCCCTTACACACAGACAGAACCCAGAGCCACAAAGCCAGACTACATGCTTCCATTCATACAAAACCCTAGGCAAGATGAAGCCAATCTACAGCCGTAAAAAGCAGGTCACTGATCATAAAGCATATCCCAATAAATGTGATTTAAAAATACAGATAACCGAATCAAACATTGGCTTTTAAAGTGACATAAGAGTGTTTTAAATCAGAGGAGAGAGACTAGCGTGCTAGAATTGTTAACTACATGGGATACGGTACAGACACCTGAACTCATAAAAATTGACATCCTCTCCCTTAAAAAATACTGTAAACTCCATGCAAATTTCAACATACATAAATTTAATCTGGAAAAGAAGAAAAGTGAAGAAGCAATGGCACCTGTGTGGGGGCTTGCCCAGGGACCAGGAGCTGTGGGCACCCAGCCAGGTATGGGGCCTACAGTGCTACAGTTTACTTTATGTATCCTTGAAATCTCCATAATTAGTTCTTTTAAAAGCATATTCACATATTGAAAATCTGAGTTTTGCAATAGACCTCTTAACTCACCATTTCTCAATTTTATTTGGCAGGAAACCCTATTTTCATAGACTACCGTTAACCACTGGGACTCTGCCTTCTCCGGGGGGGCATCTGCAGACCCCGCCACTCCATTCGTGGCTCTGTCCAGTGGCCATCGGCTCCTGGCATGGGCTGCTCACAGGACTGCAGTCCTGGAAAGGTCAGGGCTGCTCGCACAGGGAAGAACCACGTGCCATGTGCAGTGACGGGTGAGGACGACCACAGGGGTGCTGCTTCTAGCCTGCCTGACTTTCATATTTTGACATTTCTCCTTTATGACAATGATGCAGAATGACCATAGCTCTTCTTATGTCATCAGCTACACAGAGCCCTTGGCTACTTAACTCTAGGACAACCTAACCTGAGACCTAGGTCTCTAGGCAGAGCCACGGAGCCACGGAGCCATGGAGTCATGTGACCACAGCTGGCAGCCGGCGGAGCTGGACTTGGGACCCACGTCTGTCCCCAGCCTGGGCTCTAAGCCTTGCCCAAGACAGGAGGGAGCCACACCCTCACCTTCCACCCCGAGTCTGAGTCTGCCTAGCCTGAGGGAGTGGGGAGGCCTCTGGCCTCTCCTCTTGTTTCCCACACCTGCAGCCCAAGGGGACTGGCTTGAGCAGAGCTGAAGGACATGGGGAGAGTCAGTGTTGGGCAGGGGACAGGCACAAGACAGCCTTCTCTATCCCGCAGAAATACCTCAGAGCACACCCTGGCCAGTGTGGGGAGAGGGCCTCCAACAGAGCCAAGTTCCAGTCTACAAAACCCCAGTCCACCCTTGGAGGTGGTCTTCTCTCTGCTTAGCCGGGCAAGAATCACAAGCCTAAGTCATGAGTCAGAGGGCAAAAGACCAGGGCCAGGCGGAGTCCCCTATGGCAGTGGGACCCCCATCAGGACTACTGGGCTGGCAAGAACCACAGGTCACACAAATTCCCATCGATTCTTTCTTGGCCAGAGGTAGAGGTCAGAAAGGAGATTGTGGGAGAGATTCGTGTCCATTCTCTACGCCACGGCCACTGCTGACTCAGGCGTGGCTGTGACCTGGTCTCTCCATCAGAGACCACTCTACAACCCGGGGCAGACAGAGGGGCCCTGTAGGCCAGCCCCTGTTCCAGTGCAGCACCACAACCCACCATGCCTCTCCCTCTTGCTCCTGGGAGCTGGCCTGAGCCAGTACCACGTCAGTTGAAGGGTTAACCCAACAGGAGCCTCTCATCCGACAGCTGCTCTGTTAAAAGCTTCCCTGTGTTCCAGCCCAGACACTGGAAACCGCCCGAAAGGCAGAGAGCTCTTGCTTTCCCGTCAGGAACAATCTGGGCAGCCAGCCAGGGTCTGAGAGCCTCCAGGCCTACCTGCCCACAGCGTTTTGGGAACTGAGCAGGCTCCCAACAGGCCAGCTGGGGCGAATAGCCTGCTAACTGAGGGGCTTGGAGAGAGAAGGGACCGGGACTGCAGGACAGCGTGCACAGGAGGCTGGTAGCCGGAATCTGGGTTAGCACAGCAAGTGGCCCCCTACAGTAGTTTCTGGAGTGGGGCTCCGGGGTTAGTCTGTAAGAGCGCAGACTGGACCCCCACAAACAAGGCTCCTTGTAAATATCATCAGAACTGCTAAGAGATCTCCTTTGGGGCGGCAGGTGGCCACGGCACATTCATGTGGGGACTCTGGGTAACAGGGGCCACCCTGGGATCACTGTCTGAACGGCAGGGGACTGTTCCTGGGCTTTGGATAAACAAAGTCTCCAGAGTACTCTGCCGGCCGCGGCAATGCTGTCTTATTCCCAGACCCAGCTACGGAAGCAACATGGTCTGAGAGCCTCACCACGGAGGCAGTGTGCCACTGGGAAGTGTGTCTTATCACTGACAGCAGCAAGATTGTCAGCATGTGCTGGGAAGAAAAAGCAGGAAAACTCTGGGATGATTCTATTATCGTTTTGCAATTCTCCACGACAGACTATATGGCCTCTTTGCCGTGACCAGCCCCCCACCCTTGGTATAATGCTGTGTTCGGTACATAAACACACATTTGTCTAAAGCTTTCTTAAAGGCAGTAGAACGATCCACATTAAATTCAGGACAAACTCCCGGAGGGTAGAGGTTCAGGGAGGCACTGGTCCTGCTGGTGAGGTCTGAATTGTGGGCGGGGTGGACCGCAGTCACCGGCTGGTTTTCCTGCTTGCCCCTCAGACCCACGCCCTGACTGACCTTCTGCGTCCACAGACCACAGCACCTTTGCTCCCTCCCTCTGGTCCGTGGGAGGCAACACCAGCAGCTTGGGGGCAGAATAGGAGAGGGAGGTAGGGTACCATCGCCCACCCCTGCCCTTCAGGCCCTCCAAGGCCTGCCAGGTTCCACACTGACCAGTGGGCTCTGTCCTCACCTGCCTGTTCTCTTCATCAAGTCCTTTCAATGAAGCCCTTTGAGTATTTTGTCTGTGTCCTACCTCATGGAAACAATTTTGTAACTTTATATGCTATCTAATTCACATAATATGAGACATATTACTTTTAATGCGTATCAAGTAAATTAAAAAATTATTTTAAAGGTACCTGGGCTTCTGAGCTGGCTGCTGACAACACCATCGTTGTGGAATCTGCAAGAGGAGACAACAGGCAGTCAAGACACACCCCAGCAACCCCAGGCCCTGGCAAATAGGGCCGTCCACCCACCTGGTCTCCCAGGAATACACAGTGTATCCCAGAAAGCTTAAACGGGTCGAGCAGCCAGTCATTTGGAATGGACATGCAGCGGCAGGAGACTCAGCCCCTGCCCACACCCTGCACAGCAGTCACACCCCAATGGGACCCCTCAGAAGGGAGCAGCCAACAGGCTTCCCTGGGGAGGCATGGTTGGTGCTAGGTAAAGAGGGAGTAAGGAGAGAGCAGGTCAGTTAAATCTGATCTGCAGGAAAGCCCTCACAGTCCGTAATGCACTGTCTGAGTCCAGGTGCCCCCAAATCACAGCAGAGTCACATGAGACCCAGGCTCAAAGGCAGCAACAGATTTTGCTCTGGAGTTCCCCAGAGCCAAGCTGGGTAAGGTAGCATCTGGCCACCACCTGTAAATCCGGAGACCTATGCCATGTCAAGGTCTCCATCAGAGAATCAGTCTCGGGGTCAAAGCCCAGGTGCTAAACTAGGTACTAGGTAATTTGTTATGTTCACTACTGAACACGGTACTGAATTCACAAGCTTATGAGTGCTCACTTGTTGAAACCCATATACAACCCAGAAGGTAAGCGGTTTTGTGACCCATTTCACAGGTGAGGAAATAGAGTTATCACAGCCGGAATGGTGGTGCCAGATGGGGCCATGCAAGAGGATCCTAGGCTCTGCTCCAGCCGCTCCGCACACCACCCCCCACCCCGCGTCTTTCAAGATGCCAGCTGGATGAGCTGCAGAAAAGCCACCTACTTCTACAGACTTCCTTGAATTAAGCGTGCAGGTAGAACCTTCGCGAGGGGGTGAACTCGAGTTGCCTTAACTTCTTTTTGGAACGAGGTAGGGTATAAAAAAAACATAAACCATGAAATCGCCAGAGTGAACCTGCTAACTCTGCAAATATTTTCAAAATGCCATTAAGAGCAGGGAGATTGCCAAAGATAAAGGGCGCTTGTGTTGGGCTGATCCATTAAAATAATGGTCAACAGCCCACTCCCAACATCAGTGAGGCTGAAAGGGACCCGCCTACAGGACCCTGGGGCCTGCCAGAGTGCGCAGCCACGAATGGCTGGAGGCGATGGGAAGAAGAATAAATCAGACTCAGAGCAAAGGTGGTCCCTGGAAGCAGCCAGCGTCCTGAGTTATCCTGAGGGCTGAGAAGGAACGGGGTCAGCCAGCCCGGCACCATCCCTTACAGACGGAGCACCGTGCAGTCCTGCTCAGTGAGAAGCCTTCCGGCTAGAATCATTTTAAGGCCCCAGTTTAAATGGTCCACATGTTAATGAAGATAGGGATCATTAATTATATGTGAAGCGGCAAGGACTTGGGGAGTCTTTGGGTTTTAAGGAGCAAGCTGCCCTTTCTAGGCAGAGACTGTGCCCAGCTCTTTGCTAAAAAAAACTAATGAATGATTTATTACCTTTTCAATCCATAATCACCTCATGCAAGTGGGTACCATGACTCCCTCATTACAGACAAGGAAACTGAGGCTCAGGCAGGTGGAGAAAATCACCCAGAACCACACGGCATATAGTAAGCGCGAGTGGCGGGGCAGGCAAGCCTGCCGAACCACCCAGAGCCTCCGGACGCACTTCCTGGAGATACAGGAACTTGCTTGCTGGGGGGGGGGGGCACGCCAAGGGAGGTCACAGAGCATTGCAAATTATCTCCTGCTTATTTAAAAAGCGGTCTTGGAGGGAGGTCACAGAGCCGTAGACAGAAGCAGATGGAGGCGGCTGGGACAGAAGCACTATCAACAGGGTCTTCCAGGTCACATGGAGTTGGACAGGACACCGGGTCTCCAGGATGCTGTCCCTCCCCGGGGGGCTTCTCTCTCCCTGCAAGGAAGAACAGCCTCACCAAGACGTGCCAGGAAAGAGAAGACCCTGTGATGTCTTGTGTGGAAGATGGCAACGAGAACTCAAGATGCTAGGAGGCCTCCTCGAAATACCACGATCACATGTCATGGCAGGATGAGATCAAAGACCACCGGAAGGAGGGAAGTCTGTGAGGGCTTTGCAGGCTGGAGCTCCCAGAGGAAGGGCCTCCCCCTGCCCAGCAGGTGGGGTGGGTGGCCAGCTCTCAGACAGCCTCACCCCTCTGTGAGGGTGGGGAGCACCGGGAAGGAGTGTAGTTCAGGCCAGATCCCTGCCTACCTATGGTCATGACCTTGAGGTCTCCTTTCCTCATCTACTTGCCCAACCTACCCCACAATGTCACCTCAAAGGGTGTGCGAGGGAGTGGAGGTGGACACTCCTTGTGTGTCCGGACACTTGCAGCATCCTGTGAGGATGTGGACAGCCATGATCACCATGGTGACAGTGGCAATGGAGCCACCAGGACCTCCCAACCAGGCTCAGACCACAGGCATCCTGCCTGTGACTCTGTTTGGGCTTGGGGTCAGAACAGAGAATGGCCCTGGAGGAGCCAAGGGTTCCTTCTGCAGCCCCCAGAAGGAGACCACACACATGCAGGGGGCACTGGCTACCCTAGGCTCCCCCAGGTTCTTAATTACCTACAAGGAATGCAACTACCAAGTGTGGAGTCCTAGCTTGAGCCCAGGTGGCTCCTGCCTTTCCGCATCTCAGGCTGAGCTCCCAGGAGTACCCGTGTACCCGGCAGCGGGGTGGACAGACGGAGGCCCTCAGGGCCCCCACTCAGTGCCAGCAGGAACTGCCAACCCCCCAACGAAGGCAACCGGCAACATCTCAAAACGGCACCCCTGTTTGCCTCGATTCAGCAGGTCTGCTTTGGTGGACCCAAGACTCCTGAGACTGCCCACAGGGGCACTGGGCAGCCCCAATGAAGGAGATCGTTGGAGGTCCCCATTAAGGATGAGTAGAGGGCAGCCCCTGCCTGTGGTGTAGACACTAGGGCTCCTCCTTGTGGGAGAAGGCTGGCGGGAGACTGTTTCCCTTGACACTTTCTGAAGCTGGAACATGTGCTAGCGCATCAAGAAATTAACTCAGGCAAGTGTGAGAGTGAGCAAGGGTGCAGGGTGCACGCGTCCCCCACAGCCCAGGACAGAGACTTACCAGTGATGCCCCGTGTATCCCACAGCAACACACTGACCTTCCCGAGCCCCCAAAGCCCCAGACAGAATGGTACCACCCACCACACAGGTGAAGATTCAACACGGATGGGGTCCCTGCGTGGTCTCTGAGTCGTGAGTTCAAGCCCCACATTGTAGGCTGTACAGACGACTTAAAAACAGATTTTTCAGAAAAACCCAAAAGCGAAAACCAACTAGTGTCTGGCACCCACTGGATGCTTCGATAACGCTTGTTCCGTTGTCAAGAAGCGGTTTCCAAACGTAAGTTAAGCAATGTCTTCGATGGAGCATGGGTTCTGGGAATGAGCTGCTGGGAAACCCAGGCTTGAGAGCTGAAGGCCTGCTTACAGCTAACTGGGAAGCTGTGTGTTTGCTGAGCAAACGCAGAGCTCTGGGGGGCAGAGGCCCCAGCATCTGTGGCACGTCCCTCTGCCACCACACTCCCCATCTCTATGGGCTATGGCTGACATCAGGCCGCTTTTCCATAAACTCACTTGTCAACCTCCCCCCACCCCAGCAAGAACCTAGAAGCACCAGGATCCATATCACCTCGGCCCCAGTAGAGGACATGTGTGCTGGCCAGAGGACTCCCCACACCCCAGGCAGTCAGCTGCTAATGCCCCACCTTCTCAGGAAGCTCTGGCGAGGCGGAGGTCAGCGCTCCCCCAGCACGTCTACACCCTGTGTCTGCCCAGGTGACCAAGGATCACCACCCTGCTGACAGTCACAGCAGACAGGGGCACCCTTGAAAGGATGCATTACCTCTGAGGCTCTCCTCCCTGTGGGGCCAAGGATAACGCACTTGAAGTTCCTGAGGACTCTTCAGGGCCCACAGCACACAGTCTCCATCGCTGTCCCGCAGCACAGCCCAAGAGGGTGAGGAACTCACCCAAGGTCACCTGGCTGAGATCCAATCCATGGCTAGACTGGCTCTGTCGCCCACACCCAGATCACGAGTCATCCCCCTCACTGGCCGTTCCAGTCACCTGAAGACGGAATGGGTCCTGGCCCTGGAGGGGTTTCCAACAGGGAGTGGGTGACCCCTTCTTAGGTGTGATGTGGGGAATCCACACACGGTGGCCTGACAGTCACAGTGGGGCCCGGAACCAGAAGCACCAGCATCACTGGGAACTTGCTGGAAATGCAGATTCTCAGGCCCACTGCAGACCTGGGCAGAATCAAGCTCATCGCCGGGGAACCCCGCAATCCAAGAACCCGTGTCTAGCACACCCACTGGTAGACTCAAGGGTGAGAATCGCCCCAGTAAAGCATTATGCAGAGCTCTTGTGCCAGAATCTACGTTCTGGTAGATTCTGCTCACCGGGGGGATCAGGTGCAGGAACAGTGTCCACTCCACCTGTGTGACCCTCCCCTCCTTGATGGGGAGAGCAACATTGGTCCATTGGTCCTGGAAGCCTGGCCCAATCCAGGACCCATGGACGTGTTTTGTCCCATCGCAAGGGGGCCTGGACTAGCACATAGAAGTGAAGTCGCTCATCTGGCGACCTCAGGGCAAAGAGGTTATCTTGGACCTCTGGCCCCCCGAGGGCTCCAAACATATGTCTGCAGTCAGAAGCAGTGCGTCTGTCTAACTTGTCTCCTGCAGCCCAGGCAGCACTTCCACTGTACCTGTAACCTGTCTCCTTGAACAGACCAGACCCCAGCATGTGGGGGTTCCAGCCGTCATGGGCTCTGCCCATGCTGGTTAGGCTTGTCACCACGTTGCCACCTCTAGGCAGGCTTCCTCCTCGCCTGGTCCTCACTGGAGGCCAGACTCCCTCTGAGGAGCAGATCGGGACCATAGTGAAACGCTAGCACCTTCCTCCAGCCGGTACTCAGTGGCACGTCTGTTCAAGCGGCCACATCCCAGGACCAGACCGGCCAGGGTCACAATACTTCCTTTGTGGGAGCCCCTCAAATACTTCCGGCCCCAGAGGTCAGCCCTGGTGCACAATTAAAAAGACAGCAGACACAGCTCTCCTTCCTTGTAAAGACGTCAGGGTGGGGGCTGGGGGGGAATGGCGAGGGCCCTAAAGGTGGCAGATGCAGGGTTATATCCCTCAAAAGCCAGTCTCGAGGGTACACAGGGACCCTAAGGTCACCTTCTGCACAGGTGCAGCCTGAAAGCACAGAGCAGGACCTGCAAACAGCCGGGGGCTATGGGCCAAAGTGGCCACACAGGTTAAGCTTACCCCAGTTATTGGGGACAGCCGACCCCAGCCGCCAGCACTCACAGACACCCGGCCAGAGAACATGGCTTGCTGCCAATGCCTGCCCAAGAGATCATCTTCGCTCAGAGGGGAGAGAAAATCGGGATACTCCTACAAACACTGGCTCCCACAGTCACACCCAGCCCCTCCCTGACACGCAGAGGCCCACTGGCCTCTGCCCCACCTGGGACCACGCAGCATGTGGCTCTTTCCGTGCCTCACGTTTTACTTCACCGAGAAACGTGTGTGGGGACTCCGGCTAAGGGCGCTCGGCAGAGCGGCCTCCTGTCCCTCGTCCCTAGCAGCCTAGAATGCTGTGACCAGACTTTCACACGAATCTGGAGGGGCTGGTTCCTTGGCTGGGTCTGGCTGAGACACAGAGAGGCCCAGGAGACGGCGCTGAGGTTCCTGGAGCCCGAGAGCTCCCCGAAGCCGGCTGGGGCCCGAGGCTTCACAGAGCCTAGGCGACAGGTGCTTTTATCTTCAGAGAAGAATCGCAAGTCACTCCCCAAGGCCCGGCTGAGGGTTGGGGCAGGGCTGGAGCCCAGCTGAGTCCACACTTGCAGCCTCCCTGCCCCACCGCCGCAGCAGGTGACGGGATACTTGCTGTGGGAACCTCGCTTTTCTCATCTGTGCAATAGGGACCCTAATAGCGTCACAGGGCATAGACAAGTGTAGGCCCAGCACCGCCCAGCACACTCCTGCAGGAGCCCAGCAATGTCAGCCCCGTCTCCCGGACTGTGAAGCCCCTGGGTGTGTTGGCTTCACCTCCACACCACGTCTCCACTGGACGGCCCTTACGAGGTGCCACAGAGAGCAGAGAGAGCCCTGCACGCCAAGGGTCCGTAAGGATGGGCGACACCTTCAGCTCCAGTGACAAGTCAAGAACCCAGAACAAAAACCACAAGGGCAGGACCTGACAGAAAGAAAGGGTTCCCACCAGAAATATTCTCTGAGGAGATCTGCCTGGAGGGAAATACTCTCTCCAATCAGCTCTCCCCTCTGCCCAGCCTGTCAGGGGACGCCATCCTGCGACAAGGCCCGTCAGCCCTACCTGCACGTTCACCTGTGGGGAGAGCCATTTACCAAAATGCAGCCAAGCTAAAAAGAGAGTCCCCAGCCATTCAGAAGGGAGCTCCCCCAGAGGCCCACCAAGTCCAGCGTGAACCAATGGAGCCCATGGGCCCAGCAGGGACTCTCAGAACACCAACGGCCCAGAGCCCTTCCTGATGGCCATGGGTCCCAGCTCAGCTCCTGGGACAGGACACTCTGGGCCAGGAGACCTGAAGGAGCACCTCTAGTGAGGGGACAGGCAGCCCGTGTGCACATGTGGGGAGCCTCAGAGACAGCTCCAGGGGAAGGGGCACCGTGTGTGTGTGTGTGTGTGTGTGTGTGTGTGTGTGTGTCTGTGCACCTGTATGTATGGGTGTCTGTGACCGTGTGTGTGTGTGTTTTGTGTGTCTGTGACCATATGTATGTGTGTTGTGTGTCTGTGGCCATGTGTGTGTGTGTGTGTGGTGTGTGCTTGTGCACCTGTATGTATTAGTGTCTGTGACCATGCACGTGTGTGTTGTGTGTCTGCAAGCGCAGATAACTCCTGGGCCTGGGGCTCTGTACTGATGTTCCCTCACTAGTCCTCACCCACCCCAGGCTGCTGCGACTGCTACCACGTCTGTGGAGAAGGGCTAGGCCACTGGGGAAATGCTGAAGCCTGCTGCCAAACACTGCCGTTTCTCTAGCTACAAGCTGCAGTGAAAAAGAATTCTGGGCCCCACGGAGCTCCTGACACAGGCTACCACCATCCTATACAGGACAGACCATTAATCATTTCTGTGTTTGAAACTCAGGCTGAAAATAAGCTGAGTTGGGAAGGCCTGGAGTCTGTGCAGTGGTGGGCCACTTGGAGAGCCTTACCCTGAGGTCTGGTGCCAGGGGTCTGGCGGGGGGACAGGGATAGCTGGTCTCTGAACTCCAGGCAGAAGAAAGAGCAGGAAGGGGCTAGAGCCCCAGGGCCGGGGGGGGGGGCTGGGCAGTTCACAGGGGGGACCCAAGCTGAAGAGCCTGTGAAAAGTATTAGCATCAAAACTCACAAGAAACGGGCGCCTGGGTGGCTCAGTGGGTTAAAGCCCCTGCCTTCGGCTCAGGTCATGATCCCAGGGTCCTGGGATCGGGCTCTCTGCTCCGCGGGGAGCCTGCTTCCTCCTCTCTGTCTGCCTGCCTCTCTGCCTACTTATAATCTCTATCTGTCAAATAAATAAACAAAATCTTAAAAAAAAAAAAAACTCACAAGAAAAAACATTAGGGAAGTCGGGTAGTGTGGAACCGCGGGAGGTTCACCCCATCTCAGACACACCTTTGTCAACGCTCATGTCTGTCCACGGGGGGTTTTCCTGAAATGTTTCCTCAGGAGCGTACGCCAGAAAGTCAGGTGGTCTTTCCATCAAACACTGCACTGGGGAGCAGTCATTCTCCTGGGGTGATCTGACCAGGACACCCCCTAGTGGACAAATGCCCCTGAAAACATCCCGGGGTCACTGGATCACTGATCACCAGCTGCATTTACGGAGTTAGCTTTGCCTCAGGGAACAGCTGGGCACAAGCATTCACTGTGATGTCTGGCTGAGTTTCTCACCTCAATTAAAAAAAAAAAAAGGGTAACTCTTCCCTATCAATGGCCTTTTAAAAATAACTTCACATATTAACATGCTTTCTCCACTTAAAAAGAGGGGGGTTTCAGCAGTTATAAAGTCTTCAGGTTAAAGGTTAGGACTTTTTCCCCACTTGGTGGGAAGAAGGGAGAGGTACCACACCTTGTATGCTAGGGCATTAATCATTCCCCCAGATGTGGTTTCGTTTGTTGATTTCTTTAGTTATTTTAAACATTTACTTATGCTAGATTTACCAGAACTTTGTACTGAGAGCCCACATGAGGCTATATTAAACAATCTTGATTTTCCCAATTGCTAGTCACAGCAAGAAATAAACACATCAGCTTCATGAATTAACCCCTCACTCGGCTGGGTTAGCCACCGCCAACAAAATAAAGTCTGAAAGCCCAACAGGACTGAAGAGAAAGTTCAGGGTAATCTATTTTTCTTAATCTTTATTTTTTTTAAGGATGAGGAGCTGGAACTCATGACCCTGAGATCAAGACCTGAGCTGAGACGGAGTCACCTCAGCCACTGAGCCACCCAGGCGCCCTATTTTTCTTAATCTCCAAAGAGGCAGCAAGTCATAAACATCATCCACCTTTATGAGACATGTTTATGAACAGAAACCAAAGACTGTATTGAATGAAGACGGAATTGGGCTCCATGATGTCCTGAGCCAGCAAGTTCCCTAGAGTAGCCACGTGCCTGGATTTCCAGTCAGGCTGTGGGTGTGCAGGCAGTAGGAAGAAGAAGCAGGAGCCCAATCCTCGGGACTGGAGAGAACCTGGTGACCACCAACATGAAGGAGAGCCATCCAGGAGCATCTTGGAGAGTACCAGTAAGAAACACGGCTTGACTCTCCCACAGTTAGAGATACGCAAGGGCCCTTAGTTCTAACCATCTGTCACTCTGCGCCTCAGTTTTCCCATCTTCAAAGTCAGAGGGTCTGCCCCGGCAGGCTGGTATACTCTTGTCCCCCACCCGGTGCAGGGAGCCGGATCTTGGATTAGACGGTCATCTCTGAGGATGGGGACGGGCACAGGGAGGAAAACAGAGCTTCAGTAGAAAAGCTCCTTGTGAAAATGCAGGGTCTAGCTCCCCAGGGGAAGCACTCCCCACCCCACCTGTGAAGACCTTGCAAGACTATGAGGCTGAATCCAAATCCTCCTCCTGGGCAAGCCTGAGCCTCAGCTTAACAGAGTATAAAATGAAATAATGCCATTTGAGTACCAACTCTTATTATTTTCACCTGTCAAATACATTGGTGCTTTTTGCATGAAATAAGTGCACAGCAGAGTTGCAGGCAGAGCTGGGAGCTGGTCACAGGGGTAAGAAGGACCCTGTGGAGAAATACAGTGCTGGACCCTGTGTGGGCCCAGCGCACCCGCCCTGTCACCACTGTGGCTTCTGTGCAGCTCTGTCCTGCTCCTTCCCTGCCCTCCATGAAGCCGGCCCATGAGGACCTCTGCAAACCCAGCTCCGTGGCAGCACACAGAGCTGGCCTTTGTGCTTCCCCACAGGATATCAGCTTTGGGGTTAATATCTCCAAATGCTGTAGACTACCACTTCAGTTCTCCAGGAAAGAAAACACTTTTTTTTTTCTAAGAAGGAGAATAAAAATCACTTAAACTCACTATTTTGAGCAGACTTCAGTATTGTTCAAGGGATTGATTGTTCTTGATAATTAAGAGCAGAAAAATCAAGCAGGCCATCCTCCAAATTTTACACATTCTCCTTACTATTTTACACATTCTCCTTACTATTAAACCCAGGCAACTGGTGAATCTGCAGGGATTCCACGGGAGACACAGCCCCCTCCTCCCACCCTCATTCCCACGAAAAAGGACTTCAAAAGGACACTTGTTCCTCTCCAGCCTAAGCCGTCTGCAATCACCGGTAAGACAAGCGACTGAGGGCTTCTCACCATGAATCACAAAAGACTGCGGGCTACACACCCCCAAAGCAGAAGGAACTAGCCCCAGGTGGGGGGAACTGGGGGTGGGAGACGGAGAATTGGGTCTACTGAAAGTACTCAGCCATCAAAAACCAAAACCCTTCTCCGCTGAGTAAAACCTGCCCAACCGCAGGGAGCCAGCTGACCGCAGCCGGCCAGAAGGCTGACAGATGGATGGTCAGGGAAAGGTTCCGGGAAAAGGAGGGGGTGTCCCAGGCCGGGTGAGAAAGAGAAGGGCGGGGAGAAGCACGGGCCTTCCACGTCCCGCAGAGCCAGGGTGTGGACGGGTGGCCTGACCCAGGAAGGGGGGAGGGTGCAGACTGGGGGCTCCGGGCCCGGCGGAGGGCGGGTGCAGACTGGGGGCTTAGGGAGGGTGCGGAAGCGGAGGACGGGGAAGGAGAGGAGACGGGGCGCGGGGAGACTGGGGGAGAGGAGGGCGGAGGGGGACAGGAGGCCAGGACCCGGAGGGCCAGGACGAGGACCCAGCGGACCCGGCGGACCCAGCGGACCCAGCGGACCCGGAGGGCCAGGACGAGGACCCAGCGGACCCGGCGGACCCAGCGGACCCAGCGGACCCGGAGGGCTAGGACGAGGACCCAGCGGACCCGGCGGACCCAGCGGACCCAGCGCACCCAGCGCACCCAGCGGACCCAGCGCACCCAGCGCACCCAGAGGGCCCGGAGGACGGTCGCGGCCGCCCCCTCCCCCACCCCGGCGCGGCCCGCGCGCGCCCGGCCACACCCCCGCGCGCCCGCCGGCCCTCACCCGCGGCGCCCGGCTCCCGCCGCGCGCTGACCGAGCCGTCCCGGCGCAGGAGGATGTCCGCCGTGTCCCGGATGCGCCGCCCGCCGCCCGGCGCGCCCCGCAGCCCGCGGCAGCCCTGGAAGCACACGGCCCACGCCTGCTCCTCGTTGATGGGCTGCTCGTACGCCTTCAGCACCTCCTCCAGGGACAGCTCCCACGGCTCCGGCCGCCCCGCGCCCCCCGCCCGCCGCCCCGCGGCCGCGCCGCCGCTGGAGCTGCCGGCCCGGGCCATGGCCGCCCCATCATCGCCTCCCGCGCGCCGGGCCGGTTTCCATAACAGCCGCGCCGGGGCGGCCGACGCACCCGCCGAGCGCGGGGGGCGGGTCCCGCGCCGCCGGCCGCTGCTTTGTCATCCTCCGGCGGCCCCGCCCCGCGGAGCGGCCGCAGGTGAGGGCGGGGCCGGCGAGCGCGGGAGGGGCGGGCGCGGGGGGCGCCGAGCCGGGGGGAGGGGGGCCGTGGAGGGGGGCCGGGGAGGGCGCGCGGCCGGTTGGAGCCGGGCGGAGTGGGCGAGGTGCGGGTCAGGGCGGCGAGGAAGGCGGCGCGGGGCGGGGGCGCGGGGCGGGAGGAAGGTTACGGGGAGGCTGGGGGAGCGCGGAGCCGGGGCCGGGGGCAGGCGCGCTCCCGAGGCTTGCGAGCCGGTGTCCAGCCGAAGACACTGCAGTGACCGCGGGACCTCGGGCACGTTGGATACTGGAACGCGGGAGGGAGTCGAGAGGCCTGTGAACCCACCTCCCGCCGCTTCCCCATACACATCTGACTTTGGTCGGGAGGAGCAGATACCTGCAGTGGCCTCTGTGGGAGGCCGGCTAGCAAGGTGACCTCCAGAGGTCACTTACTATAGCGAAATGTGAGCAAGGGAGCCCCGCGCTGTGAACACTTGGGAAAGGACCCGTCCTGCAGGAGACCCATGTCTGAGTCAAACGCCCCTACTTATTTCGTTTTTGTTCTTTCTTTTTTTCTTGTTCTTAAGTAACTTACTTTTAAATTTTAAGATTTACAGTGCTTTGCTTATGCAAAATGACATCATGGAAATTAAACCAATCAAAATACCGAAAGAGGGGCGCCTGGGTGGCTCAGCGGGTTAAGCCTCTGCCTTCGGCTCAGGTCATGATCCCAGGGTTCTGGGATCGAGCCCCACATGGGGCTCTCTGTTCAGAGGGGAGCCTGCTTCCTCCTCTCTCTCTCTGCCTGCCTCTCTGCCTACTTGTCTGTCAAAGAAATAAATAAAATCTTTTAAAAAAAATGCACAGTACTTATCTGAAGCTTTGTCCCGTGAGGCATGACCAAAACGAGGAAGCAAAAACATCAGTCAGCTCACTAGATGTTCATAGAAACCATATCTTTTATCATCCTAGGTCATTTACTCACCCATCCTCAAAAAAAGTGCCGGATGAGCCATAGAAATGGCCCTATGGAGAGGAAGAAGCCAGACATGGCCTAAGGTTGGTGGTAGCAGTGAGAGGATCCCAAGCTCGTAGACGTGAGCCTAACGGCTGCTTTTAAGCCAAAAATCAGAAATGAGGCATGGATCCCCTAGAAGAGAAACCTGATCAAATTTTCCCAGGGCTCTAGGCTCTAGCAAGTAGGTGCGACTGACTTCTGAGCTGGTTAGTTGGAAGTCTAGGTACAGTGACAAGTTCCACCGGTTAGTCATAAGTCAAAGTCAAGATAACCATTTCCTTCCTGTGCAAGGGTACCAAGCTCAGCCCATACTTTTTTTTTTTTTAAAGATTTTATTTATTTTTCAGAGACAGAGGGAGAGAGCGCGAGCGAGCACAGGTAGACAGAGAGGCAGGCAGAGGCAGAGGGAGAAGCAGGCTCCCTGCCGAGCAAGGAGCCCGATGTGGGACTCGATCCCAGGACCCTGGGATCATGACCCGAGCCGAAGGCAGCTGCTTAACCAACTGAGCCACCCAGGCGTCCCTCAGCCCATACTTTTGATTGAAAAGTCCAGTGAGTATTTTAAGTCCACCTGAGGGCTCATGAGATCATAAGGAACTCATGTGGGTAAACTGATAGTCACCTGGGCCCCACACATGGAGGGGAAAGAGTGCATACCTCCTTCTTTATTGTGAGCAGAGCAGCGCCTGGGGAAGATGGGAACTGGGGTTTATTTGAGTTGAAAGTGACACCAAAGTAAAACATTGGCCGTTTGTCCATAGAACATCAGAATCAAAGAAATGTTAGTCCTTCCACAACTGGAACTTGCCACTCGGATCTTGCAAATAAAAGCACATATTACCAGCTATTAAAGAGTTTCAACTGAACAGCACAGTAGAAATGATTGGGGTCAATCATTAACCCAACTTGGAAAGCTGTGGATGAAGGTCATTTCTATAGTTATGAGATCACCTGTGGCCCACTCCTAAAAACACGTTCTTTCTATTTCATCTCCAGTAGATTTGGAATCCTATGGAAGGGACATTTTCAGTCACTGGAGGCTGCTGTGCTTGGCGACAGGGTAGAAATATGTACATTGACTAAGCTCTAGGGCTCAGGATTGGAGAATTACTTCATCAGGTTATCACGTTAGCAAAGGTGCTCCCTGAATATTCATCTCACGGTAGAGGCTATTCACACATACTTGGTGAGCCACTGGGTCTTGTTGCCTGGGAAGGGCCAGTGGAAAACCCACCCAGGCCCCTCCCCACCCTTTCTTAGTGGAAACAGCACACAAGGAAACAGTCTCTGTAGGTGGAGAAGAGCTATAGGGGCGTGATGTGAGCCAGGAGCCCCACTGGTTATGTTGTTTTTTCCCCATGGTCTGTGTTTGATGCTTGGAGGAGACCTCATGTAGATAGTGCCCATACTGTGGCAAATGCAATTCGAGGGGTGGGTGGCTCGTAATTGCAGTTGGCCATGGATTAGAGAGCTCTAGGAAAAATACTTCTGAACATCTTTGCAGACACAGAAGCTAGAGGGTCCTAACTGTATGCTCCCGGGGGTCAAAAACATGAGCTGGATTCCCAGGTGAACTGCAGACTACAGTTACATTTTCCAGGAGAGCAATACAGGGTCCGCAGGCCAGGATGACGTCATAAGAGTGCTCTGAGTTCTTGCAGAAAAAGTTCAGAGCAAGTCATGTACTTGGCCAGTTGATTATAAGAACAAAGACAATTTGAGATCAGAGGCCCATCTACTCCTTTAAGCACAAGTAGAACGGCTTCACTTGTGGTGATGGAATGCAGTTTTCTCTGCACCACCCCCCGCCCTTACTCATTCCACTTCAGATTAAAAAGCAGGTCGGTTTCTCTCGAGGGACCCATGCACACTGAGGGCAGTGAGCCACCAGGCCCCCTCTTGCCACGATTCAGAGGCCCCTGAATGCCCTCTTTGTCATGCTCCTTGCGGCCGGTCAGGGCTCAGGGGTCCAGGAGGAAAAGCTGAAACTCAAGAGGCCATGGTTTTGTACGTGAGGTTTATTTTGGGATAATGATAAAGGCCACGAATCCCAAGGGATGCCAGATAGAGCCAGGCTGTGCTTGATCTCTGAAAGGGAGCACAGGACAGCTCCAAGGAAGGGCCCTGGGACTGGGCATTCCTTCAAGATACAGTGGCTAAATATAGCTGAGCCTGAACAGAGGCAGAGCAGGAGGAGGAAACCCAGGGCACAGGAGGGGACACCAGAGTTCCAGAACTCAGCCCAGATAGGAGCTTATGGAAAGTGGAGAGGACAGCAGACAGGACTGTTCTGTGTGGCACAGGACAGGGAGTAGAGGGCACACCCTTGAAGACACTGTTTGCTTCCTACTGGAGACATTCGAGGTATTTACAAAGCAAGAATTGATTTGTGGTTGAACAGGTAATGCAGGATGGTTCAATCTGAGCCGAAGACTTTGCAGATGTTTTACCCTGACACTGGCTGCTGTGTGACCCTATCCTGCCAGGTCTTTCTCACAGCCTGAAGTAAAGGACGTTTTACATCGCAGCTGACAACCAATCTTGATGTTGGGACAAGACTCAGAGGCCTGTGTGGGGCCTAAGCTTTGTAAAAATGTAGAAATAACTGTGCAAATTGGTGTTGACTCATTTGACTGGTTTGATGTTCTGAGGTACAAAAAGGCATGGACAGAGAAATCTTCCAGAACACACTGACCGGAGACAGTCGCTGCGACTGATCTCATACTGGTCCTTCCAGAAACCCTGGATGCCTGTTACATACACCCCTCCTTTTCGCAGAGAGAGTCTTGTCATACACCACCCCCCGTCCTGTGTTCTGCTTTGTTCTATCAGTGTAAAGAGGGTTTGCACCCTTTTGTACAGTGCATATCCCTTTGTGGGGGCACCGTGATCTCCCCACCTGGTGGACAAGTAGGTTGTTCCCAGTCTTGACGGAATGATCTCGTACGTAGGATAGGCTCCAAGATGGTGCGGACGTAGTTGGCCTACCTGCTGTCCGAGATCCCCAGACACTGTGGGAGTGCAGCAGATACTTTACGCTTTTTTTTTTTTTAAGAGTTTATTTATTTGACAGAAAGAGACACACAGAGAGAGGGAACACAAGCAGGGGGAGCAGGAGAGGGAGGAGCAGGGAGTGGGACAGTGGGACGTGGGGCTTGGTCCCAGGACCCCGGGATCATGACCTGAGCCGAAGACAGACACCTAACGACTGAGCCACCCAGGCACCCCAACACTTACACTTCTATATGTGCTCAGTATAAATTCTAGGAAGCAGACTTTCTGGGTTGAAGGGTCCATACTCAGTATTTGGACAAGTATTATCACAACAACCCTCACGCAGGCGGGACCAGTTTACTTTCCCACTGGTAATGTTAAAGGGTGTCTGTTTTCCTAAGCGCTCAGCCTGGGATTAAACTTTTGAAACTTTGTTGGGGGAAGAGTGACCTAGCTTCCATTTCTCTTATTAGGGTAAAATTAAAGGACAGATCCTTTTAAAAAAATTCAATTGCACAAGTGTTTATGGATCATTTCTATATGCTGGACAGTGTTCTGATAGGAGGAGAGCTGTGAATGAACAGACACCTGTCTTTGGGTAATCCAGGACCGGCTCATCTCAAGTTCCTTGACTAACTACATCTGCAAAGACCCTATTCCCAAATAAGGCTGGTCACATTCACAGATTCCAGGTCAGGACATGGACAGACCTTTCTGGGGGTGCACCATGTAACCCTCTGGGGAAAACTGCCAGTAGCCAGCGCCGAGCAGAATGTGCCACGAAGTGTAGGGGCGCTCACTACACTCCTTAGGGCTGTGCACTCAGGATGAAGAGGGAAGAAAGCAAGGCCAGTTTTCGTACAGAATTTCCCGAGTAAAGCAATAAAAGAGGATTTTTCCCAATCTTGATCCTTGAAACTGTCGAATAAACATAGTTTTAAGATTCTGTATCCTGGATACAGCTCCAGGAAAGGGCTCAGCAGCGAAGCCCCTGGGCCTGGGACGGAGCACGGCTGAATTTTCACTGAGGACCCTATGTGGCCCCCAAATTAAAAGCAAATAATTGTGTATGTGTGGCCTTGACCCAGCAATTTTGCTAAGCGGAGTTTTATCCTAAGGCCATAAAGACAAGTCCGCATCCTCAAACGCGTAAGGGAGACCCGTGGAGGAGGGCTCATCTGCGTGGCAACCCCGCTGGTCGCTTCACCCAAGGCCTTGCATAGAACACCGTGAAATGCTTGAGGGGGATTTAAGGGGGGTGACAGCTCCGTTGCTAAAGATGTCCCTGAGTTATTGTGGACAAAGAACAGAGTATAGGGCGCATGGGGGGCTCCATCAGTGAAGCATCTGCCATCAGTTCAGGTAATGATCCTGGGGTCCTGAGAGCCCCAAGTTGGGCTCCCTGCTCAGCGGGGAGTCTAGTGTTCCCTCTGCCCCTCCCCCTTGGTCATGTGCTCTTCCTCTCTCTCAAATAAATCTTTGAAAAAAAAAAAAAGTAGAAAGCAGCAATTTTTTAAAAAAGATTCTATTTGTTTATTTGACAGACAGAGATCACAGGTAGACAGAGAGGTAGGCAGAGAGAGGAGGAAACAGGCTCCATGCTGAGCAGAGAGCCTGATGCAGGGCTCGATCCCATGGACCTGAGATCATGACCTGAGCGGAAGGCAGAGGCTTTAACCCACTGAGCCGCCCAGGCGCCCCAGCAAGCAGCAATTAAAAAAAAAAAAAAAAAGTTTGCTCGGGCACCTGGGGGGCTCAGTCAATTAAGCATCTGACTCTTGGTTTTGCCTTGGGTCATGATCTCAGGGTTGTGGGATGGCCCCGAGTTGGGCCCTGTGCTCAATGGGGAGTCTGCTTCTCTTGCTCTCTCTCTCTGTCCCCCCACAACAGGTTTTCTGCCAAATAAATAAATCTTAAAAAAAAAAAATAAACAAACTATTTTTTGCAAAGCAGAAAACTTTCTTGAAAGATGTGCAGTAGGGACATCTGGGGGTCTCAGTCGTTGAAGCGTTTGCCTTCAGTTCAACTCATGATCCCAGGGTCCTGGGATCGAGTTCCACATCAGGCTCCCTGCTCAGCGGGGAGCCTGCATTTCCCTCTCCCACTGCTTGTGCTCTCTTTCTTTCTTTTTTTTTTTTTTTTTAAAGATTTTATTTATTTATTTGACAGAGAGAGATCACAAGTAGGCAGAGAGGCAGGCAGAGAAAGAGAGAGAGAGAAGGAAGCAAGCACCCTGCTGAGCAGAGAGCTCGATGCGGGACTCGATCCCAGGACGCTGAGATCATGACCTGAGCCGAAGGCAGCGGCTTAACCCACTGAGCCACCCAGGCGCCCCTGCTTGTGCTCTCTTTCCATGAAATACTTTTTTTTTTTTTTTTTAAGATTTTATTTGACAGAGAAACACAGCAAGAGAGGGAACACAAGCAGATTCCTTCAGTGTCATTTGTCAATTACTTCTGTAATTGTGGCCTAACACCCCTTGTGTTTGCAACAAGGAAGACCTCTTACCTCCTCCCCACACCATGCCTGAGAAGCAATGAGTGGAGGCTCTAGTGGTTGCTGTGCTTGGGGCTTGGATTTATGCTGAGAAGTGGGAAGGGGTCAGCCTTCGGGACTGCCGGTGAGTGAGGGTGGTTCCCGGTCCAGTCTTCCTGTTCCCCTGCTGTCACTTCTGATAAGGGAGGCCTGCAGAGTCACCATTCTCCAAGCAGGGGCCACAGGCAATATTCAGTATTAGTTGACTGTCTTCTGCTGAATCAGCTCCTTTCCCTGTTTTGGGTTTTTCTATCTAAATTCTGTGTCTTTGAAGTGCAAATGGTCCCTTGGCTACCAGGAGCCACTTTCCCACCTTCTGGGGCCTGGGCCCCCCTTCCCCCTCTCACAGCTGCTCTGATAGGGAGGGAGCAGTTCTCTCTCCTGGCTCACGTCCCCCATGGTCTAGCTTTATTCAAGACGAGGTTCTACCTTGGCTACTTCTAGCCACGTGTGAACGCGGCGTCCTTCCACAGACGCTGGGAACACCTGCCCCTTGGGTTCTGCAAACCCCGTATTTTCAATCCCGCCCCGTGCTCCCTTTCGCTGCGGTCATGGGTGGTAACCTTGCTGGGAGGGTCTGGTAGGCTGAGACTGCGTGTGGTACATCTGTGTGTACATGTACATGTGGAACGTGTGCACACATGCCAAGCTTCATGCTGTGGCTTTCTCTCCAGCCATGTGGCGGGTCCTCCAGAGGTTTCCGGCACAGACTGGCCTCTCTCCTGCCTCTCTCTTCCCATCCGTCTCCGGCTCCCGTTCCATCCACTCAACTCTAGGTATTTGGCGACAGGGGCTTCTGAACGTGGCTGTGAGTGGCAGGGGACCACCTACCTCATTCCACAGAGACGGCTCCCACTGGGAAGTGCCCATGGAAGCATGTATGCTGCTCTTTGCCCAGTGCTGAGTAGTAGAGATGAGGAGGCATTCGCCCCTGGAAGGAGCATTTTGGGTGAAACAGGGTCTTGTTGCTTGCCTACCCCCTCGGCAGGTCTCAGCCAGTCCCCAGCTCCAAGATCGAGTAGTAAGGTCACTCCGGACCGTGGACACAGGTCTTTGAACATTGGTACACATGCCTGAGTGTGCAGACAAGCACAAAACACGGGGCATCTGTCAGGCCAGTTTTATACATGGGGAGATGGAGCCTGAAAGTCTCCTTCTGTCTCTTTTCATTCTTGAGTCATCTGGGTGCTTCCAGGAGAGGTTCTTGTGAATCCTGCTGCCTCCTCAGCTCGAACCCCTCTGTGTTTGAGACTCAGAGCCCACCACAGCACCGAACACCTTTGGCCAGCTTTTCCTGCAACACAACAGCCCTACAGACAGGAATGCAGGCTCTCGTGTCATCACCGGAAGCCAAAGGTGAACAGGAGCACCACACTGGGCTTACAACATGGCAGCAGACATAAAACCTGACTCAGGTGGGACACAAGCCCAGGGCGGGCAGCAGGCCTGGCGGCCCGGGCTTTGCACAGGCCCCAGGGTTCTGAGCACAGCACAGAGCCTGCTAGGTAACTGTTGCTCCCACGGAAGCTGCTTCGAGAAATTCTTTTAGTGATTTGCGAGAATATGGACCGTTGTGTCCACACTTTGGAATTTGCAAGCATTAGGAAAACATGAGTAAGTCTGATTTTATGGCTAATTAAAAATTTCAGGGCTCCATTCCTGTCAGCAGCTTGGGGAACAGAAGAGAGAAAAGCTTTGTTCAGCTGACTCGGGCCAGGTGGAAAGGGTGTTTCCTCAACTTCATCAACTTCCTTCTTCATATAATCCAAAAGGTGCTTAGAATGGGCGGCTTGGGTGTGGTCTAGTCTCCCTGAGACATGGCCAGGGTGGGAGGGGGAAGGGGTGCAGCTGTGTGGGGCGAGCTTCGTAACAGGGCCCCAACTCTCACCACCAGACTTGTTTGGAGGGTTGTCCAGGAGAACGAATGTTTGCCTCTGGATGAGCTGATCTGTTCTCTGTACTTTCTAGCCATTACGGGTCACATCTTCATGCTTGGCCAGCAGAATGCAAGAGGACCGGCTGAAATCCTCATGGGGACTTCATGGGTCCTGATTTCATATTCTTGGCCCCTGAACCCAAGGCCCTATTTTGTGTGTCTCAGTCGTTGTGCTTAATGAGATCTGAGCGGTCAACATGGCCTATGGGTAGGTGGACAGGCCAAAGCGGGCTTCACTTTAAGGCAAAGAAGGCATATTTGCCAGAGACAGGATGGCTCTCACAGACTGTGGATCAGTCTGGTGCCCCTGAGGCTGCTGGGAAGCTGGGGACTGGACTGTCTATGGGCTTTGTGCCTCCAAGGGCTTTGAGGAGTGTCCCTAAGGCACGTGCTTAGATGGATTCCTGTGCCGTAAAAGCTTTTGGTCATGTCCCATATGGGGCTGGACTGGGGTTCAGAGTTTGTAAGAGACTCAGTCTTGTTCAGTCTTTTCCTGGTACCTTGGGCAATGCCAAGGAGACACTCATCCTCACACCTTCCCCTGTTCTTGCCCATTTCCATACAGACAGTGACATGAAAGGGGACAGAGCCCTCCTATGCTGGACAGAAGTGCCCGGAAGAGGCGAGAAATGAGGGCACTGAGGAGGCAAGGTGGCTACAGTAGGGAGGGCGCCAGTCTAGTCTGGGTTCTCTTTCTCCCAATACCTTGCCTTTGGGAGCACAGAGGGCGAGGAGTAGAAATTTTTTGGAATGCAAACCCAGGAGGCTCCCCCTCCCCATGTGCCCATGTCTCTAGTGGAAGAGCCGGGGATCGGACAGCCCTGGGTTCTTCTCCTGTCTTTGCAGTGCATTAGCTCTGTGTCCTCGGGCAAATCCTGTAACCTGTGAGGGCCCTGCTTCCTGTCTGTAACTTCCCTTGCTCAGAGGATGGGTCCAGTATAAAGGGCATTATCAGTTATCTATTGCTCTGTAATAAAGCATGTAGACCCTAGAGCCTTAAAGCAACAACCGTCTGCTTGGGGCACAAGTCTGGGGTCCATGGCCATTCCTCAGCACTCACCAGCCTCACTCCCACTGCTAAAGCAGCAGGCAGTTGGCTGGCAGCTAGCAGTCTGGGATGGCCTCGTCTCCAGGTTTGGTGGTGGACACACTGCCCGCCAGGGGCTGGGACTGTTGGCTGGGCGCCCACCTCGCCTCCACAGCCTCGTGCCCAGGCAGGCTGGCTCAGGTGTGTTCCTTGGGGAGCTCAGACAGCTCTACAGCCCATGCTCCTCTCAGGGTTCTGCTCAGATCACGTTACTCACGGGCTGACCCAAAGCAAAGGGATGGGGAAACAGACCCCACCTCTTGAGGCTGAGAGAGAATTTGTGGCCATTTCTTGCAACCCAAAGCACAAACCAAATGTTGTCCCGTTTGTATCACGCTCCGTGACATCATGTGGTCATTTTTGGCAAGTGGTGCGACTCCAGGTCTGGGTTGGGCCTTGTGGCACTCACGCAGGGTGGTCGGAGTCTGCACACCAGTCTCCAAGGGCACAGCTCCCCAAGGGCTGGGGCGCCAATCCAAGAGTGGATGGTGGGGCGCCCTCTGAGGTCCTCCTGCAACATGGGTCTTCACGGCTGACAGCATGGTCCTGTGCGACAACCTGGATGTGGAGGCTCAGCTCTTCTCACCATCTGTGAGGCAATGGGGAATGCGTATCGGTCTCTGCCCCGAGAGGGGTACTCTACCCCGAGTCTCGGTACCAGAATTCCTGAAGCTCTTAGAAATTCCGACGTAATAAAAAAATAATAATAGAAAAAATAAAAAAAATTAAAAAAAGAAAGAAAGAAAGAAATAAAGAAAGAAATCCCTACATGGTGACATTAGGAGGGCCTTCTGTTCCGATGACCAGGCTCTAGGTGGGCCCCTGGGAGGCTCCCTTCTCACCAGAAACACCAAGTCTGATCAGAAACCCGGCGACTTCAGCTCCGGCCCATCCTCCGGAGAGGGAAGAGGAATGGGAAATGGAGATAATGACCAATCACACTTCCGTCGGGAAGCCGCTGTGAAATCCCAAAAGGATAGTGCTCAGTTCCCAGGTTGGGGAACACACGGCTGGGGGATGTGCCCCAATTCCACGAGGACGGACGGCCTGTGCTTGGGACTCCCCTGTCTCTGTCTTGGCCCGGCTGCTCACCTGTGCCCTTTACCACGGCCTTGGATAATCTGGTAACTGTGTTTCCCTGACTTCTGTGAGCCACTCCGGCAAATTAACCAAACCCGAGGAGGCAGCGGCAGGAACTCCTGATTCGTCGGCCGAAGGGGGGCCGAGCACTAAGACGGAGCCCTTCCCCGGCAGGATCTGACACTGTGTCCCCATAAGCAGCGTCAGCACTGAGTTGAGGTCGAGGGCCCTCGGCTCGTGTCCCAGGGAACTGCGTGGGGCAAGTCCCCGACACAGCTGGACCAGAGCGTCCCAAGCGGAGGAGATGCTCCGGGGCACGATTCCTGTAAGCGGGAAGACCTGGGACTTCCCACTCAGCGGACCTTCGAATGCACCCCTCCCCCGACGCGAGGGCTCCGGACCCCTGCCACGCACCTTCCACTCCGGTTCGTCTCTGCACGTGGCGCGAGCGTGACACGCGGTGCCGTCTGGAGACGGATCCGAAGCGCCTTCCAGCTCGGGCTGAGAAGGGAGCCTTGCGTCGTCACCCGACGGGCCGCCCGCAACTCGGTCTCGGCAGGAACGAGCCCGTCCGTCTGCGGCCCGCAGCCCCGGGGGCAGCCCCGGGCTCCCCGGCGCGCGGCCCGCCGGCCCCGCGCTGTGTGCAGACCACGCCGGAGGCCTCGCTCCCGAGCGTCGGCGGCCCCAGCCTCCGGCAAGCAGCAGATCCGCCGCGAGCTCCCCCGACACGGTCACAGGCGGGCGGAGCGGCTCCGGGGAAAACCGCGTTCCGCGATCCACCGGGTCCCCGCAGGCGGCCGGGCCGGCGGCGAGAGCCCCCCCGCGGCGGCGAGGGCGCGAAGGCAGACCGAGGCCTCTCCTCGGCTCTGCCCGGACGGCGACACGGCCAGGAGAGGCTCGTCTGGAGACGTCGGGGCTTCCCGGCACCGGGGCGCGGAGCGGGCGGCCGAGGGGGCCCGGCTGCTCTGCGGGGGCCGGTCCGCGGCGCGAGGCCCGAGGCGTGCGCCGGGGCCCTCTGCGGTCCCGAGACCCGGCTGGCCCGGCGGGCGGCGGGCGCTGTCTCCCCGGCGGGCAGGCCCGAGACGCGGGCACCCGCAGGCGCAGCGACGGGTCACGCAAGGCCTCGGAGGCGCGCGTGCGCACGGACCCGGCCCCAACACGGGTTCGCGCCCCGAGGCCGCCCCGACACCGCCCCCCGCTCTGCCACCTCCCAACATGGCCGCGGGGCGGGGCCTCGGCGGGGGTGTGGCCTGGAGTCGCTAGCCAATGGGGCGGCGGGGGCGGCGCAGGAAACGGGGAGGTCGCGCAGGCCGCAGCCAATGGGGAGGCGGCGCGGGCCGTTCGCCGGGGGCCGCCGCGGGAGGCCGCATTCCCGCCATGTCGGGCCCGCGCGCGCCGGACGCGGACTCGGGCTCGGGCTCCGGCTCGGGCTCGGGGTTCGGGGGCCGCAGGAGGACCTGGGCCGAGCTGCTGGGTAAGAGGGCGTCGGGGCCGGAGGGTGGGTGGAGCCGGGCCCGGAGACCCCCTTCGCGCCACAGCCTGCGCCGGCGCGGTCCCCGGCCGCTGCGCCCCCGTGCCGTCTCCCGAACCCCAGTCGTCGTCCCGCCGGCCCCTGGGCACCGGCGGGGCTGGCCACCGGCCGGCCGGACGTGCAGGGACCGGTCGTCCGGGCCGCGGGCAGAGGTGCAGCGCGGGCGTCCCGCAGCCCCCGAGTCCGGGGCCTCAGGGCCAGGCTGTGCCCCGGGGCGCGCGCGCGGGCGCGGTGCTGTGGGCGGACCAGACCGCACTGGCTTCCTCGGCTGTGGCCAGCGTGTCCCGCTGCCAGGCGGCCCGCGCGCGCGCGTGTCTCGGGGCCGGCCGGCGGGACCGCCCTCGCTCCCGCGGTGAGCAGGTACGAGGGAGGGCCGAGGGCCGGTGGGGCGAGGTCCGGAGCCCTCGACCCAGGAAGAACCCTTGACACGGCTTCGGTGCACAACGGCTTATTCAGACGCGGCGACAGGACCCGTGGGCAGGCGGGGCTGCGGCCCGGTGACCCGAGGAGGGGCGGACGCTGTCCTCGGAGCTGCGGAGCTGAGGACAGAGCGGGCGCTCGGAAGGGCCGCCGCGCGCGAGGAAGGCGGTCAGGGTGTGGGAGGCCGCCCAGGCGCCCGCTGGGAGCTTCCCGGTGCAACGTCACCTTCCCGCTCTGGCGCGGGCGTGTCGGGGGCTCTGGGTTAGAACAAGTGCCGCTCGGGGGGCTCTGGGTTAGAACAAGTGCCGCTCGGGGGGCTCTGGGTTAGAACAAGTGCCGCTCGGGGGGCTCTGGGTTAGAACAAGTGCCGCTCGGGGGGCTCTGGGGTTAGAACAAGTGCCGCTCGGGGGGCTCTGGGTTAGAACAAGTGCCGCTCGGGGGGCTCTGGGTTAGAACAAGTGCCGCTCGGGGGGCTCTGGGTTAGAACAAGTGCCGCTCGGGGGGCTCTGGGTTAGAACAAGTGCCGCTGGGGGGCTCTGGGGTTAGAACAAGTGCCGCTCGGGGGGCTCTGGGGTTAGAACAAGTGCCGCTCGGGGGCTCTGGGGTTAGAACAAGTGCCGCTCGGGGGGGCTCTGGGGTTAGAACAAGTGCCGCTCGGGGGGCTCTGGGGTTAGAACAAGTGCCGCTCGGGGGGCTCTGGGGATAGAACAAGTGCCGCTCGGGGGGCTCTGGGGATAGAACAAGTGCCGCTCGGGGGGGCTCTGGGGTTAGAACAAGTGCCGCTCGGGGGGCTCTGGGGTTAGAACAAGTGCCGCTCGGGGGGCTCTGGGGTTAGAACAAGTGCCGCTCGGGGGGGCTCTGGGGTTAGAACAAGTGCCGCTCGGGGGGCTCTGGGGTTAGAACAAGTGCCGCTCGGGGGGCTCTGGGGATAGAACAAGTGCCGCTCGGGGGGGCTCTGGGGTTAGAACAAG
The DNA here is from genome assembly GCF_009829155.1 of Mustela erminea. Lineage (NCBI taxonomy): Eukaryota > Metazoa > Chordata > Mammalia > Carnivora > Mustelidae > Mustela > Mustela erminea. The sequence continues at coordinate 60,495,711 of NC_045632.1, read as the reverse complement.
TGCCGCTCGGGGGGGCTCTGGGGTTAGAACAAGTGCCGCTCGGGGGGCTCTGGGGTTAGAACAAGTGCCGCTCGGGGGGCTCTGGGGATAGAACAAGTGCCGCTCGGGGGGGCTCTGGGGTTAGAACAAGTGCCGCTCGGGGGGGCTCTGGGGTTAGAACAAGTGCCGCTCGGGGGGCTCTGGGGATAGAACAAGTGCCGCTCGGGGGGCTCTGGGGTTAGAACAAGTGCCGCTCGGGGGGCTCTGGGGTTAGAACAAGTGCCGCTCGGGGGGGGCTCTGGGGTTAGAACAAGTGCCGCTCGGGGGGGCTCTGGGGTTAGAACAAGTGCCGCTCGGGGGGCTCTGGGGTTAGAACAAGTGCCGCTCGGGGGGGCTCTGGGGTTAGAACAAGTGCCGCTCGGGGGCTCTGGGGTTAGAACAAGTGCCGCTCGGGGGGGCTCTGGGGTTAGAACAAGTGCCGCTCGCGGTGCAGCTCCTTTCCTCCGGGCCTCCCCGCGCCTGACGGAGGGCAGGCAGTGTCAGGGCTTCCGAACCGACCTGCGGGTCTTTGGAAGTTGGGCTGTTGGTAGGAAAGCCTCTTCCTCCTAAATCACTAGGACAGTTGTGACCCGAGGGAGACTCCGGTCTAGGGGAACCGGGATCGCTACAGGCTAACTCTTTGCTCTTCCTTTAGGGCAGGCAGGAGGCCTGAGGACCCACATAGAACCCATGGGGGGCGGGGGGCGGGGTGTCAGCTTCTGCTGTGTCCTCAGCTAGCCTTTTGCTCTCTGGTGAGGGACCCCGGCAGAGGCCTCGGTCCCCTCCCGCAGGAAATGGGCAGGAGGAATGCACAGGAATGCACAGGAGCCCCGTGGAGACACTGGGTCCCCGGGGTGCCTCTCAACAGGTCTGGAATGTTCCCGAGTCCGCCGGAGGGAGGGCTTCAGGGGTGCTCTGATGTGTGCCCTGATTTCCCCACAGCGGGAAGGGTCCGGAGGCAGGCGCCGCGGCCCGGAAGGGAGCAGGAGCTGCGGGAATCAGCCACGCGCCTCCTGAGACGCCATCTGAACCTGAAGGACCTGCTGGTTGAGGTAAGGATTGGTTGGCCCCAGCTGAGGCTGATGGACACGAGCAGACCCCCGGAAAGGCCCCTGAGCTTCTGGGAGAAGCATCCGCTCAGTGTAGGCCAGGTGAGGAAGAGACCGTCAGCGTTTATCTTTCGGGGCGTGAAGTAAGTTCAGAGTGAAGGTAGTTTCTTTCAGAACGCTTGGGCAGGTCTCACCTTTTAAAAATGTTTATTCAGGGCACCTGGGTGGCTCAGTCCCTGAACCATGTGCCTTTGGCTCCGATTGTTTTTATGCACACACAGCTTGAACTTTAACTGGAGTTCTTTGTGTTTGGTCTCTAGGTAGAAGGTCCTGCATGTAAAACTCTGTGTCTCGATCAGTCGATGGGTCCCGAGGCCTCGGCCAGTCTTTCTACTTCATTCATAGGTAAGATAGAGCTCAGCCTTCTGAGCACATACAGTTACGGAACAGCTTTCTGTAAAGTGACCCGGACCTGCTTGGGGCGCATATAAGGCTGTTACTTAAAAGCAGCGTTTGACTCAACGTGGGACTCAGAAGCAGGAGGAGCCAACGTGTCCCTTGGAAAAACATGAGACTGTAATGTGTACCTCGTTCATGCAGGTGGGGAAAACAGGTTGTGCTAGGTCAGAGAGAGCAGGTGGGAAGCCAGAAGGGATAGGGTTGGGAGTATTTCAGGACATTTCAGTTTAAGAACGAGATCAGGGAAGTTCTGTGGAATAACAAAAAAATCAGTTATTTTCTGGACATTCACATTTTTGTGAGGAAGTGACTGTCATTTCGGTATGGTATTAATTAATTTATTAATTTGTCTAAAGTATTTACTAAAATAACTGTAAACAGACTCACCTTGAGCCCTGATCACTACAGGTTTTGGGTGGATCATACTGATTTTCACTGCCCTGTGTTTGAATTTCACGTCTTAGTGTCACCATTCTGGGGAACCAGGCTCAGCCACACACTTTTGTTTTAAAGACGTTATTTATTTATTTGACGGAGAGACAGCCGGAGAGGGCACCCAAGCAGGGGAATGGGAGAGGGAGAAGCAGGCTTCCTGCTGAGCAGAGAGCCTGATGCGGGGCTGGATCCCAGGACCCTGGGATCATGACCTGACCCGAAGGCAGATGCTTAACCAGTTGAGCCACCCAGGCACCCCTCCATATTTCTTAATAGAAATTTTTTTTTTTGGTGTTAAGTTGAAGTTCTTTATGTATTTTGGGCATTAATCCCTTATCAGGTATGTCATTTATAAATATCTTCTCCCATTCAGTAAATTGCCTTTTTGTTTGATTGATGATTTTCTTCATTGTGGAAAAAGAATGGCTAGAAATCAACATTTTCCCCCCTTCTACCATGAATAATCTCTTGACTCCAGTAGTTGATAATTTCTAATATTGTCATTTGGAATCTTTATAAGTACTATTAATTGTTTTAATTTACATATTGGTATGCGTTTTCAGGGCCCTGAAGATAATGGGCATGTGCTAGAGTTTACTTTTCCTTTAAAAAAAAAAACAAACAAACCTTAGTTTTGGAAGTCAATTAAATTAGAAAACTATTTTGGGGGCGCCTGGGTGGCTCAGTGGGTTAAAGCCTCTGCCTTCGGCTCGGGTCTTGATCCCAGGGTCCTGGGATCGAGCCCCGCATCGGGCTCTCTGCTCAGTGGGGAGCCTGCTTCCTCCTCTCTCTCTGCCTGTCTGTGATCTCTGTCAAATAAATAAATAAAATCTTTTTAAAAAAAAATTAGAAAGCTATGTGCTTGTAGACATTATTTTCAGGCTGTTCAGCATTCTTTATTATTATTATATTTTAAGATTTTATTTATTTGACAGAAAGACACACAGCGAGAGAGGGAACAGAAGCTGGGTGGTGGAGAGGGAGAAGCAGGCTTCCCCGAGAGCAGGAAGCCAGAATGGGGCTCGATCTCAGGACCCTGGGATCAAAACCTGAGCCGAAGGCAGATGCTTAACGACTGAGCCCCCCCGGGCACCCCGATTTCTTACTTCATGGATTGTGGACCAGGGGCTGGGTGCTCAAGAGGCTGGTAGCTACAGCTAAAAAGGCTTTTGAGACTGTAAGTCTTCTGTTTTAGACGTAGTTTGCTCAGGGTTTTTGTTCTGTCTTTAAGGCTCTGCTTTACGGGATCAAGCCTCGAAACTGGGTGTCCCAGTGGCTGTGCTGTCCATCCGGACAATGGTGTCCAGCATCGTGCAGATCTGTGCATCTAGTGGCGAGCCCTCCCACAAGGTGCTGCTGAACGCAGAGCAAAGGGTAAGACGCGGCACCGGGAGCTAACGGTGCTTACTCGTTACTTCTGAGCTATTTGGGGTAATAGGACATTTCTTAAATATTGTTTCAGGTACTTTATTTTTTGCTTTTTTTAAGATTTAATCTCTCTTTACAGAAGAAACTGTCTTCCTTGTTGGAGGTGGCTCAGTATTTATTAGCTCATGGAATGTTCTCCCGGCTCTCCTTCTGTCAAGAGCTTTGTGAAGTCCAGGTAAAAATCTGACAGTACGGCTCTGCCTCTAGGGGATTGTCAGACAGTCTTGTGTTGAGCGGAGACAACAGAGTCCCAGCATGTTCTTAGGGATTCCACCAAGCATCTCATGAATCACGGGCGCGAGGGGAGGCATTCAGCTCATGTCTCTGTGGGTGGGGGAAAAAGTGCCTTCAGTGACCGCATATGTCAGTGCTCACCCGTCGTTAGTAATGTTTATCAGACTCTACCACAGAAACATGGTCTCTCTTCCTAGGCATAATTATGAGCAACTTCCCATGGTGGCGTAGTAAAGTAGAAAATTATAATTAAAAAATTATTTTTACTTTGTTTTGAAGCATTTTGAATTCAGTAGGTTTACAGATTTTTGAGTAGTTGAAAGTACTCAAGGTAACTCGTTACTAAATGAGATCAGTAAGAATACAGCGAGAGGAAAGGACAGCCCAGGTGACGGTGCGTTCATGGCCCCCATTCTTTTATCCGGCATACATTACGTATGTGTCTGTAGCTGTGTCAGTGTTGCTGTGGTCCCTGTGCTCGATGGCAGCTGTGGAGTTGGAGGGAGGGCAGCCGAAGGCCCGTGCATTGCCATGACGTAGGTGTCCACAGGTGTGCCGGGAAGAGTGGATGGCCGCGTGGTTGGTGGCAGGAAAGGCTTTGTAAGAGAGCTGGCGGCTGCACGGGCTGTGGAGGAGGAGTGCTGTTTTGTCGGGTGAAGGCGAGCTGGACAAAGCAGGCCGTGGGACACAGGAGGCTTGAGCAAGATGTCCTGGGGACAGGGGCAAGGGTGCTGCGGTGCAGATGGGGGAGCTCGCTGGGACAGAGAACAGGAGACACAGAAGCCGGGTTATAAGGGTCCTGTGCCGTGTCCAAGACTGGGCCTTTGTTCTGAGAGCTGCGAAGAGCCACCAAAGGGTCCAAAGAAGAAAGGAGGTTGCCATGTCCAGTTTGTCCTGTGGGATCTTGTATTGGCCACAGGGGACTAAGTCCTAGAAGCAGGGGACACTAGGGACTGGACAGGGTGCTGGGGGTGGGGGAGGTGAAGAGCGGGAGTAGTAAGTCTGGAGCCACAGTGACCATGTACGTGTTTGGGGCTGTGCCTGTCACTGCACCCCAGTTGTCCGCAGGGTCCAGGAGTTCAGTGTAGGGGCTCTGCACTTTGTAGGAAAATGTGTGCACGAAAGACGCGTACTACTCTTACTTTCTTCAGAATTCTTTGTTGCTTGAAGCTGTATGGCGTCTTCATGTACAGAACATTGTGAGCCTCCCAGAGCTGTGGGAAAGGTAGTGTACCATTGATTTTTTTTACCTTACCTTAGTATTATAGGACTGACTTTTTGTGATCTAGTGTATTATGACTTATTTATAAATCAAAGCCAAAAATCACTGAGAGAAACTCTTCATTATTTAAGAGAACATTTGTTATAATCAAATTCCTTGTCATGTACAAACTTGGTAATGTTTTCTTTGCATAAAATATATCACAGGAGGGTACCTGGGGGGCTCAGTCGGTGAAACCTGTGCCTTCGGCTTAGGTCGTGATCCCAGGGTCCTGGGATCGAGTCCCGCATCAGGCTCCCTGCTCGGTGGAGATCCTGGTTCTCCCTCTGCCAGCTGGTCCCCCTGCTTGTGCTTTCTCTCTCTCAAATAAATAAAAATCTTTAAAAATTTTTTCTTTTAAAGGGGATGCCTGGCTGGCTCAGTTGGAAGAACATAAGACTTGATTTTAGGGTTTTGAGTTTGAGACCCATGCTGGGTATAGAGATTACTACAAAAAATAAAATAAAATAAACTTCTTACCTAGAAAAAAAAAAATATTTTTGAAGACTTTATTTGAGAGAGAGAATGAGAAAGAGTACGACATGGGGAGGGTCAGAGGGAGAAACAGACTCCTCGCTGAGCAGGGGTCCCTGTGTAGGCCTCGAACCTGGGACTCCAGGAAGATTACATGAGGCAACAGCAGTTGCCCAACCAACTGAGCCACCCAGGCACCCTGAAAAGAATTTTTTTTTTAAGATTTATTGATTTGTCAGAGAGGGCGAGAGAGACAGAGAGAGTGCACACACACAAGCAGGGGGAGTGGCAAGCAGAGGGAGAGGGAGACTCCCTGCTGAGTGAGGAGCTGGAGGTGGGACTTGATCCCGGGACCCTGGGATCATGACCTGAGCTGAAGGCGGCAGCTTAACTCACTGAGCCACCCAGCCGCCCCCCCCATAGAAAATTTAAAAAAAAATTTAAAAAGAGATATTCAGATAAATATGGTTGATAGAATGTGTGCACCTACTTTTATTTCCTCCTGAAGTCCCATGATTCAAAGATGGCCGCTTACAGAGGGCAGTAGAAGAGAAGCGAGGAGCGAGCTTTTGGAGGCAGAAGGACCCGTGATAAATGACCTAGGAGGCTGGAGACAGACTTGCCGGAGCCCCAGTGTGGTGCTCAGTCTGTTCATAAGGGGCTGCGGATGGGAGAGCCGAGCACCCCTGCCGGAAGGAGGAGCAGGGTGACTCCGTTTCTCTGAATGCACACAGAGGAGGCCTTGGGAGCTCTGGCCTGCCGTGCTCTTGGCAGCCTCGCAGAAAGCCAGACATGGGTGTATTTGTCATCAGGTCAGGAAAAACGGAGTGTCTAATTTGGGGAACCCTGAAGCACTGTTGAAAAGCCCGTGTTGAAATCAATGGCGTGGTGACACGTGGGTCACATCTCGATTTGAAAAGTTGGGTCTTCCCCTTAGACCAAAAAAATTTAGGTAAATCACAGGGGGAAATGATATTTTGAAAGTACTAGAAGAAATCATGGAAGATGACCCTATAATCTTGGAGCAGGAAAGGTCTAACAATGCTATAAGGCCCAGGACTTAGGCTGACAAATTTTAACTATGAAAAACACGTTTCTTGGGACGCCTGGGTGGCTCAGTTGGTTGGATGACTGCCTTCGGCTCAGGTCAGATCCCGGAGTCCTGGGATCGAGTCCCGCATCGGGCTCCCAGCTCCATGGGGAGTCTGCTTCTCCCTTTGATTTCTCCTCGCTCATGCTCTCTCTCACTACCTCTCTCTCAATAAATAAATAAATAAAATCTTTAAAAAAAAAAAAAAAAAGAAAAGAAAAACACGTTTCTTGACCCATGTACCTGGGCATAGGGGATTTAAACAAGTGTCCAGATGGGGAGGGGAAGAGCGAAGCTGTCTGCAGGGACCGCATCTTGCGTATTGAATAGCCTAGGGAACCCTACTGAGAAGTATTAGCGCGCCAGCAGCTTTCATAAGGTTGCAGGAAACAGCTCCAACATTCAGAATCAGTTGTGTGTGTGTGTGTGTGTGTTTAAGATTTTATTTATTAGAGAGACGGACAGAGAGCGCCAGCAGGCAGAGCAGCAGCAGAGGGAGAGGGAGAAGCATTCTCTCCACTGAGCAGAGAGTCTGACACGGGGCTCAATCCCAGGACCCTGGGATCATGACCCGAGCCGAAGGCAGCCACCCAACTGACTGAGTCACCCAGGCGCCCCCTCAGTTGTGTTTTTATACAAGAATGTGAACAATCTGAAAAGGAAGTTAAAATTTCATTCGGGCCCCTGGCTCTAAGAGCTAGAGAAACAGACGTTCCCTGCTCATGGACTGGAACACCTGATATTGTTAGGAGGGCAGCATCCCCCGACCCCAACACTGAGTGATGCATGTGGTTTGATCTCCATCAAAACCTAATTTGGCTGGGCACCTGGGTGGCTCAGTGGGTTAAGCCGCTACCTTCGGCTCAGGTCATGATCTCAGGGTCCTGGGATCGAGCCCCGCATCAGGCTCTCTGCTCAGCAGGGAGCCTGCTTCCCCCTCTCTCTCTGCCTGCCTCTAAAATCTTTAAAAAAAACCCAAAAAACAAAAAAACAAAACCTAATTTGGCTTTTTTCCATACATGGACAAGCTGATTCCAATACTGAAGTGGAGGTACAGGGAGCCCTGAGTAGCCAAAAATTCTTCAGAGAGAACAACATTGGGGGGTCCCAGGTCCTGTTTTCAGAACTTACTATAGAGCTGGCCTGTGGTGCTGGCCTAAGGGTAGACCTAAAGCAGTGGGCCAGGATTTCCAGTCCAAACGTAAAGCCCTACATATCTGTCATTGATTTTTTTTTTTTTTTTTTTTTAAGATTTTACTTATTAGAGGGTGCCTGAGTGGCTCAGTGGGTTAAGCCTCTGCCTTCGGCTCAGGTCATGATCTCAGGGTCCTGGGATCGATCCCCGCATCGGGCTCTCTGCTCAGCAGGGAGCCTGCTTCCTCCTCTCTCTCTGCCTGCCTCTCTGCCTACTTGTGATCTCTGCCTGTCAAATAAATAAATAAAATCTTAAAAAAAAAAAAAAAAAGATTTTACTTATTAGATGGCACAAGCAGGGAGCCCAATTCAGGGCTCAATCCCAGGACCCTGGGATCATGACCTGAGCTGAAGGCAGATGCGTAACTGACTGAGCCACCCAGGTGTGCCCATCATTAGTTATCTTTTTAAAGCTTTGTTTACTTATTTTAGAGAGCACAAGCAGGAGGGGCAGAGGGAGTAGAGAATCCCATGCAGACTCCATATTGAATGCAGAGCTCGATGCAGGGCTCGATCTCAACCCTGAGCTCATAACCAACAGTCGGATGCTTAACCCACTGAGCCACCAGGTGCCCTGTCAGCTGATTTCTGACAAGGGTGCCAAGACATCGAATGGGGGCATATGGTCTGTTTTACAAATGGTCTTGGGACAACTGGACATATACATGCAAAAGAATAAAGTCAGACCCATGTTCCACACCACACACAGCAACTAAGTCATCGTGTATCCAAGACCTCGACGTGAGAGCTAAAGCCCTAAAACCTCTAAAAGAAAATCTAGGGTTACGTCTGCATGAGCTTGGATTAGGCGGTTGTTTCATGGACAGGATGCCTGAAACTCATGCAACAAAAGGAAACGTAGAAGGAAAATTAATGCTTCACCAAGTTATAAAACTTGTGTCAACACTGTTAAGACCATGAAAAGACAGTCCGTAGAATGGAAGACATTTTTTGCAAATCGCGTATCTGATAATCTAGTATCTAGAATAAAGAACTCTTGTAGTTCAATGATAAAAAGACAGTTTAATTGCAAATGGACTAAGGATTTCAACAGACAGTTGTCCAAAGAGGGTACACATAAGGCCAAGCACAGGAAGAGGTGCCAGATGTTGTTGGCCCCAGAACAGCGCATGTCTGTCAGGTGAGGACCCCCCCACCCCACTGCTCCTGCTTCCAGATCCAGGCTCCCCAGATGGTTCTGCATGACTGAGGCCCTTGACCAACGTCTGTCCTGTGACAGCCTAAAATTGCTGCTGTTTTCTTTCTTTCTGATTATTTATTTTTTTTCCCCAGGTAGTAGTCAGCTGTTCCAGTTATGGTCTTTAAAAATGATTCTTTTTAATGCCAGTAACAGCTTCCCCGCCGGCTTCAGTGTCATTGGCCCTCTCCTGACGTCAGGGCACGGCCAGGGGGCTGCCAGCTAGTTCTCGGTGCTTAGGCTTCCTAGTGAAGTGTGTGTGGAAGAAGAGGGCCTGATGGGTTCGGGACAGTGGTGAGCCCTGGGTGAGCTGCGTGCTTTGTCCCTAGTCATGCCGACACCCAGTCCACGGTTGCGTGGCTCTTCAGGGACCTGTGCCTTCTGTGCGAGCAGATGGAAGCGTCCACTCAGGACACTGACATTGCCCGGACTATGCTTTCTGGTAAGTGCACACCAGGGACAGCTTCATGGGCAAAGTTGAGGTCCATGGGAATGCTTTCTGCTGCGAGGGTCTGTGGGAAATGGACAGCCCCACCCTAGCCTAGGAATTTGGAATGGAACCGTCTTTACCTGGACCTGCTCCATGGGTCTGCTTACCCCTGAATGGTGTGCGAGCTTTGATATAGTCCGTCAGCTGCCCCATTGTGTTTGGGGGCCTATTGCTGGTGTGTTTAAAATATGCAGATTATGATCTGCTGAATTGGGAGGCACAACCACTCACAAGGGGTTGTCGGGTAGCTTTCTCAGCACCCAAGCTCCCACTTCCGGGAAGAGAAAACCCCCAGAGCCATGTTGACTGGAGGTGTGGCTTCAGGGCACTTCATGGAGAGAAGTCCAGTCACAGGAACTTATCCTTTCAGATCCCAGAAAAGGAGGGGTCTGGGGAGCTGGGGAAGCCCACAAGCGAGGCGGAGGCAGAGCAGGCACCTGTTACTTGTACGGTGCTTCGGCCTGAGGCCACTGACTTTCTGTGGACTCCATTTTAAGCAGTTATTTTAAAACGTTAAAATGTGCTCAGAAAAAACGAAGTAGAAACTGTGGCAAGCGTGCTGAGCTCACGGCCTGATCTACACGTCAGACTTGGGTGAGAGCAGGGGCGCCGTGCTGTCCTGGACAGCAGCTCAGAGTGGCTGTCTCTTGTCACACTTGTTTTTCTGGGTGCGTTTCCCTTAGAGTGGGCCCTCTCCCCGGCTCCTCTCTGAGCCAGCAGATCCTGGCCATTGCCAGGAATGTCTGAAGGACAAAATGTACAAGTGTAAAATTAGATGAGAAGTGGAATGTTCCATACAGGTAGCCTATGAATTTTTACATTGCAGAAGAGGTGTTCCTTTTTCCTAAAACTTTCTTGGTGATGGATGTCAGCTCCTTATGAGTTCCCGAGTCTAGACTCAGAGTTTAAGTTTAAATCGAAGATGAGACAAAGAATTTTCTAATCTTTTCAGGAAGTAGGAGTCTGTTTCCTGCCTTGTTCCCCAGATTGTAATCCTTCTGGTCCTTCTAGAACCGGCCTTACATTATTTGTTTAGGAGATTGGCTGGAGAGACCATCCATGGGAAACTTAGATTTTTTTTTTTTTAAGATTTTTTTGTATTTATTTGACATAGAGAGAGGGATCACAAGTAGGCAGAGAGGCAGACAGAGAGGGGGAAGCAGACTGCCCGCCGAGCAGAGAGCCCGATGCAGGGCTCCATCGCAGGACCCTGAGATCATGACCTGAGCCAAAGGCAGAGGCTTAACCCACTGAGCCACCCAGGCGCCCCTATTTTAAATATTTTATTTATTTATTTATTTATTTGTCAGAATGGGGGGCGGGCACACAAGCAAGGGGAGTGGGAGGGGGAAGCAGACTCCCCACTGAGCAGAGAGCCTGAGGGGGTCTCTGTCCCAGGACCCCTGGATCATGACCTGAGCCGAAGGCAGACGCTTAACCAACTGAGCCCCCCATGCTCCCCCCCTTTCTTAAAGTGATCTTTACCCCCAGCATGGGGCTCAGACTTAACACCCCTGAGGTCAAGCGTCACTCACTCCACCGACTGAAGCAGCCAGTCATCCCCAGATATTTTGTTTTAAGAGAAGAATCCTTCCCATAACCTCGATTATGAGTAGTTCCCTTTCAAATAGAGCAGCGAGAAGCAAAGTCTGGTTCAGGAAGGTTTGGGTTGCTCGGGCCACTGAAGGCACGTGTGTGGGGAGTGGCGCCGGGAAGAACAGACATGGGTGCGCACCTTTCCGGGTGTGGGGAAGTCGGTGCCCTGCGTGACCCACGGTGTGCATATCCATCCTTGGGTTTTGTGGTTTTTCAGATTTTGTGCAGTTGTTTGTTTTGAGAGGATTTCAGAAAAACTCGGATCTCAGAGGTGTGGAGCCTACACACGTGGCCCGGGTAAGAAAGTCAGATGGAGAGTCTGGAAGTGGCTTGTGACAAAAATGGAAGTTCTTTTTTTTTTTTTTTAATATTTATTTATTTATTTATTTGACAGACAGAGATCACAAGCAGGCAGAGAGGCAGGCAGAGAGAGGGGGTAAGCAGGCTCCTTGCTGAAGCAGAGAGCCCGATGCGGGGTTCGATCCCAGGACCCCGGGATCATGACCTGAGCCGAAGGCAGAGGCTTTAACCCACTGAGCCACCCAGGCGCCCCAAAAATGGAAGTGCTTAGACCAGTGACCCCACATGCATCTATAAGCTTTTTTTTTTTTTTTTTAAGATTTTATTAGCACAAGTGGCCAGGAGGGGTCGGGGGAAGGGGCAGAAGGAGAGGAAGAAGCCGGCGGATGACATGGAGCTCGATCCCAGGATCCTGGGATCATGACAAGAGCTGAAGGCAGGCGCTTAACGACTGAGCCCCCAGGGGCCCCTCATCTGTCAGCCCTGATGGGAGATCTGTACCGTTGTCTTCCTGAGGTGCTCCCTTGTGCCATCACTCCCTACGGCTAGTGGACGTGAGGAAATGGAGTAAAGCAGGGATGTCTCCCACCATTTTCTGGTTTCCAAAGTTCCTGTGGGTGGAAGCCTTCAGCACGTCCCAGAATTGGAGAGCTTTTTAGCAGCAGAACTCTGTGCGGACCCCGTTAGCCCCAGGCCATGGGAGGCTGGCAGTGTGAGGCCGGGGCCTGGGGCCACGCTGAGAGAGGTCCTGGGGATCAACAGCAGATCCTTGCAGGAAGTCTGCCTCTTGCTCGGTTGGGTCTCCCCCGTGTCGGGCTGTGTGTGGAGGCACTTTATCATTTTCCTGTAGGGTGACCGCTTGTTTCCCTGGGCAGTACCCCGAGGTGAGTAACCATGGCCCGTGTTCTGCCTTGACAGGTTGCGGTGACCGTGCTGCAGAGGATGCTGGTCTGTGAGTTGTCTGTGCCGAGCCCCAGGCTGGGCAACAGCTAGTTGGCTAACCAAGGGTTCCCAGGGCTTCTTGCCTTTCCAGCTCAAGTACTCACCTGAACTTAGCCTCGACTGTTGGTCCTGCTTTCAGCTGTCAGTGGCTTTGCATTTCATGTCGGGACCTGTTAACAGTTAACTAGGGAAGCATTTTATTGCTTCCGACATTTGATATATTTAAAAGGCTTAAGTCTTTGGTACCATTGAATTGTTTGGGGGACCCGTACTCTTGGGGGGGTGTAGGAGGCCGACGGGGTCTCTTCGCTGGAAATTGAGGAGCTTCCCTTTCTCAAAGACTCACTACCTGATTTGTCCGGGAGTAGGTGGCCAGGGGTCATTTTTGGTGGATTGTGAGGCTGAACTGTTGTGTTTTCTGTTCCCGCCACCTGTCGTCAGTCGCTCTTGAGGCATTGGCCACCGGGCTGCAGGACGAATCCCCAGCGTACAAGACAGTGAAGAACTGGTGCGTCCTGTGGGCAGGCCTGCTGGGCTTGCGTGGACCTTCTCTTGAAGGTCCGGGTGTCTGAACCACTCCTGGAGCCTCAGCGGCTGGCCTGCTGCTTCACGGTTCTCTGCCACTGGGATGGCGTCCAGGGACGACGCCCGCTGGAGAGCACTGGGAGCCCTCGGGCCCGCCTGCTTCTTCTGAAGATGAGGCGGGAGGCTGGCTGGCCCCCTTCTGCCTGAACCCTCTGTCCCCTGGGTGTCTGTACTCCTGGTGTGAGCCCAGATTCCCACCCAGGGCACCCCTGGAGTGACCTTCTCACTGGGCTCTCCCCTGTGCCAGTGCCCCTTGCCCTCTCCTCCACAGGAGCCTCCTCTGCTCCCCAGGGCTGGCGCTCACACGTCCCCGTGGTCACGATCTTGCCACATTAGCTTTCTGCGTGGCTCCTGGAGCCACACATTAGGATTGGTTGTTGGGGGGTCGGGTTTGCTCCATAGTAAAGGGGGAGGCAGGCCTGGAAGCTGGTTCTCTCCTGGGAATCCAGGAGAATTCTCCCACATTCCCAGGCCTTGCAAAGCCCTCCAGCCTCTCACTGTTCTGCCTCGATGGCCTGTGTTCCGGTTGCTTTAGCGAGCCAGATCGTGCCGCACGTTGCTTGCACTGATCATACGGCGTTGCGCTCTCAGTTTTATGCATTTTTATTTTTATTTTTTTTTAAATTAAAAAAAATTTTTTTTAATTTTTTTTTAAAGATTTTATTTATTTATTTGACAGAGAGAGAGAGATCACAAGTAGAGAGGCAGGCAGAGAGAGGGGGGAAGCAGGCTCCCTGCTGAGCAGAGAGAACCCGATGCGGGGCTCGATCTCAGGACCCTGAGACCATGACCTGAGCCGAAGGCAGAGGCTTTAACCCACTGATCCACCCAGGTGTCCCAGTTTTATGCATTTTTATAACTGCATGGCTCAAACCCATGTCTTGAGAGTCTGAGAATGACTATGGATGTGTTTGTTTCTTTTTAAATTTCCTTTTTTTTAAAGTCTTTTTTTTTTTTAAGATTTTATTTATTTATTTGACAGAGATCACAAGTACGCAGAGAAGTGGGGTGGGGCCGGGAAGCAGGTTCCCTGCAGAGCAGAGAGCCCGACGTGGGGCTTGATCCCAGAACCCTGAGATCATGACCTGAGCCGAAGGCAGAGGCTTAACGCACTGAGCCACCCAGGCGCCCCTTAAATTTCCTTTTTAAAAAAAGATTGCTCTATATTAAAAAAAAAAAAAAGATTGCTCTGTATGAGAGAGGGGGAGTGGGTAGGGAGGAGCAGAGGGAGAGTCCCCATCAGACTCTCATGGAGTCCCAGCATGGGGCTCAGTCTCATGACCCCGAGATCACGACCGGAGCCAAAACCAAGAGTTGGACGCCTGACCGACTGAGCCCCCAGGCACCCCTCTTTTTAAGTTTCTTATTTGGTTGCCAATATTTACAATAAAACCAGACTCTGCCCCCACTCCCCCGGTCTGGATGGCCGGGCTTCCTGGTACATGGGACTCGCATCACGGTTTTGTCTACCCGGAAGGCCAGCAGGGCCCGCAGCTGCCCTTCCTGCCCAGTGTCTCCCCATGACTTGTGTGACGGGAGCTCTTCTCCCTGGGGAACTGGGAAGAGCTTCAGTGACTCTGACCCTGGCTCACTGAAGTGCCCTCAGGGCCCCACTGTCAGGCAGCCCCGAAAGCCTTTGTCCCTCCTGCCGCATCAGTCATGTCCTGCCCGCTGACCTTCCTCCCCTCCTGGCACGGGAGGTCCTTGGCTTCAGGAACCGTTACTGCATCCGAGTGCCTGTGGGTGCCAGGTGCTTTGCGCCAGCCTGGCTATTGCCCTGCTGCCCGTGACCCCCATTTCACAGATGGGCACACTGAGGCTTTGTGAGGTTGGCATGTTTCCAAAGGGAAAGCCTTCCCTTTCCAGGTGTCCTACTCCATGGGCAGCTTCTTTCTTATGGAACCTGCCCTTCTCTGGACTTCTTTTATTTTGTTTATTTATTTATCAGAGAGCTAGATAGGGAGAGCTCAAGATGGGAGCAGAGGGGAAGCAGGCTCCCGCTGAGTTGGGAGGCCGATGTGGGGCTCAATCCTAGGCCCCCGAGATCATGACCTGAGCCAAAGACCGATGCTTCACCGACAGAGGTGCCCCCCACCCCGCCCCCGACGCCCCTGGACTTCTTTTCACGTTAGTGGCACCGTGGTCTGGCTGGCGAGTGCTTCAGGGTTATGGGAAGGGCCAGCCTATGTGCCCCCTGAACTTGGGACTGGGGGCTTCGGGGTGCACCTAACCTTGCTGGACAGTGACCTTTGGTGAGCTCTTGCTGGGGTATGGGTGTGATGTTGTCGGCCCTGTGGGGACCTCTCGCTGCTATGTTGGCAGGTTCGGCGTGTTCTATGGACACATGTGTGGCGGAACGATTTCAGCAGATGTGCCAAAGAGATTTTTCAGTCATACTCTGACTCAGGTGCTGACTCACCAGCCTGTGCTGAGAGGTGGGTTCCTGGACCCCCTTGCTTGCCTCCCTCATGGGCGCGTGGGCCCTGAATGTCAGCGCTGAGATCGCTTAAGACTCGAGGGCCCGTGAGCGTCAAATCTCCTTTCATTTGAAAGTTACACATTCTCATAAAGAAAATTCAGAATTAACAAAGTATGGGAAGGAGAACTGTCCCCTGTGTCATCATCGAAATAGAAATACGTTTGACGTGAAACCTTTCTTGTGGTCTTTTCTCAATAGATGAATATCGAGTTATCAGAGTGGATTTCTAGATTCTTCTTTGATCGATCCTCTATCATATAAGCACTGATGTGGGAGTTAGGGATCCTGACCCTGTGCAGTTGAAAATCTGCATATAGCTTTTTTTTTTTTTTAATTAAATTTATTTATTTGTCGGAGAGAGAGCACAAGCAGGCAGAGAGAGAAGCAGGCTCCCTTCTGGACAAGGAGCCCAATGTGGGACTTGATCCTAGGACCCCGGGATCATGACCTGAGCTGAAGGCAGAGGCTTAACCCACTGAGCCACGCAGGTGCCCCTAGCTTTAGACTTTCCCAGACACAAGTACTAACAGCCTTTCTGGTGAGAAGCCCTTGATTAATACGCATTTTGTATGTGACATGTGCTGTGTACTGTGTTCTTACACTAAAGTAAGTTGGAGGGAAGGAGGTACCGTTCAGACACGACAGGAAGAGAACATGTTGGCAACTGTACCGTGTTAAGAAAAAGCGGCAAGCGAGTGGACCCACGCATCTCAAGTCCATCTTGTTCAGGGGGTCAGCTGTAGTTACAGGCTCTTTTCAGAAGTGGTCGATGCCATGTCATGTGCCCACGAGTGTCCTTGGGGTGATGTCACCATCTGTTCAGTGATGGGGTTTGCAAGTGCTCAGGTTCCTGCCCGCCAAGCTCACTCTGTGTGGCACCGTGTCCCCAGCAGCGTTGTCAGGTAGCACGAAGGAAGCTTCTGGCACTCGCCACTGTGCACTCTAGCCTGCTCCAGCCAGACCCCTTGTGGCAGTGTCCTTGCTGATGGCTTACCCACCATTAGAGTTGAAAAGAGCAAAGTCAACAATTGACGCGTTAGAAAATACAGCAGATCCGGCAAGGGCTTAGCAACAAGGAGCTGGGCCAAAGACACACCTGATAGCAGAAGACGGTTCACAGACAGAAATGATTGCTAATGATTGAAAAAATGCAAGTTAGGACAGCTTTTTGTGATGACTGAGTGACATATTTGTCTGTTTTTACTCCCGAGTGAAGTTTCTGATGCTGTTCGGATGCAGAGAGAGTGGAGCTTCGCAAAGACCCACCCCCTGCTCACCAGTCTGTACCGCAGGGTGGGTGACGCGCTCCTGGGCTGGCGGCAGGGGGGCCCGGGGCTCCCGCCTAGACCCCTGGGGGCCCAGAGGCTGGACTTGCCACGGGGGCGGAACACCTTCTTGAAAGGAGACCCCTTGCTGTTCACAGGGACCCTGAGGGGGGCGGCAGGCGCGGCTGGAAGTGGGGGGGGGTGAGGCCCGGCTGCCCGAGGAGCGGCTTGTTTCCACAGCTGAGCTGGGAACCTTCTGTTGCAGCTCTTCGCCATACTGTGCCCAGAGGAGCTGCTTGGCCACTTGCAGGAGGTTCTGGAAACACACGAGGTGAACTGGCGGCACGTGCTCTCCTGTGTGTCTACACTGGTGATCTGCCTGCCCGAAGCGCAGCGACTGATTAAAGGTGCCCTTGGCGGGGAGCCCCCAGCACGTGTGTGCGGGTCCCGCGGTTGGTGGCTGAGCGTGTGGGTGGAGGTGGCTGCTGGCTGCCCTGCTCCCCAGCGAAGGGCGCCCCGGTCTTCCCGTCCATGCCCTCCATCTGCCTCCCATGCGGCCGCGTGCCGTTGGTGTCGGGTTGCTCTGGGCCCTCATGACCCCGTCTCTTGCACTTGGCGCTGGGCGTGCACACGCTCCCACCCAGTGTGTCCTGCCCCTGGTAGCACACAAGTCCTCGTCTGCCTCTCTCTGGGTCCTTCCTTCCTAGACTGGGTGGCCCGACTGCTGGCCCGAGCGTTTGAGAGCTGCGACCTGGACAGCATGGTCACCGCGTTCCTGGTGGCACGTCAGGCTGCGCTGGAGGGCCCCTCCGTGTTCCCGCCCTACCCAGACTGGTTCCAGGTGAGCCCCCCACCTCTGGCAGTATGCGCTCGCGGCTGGGCCCCCAGCTCGCCGTCCCAGGGACACTTGTGTTCAGTGGTCAGGTCTGTTCAGCCCGCCTCCCCCGGGGCCCCATGCTGCCCATGCTGGTCCTCCCGTCGTGGCCAGTGCACCTGCCGGACCGGGTCCCCAGGTTGGGGTGCTGTCGGGAAAGCGTAGACTGTTGTGGTGGGTCTGCGCCATGTGTGTGTTCGGTGGACGCTGCCCTGGTTTCTCGCCCTGTCCATGCCACAGTGCCCAGACCTGTTGGGGCTGCTGCTGTGGGGGTGTCTATCCACACATCCGCTTTGAAGGTTGGGAGAGCGTCAGTCTGGTGGGTTGAGAGCCATCCGAGTCCTTGTAGATGTTTTGGGTTTGCCTGGCGCACTGCCTGGCTGCCTGGCGGCTGCTGGTGCGGAGCCCACCCTCCCCAGCTCTGATGGCAGCTGCACCGGCCAAAGCTGCCTTGGCCCAGCCTCTGCCCACCTATTGGGGAGGATGGGCGGGCACGGTGTTTGCTCTCATCTCCTCACCCCTGTGTTCCCAGCAAGAGCTGCTGGCCCAGGGGCTCCTGCTGGACATGCAGGGGCTCTGGCCATGTCCTCAGCCAGGGTTCCCTCTCTGGTCCTAAGAGCCGGCCTGTGTCAGCATGTGGTTTCTTTCCCCAAGACCTGAGTCCAGGTCATTCGGTCCAACCAGGTGTCTCTGGGCCTGGGATTTGCTGAGTTTTGGGGTGTCATATGGACGGGAATGCTTCGCACATGTTGCGTTGATGGTGGGATGTTATGGGTTTCTTTTTACTTCTACCTTTTCAGTTTTATTGAGATACAGTTTATAGAAAATGCACGCAATTTAAGTGAAATATTGGGTGAATTTGAAAGATGTTTATGTGCATGTTCAGTGTTTGATCTCTTTTAATCTTTATTTTGAGAATGTTAATGTAAAAAGGCCAACGTGATGACTTTGAATTTGAGCCCTTTGGGGTCCTGAATCCCAGTTTTCAGCTCACCTCAGTGTCCTTGTAACTGTCATTTTCCTGGAGTGACAGTGTGTGCCGCTGCAGCCGCGCATCTGGGGACGGGTCTGCCCCTCTGATACTTCCTGTAAATACCTCACAGACCCTGCTCTCTTCTGGCGGCCTGTTTCTCATCCTCTTTCCGGGGTGTCCTGAGGCTCACTCTTGACGGAATGAGTGTTTGCCAAGGGTCCCTGACCCTTCTGTGTAGACAGATGAGACCGAGGGAAGCGGTGCCCCTTGTACGTTGGTGGGAGCTGAATGGTGATGCGGAGGCACTTGTCTTTCCATCTGGTGGCTTGCTTTTTTTTGTTTTTTTTTAGTTTTTATTTTATTTTTTTAAGATTTTATTTATTTATTTGACAGACAGAGATCACAAGCAGGCAGAGAGACAGGCAGGGGGTGGGAGGGTAAGCAGGCTCCCCACTGAGCAGAGAGCCCGATGCGGGGCTCGATCCCAGGACCCCGAGATCATGACCTGAGCCGAAGGCAGCGGCTTAACCCACGGAGCCCCCCAGGCGCCCCTCTTTAATCCATTTTGAATTTGGTTTTGTGTGTGGTGTAAGAAAGGGACCAGGTGTGTTCTGCATGTGGCTGTCCAGTTCCCCCAACACCCTTTGTTGAAGAGCCTGTGTTTTCTCTGCTGGATCATCTTTCCTGCTCCGTTGAGGATTACTTGACCAGAGTTGTGGGTTCATTTCTGCCTTTTCTGTTCTGTTCTTTTGATCTGTGTGTCTATTTTTGTGCAAGTAACATAATGTCTTGATCACTACAACTTTATAAGATTTCTAAAGTTTGTTTTATTATTGTTATTTTTAAAAAAATTTTAAGTAATTTCTACACCCAACATGGGTCTTCAAGCTGCAACCCCCAGATCAGGAGTCCTGTGCTCTAACTGACTGCCAGCCAGGCACCCCATGGTCACCAGAAGTCCAGAATTATGATGCCCCCAGCTTTGCTCTTTTTCTTCCCCCCAAGGTTGCTTTGGCTATTTGGGTTCTTTTGTCAGTCCATAGAAATTTTAGGATTGTTTGTTCTACTGTGAAGAATGCTGTTGGTATTTTGGTAGGGTTTACAGTAAATTTATGGATTGCTGGGGTACTTGGGTGGCTCAGTCATTGAGTGTCTGCCTTTGGCTCAGGTCATGGTCCCAGGGTACTGGGATCGAGTCCTGCATCAGGCTTCTTGTTCGGCGGGACACCTGCTTCTCCCTCTCTCGCTCCTGCTTGTGTTCCCTCTCTTGCTGTGTCTCTCTCTGTCAAATAAATAAATCTAAAAAAACACACAAAAAATGTTTGGTAGAATTCATCTGGCCTGGAATTCTGTTTATTGGGAGTTTATTAATGACTGAATTTCTTTGCTGGGAATCGATCTGTTCAAGTTTTCTATTTCTTTTTCTTCTTTTTTAAAAAATATATTTTATTTATTTCTTTGTGAGACAGAGCGCGCGAGCGAGCGTGAGAGGAGAGAATGTCAGAGGGAGAAGCAGACTCGGAGGTCCTGGAACCCCGGGATCACGACCTGAGCAGAAGGCAGTTGCTTAACCGACTGACCACCCAGGCGCCCGAGTTTTCTATTTCTTCTGTTTCAGTTTTGGGAGGTTTTATATTTCTAGGTGTTTATCCATTTCTTCCAGATTGTCCAATTTGTTGACATACAGTTTTTTGTCACGATGTCTTGTAATTGTCCCTATTTCTGTGGTATGGGTTGTTACTTCCTCTCATTTGTGATTTTGTTTCTTGAAGTCTTCACAAGTCTGACTAGAGATTCCTCATTTTTATAGCTTTTTTTCAAAGAACCAGTTCCTGATTTCATTGATCTGTTATTTTTCTTTTTTTTGTTTTAGCTTCTGCATTATCTCATCTTTATTATGTCCTTCCTTGTGCTGGTCTTAGGTTTTGTTTTGTTCCTTTTCTAGCTCCTTTAGGTGTAAGGTGCGGTCGTGTATTTGAGATTTTCCTCTCTTCACGGGGGGCCTGAATTGCGATAAACTTCTCCCTTAGACCTGCTTTTCCGCATCCCGAAGGTTTTGGACTGTTTGTGTCCATCTTCATTTGTGTCCACATACTTTTTTTTTTTCTTGACTTCTTGGTTGGCCCATTCATTTTTAGTAGCATGTGGAACCTCCATGTGTTTGTGGTTTGTCCAGATTTTTCTTGTGGTCGACTCCTGGTTTTATAATGTTGTGGATTTTGTTCTGTTGGTCTTTAGGTCGCTCTCTGGAGCATTTGGGATGTTCGGCGTTAGCTAGTTGTGTCTGTGGGACAAGGTGAGCTGAGGGCCTCCTACCACCTTCTTCCCCTTACCTGTGACTTCTCCTGTTCAGAAGAATTCTGACCGAAATCCAGCATTCGATGGAGGTGCTGCAGGCCTCCAGCCACAGTGGCAGAGGCTGTGGCGTGGTGGTGAGCCGGGCCGCGGCAGGACTTCGTGTGGCTGGGTGTTCGGTTCTCGGCACAGGCTCCTCGCGGCCGTTCAGGGCCGGTGTCCGTTCTGGAATGCCCAGGGCCCCTCAGTTCCTGCAAGGGCCCACTTATGTCTTTGTGAGCTGGGCACTTCCAGGGGCGCCGTGGCCCGCTCCCTTGCAGTGACCTTGTCGTCACCGAAGAGTCTGGGAGTTACCGTGGTTCGGAAGTGGCTTCGTGGTGTGGAATGTGTTTGTTGGCTGAGGAAACGCCCTTGGCAGGGCAGCTAATAAAGACACTGTGCTTCTGAGGGTCACCAAGAGCGCAGTTACTGTTCCCTGAGGAATGGGGTTTTCATCTTTGCTGTAAGTGTTCAGCCCGACTTCACAGCCAGGCAGAGCCGTGCACGGTGGGGTTGCTGGGGCCTGCGTGGCTGTTTGCCTTTGGGTGCAGCTGAGCCTGTGTCTGTCGCCACTGCCGTGTCCCTGCGTGGGTGGTGTGGGTGGTGCGGCCCCTCATGGAGCCGGCTGCCTGGCCCTCACCCCGCCTCTCCCTCCAGGCCTCCTTTGGGAACACAAGGGGCTTCCACAGCAGCAGCAAGAAGACACTGGTCTTTCTCTTCAAGTTCCTGTCAGACCTCGTGCCCTATGAGGCGCCCCGGTACCTGCAGGTGAGCAGTGGCCCACACTCCCAGCGCCCCCCCCGCTGGCCCTGCCGCGGGCCTCCCCACCAGGGTTGTGCTTGTGATCCCGCCGCGGGTACCACATGGGTGCGACTGACATGCCCAGGGACTGGCGCGATATCTGTCCCTGCGGGGCTGTCGGTGACAGCACACAGTCCCTCACAAGGGCGGGGAGGTCTGTGCTGGCTCAGAAGGCACCTGCTTGGTGGGGGGACGTTGTTGCGGATGCAATGCTACAGGCCCCTGTTTGGTTTTTGAATGATGTATTATTTATTTATTTTTAGATTTTTATTCATTTATTTATTTATTTATATTCCAGTTAGTTAATATATAAAATAATGTATTTTTCTGTTGAAGAAGAACTAGGATATACCCCAAAGTGCCCAAGGCCATTGCTTCCAGAGGTGGAAGAACTTACACCCTCAGATAGAGTTTGCATTTTTAAACATTTTTTTTATTTATTTGACAAAGAGAGAGAGAGATCACAAGCAGGCAGAGAGACAGGCGGGGGGTGTGGACGCAGGCTCCCTGCTGAGCAGAGAGCCCCATGTGGGGCTCAGTCCCAGGACCCTGAGATCATGACCTGAGCCAAAGGCAGGTGCCCTTAGAGTTTGCATTTTTAATCACAAATCTGCAAGCATTCCGTGATTAAAAATGCCTTACTGCAAGCTCTCCTTTTAATCAGATAATTCTGCCCAGCATTTGTTTGAAGGGTAGGGCACTAGAAACTGATTCTTTTTTTTTTTTTTTTATTCATTTGACAGAGAGAGATCACAAGTAGGCAGAGAGGCAGGCAGAGCGAGAGGAAGGGAAGCAGGCTCCCCACGGAGCAGAGAGCACCATGCGGGACTCGATCCCAGGACCCTGAGATCAAAACTCGAGCAAAAGGCAGCGGCCCAACCTACTGAGCCACCCGGGCGCCCTAGAAACTGATTCTTAATTCTTCTTGTAATTCAGAAATTTCCATGACATTCCAAAGAATACATGTGACCTAAGGAACCAGGAATCCTATAGAATGTGCCAAGACCTAGTGAACGCTCAGGACTCCCAGCCTGCCTTGAGGGCTCGACACCTCGTCTGCCTGGGGCTGGGGCACCCCGTGTTTGCACTGTAGGGGACAGATTGGGGGGAGTGCCAGGCTGCGGAGGGTAAGGGCCAGCTCTGTGCGGGGACCCCGCCGCATGCTCTCCCTGGCCAGGCCAGCGTGGGAAGGAGAGGCTAAAGCCGCATGTAGAGACAGACCCTCAGCCGGGGGAGAGCCCCCTGGAGTTCATGGCTCACTCATCCTCTGAGTTTCCAGCCGTCCGTGTGTGTTCAGGCGGTGGTGGCGAGCTGTTGCTGCTGCCCCAGGAAGTCCCCCCTCGTTCCTGAGCTGTGGGGTCCAGCTCTGCCGTCCGCCCGCAGGCACACATTCTCCACCCGCCACTGGTGCCGAGCAAGTACCGCTCCCTCCTCACGGACTATATCGCGCTGGCCAAGACGCGCCTGTCGGACCTAAAGGTGAGTGTGGTCTCCCCTCCCCGCAGCGACCGCTCCTCGTCCTGTCCCTTCAGAGGCCTGGGCCTCATGTTCCCGCTGTGTCCCCTCTGCAGGTTTCAATGGAAAACATGGGCCTCTACGAGGATCTGTCTTCAGCCAGGGACATCATAGAGGTAAGGTCACCTCGGTTCTGCTGCTGCCTGTGGCCTCTGGCCTGTGCTCACCCAGTACAGTCCGATTTCCTGGGACTTGGGAGTGGAGCACGTGGGCCTCTCCCGGCAGCTGTAGCTGGAGGACGGGGAAAGTTACTGTGTGCAGGAGGGTCGGTCTGTCTTACGGATCGGTGTGCACATGGGTTGCACTGAAGAGGTCTTCGAAGCGGGGCGGGAGGAAGATCTGTGTCTCTAAGAGTCGCAGGAAGAAGTGTTCGCTGTGTTCACTTGAAGCGAACGCCAAATGGGCGTTTGCGTGTGTGTGTTATTTTGAGATTCACTTACTTAGGACAGCTGGGTGACTCAGTCAGTGACGTGTCTGCCGACAGCTCAGGTCATGATCCCAGGGTCCTGGGATGGAGCCCCTCATTGGGCTCCCTGTGTAGCCGGGAGTCTGCTTCTCCCTCTGCCCCTCCCCCTGCTCATTCTCTCTCTCGGTCTCTGGTAAATAAGTGAAATCTTTAAAAAACAAACAAAATAAAGGACTCTCTTACTTAAACGTGAGTGGCCGGACAGCCCTTACAGCTGCTATGAAAGTTTTAGGTGAATATTTTTAAGTAGTTTATGTATTTATTTATTTAAAATTTTATTTGAGAGAGACAGCCAAAGAGAGAGTATGAGCACGGCGAGGAGCAGACGCCGCACTGAGCGGAGAGCCCGACATGGGACTCCATCCCTGGACCCTTGGGATCCGAGCCGAAGGCAGATACTTCATTGGCTGAGCTGCCTCGGTGCCCCATAGTTTTAAGTATTTAATGTAGGTATCTAATCTAAGATTTATTGCTATTCATACGTTGTCGTTTCATAATTTTGGTAACTCTGAAAAATTAAGTCCCTTCCCCTTCCCACTTCAGAGTCTTTCTTTGGAACCCTGTATTCTCCCGCAGGGGGTCAGAAGGGTGGCAGAGGGTCTCGGAGGTGGTGAATGATCCCCAAGGTGGCCTGGTGCTAGGTGCTTGCTTCCTGAGAGCATGAAACAGCAGTCAGTCCCTTTCTGTGGTCTTGCTGGCCTTGGTTTGTCCCAACGTCCCCTTGCTGTGCTGGCAGCCAGCCTGTGGCTGTTGATCTTGAAATGGCAGAGTTGCCGTGGCATCCTTCCCTGCTCAATGTCTTGTCTTGTTTTTGTTTTTGTTTTTAAGATTTTATTTATGTATTTGACAGACAGAGATCACAAGTAGGCAGAGAGAGAGGAGGAAGCAGGCTCCCCGCTGAGCAGAGAGCCGGATGCGGGGCTCGATCCCAGGACCCTGGGATCATGACCTGAGCTGAAGGCAGAGGCTTTAACCCACTGAGCCCCCCAGGCGCCCCTCAATGTCTTTTCTTTGAAATCTTCTGTCCTTCCCCACCCTCCCTGTACGGAGCCAGCCCGATAGCCAAGCACAGCAGGATGTGGAGAAGGCCATCGCGGTGTTCGAGCACACAGGGAAGATTCCTGTCGCCGTCATGGAGGCCAGGTAGGGCTTTGCTTCCCGGAGTCGTCCCATCTGTTCTCAGAGCCACTTGTCACGGGGTGCCTGTTGCTGGGTGGCTGAGGGTAGATGTCCCAGCATAGGTCCTGTAGTGAGGAGCCACGGAGCCTTCGCTGTGGAGCTCATTTTCTTGAGGAGAAACAATGGGGATGGTTGAGTAGAGCCCACAGAGAAGGGTGAGAACGAGTCCGTGGTTTGGTGGTTGGTGTGTTTGTTAATTTTTATGTTTAATTATTTTATTTATTTGAGAGAGAGAGAGAGGAGCAGAGGGAGAGGGAGAGGCAGATCCCGGAGCTGAGCAGCAGCCCCATGTGGGGCCTGATCCCAGGATTCTGGGATCATGACCTGAGCCGAAGGTGGACGCTTAACAGCTGAGCCACCCAGGTGCCCCTAAATAAGTAAATCTTAAAAAAAAGAGAAAATGGTAGAGTATCACAGCCGTGACATGGAATGGAACGACCCGCTCATGCCACCCTGTGAAATGCAGCGAGAGTCTGTGGAAATGGATGTTTTCGTAGCTGTCCATACGGCGCGCTAACACTTCAGTCATCTCTGGCGCCTTTGGCTCTGCTCTTCTCTGTTGCAGCATCTTCAGGAGACCCTACTACGTGTCGCACTTTCTCCCTGCCCTGCTCACTCCTCGTGTGGTCAGTACATGTGGGCATGGACTTTGGGCCCAGTTGGCAGAGAATGAATGTTTCACTGGAATCCCATCTTCCCCCACAGCTTCCAAGAACCCCTGATTCCAGAGCGGCCTTGATAGAGTCCCTGAGGAGGTACGCAAGGACATCTGTATCCAGAAGGGTTTTTGACAAATGCAAAAAAATTGTGGTTCTTTTGTAGAGAAACGTGTGTTCTTTGTAAAATATTGGCCTAAAATTTGTTAAGATTTTATTTTACTTTATATATCTAAAGATTTTATTTATTTGTTTTTTAAAGATTTTATTTATTTAAAAAAAAAAGATTTTATTTATTTGACAGAGCGAGATCACAAGCAGGCAGAGAGAGAGGGGAAGCAGGCTCCCTGCTGAGCAGAGAGCCCAATGTGGGGCTCGATCCCAGCACCCTGGGATCATGACCTGAGCCGAAGGCAGAGGCTTTACTGACTGAGCCCCCCAGGTGCCCTCAACATTCATTAAGATTTTAAAAAGAAAATTTCTTTAAATCTGAATATCACCACTGAATATCATTTCTTGATGAACTTTTAGGACTGTTTTTCTGGGAGTTTAAGATAGTCACGTTATTGGTCCATAATCACTGTGAAAGGAAAATTTAAGCAAAGAAGGAAAGGACTAGGGAGACACGGAAGCCTCGCCCTACAACAGATTGGACTAGACCTGGGACTCTAGTGGAACGTGGGGTCTCGGGCCCCTGGCTCACACTTGACCGGCTTTCCAAACTTGTTCTTTCTGTAAATCCTGCTTCCTAGTGAAGCTCCTAGAATATAATGATACCAGGGGCGCCTGGGTGGCTCAGTGGGTTAAAGCCTCTCCCTTCGGCTCAGGTCATGATCCCCGGGTCCTGGGATCGAGCCCCGCATCCGGCTCTCTGCTCAGCGGGGAGCCTGTTTCCCTTACTCTCTCTCTCTGCCTGCCTCTTGTGATCTCTGTCTGTCAAATAAATAATTTAAAAAATAATAATAATTTGTCTTTTTTTTCTGATCTTTTTTTTTTTTTTTTTAAAGATTTTATTTATTTATTTGACAGACAGAGATCACAAGTAGGCAGAGAGGCAGGCAGAGAGAGAGAGGAGAAAGCAGGCTCCCTGCTGAGCAGAGAGCCCAATGTGGGGCTCGATCCCAGGACCCTGGGATCATCACCTGAGCCGAAGGCAGAGGCTTTAACCCACTGAGCCACCCAGGAGCCCCTTTTTTCTGATCTTTATACTTCTTCATATTTGTCTTATTGTATTAGGTAGACTTTTTAGTATTATATGAAACTGTAGAAATAAACTGTCTTGTTCCTGACTCAAATAAGAATGCTTCTACAGTTTTACCATATTTGATTTGCTGTAGTCTACTTATATTTTCATATGGTTTTTATGATATCAAGAAAGTTCCCTCTATGTGAATTTGCTAGGACTTTGAGCATGAATTAATGCTTTTGTTGTGTCTCTGGAGGTGGTTTTGGTGTTCTGTGAGTCGCCCCAGGACGGACGACTTTTAGTTTTCCACTGTCCTCGCACTCCTGGATCACTTCTAGATCACTACCACATCACTTGGTAATGATTTTTAATTGTGGAGGCTGTTGAATTTGAATTAGTAATACTTTAAGATTTTTGCATCTATGTCTCATATGTTTTTACTCATCTTGGCTGCTTTGACATCAAGGTTGTAGCACCTCATGGAATGAATTGGGTGGCCTTCCCTTTTTCCCGGGTCCTAAACAGTCCGTATAACTCAGGGATTTTGTGTTCCTTTAAGTTCGGTCAAACGTGGCTCTACAGTCATCTGTTCCTGGAATCCAATTCAGAGGCAGGCTCTGGACAACTGATTCAGTTTCTTGAATGTTTGTTTGTCTAGTTAGGTTTTTTATTTGTTCTTGAGTTAGTTGTATGTTTCTAGAAAACCATCTATTTTATCTACATTTTTAAATTTACTGACATAGCATTGATTACCATGTATGTATATATATTTTTTTAAGTAGGCTCCGTGCCCACCGTGGGGCTTGAATTCAAAACCCTGAGATCAAGACCTTAGCCGAGTTCAAGAGTTGGATGTGTGACTGACTGAGCAATCCAGGCACCCCCTGCTCTCGCCCCGTGGTTTTTTTTTTAATTCCTATTGTTACTTTTGCCCGTGATGACTCTCTCTTGTTAAAGATTTGTCTGTTGTATTAATTTTACTGCATAACTACTTTTTTGGGATTTTTTGGTATTATTTTGGTCTTATCATATCTGCTGATTTATTTTTTATCTTCTGTATTATTGGTTTTAGATTTTATTTTATTTTTATTTTATTATTATTATTTTTTTAAGATTTATTTATTTATTTATTTGACAGAGAGAGATCACAAGTAGGCAGAGAGGCAGGCAGAGAGAGAGGAGGAAGCAGGCTCCCTGCTGAGCAGAGAGCCCGATGCGGGACTCGATCCCAGGACCCTGAGATCATGACCTGAGCCGAAGGCAGCGGCTTAACCCACTGAGCCACCCAGGCGCCCCTGCTTTTAGATTTTAACTTTACTATTGCCTTCTCCGTATTTCCTTGAGTTTACTCTTTTGTTCTTTTTATAGGTTCTGA
Source organism: Mustela erminea (assembly GCF_009829155.1). NCBI lineage: Eukaryota > Metazoa > Chordata > Mammalia > Carnivora > Mustelidae > Mustela > Mustela erminea. The sequence continues at coordinate 60,467,855 of NC_045632.1, read as the reverse complement.
AACTGGTTGTTTAACTCAGTGTTTTATAGTCTTTCTTGTGTTTTAATACAGGTATATCTTAATATTAATTTTTTTTAAAGATTTTATTTATTTATTTGTCAGAGAGAGAGAGAGAGCGAGCGGGCGCACACACAAGCGGAGAGAGAAGCAGGCTCCCTGCTGAGCAAGGAGCCCAAGACGGGACTTGATCCCAGGACCCTGGGATTATGATCTGAGCCAAAGGCAGCAGCTTAACAACTGAGCCAACCAGGCATCCCATTCTTATAGTTTTTAGTTAGTTGTAAATGAATTAACAAATTTTCCAAACGTACAGATAATTGTCCCAGAGCTTTTATTGCTGATTTCTGCTTTAATTATATTATTTTCAAAGAACATGATTAGCTTTTTATGGATTTTTTTAATAAATTGAGACTTTTCCATAGACTATGTACCTGTTCAGGATTTGTGAATATTCCCTGCATATTCTTTCTTTTTTTATTTTTTAATTTATTTGACAGAGACATGACAAGAGAGGGAACACAGGCAGGGGGAGTGGGAGAGGGAGAAGCAGGCTTCTCGCTGAGTAGGGAGCCCAGTGTGGGCTTCAGTCCCAGGACTCTGGGATCATGACCTGAGCCGAACGCAGATGCCTGACGACTAAGCCACCCAGGTGCCCCTGTACTGTCTATTAGGGTTTATTTACTTACTAGGCTGTTGATGCCGGCTTTTTTCCCTTCTTTTCTTTTTGGTGTATGCATGGGATGGCGTCCTCATTCATTGACATTTATTTCTAGGCATTTTTTTTTTTTTAAGTAAGATTTTTAAAAATTTATTTATTTGACAGACATCACAAGCAGGCAGAGAGGGGGGGGGGGAAGCAGACTCCCCACTGAGCAGAAAGCCTGATGTGGGGCTCGATCTCAGGAGCCTGGATCATGACCTGAGCCTAAGGCAGAGGCTCAACCCACTCAGCCACCCAGATGCCCCTATTTCTAGGTTTTAAAAAATTGTTTTTGGAGGCCCCTGGGTGGCTCAGTCAGTGAAGCATCTGCCTTTGGCTTAGGTCATGATCTCAGGATCCTGGTATCAAACCCTGCATCGGGCTCCCTGCTCAGTGGGGAGTCTCTCTCTCCAGCCCCCCTGCTCCCCCCCAACTCATGCTCTCCTCGCATTCTTTCTCTCTCAAATAAATAAAATCTTTAAAAAAATGTTTTTGTCAAAGTCATGTAAGGATATAGAGTTAAGTTTCAGTGTCACAAAGTTTATTAGGAGAAACAGCCATCCCCCCAACACTTCCCTGCCGTTTCTTTTTCTCTGGAAGCAAGCATTTTCGACTTTTTTTAAAAAAATATTTTATTTATTTATTTGAGAGAGAGAGAGATCACAAGGCAGAGAGAGAGGAGGAAGCAGGCTCCCCGCTGAGTAGAAAGCCTGATGCGGGGCTCGATCCCAGGACCCTGAGGTCATGACCTGAGCTGAAGGCAGAGGCTTTAACCCACTGAGCCACCCAGGCGCCCCTCTTAACTGAATTTTGATATTTATCTTTATATTTATTTTCTTTTTTTCTTTCTTCCTTTCTTTCCTTTTTTTGGGGGGGCAGGGACAGCTTATTTAACCCTCACATTTGGTAGGTAGTTTGGTGAGGTATAGAAATCTAGGTCGGAAATACTTTTCCTAAAATTTTTTAAAGTATTGCTCTGTTGATGTCTAGCTTCTAGTGCTGATGTTGAGCTGTTACATTTCTGATTCTTTGCACGTGACCTGTGTTTTTCTCTGGAGACTTCCTGTGCCTTTTTTTTTTTCTTCCCTGTGTTCTGAAATTTAACGGCTGTGTATTTCGGTATTTAGGTCTGTTTTCATTTCTTGGCTGAGCAGAAGGTGGGCCTTTTATTTTTTATTTTATTTTTTTTTTTTTAAAGATTTTATTTATTTATTTGACAGACAGAGATCACAAGTAGGCAGAGAGGCAGGCAGAGAGAGAGGAGGAAGCAGGCTCCCTCCTGAGCAGAGAGCCCGATGTGGGACTCGATCCCAGGACCTGAGATCATGACCTGAGCCGAAGGCAGCGGCTTAACCCACTGAGCCACCCAGGCGCCCCAAGGTGGGCCTTTTAATCTGGAAATTCATGTTCTTCAGTATAAGAAATTTTCTCAGATATTTTAAAATCTTGTGTTATGAGAAATTCAAGACAGAAAATAGAATAGTATTTATGTCACGCTCATAAGCCCCCGCTGCTCTGGGCTGTTTGGAAGCAAACCCCAGGCCCAGATGACATCAATAGCTTATTTCCCATGTGGCTTCTTCTTGTGGCTCCCACTTCTCAGGCATTGGGTCGCCAGATTGTCTTCTGACTTGTTCTCCGTTTTGCATGTCTGTTTTTTGGGGTGTAATTTCTCTCCTTTTAGTAGGATTTCTTCCAGTTTACCTGCCTGACCCTTCTGTCACTGTCTTAGCTCTTTGAGGATGAGTGGTGTCTGACTTGTCCTTTTCTGTAGGTTTCTGCATTTCCTCAGATTTGCTCTTTTCTTGTCCGTTGCATTGGTTTCTACTCCTGAAGCTCATGGCTTTCCGGTCCCCAGGTGCTTGGTGTGGTCCTCAGGTGCGGGCCGTCCTCGGCCTGCCCCTCGTAGGGGCCTCCTGCTCTAGGACCCGTCCATCTCCCTCCTTACTCGGGTTCGTCGTCTGGGTTTGCAGCACTGTGGTGAGGCTGCCCTCCTGACTCACTGCTCATTCTGAGACGTTGTGTGCTGTAGGCCATACCACTGCACGTGTCCCGTACCTGGGCTGCCACTCTGTGGCTCCTGCTCCTCTGAACCTCTTTGTCATAGGACTTTGTTCTATAATTCTGTGTATTTTTAATGACATTAATTGGATGTTTTCTTCGTATTACTCGTTAAAAGTCATAAATTCATTTGAAAAATTTGGAAATTACCCAAACTTTAATGAGAGCAGTAAAAATTATTTATAATCTCACTATCCTAAGGCAACCCCATTGGCAGATATTTTTATACGACACATTATGAAACAGGACAATTTGATTCATGTAATGGTTTCTTTTTTTCTAAAAACAGGGTCATACTATAAGGTATGGGTAATAGATTGTATCATGTATTTTTGTTCTGTGATAATATTTGGAATTGTGAGCTTGAGAGCTAATTTGAGTTGTGGTTGACTTGGGTTTCCATGTTTTCTCTTGATCCAGGGCAGATAAAATCCCCGCGTCTCTGTACTCTACCTATTGCCAAGCCTGCTCCACTGCCGGAGAGAAGAAGCCAGAAAGTAAGGTTAATGGCTCTGTCCCTGAGGCGGGCACCTTTTTGGCTCCCTGGTCACAAGGTATGCAGGCAAGGCCTTGGCCAGTGCCGGTCTGGCTCAGTCAGGACAGACCTACCCTACTTGTCAGGTCCCAGCCCGGAGGCCTTGGCAGGTTACCTGCTGGGGCACCTCCCTGCTTTGCTGCATGAGGCTGTGATGTGCCTTCTGCTTGCTTGTCCTGATTTGGGTGACCTGTCAGACGAGGCAGCCAGGCTTGAGGCCTGCAGTGTTGATTCTGAAGTGGGATATGATTGGGGGGGTCTGCTTTTTGGGTCGGCCGAGGCTTCTCTCTTGAGTTGGAGATCGCTCGGCTCATGAGGAGGAGTGCTATAGGCCTAGGTCTGATCTACAACAGCATGCTTGCGGCAGCAGTGCTGGAAGCCACTGGGCAGCCTTGCTGGCAGATCCTACCCATCCCATGGTCTCCACTAACTGGGCAATGGTGGGAGGCTGATCAGGAGGGCCTGCTTCCTCAGCACTGTCACATGGTTTAAATCCTCTGACCTTTGCCGGGTCAGCTAGGCTGAATGAGGCTGTGTTTTCTAGTTCTGTCTCCCAAAACCCTTCCTTTTACACACTTGGATGATTTCTCACAGCCACGGAGCCTGAAGAAACTTGAGAGGGCAAAGAATGAAAGTCCCAGGTCTCACACTTGTTTGCACCAGTACTGAAACAGCTCACCTCCGTGCTGGGGGTACCAGCAAGGCTGTAGGGCTGTGTCCCGTGTGTGAGAGGCAGCTCCTCCCTACTACCCAGCCCCTTGGCCCTGCCTTGGGGGCCTCAAGAATGTTCACTATACTTTATCTGGCAGGGCTTATAAAAGAAGCCTTATGATTTCTGGTTTTGTCCTAGTGTTTACCTTGTGAGGCTCACTGCATTTATCCATTGTCTTCTCTGGTGACCCCAGAACTGGAACTTACTCTGCTTTTAAAACATATGTAGTGTGCATTCCTTTTTTTTTTTTTTTTTTAAGGTTTTATTCATTTATTTGACAGAGCACAAGAGCACGAGCAGGGGGATGGGCAGAGAGAGAGAGGTATAAGCAGGCTCCCTGCTGAGCAGAGACCTGGATGTGGGGCTGGACCCCAGGGCCCTGAGATCATGACCTGAGCCAAACAAAGGCAGACGCTTAACCAACTGAGCCACTCAGGTGTCCCTCGAAACATTTTTCTTGAAGAGCTAGCAAGATGGTGGAGTAGGAGACCTACATTTCGTCTGGTCCCAGGAATTCAGCTAGAGAGTTATTAAACCATTCTGAACACCTATGAACTCAACAGAAGATCAAAGAAAAGAATAGCAGCAACTCTAGGAACCGAAAAGCGACCACTTTCTGGAAGTTTCAGATCTCCTCTGATTTGTTTCTCTGGAGTTGTTGCTACCCATTTAGCATTTTCTCTTGTTCTTCTAGTTCTCTGGACAAAATGATGAAATGGAAATACTCACCTCAAAAGAAAGAACAAGAGGCAGTACCAACTGCCAGAGACCTGAGTAGCATGGACATTAGTAAGATGATGAAACTAAGAGTTCAGAATAGCAGTTATAAAGATACTAGCTGGTCTTGAAAGAAAGCATAGAAAATACTAGAAAATCCCTTTCTGGAGAAATAAAACATAACCAAGTCAAAAGATCAAAAAGGTCATTAATGAGGTGTAATAAAAAGTGGAGGCTTTCACTGCTCAGATAAATGAGGCAGAAGAGAGAATTAGTGATCTAGAAGACCAAGTAATAGAGAATAAAGCAGCTGAGAAAAAGAGATGAACAACTATTAGATCATGAGGGGAGAATCTGAGAGACAAGTGATACCATAAAATGAAATAATACTAGAATAATTGGCATCCCAGAAGAAGAATAAAGAAAGAGGGGGCAAAAGGTATATTGGAGCGAATTATAGTGGAGAACTAACCTAATTTGGGGAAGGAAACAGACATCAAAATCTAGAGATTCAGGTAGACATTGAAAATAGAAGGAGAGACAAAAAGCTTCCAGGACAAACAAAAACTAAAAGAATTTGTGAACACCAAACCAGCCCAACAGGAAATTTTGTGTCCTCTAAGCAAAGAGAGAGTATAAAAGTAGCATAGACTAGGAAAAAACCCAGAGACAATATACAGCAGCGGTCATCTTACAGGCAATACAATGCTCTAAATTCATATCTTTCACTAGTTGCCCTGAACGTAAATGGACTAAATGTCCCAATCAAAAGACACAGGGTATCAGATTGGATAAAAAAATAACACCCATCTATATGCTGCCTGCAAGAGACTCATTTTAGACCCAAAGAGACCTCTGGATTTGAAGTGAGGAGGTGGAAAACCATTTGCCATGCTAATGAACAGTAAAAGGAAGCTGGAGTGGCGATCCGTATATCCAGCAATTTAGATTTTAAACCAAAGACTATAATAAGAGATGAGGAAGGACACTCGACCATACTTAAATGGTATATCCAACAAGAAGATCTAACACTTGTAAATATTTATGCCCCTAACATGGGAGCAGCCAATTATATAAGCCAATTAATAACAAAATCAGGGGTGCATAGGTGGCTCAGTGGGTTAAACCTCTGCCCTCGGCTCAGGTCATGGTCTCAGGGTCCTGGGATCGAGCCCCCCATCGGGCTCTCTGCTCAGCGGGGAGCCTGCTTCCCCCTCCCTCTCTGCCTGCCTCTCTGCCTACTTGTGATCTCTTTCTCTGTCAAATAAATAAATAAAATCTTTAAAAAAATAACAAAATCAAACACATCGACAATAATACAATAATAGTAGGAGACTTTAACACCCCCCTCACTGATACGGACAGATCATCTAAGCAAAAGATGAACAAAGAAACAAGGACTTTGAATGACACACTGGACCAGATGGACATTACAGATATATGCAGAACATTCCATCCCAAAGCAACAAAATACACATTATTCTCTAGTGCACATGGATCTATTCTCCAGAATAGATCACATTGTGGGTCACAAGTCAGATCTCAACTGGTACCTAAAGATTGGGATCACTCCCTGCATATTCTCAGACCACAATGCTTTGACACTCGAACTCAATCACAAGCAGAAAGTTGGAAAGCACTCAAATACATAGAGGGTAAAGAGCATCCTACTAAAGAATGAATCATCAACAGGAAATTGAAGAATGAACAAAGTTCATGGAAACAAATGAAAATGAAACCATAACTGTTCAAAATATTTGGGATGCAGCCAATGCACTCCTAAGAGGAAAGTATATAGCAATACAAACCTTTCTCAGGAAACAAGAAAGGTCTCAAATGCACAACCTAACCTTATACCTAAAGGAGGTAGAGAAAAAGCAAAGCCTAAACCCAGCAGGAGAAGAGAAATAATAAATATTGGAGCTGAAATTAATGCAGTAGAAACTAAAAGAATGGAACAGATCAATGAAAGTAGGATCTTGTCCTTTGAAAGAATAAGATTAATAACCCTCTGGCCAGACTTATCCAAAAGAAGAGAGAAAGGACCCAGATAAAATCATGAATGAAAGAGGAGAGATCACATCCAATACCAAAGAAAAAGAGACGATTATAGGGGTGCCTGGGTGGCTCAGTTAAGCATCTGTCTTCTGTTCAGGTCATGATCCTGGGATCGAGCCCCACATTGGACTTCCTGCTCAGCGGGAAGACTGCTTTGCCCTCTCCCACACCCCCTGCTTGTATTCCCTCTCTTTCTGTATCTCTGTGTCAAATAAATAAATAAAATCTTTTTTACAAAATTACAAGTACATATTATGAACAAGTATATGCAAAAAAATCAGGTAATCTGGAAGAAATGGATACATTCCTAGAGATGTATAAACTTCCAAAACTAGAAACAGGAAGAAATAGAAAACCTGAACAGAACCATAACCAGCAAGGAAATTGAAGTAGTCATCAAAAATCTCCCAACAAACCAGAGCCCCGGGCCAGATGGCTTCCCAGGGGAATTATACCAAACATTTAAAGAAGAATTAATACCTATTCTTCTGAGACTTCCAAAAAATAGAAATGGAAGGAAAACTTCTAAACTCATTTTATGAAGCCAGCATTACCTTGATCCCCAGATCAGACAAAGGCCCCATCAGAAAGGAGAATTACAGACCAACTCCTTGTTGAACACAGATGCAAAGATTCTCCTGAAAATACTAGTCAGTAGGATCCAACAGTACAGTAAAAGGATTATTCACCATGACCAAGTGGGATTTATCCCAGGACTGCAAGGTTGGTTCAACATCCGTAAATCAATCAATGTGATACAATACATTAATAAAAGAGAACAAGAACCATATGATCCTCTTAATAGATGCAGAAAATGTGTTTGACAAAGTACAGCATTCTTTCTTGATCAAAACTCTTTACAGTCTAGGGATAGAGGGTACATTCCTCAATATCATCAAAGCCATCTATGAAAAACCCACAGTGAATATCATTCTTTGATGTATGAAAAACTGAGAGCTTTTCCCCTGAGGTCAGGGACAAAGCAGGGATATTGACTATGACCGCTGTAAGTCCTAGCCTCAGCAATCAGACAAGAAGAAGAAATAAAAGGCATCTGAATTAGCAAAGAAGTCAAACTCTATCTTTTTGCAGATGAGATGATGCTTTATATGGAAAACCCAAAAGACTCCACTCCAAAACTGCTAGAACTCATACAGGAATTCAGTAAAGTGTCTGGATATAAAATCAATGCACAGAAATCAGTTGCATTTCTTTTTTTTTTTTCTTTTTTAAAAGATTTTATTTATTTATTTGACAGAGATCACAAGTAGGCAGAGAGGCAGGCAGAGAAACAGGAGGGCAAGCATGCTCCCCGCTGAGCACAGAGCCCGATGCGGGGCTCGATCTCAGGACCCTGGGATCATGACCCAAGCCGAAGGCAGAGGCTTAACCCACTGAGCCTCCCAGACGCCCCGATCAGTTGCATTTCTATACACCAACAGCTAGACAGAAGAAAGAGAAATTAAGGAGTCAATCCCATTTACAGTTGCACCTAATCCCATAAGATACCTAGGAATAAATCTAGCCAGAGAGTCAAAGAATTACTACTCAGAAAAGTATAGAGCATTCATGAGAGAAATTGAGGAAGACACACAGAAATGGAAGATAGTTCCATGCTCATGAATTGGAAGAACAAATATTGTGAAAATGTCTATGCCACCTAGAGCAGTCTACACATTTAGTGCAGTCCCTATCAAAATACCATCACCTTCTTTTACAGAAATGGAAAAAATAATCCTAAAATTTACACAGAACCAGAAAGGACCCCGAATAGCCAGAGGAGTGTCAACAACAGAAACCAGAGCTGTGGACATCAGCATGCCTGACCTCAATACATTAGAAACCTTCGATCGTCAAGACAGCATGGTACTGGCACAAAAATAGACACATAGATTGATGGAATAGAGTAGAGAGCCCAGAAATAGACCCTCAACTCTGTGGCCAACTAATCTTTGACAAAGCAGTAAAGAATGTCCAACAGAAGATAGTTTCTTCAACATATGGTGTTGGGAAAATTGGACAGCCACGTGCAGAAAAATGACACTGGACCATCTCCTTACACCACACAGTAAGACAAAATGGCTGAAAGACCTAAATGTGAGCCAGGAATTCATCAAAATCCTTGAGGAGAACGCAGGCATCAACCTCTTTGACCTCAGCTGTAGCAAATTCTTGCTAGAAACATCGCCAGAATTAAGGGAAGCAAGGGCAAAAATGAACGATTGGGATTTCGTCAAGATAAAAAGCTTTTCATGGGGTGCCTGGGTGGCTCAGTGGGTTAAAGGCTCTGCCTTTGGCTTGGGTCGTGATCGCAGAGTCCTGGAATCGAGCTCCGCATCAGGCTCTCTGCTCAGCGGGGAGCCTGCCTTTTTGCCTACCTGTGATCTCTCTCTCAAATAAATAAAATCTTTAAAAAAAAAAAATAAAAAGCTTTTCCACAGCAAAAGAAAAGTCAACAAAACCAAAAGACAGCCAACAGAATGGGAGATTTTTGCAAATGACATATCAGATGAATGGTTAGTATCTAAAATCTATAAAGAACTTAACCAAACTCAACACCCAAGGAACAAATAATCCAATGAAGAAATGGGCAGAGGACATGAACAGACGTTTCTGCAAAGAAGACATCCAGACGGCCAACAGGCACATGAAAATGTGCTCAGCATCACTCAGCATCAGGGAAATACAGTGGGACGCCCCCTCACACCAGTCAGAATGACGACAATCAACAAGTCAGGAAACGACAGATGCTGGAGAGGACGCGGAGAGAGGGGGACCCTCCCGCACTGTTGGTGGGAGTGCAAGCTGGTGCAGCCACTCTGGAAAACAGCATGGAGGTTTCTCGAAAACTTAAAAATAGAGCTCCCGGGACGCCTGGGTGGCTCAGTTGGTTAAGCAGCTGCCTTCGGCTCAGGTCATGATCCCAGCATCCTGGGATCGAGTCCCACATCGGGCTCCTTGCTCAGCAGGGAGCCTCCTTCTCCCTCTGCCTCTGCCTTCCACTCTGTCTGCCTGTGCTTGCTCTCCCCCTCTCTCTCTCTGATAAATAAATAAAATCTTTAAAAAAAAAAAAAAATAGAGCTCCCTTCCGACCCAGCAATCGCACTACTGGGTATTTACCTCAAAGATACAAATGTGGCGATCCGAATGGTCACCTGTACCCCAGTGTTTATAAGAGCAATGTCCACAATAGCCAGACTACAGAAAGAACCTGGAGGTCCATCGACAGATGAATGGATAAAGATGTGTATGTATATACAATGGAACATTATGCAGCCATCAAAAATTGAGATCTTGCCTTTTGCAATGATGTGAATGAGACTGGAGGCTGTTATGTTAAGCAAAATAAGTGCATCAGAGAAAGACAATTGTTAGATCATCCGATCTCATGGATATGTGAAATTTGAGAAACAAGGCAGAGGATCACAGGCGGATCTAGAGAAAATGAAGCAATATGAAACCAGAGGGAGACAAACCATAAGAGACTCTTAACCTCAGGGAAAAAACAAACAAACTGAGGGCTGCTGGAGTGGAGGGGGTCGGAGGGGTGGGGCGGCTGGGAGATGGGCAGTGGGGATGGACATATACCCGATGGTGAGCGCTGGGAACTGTAAGACTGATGAACCACAGACCTGTACCCCTGAAGCAAGACATTATGTGTTTAAAAAAAAAATTTTTTTTTCTTTTATAAATATGTGATCAGATCTTTTTTTCATAAATTTATGCAATATATGTTGAGAGCTAGTAATCATCTTATATATACTAGTTCTTAGCTTTGTTCTTTTTTTTTTTTTTAAAGATTTTATTTATTTGACAGAGAACACAAGTAGGCAGAGAGAGAGAGAGAGGAGGAAGCAGGCTCCCCGCCGAGCAGAGAGCCCAATGTGGGACTCGATCCCAGGACCCTGAGACCATGACCTGAGCCGAAGGCAGAGGCTTAACCCACTGAGCCACCCAGGCGCCCCCTTAGCTTTTTTCTTTACATCTTATTCTTTTTTTAATATCCTGTCATAAAAAAATCGTATGACAATGTTTCTTAAAATTCGGAGAAATGGAATAAATTGTCACTCATTCACAACCCTGTGTCCCCACCCAGACTCCCTCACTCTGCTTCTGGTCCTTTTTCTTTACATTTTAATCTTTATGGCATGTTGTGTGTAAACCGTGTTTTTTCTTAAGTTAAACATTTTACGAATAGATTTCTGGTCCACTGATCGGTGCCCAGCAGTGCCTCCCCTCGTCTGGCGCCTCTGTCTGCCCTTCTCACCGACGAGCTGTGTCCAGGGCTGTGTGTCCTGTCGCCTCCCAGGTGCAGCCCCAGGGAGGACAGCGGACGCCGGCTGCACGGAGGAGCCTCTGGGGCTGCTTGCGGCTGCGCTCAGAGAGTTCCGAGCCGCCGTGGCAGACCCCACACAGGGTGATGGTGAGGACCTGGCTGAGGGCGGGGCTGTCTGTGGCGGGTTTTTGCGCGCTGCGTGGGTGTCCTCCGGGGCCGGAGTTCGGTTCAGCCTGAGTGCGGCGCTGGTGGCTGCTGGACAGGGCGCGACTCTCGTTCAGGCTGTCATAGACCCTTAGCAGGGACGACCACTCTGCCGTTTGACATTCCAGCAGGACAGATGATGGGGAGGGAGAAAACTGGCATCCCGAGGCTCTGGGGTGTCTTTCTGAAGGGACTGACAAGCAGGGACACTAAGCACTAGGCCTCTGCTTCTGGGCGACGAGGTCCTAGAAAATGGCGAGGCACACATGTTCGCTTGCGGAGGAAGAATGTGACCGGTTCACACTACAGAGTGGCAGTCCACAAAATCAAATATTGATGTCTCGTATCGAAGAGATTTTTGTTGGGAAAAATGCAGAATCTAAAGTAAATAGACCATATTTTTACCCAGGAAGTATAGTAAGTTTTTATAGATCATAAACCACTGCATTCAAGCGAGGACAGAATGTTCAGTGGGAGTCTCCCAGAGGAAGTATTCCCAATGCCAGCTTAGTGTCCCCACTCGCGGTGGCCCCCAGCGCCCTGGGTGTGTGGCCTTTCGGAGCTGCACTCCCATGAAGTGGGGACACGGGTACGTGGAGGCCGGGGCAGGACTGCCGGGCTTCAGCAGGATCCCGACAGGTCTGGTCAGCCTTGTTTCCCGCCGCGCACTTGCCAGTTGCAGCGGGCCTGGTGGCTGGCGGTGGGACGCGGAGCTAGCAGGTGTAGCGGCGTGAGGGGACTCGGAGAGTGCGCGCAAAGTCGAGGTCTCTGATGGTAAAGGAGCACGCGGACCCCTCAGAGAACCGGGCGAAAGTGTGCGGCCCCTGGCCCCGCTCTGTCCCATCTCGTGCCCGTCTCGTGTCGCAGTCCACCCCTGCTTCCTCGGGGACATGCACCCAGGATGGACAGAGCCAGCCCCAGGTGCAGGCATGGTTGGGTGTCCGCGGCTGTCTGGCTCCTCTCACCGTGGCCTTCTTCGTCTGCAGTTCTTTCTGCTCACCTGGCACTGGTCTCCGAGCGGCTCAGCTCCGTCCTGGGCCCGGGCGAGGAGGACAGCAGCCTGGGGCTCTCACGGGTCCGGCTCAGCCTCCGGGCTCCACACCTGGAGCCGCGGGAACGGGAGGTGAGTGCGGGGTGTGGGTGCTGGGCCGTCCAGTGGGCGGGATCGGGAAACAAGACGTGGGGAGCTGGGCCTGCTCTGCCCGGGGGCAGCCCACCCCCGCCTCTGCGTGTACAGACTCCTTTTAAATTTCTGCAGAACACGCAGCAGGTGGTGTTTGCGGCCCCAAAGCCTAAAACTCTTGACTCTCTGGGCCTGGGGAGACAAGGTGTGCGACCCGTCCCCTCGTGCACCATCTCCGGGCCGGGACTATGGGCCACCTGCGCTGCCATCTGTCGGGATTCAGGAATGGGGTTCGGCCACCAGTCAGCGTGAGCATTTCCTCTGCAGATGTGCACCTGCTTTGCCATGTCCAAGGCGTCAGCAGTCCGTCGGGCTCCCGCTCTCTCCAGGATTCTGTTTCTCAGTGACTGTCTCTCTGTCTCTGTCAGGTCGCGGATCTCCTGTTGACATCTTTCTGTCAGAACCTGATGGCGGCCTCCAGCTTCGCACCAGCAGACAGGTAGAGGCTGGTGCTTTTCCGGGGGAGGGGGGGGCTGCGCACAGCGGCCGGGGGCTGAGACGGGACTCCCCGATGCAGTGAGCTTCTCCCTGTCTTCGTGATGAGGACGAGGAGCATGGCCATCCGTCCCTAGTCTGGCTCTCACCCTGGGTCCTGCCTTCTGCCTTCGGTCCTGGTTGGGGGTCCCAGGTGGGTGGCGGGGCCGTGCTGACTTTGCTCGGGTGGAGGGTGAAGCACCGCAGGGGAGCCCGCGGTTTGGGGAACAGCCCAGTTCTTTTTCGGGCCTCCTGTGTGTGACGGCTCACGCGGCGGACTCCACGGGAGGGCCATGCAGGGTCAGGACTGGCCAGACTGCTGGCCTCACGGCCGCCTCTGCAGACAGGGTCCCTGGGCTGCGCGCTTCGTGACAACTGTGTGTGGACACAGGCTCCTCCCGGTGATGCTCACTCGGCTCTGCCAGCTGCTCCGGCATCAGGTAGGGCCGCTGCCTCCCTCTGCCTGGGATGCGGGCTCTGCCCTGCTTCCTGGAGAAACACCATCTCCCGTTTCAGGGCCCGAGCCTGAGTGCCTCCCACGTGCTGGGCTTGGCTGCCCTGGTCGTGCACCTGAGTGAGTCCAGGCCCGCGCTCCCAGACGTGCACGTGGCCCTTCCTGCCCCCGCCGAGAGCCTCCCTGTCCCAGAGTTCTTCGGTAGCCTCCTGCCATTTGGAACCGCAGAGACCTCACTCTTCTGCCTGAAGTGAGCTGCTCCTCCCGCCCCTCCGCTCCCTAACCCTGACCGCCTCTCCGCTCCCCAGAGAGTAGCGCATTCTCACCAGAGAAAACTGGCCGAAACAGACACACTCCATAGATAATCACCCTTTAATGTTTTGTACATGTCTTTCCAGAGTCTTCTATTGTATTTCTGTGTGTATTTCCTTGTTTACAAACATGAGATCATGTTTGTAAACTGCCTTTTAAGAAATCAACGATAGACTGTAGATACCTTCCCGTGTTGTCAAGCCATCTTTGGGTCGAGGCGAGCATTACTGGGTTTTGTCTTGGGGGTGCCTGGCGTCCAGTTGGACCCATCCTTCTGGCTGGGTTGCTGGGCTTCCCTGTGGCAAGTAGCTATTTCCTTGGGGTGAGTTCCTGCACCTGGAGTTGTCCAGTCCAAAAAAGTTCATCTGAAAGGGTTTCAAGACCCATCATTCTAGAAGTTGGTGCTAGCATATACCTCCACGGTTCCTTCAAAAGCCACTGTGGGCCAGATGCATTCCAGGACCTGGGGGGGAACCGCATCCCCGCCCTTGTGTGTGGGGGGCGGTAGGTGCTGGGGAGAGGTGGGCTGGTGAAGGTGAGAGCGGCTGCCCCCCCAGGGAGGGCAGGGGCGGGGTCCTGGGAGGCTGGACTTGGTCTCAGGGTGAGTAGATGGAGGGTCAGGGAAGAAGCCAGGAAGCTCCAGTGGGAGTTGTTTGCTGGGCCTGGGCCTGCGGTCCATGGACAGAACTGACAAAAGACATCAGGAATTAGAGTGGGGGAGACCTGCGCTGCAGTGGCTGCCTTGAGCCCTCCCCAGCGGGAGGCAGAGCCCTCTGCCTCTGAGGGGCTTTGGGCAACACTGAGAGTGCCCCCAGCAGTCATTCGTGAAGGTGCCCTGGCCCCCTTCCTTCCTCAGCACCTTCCTCCCCCTCGGCCCCGGGGTCAGTCTCTTCTCTTCGGGCTCTTCCTCCCAACCCTTGATAACCCAACACCGGCAGGCAAAGTCTCCACCATAGGCGGAGTTTGAAATTGGGCCTGCTTCTGTCTGGTTCCACAGACTTCCTGCAGGAAGGAACAGTGACTGGGGGAGCAGAAACCCTTTCAGATGACAGGTCAGCAGCACTGTTAGCCCCATCTGACTTGATGGCTTTTGTCCTGCCATGACTCTTTACGTGCGGTAAAAGCAAGCCTGTACTTGAGCAGTCTGACCGTTGCTGTGTTTTCTGGGTCTGTGCCTTCAGCGTAGACAGAGCTCAGACCCACAGGTGTAATGCGACCCGGTTCCCGAGGGCTCAGAGGAGCCGGCCTGGCCCGGAAGTGAGACCAAGACTGCCCCTTGGGACATCTGGGTTAGAATGCAGTCCGTTCGGTTTTGTGAAATTCACACTACTGTTCTATTTCCTTATTTTGCATGCAGCACATTTGTACATTTTATGTTTTCTGTTTTCAGATTTTGTACAGCGGCAATTTCTTACTCTTTGTGTAAGTCTCCTTCTGTGTCGCAAGATACTTTGTTCAGCTGCTTATCTCCAGCCCTCCTGAAAAAGGTAGGTCTGTCCACATCCTTCTCTGCATTCGGTGCATCTCCAGTTTCGTGCAGGTTTCTAGTGAAGGCCCAGCTCTCCGCTCTCTCCCGCCCCCTCTCTGCACAGCTGTGCTCTCTTGTGCTTTGGACCGTGTCCTGGGAGCTGCCTCACCTGTCTGCTGGGGCTCAACACGGCCTTTCTCTTTTGCTCGCAGACTTAAGATGAAGGGGGCAAGTAAGATGACAAAGACCATGAATGTTCCTCCTTTTCTATTTTCCTTAAAGATCTTATTTATTTATTTGACAGGCAGAGATCACAAGCAGGCAGAGAGGCAGGCAGAGAGAGAGGAGAAAGGCTCCCCGCTGAGCAGAGAGCCGGATGCGGGGCTCGATCCCAGGACCCTGAGATCAGGACCTGAGCTGAAGGAAGAGGCTTAACCCACTGAGTCACCCAGGCGCCTCTGTCCCTCATTTTTCTAAAAAGAAACAGACACTGGGGCGCCTGGGTGGCTCAGTGGGTTAAGCTGCTGCCTTCGGCTCAGGTCGTGATCTCAGGGTCCTGGGATCAAGCCCCGCATCCGGCTCTCTGTGCAGCAGGGAGCCTGCTTCCTCCTCTCTCTCTGTCTGCCTCTCTGCCTACTTGTGATCTCTCTGTCAAATAAATAAATAAAATCTTAAAAAAAAAAAAAAAGAAAAACAGACACTGGTTTTTGTGAAATAGGTATACTAGAAGATAAGTATTCGTGGAAGGTATCTTTGTATTTAAACAAGAGTTCTGATTTTCTCAAAAGACCTCCCTCATCTGTTGAATGCTTGTGTTTATTACAAGACCAGAGAAACTTAGAGAATTTATTTCTTCTAGAGGGAGGTGATCACGGGGGGCAGAGGGAGAGAGAAAGTCTCAAGCAGACTCTGCACTGAGCACACAGCCTGATGTGGGACTCGATCTCTAACCCTAAGGTCATGACCTGAGGCAAAATCAAGAGTTGGATGCTTAACTGCCTGAGCCACCCAGGCATCCCCAAAGCAGAGAAATTTAAAGATGTGTACTAGAAACCTTGGGTGGCAAAAGTGAACTTGAAGTTAGAATGGAAACCAGCGTGACTCCTTTGGTGGAGTTTTAAGGAACATCTTATGAAGCTGAAATGCAGATCTCGGTTCCAGGTGTCCCATTAGAATCCGTTGTGAAACCCTGGTCCTGCCCATGGGTTGAGTGGGGTCTGGGCACACTTGTGCTCTGGTTATTGGTGGTGAGGAACTTAGGCTCAGGTGCCTGCATTTTGAAGCCTGCAACAGAGAGTAGGAGGTGGCCCAGACAAGGAAGTTCCTGGTCCCACCTTGTGTGATTCTGAGGGGTGTCCCTATCTCTCCCCTGGTCGCCTCGAGCAGCCTGTGGCTCAGTGAACATCAAGAAAAGTCTGATCTCCTAGCGGCAGACATAAATGTACTCCCAGACAGTCTGGCGCTTCCCCACTCGGCATTCTCTTTCAGTGGAAACACCAGTGCCAGCAGCCGGCTGGGGAGAGCGCCGGCAGCAGCTGTGGGGTCGCGTCCGCCCCGCCATGTGGGGGACAGTTTAGAACCTGCAATCCTGCCTCCAGGTGTTGCATCCCAGGAGACAGACAGACGTGCGCCAACATTTACAGACAGACAGGGCTGGTCACCGAAATTACATCCCTAGCTGAACACGGGGCCCAGGGCGCCCCGGGAGGCGTTAGCAAGGCCACTCCGGGTGTTCACAGGGTCTCCAAGCTGCCCTGCCGTGGGCACACAACCAGCTTATTGTGTCTCTTCAGTTCCAGTTCATTCTCTTCAGGCTGTTCTCAGAAGCCCGAGAACCCCCGTCTCAGGAGGACGCAGTCGGCCTTCCCTGGAGGCTCCTGTGCCTGCCGTCCGCGGACTGGCAACGAGCCGCCCTCTGTCTGTGGAAACAGAGAGCCTTCCAGGAACTGTTGAAGGAGAAAGAAGTTCATGTAGGTCCCACTGCCCTTTTCCTGCTTCTCACCTCGTCCTAATGCACGGGGTTTTGGGGATAGATTTGGGGTGTCCTCAGGACACGGTGGGCCAGCCCGGCGCTGAAGCAGCACAGAGGCAGCTTTGCGGGAAAGCGCTGGGTGTTACTGCCGAGTCACACAGCCTCGTAAGAAGACTGAAAGGTCATTTCTACTCTACCCGCTTCCCCTGGCACTAACGTTTTGCAGAAGGTCATAAGGGTGAATAAACATCTTGGAGCATAGCTGCCAGGCTCCAATTTGGGCTGGGCCTGCTCTGAGCCTGGTCACCAGGGGGCCTTGGCCTGCTCCAGCCAACAGGCTACGTTATTGGTCTGCTGCCCTTCCATAACCTTTCATTTGTTCCGTGCGTGTTTGCTTATTTCGGTCTTTAGAGAAGAAACTCTCAATTGTTGTGTTGTATATTCAGTGCTTTTACCAGAGCAGGTGTGACAACGTGTGTTTAGCACAAGCAAGGCGCTGGGAGCACTCTGCCCGCGGGCAGCGTAGCCGGAGTCTCCGAGGGCCGCCGCCCCCTGCTCTTGGGTGATCTGATCGTGGGTGTGGACACGTGCGTGTGTCCCTGAGCGGGGAGCTACTCTGTATCGCCAGCTCTGGTCCTGACAGGGAGTGTGCTGTGCATGCATTTCTCGAGTGTGCTTTTTTTTTTTTTTTTAAGATTTTATTTATTTGACAGACAGAGATCACAAGTAGGCAGAGAGGCAGGCAGAGAGAGAGGAGGAAGCAGGCTCCCTGCTGAGCAGAGAGCCCGATGTGGGGCTCGATCCCAGGACGCTGGGATCATGACCTGAGCTGAAGCCAGAGGCTTTCACCCACTGAGCCCCCCAGGCGCCCCTGGAGGGTGCACTTTGACACGCAGTGTGAGGTTTTGAGATTAGTCCACGTTCATGCGTGGGATCGTTGCAAGAATTTCAGAGTGACACCTGTGCTACCGGGAGTGTTCACAGCGCGTCACGACATCAGGTTGTGCTGTGATGACTTCGCCTCACTCACCACGCGGTCGTGGCGGTAGTGGTGTGCAGGAACTGAGTGCGGTTAACTGTTCAAAACCAGGCAGTGTGCTGGAGAATTCCATCTCAGAGTACGAGTTTGAGCGGCTGTCGTGAGCCTCCTGTTCAGAGGTAGATGAAGCAGTATCTGAGCTCTTCATCCAGGGCTCAGGGTCAGAGCCTCAGGCTGACCGCCAGGAAGGGCGAGAGGACAGAGACCAGCGGAGGCTCCCAGTCCTGCCTCGGGGACAGCAGAGTGTCACCAAGCTGGCCTGTGGTTTCTGCGTCCTGTCCGCACTGTGGTGCTCATGTTGTCCTTTGCTCTCAGTTGACTTACAGGGACTGGTTACAGCTGGAGCTAGAAATTCAACCCGAGCTTGATTTTCTTTCGGATATGGAAAGGTAAGTGTTGAAAGGCATCTGCCTTGGGGTGCCGTGGGGGGCTCAGTCAATGAGACATCGGACTCTATTTCAGCTCGGGTCGTGATCTTGAGGTCCTGGGACCAAGCTGGGTCAGGCTGCCTGCTCAGTGGGGAGTCTGCTTCTCCCTCTGCCCTGCCCTCCCCACCACCATGTGCAAGCATGTGCACTCTCAAATAAATACAATCTTTAAAAGGGGTAGGGGAGCTTGTTTGGAGGTTCTAGCAGGGGAGCGCAGCTACTCGGATGCCCTTGACCGAAGAACGGTCCTCTCCTCTATCGGGGAAGGTCGTCCTCTTCGACCGAGCGCGCAGCTTCGGGAGGGACGCACATGGAGCGGTGAGGGAGGAAGGGGACACCCGCCTAGCCAGCCAGATCAGCCGAATCAACCCTGGCGATCAATGGGGTGACAGATGTCGCAGCCAGATCGCCCTAGGGGATCTGCCTTTCAAAACGCTGTAAGATTTTCTGCATTATCTTAAAGTCTAAGTCTTCTCATATCCTCAACGTTCAGTTAACATAACTGACAAGCACAGTTTCATTCATTTGTTCCTTCAAGAAACATGTACTGAGTTCCTCCTGTTTGTCAGGTACTTCTAGAATGTTCTTGCACATGGGGTGCGTTGTGACGAGACAGGTCTGCCCTTAGGGCACCTTCATGCAGACAGGGGCACAGGGCAGTGCACTTCTGCCCTGACACCCTAGACTGGGCACTCCTGCCAGCAGCTGCACACACGCGTACCCCGAGTGGGCCTGGGGCCAAGCAGGCAGACAGTGAAAATGGATCGGGACCCCAGACAAGGCTCTGAGAACGGGTCCCAGGGAGGGCATGGCAGGGGCAGCAAATGTGCTTCCGCTGGGAGGGAGCGGAGCAGGGAAGGCCGAGCGGTGAGGAGCCGCGGTGGAGTCCTGGTTGTCCGGGGCCCTGCTGCCGGGGCTAGGAGTGTTCTCGCCCGGCCGGCCGGCATCCACCTCACCCATGGGACGAACACGATGGCCGGCAGAAGGGTGGTCAGCACTGCCAGCAGCGCCGGCCCTGAGTGTGTGGCAGGAGGAGCAGGTAAATCGAGGTCTGAGCTCCTGTGGGTCCCAGGGCCAACTCTGCAGACCACAGGGAGGAGAAATGTGCTGTTCTGAGTGTGAGAGTGGGGTGCCGTCAAGCCCCTGGGTGTGGGGGTCCTGCGGTCAGGGAGGGAAACGTGCTGGGGCTATCGCAGAGTTGGTGGGCATAGGAGAGCCCGGGGGCCAGCCAAGGGTAGGGTTCAGCATGAGCCGCCCTGAGCCACTGTCCCTTTGTGGTCAGAGTCGGGTCACGTGCAGGGGCTGCTGTCTCGTGGTGTCAGGTTCTAGGAGGAGAGGAGAGATAAAGTCAGAACCGTGCCGAGAATAACTGCTTGTCCCGCAAGACGGAGGTCCGCGTGCTGCTCAGGTCTGAGCCCAGCCACCTGAGTGCTCTGGGCATGGGTTCGTCTGTCCTGGGTTTCCCCCCCACTTCCCTCCTCCTCCTCCGTTTTGCTAGAAGCATGTGCGTTGTCTAGTGTGAGGACCCATGGTAAGCATTGCTTACCCCCAGATCACTACGTTGGAGCTGGGCGTAGGCCTTTCCTTTTTTAATTCTACAAGTAGCACAAATTATTTCTCAACGGTTCCTTGCCCATTATGGGCCTATGGAAACGTCTTACTTGGGTTCAGCTCCTTCTGCAGAAATGGACGGTCAGTGGTTCCCTGGCTGAGGCTTTCAGTCGGTACATCCTCAGGACCTTTTCTGTGAGCACCTGCAGAGCCTGGTCCAGATGCGGGCACCTTTGCTGGCAGACCCTGGGATAATGACCCGAGGGGGATGGCCCCCGAGGGGGTCTTGACTGTGGTCGGGGGCCTTCTTGTAGCCCCAGTCCCTCAGCTCTAACCCCCTGCTGTAGTTAGGCCCCGGCTCTGGGCTCGCCTTTCGGCCGCAGGAAGCTCTGGCTCGCAGCCTTTCTCCAGGCAGACGTTGGTGTTCGCTGTTGCAGGTGGGACTTCCAGCAGTGGGCGATCCGCGAGCACTTCCTGCCTGCGCCGGCTGCTGCGGGGGGCTGCGGTGGGGAGCTGCAGACCGCGTGCTCCGTTCTTGTCGATGTGCTGATAGACTTCTGCCACAGGTGAGGAATTCTGATGCCAAAAAGCATCACACTTTTTTAATTTCAGTAGTTATAAGAATGCACTGTGTTCTACACTGTGTTCTACAAAGCACAGTCGAACACATCCTGATGGCAAGTCTGAGTCTGTTTGAAGTGAAGGGGAGTTTTCCGAATCCATTTTCTTTGTGTGTAGATTTGCCAGTGGCAGGGACTTGTCTTTCTGCTCTGTCACCTGGCACCTGGGTCACTAAGTGTAAGGGTTAGAATGAGTAGGCTAGCAGGTGGCAAGCATCACCACCTGCGGGGCGTGGGCTGGCTGCCACAGGGGCAGAGTTCCCTGCAACGTGCAGGCGGAGTTGGGTTTGCCTTCCTGCTGAGCTGGTCTCTATTAGTCTCCGTCCTCATGACTGTCAGCTCCATCTTCCACATTTTGGGTGGTGTATCATATTAAATCATAGAAAACGAATCTTGTTACCCTCTCAGAAACACAGTCCATGGAAATGATTCCTGAAGACACAAGGAAGGACAGTTGCCTGTTTCCCACCGCCTCTGTCTTCCCCCAAGGATCTGTAAACACATCGCCTAGTCAGCAGAACTCTTACAAGCACGTGATGTTGCAGTAGTGCTGGAAATTTTCCTAGCGGTGCCTAGTGGCTGGGAGCAGCCCCTGCAGGACCAGGCAAAGCAGGTGGGGGCCAGGCCTCTTGTCCTCAGTTCCCTTAGGAGGGAGGAACGAGGTGCGCACAGCGAGAGCAGGGACTGCGCGCTCCTTCCGTGCCGTCACCTCTGGAATCTGCTTTTTTTTTTTTTTAAGATTTTACTTATTTATTTGACAGAGAGAGAGCACAGGTAGGCAGAGAGGCAGGCAGAGAGAGGGGGAAGCAGGCTCCCTGCTGAGCAGAGAGCCCGATGCGGGGCTCGATCCCAGGACCTTGGGATCATGACCTGAGCTGAAGGCAGAGGCTTAACCTACTGAGCCACCCAGGCGCCCCTCAATTGGTATTTTTTAAAAAATTTGTATATAATGTATTATTTGTTTCAGGGGTACAGGTCTGTGATTGATCAGTCTGCTATGTCAGATCTTAACCTTTTTTAGGAACTACCAGACTGTTTTCCAAAACTGTACCATTTTACATTCCCACCAACAGTATCAGAGGGTTCCAGTTTCTCCACATTATCACCAACATAGTTAATGTCACCTTTCGATAAATACCTGTTCTAATGGATACGCAGCGGTATATTTCATTATGGTTTTTCTTTGTTTTTCTCTGGTGGCTAATGATATTGAGGATCTTTTCATTAGCTTGAGTTTGTGTATCTTCTTTCAGAAATGTCACATCCTTGCCCATTTTAAAAGTTCTTTATGTATTCTGGATACCAGATCCTTATCCGATATGAGACGCAGATACGGTCTCTCATTTTAGTAGTCATCTTTTTCACTCCTTCCCTTGTTGGGAGTCCTTTGATGCACAGAAGTGTTAAATTTTGATGAAGTCCAGATTATTTTTAGGTTTAGCTCTTATTTTAGGTCTTTGATCCATTTGATTTAATTTTCTGGAATAAGTTAAGGATCCACCGTTAGTCTTTTGCATATGGACATCCAGTTGTCCCAGCAGGTTTTGTTAAAGACACTGGTCTTGGCAACCTTGCTTTGAATCAGTTAACCACACCTATGAAAGTTTATTTCTGGACTCTCTATTGACTTTGGTGTATACACCTTTTTTTTTTTTTTTTAAAGATTTTATTTATTTATTTGACAGAGAACACACGTAGGCAGAGAGGCAGGCAGAGAGAGAGGAGGAAGCAGAGAGAGAGGAGGCAGCAGGGAGCCCGATGCGGGGCTCGATCCCAGGACCCTGAGATCATGACCTGAGCCGAAGGCAGCGGCTTAACCCACTGAGCCACCCAGGCGCCCTACACCCTTTTTTTAAAATACAATTTTATTTATTTGTGATGTATACATCTATTCTTATGCCAGTATCACAATGTATCAATTACTGTAGATTTGTAGGAAGTTTTAAATTGGGAAATGTGGGTCTTCCAACTTTCTTTTTTTCCCCCCAAAGGTTATTTTGGGAATTCTGGGTCCTCTGTGATTCCACACATGATCTTAGCCAAAAGGCCGAGAAGCGATCGTCCTTTGTAATTCCATCTAAATTTCCAGATCAATTTGCCAGTTTCAACATAACCAGCTGGGATTCTGATAGGGATTGCATTGTATCTGTACATAATTATGGGCAGTTATTATTTTAACGACACTGATTCTTCCTGTCCAGGAACATGGGATATCTTTCAATTTATTTAGGTCTTCTATAATTTTCTCAACGTTTTAGAGTTTTCATCGTACAAGTCTTGCACCTCCTTGGTTAAATTTATCCTTAGGTATTCTAACACCACTGTAGATGGAATTATCTTAATTCCATTCTTGGATTATTCATGGGTATACAGAAATACAACTGATTTTTGTATATAGATCACCTATCCTACAACTTAGAGAAATTGTTTATTTGCTTTAATAGGTTTTTATTGCAAATTCTTTAAGATGCCCATCTGAAGACGGGTCATCTGTGAATGGAGATAGTTTAACTTTTTCCTTTCCAATCTGGTTGCCTTTCATTTCCTTTTCTGGCTGAAATGTCCCAGCTAGAACTTCCAGTGGTATTGAATGTAAGCGATGAAAGAGAACTTTGTCTTACTTCTGATTTTAGGAAGAAACCTCTCATCATTAAGAACAACACGAGCTGTGGCTTTTTCATAGATGGCCTTCATCAGGTTGAGGAAGTTCATTTCTGCTGCTAGTTTGTTGAGTGTTTTTATCATGAAAGGGAATTGAATTTTGTTTAATGTTTTATCTGTGCCTATAGAGATGTTCACATGGTTTTTCTTTATTCTATTGATAGGATTTCAGGGTGTTGAACCAACCTCCCATTCATAGGATAAATCCCACTTGGTTATGGCACACAATCGTTTTTGGATGTCACTAGATTGGGGTTGCTAGTATTTTGTTGTAGGTTTGTTGTTTGTTGTTGATGACTGTGGGTATCACGTGGTCCCCTGGGACCTCCTGGCCCTGTGACCACAGGCCTCTGGAGGTAGAAGAAGTCGGAAAGCCTGTACATCAGGAGACCCTTACAAGACTTTGATCATGTTTTTGTTTCAGTTTGAGAAGTTACAATTGCTCAGAGAATTCTGATTTGGTTCTCGGTAGCTGCACAGGAAATCGAGATATTTTTTCCAGATTGCAGGTGAGTTAAAAGATGAAAACTCAGTGTGTTTCACTGCATCTGTCATCTGCTGTCTTTTCATGGTCATCTGCTATTAAGGTATTTATTATGAATGTCTTAAGGCAACCCAGCCGAATGAAAACTAACGTCACACATATAACGGGTCAGACCCAGAGTGACCGGTGTGCTCGCTTCACCCGTGAATATCCCAAAAATACAGAAACAAAGTCAGTGGTGTCAGAACCGTCTCCAGGCTTAGGAACATTTAAAATTTGAAAATAGAAGAAACTGAGAAGATGCCAACTTTGGTAGGAAAGGGGTTGCTGTCCACTCCTAACTGCTCCATTTGAATGTCGGGCTCTGAGAAAGGACATAAAAACCCCCAGCAGGCGAAGGAGCAGCTGAGAGACTACCCTTTCACGGGGTCCCCCGGCACCACCCCAGGCTGGGGGGCTCTTTTCACCAAAGCAGCTGTACATTGGAGGGTGTGGAAATGGGGCTCTTGTTTTGAAGTCAAAGTGCAGTTTGCCTCAGGCCTGGGGCATGTCAGGACAATAAAAAGTTGGACCCAGAGGTTAGGCTCTGGGGTCAAAGTGCAAACCACAGCCCCTCTGCTCTCCGCGCCCACGGTGTGCATGGCAGTCTGCCTCTGGAAGTCCGTGTATGGCTCCGTGTTGACAGGATCCTATGGTGGATTTCACGCTTCCTGTGGGTGTTTGCTGCTGCTCTTCGAGTGCGTGAATCGAGAAACTGGGAGGGGCGGAAACCCTGGAGCAGGTGGCCTGGACCCTGGGAAATCTTACCTGCAGATGAATAAAACATCCCACAGAGCAGAGATCCCAGCCCTCCACGCTTTCGTCTTGACCGCTTATCCTCCACATCTGGCCTGACGGGCTTGTGGGAGGAGGAGCGAGTGGGGCGGGAAAGCGGACTGTGTCATGGGCTTAGGTCACACGTGGCACGGACAGTGCTTGGCTTACCTGGTCTCCGCACGTGGACGTGTGGCAACACGGCACACCCGTGTATGTCAGGTAGCAGGCATTGTACTGAGTGTGGTACTGAGCCTGGTGTGTACGTGCGACACCTGTGCGTTCACAGTAGAAGAGCGAATGATCAACGGTAGGATGTTAGCCCTAGGAGGCTCTGGCCAAGGTGTTCACTGGACTGTTCTTATTGTTGTTGCAAATTTTCAATGATTTCCAAGTAAAAAGGCTCGTCCCACTCATTCCTAGCTCCTCTGGGGAGACCTCTCTCTCTCGAGCCCACTCAGCCCCATTTCACCGTCCTGACTGGGGCCGGCGGCCCTGAGAACTTTGTGCCTTCACATTTGGACACAATCACCTGGAACCAGCGATAAAAGTACAAACGTCCTGGTCTTGGTTTTGCAGGAGATGGCTGCTGACCTGGAACAGGGCCCAGCGGCGTCCCAGAGCGGCAGTCCTTCGCAGGGGCACTTCCTTTTCAGAGTGTTCCGCAGCCGGCTCCAGGCTCTGGCAGGCGGCTGGGATGTGGCCGCCCGCCTTCAGAGACAGCGGGAGCTACTTGTGTACAAATGGTAACACAGCGCACCGCGCGGAGAGTCTGTCTTTACACTGAGTTTTCTCTTCCCTTGGTCTTGTGCCCTGTCCCCAGCCTGCAACAGCATTTTCTCATTGGGGTTCCCATGGAGAGAGCAGGGTCTGAAGCTTTGGATTAAAGCCTTCCCCTTCAGACCCAGGAGCTGCTTTGAACGATGAAGCTCAAATAATGCGTATCAAAATAGGGAAAACCATGTGTGCGTACAGATACTCACTGTAGCTGTCCTTATGAGCGGGAGATCACGAAGTCCCCCAGTTCTCGGGAATGGCTTTGTTAAGCCTGAGGTGCCTCCTTTCACTTGGCTGTTGTGCCACTTAAGAGTGGCTCTTGGGGTTAAGACGTGAAGGCCGGCAGTGGACCCCGCAGGGCCCAGGTGCTCAGCACAGCCCCAGAGGGGGACCCTGGTTCCCGGAGCGAGTAGGCAGGGCCGGTACCGATCCGAGCCCGAGCTCTCGAGGAGTGAAGTTAGTGGACTGTGCCATCACCGCTGACACACTCTTCCCTGCAAGGATCCTCCTCGGTCTGCCCCCATCAGTTCTCGTCGGTAGCCCCCAGGCCAAACAGCCAGCCGCCCCTGACTGCACGGAGTTCTTCTGGTTGGTCAACTCTGAGCTGGTAGGTGCGGGCAAGCAACCTTGGGTTGCAGGGACGGGGGGTGATCTGGTTCTTGGAAGATTCGCGAATGTGGCTGCAGTCACTTGGAGCCAACTGCTTCAGTGTGTGCAGCCCATGTGGGACTGCTGTGGGCAAGAATGGGGGTACCACTCTGGAAGCCGAGACAATTGGGGCTGATGTGTGCCCAGCCCTCCTCCCACAGCTAGAACTGGGGCCAGCCAGTCGTAGAGACCAGCTTCGGCTCCTCCGAAGCTTCAGTGCCTTCCTAGAGCTTTGCTGCAAGTTCAGCCGCCAACATCCCTAAAATCTTGCAGACCAGGCACCTCCGTCTCTTTCCGGTTTGGACATTTCAGGTGTACAAAGGCCAGTGGTGCCGAAAGAACTGCCGTTCCCACCAGTCGGCCCTGCTTCCTTCCGCGGTACACTCTGTTCCGTGTCAGGTGCTCCGAGGTCTCACCCAGAAAGACTAAAGCCTGCATGCGTCCAGTCAGAGCCAGTGAGGTCCCCAGGAATCAGCACATTCTACATATTTCAGAACAACTTCCACTCCTGAAGATGTTTCCTAGTTTTTAAAAATGCACAGATAAAACTAAAAATTGAACTAAGGCTCCATTCAGTGACACAGAGTTTTAAAAGGTGACTCAGAAAGCAGCGGGAGTTGAGACTAGGTATTCCTTAGGTCCTTAGCAAAGGGTTCCGGAGCGAGTAGGCAGGGCCGGTACTTCAACCCTTGAAGCTGTCAGAAGGGCCTGTGAAGGCCAGCGGAGCAGAGAAGCCAGAGATGGGGAGGCAAGGTGCCATCCCGGCGACAGGGCCAGCAGGGAGTGTGGCACTGGCCTCCTGGCCTGTGCTGGGGCCGGAAGCCGGCAGGCCGGGGCCATCTCCATGTGGCTAGGCAGTGAGACGCTGAGTTCCGGGCCAGCCTTGCAGGCGGACCCAAAGCCGGACCTCCGAGGTCAGTAGTGGCGCCGTGAGCACAGCCAAAGCCTCTCCGCACACGCTGCCCCCACCCCCACCACCAGCCCCCTTGGGTGCTCTCTCACTGGCCCGTGCTCTTTTGCAGAGAAACTTCTGCTCTCACGGAACTGCCCTGACCCACGACATCACCGTCCACTTCTTCAGGGTAATTCTGTTGCCCTCTGCGCCTACCGCATCTCCCGCGGAGACCTCTTGGGCTGGATCCTCATAGCCAGTGGTGCTTTGAGGCCCTGGCGCCATTCTGGGGTGGGGCACACGTGCTGACCACTGACTTCTGGCATGTTCTCTTCTGCAGGGGCTCTTCAACGCCTGTTCACAAAGCAGAAGCCCCGCCCTGACCGCCGACCTGATCCTGAGGGCATGCCAGACCGAGTGCCCCATAGTCCTGACCTCTGCTCTGGTAGGTGCAGCCACCTTCTCGGGGTGTGCCCAGGGCTGGCACAGGGTCTGGGGGCCCAGGGCAGCATCCCGATTCTTGTCATTCAGGAGCAGATGCACGAGGAGGAACAGGGAGTAATCGGACCCATGGGCAGGGAGGAAGACGGGCTTCCCTGCTGGAAGGTGTCGGGGTGTTGCTTTGCTCTGGTTCTGTGTTGGCTGGTGATGAACCCTAATTTCCTGAGCTCCCCGACTTGGGCTCCGCCCGTTGTCTTGACAGACGGTCCTCTCAAGACTTGAGAAGAAAGGTGGCCCAGGCCCCTGCCAGCCTGGCCCTCACGTGGGTGTGGGGCTCCTGGTGGGGGGCGGGGTTCTTCACTGGCTTTCCTGGAGTCCTGACCCCACACAGCTCTCCTGGCAGCCTTGGGACTTGAGCTGCCATGCCCCGAGTGGTTTGGCGTCGCACACAGTCTGTGGCCCGTGTGGGTGGAATCCAAGGCGAGAGTTACCGTGTGTACAACAGCTCTCCGTGGGGACGCGGGCGTCCTCCACAGAGGAGGGCGAGCTCGCTCGCAGAACTGCCTTGAACCTGGGACGGAGAACGTGAGGCCGTCCTAAAAGATCGGAGGCACTGGGTGACTGTGAGCTGTGCTGCCGGTGTCAGGCACATCTTCGCTGGTCACTCGGGTGTAGGGACTGAAAAGGGGTCCAAGTAGAGCCTCCCCTGATCTGCTGACCGGTGATCTTTCTCTTCTGGAAGTTGTGGTGGCCACGCCTGGAGCCTGACCTTCGCAGCCGGTGGAGGAGCTGCTTCCAGGGCCCGCTGCCCCAGGAGCTGCAGAGACTGGAGGAGGCCCGGCAGTCCGGCAGGAGGTGCGTGGGACGGCGGCAGGAGGGAGCCCGGACATTCTTGAGGACCTGTGACAGGTTACCTCCAGGAATGCCTTGGGCTGCTGGGCAGGAGCCCCACGGAAGGGAAGGAACAGACCTGACCTAGCAGGTCCCTGCCCAGCTTTCCGCCCCACCTGCCTCTCTCCTGGCTCCAGGCCTGGCAGTGCCGGCGTCCCACGGACGTGGGAGGCAGGTCCCGGCCTGCCCAGCTGACAGTCTCCGGCACGGGAGGGCTTGGGAGAGGGCTGTGGTCCCGTCTGGCCGCCTCTATCCCTGCGTCCTGCAGCAGCGTCCAGAGCACTTGAACTCCCAGAAAACAAGAAACGCCCCATTCCCACATTAATATGCCACTAACCTGCGGCCTTGTTTTTAACCTGCTGGGGCACCTGCACGTCACAGTGCGGTCACAGCAGGGGCTGAGGAGCAGCACTGGACCCAGAAGCCAGGGGTCTGCGTGGTGGGCAGTTTTATGCCCACCGTGGGGAGAGCTCTATGACCCACAACCTTGCAAATCTTGGGCAGTCAGGACCCGGTGTCCTGGTCAGGCCCTACCCACCCCCTCCTCAGGTCCAGGTTAGGGCAACTGGGGACTGGAACCAGTCAGTGGCCTCTAGGGCCCTGTGCCGAGCCAGGGGTGGTTCCGCAGACTCTAAGCCCCCACCCCAACCCCACCCCACCCCGCTGTCCCACCTTGAAGGTACGCAGGGCTGGTAGCTTTCTGCCAGGACATGGCTGCGAGGTTCCTGTGGTGACCCGTACCTGTCTCCTAGCTGCCTCTCCGCCGACTCGGCACGCCCCCCACCGGGCCCGGCCTGGCTCTCCGCTGCGGCGCTACACTTTGCAATCCAGCAAGCCGGCGGGGGCAGCCTCAGGAGCCAGCTCGAGAAGCTGGACCGCCAGAGAGAGGAGGCAAGAGATGAATTCTTTCACCCCGCGGCAGCTCTGTTGTTCGTCAGTGTTCCAATCAGCTGTATCTCTGGGTTCATCTAACGAACGGGCTTTCCCGAGGACGTTAGCATGAAATTCTTGTGACTTCGGAGGAAGTGAGGTTTACCACGTTTATAGATTTAGTAACATTTGACTGTCAAGTTTACTGACAGAACGAGTACCTGTTACACTTCTGATGGCTGTTAGCTAATTGTTACCTCTGCAGATCAGGGCCGTGGGACCTTCCGTGTTCCTACTCCCACAGCCTTAGCTCCCGCATCTCTCCCCGAACTAAACCATTTGTAAACCGGAAAGTCATCTGTCAGCTCCGGACATACAGGCCTGCCTGAGGTTTTTGGTAATTTACTGTAAAAAAATTGTTGAAAAGTAATTTCAGTGGCCTCAAGCCTCTGAGGCCTGTGTGTGCGCAAAGGGAGTGGGGGATATATCCAGAGTGACCCCAGCCAGCTTGGGTGCGCTCCAGGGGTTGGGAAGAGGGGGACCCCCGCCGGGGTTGGTGGGGAGAGACTTTTGCATGTACCTCTAGGGGGTTCATAAACGCCCTTCTAGGCCAGGAGCCCGGCGGCGGGGCGCGGGGGAGCCCTCCCCCAGCTCGCACACCGCGCCCGCCCTCGGCCGCGGCACAGCTCTTCCTGCGGCCGCGCTAACAAGCTGTGTTAAAGGCACACATAAGCGGATGCAGTCTCTAAGAATTTATTCTCAAATTCCCCTTTAAAATGTTTTTAAAATTTTAAAAACATTTTAAAGTTTTTTTTAATATAATTTTCCTTCCCGAGAAGATCTACTTAAGGAAAATTTTCTGCCCTCTGCCGATAAACGTTTAGTCAAAGAACGTGTCCGCATCCGTTACTCAGAGTCACTTGTGGAGGGGGCAGCCTGCCGGCTCTATGTTCTGAGGGCGCGGGTTCTATCGGCAGCTGCTGCTCGCCCTGTTCTTCTTCTCCTTAATGGGCCTGCTTTCGTCACACCTGACCCCACACTCAAGGCATCAGGTAAGAGGACTCTCTCCTAAGGAGGGCCTCTGGGAGGAGGGTCCTGGAACGTTCCTATCGAAGGGCTCCTCAGGAATCTTGGGCTTGTTGAAGCGAGAACCCCTAGGCCCGGGCCTCTTCTCTGAGGTCTCATTTCAGAACCTGGGCACGGGGGTCCCTGGCCTGTTCCTCCTACAGTCGCCATTCAAGACTCAACAGAAGGAGCAAAGGCTCCCTTCTGGGCTAGAGGTCCCCCCTCCCCCCCGGGCCTGCCTGCGCAGTCAGCCGCCTCCTCTTGTGCGGGCCACAGGCTGCTGACTCCCTGGAGGCTTTGGACATCTGCGCGGAGATCCTGGGGTGTCTGGAGAAGAGGAAGGTGTCCTGGCTGGTGCTGTTTCAGCTGACAGGGGCAGGTAAGACCGTCCCTGGGACCTGGCAGCAGAGAACGGCCTGTGTCTGTCCCAGTTACGAGCCATCTCTGGGGTCTAAGACAGGTGACCCAGCAGAGGCAGGCTGTGGCCCCCACTTTCCGTTTAGTCCTTTTCCAAAAACGACTTTCCACTGGTTAGGTATGAACGTTTGGGCTTTAAAGTACTAACTCAATTTGGAAGTCTATCTTCTGGGTAAGTACATGAACTACAGTTTAGAGTGAATGCAGTACAAACTCATCTCAACAATGAAAGAGTGGCGTCCTCAGGGTCCCAGAGTGCCACTGAGCCCTTTTGGGGGGGCGTAGGGGTCTACCTCCCAGGATCTGCCCTCCAGCATGGGGATACTCCCCGCCCCCCCCCCCCCCAGCCAGGCACCTGAGGTGTCCCGAACACGCTGATGCTGGGGTGGGAAGGCGGCCACAAAACTAAACCCGCCCCTCCCCGCTCTGGTTGCAGACGGTGGCCTGGGGCCGGTCCTCCTCCGCCTGGCCCCAGAGCCATACATCAGGCTGCTGCCGCTTGCCTTCTACAGGTAAGTGCACCTGCTGCTCTGGTAGTGAGGCAACACTCTCAGCGAAGGAGTGCCCACCTGGGGGGTTGTGTGCGGTCCAAGGAGGGGTCGCCTCTTCCCCCCGCCTGTATCAGTACCACGGTGGGTCTCCCACCACGTGGGCAAGATGCCCGCAACTTCAGTCCTCCGAGGAGTCGCTCGCTGCTCGCTGCTGACTGCCACCCACCTCTGCGGTCTTAAGAGTCACGAGGCATCTTGTCTCTTACCTTCAGCCTTCTCTCCTATTTCGATGACGCCCTCCTGAGGGAAGACGCCTTCCTGCACGTCGCTGTCGACATGTACCTAAAGCTCATCTGTCTCTTCGTGGCTGGAGAGACAAGTGCAGTCTCGGCTCTAGCCACCAGGAGCCCGGACCTCCAGGGCCAGGCAGGTGACACATCTCACAGAGCTGTGTGGCCAGCTCTCCTAGCACAGTGAGCAGGTGGGGGCATCGTGGCCCCTGACAGCACGCTGACCTGGGGCTCTGCCTGTCCTCTCTCCAGGGTGACCCCGTAGGCTTGATAACAAAAGCTCGTCATTTTCTGCTGCAATCAATACCTAGGTGCCCCCAAAAGAGCTTCTCGAACGTGGCAGAGGTAACACCCAAATGCTCGTTTGGTGTGTGCGGTGACGTCCAGGTCACCGTGTAAACGTGCAACACCCCGAGCATCTGACACGTACACTGTGCCCACTTACCTGGCAGCCGCAGGGGGCTGAGCACAGTTGTTTTCCCGCAGCTGCTGGCCGCTCGTGGAGACTGTGACCCGGAAGTGAGCGCCGCCCTCCTGAGCAGACAGCAGGCGGTGCCCGATGCGGACCTCTACCAGGAGCCCCAGCTCTTCTGACTGGACCCTGCGCAGTGCACAGCCCAGCTCTTTTGTAAATAATTTATTACAAGCATAACATGGAGCTTTTGCACTAAAAAGTGGATTACAAATCTCCTTGATTGCTTTGGTGGGGATCAGGAATCAATTATTTAAAATCCATCTGGCCCCGAGTCACTCAGTATATGTAGGAAAATGCTGGTCCCAGAGTGGAGGCTGGAAAGGCTACACGAGTTGCACACCGAGCCCACCTTCACCACACGGCAGATCAGTGCCCTCCTGACACACAGGTGGGGGGTACAGCATGGGGGCTCCAGGGGAGTGAGCGAGCAAAGCTGTGCCATCAGGTTGCATATGAGGAACTACCGAAACTGTCTTAACCCCATTTAGCGCCTGGGTTCAGGTGGGCTCGGGCTTGACGGCCTGGCCCTCCACAGTCCCAGGCGGTGGCTCCAGGGGCAGTGCCTTGTCCTGGGTTTGCGTCAGAGGGTGGACCATGGACATGTGCACATTGAGGTTGTGGGCCTTCTCGAACCGCCGGCCACACTGGTCACAGGCAAAGTCCAGCTCGGTCTCAGCCTTGTGTTTAGTCATGTGGTACTTGAGAGACGCCCGTTGCCGGCACTGGAAGCCACAGACTTCACACCTGGGGGACAGGGTCAGGTGAGCGAGGGCATGGGCGCCAGCGCGGCCGTGAGAAGGTGCCCGTCCCCACACTTACTGCAGAGGCTTGGCTCCTGAGTGGCGCATCTGGTGGACGAGAAGGTGCTTCCGCTGCTTGAAGGTCTGTCCACACTCGTCACAGATGTAGTTCCGCACCTCTGCGGGCCAGAGATCCGGTGAGCACCACACGAGAAATGCCCAGCCCTCCCACGGAGCACGGGGACCCAAGCAAGGGGCCGTGCAAACCCAATTTTACTGAGAGACGGAAAACATTTCTAATGTAAAACTTTTTGTTAGAATTGCTTGAAAGTGTCACCTGGCTGAGACTTCGGCAGCTACTGTACACAGGTGAAGCCTGTTTTCTAAAAGAGAAACTTTAGATCTACTCAAGCAGATTCTTAGAGGACATCCAAATCACTAAAGCGTCACTGATTACTACTGCTCTAAAAACCATCCCCATCCCGGGTCCAAGGTAGGGAAGGGGATATCCACTTAGCAAATGAACTTCTTATACTCTTGAACAAAAACCCAAGAGTCCGTTCTACTCCTGGACGTGCGCCTGGGGTGGTGGCGCCTGGGGTGGTGGCCACGAGCCTCTCCCTCACCGCCACTGCACCTACAAAGACCCCCCAACCCGGCTCCCTCCCCTACTAGGTACAACGCACCCTTCCGAGTTCACAGTCCACCCTCTTGGTGTTTAAAAAAAAAAACTGCTAATGGTTATGACCACTGGTGTCTGAACTGGGACACAACGTGAAGTCCCAATTTGAGAATTATTTGTGTCAGATGTTCACGGTGGCTCAAGAGCAAAAAACATAGGAAAAATGGTTTCACAGTGAGACCAACCAATAGATTTGTTCAACAATAAAACTGACGTAAATCTGGGTAAAAAAAGTAAAGTGTAACTTTCTATAGTAAGTCATTTTAACAAAAACAAGTGCAGTTTCTGTTTAGGGATAAACAGATACACAATCCACGGATCATTTAAAGGCGGTGATGCCCGCGCAGGACAGCAGCGCTGTGGGGAGAAGCTGCAGCAGCGGGGCTCCAGCGCACACAGTTCCTGGGCTAACACCGGGGGCACAGATCACGTCGCTCAAGGGAGGGGAGTCCAAACTAAGAAGCGCACACGAGCCCGCGCTGTAATGCGGCTGCAGAGATCGGGCGGGGAGAGAAGAGAACCCCCGGCTCCCACCATCCCACACACACACTTAGGGAACTATCACATCCTCCCAAATACCCCAGAAACGGACCTGAAGACTGGCAAAACCAACCCCACAACTGAAGGCAGGGAGGAGGGAGCCACCTTCGGGGAGAGGAGCAAGAGACAGACTAGCTCTCAGGGAAAAGGAGTCCCCAGAGCAACTGGCTTGGAAAGCCAGAGGGGCCGAGGGCCTGAGCTTCCCGAGTTCTTGCAACTAGTGGGGCTTCAAGCCTGGAGTTGTAAAGGTCCGTGGGCTAGGCTCAGAGAGAGCCCAAGGGCACTGCCGCTCTCGGAGCAAGCGCACAGCCTGTGGACAAACAAGAGCACCTGAGGCCCGTGGGTTGGGGCGGAGGGTACGTGCTCGGCTCAGAGGGCGTCCGAGAGAGACCTCTCTAGGACCAAAGGAAGAGCAGGTACCTCTCCCGCCCCCAGCATAAGCAGAGGTCCACCTCAGGAACCAGCACACACAACAATACTCCATTCCTAACTCCCACCAAACTACCCGCACTCCGCTGGCCTCAGTCCCAGCACAGCAGGCCCCCTTGCCCCGAAGACCTGTCCAAACCCCTGCTCACACCACGTTCCTCGACCCGGGAATTCCGGAGTCTGTGCCAGCAGTTCTCATACGGCCGCCTGCGCACCACCTTCGGACCAGGCACCGCCCACACCGGGCGCAGAGAGCCTCTGCGGACGACTGGTCTGAAGCCTAAAATGGCCAGAACACAAGAGCAGAGCACACCCCCCAACCCTAGCCCCGAGGCGCCAGGCCCTGGGGAACAGGCCCACTACACTGCAGGGCCCCACAGGACTTCTTCAGGCCATTACTCTCAAAAACAGAAAAAGGCACAGACACAAAACGAGAACAAATGGGAAGACAGACCCGCCAGTGCGGAGGGAGGGCGCGTACCACCTTCTAGGTGCTCAGTTTCTACGTGCGTGGGTTACTTTTACAATCCAAAAAGCATGTAATAAATGTCATTTTTTAAAAGTAATGAGAGGGGCGCCTGGGTGGCTCAGTGGGTTAAAGCCTCTGCCTGCGGCTCAGGTCATGATCCCAGAGTCCTGGGATCGAGCCCCGCATCGGGCTCTCTGCTCAGCGGGGAGCCTGCTTCCTCCTCCCTCTCTGCCTGCCTCTCTGCCTACCTGTGATCTCTGTCAAATATATAAATAAAATCATAAAAAAAAAAAGCAATGAGAAACCCCCCCACCACAATAAACTTGCTGAAAGGCACTGGGGTTTCTTCTCGGTCAGTCCCACACCACTTACGCATGACCCTCAAGGCACCAAGGCACAGCCCCAGGCATCTTCAAGGGCATCCGGCCCCCATCAGACCCCAGGGCGACTGTGCAGGCGAGTGTGTGGGAGAACAGGGCACGCACCCGTGTGGATGAGCTTCACGTGGCGCTGCAGATAGCGGTCGATCATGAACACCTTGTTGCAGCCGGGGTGGGGGCAGGGCCTCTCCCTGACCTCCTCATGGTGCTCCTTTATGTGCTTCTGCGGCAGAGACAGCAAGACCCTGAGTGCCCGGGCCAGGAGAGTCCCCCCGCGCCCCCGATCACACAGCACACGCCTCCCACATGCCCTACACGGCAGCCTCAAAGGAAGAGACCCAACCGCCCGTCCCTCAACCAGAAGTGGGTGCTTTTCCCAGGAGTGGAAGGCTCACTTCCTGGGCCCTGGCTGCTCCGCTCTACCCACCGAGAGGCTCTCATGCGGCCCTGGGAACAAGGCTCCGTCTGGCTCTACAGAAACCTGGGCCCTCCCGGTCAGCCACACAAAGAAAGTAAGCCCTGGCCCCGGGGCAAGGCCCTGCTCACCTTCATGCCGTCGGCCCCTCGGTACACAGCCGTGCAGCCCTGGTAAGGGCACTTGTAGATGGTGGGCAGCTCCTCCCTGCAAGGCAGAGCGCGCATGGAGCCGCTGCCCCCACGGGCAGGGCGGCCCCCGACCCGCGCCCTCACCTCTCACAGCGCGGCTGGTTCTTCCAGCCTGGCTTGGGGCCGGGTTTCTTCCGAATTCTTGGTTCTTCAGACTTCTTGGTTTCTTTGCTTTCACTCTTTTTGCCAGAGACCCTAGGAGGGGGGCCAAAAGAACCCCATGGGGCGAGGGGGAAACAACGCGATTCAGGGCTGCTTCTGGGCTCTCGCACGGGGTCGCTCTCTCTCCTTCCCGCTTCTTTCTCCTCCCACAGGAGAGGCTTTCCCCCGGCTCCCGTGGCAGCCTGTTCCGGTCGCAGCGCTCAGCGGCCGGCTTTCAACGGACCTCAGCCGCCAGAGCTAGACCGACTCCGAGCAAAGGCAGAGGCTCTGCACTGCCGCCTCGGGAAGGCAAGGGGCAGGACGGCCGGGCTGTCGGGACTCAAACGTCACTCCCTGAACATCAAAACCGAACACTCCTTGGAGACGTCATGTTAAAGGATGGACTGGGGAAGCTTTAGGGGTCAGTCCCTCCAACAAAGCCAGCACTGGGCTAGAAAAGTTCAGAACCAAGAGTTTTGGAACGTGAATGGAGGTGCCCAGCCACCAGGCGGGGCTCAGAGGGAGATGCGTGTTCTCGGGAGAGCGCGCTGTTGCCCCACAGCTGCCGCCCTGCTCCTCAGTCCTGCGGCTAGGGCCCGCGTGCGCAGTGGGGACCTTTTATTCAGTCTGACGGGTCCCTGAAGGACCAGTTCAGATGCACCAATCTCCCCGTGGGGCCTAGTGAAGATTTAAAGAGACACAGGGTGCCTGTGGCTCAGTGGGTTAAGCGTCTGCCTTTGACTTAGGTCATGATCCCGAGGTCCGGTGATCGAGTCCTGCCTCCGGCTCCGCAATCAGCAGGAATCTGCTTCTCCCTCTCCCCCTCCCTCTGCTCATGCTCTCTGTCTCTCAAATAAAATCTTTAAAAAATTATATAAAGAGAAATGTACATTTTTTCCCTTTTCAGATCCAAACATTTAAAGAAAACTGTCAGAAACAAAAGGAACTTCTTAGGACATTATGCGACAAGCCTCTACCTAACATCATCCTCAACTGTGAAAGACTGAAAACTTTCCCGTAATCAAGAACAAGACAAGGGCGCCTGGGTGGCTCAGTTGGTTAATGACCTTTGGCTCATGACCTTCGGCTCAGGTCATGATCTCAGGGTCCTGGGATCGAGCCCCGCATCGGGCTCTCTGCTCAGCAGGGAGCCTGCTTCCTCCTCTCTCTCTCCGCCTGCCTCTCTGCCTACCTGTGATCTCTGTCTATCAAACCACATCTTAAAAACAAAAAAAAAGACAAAGATGCCCATTTTCACCACTGCTATTAACACAGTATTAGAAGTTCTAGACACAGCAATCAGGCAGAAAAAAGAGAGGGGGTCTAAATTACAAAAAAAAATGACCTCTGTGCACATAACACGATCTCCTATGTAGAAAACCCTGAAGAATCCACACAAAAATAAACAAATTCAGCAAAGCTGCAGGGTACATAATCAACACACAAAAACCAGTTTTAAAAATGAATGATGCAAAACAAAACTTTAAAAATAATTCATTTGCACTAGCATTAAAAATAATAGTTAGGAATAAAATTAACTAAGGAGATGAAAGACTTACACACTGAACACTAAAACATACTGCTGAAAGAAATTTAAAAAGACCTAAACAAGTGGGAAAACACCCCAGGTTTATGGACTGCAGGATTAATATCAAGATGGCACTACTCCCAAAGCAGGCTACAGGTTCCATCCCTAACCCTAACCCAGTGGTGTTTTTGGCAGAAACAAAAGAAGCAATCCTAAGCTTAACATGGAATTAAAAGGGACACTGAATAGCGAGAGGAGTCTGAAAAACAAAGCTGGAGGCCTCACACTTCTGATTAAAAATTATAAAACTACAATAATCACAACAGTGTGGTAGTAGCACACGAACAGACATGCAGACTAACTGAAGAGTACTGAGAGCCCCAAACCACACCCCTCACAAGAAAAATCAACTGGTTTTCTGAGAAGCGCGCCAGGTCCAGTCACTGGGAAAGGACGATCTCGTCAACAAACGGTGCCGGGAGAGCTGCGCGCCCACGGGCCGAAGCACGCAACCGGATCCCAAACTCACCCCATATACAAAAATTAACTCAAATAAATCAAAGACCTAAGAGCTAAAACTATCAAACTGCTGGATGAAAACATGACCGTGGATTTGGCAACAGTTTCTGGAATATAACATCCAAGGTAAAGCAACACGGCGGCCTGGCTGCCTCAGTCAGCAGAGCCTGCAACTCTTTTTTTTTTTTAAAGATTTTATTTATTTATTTGACAGAGATCACAAGTAGGCAGAGGCAGGCAGAGAGAGAGGGGGAAGCAGGCTCCCCACTGAGCAGAGAGCCCGATGCGGGACTCGATCCCAGGACACTGGGATCATGACCTGAGCCGAAGGCAGAGGCTTAACCCACTGAGCCACCCAGGGGCCCGAGCCTGCAACTCTTGATCTTGGGGTTTGAGTCTGAGCCCCACGTTGAACACAGAAATTAAAAAAAAGAAAAAGAAAAGGCAACACAAGTAAAAACAGGTAAATTGGATTTCAAAATTAAAATTAAAACTTTTTGTGCACCAGAGGAAAGTATCAAGGAATGAAACGATGATCCACTGAATGGGAGAAAATGGACTTTACGACTCAACAGCATAAAGATAAAACAAGCCAATTTAAAAATGGGCAAGAGGGCGCCTGGGTGGCTCAGTGGGTTAAGCCGCTGCCTTCGGCTCAGGTCATGATCTCAGGGTCCTGGGATCGAGTCCCGCACCGGGCTCCCTGCTCAGCAGAGAGCCTGCTTCCCTCTCTCTCTCTCTCTGCCTGCCTCTCTGCCTACTTGTGATCTCTCTCTGTCAAATAAATAAATAAAATCTTAAAAAAAAAAAAAAAAAAAAAAAAGGGCAAGAAAAAAAAAAAATAAATAAAATAAAAATGGGCAAGAATAAATAAAAAGAAAAAAACTTTCAAATCCGAAGGGGGAAAAAGGGCAAAAGACTTAAATAGACATTTCTCAAAAAATCTAAGCATGTTAAAAGATGTCCACCATCACTAACCCCTAAGGAAGTGCAAACCGAAATGACAATGGGTACCATGTCAAAACCGAGAGGATGACCACTAAAAAGGAAAACAGGTCTGAATCACAATATTATATGCCTGAAACTAATAGAACACTGTGTTAACGATACTAAAAATTAGAAAAAAAGAGAACAGCCACTGTGGAAAGAAGTACGGATGTTCCACAGAAAATCAAAAACAGGCGCCTGGGTAGATTAAGCCACTGCCTTCAGCTCAGGTCATGATCCTGGAGTCCTGGGATCGAGTCCCACATCGGGTTCTCTGCTCAGCGGGGAGCCTGCTTCCCCGTCTCTCTCTGTCTGCCTCTCCGCCTACCTGTGATCTCTGTCAAATAAATAAATAAAATCTTAAAAAAAAAAAAAAGAGTTGGATGCTTTATCGCCACCCAGGCGCCCCTCAGATACTTGTAGGCCAATATTCATAATATTATTCACAACAGCCAACAGGTAGAAACAACCCAAAATGACAGATGAATGGACCAACACACTGTAGTCTATGCATACAACAGAATGTATTCAGTCATAGAACGGAACCAAGTTCTGATACACGTTACAACACAGATCAATCTAAGACACATTATGTTAAATAAAAGAACCCTATCAAAAAGGACAAATATGTATTTCCACTTCCATGGGCTACCCTGATGTAACTAGATTAGCGGCTGCCGGAGCCTGGGAGCGGGGAAGAGGGAGGTCATTACCTAACAGGAGCAGTTTCTACTTGGGATGATGAGAAGTTTAGAAAGAGCGGTGACGGCTGCACAACACTATTAATGTACTCGGTGCCCCTGAATTAACTGCACATTTACAAATACAAA
This sequence comes from Mustela erminea, assembly GCF_009829155.1. Taxonomy (NCBI): domain Eukaryota; kingdom Metazoa; phylum Chordata; class Mammalia; order Carnivora; family Mustelidae; genus Mustela; species Mustela erminea. Next base: position 60,428,025 of record NC_045632.1, on the reverse strand, counting down.
ATGGGGGGCACCTGGGAGGCTCAGTCCCAGCTAAGGGGACCGGCATGTCTGCTAAAACAAAGTCACATGCACGAGGACTACTCAGAGGCCCTGTCCTAGGTTTCCAGCTGTGATTCACACTGTAGCACCCACGGAACCACGTGGCCACCAGGTCTGAGTGTCTCTGTGGGCACAAAGGTGAACCCAGAGCTGTGGCCAGCACACTGTTACCTGGTCCCCCGTCCGGCAGGGCCTGGCTTCTGTTTCTTTTTCCATAGCCGTGAAAACGCAAATGAAAAAAGGAAGTCAGGTTTGCCCTTTAATCTTTGTGCTGCATTTCCCTGGCTGACGGTAGGGTGCTTCCGGTCTGCACTCGCCTGCGAAATGCTCAAGAGCACCAAGCGGGGCGTGGCCAACTGCCGCTGTTCCCGGTGTCCCTGCGCTTCCGGCGGGAGGAAAGTGACCCAAGCGTACACCAGCCTTCCCTGCCAGGACCCAGTATCCTACGAGAACACAAACCCCGAAAAGGGAAGGTCCAGACAAGGCCACAGAGGCACCGGGACAGGGAAGTGGTGTAGAAATCCGTGCCAGAGGCAGATCTGAGAGCAACTGCAGGGCTGGGTCCGAGTCTCCAAGGGCCTCGGCAGGGCAGCAGAAGGAAGTGCAGGGTAGAGGCTCCTGCAGGAACCCTGCCGTGGGCGGCAGGGCAGACATGGCCGCAGTATGCCTGCGGTCAGACCAGGCAGAAGGGAAAGCAGAGAGCTCCCAGAATGACACGGAGTCACATCCACAGGCTCTGCCACTCCCACACGACACAGAGACCAGGTCTCAGCACGGAAATCAGAAAGGCCTCCGGCTGAAGCCACACAGTACTGGGCTAGGGTCGTCAGGCCAAAGAGCAGCGGGGAACGTGTGCTGAGCAAGGGCAGACCAGGAAGCAGGAGCCTTCATTCTCTGCCCCAACTGCTCCCTCCCAGTGACCCTGCCAGGCAGACACAGGTTTCCAGGTTACCCAGGGACGCCATTCCCGCACCCTAGGGACACGGAACAAGACTGCCTCCTTACTTCTTTTCTGCGTAAGGCTCGAAGGATTCGTCGGAGGACTGGGCATTCTGCTTCTTGTCATTTTCATCTTCACTCAGGATGTCCCTAGGGAAGAAGAGAGAACCTTTAGCAAAGGCCTGTGGTGTGTGGCAGATCCAGTGGCGCTTCCCGTCTAGAAACACCATCAAATCTCCAGGCTCCGTGTTCTTGCGCTCCTAACAAGGTCTCAGACACCTAGAAATCCCCAAATTTCTGAACTCCTTCCTAACAGAAAGGGCAGGCCAGCAAACTGAAAACTGACGATCCCCCAGAAGCCACACTCCCCTCACACCAGGACCCTGAACTTGGAAAGAACCTCTCTAGGGGGCCCGGGGTAGCACACGAAGACCTCACAGAGGCAGGCTTCTCAGAAAGTGGACTTTCGACTATGAGTCACTGCTTCCCACAACTGTGAGCACCTATCCAGCTGATGTGTCAGCTGTTGGCCACTGCAAAGGTCACAAAGGCCAGCAAAAGATCTGCGCATCTGTAACCTTTACCCTAAAGCAAGAATTCAGTCTCTACAGGACAGCGGACACGGGCAGGCTGGTGGGCCACAGCCTCGCCTGCAGGCTGCCACGCGTCCAGACGAGAGACTCCAGGCTGGCTGGTGGCCTAGAGGACAGCCTGTGACCACTGCTGGTCCTGGAGGTGTTTTAGCACGCCCACCTGAGTTCTTCCCGCACCTCAGTCATTTGCATTGACACCCCACTAGATCTGAGCCAAAAATCATACTGTCCTCCTCCTCGTGTGTATGAGGGTACGTCTGCATCCCAGTCACAGCTCACGGGGAAAGGGTGTGAGGGCCAGCTGGCATGTGGCTGCCACCACGAGGGGTCCTCAGCGGACAAGCAGGAGGCGGCCCCAGGAGCGAACAGCCCCTGATAGTGCCCTTTCGGGAGCAGCTGGTCCTCCTGCACAGAACCTCTGCCCCAAGTCACAACCATGTCAGGACAAAGGGCCAGAGACTGACCTCGCCTGCTTCAGTAACATCTACGGCTGGCACAAAACCACAGCCTTGAAGGAGACAAGCCAGCAACAGCAGAAGAGCGACCGCAGGACTCTAATTCCACACCCCCCGGCTGCGCTCCTCCTGCGGATGCCTCAGGTCTGGGGGGCCCTCTGGACCAGGAGCAAGGAGCCTGGAAGTACCCGCGGCCGCTCCTCTCCTTCCCACCAAGAGAAGGAGAGGGTCCTGGCCAGGACACAAGCAGGGAGCACACAGGTTGGCGGAGTTTGGTTTTCCAAGGAGGAATTTTAGGCTATTTAAACCCACTCTTCTCTCACCCCTCAGAAAGGTCACTGAACTCGTCTTTTACCCGATCATCCGAGGTTGAAGATGGAACCTGCTTCTCACCCAACCGCCCTGAGAAACAAAGAACAGGGCTCCTGTTACCAACACGGAGCGCAAGCGGTGCTCCCCAGAAAGGAGGCGTGCACCTGTCTTCCTCGCGGGGAGCCTGAGGTCCTTCCACCTTCAATCCCACCCACCTCCCAGTCCCATTCCCCGTAAGGTCCCTGCATAGCCAGACCTGCCACCCCCACATCTAGCCCAGGCACGGGCAGCACCAGCCATCAGGAACCCTAGCCAACAGCCCACATCAGCAAGCCCAGCCCTTCCTAGAGGTTCAGATCCAGTTGTTTCGGGGTGGGATGACCTGCACTTTGTGGATGTTCCGGGACATTTAAAAAAATCATTGTTATCAAAGCATTGCATGCACACAGTAGGGGAAAAAAAAAAAAAAAGCAGTTCTAAGAACCCTCTGACCCAAATCCCTTCTCCCCTCCCAGCATCTGTGCCCCTTTCTCTCTCTGAACTATCTGGGCAGCCACGCTTCTTTTTTTTTTCCCCTGGGTAGCTCAGGTGCACAAACGGAGGCTGCAAGAAGCAGCAGGAAGCCAACCCGGCTGCCCCAGTACAAAGGCCATTAACAGCAACAGCCCAACCACAGCACAGCGGGACGGGGTCCCAAACAGGGGCCCTGTGTCTCCTCTTGGCCAGCTGGCAGAGGAGCCTGTCTATACGAGTCCCGCTGGGATGTCTCAGAGATGCTGGCCGGGACCCAGAGAATGACCTGCAGCTGGCCCAAGGCCGCCTCAGAGGCAGCAGCTGCCCTCTTCCCCCGTGTCCCCCAACAAGGACCCCATTCTTCTGCCTCTCTCAGCCCCCTGGCCCCAAGCAGGCTTGGCAAGAAGACCGGACGGCAGACAGGCATGCCTTTACAAACAGCTGCCATAGAGTCCTTAACCCCTCCCTGGTGTCAGGTGCCCAGGAGGAGATGCTGAGGCTGACTCCTCCCAGAGCCGCTGCATACGACGCCATGACCACGGTCCGCGACAACGCAGACATCCCCCTTCTGCTGAGGGCCCTGCCTGGCTCAAGATTAGGAATCCTGGTCTAACAGCCCACAAGAGCCTCCTACCTGGGGCCCCACTTGAGGGGAAACTTGGCCGAGGTGAGGGGCCCAGCCCAGGCCCTACGGGGTTGACATCTGAAGAAGGATGGGCCATGTCGGTGCTGGGCAGCGTCTCGGTCTCAGCTGGAGCTGTGGTTGCTCTGCCCTGGGAACTCTGAGGGGCAGCCCCAGTGGGGTTGGACCCCCGATGCTGGGTCAGCCACGGGGCCATCTCCTTGTCCCATGTCCACTTGACTGCCAATGCACTGTCCAGCAAGAGGGCCCCGCAGCTGGAGTCGGCATCCATGGTATAGTCGTGGCCCTGGTCACAGCCCCAAACAGCTTGGATGACACCGCAGTACTCGGAGGACAACGTCCTCTGGAGGTTAGGCAGGGCCCCACAGCTGGCTGCGTGTCCATGCACCCATGCCACCAAGTCGCGCAGGCCCTGGGGGCTCGAAGTGATCAGGTCCACTGAGGAAAGGCAGAGAGATGCCACACCCACGGCCAGTCAGCACCCAGTCCACCTGGAGCCTGCCCACACACCACACACAAGGGGCACACTCACCCAAACACGCTCCCTCCTCTGCCCCTGGTGGGGGCTTGGCACCAACCCTGCAAAGGATCAGCACGGCCAGGAGTCAGGCTGGCAGCAAACAAGACGCTCACCAGATCCCTTTCATAGGCCGCCTCTCCCACATGCAGTCCGGAATGTCTCTTCCAAGGGCCACCTCCTGTCTCCTTACACTCAACCCGCCCCCAAGCGTGTCTGTCCAACTCCCTCACACCAACACGCTTGCTCCTCCAGGCACCATGGTCTCCCCACTGCAGAGGCCCCGCCCCCGGCACTCCCCGGCATGCAGGGAGCTCAGGCCCTGAACGCCCACCAAATGAAGGAAGGAGGGTCGCCTACTTCGTGCCAGTCTTCCGGGGGCCTGTCGGGGAGACGTTGACTCTCTGCAAGAAGGACTTGAGGAGGCCGTGGCACTGGTAGAACTGGGCGTGGCAGTTCTTGCAGACAAACTGAGACAGAGCTGGGTCCTGGTGGACGGCCACCCCCAGCAGATGCTGGAAGTCCCTGATGAAAACTCGTTCCCCTGGGGGGGGTCTGTCTGAGCTCTCCCCAGGGGACCTGCCAGAAATGCTGCGGAGACTCCGCGAGGAGAACTTCCCATGGCAGAGGCGACAGTGGCCCATGGCAAGAGCCCGGCCTGTTCCTGGGCAAGCACAGGAGACATCAAGTCAGCAGGCGAGGCAGCTCGCCGCACAGGGCATGGAAGACACAAGCTCCTAGGAAAGGAGCAACATGGCCCAGGGGAGGGGAGGCCCATGTTCTGCCATCTTCCCAGCATCCTCCCAGCTCCAGTGAAGGACCCTCCATGGAGCCTCCCCATATACACGCCGTAGACACACGCCCACATCGGGGCCAAAAGCAAGGCTCTGGCTCTGGGCTCCCAGCTGAACATAAACCCTTTTGGGGGAATGTGCTCAATGGAGGGCCCTACGGTCCAGAAAACCTTTCAGAGAATTCGGAGTGCTCCTACAATAAGGCCAGGATTACCCTGGTAACAAAACCAGACAGGGACACCACAAGACAAGAAAATTACACGCCAAATCCCTGACAAACACAGCTCCCAAAATGCCCACCTAACTCAGCAATGCACTAAGTGGCTCATATACCATGATCCAGTGGGATTTATTCCAGGGGGGCAAGGTTGGTCCAACACTCACAAACCTATCCACGTGATACACGTTCACGAAACAAAGGATACGACTCCTATAAGCATCTCAGCAGATGCAGAAAGTTTCGGACAAAACTCAATGCCCATCATGATAAAAACTCTGAACACAGTGGGTACAGAAGAAAATGCACCTCAACACAATAACGGTCACAGGTATCAAGGCTACAGCTATCATCACACACACAGGTGAAAAGCAGAGAGCTTTCCTCTCCAGGTTAGAAACAAGGGTGCCCACCCTCACTTCTATTCAACATAGTACCAGAAGTCTTAGAGCAATTAGCCAAGAAAAATAAGAACTACCCAAATAAAAAAAGTACAAAAAACTTTCTCTTTTTGCAGATAATATGGTAGTATATATGGAAAGCCCTGAAGACGCCATCAAGAGTCTAAGAATGCTAGGGGTGCAAGTTCCGCCAAGTTGACGGACACAAAATCAACAACGAACTATCAGAAAAAGAAGTTAAGAAAGCAATCCCACTTACAAATGCATCAAAACGAGTAACAAAACCTATGAATAACTTTTTAACAAGGAGGTGAAAAACCTATACGCTGAGAACTTTTAGACACCGATGAAACAGACCAGAGACAAAGAAATGAATATTCTGTGCTCGTGGATTAGAATACCATTAACACGTTCACACTACCCAAAGCTGCCTACAGATTCAGTGGAATCCTGATCAAAATTCCAACGGTATTTTTCACAAAAACAGAACAATCTTAACATTTATATAGAAGCACAAAAGACCCCAAATAGCTAAAGCAATCCTGAGAAAGAGGAACAAAGCCAGAAGAATCACACTTCTTGATTTCAAAATAGATTATACAACTACAGTAACCAAAACAGTACAGTAATAACATAAAAACAGACAAACAGATTAATGTAACCTAAGAGAGCCCGGGGTGCCTGGGGGGGCTCAGTAGGTTGGGCGTCTGCCTTTGTCTCAGGTCATGGTCTCAGGGTCCTGGGATCAAGCCCCGCATCAGGGTCTCTGCTCGGGGGAAGCCTGCTTCCCTTCCTCTCTCTGCCTGCCTCTCTGCCTCCTTGTGATCTATCAAGTAAGTAAATAAAATCTTAAAAAAAAAAAAAAAAAGACCCCAGATATAAACCCAGGCTTATGTGTGGTCAATTAACTTACTAAAAAGGAAGCAAACATATACAATAGGGAAATAACCATCTCTTCTTCAATAAATGGGTATTAGAAACTGGACAGTCACATGCAACAGAAATGAAACTAGGTCCCCAACTTAAATCATAAACAAAAATAAACTCGAAATGGATTTAAGACCTAAGTGTGAGACCTAAAACTGTAAAACTCCTGGAAGAAAACACAGGCAGTAAATTCCTTCTCCTCAGTCTTGGTGATAATTTTTTAGATTCAACATTGAAAACAAAGGCAACAAAAGCAAAAAATAAGTAAGTGGGACTACATCAACGTGAAATGCTTCTCGACTGCAAAGAAAACCATCAACAAAAAGGAAAGGTAACCTACTGAATTTGGGAAAATATGTGCCAATCATATAACAGAGAAAAGATTAATATCTAAAATACATACATTAAAAGCTAACACAGGGACGCCTGGGTGGCTCAGTGGGTTGGCCGACGGCCTTGGGCTCAGGTCAGATCCCGGAGTCCCGGGATCGAGTCCCGCATCGGGCTCCCAGCTCCGTGGGGAGTCTGCTTCTCCCTCTGACCTTCTCCTCGCTCATGCTCTCTCTCTCTCTCTCTCTCAAATAAATACACAAGATCTTTAAAAAAATATAAAAGCTGATACAATTCAAACCCGAAAACACAATGCAACTTAAAAAGAGGCAACAGGGGAGCCGGGGTGGCTCAGTCAGTTAAGTGTCTGACGTGATGCCAGGGTTGTGGGATCAAGCCCAGTGCCAGGCGCCCCACTCAGCGGGGCGTCAGCCTATCTCCCAGGCAGCTGCCCGCTCCGTCCCTCTCTCAAATAAATCCACCTTAGAAGAACCAGAAGGCCGACGTAAACGGCTGTTTTTCCAGAGAAGAGCTTCCAGAGCCGCCCACAAGTGCACGCCCAAGTGCACAGGTGCTCAACAGCGTCCCTCACGGGGACATCGCGACCGGCGCTCGCCCCTTAGCGAGGGTGCGTGCCGGCGAGAAGGGCCCCTTGGGCCTGCTGGCGGGAACGTGAACCGGCCCGGTCTTCATCCGAGTCCCTGCACGTCCTGAGACTGAAGCCACGGGGTGCCCGGCGGAGCACTGGGTCGAGTCCGACTCTCGGCCTCAGCTCGCGTCGTGACCTCCGGGCGACGGCCGCGGAGCCCAGCGTGGAGCCCGGCGTCCCCGCAGCTCCCCGCCCGGCTGACCGTCCGCTTCCCTCGTCCCTCTAACCCTGCACAGCTACGCCCTTCCCGGAAGTGTGAGTGGGGGCTCGCTCTCCCGCCGAAATCCATGCGCAGGTTTTAATTTTCTTCTTTCTAAGACTGACTTATTTACCGCATTTACCTGACAGAGGTCACAGCACGCGGGGGGGGGGGGAGGCAGGCTCCGCGCCGGGCAGGGAGCCGGACGCGGGCCTCGATCCCACGACGCCGGATCGTCCCCTGAGCCGAAGGCAGCGGCTTCGCGCCCCGAGCCCCCTGGCGCCCCACGCATGACCCCTGATAAAGGGCTACTGCCCAGAACACATAAATAATCTGCAAATCTCCACGCCTCCAAGATGAACGCGGACAGACGCCCGGAGGCTTCACGCCCCGCGCCAGCAGGCGCCCCGCGCGCTTTCAGCGGTGGAAGCAGAACCACCATCGGACCCACAGCCGTCCTCCCGCGCCTCTACCCGAAAGGCACGAGCAGCGCGGTCAGAGCGCGCCCCCACGCCCGCCCGCACCGCGGCCCGAGGCACGCCAGCGCGGGACGCCCCTCCGCGCCCCCGCGAGCGCGCCCCCGCGAGCGCGCCCCCCCCCGCGAGCGCGCCCCCCCCGCGAGCGCGCGCCGGACCGTTACTCACCCACGAAAAGGCCCCGCACGCCGGCCCCGAGCGACGACGCCGCGCGAAGGCAGCCGGGTTCCCTCTCGGCGTCCTCGGCACCGCGCCAGGAGCCAAACGCAGCTCACGGGGAGCAGCGCGGGGCCCCGGGTGTGCGCGGCGCGAGCCGGCGGCGACGGTCCCCGGCGGCCACGGTCCCCGGCGAGCCCCGCGCCGCGAGTGAGCCCCGGCGCGGCACGTCCCAGAGCCCGTCGCCGCCCGCACGACCGCGGCCCCGACCCACGAAGGGCGAGAGCGCGCGCGGGGGCTCCGGCCGCACGAGGGGCTCCGGCCCGGGACCCGCCGCTCCCGCTCCCGCTCCCGCCCGCCCCGCGCCCCGGCCCGACCCACCTGCCTCGTCGGCGCCGTCTTCGCCCGGGTCCCCGCGGGCCCGCGCCAGGCCCCAGCCCAGCCGCGCCGCCACCAAGGCCGCGGCCTCGTCCACGCTCGGCCCGCTGCGGGACGGGCGGCCTCGGGTCCGGCCGCTGCCGCTGCCGCCTCCGGAGCCCCCGCGCGGCCCCGCCGCCCCCGGAGACAGGAAGCGACCGAGCCGGTCCCGCTTCATGGCGGCGGCCGCGGCTCCAGCCCGGCCCCCGCGCTCCGCCCCGCTCGGCTCGGCTCGGCTCGGCTCGGCCCCGCTCGGCTCGGCTCGGCCCGGCCCCGCTCGGCTCCTCTCGGCCGTACTCGACCCGGCTCGGCTCGGCCCGGCCCCGCTCGGCTCCTCTCGGCTGCACTCGGCTCCGCTCGACCCCCGCTGGGTGGGCCGGGCCCGGCCTCTCGCCGCGGGCCCCGCGCGTCTGCTCAGCTGGACTCCGGCGCTCGGCCCCGTTCGCCGCCCTGGAAGCGGGGCGGGCCGGTGAGGCAGGGGCGGGGCGGCGAAGGGAAAGGCCGGGAGACGTGGCGGCGGCACGGCAGGGCCCGGGCGTCGGGCACGTCCCAGACGTGGCGCGCGGGGGCCGACGCTTCCACTTACGCGCTCGCAGCGACTCCGGGAGGCCCGAGAGCGCCGCCGCTCCTCCAGCCTCGGGAGCTCGGCGAGTCGAGCGACGGGAGGGGCCGCCGACGCCGGAAGTGCGGCCGCGCCGGCCCCGCCCCTTCCGGCGGTCCAGGGCTCGGGCGGTGCCGATTCCCGCGCGGGCCGCGTTCCGGAGTCGGGGCCGCCTGTCTCGCCCTGGGCCGCCGCCGCTGTCACCGCCACGGCCTCCCCCGCCCGGCGCCATGGCCGCTGCGGCCGGGGACGGCGCGGTGAAGCCGCTGCAGGGCGCCATGAAGCTGGCCAACGGGGCCATCGAGCTGGACACCGGCAACCGGCCTCGGGTGAGGCGCCTCAGAGCGCGGCGGGGCGGGGGCCGCGGCGGCGGGCGCCCCGGGGGCGGCTGCCCGGCGGGCGGGGGCGGGGCCGGGGGCGCGGGCGGGGACCCCTCGCGCGGCTCCGGGGGCGCGCGGCGCGGGCAGCGGCCGTGACCTTGCACAGCGCCCCGCGCGCTGCGGGCCGCGGGGACGGGGCGGAGACGCCGGTGCCGTCGGGGCAGGGCTCCGCGAGCCGCCCTCCGCCGCCGACCGGCGGGCAGTCCGCGCGGGCCGGCGGCGGCTCTCCTCGGGCTCCCGGGGGGCGGCATCCGGGAAGGCGGACCGGCCGCGCCCGTGCGGAGGAGAGGCGGGAGCGCGGGGCGGGCCGCGGGTGCGGGTCCGGAGGGCGCCCGGTCGGGCCGCCCGGGAACGGCGTCTGCTTCCTCGGGGCGCTGCCTCTGCGACCGCGGCTGCCCCAGCCCCGTCGGCACCCGTGTCCGAGCCCGCCGTGTCCTGCCCGCGGAGCCCTGGACCTGGGGAAGGTTCACCTGCGACCCGGGGCGTCCTGCGCTGCTTCCAGAGCCTGGCGCTCTGGCTCGGAGCCCGGCAGACCCTGGGCAGCGGCGATGCTCGCGGGCTCGACACTGCGGGGTCGGGAGCTCGGGAGAGGGACCGGCCGGGACCGCAGCCGGGCGTGATTCTGAGATGTGCGGCCTCAGGCCCTCGGGAGCCTCTCAGGAAAGTTGTGGATTTCTAAGCCACGGACTAAGGAGCCCCCGAGTCGCCCAGGAAGGCCACTCGCTGCAGACCGGGCCGTCGGGGCTGCTTCTCCGCGCACGGAACGAGAAGCTCCGTTCTTGCCGCGCTGGGGGCCGCAGTGAGCGGAGGGGCGGGTGCCCTTCAAGTCAAGGGAAGGGGGACTCTCTGTGCAGGACAGGACCGAGCGCCTGGAGGGGCGACCAGCTCATTACCTCAGGCCGGGCGTGTCAGGTGAAATCAAGAGATGAGCCGGCACCATGTCTGTGCTTCCCACAAGGGCATGAGGCAGGCGTGATGGACTCGCTGGCCACTGCTGGCCTGACCGCTGCCATTTCTCTGCCCGGGCACAGGAGGCGTACGTGGAGTACCTGAGGAGCATCCACTACATCTCGCAGGTGCTGCTGGAAGAAGCGGAAACCACCCCAGGTACAGCTCTCAGCCTCTCCACTCCTCCTGCGCCGAACAAATGATGGACAGCTTAGCGCTTGGTGGGTCTCAGGCCTGGGGGTGTCCTGTGTCCTACCCATGGGCCGTTAGCAGAAGGTGACTGGGTGCACGAGCTGTCCTCGCGTGGTGTGAGAGCAGGAAGAGAGGGTAACTGTCGGGGGTGGACATGCAACGGCGTAACCAGAGACTGGACATCGAACCCTAGCCCAGGAAGGCGGGAGCTGTGGAAAGGTCGGGGGCTGGGGGCAACACTCCCAGCAGATGTGCAAGCCTCTGAGATGAGAGTGGGTGCTGGGTGCAGTTGGGGCGGTCCTGGCCTTGCGGGGAATTGGGGCCGTTCTGGCGTAAGGGGAAGCTGGTAGAGGCTTGGTGGGAGAGAGGCCAGCATGGAAGCTGAGCCCCCAGGAGGTTCTCACAGTGAGGACGGCAGTGATAGGGCTGCTTGGACATAGGAGCAGTAAAGGGCTTGGGGATGTTCTTTAAAGGTGGACCTCCCAGATTTGGGGGGGGGGGAGTGAGCTACTGGTTGGCAGGGCAGGGGGTGGAGACAGTGAGCCGCTGTGGGGTGGGGTGGGGGGGAGCAGTGGACTTCTGGGGGGAAACAGTGAGGTGCAGAGGGATGGTCCAGCGGGTGGCAGGTGCAGACTCGTGTGGGAAGAATAGAGAGCTCCATCCTGAGCTTGTTTCCTACAGGTGCTGAGCACCCTGGTGGCTATGGGAGACGTCGGAGTCACCAGAACCAGAGCTGCCCCAGAGAGGCAGTGAGCTTAGCAGAGCTCTCGGCCCTGCAAGACTGAGGCCTGGGAGGGGGGCGCAGCAGTAGACCCGGGGGAGGGGCACAGTGTTCCGGAAGAGAGAGACCCTGAAAGGTGGAGGAGCCCTCAGAGAGGGGCTCAATGTGAGGGGAATTTCCGTGGGAATCAGAGGGCCAGAACAGGGTGCGGTGAGAGGCTGGCTGTGGTGGGAGCACAGTGGGTCAGAGACTATGGCTGGTGGGGTCCAGGGAAGACCTTTAGAGGCAGCTCCTGTAGCCTGTACCTCCTGACGAGAGTGACTGCCCCCCGCCCCCCCGGCCCCAGCAGGGAATACAGAACAGAAGGCCCCCAGCATGGGCCCGGGGCAGGGTCAAGCACAGCCAGAGCACAGGAGATAGGTGGTGAAGTTGGGTCTGGGAAATGGTCCATGGCCCCTACAAGGCCCACCGTGGGGAGAGGCTGTAAGTACGGGGAAGGCGTTTGCTGAGAAAAGGCAGAGGAGGGGCTCTGAGAGTCCAGCCGGGATGATGTCCGGGATGTCAGGACAGTTCCATGCTGGGCTGGCCAAGCTGGGAGCCCACGTGGCATCAGGAAGTCAGCCCCCGTCAGATGGTCAGAAATGAGGAGATGAGGTGACCTAGAGGTCAGGGATGAGGAGGGGGCGGGGTGACCCCCGGGGAAGAGAGGAGGAGGGGGCTAGACCGGCAGAGGGGTCAGAGGTCAGGAGAGGCTGGGCTTGTCCTTGTTTTTACTTCAGCAGGACTCTGTTTAGTGACAAAGGCGATGGTGATCAGTTTTCTTGTCTCTTGCTCCCCAGAAGGTGGAGACACTCTGGCCCCAGACACCTCAAAGATGCTGAAACTGGCTGAGCAGTGTCTGGAGAGGGCCCAGTCAACAGCTGCCCAGCTCGGTGGGTCTCCAGCAGATCTCCCTTGGACACCGCCCCCCCCACACAAATCCACGTGTCTGGCGCGCTGGACTCCACGGTGCTCCTTGCTTGTGTGCGTCTTGCAGGGAAAACACACCTGAAGCCAGCTGTGCCCGTGGCTGCTCCGGGCACCTCATCCACCAGTCGACATCGCCGGGTGTACTCGGATGAAGGGGGGAAACTATCTCCATTTCTGCCGCCCGAGATCTTCCAGAAGCTGCAGGTGGTAGAGTCACAAGGTTCTAAGAAGTAAGAGAGGGTCAAACGGAAGGTGGGCTGAGCCTGGGTTTGAGTTTGAAGTCTGGGCAAAGTGAGCTAACCAGGGTGGTTTTCGTTAAAACGGGCCCGAGAATGGAAATAGCCTCGTGCTTGACAAAAACATGCAAATCCCCTTTGGAGAGAAGCATGTGCACAAATGACACCCAGTCAGAGACATGCAAGTCCAGAGAGAAACCAGAAGCTTAGACAGTAAGCATGGAAATGGCCTGCAAGCTTCCAGGCAGAGTTAGCAGACGTTTCGTGAGACCGTCGTGCTCTGTACATTCACAAAAGGAAAAAGCAAGTTGGAAAATAGTGTCAGGGGACAAAAAAAAAAAACCATAAAATCGGACCCAGCAAATAAAGAACCAAGTAGAAACAAAATAAAAAAAAATACCAAAATTCTTTTTTTTTTTTTTTTTTTTAAGATTTTATTTATTTATTTGACACAGAGAGAGCACAAGTAGACAGAGAGACAGGCAGAGAGAGAGAGAGAGGAAAACAGGCTCTCCACTCAGCAGAGAGCCCGATGCGGGACTCGATCCCAGGACCCTGAGATCATGACCTGAGCCGAAGGCAGCGGCTTAACCCACTGAGCCACCCAGGCGCCCTACCAAAATTCTTTTTAAAAACTAACTGAAAACAGTAACAACACATCGTATCCTGCAGTGAAAGTGCACGCGTGCCCACGGAAATGAGCAGTCGATTTTATAGCAAACCAGACATAACTGCAGAAAGAATGAGTGAATCGGTTAAAGGGTCAGTAGATCCTCTGAACGTCTCAGAGAGAGAGAGAAAAAAGAAAGTCTGAGAGGGAGATCGAAAATCTAACAAGATTATTGGACTTCTGGGAAAAGAAAGAAAGTGGGAGAGGCATTCTTTGAAGAGCTAACAGGTTAGAAGTTTCTGGAACTGAGGAAACACAATCACATACAAGAATCCCCACTCAGGGGCGCCTGGGTGGCTCAGTGGGTTAAGCTGCTGCCTTCGGCTCAGGTCATGATCTCAGGTTCCTGGGATCGAGTCCCGCATCGGGCTCTCTGCTCAGCAGGGAGTTGGCTTCCCTCTCTCTCTCTCTGCCTGCCTCTCAATCTACTTGTGATTTCTCTCTGTCAAATAAATAAATAAATAAAATCTTTGAAAAAAAAAAAAAAAAAAAAAAAAAAAGAATCCCCACTCAGGCAAGGGCTGGCTCCTGGCCCTGCTGCTGCCAGTCCTCAGGGGCCACAGGCACCGAAAGGGTCCAGACCCCTCACCTGCACACGTGAGGTTTCAGGGGCAGGACCAGGCAGGAGACTTCCATCCCAGGACAGGCTTTCCCGCAGCTGGAGCCCTCACAGCTGACCCTCCCCCACTGCGCAAGCGTGAAGACCTGTGAAACCCAAAGACTCCGCGCGGGGTGGGGGTAGCTTTTGGCGGCTCTTCCTACGGAGTAGACCCGGTTCTCACTGTAACGGGTGGCCAGCTCATCTAGTTGTTGCGCTCACATGATGCCGTTAGAAAGTTTCATGTTGTTGCCAGACACGCATACCTCATCTACAAAAAGCACAATGTCTGCCTTCTCTTGAAAACTCCGACGTCTTAGCTACTGCAGGCCCAGGTCAGCACGGGTCCCCGGTCCGCCCCAGACCTCCTCCGTCCTTCTCAGGTCCGGCCTGCCTCCCCGCCGCACCACCCGCTCACCTTCCGGTCTCAGGGCTTGGTCGGGGAGGGTCCTCGGGTTACCAGAGGATTCCGGAGCTTCCCGGGGCCTGGACAGCAGCTTGTCGCTATTCCCAGGGAGCTGACCCCTCTGGAGGAGGCGTCTCTGCAGAACCAGAAGCTGAAGGCCGCCTACGAGGCACGGATGGCCCGTCTGGACCCCAGCCAGGCCGTGCAGAAGACCTCCCTGGTGAGCAGGTCCCAGGGAGGGTCTGGCTTGGTGGCGGAAGAGCAGTAGGGCCTCACTTTCTCCTTCCCTTCCTAGACCTTGTCCCTGCAACGACAGATGCTGGAGAACCTTGTGATCGCCAAAGCCCGGGAGGAGACAGTATCCTTTCTGTCCGTCCCCGGTGTCCCAAGCTGAGGGAGAAGGGGGCGAGGGGGACGTGAAGGTGCCGCTGTTGGGGTGGGGATGGAATTCGTCTCGCTTCAGAGAGTCGTGTCCTTGAGGGACGGCTCCTGCCCTGCCGGCCTCTGCACGGGCCCTCCTGTTCCTCGGAGCACCCATGGGCTCCTCTCCCTGCTTCCAGTCAGCTGGGCCTGGCTTCATTCCCTGAGTGAGCACCCATCCTCGGACCTGCCCCCTCCTCCGCCCCGCCTGGCCTGACCATACCTCCCAGGTGCCCAGGAACTCAGTGCCGGCTAGTGGAGGGGGAATGCCCACCAGCCACGGCCTTGACTCTGCTGCCCCAGCTGCACAGGAAGATGGAGGAGCGCCGGCTACGGCTCCAGGAGGCAGCCAACAGGTGCGTCTCCTCCCGTGGGTCTGGGGACAGCCCAGAGGACTGGTGGGAACTGCTGCCCCCGCCCCTAAGCCCTGAGGCTCCCAGCTGGCTCTTTCTCCCCAGGAGGTTCTGCAGTCAAGTCGCCCTGACCCCAGAGGAGCGGGAGCAGCGGGCCCTCTATGCCGCCATCCTCGAGTACGAGCAAGACCACGTGAGTGCCGGGAGCCGAGGCTGGGAGCCGAGGCTGGGGCTGCCACAGGTTGCTCCCGGGGCCTGTTGGCCTTGGGTCTTCCCGACGCCCCAGGGCGAGCACGGACAGTGTGGCACTGGTCTCCTCGGGGGCAGCCTTGGTGGGGAAGCATGCAGGGATCCAGCCATGCGCTCCAAAGTCTTCTGCCCCGCAGGACTGGCCGAAGCACTGGAAGGCCCGGCTCAAGAAAAGCCCCGGGGACCTGTCGCTCGTGACCAGCCTGGTCTCCCACCTGCTCAGGTACCGGGGCCTTCCTCCCTCCCTCCGTCCTCTTGGCCCTACTGGCAGGCCGGCGCCAGAAAAGAAAGCGAGGAGGAGACCGGGGCTGGCTGTACGGGGCGCCCGCAGGAGCCCTTCTCAGGGCTGGGGTTGCGGACATCCCAGCCAGCCTTCCTCTTGGTCCTCCTACCTTCTCAGAGGGGCGGGTCCGGCTTTATCAGCCACATTCACTCCCAAGGAAGCCATGGAGCTGCTTCACCGTGGCCTGCGCTGGGGCCCCAGGGTCGGCCGGGGGACGGCAGGTGAGGGCGTGGCCCCAGCGCCGCAGCCTCACCCTGTCCCTGTGCTCGCAGCATCCCCGACCACCCCATCTCGCAGCTCCTGAAGAAGCTCCAGTGTGCGGTGTACCAGACGCTGTACCCCCTCGTCAGCAGGGCCGCTGTGGGCGCCGCCCCCACCCCCAGCTGCTGCTCTCTGCCCCCGGATGCTGACGGGCTGCTGGCCCCTGGAAGCCGGCGACTCCGGCCCTCGCACAGCCTCTACTGCATGCTCTCCCCCGCGGAGCCCAGCCCGGCCCCGCAGCCGCCGGAGGGAACCCACGCCCGTCCCCCCGTGCCCCCTCCTCACGCCGGCGCCCCAGACCGAGGGCCGGACAGCAGCCCCGCGGGACCCTCCTCGCCCCTGGCTCACAGCTGGACCGGTGTGCAGGGCAAAGACAGCTCCTTTGAGGACCTCGAACACTTCTTGGCTACTTCTGAGGGGTGGGGCCGGGGGCGAGGGTGGCCCCCTGAGCCCCAGACGATGGGCGTGAAGAAGGAGCCGCTGCAGGAGCAGCTGGAGAGCACCGTGAAGGACATACACGGCGCCATCGGTGAGGGTCTGCGCGCCGCAGGACGGCGGGGGGGCCGGTTCTGAAGCCTGGGCCCTTGGGAGGACAGGCTTTCCTCGGGTAGGCGGCCCGCCGGGCGTGGTCTGCAGAGCCCTCTCTGTCCCCCCTTCTCTGGGGCAGACTTCGTGTTTAGTAGACAGGCAGGTGCGTGCTCTGAGAGCGGGTGAGGCCGGCTGCGGGCCTGAGGTCTCCCCGACCCTGGGTTGTCTGCTCGCTGGGCTGCCCCGGGAAAGGCAGTCTGGTCGGTTCCAGACTTCTGTATGGGGAAGGGTCTGCTGTCAGATGTTCCGGCCGCCAGGTGGTCCTGGCTGGCCCACAGGGTTAGGCTCAGGTCATTCCAAACTAAGAACTATCAGGCGTGTGCACCCTGGGGACAATGGCCTTTTCCATTTTAAGAACAGTGTGTGGACTCCCTGAGGGTTGGTGCCTAGGGTGGCTGGAGACTGCCAGGTCACTTCCAAGGAGGAAGGCTTCCAGGGTTTTCTGAAAACCAGTGAGGGAGTTCCAACAGGGGCTTGGAATTCCTTCCAAGTTCACCAGGACGGGGCCTCGGGTCTTGTTTTAAACTTGCTTCTGAGTGTCTGACAGGTTCCTGCAGTTCCAACCCTTCAGAAAGAGGCTGTCCTTTCTCAGCCTGTCTTCTTAGTTCCTTAGGGAGCCGGGCATGATTTTGTGAGCTTCTGGTGCTCCAACCGCAGAGCCCATGGGCATGGAAGTGGGGAGCTGGAGGGGAGCGGAGGGCCCCAGCCCAGCAAGCCAGAACACTGTGGTGCTGTCCACACTGAGGCTGGCTCTGGGAGGGTGGGAGCAGGTAAGGGCCCCCCACCCCGGGCACCCCAGGCTGGCTGGGGATGACCTCCAGGGGTGGCCAGCCTGGGGTGGCAGGGCCCAGCCGTCCCCACAGTGCCATCGTGCGGGCTCTGCTCCCGGCAGACAGGCTGCTCTCGCTGACCCTCCTGGCTTTCGAAGGCCTGAACGCAACCGCCTCCAAGGACCGATGCCTGGCCTGCATCGAGGAGCCCTTCTTCTCTCCACTCTGGCCCCTGCTGCTGGCGCTCTACAGGTACGCCCAGTCCCAGACCCCCACAGGCCCTTCCACTCCAGGACCCCCGGGCACGCTTCCAGCGGCTGCTCTACTCTCCAGCCCTCCTCAGATGCTTCCAGTGGGCCCGTCGTGCCACACCCACCCCTGCGGCCCGCCCTCGCCCGGCTGAGCCCGGACTCTCTCTGCCCCAGGAGCGTGCACCGCCTCCGGGAGGCCGCCCTGAGCAGGAGCATGGAACTCTACAGGAACGCGTCCCCCGCCGCCGTGGGCGTTCCCAGGAAGCTCCTGCCCCGGGACCTGGAGGCCTCGGGCGCCGGTGCTTACCCCTACTGCGCGGCGGCCCGAGAGCTGGGCCTGCTGGTCCTGGAGAGCTGTCCGCAGAAGAAGCTGGAGTGCATCGGTGAGGGCCGCGCTCCAGAGGGCGGAGGGGGCCGAACGCGGTCAGATAAGGCTCCGTCCCGGAGACTGACCTGGACTCTCTGTGGGCCCCGAGCGGCAGACCTCGCCTCCTGTCCCTTGGGGGTGTGTCTCCGGCTCAGAAGCTCTGTGAGGGCTCCGCTCCGGGAGGGACTCGGGCTCTCCCGAGCTGGCGCCACCGGACAGGACGGGTGGGTGCCTGGGAGCTGATGCGGCCTCTGGGCTCGCCCGGGACCGGCCCCACCCACCCCCCACCCCCGTGCAGCCCCCTTTCTGTGCCGCAGTGCGCGTGCTCCGGGTCATCTGCGCCTGCGCCGAGGATTACTGCCGCGCCCAGGAGGCCGCCCCGGAGGCCAGACCCCTACTGGGTGCCACGGCCATGTGAGTCCCAGAAGTTCACAGCCCCGGGTGGGCACTGAGCCTGCGGGGGCCTGCGGTGCGGGGAGAGCCCTCCGGTCTTGCCCCCAGCACCTAGAACGCAGGTTCCCGTCTGGGTCTTGGGCCCCAGCAGCGCCCATTTCCACCAGCGGCGCGAGCCCCCGCAGACGATGCATTCCCCCCCATGTGGGTAGGGCCTCTTAGGAGTTAGGAACCAGCGGCTAATCCAGTGAAATTTAGGGTTGCTTGTCCCAGAAGCACGTGTGGGGAAACAACCCCAGCCTCAGTAAAGAGCTTGCTCCGTGTGCGAAGCCCCCAGACCTGGGGTTCCCGATCATTCCTGCCCGCCATCCTGAGGTGAGGCGGGGGTCTTCTCCACCTGCGTCTCTGATGCCGGCTTCTGTTTGTCTCATCTGAACCCTCCCGGGGCCAGCAGCCTCTTGCCCTGCTCCCCGCTTGGGGCTCGCAGCTCGTCTGCACCTGCAGGGGCTCTGCCTGCCGCCACCCTGCCCCAGGGACCCGTGTTATAATGAAGACACCCGTCACTTGAACCTGGTGGGTGGGTTTTAGCACCCAAGGGCCTGGAGATAATGGTTAGATAGAAGCTAGAGTTAAGCACGAGATGAGCAGGGAAGAACTCCACCCAAGGAGAAAGAGACAGATGCCCTCCACCCCAGCAACCCCAGGACCTCAGCTGCAGGGCTGCACTGGAGGGCCGCCCTTCACCAGTTGACCATGTGGCTTCAGAGTACGCAGCTGTAGGTGTTGAGAGTCGTAGGGCTGAAGGTGTCGTGGGTCGCAGTTACAATCCCACACTCCCTCTCTCCTTCGGGGGTCTGAGGAGGAGTGAGGGCTGTGTTGCACACACAGGGGTGAAGTGCCCAGGGTCGTGGGGGCAGGGCCACGAGCAGGAGCTCCCAGTGGCTGAAGCCTTCCTGGTGGGTGGTCCTACTCAAGCCAGAGTCTTTGCTCCCATGCTCTTCTCAGACACCACCAACCTGTGGGCCCCTTGGGCTAGGATCCTGCATGGGCCTCCCTGAGCACCTCTTTAGCTCCCCTAGATGCCTCTCGTGGGGGATCTCAGGTGCCTGGTTCCAGTCGCAGGTTCAGCAGGCTGCCTGGGATACGGGCCCTCCCCTGTTATCCAGCGCCACAGGTGTGGGCAGGCCAGTGGGGCTGAGGCTGTCCCCACACGTGCCCTGGAGGGCATCCCCCTGGCCAGGCGTGGGCAGCCTTGTCACCTGGGGTGGCTGCCAGTGCTGCTGACCGGAATCCACCCCCAACTCTCCATGCAGGCAGGCAGGAGGGGTGCAGGGCGAGCTGCTGGCAAGCCGAGGACCACTCCAGAGGCCAAAATGGGGGCTGCAGGGTTTTGGGGATTGAGCGGCTGTACTGGCCCCTGGAGCCTACTGGCCAGCTGTGCCTCTGCCCAACAGTGGTGCCGATGACCTGCTGCCTATCTTGTCCTTTGTGGTGCTGAGAAGTGGCCTCCCCCAGTTGGTGTCGGAGTGCGCAGCCCTGGAGGAGTTCATCCATGAGGGGTAGGAACCCCCAGCTGCAGTCGGGCCGGCATGGGCACTGGGCATGTGCTCCCGGGTCGGGGGTCCACCTGCCCATAAAGCCCGTGGTCCCTTCTTCTTGCCCCTTCCCACCACCCCTTGCTTGGCATACTGCTGAGACAGGAACTGGGGGGCTGTCTCTTGAGGAGCATCTGCCTGGGGAGGGGGCTGTCCTCTAGCTCAGCCTCCCTAACAGACCCCTGGGGGACCTCAGCACCTAGGGCTTTGTCCCCTGGACGTCCCCATGAGGGCAGACACCCTTCCAAAGCGCTGGGGGCCTCCTTGCATCCCCTGGAGATGACAGACGCTGCCTGTGCCTGCCTCCGCACAGGTACCTGATCGGAGAGGAGGGCTACTGCCTGACCTCACTGCAGAGTGCCCTGAACTACGTGGAGCTGCTGCCCCGAGGGGCTCTGGGCAAGTAGAGGAGGACACGACCCGCTGAGGACCGTCCAGGAGTCACCCGCTCTTGGGGGGCAGTAGGCCAGCTGTGCCGGGGCTCTGCTGCTCTCACACCTGCCCTAACCTGACATCTGTCCCCAGGGACCTGATGAGACCCCTCTGTTCCTCAGAGGACAGAGCTGAGCTCAACCAGCTCCTAGGAAGTAGGCCTGAGAGGCTCCATGCTGGAGCGGCAAACACTGGACTCCCCTGGGACCCACACAGCCCCACATCTCCATGGTCGGGAGGGGACCCTGGGCCTGGCAGAGGGCAGGTGTGGTTCTCTCCTTCCCGTTCCCTGTGACAGTGAGCTTCCAGCACCGGTGTCTGGTTAGGGTCAAGAAGAGGACCTGTCCCCACCCCTGCCTCCCACCCATGGGACCCAGGTGGTTTGCAACCATACTATTTACTCCTGGGCACGGATCACTCCATTCTGCCCTGGAGCCCAGGGACGCCCAGGGCTCCCACCTGTGTCTGGGGCCTCTGAGCTGCTCCAGCCCTTGGTGTGGTAAGCACTGGACTTGCGGGGACCCTTGGCCACTTCCCATCCCTGCATGTCCCCTCCTGGGCCAGTGTGAACCCAGGGTCAGTGCCTGTCTGTAGCCCAGTGTCCACTCTGTCACATGCCCCAGGAAGCCACTGACACCGCTAACAATAAAGAGGTCACTGGTATCTTAAGCCCCCAGCGTGCATGCTTGCCACACCACTGGCCACGTGGAGGCCCGAGAAGCACAGGCCCCCCCCACTGACCAGCAAGAGCCGGACTGTCCCAGAGACCAGCTCCCAGACCCCCTGGGGCTGCACCCCCAGGACAGGACAGGCTCTGCTGGGCCAAGTGGGCTGGGCAGGACCTGGGACTGGACCTCTTGGCCTGAAGGGCTCTTGGGAAGCATCTTTCTCTGGGTGGGAAACACATGTGGGTGCCCTTAGTTGTGGTCTGTGTCGTCCCTGAAGAGAACGCAGCCCAGCTCCCGCTGCAGGCAGCATCTGCCAGGGGAGGAGGGGCCCCAGGCAAACCTGAGTTACCACCGAGGCGAGGGGTTTGGGTGCAGCCATGCGGGGGGCCAGCGATGGGAGCAGTGTGCGGGTGCTCCGGGGGCAGGCTTTTCAGGAAACAGCAACAGCAGTTGGCGCTTACTGGGTGTTCTGCAGGTCTGTCTGCCCAGGAATTCCATGAGGAACGGAGTCCAGAACAGGGGACGCATCTTCTCTGGGCTACATCTCATGATGGCAGACTTGGTCTGAGCTCAGCAGGCCAACTCAGGAGGCCAACAGGCACCTGCGGTCAAGACCCCACAGTCGGGTGCTGGGCCCCGTGGGCTGGGACAGGCCAACCCAAATCCCCGGGACAGCTGTCATCTCTCAGGAACTTTGGTGGCCTGGGGTCCTCTGCCTGCCAATGTCCCTGGAGCAGACAAGCCAGCACACACCCAACCCCTTGTCTTTGTCTCCTCACCTTGCTCTGCCCTTGGCCCCCTGACATTCTGCTTATGCTCTTGTAAGTGTAGAGTTCTGAGCACCCCAGACCTGGGTGAGAACCCTAGCCATCACGGAGCCTTGGGAAAGGAAGGTAACATCCAGGCTTCAGTCCTTAGCATTAACATCTCAAGGACGGGATTTTAAAGGCCCCTTCATTGAGCCGATGGAGGATGAAGGGGTGTCTTCAGCTGAGCCTGACAGTACAGGTACCTTTGGGCTTGGTGCTGGGGACCACACATGTGGGCTGTCTCCTCTGCACCCTCTTCCAGGCGCTGCCCTTGGACAGGCTGAGCCCACGGCTCCTGAATAAAACGGATGAGTAATCCACTCCCCCTGCCCCAGAAACCCTGCAAATCAACAAGAAAAAGGCAGCAGTCCTGAATAGAAAAATAGCCAAGTCTGTGAAGAGACCATCTACAGAGGAGGAAGGTTTTTGGGTTTGGAGAGAGTGAGCGAGTGGGCATGCACAAACAGGGGGAGAGGCAGAGGGAGAATCTCAAACCAACTCCACATCAAGTGTGGAGCCTGATGTGGGGCTCGACCTCACAACCCTGAAATCATGATCTGAGCCGAAATCAAGAATCAGATGCTTAAATGACTGCACCAGCCAGGCACCTTCAAAAGAAAGTTTTAAAAAGTGAATTAGCACCAAAAGTGTTAAAAACTCTAAAAATCAAGAAGTGCAAATTAACACAGTAACAAGGTAGAATTTCACGTGCACTACACAGGTAAAATCCAAACCTGGGCAAAGCTGAGCATGGTGGCAAATAGGAGCTGGAAACCGTACACCCAGGGTGGGGTGTACTGGGCAGCAGCTTCGAGAACGAGCTGCAGTCCTGGGCCAACGCAAATGCCAAATGACCCTCCGACCAGGTCACAAGAGGCATGGACACAGAGGGAGTCAGACAACGCCGCATCCAGCCCCAGGAGGGTGGAGGTGGAGTGAGAGAGGCTCGGCTCCTGGCCCACCACGGCCTGCTGCGCAACGACCTCCCCCCCCCCCCGCCTTCAACACAATAGGAGTCCTGTACTTTGCTTGTGACCCTTCCATGGTTCAGTGGGGACAGCCCATCTCTGCACCCCCAGCATCAACTAGGTCAGTTTCCAGGTTGGGTGACCCAATGTCAGAGACTGGAATCATCCAGAGCTTTGTCGAGAGCTAGGACCTCAGTCAGGACTCAGCTCCATTCCCAGAATCAGGTGAGGCCTTCTTTTTTTCCTTTCCTCTTGCAGCCATAAACTCAGTGCTGTGAAAAACCAGAAATTTATTCGAGTTCTGCAGGCCAGAATTCAAGATGCTGGTGGAACCCTACTCCCTCAGAGTCCTAGAGCAGAACCCTGGCCTGCCCCGTTCAGCTTCCTGGCTCCTGCAGTCCTGGGCTGGTAGCTGTAGGCAGAGCCCCAGCCTCCGCCTCCATCGCCACGGGCCTTCTCCCCACGGGCTGTGTCTGGACTCCTGTCTTCTTACAACAGCATCAGTCATTTGGGATTTAGGGCCTGTCCTAGCTCAGCATGACTTCACCCTAACGATTATATCTGCAAACAATCTGTTTCCAAACAAGTGCCCATTCCCAGGTTCTAGGGGGTTGTGGATCTGGGGGACATTATTCAGCCCAGGGCAAGGTCTCTCCATGTGCTGCCGGCTCTCCCACAAGAAGATGGCTGGATTCCAAGAGCAAACAGCTCAAGACAACAAGGCGTTTTAAGGAGTTAACCTGGGAAGCCAAACAATATCACTTCCATTCTATGGGTGGAAACAGTGCGAAGACCTGCCCGGGTTCAGGTGACCCACAGAGAAGAGTCACGCGTGCCCTAGAGTAGCAAGCAGCAGCTGAGAGGAGTCGCCCCGAGTCCCACACAGCGGCATCAGAACCCCATCTCCCTGGAGTTGAAGACCCAGTCAGTCCTGTGACTCTGCACGGGGCGGTAACAGTCATCGCAGGGCTGGGGGCCGCGGCCACGGATGAACAATCCCCGAGGCCTCCCGGCCGGAGACCCGATGAATTCAGCGGCGAACGGAAGAGAGTGGGGAAGCTCCAGCCTTCTGCGGACAAGCCGGAGAGATGACCAGAAGTTAGCAGGCTCCTCGGGGCGGGTGTGGCCCTAGGGCAGGGTTCAGTACGGGAAATGCCTCTGTGCTGAGCGGTGGTCCGCAAAGCGTCTCAAGATCCCCAGCTCGGTTACAGTGTTTTTCTGAAAGTCCCATTTGAAGGATCTGAAGACACACCCGCAGGGAAATGCCAGGTGAAAATTCTTTATTAAGAGAAAAAACTCCCAGGCGGGTCCCATCTCTGGTCCCACTTCTGAGGGGCCCAGAAGTCAAGGGGCAGAACCTGACCAGGGAGGAGGGTCCACAGAAGACCTTCCTTGCACTGAGCTGCGATCCCCCAAGCACTAAATTTCTCCCATCCCGCCTCCGCACGAGTGGCCTTAGCGCGCGGGTCAGGCGCCTGGAACCGAGGCCGGCCTAGTTAGGGAGGGGCCTGACCCCGCCTCCGGGCCCCCCCAGAGGCTGCTCGCAGGGACCAGAAATCTGGAACCACAGAAAGACTCTGAGGCCGCCGCACCCACCCGAGGCTGCATAACCGCGCCGAACCGCACGCCCCGTGCGCACGGGGAGCTCTGGGCCCGGTCCGGGGCGCGCGAGGAGCACCTGCTTCCCCGGCTGGCGCTGCGAGGGCCTAGCTCGGAGCGAGGGGCAGCTGGGACGCACGTTCCCGCGGGCGCCCGCCGAGCGCCGGCCCGCGGTCCCGCCCCAGGATCCGCCGCGAGCCGCGGGCGCCGGGGAGGCTGCAGATGCGGGGGCAGGTGCTCGGCCGGACGGCACAAGGCCCCGCCCCCAGCCCCGCCCCCGCCCGGGTAAGCCAAGGGGGCGGTGCCCGACGCAAGCCCCGCCCCTAGCGTCACGGCCGAGGCCGATGGGCGGAGCCGCCGGCGGCGGAAGAGCGCGGCGGCTGGACAGGTCTGAGAGGCGGGCGATTGGGCTCCGCTGGGGACCGACAGGTAGAGCGGTCGCTCGCGGGGCCCACGGCACGATCTGGTGGCCGAGGTGGGGGGGTCTCGGTTCGGAGCTGCTAAGTGGGCGAGGTCGCCGCGCTGTAGGGGACATGTGGATGCGGGGGCATGGGGGGCCGCGCAGCCGGAGGGGACGGGGTCGCCAGGCCGGAGGGGGCATATGTGGCTGGTGGGGGGTGGCGCACAGCCGGCGGGGAGAGGCCTGGTTCCTGATCCCGTACCCCCGCCCGCCAGGATGGGCAGCAGCTCGCTGTCCGAGGACTACCGCCTGTGCCTGGAGCGCGAGCTGCGGCGCGGCCGCGCGGGCGTCTGTGGGGACCCATCGCTGCGCGCGGTGCTGTGGCAGATCCTGGTGGAAGACTTCGACCTGCACGGGGCGCTGCAGGACGACGCGCTGGCGCTGCTCACCGACGGTCTGTGGGGCCGCGCTGACCTGGCCCCCGCGCTGCGTGGCTTGGCCCGCGCCTTCGAGCTGCTGGAGCTGGCTGCTGTGCACCTGTACCTGCTGCCCTGGAGGAAGGAGTTCTCCACCATCAAGGTAGGGCGCCGGGCGGAGGCGGCGCCCCTGCTTGGGTTGCTGTGTACGGTGGGGGCAGAGGCTACCACTGGAACAGGGATTTCAGAGGTCTTCAGAGCTGGCTGGGTCTCCGGGGCTCAGAAGGGATTTGGGGCACTTTGGGGCAGCTTTGACCAAGGTCGTCCCCCCACCCACCCGGCAGTCCCAGGGCTGAAAAACAGGGTGTGGGCGGAGGCCACCTGCCCCAGGTGCTCGCACCCTGGGGAGATCCTTGCTCCACAAAGCTTGAATCACTGCCCTCCCCCAAAGTGGCCCCACAGCCCCTGCAGCACAGAAATCCCAGGACAGGGGCATAGAAGGGACTTGATGTTCCACGGCCACCCTGATCCTTCCATGTCCCCATTTATAGAGGACGACTTCGGGTGGGCATATCCCCTGTGAAGTAGGTAGGGGCTGGAGGCCCTGCACACCCCAGGGTCTGCACTGATCACCCCATGGGGTAAGCTGCTGGCCTGCAGGAGGGGGCAGACGTTTGGCCCTCGAAGCTAATTTGGAAGAGTAGGAAGGTGCTGATGTCATTGGGCACGTGGGCGAGCCCGCCTCCACTGGTTGCCATGGCAGCAGCAGCCTCCCTCTCTCTCCCTCCCCACCCCCCCCTCCCCGCTTTCTCACCCCACCCTTCTCTCCTCCTCTCCCTCGCCAGAGGTGAGCTCTGGCGCTCACTGCTTCATGGGGACACCTGGTGGTCAGAGGTTCTAGGCCATGTTCATTCAGATTAACAGGGTCGGAGGCACCCTCAAGCCCCAGATCTACAGGTAGCCAAGAACAGAGCGGACAGGCCT
The DNA here is from genome assembly GCF_009829155.1 of Mustela erminea. Classification (NCBI taxonomy): domain Eukaryota; kingdom Metazoa; phylum Chordata; class Mammalia; order Carnivora; family Mustelidae; genus Mustela; species Mustela erminea. The sequence continues at coordinate 60,401,921 of NC_045632.1, read as the reverse complement.
GCACTTGAGGTGCTCCTGGGCTTTGGAGTCGGGCAGACATGGTTGGGACCTGGTTCTGCTTCCTCTCGGCTATGTGGCTTTGTGCCAGTTACCCTGTGCAGGGCCCAGGTCTGCTGAGACGGGTGAAGGCAACCCCCCGGGGACAGTCCCTGCCCTCAGCAGCGCTCCGTCTACGGGAGGTGTCCCCAGGAGCTGAGAGCAGAGGAATGCTGACAGCATCCCAGAGTTCTGGAATTTTAGAACTGGGAGTGACACAGGACTGTCATCCTCCAAGCCCTCCAGGCCCTCACAGGACTGCAGCCTGGAGGGCACTTTCCGAAAATCTGGCCTCCCGGGTTTCCAGCTCAGCCGCACATTAGAGCCTCCACAAAGTACGATGCTCCGTCTACCCGGTAGAAGGCTTCACAGCTGGGAAGAACGACTGGCTAAGCTGTCCCGGTGGGGAAAGGCTCCCGGACAGGAAGAGGGAAGGTGGGGTTCAGAACAGCAGATAAGCAGCCCCATTTGTATCTGAACGACCCAATCCCAGCAAAGCCCCCGGGATGACAGGCAGTGGGGACCCCGAGGGAAGTGAGGTGTTCTGTTTTTAAGATTTGAGAGAGTGAGTGAGCAGGAGCGGGGGTGGGGAGGAGGGGCAGAAGCAGACTCCCTGGTGAGCCCGAGGCCCCGTGTAGGACCTGATGGGATCACAGACCTAATTGGGGGTAAGAGCTCACCTGACGGAGACCCGAGACCCGAGGTGCCACTGAATTTAGATTTCTGAACGTGGAGGCTCTTTACCTTGTTTGGATTTCTAAGCTGGGCCTGCCCCGGCCACGAAAACGGGTCTGCAGGGGTGGGTCGGAGCGTGTGTTGGGCACCCCTTCTGAAGGGAGTGACAGCCCAGCCGGGAGTGGCCTGGTTCTGTGGGGAAGCCAAGGCTAGGAGGAGCCAGAGTGTGGGTCGGGTCTCGGGCGCGCTGCTGCTGACCGGAACCCTCCTCTGCAGACCTTTTCAGGGGGCTATGTACATGTGCTCAAGGGCGCGCTCTCAGAGGACCTCCTCCTCCAGAGCTTCCAGAAGATGGGCTACGTGCCCAGGGACAACCACCGCCTCATGATGGCTGCCCTGCCCCCCGCCTGCCAGCTGGTGCAGGTGGCCCTGGGCTGCTTTGCCCTCCGGCTGGAGTGTGAGATCCTGGGTGAGGTGCTCGCACGTCTGGGCACCAGCGTGCTGCCAGCTGAGGAGCTGCTGCAGGCCCGGCGGGCCAGTGCGGATGTGGCCTCCTGTGTGGCCTGGCTGCAGCAGCGGCTGGCCCGGGAAGAGGAGCCACCACCTCTGCCCCCCCGGGGCTCCCCAACTGTCTACCGGACTCCTCTGGACCTCTACCGGGACCTGCAGGAAGATGAGGGCTCGGAGGAAGCCAGCCTGTATGGGGGGGCCTCCCCAGGCCCTGACTCCCCACCCCCCGAGCTGGCCTGTGGCCCTGCGCTCTGGGAGCAGAGCGCCAAACTGTGGGGAGCCGGAGGCGGGGGCTGGGAGCCCCTGGGGGAGGCTGAGGTGCTGCCGCAAGCCGGCAGCCCACCCTATGGGGCGTTGGAGGAGGAGCTGGAGCCCGAGCCTGCGGCCTTCTCCTTCCTCTCCCTGCGGCGAGAGCTGCTGAGTCAGCCTGGAGACATGGCTGCCCCCCAAACCCCAGGGAGCCCCGGGCAGGCCAGCCCCCAGTCCCCTGGCTACCAGGTGCATAGCTGCCTAGCTCCGGGGGCCCTGCCTGGCCTCTGCTGTGACACGTGTCGCCAGCTGCATGCGCCCCACTGTGCTGCCCTGCCCACCTGCCGTCCAGGCCACGCACTCCGCCCGCTGCTCAGTGATGCCCAGCGGCACCTCTGGCTGCGGCGTGCACAGGTGGACACCCTGCTCTATGATGGACCCGGGGCCCAACCTTAAGCCCAGGCAGGCCCTGCATCAAGGGCCTTCCAGAGACTGTTTCTGTGGTGCTTCTCTGGGCCTCATCACTCTTCAGGCCTAAGCCCCCGGCCACCCTGCCCCTTGGGGACTCCTGGGCACAGCAAGGTGGGGAATCAGGCTTCACCAGGCAGGAGGTGGGGTCCTGTCTTCCATGAGAAGCTCTTGCCTTGGTCTGGCCTGCTGCCTACCCCTGCACCCAGCATCCAGGCCTGTGTCCAAATGTGCTGCGTGGAGGAGTCTCACCGCCAAGCCTAGAGCCAATGTGGGCCCCTCCTCCTCTTTCTGTCCTTCCCCGTCCCACTGTAGAGCCCAGCACTCAGTCTGCAGCTCTTGACCTGATCCCTACCGCTGTCCCTCAGAACACGGCTTCCCCTGTGCCCAGGGGAGATTCTCCTCACAGGGGTGTCATTGGGGGCCATGGAGCACTACTGTGGCCAGTCTGGGGTCTCTGCCAGGCCCACGGCTGACCTAGCCCCTTGCCTAATGATGTCCTAAGCCGGTGCTGAATAAGCTGAGGCCTGGCTTGAGACCGGCTGCACCGGGAAGTTTGGTCCACATGTGGGGGAAGAAATGATCTGATCTCAAAGCAGTGAGAAGGCTCCCCAAAAGCCCAGAGCACAGGCAGCAGGGGAAGGAAGCAGCTAGTGGAGCCTGGACAGGCTGCATGACTGCCCTCACGGTGCAGTCAGGTCAGCAGCCCGTGAGCCACCTGCTGCTGGCTTTCTGCCACACAGGCTCCGGCAGGCAGGGCTGGAGGCACGCGGGCCTCTCCCGAGAATGCTGTGTCTAGGGGTAAAGACGTGGCCACGCTCTCCAGCAGTCACCTGCTGAGGCAGACTCTCAAGGCCAAGACAGGCGGGCAGAGCCCCTTCCCCTGGGAACTATTTAGCCACAGGACTAGAGGGAAAGGTGTGGCGCTTGGCCCCCAACTGCTTGTCCATCTCCCTTTCTCCCCAGCACTCAGAGAACCACCGTCATGTCACATGAGTCAGAACATTAAAGTTCATTAAAAGACACAACCTGCTCACGCCTGTAAGAAAACCTTTTATCTCTTGGAGTTCCTGTTAGCACCAGCTTGTGCCCCTTCCCCTCTGGGCCTCAGTGTGGGGAGAGGGACAGCCTATCAGGTGGGGTATGACCCACACCCGATCTCTCCTTCCCATTCTGAGTGCACCAGCTCTCAGAATGCGCCTGGGGAGGGGGTGATGCACCACAGCCTCTCCCTTCCCCGGACAGATCCTGGTGATCAGGAGGGGACAAGCAACCATGCAGGGTCTCTGCATCCCAAGCCAGCAACAGCCACTGAATTGGGCCCAGCAGATGTTTCCTTCTGGGAAGGGAGGGTCCTGAGCTTTTACCAGCTGAGGCCATGGCAACAGGTGTCCAGGAGCGTCCCGCCCCTTCAGGGCACACCCACCCACATCCACTCCCTGTTCTTCTGGGGAAGGGGTATGATCAGCTGGAGCAGCGTGCTGGTCTCCACCGGCTGGAGGGGCTGGATCCCAGCAGCCCTGTGAGCCTGGACCGCAGAGGCCTCCCCGTTTGACTGCTGTTCACCGCTGTGCACCACGGTCGTGCCGGCCGAGCAGAGGGGCCCCACCTGTCACGGCTTACAGCGCTTGCCCTGACCCTCAGACGCGGCCGGGACGGCCCGCTTGTTGCGGTGGTGGGGGAAGGTGGGCATGAGCTCCGGCTCACAGGCTGCGGGGAGGAGTGCATTTGGGTCTGAGAACCCCACTGTGCATCTGTGATGAGGCCTAGGGTCCCCTTTCCCTCCACTCCCCTCAGGGAACAGTCTCTGTGGCCAAATAGCACCCACATGGGCCTCAGCACACAGCCCCTGCCCGCCCAGGGTCTGCCGCACCACCCCTCAGGGGCTCGAGGAGCCGAGTGAGGCTGTGCCCCAATACACACACCCCAGACAGAAAGGGCCACAAGAGAAGCCCCTGTGGGGATCAGTGGAGGTCGGGGGCTGTGTGGGAGACTCACGCAGGGGCTTCTCCTTGAAGTACGAGCTCTCCAAGCCATCGCTGGCCGTTGCCCTGGAGAGAAGGCCTCCATGTCAACAGAACCGCGGCTGCCACTGAGGCTGGTTTCCCTCATACCCACCCAGCTCCGCAGCCTCTGGCATAAAAGGCAAGTGGCCAGCAGGGGTCTGGGGCCCAGAAACAGATGAGAAACCCAGAACGGACTCCATGACCTGGGTGGGCAGGGACCACCCGAACTGGGGGCCTAGTCCTCCATGTCTGTGTGTTTGTGTCTGGGGAGGGGCATCTCTGTGGCAGCACGGCCGGAGTTCTGAAAACCCCTCCCGAGGGCTCGAGGTGGAGGGGTCCCCATTCCTAACCACAGGTCAGGTCAGCACCTTTTCTTGGGGTCGTACATGAAGAGGAAGTTGAGAAGGCGCAGGCCAGCCTCTGAGAGCCACGGGAACTTGTGTTTGAGGTTGTTGTATGGCTGCTTCCTCAGGCTGTACTGACCCACCAGTGGCAGCCTGGAAAACCCCTGCAGGGACCAGGAGCTGAGCATGGGGCTGACCCGGGCAGGGGGGCGGGTGAGAGCAGAGGCCAGGCACTCACTGGCCAGATGTTCTCACTGGGCGTGCCCAGCAGCTGCACAATCAGGTCCACCTGGTGGATCTCGGACGTGCCGGGGAGAAGGGGCTTGTGGGCCAGCAGCTCGGCCAGGATGCAGCCCATGGCCCTGCAGAGGACAGCAGGCCTTACCTCATGCACCTCTACTGAGGCCAAGGGCTGGGTCAGGACCGGGTGGAGCTTGGGAGGAGGTCACGATGGGACGCAACCCCGTCCCAAATGGCCCCTCTGGGCGACCATGAGGGCAGGGCCTTTCTTCTGTGGAAGCTACGTTCTCTTGCTTCCTCTTGGGATCCCAGGCTTCAGCCTTCCCCCTCCTCTGGACGCTGGGAGGCTGGCAAAGACCCCAGCCCTGCCCCTGCCAGCGCCCACGGGACCCGCCCCAGTCCATCCCCCAGGCCCCGGGAGACACGTTCACATCTCACCACATGTCGATGCTGGTGGTCTGCGTGGTGGTTCCCAAAAGCAGTTCGGGGGCTCGGTACCTGCAAACACAAGCACTCCCCCTTGTCCCCTGCAGTCAAGCCTGGGCCTCCACCAGCCTTCCTGACAGCCCGAGGCAGCCGGGGCTCCGGACGGCCAACCCCAGCTCAGACCGCCTCATCCTCTCAGCCCACTAATGGGGGCGACGCGCCCGGTACCAACAGCTTTGCTGGGCGGCTCCTCCGGGTCTACGTCAGCCCAGTGCGGGGGCAGAGCTGGCTGCCGCATGGTGCGAGACAGAGGGCTTCAACACTCTATTGTTAACGACAACCCCGGTCTGTGCTTCTTAAAAGCACGTGAGAAAAAACAACAGTTAGCTGCGCAAACCCCCCCATTCCAGAGACAGAAGCCGGACAGGGCTCAGAACCAGGCAGGGCCCTCCCACTCTGCCACGATGTCGTGTCCCCCCGAGAGCCCCGCTGTCTCGGGAAGTTGTCCTCAACCCAGCTTGAGTGTGGGCGGCCGTCTGAGGCTCCACAGCCCTCAGGATCCTTGTGCTGCTTCAGCACAATCACCCCCAAAACTGCCTCCACCACACACGCTCATCCTGAGGGACTCACCAGAGCGTGACCACCTTGGGGGTCATCGGCTTCACTGGGATGCCATAGGCCCGGGCCAGGCCGAAATCCGCTGTGACAAAGGCAGAGAGGCAGGAAAGGCAGTGTCACCCGGCGGGATGGGGGGGGGATGGTGGCGTGTGCGCGCTAAGGAGCTTCCGTGTGCGAACCAGCTCTTTGCCCTCAGGGGACTGGCAAGCACTGGCCTGCTCCCCGCTCCAGGTGGCCTCCCACAGACCCCGGCCACAGCGCCGGCACCCAGCACCCACCTGTCTTCACACAGCCCTTATCGGTCATGAGTAAGTTGGACACCTTCAGGTCCCTGGGACAGAAACCGAACATCAGTGATCCCCAGGACACGGGCCCCACGGGCACCTGGGTTGTCACCATCACGGGCAGACTCAGAATATTGTCCTATACGTCCCCTGTTGGAATTTGGTAAACACGGGGACGGTGGGCACTTAAGGCCAACGTGCAGCTGGAGGACCAGCTCTCAGGACCTGTCTCGGGCCTGACACCCAGTCCTGTGCCCGTTCCCCACCCAGGGCTGTACGAACTGCCACAAGACGCAAGAAGCTGCTGCTTGCACGGTCCTGCCCTGAGCCTGGAAGGTCCCCTACTGTCCTGGTCTGTGTGACGAGACTCCAGGAGGGATCTGTCCACTGCAGGATTTCTCATAGCTTTGACTATGCACACATCGTCAGCTCCCCTGGGGGAAAGCAGGTGCTGTTTGGGCCTGGATCTTGCCCCAAGGAACATTTACAGAACTGCACTGAGGCCAGGTCATTTCCTCTCCAGGGGCCAGGACTGGCAGTCTCCCTTCCCATGGGTCACAAACCTGCCCTCCAGACAAACGTCCCTTCAGGCCCCACCCTCCTCAGACTCCTGCCTTCCTCCCCACCTGGGGCCCCTCCTACCTGTGGATGATGAAGTTCTGATGCAGGTACTGGAGGCCTCGGAGCACTTGCAGCACAATGCACTTGACCTACTCAAAAAGCAGGAGGCATCAGTTAAATGTGCCACAGGGTAGCTGGGACGATGCCTCCACTCCAGGCCCTCCGGCCTCACACCTGGGCCTCAGAGAAGGGAGTCGGCATGTTCTCCAGAAGGCTGGCCAGGTCTTGCTCACAATAACCCATCACCAGAAAGATGCTGCAAGAAAAGGGGAAGACACAGAGCACCTCGCACATCCTCCCAGGCAGGCCAAAGGGGTTGCAGGAGGCATGAATCTCGTGTGGATGGCGCACAGGGAGGAGACGGGCAGGGCAGGCTCGGCAGGGCCCAGTGCAGAGGACCAGCAGACCGCCTACCTTTCCAGGTGGTTCCCCACAACCACTTCCTTCAGCTCCACGATATTCGGATGGCGAAGGCGCAGGAGCAGGGTGATCTCTCGAAGGCTGCTGATGGGGACCCCTGCAGCCAGAGAGCCTCCTCAGTGAGCTGCGCCCCTACCCGAGCAGGGCTCTGCCCACAACCTCAGAGACAATCAAGACCACCTGAACATGAACCTTTAACTCTTCCTTCAGGCAGTCAAGTGAGACAGCATCCCTCTGTACTGACCACTCAACAGGACACGGGTCCACACGGAGCCCAGCAAGGCCCTGCCAGCAGAGGCAGCCAGGACGGTGCTGGGGGGTAGAAATCAGGGGTGTGTGGAGCACAGGGGCTGCCAGCCCGACCTGAGGCAGGGAGGGCAGGGTGGAGGGGTGAGGGCAGAGACAGAAGGTAGGGCCGCCACCACACGGAGGGAGAAGGCGAGCTGCAGGGGAGCTAAGGCCTGGAATACAGGGGTGAGGGCAAGGGGCCGGGGAAGGACAGGAGAGGCAAGGCCAGCCTACGGCCTCCCAGAAACAGGACCCCTTTAACCCTAACGTCGTGGCTCTCAAAATGAGGTGCTCAGGCCAGAGGTCGGCCTCGGAGAACTGGCGCCTTTCTGCCCCTCCCACGCGGGCTCACCATCCTTCTCCTTGTCCATCCGAACCTTCTTCAGGGCAACGATCTCGTCCGTCTGGGTGTCCCGGGCCCGATCTGGAACGGAAGCTCACCCATGATGAAATCTTACTTGATCCCGCACCACACACCCTTAAGCCACACAGGGGCCTCGTTGGGAACTCTGGGGGTTCCCCATTCTCTTCTTCTTGGTAACTGCATGCCCAGGGACACTAGGTCCAACTGTGCAAGCCGCACTGCCAGCCCCAGTACACACATGCTCTCTGTGGAGTCCTCTCCCCTCAGCTGGGTACAGCTGGGTACAGGGTGCTAGTTCCAAGGAGCTTCCTCCAAGTTTTCCTCCTTAGAGTCAGGATGGAGGTCACCACTTTGCCTTCTGTCTGCTACGTTCAAGCAGCAAATAAGATACTTTATCTAGGAAAAAATGCTTATTTTGTCCAAAGGGGGCTCTTCAAGGCACCCACGTGCGAAGCTTCCAAACCCTTATCAGTGTGCTGCACACCAGCCTCCCCGCGGCTTCATGCCGCCGCCCCCGCTGCTTTTGGAAGCTCTAGGTCCTGCTGTAACAGCCCCCTCCACTTGCAGCCACACCGGGAATCGGAGGCTGGCACCGGTGACCGTTACACCACGGGTTAGAGCTCCCCGCACAACTTCGGCCATGTGATGAGCGTTTACTTGCTTCTAGCCCTAACACCGCTCCTGCTGGGACAGTCCCCTGCGCCCAAGGACGCCCATCTTGGCCACTTACACACAATGCCATAGGTGCCTTCCCCGATGCGGTTCAGCTTCTCAAACTCCTTCACGCTCCGACACCGTCCCAGCTGAAAGACAGAGGGGCCGGCAGGGCAGGGCTTGGGCAGCTAAAGGAACAACTAGAGGAGGATACTCAACACTTAACCCTAACCGAGGCGCTCACTCGTGTTCTGCTCACCAAACGAGGAGAGCCACACGCTTGGGCATTCAGGTCAGAAAAGAGCAAAGATGCTACTCGGCCGCAGACACCCGGCAGGCTCCACCGCAGACAGCCTTCTCCCTTCCAATCCCACGGTCCAGAGTATGCTGTCCACAAACGACAACCACTGGCCACATCTGGCTAGTAAGAATTAACAGTAAAATTTCATTTCCTCAGCTGCCATGTGTGTCGTGCTCCTCGGTGCCACATGGCTCATGGTAACCATCCTGGACAAGTCAGAAAGCAACATTTCTTCTTCTTTTTTTTCTAAGTAGGGTCCACAGCCAACGTAGGGCTTTAATTCACAACCCCCCCAAGATCAAGAGTCCACAGAAAGAAACATTTCCACCGTCAGAAAAAACTGAGCAGCACCAGTCTGAATTATGCTCCAGAGATGGACAAAGCTTCCACCAAACACAGTGGAAACGCTTCTGTGGCAGAGACTAACTGACCCCAACACCCAACAGTACTTCTTCCTCTGAGTTAGGGAACAGCCCGGGGGCACGTGGCTACCCAGCCGGTGGCTGTATTTCCCACCATTGTATTTTGCAGCTAGGCAAGTCCGTTTCAGTCCACTTTGGCCATCGGGATGTGAGCAGAGAGGACAAGGGCTTCAAGGAAGGGACTTCCTGATCAAAGGAAGTTGGCCGCCCACTCCTTTCCATCTCGGAAGCAGGTGGGATTTGGACCAAGTGCAGGTAGATCTACAAGACAGATAGCGAGTGCCTGGCCCTACCTTGTGGAAAATAGCTCTCTCTCCCTGGATGTTAGGGGAGAGAAAAATGGGAGAATTCTGAGCCAGCTCCAGGCCAGCACAGAGCCTGAATACTCAGGGCGCCTGGGGGGCTCCGTTGGTGAAGCATCTGCCTTCAGCTCAGGTCCTGATCCCAGGGTTCTGGGATCGAGCCCCACATCGGGCTTCCTGTTCAGTGGGGAGCCTGCTTCTCCTTCTGCCCCTGCCCCGCCCCTGCTCATGGTCCACCCGGCCCAAATTAAAATCTTTTAAAAAAAAGGCTGGACGCTTGACTGACTGAGCCACCCAGGCTCCCCTCAAGCCCACACTCGAGCCACTGCTTCTGGGGCTGCACTCCTAGCAGAAGGCCCGTATGCTAACACGCCTGCGTGACGAGGGACTCTTGCCTACGGACTGGACAGGCATGTCCCCTTGGCTAGAAGCGCATGCAGCAAAGCTCCCATTCCCGCAGCCCCTCTGGCCTTCTCCGCCATCAGCCTCCATCTCATTCCGTCCTACCACTCGGCGGACAGGTCGGAACCACCGGCACCGAGCGCCTTCCACAGGGGGCTTCGGGCTCCTCTTCCCCAGTTCTTCCTCACATTCTCTCCTGGAGGACTCCTGGCGGGGCCGAGTCGCGCTGTTTCTCATCTCTGTGGCGCTGCCCCGACATTCCAGGTGGGCACGCCAGGCTTCCCTGTCTCTCTGCACGTCAGAATCCTAGTCCCACGGACCAGCCCAGCAGAACGTCCTGCAAGCTGCCCCCAAGCTGGACACAATTCTTCCTCTGAAGTGCTGCTATTTCCGCAGACCGAAGCGCCACGCGGGGGTGCTCCTCTGGGTGTCTGGGCTCCCATCACACCCGGCGGTCCTGGGAATGCAGCGGGCACCTGCTGCGTGTTGGGGGATGCACCATGGCCCGAAGACCGCCACTGAGCGTTCGTGACCCTGACCGGCCTCTCAGAGTGCCGGGTACAGCCCGGCCCAGCCCCCAGAGCTCCAACGACGACTCCATACCCCCAAGCTTCACTCTCCCCGCCCTGTAACCGCCGCTGACCGGACCACACGACAGGGCCGTATGCAGAGGCCTGTCCACTAGCCACTTTGCCTTCCGTCTGCTACGTTCAAGCAGCAAATAAGATACTTTATCTAGGAAAAAATGCTTATTTTGTCCAAAGGGGGCTCTTCAAGGCACCCACGTGCGAAGCTTCCAAACCCTTATCAGTGTGCTGCACACCAGCCTCCCCGCGGCTTCATGCCGCCGCCCCCGCTGCTTTTGGAAGCTCTAGGTCCTGCTGTAACAGCCCCCTCCACTTGCAGCCACACCGGGAATCGGAGGCTGGCACCGGTGACCGTTACACCACGGGTTAGAGCTCCCCGCACAACTTCGGCCATGTGATGAGCGTTTACTTGCTTCTAGCCCTAACACCGCTCCTGCTGGGACAGTCCCCTGCGCCACGGAAGCGGCCGGCTCCCAGGCGGGGCGCGGCCCGGCCCATTCACAGCGCACCAGGAGAGCAGGCGGCCAAGTCGACCCCCGACCCCCGACCCAACCCCCCAGAGCCCAGAGCCCGCTCTTCACAGGCAGCTGGCCACGGGACAGCCCCGGGGTCTGCCCCCAGCCCCGGCCCTCGGCCCCCCAGTCCCGCAGCCCCAGAGCCCCTCAGCATTGGAGCCCCCCAGCCCCGGAGCCCCATCAGCCCCGCCGCCGGGCCCCGCGCCGGCCGCCAGGAGCTCTGGGACGCTCGTTCCCGCCCGCGTCGGAAACCTCCACGCTTGAGCGCGACACTCAGGAGCCCCAGGGAGTTCCAGGCCCGCCCTGCCGCCGGCAGAGCGCCCCGAGCGGCCCCCGACGCACCCTGTGCTCCGGAGGCACCGTGAAGAAGCCCTCCTTGCGGATACACTTCAGACGGATCTGCTCCGACTCGGACTCCGCGTCCCCCATGCCGAGCGCCGCCGCCCCCCGCCGCCCTGGTGCGCAGGCGCGGACGGGATTCTCCGGCGCAGGCGTGTGACGCACTTCCGGGGCGTTCCCCGGGCGACGGTTACCGGGGACCCGTCTGAAGACCCCGGAGGGCCTCCGTGCTGGCGGGCCGCTCGCGCTCCCGAGGCTCCCGCCTCGTCTCGGTCTTCGGCGCGGGCGCGTGAGGCGGCTGGCTGCGGAGGAACGGCCGCCGGAGGAGGAGGCCGGTGGCCGAGGGCGGCCGGGACTCCGCGCTCCGGGCTGGTGCGGGTGGAGCGCCTGCGGGGCCCAGTCGGGCGCGGGCCTCGCGTCCCCGCCGCAGGCTGGCGGACGAGGTGGGCGATGCTGGAGGCCGGGCGCGGGGAGGGGCGGGCGAGGCGCGGGCGCGGCGCTAACCCGGGAGGAGCTGGGCGGCGGCTGGGCGTACGTGGCAGCGGAGAAATCAGTCCGTGGAGTCACCGGTGTTGACTCGAAGTGTCGTAGCCCCTTCCTTCCAGCGCTCTTCGGATTCGCGCGCGAGCCCAGCTCCGGCTAACCACCGGAGCAGAGTCCGCGACGTTCGCACGGTGTCGGCTCGCGGTGCTCGGGACGGCGGCTGCGGGCCGCGCCGACCCGGCGGAGTCCGATCTCGTCGGTGCGGGCTTCATCTTCCCGCACAGCGTTCGGCTGCGGCTCGGGACCGGGGAACGTGTCGCGTAAGTACACACGGTGGGGCTGGGAATGGGCCACTGAACACTGCCAAGAGGGAACGCGCATTTCCGACTGGCTGCGGACCGTCGGAGGAACGACGGGCACACACTGGTTCCAGACGGGAGGCCTCGGACCGGATTCCCCCCAGCCACTCCGTGAGCTGCTGGTGAGGGTGGAAGGCCAGCAGGGGTCCCGGAAAGGCCCCTCACTGGCGGGTGGGAGCCACAACCCCAGGAGGCTGTCAGCTCAACGCCCCTCCTCCCACAGCAGCTCTCACAAGGCCACGGCGGAAGTTCTAAGTGCCAGGTCCGACCCCTGCCCCAAGTCCACATTCTTCGTCTGGATCGTTCAATACTCTGGGTCACCTTAGAGTCGGGGTAGGAGCCCTTGGGCCTCTCCTGGTGACTGCACTTCGCTCTTCTGGGACTTGATGCCTTGAAAGTGAGTCCCCAGAGTCCAGCCTTTTTTCCAAGTACAGGGGACATTTCACTCGCTGTAACCGCAGAGTCCTTGCGCCACGCCCTTCAGAAGTGGACAGGAAGGGTTTTAATTGCCCAGCGAGAGAGAGAGATGCTGCCTGCCGCTGGTTCATCGCCCTGCATAGCCAGTGACAGAGGTCTACTAATTCATGTATCACCACAAAGTTCGGTCTCTGAGCCAGAGTCCCTCTTGCCCTCTGCCAAGCTGCCAGCAGCTCTGGGGAAGGTAAGACCAAGTTAGTCACTGAGAGGAATCTCATTTAGGGAAGGGGCAACTGCAGCTTCCCAAAGGGCAGGATGGCCCTTCTGCCATCGTGGCTGAGACTCAGAGCACAGTGAGCAATGCCAGCTACTCAGTGCTCGTTTATTCTCGGAAACGATAGGCATCTACGGTACTGGGGTTTCTGTGCCGGTAGTAGGGCGTCCATTCAACCTGCTCCTTAATGGTTCTCTGCTCGTCGCTTCCGATGGAACTGTAGCTGGTCAGAGTCTCTCTTGAGGCTCTAGTGATGATGATCTGTGGAATGGCAACTTTCTTCTTGCTCGCCTTTACCTTTCCATCAGGGTTCTCTAGAAGGAAGAAAACATCCAGGTATTTAACGTGTCTGTGGAAAAGCTCTTCTACAAGGCGGACAATGCCTATGTTAGGGCCAAAGCAAAAGAATTCAATGTCTGGTTCAGGAAAAGGAGGGCAAGGTCGAAAGCAGCCCGAACAGTGAGTGAGTGTTCCGGAGCTCTAACCAGCAGACACCTCAGGCGTGAGGGTAGAGAATACTAGACACTCTCTTTCAGGGAATAGAAGGGAGACACACTTCCACCATCCACTGTGGAGAGACCGAGCTGCCAGCCAGCTTCTGGGACAGACAAGGAAGGGGACAGAGAGAGAAAAGAAGCAGCAGGGTCTGCCCCAGAGGTGAAGGTTCGGATACAGTTTCCAAAGGATTCTAAATCTGGTTAGAAATAAAACAAAACCAAAAAAACCACCTCTCTGTACAGAACCTTATCAATGAATGCGGAATAATTAACGTTTCTCCTTTAAAAAAAAAAAAAAAAATTTATTTATTTATTTATTTTTTAAAAGATTTTATTTATTTGACAGGCAGAGATCACAAGTAGGCAGAGAGGCAGGCAGAGAGAGAGGGGGAAGCAGGCTCCCTGCTGAGCAGAGAGCCCGATTGGGGCTCGATCCCAGGACCCTGAGATCATGACCTGAGCCGAAGGCAGAGGCTTTAACCCACTGAGCCACCCAGGCACCCCACATTTATTTATTTTAGAGAGCAAGTGTGAGCAGAGGGAGAGGGAGGGAATTCTCAAGCAGACTCCCTGCAGAGCACAGAGCCCAACATGGGGTCAATCCCATGACCCTAAGATCACAACCTGAGCTGAAACCAAGCGTCAGATGCTCAGCTGACTTAGCCACCCAGGTGCCCCAAGAAGTAACATTTCTGGAATCAGCCACAACATTTTCTTAAACTTAAGCTTACAAGGATTGCATAGGACTTGTGAAATGTCAAGTTTGTCAAAAGTTACAAAATACCGAAGCAGAAGTGCCTTCACGCCTTCCCTGCTGCATCTCCCAGCCACCCCTCGACAGGGCTCCAGGTTGGAGGCTCAGGCCTCTGTTAAAGCCCAACAGAGAGTGCTCTCTGCACAGGTGTGTTCAGGTAGAGTTCGAGTAGTCACACTATCACACAACTGTTCCAAAAATGCTACCATGCTGATCCTGTTGCTTTTCACTGTGCATTGTGCCCCACTTCAAATGCCTGGTGAACTCGGCCGCCTGGGGTCCGATGCTTCGGCCGCCTGGGGTGCAGTTCTTGGTCAGACATCATGGTGAGCCTAGAATAAGGACTGTGAATACCAAGCCACAACGCTTCCTGAAGTAGGGCCTCTTATGAGCTCTGTTTTGCAGATGAAGGAACTGAGCACTGAGAGGTCATGTGCTCAAGGCAGCTGGTAGAGGGAGATGCCAGGGCGGGAACTCTGTCCGTCTTCATGGCCGCACCCCCAGCTTTGATTGTTTTAACTCCCAGTGAATGGCCCATGGCATGTACTAGGCACTGAGAGTGTCCTTTTTATTTTTATAAGTCAGTCAAAACCTGCATTTCATATTTTGCATTTAAATTGGGGGTTTCATTTTTTATATTAACTTACACATTCTTTTATATATTAAGACTAAAAAGCAACAAATACTTGATTTAAAACATAACACACAAGCAAAAATTGCATATGGAAGGATTCTTTTCCTTCCTTCTTTCCGGTGAAAAAAGGGGTTCCCCGCACCAAACCTATAAAAACTGTTAACAGTTTTACTCTCTCTCTTTAATTTTTGGATTCATGTAGAATTCAAGTAAAGACTGAGGCAAAAATACTAAGTTGTTTTCTTGGTTGTCGAGTCAGTTATTCCAGCATCACAGAGTGAAGAAGGTTCTGTCTGTCTGCCAGGTCTTCCATGCGGTGCCTTTATCATGAACACAGCCCACACGTGAATGTGGGACACGGCACGTCCACCTCTGCTCTCGCTATAGTGACGTTTTCACATCAGCCCTTCTCACACCTCCCATTTCCCGGGTTCCTGATGTTTTTACATTTTTATTCTCCTGGGTAAACTTGAGAATAATTTCCTCCGGTTCCCAAAAAGACCTGTGGTGTTTGAGTGTGGTCACTGATTCCATAGATTGAGAACTAACATGTTTACATTTTGAGGTTCTCTAGTTCAAAACAAGACTTCTTTAATGTTAGAGTTTTAAGACTTCATTTGGGAACAACTATTTTTTTAGGGTTCTTGAGATGTATTACGTCTACTAATTTTCAGTTACTGCTGAACAAATCACTGCAAACGTAGTGGCTGCCTTAGAACAGCACATCCATTTATCATTCAAGTTTCTGTTGGTCCAAAGTCCAGCTACAATCCTGCCGTCAGCCAGGCAGCACCCTCGTCTGGACCTGGGGCCTTAATAGCTCATTCAGGTTGCTAGGTAGAAGTCATTTCTTTGTGAGTGAAGGACTAAAGTCCCTACTTTGTTGCTGACTATTGGCAGGGGGTTGCTCACAGCTCTTTTTATATCAAGACAACTTAAAAAATTGTTTTTAAATTGAAATAATACCTGAGCAGGGACCCTGACATGGCGCTCAATCCCAGGACCCCGGGATCGTGACCTGAGCCGAAGGCAGACACTTAACCGGCTTAGACACTCAGGCACACCCCACTTTTACCTTTAAAAAAAAAAAAAAAGATTTACTTATTTGAGAGGGAGGGAGCAAGGGCGCACCAGTGGGCAGAGGGAAAGGGAGAGAGTCCTCAGGCAGATTCCCTATTGAGCACGGAGCCCTACTTGAGGCTCCATCCCAGGACCCTGAGATCACTACCCAAGCTGATATCGTCAGATGCTTAATTGAGCCACCCAGGTACCACTGCACTTTTACCTTTTTTTAAAAGGTTTCTCCAGGGGTGCCTGGGTGGCTCAGTCATTAAGCCCCACATCAGGCTCCTTGCTCAGCGGGGAGTCTGCTTCTCCCTCTCCCTCTCCCTCTGCTTGTGTTCCCTCTCTCGCTGTGTCCATCAAATAAATAAAAGTCTTAAAAATAAATTAAGAAAAAGGTAAAAGGCTTCTCCAGTTAAGTCCAGCTCACCCCGGATAAACTTCATTTTGATTAATTCAGAACCAACGGATCACTGACCACATCACAGGAGTGACATCCTGTCTCCTTCACAGGCTCTGCCTGCATTCAGGTGGGAAGGGGATCATACAGGGCTTGTTCACTGGGGTGGGGATCTTGGAATCTTCTCTCCCATATCAGTGGACGTCTTTAAGGAAATTGGTATTTCCACCAATAGTATGTCAGGGCACTTGATCTGTTGTGTGGTATACTTTGACTCCTGTTTGCAAATACTTTTTGACTTTACCATTTGTTTATAGAGGGTTTGGAGAGATGTTTTACTTCTTAATGTAGTCAAGTCCTTGAAATATATCTTTGCAATATCTTTACTTGAAGCTTAGAAGGATGGTCCCTACTGAGGACACATACGAAAATATATCCTTTTGCAGTCACTTTTTTTTTTTTTTTAGACTTTATTTGACAGAGATGACAAGTAGGCAGAGGCAGGCAGAGAGTCAGCAGGGAAGTAAGCTCCCTGCCAAGCAGAAAGCCTGATGTGGGGCTCAGTCCCAGGACCCCAGGATCATGACCTGAGCCGAAGGCAAAGGCTTTAACCCACTGAGCCACCTAAGCGCCCTTGCGGTCACTTTTTAAAAAACATTTTATGTATGTATTTGAGAGTGACAAACCAGGAGCAGAGGGAGAAGCAGACTCCCTGCTGAGCAGGGAGCCCAAAATGGGGCTCAGTCCCAGGACCCTGGGATCATGACCTGAGCTGAAGTCAGATGCATAACTGACTGAGCCACCCACGCACCCCGCATTGATCTAGTACTATACTGGAACTACATTAATTATCATAAATTTTTAAAAAAGCTTTTTAAAAGATTTTAAAAAAAGATTTTAAGTAACCTCTATCTTCAACGTGGGGTTCAAACTCACAACCCTGAGACCAAGAGTCACACTACAAACTGAAGCAGCCAGGCGCCCCAATTTTGATACATTTTTAAACTTTTAATTTTGAAGTTATAAATTCATAGGAAGTTGCAAAAGTACAGAGAAGTCCCCATAGACCCTCACCCAGTTTGGCTAGCGGTCCCAATGGTAACCTCTTCTGTAACTACAGGACAATGAAACAAGACACTGATTACGGCACAAGGTGTGTTCTATGCCATTTTATTCCATATAAACTTCACAAAGATCAAGATACAGAACTGTTTGATCATTACAAAGACCCCCTGTCCCTATACCTTGAGAGCAACACCCACCCCCTGCAGCTCCCCACTGCCTGCCTTCACTAACCCCAAGCATGAGACCTTTTGAACTTGGCTTTTTTCACTCAGTATGTTTCTAGTAGCTGATAAACAAATATCCCACAAGTTTCTCTTCTTTTTCAAAAAATTATTGCAAATAAGCACACTCTACTCTTAAAGCATGGAAATACTCAGACAACGTGAAAACAGAACAGTGTCGGGAGTATGCACGCGTGTCACTCGGCTTTGACTGACATTCTGTCACCTTGTTTTGTCTGTCTCAGATTTGCAAGCAAATCTCAGACATAATTTTAGCCATAAATAATGCAATATCGATCTCTATCAAATAAGGATTGAGCATCACAAGACCCTTGTTACATCTAAGAAAACTACCGTTGATTCCTTATTATCTAATACCCAATTTGGTTATCTCAAGAATGACTTAGCCCAGGCCCACACTATATTTGGTACCTAGGTCACTCATCTCCTTGTACAGCTCTCTCTGCTATGGACTGAATGTTTGTATGCCCCCAAAAGTCACGTGTTGAAGGCCTTGTCCCCAGTGGGATGGTATCTGGAGGTGGGGCCTTTGAGAGGTGATCAGGCTGAGTTGAGTTCGTGAGGCTAGAGCCCCGGTGATGGGATCAGTGTCCTGACAGTAGGAGGAAGAGACCGTGATCCCTCTCTTCAGGGCAAGAAGGGAGCATCTCAGAAAACCAAATCATCGTACCCAGGGTATGGGGTCCTCAGTCCTTAGGGTTTTAACAAATAAATGTCTGTTGTTGAAGCTACCCCTATTTTGTTATAGCACCCTCCTTTTTTTATGCCATTTTTTCTTTTTTAATTTTTTAGAGGACAGGAAGGGGCAGAGGGAGAGAGAGAATCTTTTTTATTTAAGGTTTTATTTATTTATTTGAAAGAGATCACAAGCAGGCAGGGAGGCAGGCAGAGAGAGGAGGAAGCAGGCTCCCTGCTTAGCAGAGAGCCCGATGCGGGGCTCAGTCCCAGGACCCTGGGATCATGACCTGAGCCGAAGGCAGAGACTTAACCCACTGAGCCACCCAGGCGCCCTGGGATAGAGAGAATCTTAAGCAGACTCCACACCCAACACTGAGCCCAACACAGGGCTCGATCTCAGAACCCTGAGTTCATGACCTGAACTGAAATCAAGAGTCAGACGCTCAACAGACTGAGCCACCCCTGCACCATGATGTCATTTATTTGTAGAAAAATTAGGGTCTTTTTTTTTTTAAAGATTTTATTTATTTGACAGAGAGACAGTGAGAGAGGCAACACAAGCAGGGGGAGTTAGAGAGGGAGAAGCAGGCTTCCTGCTGAGCAGGGAGCTTGATGCGGGGCTCAATCCCGGGACCCTGGGATCATGACCTGAGCCAAAGGCAGATGCTTAATGACTTGAGCCACTCAGGCACCCCTCTTTTTTTTTTTTTTTAAATAGGATTTCTAGTATTTTGGAACTGGCTGATTGCAGATTTGTGGTGTATTAATCTCTTTACTGTCTGTATACGGACTTCGTAATGCAGTATTTTAAGTATATAGATAAGCAGCAAGACAAGATGCTATGCCCCCATCACAGGGCTCCCACAGTTAAAACCCACAATCAGACCTCATCTCTGCCCCAGCACTTACCCTCTGCTAGTTACTACTGTTGTATGACAACTTACCCCAAACTTTCTTAGCTTAAAACAATGATTTTATTTTCTCATAATTTTAAGGGTCAGGAATTCAGAACAGGTTTGACCTGGCAGCTATCACTTGTGGTTCCCAGATGGCTACAGCTGAATGTTGTCCGGGGCCGCAGTCCTCTGGAGGCTCCACTGCGCTGGACGTGCAGGACGGCCGCTCAGAGGGCGGTCACTGATGGTGCTGCTATGTGCTGGCGCGCAGCTCAGCTGGGAAGACTCAAAGGCCAGGGGCTAGCATCACCTACAGGTTTGCTCACTCCCAAGTCTGGCCCTTGGGCTGGAGGGCACTTCGTGACCAGGACTGCTGACGGCAGCACCTGCACGCGGCCCCCCCAGGTGGCTGAGCTGCTTGAGAGCATGACGTGGCACCTCGGGGCTCCAAGCACCAGCCTGGGTTCCAGTGAGCAAGGCAGGACTGCGTTACCGGTCATGGCCCAGCCTCAGAAACCTCTGTTACCACATTCTCCTGGTTACAAGAAAATGTCAAGCTTGCAGAGTTTTAAGGAGAGAGAATACAGACTCCCCCAGGGGGGCGGAGCATCAGGGGCGCCGGCAGAACAGGAGGGACAGGATGCGTTGCGGCCGCCTTGGCCGCGCTGCACTCAGTCACTGTGCAACAAGTCGCAGATACCATCTCCGTCGGCCGCATCAGGGCTCGGTCCATTCCATGCTTTCTGAGGCACAGTTCACACCAGAGAAAATGCACAGTTCTTAACGTGCACACCGGGGTGAGTTTCACAAATGTACGCATCTCTGTCATCACCCAAACAAGATGCATGATTTTCTCACTTTGCGGAGTCCTCCTGTCAGCCAGCCACCCCCTCCCTGACCCCAGCAAGAACTTTCTGATTTCTGTCCCGTGGTAGTAAGACTTACTCTTATTAATTAGGTAATAATGCACAGAAAATTTGACTGGACACAACTTTACATTTGTCTAAGGCTTCTGTGGTACTTGGTTAATTGAAGGAAACTCTGGCTTCCCAAAATCCTGCCTTTTCCAAACCTAATAGGGAAATTCTTCAGCTTTAAAACACACCTGGGAGAGAAGACGCCCTTGCCCTAGTTTAGATGTTCGACCCGGCAGACCATGCGTCTCTCTTCCCTTCTGACTGTCGGCTTGTGCTCCTTGCAAGGCCACTAAGACCAGCGACTCGCCTCATTCACGGAGTCTTTTCTGGGTTTACTCAGGCTCTTTGCAGCACATAATACCGTCGACTATTTTACCTTCTTTCTTTCTTTCTTTCTTTCTTTCTTTTTGAGACACTGTATCTTCTTTCTTTTTTAAGAGTTTTGTTGCATTATAATCTATGCTCCACCTGTTTAAAGCATACCACTCAATGATTCTTAGCAAACTTTCAGAGCTGGACACCATTGATCCGTTTTAAGAACATACCCATCACCTTCAGAAGCTCTCTTCTGCCCTTTTGTGGCTATTCTGTGTTCCCACCCTTAGTCCAGACTTCCCCTTATATACATCTGCCTTTTCTGGACGTCTCATGTAAATGGCACCACAATGTCTGTGGTCTTTCCATCTGGCTTCTTTCAGGGGAATGTTAGGATCTGGGAGCTTCTTCACGGTGCAGCGTGTGTCAGGGGCTTGCTCCGCGTCACTGCCGAGGCGTCTCCTCGCACGGAGAAAGGTCTTCACCTTCTTCCGTCCTCACTCTAGCTCCATGTCCAGCTTCTCTCCACCCTCTGAACTGAGGGTGTGACAGACACTGTTGGCGTCTCTCCCACCCCTGCCCACACCTGCCCTTGCTGACAGAGGTCCAGCCTCAGAATTTTCACCCTGGAGCCCATCCTAGCAATGCTGGGCAGGTGACATCCAGCAGGGGAAGGTTCTGCTCCCAAGAAAAATAGCCTCCCACGGACGGGACAGCTGTCTGGTCTACATGTGACACCTAGAGCCATCCAGCTCTCTGGGGACCGTAGGTACGGAGGGTGACAAAAGCATGCTCACACAGTCCTTGCCGTCTCTGCCCGCTGCTGAGCAAGCCACCCCGAGGGCCGTCCTCCGGCCCTTTCCTTGGGAAACACTCAAGCGCCCAGGGAAAGCCGCATCTTGTTGGCTGTTCGGTGGCTTCCGGCCAGAAGGCTCCTGAGAGACTGGTAGCATTCTCCCAACCTTCTCCCAGGACTCCCGCCCTTCCTGCGGTCTTCCACTCTTAGGCCAAGGTGAGTGCATCAGGACCGGAAGGCAAGCCTCGCTCCCCAGCCCAACACCCTCCTTGCAAATGGTTTCCTGCCCCTGAGGGCCTCACAGGTGCCTCAGTCTGAGCCTGCCCATGCCAGCTCCTCTCTCCCCGCCAGGCCAGCCTTTCTCCCAACATCAACCCATCAACTGACTGTCCGTTCTCAAGGTCAGTGACACTCACGGCCCTGGACCTCCCACATCTCATCCAACAGCAGGATCTGCTGGTTCTACATCCTGGATCCTTTTGGAATTCCTGCTGCCAGCGCCTCATTGGCTCCTGCTCCGTGGCAGCCCTGGGCCTGGGACAGGGCCCCTGCCACTGCCCCAACAGCCTCCACTCTGGCGAAGCCTTTTCCAAGGGACAAACCCCATCACACCTCCTCGTTTAAACGAGTTTAACAATTCCACGTCCACAACACCCGTGACAAAACGGAGCAAAGGCTGCTTATTCCGGCTGCGGCCTGTGGCCTCCCCCTCCCCGACATGCAAGGGTCTAGCACCCCGGGCCGTTAGCAGAGCGAGTGGATAAAGGGGAGAAACCTGCCCAGCCGTTTAACCGCTCTGCCCCCCGACGCCGCGGTCTCTGCATCCGCCGGCCGTCCGCGGCTGAACGCCCGACCGAAGCGGCCTTCCCGGGTTCCGCTGCGGAGCGCGGAGGGTCGGGAGTGCGCGGTGCGGCGGCGCGCCCCGCAGCCCCCGACGGCGCGCCCCGTCCCCCGAAGCTCGCACCCCGAGCGCGTCCCGGAACCCCGCGGGGAGCATCGCACCCCCCCGGCGGAATGGGGTGTCCGCGGGCTCCGGGCCCTGGGCATGTCCTACCTTCGACTTCCGATGAAGGCCGCGCTCCCTTGGCGGCCCCTTTCTTCCCCGGGGGGCTCTCCGCGGGCCGGGTCGGAGGCTTCTCGGGCTCCGGGGAGCGCCCGTCCGTCGACCTCTCCCTCGTCCTCGCGCCGGGAGAGCCGCGCGCCCGGGCCTCCTCGCCTGCAACGCACCACGGCCCGTCAGCCGCGGTCTCCCGCTCAGCTCGGGCTGCGGGTCGGCGCCCCGCCGCGGCCGGCTCGGGGCCCCGCGCGCTCCCGGCCGAGAAGGCCCCCGCGGCTCCCAGCCCCGCGCCGACGGCGGGCCCGCGCCCCTTTACCTCTCCTAGACTTGGGTTTGCTTTTGGAAAGTCCCATAGGGGAGCCCCCCGCCCCCGCCGGCCCCGCGCGGCCCGGCCCGCCGCCCGCCGCACCTCTGCCCGCCGCCCGCCGCCCGCCGCTCGCCTCACAGAGGCTCCCGCCCCCCAGCGGCGCGCGTCGCCACGGCAACGCCCCGCCCGCGGGATCCGCGCCGCTCTCGCGAGAGCCGCCGCCCGCCGGAAGTGGGCGGGACCCCGGAAGTTCCCGCGCGGCGGAGCGGGTCGGGGCGGTCGACGCGGCCCGGGGATCCCGTGCGCCCGTTCTCGGGCTGCCGCTGCCGAACCGGCCATGGACGGTAAGAGACCCCGGCCGCCAGGGGAGCGCGGGCCTCGGCCAGGGACCCCGGACCTCACCCCCTTCCCCGGGACTCCTCCGCGTCCGCCCCCAAACCTCCAGCTCCTGTACCGGCGAGCGGCGGCCTTTGAGGCCCGGGGATGTCGGGCCAGAGGGCGCCGGAAAAGGAGACGGCGGCGGCCCTGTCCCCGAGCACCGCCAGCCGAAGTGCGAGGCGCTCGGGCGAGCAGCCCCTACTGCGCGCCGGGCCCGGTTGCGCGTGTGGGGCGGGAGGCTGCCGCCCGCTTCTCCGGGCGGGGAGGCAGAGCCCCGGCTGCCTCGCCTCGGCTGCCTCGCCTCGGCCGCGCTCCGGGCACCAAGGGCCAGGAAGGACGGGTGGTCAGGTGAGGCCCTGCGCTTGCCGGAGTGCGTACGGGCTGGTGCGGAGAGATAAGGGGCCTTGGACCACGGCCTTATCACCCGTCGGTCGGGGAGGGGATGGACAGCTCCTCAGCCCCAGCGGGCGCTGGCCTTCCCTCGGCAGCCCCCAGCTCCCAGGGTGGCTTTCCTTTGGCCGGCTCACTTTCTTCCAGGGTCAGGTTTCGCCCTAAGAGCTCTTTGCTCCTGCGAGTCCATTCCTGGTGCTCGAGTACCGAGAAGGCCGAGGCAGGGAGGGGCCCGGAAGCCGGAGAGCCGGCCACACCTCGCCTGGCTTCCCTGCGGGCGGCACTCTGCCACCTGTGTCCAGTTAGCTCGGATTCCCAGATTCCACGGCGGCCTTGGCCTTGGCCTGGGCTGGCACAGGGCGTGAGACCCCCACCCCCCACCCCCGCCCCGCGCCAAGGCTCTCAGCTGGGGGCCTGGATTTGCGTTTGTGAACACTCCACTCCCTCTTTCTGGTTACAGATCTCGCATCTTCTCTGAACTAGTGTGGTCTAGCTCTTAGAGAAGGGGGACGGGGGCGCCTGAGCCCGATTTGATGGCTCAGACATGCCAGATGCCATGGAAGGTGGTCTCTGGCTGCGGGCCAGGTCTTTGATAGCACAGGAGTCACCCTCTTGCTACTTTTATCCATTTACTTTTGGGGACAAAAAGTATATAAAATAACAGATCGCCCAATACTGAGCTTTACTAAATTGGGAAAGAATCCCAAGGGCCTTTGTCAGGGTGACTTAATTTCAAACCCCTGCTCGAGTTTTCACTCTGGGCCACATGCTGTATCCATGACCAGTTTTGTTGGCACACTAATCCTTGAGGACAACCCCCGCCACCCTGGTATTACCTGTAAGGAGTCAGAGGTGAGAGAGCCTCTACATTTGCCCTTTGGCTGATGAGGGAGCAGAGCTGGTGCACGAGACTGTCTTCTGCCTCCAGTGTGCAGTGGGCCTCCCTGAAGGCGCCATCCGTGCCTGCACCCTGTTCCAGCTCTCTGGGTCGAGGAGGGTCTTAGTGGTCCCATCTGCTTGTTGGACATGCCGCTTGTCACAGTTGACATCCTCAAACCAGGGGCGCCTGGGTGGCTCAGTGGGTTAAAGCCTCTGCCTCTGGCTCAGGTCATGATCCCAGGGTCCTGGGATGGAGTCCCGCATCGGGCTCTCTGCTCAGCGGCGAGCCTGCTTCCTCCTCTCTCTCTCTGCCTGCCTCTCTGCCTACTTGTGATCTCTGTCTGTCAAATAAATAAAGTCTTTAAAAAAAAAAAAAAGAAAGAAATCCTCAAACTATCTCCTTTCTTTGCAGATACCCTGTTCCAGTTGAAGGTATGTACTGAAGGACCTTTCACGCCAACCCTGTCTTAGTGATCACACTCAGAAGGACAGATTACAAACTGCGTGATTTCTGAACAGTGGCTTTCTGGACTGATGACAAGGGAGAGGTTATTGAGTTGGCTTGATGGCATGTTAAGCCTTGCCTTGTCTCGGGCTGAGCAGAAGCAGGTCACCTGGGCTCGTCCATGAGGGAGTGAGCCTGCTGTCTCTAAGAAACATGTTTAGGAAACTTGGGTATTGGGTGCATCCCTGGGTGTTCCACTAGGCATTGAAGATTGTGGTTTCACATTCCTTACCGTGACGTGGAAGGGCGTTCTGAGCAGCAGAGCAGCCCCTGACGATTAATCCCCAGCAGGCTTCTGCCGCTCTTCCGTTGAGTGTCTCCACAGTTAGCCGTCGTGCTTAGTTCTGAAAGGCTGCGCGGGGCTGAGGCGCCCACCCTGCTGACTAGCTCATCACACCGGCTTTGCAATGGAGAGGAAGGGCCGGGGACACCCGAAGGCCCAGGTGCTTTGTTTGGCAAGCTTCCAGCTTGTGGAAAGTGCTCAGGGCCAGATTCCGGGTTCAGGAAAATCTGGATTTTTCCCTGAAAGAATGTAAGAGGGAGCATCTGGGGGCTCAGTGGGTCACGTGTCTGCCTTCGGCTCAGATCACGGTCTCAGGGTCCGCGGCCCGAGTCCCGCACCGGTCCTCCTCGGGCAACACGTTCCTCCCCCGACCCCTTCACGTCGCTCGTGCTCTCTGACAAATTAAAAAAAAAAAAAAAACTTTTTAAAAAGGAACATAGGAATGTGAGGTAGGTAGACAAGAAATCCTTCCTGTGTGACAGAAAGTCCCAAGTCGGGGGCACCGAGGGCCGGTGTTGGGTGGTCCTCGCAGGCAGGCAGGGTCTCAGGCCGAGGAGCCGCCGCCCCCGGGAAGCTGTGTGGGCCTCTGGAATGTCAGGCTTGCACTTGGCTTATCTGACATTGCCTGCCGGCTTCCTGGCCAAATGAGGCGTTGTAGGGGGAGCTGTGGGGACCACTCCGACCCGGCCTGGGGGCGTGCACTGCCCGGCAGCCCCTTGCAAACACAGTGTTCTGTGAAGAGAACACGGCGAGGTGTATGTTCGTCAGGAACTCTGTGTTACCATTTGGGGTCACCTGAAGCAGATCCTGTCAAGTTTTTTCAGAAAGTTGAAATCCATGGTAAGAGGGCCAGGTGGCTCAGTTGGCTAAGTGTCCATCTCTTGTTTTTGGCTCAGGTCATGATCTCAGGGTCCTGAGTTGGAGCCCCACGTCGTGCCCCGCGGCCGGCGGGGGCGTCTGTTAAGAGTCTCTCTGCCCCACCCCCTTGTGCACGCGCGCTCGCTCATGCTCTCTTCCTCGTGAATAAATCTTTAAAAAGGGAAAGAAAGAGGGGCACCTGGGGGCTCAGTCGTTAAGCGTCTTCCTGGGCTCAGGTCGCGATCCCAGGGTCCCGGGATCAAGTCCGCATCAGGCTCCCTGCTCGGCAGGAAACCACCTTCTCCCTCTGCCCGTGCTCTCACCCAGCAAAGCTCAAGAGTAGGTAGATACGGATTCACGTTTCAACTGTGTCAGTTTCTTCCATGTTTAAATGCGGAGAACCGTGTCTGAAAGGGTCTACCACCCTCTCTGTCAAATAAATAAATAAAATCTTTAAGAAAAAAAAAAGGAAAGAAAGAAAATCCCTAAGTAATACTGAGTGTGTGAGTTGGCTTTTTTTTTTTTTTTAAAGATTTTATTCACTTGAGGGCGCCTGGGTGGCTCAGTGGGTTAAGCCTCTGCCTTCGGCTCAGGTCATGATCTCAGGGTCCTGGGATGGAGCCCCGCATCGGGCTCTCTGCTCAGCGGGGAGCCTGCTTCCTCCTCTCTCTCTCTCTCTGCCTGCCTCTCTGCCTGCTTGTGATCTCTCTCTGTCAAATAAATAAAATCTTTAAAAAAAAAAAAAAAGATTTTATTCACTTGAGAGACAGAGAGAGCTCATGAGCCGGCGGGGGTGGGGGGGGGGGAGAGAAGCAGGCTTCCTGCTGAGCGGGGAGCCCACACGGAGCGTAATTACGGGACCCTGGGATCACGACCTGAGCTGAAGGCTGATGCTTAACCGACTGAGCCGCCCAGGCGCCTCTGTGTGAGTTGGCTTTTTAACTTTCCACGCCGGGGGAGCGTTTGGGTTTGGTGTTCTGGGTTAGGACATACGAGGAAACCCTCACAGCCCTCCCTGTCCCCTCGGAGACCCAGCGAGCTCCCTGCATGCAGTCCCGGGCCGTGAGGACACTGGCAGGCCAGGCCCCCTCTCTGGGCAGTAGGGGCAGGGGATGCTGAGGAGGGCGGGGAGGGTACCCAAGGACCACCGTGTGTGTCTGACCTGCGTGTCCTGTTTCTGCTCAGTTCACAGCCAAGCAGCTGGAGAAGCTGGCCAAGAAGGCGGAGAAGGACTCCAAGGCGGAGCAGGCCAAAGTGAAGAAGGTGAGGCCGCCCCGTGCCCCGGCCGTGCCCCTCGCTTTGTTCTGGTGTCTTCTTTTTGTGGGAGGCGCACCCCATGACTCTGGCCACGGGTGCTCTCTCGGGCCTGCTCAGGGCCTCCGGTGACCCCTCTCTGGCTCCCAGCCCACTAAGGGCGTCCAGAGCAAAAGGACCGGGTGTTGCCTTTGCTTTTTTCCTGGAAGGTCCATGCCTTTTCTTTGCTTCCAAAGTTCTGAACACGCATTTTGCACAGATTGTGTGGGACGTGGGCTTCCAGCCGTCCCCACCGCGCCCCAGCCCCCTCCCTGGTCTCTTCCTTGCGTAGCCCGTGCCTCAGGCATCACACTCGGGGCAGAGGGAGGTGCTGGGGACTTCTGGCTGCTCTCCGTGGGGGCTCTGACAGCTGTGATGTAGCTCCCGGGGGTGTTAGGGTTTGGTGACCCTCTCCCCAAACTGGCACTCCCAGGGCAGAATGGAAACCGGAGGACTGACCCCAGTCTGTTCCTTCGGTTTCCTCCACGGTCTTACTTGCTTGGCGTCAGCCTTCGCCACGGTGGTTTTTGGGAGCGCTTGTAGTGTGGGCTGCTGGAGAGACCAGAGAGGGCGTGCGGCAGGAGGAGATGGGCTAGAAGGTGGAGAAAGCAGCCGTGTTCCTGTGGCCAGGCCTGCTGTGTAGCACCCGGCGCGGGCTAGTGTGGTATGCTGCCGGGACGCCGCAGTCCTGGACAGGCTGGGGGCCTGGCGTCTCTGCATTCTCACGGAGCTCACAGAGGGCTGCCCTGTGCTAGCAGATCTTGCCCTGGGAAAAGCCGGGAGCAGGTCCCCGGTGGTCGGTCACAGTTCCTGCCCGTTCTCCAGCTGGCGCTTCCCCTCAATTCCAGGCCCTTCAGCAGAAGAACGTGGAGTGTGCCCGTGTGTACGCCGAGAACGCCATCCGGAAGAGGAACGAGAGTGTGAACTGGCTCCGCATGGCGTCCCGCGTGGACGCAGTGGCCTCCAAGGTGCAGACGGCCGTGACCATGAAGGGGGTGAGTGCTCGGGCCTTGGTCCCTGTGCCACGCAGGCAGGCTCCTGCCGGCAGAGACGAGGAGCCTGGCTGGGCAGGAGGAGCCGTGCCGGTCCCCGTGGGTGGTGTCGCAGGGGTTCTGTCTACACTGTGAGGGCGGCACCAAAGGACGAGACAAGGTGTCCTCGGGTTTGTCTTAAGGAGCCGTGGCTTGAGTCTCGTGTCTGTGGTTCAGTTGATAGCATTTTCTGGAGACCTTCCAAGAAAGAGCCTTGCAGCCCCCAGGAGGCCCAGCCTGTCCCGAACAGGGCTTGGCTTGGCCAGGGCTGGAATCCTGTTGGCCCTGGGCGGGGCCTGGGCCTGGGGAGAGTGCCGGGGGCCTGTCCCCTGTGGGTGACATCTCCATCCTTCAGGTCTGTTGCCTCCTCACTTCCTCCCGTGCCAGGTGACCAAGAACATGGCACAGGTGACGAAAGCCCTGGACAGGGCGCTGAGCACCATGGACCTGCAGAAGGTCTCTGCGGTGATGGACAGGTTTGAGCAGCAGGTGCAGAACCTCGATGTGCACACCTCGGTAAGTCGCCCATGCTCGGGGCAGGCAGGGCTCTGCCCGGGAGGGGCTTGTGTGGCTGGCCCCCTCTGTGGGAGCTGCCTACAGAGCTCCTGACTCCTGCGGGGTCTGGACCAGTATGTGGAGGCCTGGCAGATACGAGGGAGGCTTGGCGCTGGGGCATGAGCGTCTCTTCCAGGGTGGTGGTCGGCTCAGTGCCCAGGGGTCTGAGAGTGCTGGAGACAGGGCCTTGGGAAGTAAGGGGTGGTCTAGTGCGGGTGGAGAGAGTGAGCAGGAACCACGTTGAGAGGGTGGCCGGAGGTCCCAGGCCCGCACCCACCTGCCCAGACCGTGACCCCCAGGTGATGGAGGACTCCATGAGCTCGGCCACCACGCTGACCACGCCGCAGGAGCAGGTGGACAGCCTCATCGTGCAGATTGCCGAGGAGAACGGCCTGGAGGTCTTGGACCAGCTCAGCCAGCTGCCTGAGGGCGCATCTGCTGTGGGCGAGAGCTCCGTGCGCAGCCAGGAGGACCAGCTGTCTCGGAGGTGGGCTCAGTGCCCCTGTGCTGGGCTCTTCACCCCACGTTCTGACGCTGGGGCTGTGGGAGATGGCCTCGGGAGCTCGTGCGGCAGGCCTTTGGCCCAGGGGTGCTGCTGCTTCCACAGAGGCCTGCAGCTGAGGCCCAGGCCAGATTCTGTCTGGCCGCCTGTGTCCCCTGCCCCTCATTCAGTCCGTGTTGTGTCACCATGTGCTCTCACGCTTGTCCCGGTTCACTTTAGGAACCCACATGACAGGTGTTTGACTGTGTGGCTGCTCCCCTGGCTCTTCCTACCCTAACCTGATGGCCTTGCGAGGCTGAGCTTTAGAGGGGAGGGTCGTGGCCTGGCGGAGGGGTGAGGGGCCCGTGGCCCCCAGGGCCGGTGTCTTGGATCAGGTGCATGGTGGCTCAGGGGTGGCTCAGGGGCGCCTCTGCCCCTCAGCCTCCCTCACAGCAGCTGTGTTGTTCATTTGCAGGTTGGCCGCCTTGAGAAACTAGCCGAGTCCTCCTGCAGGGCCCTGCGTCCCTGGCCTGGACGTGCAGGAAGGGCCGGGGAGGAGGGCTCCGTCTCTGCCCCCACGCCGCTTGCCTTTCTGCACACCCTGCAGTGTGGCCCTTCCCTCCAGGCCTGCGAATTGTCCCTCTTAGCGTAGGCGGTGGCTGTGTCCCGGTGGGTGAGTTTGCACAAACTTCTGACTTCCGTGGGGTATTTCTGTAACTCTGGGCTGACCGGCTCGGGGTTCTGCTGGTTCCCTTCCATCCTCCACCCCGTGATAGGGACCAACCAGTGGATGCCATGGGGGCTGTGGGGGCCTTCAGACTCTGTGTGACAGCAGATGTGCTGCTAGCGGTCAGCCGACAGGGGTCAGCGCTGCTTCCTGTTGCCTGGCACCTGGAGGCCAGCTGGCTGGGCCCACTCGGGATCCCTGGCGTCAGGCGCCATGCTCCAAGTCCAGGCATGCCCTTCCAGGGGTCCCCACCCTCTGGAAAGCCTGGGGCCCCAAGGGGTGTGCTGTGTGTCCTGTAGGAGCTCAGGTCTGCACTGAGGTCCTTCCCAGTAAGGAGCTGGCGGTCTCCCACTCCCACTCGGGGTGCTGCGTCTGTGCCGCTCTCTTCTGTACTGTAAATAACGGGTGCCTCCCCCCAGCCTGGAAGCCAGAGGGGCCGGCTGGAGTGCGCACACTCGGAGAGATGCCCCCGGCAGGCCAGCTTTGGGAGGCCCCGAGGCAGCGCAGCCCAGCGGCTCACAGCAGCTCCTCCCGATGAGTTTCTGGGACAGGCAGCACTTTCCATGTTTTTCTTTGTTTTCTTGAAGCTTCCAGGGTTTTTTGTTTTGCCAAAATAGAAGGAGCAGACAACAGATGGGGAGCATTGGGTCCAAGCCCGGTTCTTGGTATGAACTGGTGAGAACTTCATGGTTGGTCCTCAAGGGGCCTGGCTCTGTGCACGGCCACCGCCCAGCCAGCCCTTCCCAGAGGTCTCCAGCTGTCCCAACTGTCCTCATGCCAGTGGTTCTCGTAAACAGAAACTTTGGAGACCTTTACCATGACTCACTGCGTGTGATTCTCCTGGACCTGCTTGTTCCTGGGTGTTCTGTGTGGTCTGTTATGTTGGGGCAGCCTTGATGCTTGAGACGGTGGCGTGAGACCCCAGAGGCCAGGTCGGCGTACTGTCTGGTTTTTCTTCTGCAATGCTGGCCTCGCCTTACTCCCCGGCCGTGGTCTCTCGGGGCACCCATGTTCTGGGGGCTCAGAGAAGATCCTCGCTGTCCAGGGGCCCAGTGAGGGCAGAGCTCCGCGGCTGTGGTTCACCAGAGAACACTGGGTGCGCTCGCCTATTTCCTAAAATGCTGTTGTGAGTAAACAGATTGATCCCTGAGAGTTTTTCTCCGCCTTTCTTCGGTGGCCTTGGGTAGGGTGGGGAGCCGTAGGTGGGCCCCTGATAGGGCTCTCCAGCCCTCAAGTAGGAGGCTGAGGAGGGTCCCTGGAGGAGGGCGGGTCGGGTGGGCGGGCCGCGGGTTGCATGCTCTGGGCTCCACCCCTACAGATGGAGTTAGAGTCTGAACTTCCAAATTTTCTTAACTTTTTACCTTGAAATAATTGTAAGCGTACACAGAATTGCAAATTGCATGGTTTCTGTCTACTTCTGTCTGTCAGCGCCCCCACTTTCTAGTTCACCTCTGTGACCGGCTGGGTCACCTTGCAATGCCTCCATTCTTCCAAGCTGGAGCAGCCCCGTTTGCCTTTGTGACCTAGAAGGTCCCTTTTTTGTTTTTTTTTAAGAGGTAGAGTGAGCGCACGAGCGCGGGGGTGGTGCTTGGGCGGAAGGAGAGGAGAGCCGAGAATCCCAGTCCGGCTCCACGTCCGGCACAGAGCCCGGCATGGGGCTCAGTCTCATGATCCCGAGATAGTGACCTGAGCTGAAGTCAAGCATCGGACGCTTCTCCAGCCGAGCCCCCGAGACGCCTGAGCGGGAGGCACCCTGACCTAGAGGGCCTGGACACTCGCTGGCCAGTTATTTTATAGACCGCCTTTCCTCTCGGGCTGATGGGACTTTTTCACATGATGACATTGAGGTCACAGCTGTTGGCACGAGTCCCACAGAAGTGGCATCGTGTCTTCCTCGCTTCACACCAGGCACCCCGTGTTGCTGTCTTGTTCGCCTGGGATGGAGTATGGGCCAGGCATCTCCCCTGTGACGTTCTGTTTTCCCCTCTGTTGAGCATCTTGTGGGGAGAAATTTCAGAATTGCAGCATCACCTGGAAACATTGTCATACTTTGCCCCTGATACTCCTTTCCCTTGAGGAATCTTCCTGGTACATACGTTCGTGGTGATTTCCTATTTGCAGTTCTGTTTCAACAAAGAGGTCTCTCTGTTTCCTTACTGCGTTATTTCCATCCGCGTGGGCCTGTGGGTGTTTCCCGCTGTGGGCCCCAGAAACCACACATGGACACCCCACTGGGCCCCAGAAACCACACATTAGCCCTGCTCGGGCTCAGTCTGGCCATCCCCTCCTCACGTGGAACTTCCCTGACAGCAGAAATCAGCCTCCGTGTCCTCCTGGCTTCGCTCATTTGTCTTTCCACAAACCACGGAGGACTGTTAACCGCCCCTCCGAGGGACTGCTTGCTGAGCTGCGGACAGCACGCACGGCCCTTCCGTGTAATGTTCCTGCTCCTCTCGCACGTGCCGGTCCCCGTGGTCCCCGTCGCTCATTTGTGAGCCCCGTGGGTGCCCCCATCTGGCCTGGTCTTGAACTGGTTTTCAGACATGTGAAATGTGCCAGGACATTGAGTTGGGACCCAATCCTGGCTTGTCCTTGGCTGGGGACAGTCTCCAGCTCCCAGGTCCCTCATGCCGTGCACAGGCAACGCCGTGCACAGGCAACGCCGTGCACATCTGCTTGTGCACGGGACCCCTGGTTGTGCACCCCATGTGGGCCTCATCAGGGGAGAAGTGGGCCCTGGAGGAAGCTTCCCGCAGCCTGGGGAGGGGGTTCGCACAGCCTCAGGAGGCGTCTCTCGAGGTTGGAACAAGCTCGAGTGAACATGGGAATGAACTGTGGCAGGACACATTGACAGCACACAGCAGTGAGCCCCCTGGGACCAGGCCAGGCTCTGGGTGGCACCTGCAGCTGTGGCTCTCTGGGGTGGTTACGGGGTGGTGCACGTGGCAGGATTCGCCGTGCCACTCCTGCAGCGCACCCGAGGGGCCCTTCCCACGGCCTCTGCCAGAAAAGCCCCTGTGGCGGAATGGGGGGCTGTGGGCGGGACCTGGCCAACTCGGGACAGAAACGATCTAACATTAAATCCCTCCAAAGTGATCCGCACATCCTCACCAGCGTCCCTCTGGGCACAGCAGACCTGCCTGGGAGTGAGAGGCTGGGACCCTCACGGGCCGAGGGCAGCCAGGCTCAGGTGGCGGCTGCACAGCTGTCCACTGATGTGTGGGCACCTTAGGGCGCAGAGCACCTAGGCAGGGGGCTCCTCCTGTGGTAGTAAAGCCTGTACCTGTCCAGGTGCAGTGTTCGTAGAGGCTCCAGCCTAAAACGGGGAGCAGGGCCAAGGGGTGAGCTGTGGGCACACAGGTGGCATGAGGGTGGGCACGTGTGTGCATCGTGGTGTGGGGCGTGCGGGGGAGGGGGCAACTGCGGCCTACGTGGTGTTTTCAGAGATGGAGGCAGTGCCCAGGCTGTGCCCTTTCTGACCCGGCTCTCCCAGGACCCAGGTGCTGCTGTGTCTGGAGGTCCAGTCTGGGACCATTTTTACAGAATTTGCCCTTGGGTGCCCAGGAGACCCCCCTCCAGGGCCGGGGTGCTGAGGACACACACCCTCTTGACTCAGAAGGGTCTTTGCCTTTATTGATGGTTGTGCTGCCTGTGGCGTGTCTGGGTCAGGCCTGCCTACAGCTCTCTGCCCTCCCAGGTACGTGCTCTGGAGAGGCCAGGCTTTGTGCGTGGGGGGCGGCTCCCTGGCATCTCCCTGCTCCGGTGGCCACGGTCTCCCCAGAGCTGTAGGAGCCCCTGAGGTCCAGACCTCAGGGTATCACAGAAGACACAGGCCAAGGAGGATGGTGCTGAGGGAGGCCAGCAGGGCCCCCGGCGGAGGGTGGAAGCTGGGAGCCTCTGAGTAGCCGTATGTCGTCCTGCAGGAACCCTGCAGCTCGCCCAGGGGGATGGGCACCTCCTCAGGGGTTCCCGCGTGGTCGCTCACCTGGGGAAAGACATGGGGGGCTGCCGGCCTTCGTGCCTGCAGGGAAGGCTGACTCGGCAGCAACCGTCCTCACCTGTTCCACGGCCTCAAAGACCCTGAGCAGGTTGTCGGCCAGCGCGCCCCTGACCTCTGCCTCTGTCCACCGCCTCCTGAGCAGCTCGGCCACCAGGTCTGGGTACTTGGACACGTCCTCAAGCCCCGAGGGGAGCCTGAGGTGAGGACAGAGAGAACCAGGCTCTGCATTCCAGGGTCAGGGCCTCGACCCACCACCCCCCACAGATCAGAGCTTCCCACGCCTTGAGAGGGAGACATGCCGGGCTTCTCCGCAGTCACTTTCTAGTTTCAGCCCCTCATGACATGTTTGGGGGTGGGCTGGCCCTCCTGGCTCCTCTACAGGACCCCGGCCTTGCCCCTTACCTTGAAACACCGTCATAGTCCCCACCAAAGCCCACGGCTCCGGCTCCGGCCACCTTCTTGATGTGGTCCAGATGGTCTGCCAAAGAAGGCAGTGGGTGTGGGTCCCAGCAGCCGCCCTCGACCGCCCCCCCCACTGCTGTGGCCGCTCACGTCCACCTACCTGCTACCTGGGACAGGGTGGCCTGCTGTTGGCAGGAGACGTAGTCGTTGTAGAAGTTCACCATCACCAGGCTGCCTGTCTGGTTCTGCTCAGAAGAAGGGGACAGCGGTGGGCGCGGGAGGGGCGCCGCAGCCCCGGGAGCAGGCCAGACCCCCGCGCCCTGGCCCGCAGTCCCTCACCACCAGCTGGAGCACGTCATCGGGCACATTGCGCCGGTGTCTGCACAGGCTGTAGGCTGAGGAGTGGCTGAAGATGAGGGGAGCCTTGGACAGACGCAGGGCAGCCTTCATGGCGGCCACGGACGCGTGGGCCAGGTCGATGATGACGCCCAGTCGGTTCATTTCTCTCACCACGCTCTGCACGGACACGGCCGCGGGGGCCGGCAAGGCCGCACTGAGCACACTGGTGTTTGCACAGCCCTCTGGGGCTCGCCGCAGCTCCCCTGACAAGTCTGGGCATTGGGCGTGGGATTGGGCAGGTTACCGGGCTGGGCCAGGTGCTTGTGAACTCTTCAGGGGCGGGGGGGGGGGGGGCCTGCAGGTTCCGGCACGTGCCTACCCTGGGACAACCCCTGCCAGCTCCAGCTGATTATAAGCCGAGGGCCCAAGACACGAGACCCTGTCTGCTGGGTCACTTCTCCAAGAGGACTGTGGTCCCTGCCGAATGCCCCCCTCACCTGGCCAAACTCTGACAGGCCTTGGCTCTGGGCCTGATCCTCTCCGGTGTCCACGAGCCAGTTGTCAGCCCTGGGAAAGGGGACAGCAGGTGTCCCAGGGGCAGAGTGGTCATCCTGGTCTGCCCATGTCCCAGACACCGCCCGATCCCCACCCCAGGACAGGTAGGTACAGGAGGAGGGGAGGGCTCATGTTGGACCCCAGGGCCCAGGACCCTCCCGCACGGCGCAGGCCATCCCTGGGGGCCCTTACCAGGGCGTGTTGCAGCTGTGGGTGAGGGTCAGGTAGCGCATGCCCAGGTGGTAGAGAGCCCGCAGGACGCCCAGGCTGCTGTCAATGGAGTGGCCGCCCTCCACGCCGATGAGACTGGCTACCCTCCCCTCCTGGAAGGCCTGCCGGATGCCTGCGAGGATAGCCAGCTGGGGGCAGCCCGGGGTGTCCCGGGGCTTCCAAAGAGGGCACCCCTGAGCGGCACCGGGCTGGGGTGGGGAGGAGCAGGGGCTCCAGGGGGCGGGCTGCACCGGCACCCACCTGTGCTGTTGGTGACACACACGAAGGTCTCGGGGTACATCTGGCACATGCGGTGGATGACGTCAATCTGCTCCAGGATCCTCCTCACGGCATCCTTGTTCTGGGTGTCGCAGGGGGTGTATGCAGACCAGAACTGGGGGCCCAGGGGAGAGGGGCGGGGCGCTGAGGTTCTGGGCCCCCCGCCCAAATGCACGCCATCCCACTTCCCTCCTGTCTCGGAAGCCCTCCCCTGGCCTGTGTGGCTCGGAGACCCCCTGAAGGCTCTGGGCCCTAAGGTTCCCAGGCGTACCCGCCGCAAGTGAGGGGTAGCCCCTTAGCCAGGACCTGGGCAGAGGCCAGTGCGGGGCTGAGCCAGGCCATACCTGGGCCCCCACAAAGCCAGCCCTGAGCTTGGGGATGTTGGTGTGGGTCTGGGTGAGGCTTGTCAGGTCGGCCGCCTTCTCCTGGAGCTGGTTGTTGAACATGGTTAGCAGCTGCCACGGGAGGTCGTTGTGCCTGGGGGAGGCCAGAAGAGAGGGTGGGAGGCGGGCAGGATGGCCACACAGACGGAGCCAGCCACAGGGGTGGTACCGGGCTCCTTAGCTAACCCTGCAGGGTAGCTGCTCCCGGGGGCTCCAGCAGGGGACTGGGAGCTGAGAGCGCCTCTGGGGGGGTCTTCCCTCCGAGGATCATCCCCATGGAAGAGAGAGAAGCAGCCGTGGCAGCAGGGGCAGGGGTGCAGACAGGGCTGGCTGACCCTGGGTAGCTGGGTGCAGACCCTGACCCTGACTGTCTTCCCAAGTTAGAGATGAAATCCTTGGGGCGCCTGGGTGGCTCAGTGTGTTAAGCCTCTGCCTCCGGCTCAGGTCATGATCCCAGGGTCCTGAGATCGAGCCCCACATCGGGCTCTCTGCTCAGCGGGGAGCCTGCTTCCCCCTCCCCGCCTGTCTGCCTACTTGTGATTGCTCTCTCTGTGTCAAATAAATAAATAAAATCTTTTTTTTTTCAAAGATTTGTATTTATTTGACAGAGATCACAAGCAGGCAGAGAGGCAGGCAGAGAGGAGGGGAAGCGGGCTCCACGCTGAGCAGAGAGCCCGATGCGGGGCTCGATCCGTGGACTTTGGGATCATGACCTGAGCCGAAGGCAGAGGCTTTAACCCACTGAGCCACCCAGGCGCCCACAAATAAATAAAATATTAAAAAAAAAAAAAAAGATGAAATCCTCTCCTTGTTGGGAGGGGTGGGGATGTGGATGTGGCCTGCCTCTGGGGGCCTGGCACCCCCACCCCTTACTCCTGGGGCAGCAGGAGCAGGGCACTGGGACATGGGACCAAGCACGTCCTGATATGCTCCGCAAGGACTGAGGCCCCTCTGAGTTTTCCCAGGAGCCAGTACGGGTGAGAGCTTGGGAGGGAGAGAGGGGAGGGCGAGGGCAGGAGGAGTGGGCTGGAACATCAGCAGCTGGTTGGGGCTGCAAAGGCAGAACCCGCTGCGGGGGAGGGAGCAGATTGCTTCCTGGACCCAGGAACAAGTTGCAGCCTGAAGGGCAAAAGACCTCTGGGCCGCCAGGTCCCCCTAAGCTCCACATGTGGAAGAGGGTGGGCCAGGGAACTCATGGGAAACGCAGAGTCTCAGGCCCAGCTCAGCCCTGGGCCGTTGGAATCTGCGCTTGAATCGGCCAAGCCTGGACTGTGGGACACCTGTGGGGAAGCCCGAGGTAGATGCTAGGACCTGGGCCTCGCAGGCCAGCCGCCCCTACTCTCCTGGGGGGCTCCCACCACTAATGCATTCCGATGTGCAGGGTGTGGGCTGGTGGTCAGGACGCTTCTGGGCACCGAGAGGTGGGTGGGAAGGTGAATGCCAGAGCCCGGATGCCACTGGGTGCTGCCTGGGGCAGGGCTAGGCAGGGCCCCTGGACAGGACTTTACACCCTCCAGCCACCGGCCAGAAACCCTCCAGGAGGGAGGGGCACTTTCACTGGAGCCCAGGGTGGGGAACAGAGGGCACCTTGGCCCTGCGGTCAGCACCGCTGCTCCGGAGCCTGCTGGACCCACCCTCCTTATCTGTGTGGCAGGGGCGGTGTCCCCAGTGGTGATCTGAGGATGCGATCCCTGCTCGAAGGGGGGAGGTGACAGTTCCAAGCACTTAAAGGACAGCTAGGTATTGTAGGAGACTGCTGGTGGCTTGTTATCCATTCTCCACCTTTTCCTTGGTAAGAGCACCTCCTATTTCTTTTAAAAGAGTACTTCCTTGTCAGAGAAAGAGAGCACAGCAGGGGCAGCAGGAGGGTCTCTGTTGAGCTAGGAGTCCGACCACAGGACTCGATCCCAGAACCCTGGGATCATGATCTGAGCCGAAGGCAGACACTTCATCGACTGACCCACCCAGGTGTCCCCCAAACCCCCTATTTTTAGCAGGGAACATGGCCATTTGAAATAAAGATACTTTCCTGCCGCTTAATAACCGGGTGTGGCCATGTGACTAAGTTCCACCCTTTGGCAGCTTCCAAAAGCTCTGGTTGACAGACAGCTGTTGCTCACTCTTTGCCCTTTCTGTGTCCTTCCTCATTCCTGCTGGCCACAATGCAGATGTAAAGGCCGGAGCTGGTGCAGCGGCTTTGCACCACGAGGCGACTACGGGAATGATGGCCACCATGTTCCATTACGGAACACCATGCCAAGACTGCCTCTAGATTTCTCTTGCTGAAACCACTTCCTTGGGTCTCTCACCTGCACAAGTAATGCAGGTAGCTAACCGTAACCTATCTGCTAGTATTGGTTTTGGTCCTATCATTCTAGTCTTAACTTGCTAGCTCTTTGGACAATCCCAGATCCCCGAATCCCAGTTCCCTGCATATTCCTGGCTGTCTAGGCTCTTTGATCCATATTATGCCCCCCATACAGGCCTCTGGACCCCCACCCCCCCCTGTGCTCAGACCTCCCTCTCTGTGCCCAGCTACCCTCCGCAGCCCCTCAGAATGAAGGAGCAGAGCACCTTCCCAGTCTCATACTGTTGGCCTCCTACTAGACAGCAGGGGCACCATGCAGGGTGGGAGCCCAGGGCAGCAGCTCCTGCACACACTTCTCCATGCTTCATCCCTCACGGAGCACACGTGAGGGGACCCTGGGGCCAGGAAGGAGACACAGGGGAGAAAGCAAGGGCAGAGGGGTGCACACTAGTCTCTGGCAGCCCCTCCCTTCTCTAGGGCTGCCACAGCTCCCTGGGGCTCCCTTAGAAGGACACAGCCCATTTTCTCTTCTTTACTTGCAGAGTTTTGTGACCGACAAAGCCCAGAGCATCTGCCAAAATCTAACAATGACTGTAACATTCACTGATCACTTACTGGGTGCCAGAGACACATGGGAGCAGTCCTAACATGCACCCCCAAGCGTGTGCCAGTGCGCCGCCCGTCGCTCTACGGACGGGGCATGGAGGGAAGGGAGGCGGCTCTCTGTGGGTCTGCGGGGACTGGCGACAGGAAGGGCAGCCAGGCTGGGAAGGCTGGGGTGCGCGCCCCGCTGGCACTGCACGCAAGTCAGCAATCCCGGGAGGAGATGGGGGTGGCAGCATGGGTGTGAGGACAAGCAGGGACGGGGGAGCCTGCCTGGAGCATCCGGGGGCATGGGGATGGCCAAGGGTGGCAGGGAGGGGGCTCGGAGGCCAGTGGAGGACTCTGGCCATACTCTGAGCTCAGTGGGAGCCATGGCGGGTGGGGACTTTGAGCCAGAAGGACAGGACTGGAACTCATGTCTCCCAGACTCCCTCTGGCCACAGCACTGAGAGCAGATCTCAGCTGGTGGAAGCCACAACAGTCAGAGTCTCACTGGTGACCCGGTGGAGGTGGACATGGGGGCTGGAAAGGGGTCAGCAGGAATGAGTGGGTCAGTGAGCACACAGGTGAGGTCAAGCTGTGCACACAGCGCGGAGGTCCTGGGGCGTGATGAAGTCTCCTCCAGGGGCATGCAGGAGTGGGGGGGAACAAGGAAGGTCTCAGAGGTTGGCCAAGAGGCCCAGGAAAGGCCTCCCAGGGGCCCATGGTAGATGCCACTCTTCCCGCAGCTTCAGGTGAAGAAGGGAAGGCTCCAGGAGGTGATACGGCTCCTTGGGCTGTGCGGCTAGTTGGAGGCACACCTCCCCAACACCTCCAACCCTCCACACCCAACACCCACTCCGAGCTGGGATCTGGCCCCTAGGGTGCAGGGGGCGGGATATAGGGGACCCCAGGAGCTGCTGAGGGCCTGAGGTCTTGGACCTGCTCCATTCCTGCTGACTCTCTGAGGGGCCCTCAGAGACCCCAGAAGAAGCTGAGACCAGCAAAGGGGAAGGGTCATGCTGTGGATGGAGACCCTGCGTCGCAGCAGAGAACGGCTGTCCTCGAGTTAGCGGCATAAGAGCCGCTGGCCCCCCAGCCCCATCCCCGCTCTGTCACACGAGTGGTGGCTTACCCGTCGATGACAGGTGTGGCCCGCATGATCTTCTCAGCCTCACCCCGGAACTGGTCTCCGGAGCAGAGGGCCACGAGGGGCCAGAGCCACCAGACCGTCTGCATGCTGCCGTCCGCAGGGTCCTGCCCGCCACGCTGTGGGGCGTCCGTCCAAACCTTGCTGCTGGGGGCACCACAGAGCCCGGCTGCTCTGCAAGGCGCTGCTCTGCGTGCAGAAGAGGAAGCAGAGGTCTTCGGTCGGGCGATCCCGGCCAGGAGCCGTCCGCGCCAGGCTCCCGCGTTCAATCAGTAACCAGCACTTTCCTGGGAAGGGGGTGGGCTGGGCAGAGGGAAAGTCCTGGCTCCTGGGTGCTGGGTGTCACTGGCAGCCCAGCCCAGGTATTGTCACAGGCCAATGACCCAGGGGAGCACCCAAGGCTGAGTAAAAGGGCAGACACGGGAGGGTCACCGAGTGTTAACTGTGAGCTCACTCCCACCGCAACCTGCGGACTGACATCTGCAAAGAACTGTGACACCGCTCAGAGTTGCCCTCGTGATGCAACCGCTGTCTGCCCTTACAAGGGCGTGAACACAAAGGGTGGCGCCTGGTCCCCACCCCGGGGAGGCTCCCACCACACACACACACCCTAGGGCCGGGGGCCTGCAGCACACAGATGTCCCCGCCACCCACTGCCTGGATGCAGGCTTCCGGCTGACAGGCAAACCGTGGGGGCTTGGGCCAGAAATCTGGGGTGTCAGTGTTTCTCAGCCCTGCTGCCCACTCAGGGCTCCCAGAGCCCAGTCCCTGCTGAGACCAGAGGGTTGGTCCCAGGGCTGGGCCAGCATCCAGGGCTCTGGGGTGCAG
Source organism: Mustela erminea (assembly GCF_009829155.1). Lineage (NCBI taxonomy): Eukaryota > Metazoa > Chordata > Mammalia > Carnivora > Mustelidae > Mustela > Mustela erminea. Next base: position 60,361,281 of record NC_045632.1, on the reverse strand, counting down.
CAGGGCTGGGAGCGAGCCAGGCCAGCAAGGCTGGTGAGAGGTATGGGTGAGGGAGAGAGACCCCAGTCTGCTCCGGGCCCATAGGGCCCTCTCAGGTGGTAGGGGCACATGGACCCTGCACACTCACCAGGGTCCCTGAGGCCTCTGCCCTGGACAGCGTTGGAGCCTCAAGCAGACCTTCCCTGGGGAGCACGCCCTCTGCTCGCCCCACCTCCAAGGACGGGCCCTGCTGCTCGCCTGAGAGAGGAGGTCGCGTCCCAGCCCTGGCTGCCACCATGAGCGGAGTGTCTGTGCCTGGGCCTCTGCCCATTTCTCCCTGTTGAGGCGGTGGTGGGAAGGCCCACCGGGGCCGAACTGAGGGTAGCAGCCTTTCTCCACTCCGCCGCCTGATCCTCCGCCCACCACTCCCAAGCCCGGGGAGGAGCCATGACCCTGGGGTGCAGGGATGTCCTGGTGCCACTGGCCCCAGTCCCCATTAACGACTTTCTCTGCCAGGACCCCCGGGTCACCCCTGAACCTGGCCAGGGGGTTTGAGCCTCACCCAGTCCTGACCAGAGAAGACCTGCCTTGATGGGTGAGGAGCAGAGTCCAGGCCCACACTCTGGGCCCTGGGCTCTCAGCAGACCACGGTAGGGGGTGGTGGGGGTGCTGCCAGGAAGCCCAGGGCCGGATGGAACCAGGAGTCCCTGCGGAGGAGACACATGCACCTGCTCGCCCTCCGCGGTGGCCTGCTGCAGACTCCGGTTTCCCTTACCTCCGACCTCCGTGACACGTCTCTTTGAGACCTGGATGCCGCTTCATGGGCGGACTTTGGTCTGCTGGTGGCTGCGGGCCGGCCTTCCCCACGGAGAGCCCCCCTTCTCTGGGAACCTCTCCTGGAATCCGTTCTCTGCCTTTAGTAACGTGTGCGTACCCTATCCTCACGCGTCTTTATTTCTAACCTGTCTTCTCCTTCCTGAGTTGGATCCCAAGAGCACATGATGGGATCGTATCTCGTAGCCTCCTCTGAGCTCGCTCTAAATGTGCTCCAGCCGGTCGGCTCTTTGCTGTCTGCCCTGGCCCCTCCGCGGGTTTTTGCCTTTGCCGTAATTTTCCGGTTATTTCAATCCCACGTCACTCACACTCAGGAAGTTCCTTACTTTCTCTTCTCTTGGTAGATATTTATTTGAATCTATGTCTCACTTGTCTTACTTTCTTGGGCTGTTCCCCAGGCACGGTGACACCCTCGTGAGTTCACACGGGGAACGAGCCTGACCCTCCCGGCTCCCCCATCCGGCACTGCGACCGTGAGGCTCGGGTCTGCCCCTTGTTCGTACACGGTCTTGTAGGTCCTTGAGGTCTCCTTCCCTTCATCCGTCCCCAGATGGCCCCAGTGTCCGTCCTTTTGAAACCCTCCTGACCCTTGGTTTTGACCTTCTGTTTTTCAAATTCAGAATTCACCTGAGTGACGGGCTCCATGGCCCTGACTTTACGTGCGGCTTTGCTCATTGTGCCTGGACTTCCTCTTTGCACTCGCAGGGTTTGGGTCTCCGGAGCCGGCTCCCTGCTTCTCCCTGGTACTCAGGGAGCCCGGTGGGGCGCGAGAAGAGGCAAGCACTGGCTTCAGGTCAAACTCCACAGTGGAGGGGCCAACGATACTTCAGGCCTCAAAGTGAATAGTACATCAGTGCAGTATTTCTAAAAATCAAACATTTGTGCAAAAAAATACATGAATAAAAGATAAACTTTCAAGTGAAGACAGGGCCAGTATTCTGACCTCCCCTTCTGGGCCCAACTCCAACACAGCTCCACCGGCACGCGCCTCTGGGAGGCCCACTCTGTGCCCTAACACCGGCTGCCCAGGACACAGGGCAGCATCTCCAGGAGTCGAGCTGTGCACGGGACCACACCCCCTGCTCCTGAGTAGTAGTAGGGTGCCACTCAGAGGAGAGGACTCCAGGCCACTGGGGTCAGCAACACGTGGGAGGCCCCATGTGACCTTGGTCGGACGTCATGACGGTTCAGAGCGTCACACCGAGGGTGATCCGGCTCCGAGCTGTCCGGGCAGAGGCTTAGGCCCACACTGAGGGTCCCATTTCCCATCACTTCTTTGTCTGGCTCATAACTTGTGGGGGACGAGGCAGCGAGGCTGAGTGGGCTTGGGGTCAGGCTGCTGGGTCTCCTCAGCCTCGGTTTCTCTGCAGAGCAGAAGTCACTGAGTCCTGTTGGAAGTGCTAACCTGGGAGCCTCCCAGAACCACGCCCCGTGGGCCAAGGCGCTCTGAGCTCCCACGTAAGCCCGTTTGCTCCGGACGGCTTCGTCGCTCACCTGGAGTCTCTGCTCCTCCTTCTTGTCCTCCCGGTGCTACTGCCGTATTCTCCGTCTCCCAAGTGCCGGGCTTCATCTCGTGGCCCCTTACTTTGGATCTGGTTTCCACTTAATGTCTCCACTATGTGCCTAGCTCTCTTTTTGGTTTATGTTCTTATTTTGTTAGAGCTGGTCCTTAAATCGTTCCTTAGCAGTGGGTATGTGGGAAGTAAGTGTCTGAGTCCTTGAATGCACGTGTCTTTATGTTCTCCTCATAACTGGTCAGTGCTGGGCGCTTCGGGGGCTCAGTCTGTGAAGCATCCGCCTTCAGGTCAGGTCTCAACCCCGGGGTCCTGGCATCGAGGCCCACCCTGGGCTCCCTGCTTAGCGGGGAGCCTGCTTCTCCCTTTCCCTCTGCCTCTGCCCCTCTGCTTGACCACTCTCTCTCTCTCTGATGTGAGCTCTTTTGGATTCTCTTCTTCTTACCCAAATACACAAGAACAGGGGTCTGCTCTTCCATTAGCCCCTGGAGGAGGCAGGTGAGGAAGTTGGGGGACTTCTCACGGCGTTCACTGCCCCTTCCAGGGTCCTCCCCTGGCTGCGGGGGCTGTGTGGCGTCCATCCTCCGCAACCCCACGCAGCAGCGGTCCAGGGAGAGAGCCAGGGGCCGGCCTGGCCCCGGCTATTCATTTTTAAGGATTCACTATGAGGAGGGGATGAGGAGGGGGAGGCTCTTTTGCGAAGAGCCCAGAGCCCGTGCTTCACAAGGAGACAGTCCTGGCCTCGGACCCCACGCCGTGGCGGGTCGCACTTCCCGGAGACGGCTGCCGCAGAGCCTACCCGCCCACGGGCTACCCTCACGGTGCAACGCTGAGTGGTCCGTGGAGAGGTGACTGCCTCGAGCCTCCTGGCTGACAGAAGGTGGCAGGCGTGACTTCTGGGCTCCTGCCTGGCTCCGTCCTCCGGACACCTGGCCTGGCTGGGTTCTTGCCAACAGCCCCAGTGCGGCCCCGGCAGACAGACAGACACAAGCTTTCTGGTGATCTCAGCACCACTTCCAAGGCTTCCGGCTGAGGCCCAGCCCAGGGGCCAGAGACCCGCCAGGCCCTGATGCAGCCCCGGCCCACAGGAAGGAGGGCGTGAACGGGATGGTGTGCACCCGTGTTATGCAGCAGGAGAGAACTGACACACCGGCCCCTTCACTGTCACCAGTGACGGCGGTCTTCCTGTCTGCGAAATGGGCGTGACTAACCCAAACCTCACGGAGAGCGGCTCTGCCTCCCACTCCCGGCCGCCGCCTCCTCTCTGCCCCACGGTTGCTTCCTCCAGCCAGGAGAGGCCTCCTGGGCCCGCCTCACATCTCGGTTTCAGACAACATGGGTCTGCCGTGGGTGGCCCTCCACCAGGGATTGAAGCCAGGCCAGTGCTCTTCCCAGCTGGTCCCTGGGAGGAATGGTGAGGCCCCCGATGAGGCTCTTTCAGACCCTCCCCTCCTCCTGGCCCCACGGCCATGTCCCATGCAAGCAGCCTCCACCCAATCCTTGCCTCCAGCCCGGCTTTCCGGGGAGTGCTCAGCAGTGTGCTTGCGATCGTCCCACTTTTTATTTAAATAATGGGAAAAGTGTTATTATTGAGAAGTCAGCAGCACTTGCGGTAAGCAGAAGGAACACAGTGAAAATAAACACATGGAAACAGAACAGTACCACCAAGTCTCAGCCAGAGCCATGGGGAAACAACACGCGCAGGGACAGCGGCCGGGGCGCGCCCCACCGGCCGGCAGGACCTCTGTGCAAACCTGCCGCACGCGCAGCCAGGAGGCCACCAGAGGCCTCGGTCCTTGGCCCCTCACGGAAGCCGAGGACCAGGAATTATCAGTTGAATTCCACCAACACTGCCTCCTCGCGGGAGACCCAAGAAAGCCTCTCCCACCAGCTGGTCAGAGGACCAGCCCAGGCAGGTGGCTCAGCGCAGCGTGGAGGCCCCTAGATCTGTGACCCCCCTTCACAGGCGCATGTGCCCTACAGCGTGCACACACACGTGCGGAAACACACACACACACAGAAACCCCACACACAGACGTGCGCCCCCAACGCATGCCCTGGACAGAGCGCCCCATGACGGAGACGCGCACGCAGACGTGCCCACACCCCCACGGACAGCACCCACGTCCACATCCAGACGTCCGGCACCTGCACACGTTCACACCTGACGACACGCCCGCCTGGGGCCCACCACGCACGTGCACATGTGCCCATGGACATCACAGACAGGAAAGCTCGGACGTCCCACACCCTTGCGGGGAGGATGGAGCAGGGGCGCGGCGGGGCGTCCCTGGGGGGGTCCAGGGCGCAGGGCCGGCTCCAGCCTTTCTCCCAGGCTACCTTGGCCCTAGAGTGTCCTTAAGCCCCTCAACCTTCCAGGCCTAGCCAGGAGGCCACCACACTGACCTCTGCCCCCCAGTGTCCGCAGAGATGATACCTCTGTCGCGCCGACGGTTGTCTTCAGGCCGGTGGCTTCTCCACAGCCCTCCTGGTCCCACCTTGTCCTCTACCCCCTGGGGAGAGCGCGGAACCCTACTGTCTCCCTCCACTGCTCTGAGCCTCCTGACCCCCTGTCCACACAGCAGGGGGTCCCGGACACCCCCACCCCCACCCCCACCCCAGGACTTCCCCAAGAGGCTCCTACGAGGTCAGCCGAGAAGGCAGGGCTCTGGCTGTGTCTCACCACCTCCCCAAACCCAGAAGTGAACTTTTTTTTTTTTTTTGAGAGAGAGACAGAGCAGGGAGAGAGGGGCGGAGGGGGGCGGTACAGAACCCTCAAGCCGACCCCGGCTGAGCACAGACCCAGATGCAGGGCTCAGTCCCAGGACCCTGTGATCACGACCTGAGCCGAAGTCAAGAGTCGACGCTTCACCGACTGCAGCCCTCAGGCGCTCACAGAAGTGACCTTACCTCTCTGCCTGCCATCTATCACCCAAGAATCCCAGAACCCAGCCTGCGGGGCCCTTTCTTTCCCCCCACTGACAACACGCTCCTCTGTTGGCTATGCCTGAACCTGTCTGCCTCTGCCCAGGTCAAGCTCAGAGCCTCCCTGGGCATACAGCTGGTGCCCACTAATGAATGCAGCCTCGTCAGGTGGCTCTCCAGGGGGTGGGAGGAGACAGGCCTTCTACCCTGAGCGCCCTGGCCCCAGGCCCAGTTCCCAGGCTCCCCAAGACTCACCATGGGCAGGATGTCATGTGCCGTCTGCCTCTGGGCCGCTGCTCCCAGCTCGTGCGAGGTCTGCGTGGGGGGGTTGGTTTCTGTTTCTCTCAAGTTCGCCCCACCCCAGAGTTCTCCAGTCAGCTTCCCTCTTGCATAAAAAGCCACCTCTTTAAAAACAAGTCCTCCGGGGGCCTCTGCAATGCATCACAGCCACGGAGAGCAGGACCCGGGGGCTTAATGTCTTACACATGTCAGCTGGTTGTGGTTTCCGCAGACACGCATACACACCAGCCCACAGTCAGCCTTGTGCATTTGGCTGTCCCCTAGGGCCTGGGGTTCCCCTGTCCTGCAGGCTGGGCCTCAGGCCCCCAGGGTAGGCTGGCAGCCATAAGAAAGCATCCCAGACAGGAATGTGGGGTGTTCTCAGGTAGTCTACTAACATCAGAACCGAGGAACTGAGAGCCAGGGATGAGGGGCCTGGGGGCTGGGGGCTCACGGAGGGCTCACCGGGCCCCGGGCAGCCTGTCCCCCAAGGACCAGGGATGCCCACCCAGACACTCTCTCCCGGTCTTCTAGGCCCTGCCCACTGCCCTCACACCCTGGGGTCGAGAAGGACCTTCTGTGCCCAGGCTTGGGCCATGTCCTGTCTCGGTTACAGGAATGGGGTTGGCGCTAGCCCGGCCCAGAGGCTCGGGCCCTGGTTTCTATGCATCTCATGGGAGGCGGGTGATTTCCCCCACATTCCAGCTATTAGAGGACTGAAAGCAATCACGGATCGGAATGTCCTCTGGCAGAGCCGTGGGGACTTTCGAAATCAGGAAGATCTGTGGGGAACCGGGCTAGCTGTGGGATGGCTTCACCACGGGGCTGGGGGCACATACCATGGGGAGCACTCTCTCCAGGCATGCAGCAAGCTGTCCTGATCCCACAGGGTGAGGGTCAGCCAGCTGGGTCAGCAGCCTCGGAGGAGACACAGTGGGGGCATAGCCTCCTCCCTGGCTGCGGGACTCTCCTGGGCCTCAGTCACCGGTCCCAGAGCTGTGGCTCACACCGGACCTGGAGGGACATGGCTGAGAGGGGCCTCTCTGCCTCTCAGAGCTCAGGGAGTGAGGGGGACACTCCAGCAGAGCGAGAGATCCAGGGTGAGGGCAGGGCTGCCCAGCAGACAGCGACAGAGGCAGAAGAAGAGCTGTGTCAGGGCCCGGCCCCAGGGAAGGTGGGGGAGGGCCAGGGCCTTGCTCGGGGAGGCAGGTGGACACAGACCCCGGCCTGGAGGACCGTTCCCCAGTCCCACATTCGGGGAGGCACTGCTCGGGGACACTAAGACGATTGAGCAGAATGTCCCCTCTGCACCTGCCCTGGGGCACTGTCATCACCCAGGAGCCCCCCCCCCCCCCAGCAAGACCCTCGCCCAGGGCAGGGCAGGAGGCCTGGATGTGTTGTCACTGGCTTTCAGAGGAAGAGCCAGATGGAGGGGAGAGAGACAAATGTTACTACTCGGGGCGCCTGGGGGGCTCAGGTCATGGTCTCGGGGTCCTGGGATCGAGCCCCGCATCGGGCTCTCTGCTCAGCAGGGAGCCTGCTTCCCCCTCTCTCTCTGCCTGCCTCTCTGCCTGCTTGTGATCTCTGTCTGTCAAATAAATAAAAAATATTTTTTAAAAAATAAATAAACGTTACTACTTTTTGTAGTGTTTGAGATTATTAACATGTGCATTAAAATGGAAAATCGAATTAATTAAAACAGAAAAAAGGAGCCACCGAGGGGTCAAGCAAACCTACTCTCTGAACTGTGACCTAGGGGGTCTGGGGTCCCCTCTGATTCTGCCTCAACCTAGCCCTGAGCCTTCCGTTCGTGGGGCGTAGGTGAGACCCCCCCACACACTATTGGCTTCAGATGCCCCCTGACTACCCCCTGTGGGCCAGACCCCCAGCAGGGTCAGGAGTCCAGGGGGAAGGGAGAGAGGACAAGTGTTGGGGACAGAACAGCCAGCCCCTGAGCTAGACAGGAGCAGAGTGGCGAGGGGCCTCTTGCTGGGGCTGGGCTGGTCCCTGGACGCAGCCTGGGGGCCACGGTGCCCAGCACGGCAACACTGTGGACAGGGGAAGAGTCACGTGCATGTGCCAAGGACCCCCGAGTGCTGTCTGTGAGGCCCTGAGGCCGGCAGACAGTCGGGGTCCAGGCCAGGCGCTCAGGGCCAGGCCCCCTCGGCAGGAGCCCTCGTAGCCCTGACAGTGGATGGCCCTGCGGTCCCTCCTGCCCCCCTTCCCCGCCCACCCTCTGCAGGCCGGCTGGGCTCCTGCAGGGGCAGCCTAGGAGGAGCCTTCCCTTGGAGGGCAGCATCTGCAGACACTGGGGCCCAGGCGGGCTGCTCAGGTGCTGTCACCCCCTTTCCCAGCTCTGGTGATGATTCCAGGGTCCTGGGATCGAGCCCTGCATCCGGCTCTCTGCTCAGCGGGAAGCCTGCTTCCTCCTCTCTCTGCTGCCTGCCTCTCTGCCTGCTTGTGATCTCTGTCTGTCAAATAAATAAATAAATTAAATATTTATTTATTTATTTATTTATTTATTTATTTTTATTTTCAGACAGAGATCACAAGTAGGCATTTTCTCTGTCTGAAAATAAATAAAATCTTTTTTTAAAAAAAGATTGACCCGAGCCAAAAAAAAAAAAAATCATGACCCGAGCCGAAAGCAGAGGCTTAACCCTCTGAGCCACCCAGGCGCCCCAATAAGTGATCTTTAAAACGTGATTTCACTAGATGTAGAATTACCTCTGAGACACTTGTTGCCCAGCGGAATGCAAAGGGAAGCCAAAGGCCCCTGGGTGTTCAGGGTCATTGCTGACTGCGCTCAGGCTTTAGGAGGTGGCCCCAGCGACCAGCCAGTCAGGATCCTGGGCTGGAGCGGGGGGAGGGCTCAGAGCTGGGGCAGGGGGCTGGTGGCAGAGCTGAGCCATCCAAGCCTGTGACCTCAGGGGTTCCCGCTCTGGGGCATCTTCTCACTTCCAAAGGCAAAATAAAGTCAAGGAAAGATCTGTGCATTCGACAAAGAAACGCCCTCAGGATATTTTGACTCTAGTTTGTGAATTGTGGTTACAAGATCTGGTTTTGCCCCATGAGGGCAAAACACCCCACGCTTCCTGAGACAATCAAACAACGCTCTCATCATCCTGCCAGAAACAGGCCCTTCCTGTGGGCCACTTAGATGCTCCTTCACTCATTCATTCAACAAACACTTTCCACCTGCTGGAGAGACAGCAGGGGGCAAGGCAGGGACCCCTGCTCTCTGGCAGACAGAAATCCAGGACAGAAAGACTCCCTGGAGGAAGGGGCCAGTCCTCATCCTAAGGACACAGAGGGGCTCCTGACTCAAAGATGGGGTGTTGGGAAGAACACTACAGCAGACAAGCCTGTTTGCTGTCTCCAGAGGATCCGGCTGACCAAGTCTCTCCCACTTTCCTGAAGCCCGTCTGTTTTCCTCAGCTCCCAGGTGTGCCCTGCTGAACTCCGGGGCCAGGGGCTCAAGAGCTGACTGGCCACCTCCCCACTGGGAAGTGCCCCCTGGGGCGGCAGTACCCCACTGACCCCCAGCCTACTCACCCTGGCCTAGGCGACGGGCAGAGGGCCAGAGAGTCCCCGCCGGCACTCCTGGCCGTGGCCCCACCCACAGCCGCCTGCCGCCCTCCCAGGCGGCCTCCCAGGAAGGGGGAAATGCCCCTGCGCCCTGCCTCTCTGAATGTGGGGAAGGAGGAGCGGGGGCCGAGGGCAGGATGGGTCTCACACAGGCCATTAACTGCTCCCCGCCAGGGAGGAGCCCGTGTCCCCACCAGAACCGTCCCAGTGTTGCGGCAAGGACACACCTGGGTAGATGTGGAGACCAACCCCGCCCTCGTCCAGTCAAAGCCAAGTCTGCAGACTCGGAGGGACAGAGGCCAGGGTATGGGGTGTGTGGAGGGCAGGGGGAGGAAGCAGCCTACCAGCTGGGAGGAGCGGACGAAGCTGTCCTGCCCAGGCTGCCCAGCTCAAGGTCCATCCGTGCTGCTCCATGCCCTCAGCTGTGAGAAGTCCCAGGACCTGAGGGGCCTGCGGGCGTGTCTGTGCCTCAGCGGGCGCCGCACCACACCTGAGTGTCCACCCAGTGAGTGCTGGCGACCTGGGACCCAGCAGCCCCAGTGACCCTGAGAACATCCACCACCAGGGACTCATGCTCAGTGGGGACAGATATGTTGGGGGCACCAGAATGTCACTGCCTGGAGGGGCCCTGAGAGCCAGCAAGCACTCCTGAGGAGGTGGGGGTTTGGGGGAGAGGCAGAGGCTCTCCGCGTGGGCTCTCAAGGCTCTGGCTGCAGCCAGAAGAAGGGGGAGCAACCTGGGTCCAGAAGGTCAGGGGCCGGGTGCGGGGTGATGACGATGGGCTTCCCTTGCCAAGAGCAAAGAGCCGGACCGCCCGGACAGACCTCCCAGGAGAGAACCTTTGCCCCACCCCCGTCTGCTGGCTCTGGAGAACATTCTGTTTCTTTTCATTTAGTTCCCAGGACACTGGGGCCAGATTTGACCCTTTGTCTGCAGTAATTCTTCCTGAACATGTGCCTCTCCGGAATATGTCCGGACTGAGCTGATGGACGCACCTGCTGGCCTCCCTCTTCCTTTCCAAGCGAGGACTGTGAGCGGCCCCGGGGGCTCCCGAATTGTCCTGTGTGTGGGGTAGGGTGTCCCGGCTTTGTTACTGAACGGGGAGGGGCGTGTCAAGAAAATGGGAATGTACGTGGGCTGCATTTCCTGCCTCCAGCCCCACTTGAAATGAAAACAGCTGGGTTAAATCCCGAGCAAACAGAGGCAGATGGCAGCGCCGGCCAAGCACATTTCCAAGGATAAACACAGCCAGACCCGAGGTAAAGTGTGCGGGTAGGTCTGACTCAGTGACAACTATCGCCCGGGGAAAGAACAGGGCGGTGGTGGCGGGGGTGGGGGGCGCCCAGCCATACCCGGGTTTGGGCAGTGACGGCGCGAGCAAACGAGAAGCCTGGAGGGGTGAGCAGGGCTCGGCAGTCAGGGAAGCGGAAATTTGCAGAAAGCAGGAAAGGCCCCCAAAACACATTTGCCGTCATAGCTGGCAAAAAGCAGGACAAACGAGGCGAGGAGACTCTGAGCTTCGCTCACGGGTCCCACGTCTCCTGTACGAGGCCCGGCCCGCACTCCCACGGACACACAGTGTCAGGGAAACCCTGCTTGCTTCTCAAGACAGTAACGCAGAGAAGCTGCTAACCAGGAACCTTGAATCCCTTGTAATTTAGCTACAGTTTCTCAAAAGGCCCAGAGGGAAAAAAGAATGACATTTCTTCGGTTTGAATATTCTCTGATCTAAGAGCTCCAACTGGTATCTGCTTTGGTAAAGAAACAAGCTGTTCTAACAGTTTCATTTCTTACGACAGTGCTAGAAACCAGAGAACATGGAAACGGAAACCGTGAGATTCGGATGCACCCCCTACTTGCTGGCCTAACGCTGGTAGATGATCCGTGTTTTAGGTTAAGTGCGGGACTAAAATAGGTGATTAAAAATGACCACATTTAAAAACAGGGGCAGGGGGCACCTGGGTGGCTCAGTCTGTTAAGCGACTGCCTTCGGCTCGGGTCATGATCCCAGGGTCCTGGGATGGAGCCCCGCATCGGACTCCCTGCTCAGTGGGGAGCCTGCTTCCTCCTCTCTCTCTGCCTGCCTCCCCCTGCTTGCTCCCGCTTGCACTTTCTCTGTCTCTCTCAAATGAACAAATAAAATAAGAAATAAAAATAAGAAATAAAATAAGAAATAAGAAATAAGAAAAAAATAAGAAATAAAAATGGGGCAGGAGGAGGGGTTTGGTCCCTGTGAGACCACCCGGGTTTGCTCCCGGGCACTCACCACCCCCACGGGGGCTGGGACAGGGGCCCTGACCACAGGTGTTCCCAGAAGTGAGCGTCCTGGGTTGTCTCAGGCACCTTAAGAGGGTCTAGGGCCATCCTGGGGATGTGGCTTGAGCTGTGAGAAAGGGTGTCAGTGTTTGTTCAAGTAGAACAGGCCAAGGTTGAGGCCATGGTGAGGAGGGGTTCCGAGGAGGCGGGGCGGGGTCTGCTCAGGGGGAGAGGCTTTGGCAGCCTGGGGAGGCTTGGGGACAGGAGCCCCCAAGCTTCCTACTGGTCACCTTCTCACAGAGCCCAAGAGCACCAGGGTCAGACTCCAGACTCCAGGAGAGGGGGTGTGGGAGGGGGCCTTTCCCTGTAGGCAAGCAAGCTGGCAGCTGATAAGAGCAGTTCCAACTGGACGGCAGCTGCCCCCAAGCAGCCAGGAGGCTGGAAGCAAGCCTTGGAGGTGACCAGGGTCAAGGCTACCTTGAGCACTGGAGGCAGACAGTGACCCCGCCTCCTGTGGCCAAGATGCCGATTTACGGCTCCTCCCCATCAGGCACCCCTCTATCCAGCCAGAGTGGAAGCCGGCCGGGCCCTCAGGACTCCACTCCAACTTACCTCATCTGCCCAGCCTCACTTCCATGCCCCTGCCTCCAGGCAGTCTTCCTTGCTTTACCACACATTCCTTCAAACTCCTGTTACTGTGACTTCACCTCCACTTACTGGCAAGACTCCTAAAGGCAGTAATATTTTTCTCAACATAATTGCCTATCTAGGTCCATCACAAAGTGTATGTCCGGGAAACACTGGTCGGTGGACTGCTGGCAGCTTTGGCTACCTACTTCATCACGTGGCAGTATCTCAGTCAGAAAACTGGGGCTGCTTTTTATCCACCAAATGTCCAAACGTGAGGGAAGAGAACAGAAAACAGACCCAACACGTCCTAGTGGAGCCCTTCATACCGGTGGGCTCTAACACATTGTCTTAAGCCAACAGTGTAGCCGTCTGAGGAAAGATCAGCTTGGAATTTCTACCTCATGTTCTATAAACACCGAGTAGATGGATGGTTTGTTAATGGAATGACTGGAAGCACTAGAACATACAGGCTAACTGTCTAGAAGGCATTAGGAAAAACATCAATAGATTTTCCTACACAGAACAAAATAGTACATGACCAAACACCATCGAGGAATATAAAAGACTGGTGACAAACTAGGAAAATATGTTTGTAGTAATGCTACAGCAGACCAAATGCTAGTATAGAAGGAACTCTTAGGATCACTATTTTTTTTAAGATTTTATTTAGGGGCGCCTGGGGGGCTCGGTCGTTAAGCGTCTGCCTTCAGCTGAGGTCATGATCCTGGGGTCCTGATCGAGTCCTGCATCAGGCTCCCTGCTTGGTGGGGAGCCTGCTTCTCCCCCTGCCTCTGCTTGCCTTTCCGCCTACTTGTGCGCACTTTCTCTCTGTCGAATAAATAAAATCTTAAACAAAACAAAGGAAGCAGTCCAACAGAAAAATGGACAAAGGACATGAGCCAGAGATGACCAAAAAAAAAAAAAAAAATCCCTTCAACATTTGAGTAAAAGGCTCAACCTCACACAGAATGAGGAGAAAGGCAAATTAAACCAGGACATCCTACCTGGGAAACTCTCTCCCTGCCTGTTGCCTGGCTCTCCTGGGGTGGCCTCAAGAATTGGGGTAACAGTTACCTGCTCTCTGCTTCCATCTCTTTACCTCTGAAATGGCAAGACTAACAGTGTCTGCCTGAAGGGGCTGTTGCCCGTGCCCTTGTGGAGCAGCAGAGCTGTGCCCCGGGCAGGTAGAGCTCTTGTCCTGGACCACGCTTCCGCCCGTCCTTCAAGGCCTCCCTGAGTCGTTGGCGCCCAGCTGGTGTCTCTGGCAGTCACGGCTTGTTCAGACCCTAACCAAACCACAGCACAGGATTTGGAGCAGGGCGCTGGCAGGCTATCCCCCTTTTCTGGGGCTTTCCGGAATACTGGCCCGGGAGGCACAGGCACACGGAGCTCGCCTGGACTCCAGCCACAGCCTCTCCGCCGCAGGGGCAAGCTGACAGCACTGCCCAGGGCCTGGAAGGAGTCGGGGCACCCAGCTGGCCCCAGCCAGGACAGCCAGGAGGACGTCCCCTGCAGGGGCTGCCCACACGCACTGTGCCCCCGCCCCCCACCCCGGCTCTCTTCTGGAAAGGAAGTCAGCAAGCCTTAGAGGCAGAGGCTGGTGTGGGAGAGTCCGGTCTGAGAGGCCTCACCCCTTCCACCCACTTTCTGCCCCTACTCAGAAACCCACGGCATCCTCGCTGTGGGCACCCCTGGGTCTTGGGGTGCTTCGGACCCTACTCCCGCAGAGCAGCCCAGTCCCAGCCTCTATGTCCTCTGCTCTCTGAGGTTGGCAGAATGGTGGCCTCAAGACGTCCCCATCCTCATGCTCATGGATTTAACACCTCGTCTGACAACAGGAACTTTGCAGCCATGACTGACTTTGAGGGGAGAGGTGATCCCGGGTTACCTGGGGAGCCCCCGTGTTATCACGGGTTTTCTGTAAGAAGGAGGTAGGGGTCAGACATGCGTGTCTTCTCGTGTCCGTGACACGCGAAGATGCCGCCGGTCGTGAAGGTGGGGGAGGGGCCGCGGGCCGAGGATGCTGCGCCCCAAGAAGCTACAAAAGGCAGGAAACAGATTCTCCCCCGGAACCTCCAGAAGGAACGCATCCCTGGTGACCCCTTGACTTGAGGGCCCCTGACCTCCAGAGCTGCCAGATAACGGGTCCGTGTGGTTCCGAGCCCAGCCGCGCGTGGTCACTGTCACAGCAGCGCCTGCGACCCCGGGCATGGGCACACGGGGAGTCCCGGAAAGGAGACGCTGGAGGGCTTCGAGCCTGTCCGGCGCGAGCGGGGCGCGGGTCAGGAAGAGGCCGGCCTGGGCCACCCCCCACTCGGTGCCGCGCGGGCGCTGGCCCTGGTGGCCCCCGGGGATCCCCTGCACTCCTGGGCAGCGGGCCGTGTGCTGGGGGGGGGGGGCGCCGCGGCCTGGCGGCCGAGACCCAGCCTCGCTGCCGCGGGGGACCGAGGGTCCCGGAGCCCGACGTGGCGGCGGCCGGCGGCGGGGCTGGCGGACCCCGGGCCCGGGAGCGGGAGAAGCGCGGACGGCGGCGCTGGGCCCCTCTGCTCCGCTAGGGGGCGTCGGAGGGCGCCGGCCCCCCGCTGTTCGCGGTCGGCACCCCGCGGTTAGAGCGCGCGGCGGTGCGGGCGCGGGGACAGCCCCGCCGGCGCCTCCGCCCGCGCCCGGCTCCCGCGCGCTCTTGCGGGGCGCGGCACGGCGGGGTCGCCTTCCCGCCCCAGCTCCCGGCCCCCGCTTTCTTCCCTGGGGCCGGTCTCCGGCGCCTCCGCCGCCCGCACCGCCGCGGCCCTCCACCGCGCAGCCCCCGCGGCCGCGCCCTTCGAGTGGAAGTCGCCGTCCCGTCGCGGCACGTTGCGTGAAGACGCGCCCCTTCCCAAGCGCAGCGCCCCAGGAGTGCTGACCCGGCCCGCGGCCGCCCCTGGAGCCGAGGGGGGCGGGGCGCGCGTCTGGCGCGGGAGACCGGACCGCAATCCCAGGCGCGTTGGTGGGAACTTCCCGGTTCAGGGCCGCACTTTGGACTTGGACGCTGTACCGTCTCGGGTCTGGGTAGCTCCCCGGTCCTCCAGCTCATCGACCCCGGGGCAGCGCGGCTACGTGGGGGCAGATAGGGATGCAGGGGTGTCCTGAGGCTACAGCACAAATGACCACGCATGGGGGCCCTAAATGGCAGAGACATATTCCCTCTCAGTCCTGGAGGCCCAAAGTCCAAAGTCCAGGTCAGGAGGGGAGGCTCCTCTGAAAGTTGTCAGTGAGGACCCTGGGCCTTGGCGGCATCGTCCCAGCCATGGCAGGGGCGCTCTCCTTGTCCCCTAAGGACACCAGTCACCCTAAAGACCTCATCTGACCTTGATCTCATCTGCGAACCGTTTCCAAAGAAGGTCCCAGTCACAGGTGCCAGACTTCAGGGCTTGACCACGTCTTTTGGGGGACACAACTCAGCCTCTGTCCCAAGGAACCCCAGAGTCTGGCTGTGCTGTTTCCATGGCTGCCTGAGGGCTCTCCTCCCTTGGCCTGAGCTGCTCATCTGTCCCCACTCTCAGGTAGCGCTGGGACTAGAAGGAGCGTAGAAGGAGAAACTCAACATCTACAAAGCCAGAATGGGCGAATCTGGCCTTCACTCCCCTGAACAGCACACTGACCCTGTCCCTGACCCCTGACCCCGCCCCACCTGCGTCCTCCGGGCCTGGATCCTTGACCACCAGCCAGGGCCTTCGATACCCGTGGCCCCCACCCCGGCTGACACACACGGTGGTTACCTGCTCCGCACTTGGACCTTCCTGCTGCCCCTGAGGGCCACCCTCTTCTCACTGGCAGCCTGTGGGCTCTGGCGAGACCCACCCCACAGCCCGGCTTTTCTGCAGGACAGGGCGCTGTGACAAGTTCCCCTCTAAGCCGCGGGGCCAACGGAATAGCCATGTACGCCTGGAGGCGCCGTGGGGGCTGGTGAGATGGACGCACGCTCCTTCACCCCGGGACCTGCAAGCTCCGGGCACTCGTCCTGCAGACGGGGAGACTGGGGAGCAGGGAGGTAGCAGTGGTGACCCCAGGTATACACAGCCTGGGGACGTGGGGCAGAGCCAAGGCTGCATTGCCACCTCAGCGCCTCTCCTGGAACAGAAGGCGAACACCCCACAAACTAGGGGTCCTAACGCTCTGGCAAGTACACCCCAGTACTGACACGGCCACCTGCACACGGGGCCATGAAGGGCCAGCTGTCAGGGTGAGCTGTGAGGCAGGCTTCTTGCGGGAACCACCCTGAGCCCAGGACTGGCCAGGACGCCCCCACACAGGGCCCCAGGCCTCCGGGAGTGGTCACAGGGTGTTGGTGGGAAGGTACCCTGGAGGCAAACTCTCCAGGAAGGCCCCCTCTGCGGACTGTCCCCCCCGGGCTCCCAGGGGAGAGTTGGGGTACAGATTCCTGCCCAGGCTCCGCGGGTCCAGGAACCTGGTGGAGGGACGTTGGGGGGGTTTCTCCAGGGAGAGACACCTTGTCCCTTAGATGCCGGTGCAAGTACACACACGGGTGCGAGGCACTTGAGATGAGCCCCACGCAGTCCGTGTGCGCGGACGCGCATGTCTCCCCGCGCAGCGCAAGCCGCGACGTCCCGCTGCCGGCACTCTTGCTGTCCCTGAGCTGTACCTCGAAGCGGCACACGGACGACGCCTCGCGTCCGCCTTCTCTGCCCGGCCTAAGGGTCTCTGAGTTCTCTAACTGCACCTGAGCCCCACTGTGTCGATTTTCCATGACCCGTGGCCCCATTCTCCTGGTAACGGCCTTCTGAGGAGCCTGCGCTCCCTGCTCGCCCTGTAGGCCGACTCATCGGCATGGGGGTACACCTGCTTCTTCCTCCGGGCCAGGACTGGGGCGTGAGTGTCCAGGGGGACCGTCCGCCTTCGGCCCCAGCCGCACAGCAGGGGCAGTCCATGTGTGACGGAGACCCTCTCTCTGACGTTCAAGTCTCCAGGACAGCCCTGGGGGTGCAGTGAGTCAGGCACAGCACAGGCGGCTGCTGCCACCCACCGGGAAGGACGCCACTGGAGCTGAAGGATCATGGTTTTAGTCGCTCGCCACACGTGGGCTGGGGCCACAGATTCTCTTCCGCCTGCGCCTACCATAGCATCGGGCACGGACGCTCTGGGAGGATCCACTGGCCACGTTACACGTGTGTTACACGTGTGCAAGCATGTTGGCGCCCCAGGAGGGGAGGGAGGGTGATCCAGACGGCCACTGCTGGGCCGCAGGCCACAAGGTCATGTGGAAACATCTGCGGGAGGACGTAGGCAGGGACTCGCTCAGCGTGTTTGCTGAAGGGTCGCTCGTGAGGACAAATCAGCCTCCGAAATGGGGTAAGGGGGGATCCTGTGAGGGAGGAGGGGCTCCTGGGGGAGAGATCCTTTCAGGCCAGCACAGGGATGCTGATGTGCGAAGACCCCACAGTTCCCAAAGCTGAGAAAAGCGGTGTCCTGCCTGCCTCTAGGGTGAGCCAAACCTCCCCTCCCCTTCTTCTTGGGGAGTCCCCAGGGCCTCTCCCTGCTTCTCCCCGTCCCTCAGCTAAAAGCCCTGTTTGCCCCCACACGCCTCATCCTCAAGTGGCTTGCGGAAGCCCCTGCAGTGCGGGAACCACAGTGCCTCCGCGGAGAGCACGAAGCCCATGGGCCACACATTCCTCCCCCTAAGCCCCCGGCCCCGCACACACGCTGATGCTGGTTTTCCTCTGTTACAAAGTAAGTGTGTGAACATTCAGGATGACTCTGGGCAGGAATGCACCAAGGTGTTCCCACGGCTGCCATGCCGGTGGACAGGCTGGTGTTCTGCTAAATTATTTTTGCTTACTTAGGTTTTCTAATTTTTTCTACAAAGACCACAAATTGCCTTTGTTAGAAGAAGAAAAATGTTTACGTTCAGTAATGAGGTCCAAGACCCAGAAGCAGAGGAAGACCAGAGACAGTCGGCGGGGACACTCCTGAAGACAGGACGGGTCCTCCTGAGGCAGGCTCTGACCACCAAGCAAGGAATTCAGAGAGAATTCAGGGGCCAATAGGGAGCCTCTGATGGTCCCACACAGGAGCGTGACTCCCAGCTAGGGGCTCTGCGGATCACTGCCCCGAAGCGACACTCCTTGTTCCCGCTCATCACATGTCCACCTGCATGCCACCTCTTCAGGGACGCCTTCCTGGGTCACCAAGGCTGAGCCCGATGTCCCTTCTGAGGTTTTGCCTACAGCAACACCCATAGCAATGATGGCAGACATTTCCAGCAACTTAGTGATGCAAGTGCTAAGTGTTTTAGACCCTGTGGTAAGGACAGTTAAAGTTTATAACCTTCTTGCCTTCAAGGAATTCACAGGTGGCCGTCTCTGAACTGTGTCCGGGACCTGGGCCCTCCTGTCTTCTTGATCCATGCTGCACGGTTTCTACTTCCACGTTCATCTGTGGTGCAAGAGGGCTGCTGACTTCCAGCCATTACATCTCAATCCAAGCCACAGGAAGGAAAGAGGAGAGAGAAGCATGGCCTGAGACAAACCACACATGCTCACATTATTACCTAACATGTAGTCACAGAGGCCCAGCTGGCAGCAAGAGAAACGTAGTCTCTATCAGGACAACTGCATGCCCTGCTGAAAACTGGGGCCTTGTTACCACACAAGAGGGGAGGACAAGGGGCGCCTGGGTGGCTCAGTGGGTTGAGCCTCTGCCTTCAGCTCAGGTCATGATCTCAGGGTCCTGGGATCAAGCCCGGCGTCGGGCTCTCTGCTCAGCAGGGAGCCTGCTTCCCTTCCTCTCTCTGCCTGCCTCTCTGTCTCCTTGTGATCTCTCTCTCTGTGTCAAATAAATAAATAAATTCTAAAAAAAAAAAAAAGGGGAGGACAAGCCCCCATTGACCCCTAGTATCCCCTAGTATCTGTGTGCCATGGCCCAGATGCTCCCCGCAGTCGGCGCGAGAGGAGGCCAAGGCTCGGAGGCGGGGCGGCCGTCAGAGCGGCGAGGCCGGAAGGAGCTCCTGCAGCTCCGGACCTGCTTCAGCCACACGGGCACGTCATCGGGCCGGCCCGTGCGCGTCACACCCTCTGCTCTCAGTGCTGGCACACAGCCAACATTTAATACATGGCTGCTGTGCTCCCAGGTGGAGGACCGGGCATGGGGCCTGGGTTCCTGGTCAGCCTTCTAGGGGCTTCTCTCCCGTCGAGCACTGTCCTCTTTCCTTCCGTCCTTCCTTGGCCCCGGCGCACCCCCAGCTCCCGCAGGAGTGGACTGGGCTCAGGGCCAGCTGTGAGCTCTGCTGTCCTAATGCCGTTGCCTCCTGGGTGCTCCCACCTCAGGTGTCACCATGAAGCACTGGCCAGTGACTCTGTGGAGCCGGTCCCCAGTGAGGCCCTGACAGGTGCCCAAGGACCGTGTGGGCACCAGGCCCCGCCACGCAGCTGGGAACTCAGCAGGGGGAGCTTTTCAGGTTCCTGTAGCTGGGACAGTCTGGGGACACCTAGAAGAGGCCAGGGACAGGGAAGAGCGAATTCCCACTTCCCCGGCGGGCTGCAGGAGGGGCTGCAGGAGGGGCCGCCTCTAGGGCACCAGCACGGCTGACCTCAGGTCCCCTCCGAGGGGGAACCAGCAGCCCCCTCTTGCAGACGGGTACTGGGCATGAGCTGTGCTGGCTCCTCAGCAAGCACTGGATGAATGGGTGTGAAGTGTGCCCTCCAGGGGGCCAGGCCCCAGCCCCCCTCTGCATCAGGAAGACCCCACAAGGTCCCACCCCTCACCTCACTCACGCCTGCCATGTTCCAGGGGTCCCCTTCCAGCTTGGTCCAAACTGAGCACTCGGTGACACTGACTGGCCACAGGAGGCCACCCCCGGAGCCCAGGTGGACGGCAGGGCCCGAGAAGGGTTCTCTGCTCTCGTGTTTGCACCCCTGGTGTTCGCACAGGTGTTGCGGTCCACCCTGAGTGTCTGCCGTGAGCAGAGCCGCCGGCCATCGGCACACGCTTGGCCCGGCCGCGGAGAGGGAGGGAGGCGGTGAGGGC
The DNA here is from genome assembly GCF_009829155.1 of Mustela erminea. Taxonomy (NCBI): domain Eukaryota; kingdom Metazoa; phylum Chordata; class Mammalia; order Carnivora; family Mustelidae; genus Mustela; species Mustela erminea. Next base: position 60,341,257 of record NC_045632.1, on the reverse strand, counting down.
AGCCAGAGCGGGACTCGGGCCTCCCCAAAGCGGCGGCGGACAAGAGCCCCGGGGCCCCCAGCCCAGCGCTGCGGCTTCTGGCTCCGGCTTGGCGTCCCCGAGCCGCTCCCCTCTGCAAAACGGGGCTCGCGAGAGGCCGCGGGGCGCGGGAGCTCCGTGCAGCGAGGCTGGAGCCCGGCTCGGCGGGGCCCCGGGACGCGGGGGTCCTCCGCACGCCCACGGGGCTCCGGGCCAGACGTCGGCGCCGCGGCGGGGGGCGCGGGCGGGGAACACGGAAGCGCCCCCCCCGCCCCCGCGCCGAGGCCGGCTGCCCCGTCTGGCAGCCCCGCGCCCGCCCCCGCACCGGTGACGCGTCCCCAGTCGCAGCCGCGCGCCGCCGCGGAAGGAAGCGCAGCCTCGAGGCCCCGCGGCCCCCGGTCGCCCAACGCGCGCTCGCCGCCGGCTCTGCCCCGGGGAGGGGGGCGGCAGACCCCGGGGCGGGCGCGCGGACCCGGAGTCGGAGCCTCCGAGACCCAGCCTGGGCTCCGTGGGGAGGCGGCCGGCGACAAGCCCTCCAGAGAGCGAGCTCCGGGCAAACCTCCCTCGGGACCAGGAGCAGCCCCGCTCCTCTGCGACTCTGGTGTTTCTGTACCCAGCCAGCATCTTGGGCCGGGCCCTGGGGACCGCCCGTCCGGCGCCAGGGAGACCCCTCTGAAGACAGTGTGTCGGTTCTGGGCCGCTGCCGAACAAACTGCAACCAGGGGCCCCGGGGTGTCCGCCCCAGGGCGCCCCCCCTCAGCTCAGGCCATGATCCCAGGGCCCTGGGGTCCCCTTTCTGCAGGAAGCCTGTTCTACCTCTTCCTCTCCCCCTGCTTGTGATCCTTCTCTCCCTGGGTCTCTATCCAATCAATACATGAATCTTAAAAAAAAAGATTATATGAAAACTTGGTGGCTTAGAAAGACAGCAAACCTGGATGAATTCATACCATTTCTGTGGGTCAGGACTACCAGACAGGATCAGCCAGCGGAATCTGGCTCAGGCCCCCTGCTGAGGATGCAGTTAGAATCTCAGCCAGGCTGGGGGACCCTCTTGTGGTGTCACACGCCTGTGGCCAGCCAGTGGGGGCCTCGACTGGGTGGACGGCTTCCGCTTCTTTGCAGCCTGGCAACCGGGTCCCAAGAGCCAGTGTCTTCAGTGAGCAAGACAGCAAAGCAGCATTTTCAGGACCAAGCGTTGGAGGGTCACATAGGACCCTAAGTCTTCCCAGGTTCTAAGAGAAGGAGGCTGCCACGGAATTAGGGCTGTGACTTAAAGCTCTCATGGCAGATGAGGACGTGACTTGTCCTGGAAGCTATTCCTGGACGCTGGAGGCAGGTGTCCATTCTGACTCTGGGCCAGAGCTTAAGCAGCTGGCCACTGCGAGCACATTTGCTGTCTGCAAATCCCAAACCCATCCTCTGACAAGGGGGCCACTCCAAACAGTGTGCTGGGGACTATTTCTGAAGTGAGTCCATCCCAGGGTCACTCTGGGGTCCTCTGTCCACACCTCCTGGCACTGACTGCTGAGAAAATCCACGTCCCAGGCCGCTCTAAGCATGAGTGAGGCTCTGCGGGTCTCCATGAGGGCCGGCAGCGTTTCCGGCCACGCTGTCCTAGCTCCGTCCCTAGAAGCCGCTCTGGAGCTCAGAGCCAGCCAGATCAGATCCCTTGGTGGAAGGGGCTGTAGGGAAAGACATCCTGGAACAGCAGTGGGGCTGGTGAGTCCTGCTTCTGCCCCGGGCCAGCTGTGTGACCCTGGGAAAGTCACTTAACTGTTCTGAGCCTTGCTTTTCTTCTCTGTGTGGGAGGATTTGCCATCCATCTGGGCCAGAATCTGGGGGGCAGTGGTGGAAACCCACCTCAGCTGATCCGGGTGGGTCAGGAGCGTGCGGCCCCTCAGCAGGCCAGTCTGAGCTCAGGGCTCGGGCCCAGGCCCCTCCTACAGGGATTCCTCTGGCCTCGTTCCTTTGTGTCCTCTCATTCCCAGGTGGTCCCAGCCCTCGTGGTGGCACAGGGGTCACCGGCTGTTCCTGGCTCCCACGCCACCCACTCAGCAGCTCAAGAAAAAGTCAAATGTCAACAGAAGTCCCGGGATGGAGTCTCCCTGGCCAGCTCAGGCCCCGGCCGATGTTGGGCTCCAACTGGTAACAGTCACCATATCATGACAGCTGAGCTGGTGACCCCGTGCTGCCCCACCTCTCTGAGCAGCCCCCCACACACCTGCACGTGCCCAGCTGAGCCCCCCCTACAGCCAGGCCCCAGGCCCACCGCCTCCTGTTTTCCCCCAGTCCAGGAGGGCATCGCCGTAGGGTGCGTCCAGATGGCTCCCTGCTTCCTGTTGGCCCGAGGATAGAGGCAGAAGGAAAGCATGGAGGTGGGGGTGGGGGCCTCACACCTCTGCTCCTTCTCGGACCTGCATGTTCTGGGAGCGGCTACACCTTTGCTAAGGCAACAGCTCCAAAAAGGAACCCTTCCACCGCTGCGGGCTCATCAGGCCCCTTGCCCCACCCGCCCCCCCTGGCCCAGAGCTGCTTCCTGGGTCTAATCCTGCTGCCTTGCGGCTGAGCACAGACCCCCTCCCATTCTTCTGAGCTGACTCTTTGTGCCTTCTGCCCCCGAGATCTTAACTGACCAATTCCCTTGGCTTCATCCCTGAATGGAACCCAAAATGATCTGAGGACTTCCGCCACTGAAATCCATGACTTGGTGGTAGGGTCAGGACACAACTGACAACACCCTCCCATCTTGGAACCCTGCTGCCTCCCAGTTTGGAAGGAGAGGGCTGTTTCTCGCGCGTCCTCTCTGTCCCCAAAGACACCAACATCGGCTCTTCCAGAATTCAGCAGTAGCTAGGTTACCATGGTAATGCCCATTATCCTTGCCTAACAGGAGATGAATCAGGAGCTAAAAATAGGCCTCCAGAGTGGGTGGGTGGACGGACGGACGGACGGACAGATAGACGGACAGGTGGACAGGTCGACGACCGGATGGGTATAGGTGGACGGAGGGAGGGAGGGAAGGCCGGACGGACGGACGTGCTGTTGGACGGACGGCTGGACGGACTGATGGATGAGCAAGGAGAGGGGGGCCTAGATTTAGGGTCAGAACAGCTGGTTTCTCCTAGACAAGCTGTTGCTGGGGAAATCTCAATCGGACGCCATCCCCCCCCAGGGCTGGGCGGCTTTGGCAGGGGGCGCGCCCGGCAGCGAATTGCATGGTGGGTCCGTGTAAAGCTGAGTTGCTGCTTAAAGGCACCCAGGTCCCGGCCGGGTAGCCTCTCCCCACCTGAGCCGGGAAGGCAGATTTCGGGTGGTGGACCACAGGAGGCCGAGGAGTGGCCCCTCAGGGTGTGGGGGCAGTCGCTGCAGCCCTGGCCCTTCCTTGGGTGGAGCACTACCCCCTGCCACCCCTGCATTCCTGAGAGAACCCTTCCTTGCTGGATCTAGGAGACTGTCCCCATGTGGGGGTGGGAGGGGGCCGACCCGCCTGCCTCAGTCCTCCAGGGGGCGCAGTGCTCTGCTGCAAGGGTGGGGAGGCACAGACTGCTCGAGGACGAAATGACACTTTATTATGCCTCAGCCCCCAGCCACAGACCCCACAGATTCCGGCGCAGAGGTGGGAGCGAGCAAGGAGCAGGAGGAATCTTGGCTGTGGGTTGGGGGTCTGGGGGCATCTCGGGGTCTCCTCCACAACTGGAGGGCAGCCTGGCATCCCTCTTCAGTGGAGGTCAGGTGCAAAGCAGAAATGCCCCAATCCCCAAGTGCCCTCAGGAATCCCTTCTCTGCATGGTTCCAGACCGGCCTGGTGGGGGTAGGGCCAGGCTTGGGGGGGCCACCACCAGCACCCCCACACCTTCAGCGCCTGTTTTGGGGATCACCAGGCCTGGATTTTTTCATCCTTCAGCCCTGGGGATCCGGGTCTGGTCTAGGCAGCAGGCTCACAGGACCATAGGGGTGGGCGGGGGTGGGCACAGGAGGGCTCTGGAAGGCGGGGGTCGGGGGTGTAGGGGGGAGCTAAGGGACCTCGAGGGTGCTGGCGACAGAGCCTGGCTGCACTCCCTGCGGCCCGGCGGTCTCCGGGGGGCCGGCCTCCCGGTCGTGGGCGCCGCCGCCTCTGGGAGGCAGCTCCCTGTAGCTGTAGTACTCCACCAGCTGCCGGGGCACCTCGGCTAGCACGCACTTGGCCAGCGCCGCCGGGGACGCCTTCAGAGTGGGGACAGCGGGGTTACAGCTGGGCACCCTCCGGGCCCTCCAGCCCCCAGCCCATCACAGCCCAGCCTCATCCTCTGGAGGTGGGGCTCCATCCTCTAGGGGTGGTGGACCCTGTCCCACAGCTGACCAGTAAGTCTCCCGGTGGCCAGGAGAGCCCTGGTAGGGGACCCAGACCCGAGAAGATGAGGCTGCAGTGCCCCCGCTGCCGGCATGGGGGCCTGTCCCGAATGGCACCTGCACGCATGTGGCCCTGCCCCCCAACCCAGGCACCCAGGGCAAGTCTGAGGTAGGAAGGAGGTGGGCGCCCCTCCCCCCATAAAACCCCGTGAGTGTGTCCACGGGTCATGAATTTCCCTCCTGTATCTCACAAAGGGTCTGAAGGTGCCTGGGGAGCCTGCTGTGCTGCCCTCTCTCCCATGTGGGAGTTCAGTATTTTCATAATAGGAAGGTTTCCAGGTGCTTCCTGCTCCGGGGGCAGGCAGGCCCTGGACAGCCCCCCGCCCCAGCACTCACGCTCTTGAGCTCCCGGAAGGGCACAAACTGCACGATGTCGCGGAGAGCCGGCTCGCCCCGTGGGGAGCGCAGGACGCCGTCATCCCCGTCCAGGGTCTGCATGTCTGTGAAGTCGGCGTTGCCCACCCCCACGATGATGATGGACATGGGCAGATGGGAGGCGCGCACGATGGCTTCCCGCGTGTCGGCCATGTCGGTCACCACGCCGTCGGTCAGGACCAGCAGGATGTAGTATTGCTGAGGGCACAGGCACAGGGTGGGCAGGGCGGCCCCGCCCCCTCCTCAGGCCCCCCGGGGTCGCCTGGGGACCCTTGAGGACCGCATCTTACCCCCAGGCAGCTGCAAGTCCCCCAGCCCGCTCCCCTCCCCGTAGACTGCCTGGTGGCCGCCGCAGGCCTCGGGCGCCCGCGGGGTTGAGGCTTCTCGGGAACTGTCGTGGAAGTGTCACACATGACAACCACAGGGCGTCGTGGGCTCACTTCCTGGGCTGGGTGCTTCCCCCACTCCCAACCTGTCTTGCCTCTACCTCGATCCCATGGAGCCTGGGTCCAAACCTGAGTCTGAGGCCTGAGAAGGAGAGACCTGTGGGCTCTCGGTAGGTGGGGACTCCTGCACCCTGAAGGGACCCCGGGATCCGAGGAAGTTCTGAGAAAGGACGCCCTCCGCCCAGCCTGGCCAGGCGCTGGGGACAGATAGGGACTTGTCGCAAATAAGAGTCTGTTTCCTTTGTTAAAAAAAACAAAAACAGGGGTTGGGGTGGCTGAGTGGCTCGGTCAGGTGAGCATCTGACTCTTGGTTTCAGCTCAGGTCATGACCTCAGGGCTGTGAGAGTGAGCCCCGTGTCAGGCTCCGTGCTGGGCATAGAGTCTGCTGGAGAGTCTCTGCCCCTCACTCACCCCTACCACTGCATTCTCTCTCTCTCTCTCAAAAAAAAACCTTGAAAAAACAAAAAAATAGGGCAGCTGCCTGGTTCAGGCATGCAACTCTTGATCTCAGGGTCATGAGTTCAAGCCCCACATTGGTTGTAGAGATTACTTACAAAATAAAATCTTTAAAAAATAAACACAAAAAATCCCCCAAGATGGCACCTGGTTGGCTGTCGTTAGGCGTCTGCCTTTGGCTCGAGTCATGGTACCAGGGTCCTGGGATCGAGCCCCGCATCAGGCTCTCTGCTCAGCGGGGAGCCTGCTTCCCCCTGCCCCACTCCCTCTGCTTGTGTGCTCTTTCTCAGTGTGTCTTTGTCAAATAAATCAAAAAATAAAATCTTTTTTAAAAATCCCAAAAAACAGAACTACTAAAAATCAGTATAAAAAACCTGGACAAGAGAAAACATAAAGGAGAAAAAAGAAGACCCTGGCCCAGTGGGCACCAACACTGCGACACCACGTGACGGAAAGACCACAACAAGGTCACCTTTGCCTAGAGGCCCCAACCACCCCCTCCCCACCTCCCCCTCTGAGCCCCAGACCCTTGGGAGGTGTGACAGGGGCAGTCTGAGGACCCCGGCTGGACCCAGCTCCCAGCCCCGTGGACATGGCCCTCCTCGGGAAAGCCCTCACGCCCTCCTCCTGCCCCTCCGACTAGGTCCAGGGCAACCTCAGCTCTGCTACTCAAACACGGAGCTCCGTTGCCGTGAGCACGGGGCCTCCCTGGACTGGGAATGGGTGACTGTGGTCCGGCCCCAGGAAACCATGTGTGACTTGGGATGAAGTGACGCCGCTTTCCTTCAGACAGAAAGAGACAGGAAAGGTTGGGTGGGGAGCACGGAAGAGTAGGTCCCAGGTCAGCCTGAGCGCCTGCCCACCGTGCCAACACTGCTCTGCAGGAAGCAAGCTGAGAGCCCACAGAAACCCCTATGGGAGGGCATCCTGGTGACAATGGGGGCTCGGAGCACCAGGGAAGACAGAGGCAGACACGAGTGCCTCCTGCGGACCCCCCACCTCTGTTTATAGGATCCAGAAGACAAGACTGGGGTGAATGTTCCTAAGCATCCCGGCAGCAGCCTCGAGACCCAGAGACCCTGCAGGACACCCCCTCCACCAGCCGGACAGCAGGGGAAGGCGGGGACACAGCCACCAATCACACGGGGGCCATTTCGCCCCAGTCCTGCCGCTACAGCCATCAGGACTGCGTTAGCTGGCCGGACGTGTGTGCTACCGAGAGATGTCCCGTTGGCTGTTCCAACAGCGAGGGAAATGCTGTGGTCTTTTAGGTGTGCTCACGGCACGGTGGCTCTGTTTTCTCTCTTCTAGAGGTTTATACTGACATTTACAGATGAAATTATGTGTCTGGGATGTGCTTCAAAATCATATGGGAGGGTGCCTGCTGTCCTTGATTCTCAATTGGGTCCTGTGCCAGAAATAGCTGTGCTATGGGGTTATCACTGGAGAAGTGAATGTAATTGGAACGTATTCTATAAATTCAATGAAACAACTGTATCTACATTACATTTCCTGACGTTGATACTTGTGTTGTGTTTGTGTCAGAGAATGCACAGATAGCAGGAAACACAGCAAAGCCTTAGGAAATCACAGGGCGAGGTGCTGCAGGCAGCCCTGGTGTCGGGGCCGCTGTGCCTAGGCGAGAGAGCATAAACCGTGGGGTGGCCCCAACAGGGTGAGGGGCCATCCAGGCGGCTGGAGTCTGGATGATGGCAAGTCCCAAGGACAGAGCGAAGCTGAGGGGCCCTACAGGTCAGGAGACCGGGACGCCAGGCAGATCCAGCGACCAGAGCCAAATGTAGACAGCGTGGAAGGGGGTTGAGATCAGAAGGGGTCTCCTTCGGCGCCCTGGGCTTGGGCACAGGATCCTTGCCGCTGGGGGGCATCCGGAGGTTGGCAGCTAGCTCTCAAATGCTTCAGAAGTCCCAGTAACACACACATGTGAGCGGAGGGAGGAGAGGCTCGGGAGGAAGCAAGGCCGAGTCCGGTGAGCCCGGGTGAAGACGGACCCCCCTTCTGCCAATGTGCGCTCTTTTACAAAATAGTTAAAGCAACGGACCGCTGGGCACACAGAAGCACAAACAACCCACAAACATGTGGAAAAGGTAAAGCAGGGGGCGCCTGGGGGCTCCGGCAGTGAGGCGTCTGCCTCCCCCGCGGGCCGGGATCCCAGGTCCGGTCCTGAGTCCCGTCCGCGCTCAGCAGGGACCCTGCTTCGCCCTCGGACTCGCTCCTCACTCCTCTCTCTCTCATAAATAAGCAAAATATTTAAAAAAGAAAAGGAAAGGAAAAAGTAAAGCAGATTGAAACCTTCAGCACAATATTATTTGTGAAAAATATAGAAACAAAAAAGTGATATTCGCGCAGCAGACAGCGGCCTGTAGGGTTAGGGTTCCAGGCAAACCCGCGCCCGGGGGCGTGGCCCCATGGGGGTGAGGACACCTGTGCCTCTAGGGGGGCTTTGGGGCCCTCCTGCAGCCCTCAGCGCCCCCAGCTCTGCGCCTCCCTGACCTCCGCGCCTCCCACACCGCGGCAGGCGCCACCGTCCCCTGCACCCAGTGCCCGCAGCACGGCCCGCCCCGGTACCTACGGAGGCCTCCCCGCTGTGCTCCTCCGCCGCGGCCATGCGGGCCACCTTGGAGATGATGGGGGCCACGTTGGTGGGGCCGTAGAGCTGGACCCTGGGCAGGCAGTTCTGGTAGGCCTCCACCACACCCTGGATTCCTGCGGGGGAACAAGGGTGAGCCCGGCCCGGGGCACCCCCCACCCAGGCCCGCCTCAGGCCTTACCCTCACACTCATCGTCCTCAGGGTTGAAGTTGATGGCGAAGTCGTGGGACACCTGGGTGGACGCAGAGGCACCGTCAGCTTGGCTACCCGTCCAGGAACCCCCCGCACTTCCTGGGAGAGGTAGGTTTGCAGCCCCTGGGGCCCCGGTGGGGACAGAGCCTCGCGGAGGGAGGCACCCGGGAGAGGGGCAGGCAGCCAGCCCCTCAGCCCTACAGCCAGGGCGTCGGAGTCGCGTACACCAACACCCCCCCCCGCCACCATGTTCTGCTTCGCCACTGGGAGATTCCAGACTCATCCCCCCTTCTCCTGACAGAGACACAGACTTTTCTTGAGTTCTCCAGAGGTCACTGGTGCTAGGTGACCAAGGTCAGTCCCTCTGGCTGGAAGCTCAGGGTCGCTGGGTTCCCAGTACTGGGAGGACCCAGGACAGCTTCTGCTGTGGACAAGCAGCATGGCCCAGGAGGCCCCAGCAGGGGCAGGGGGGTGGGGTCCCGGGCCCCAGGCCCTCCTACCTCATACTTGGGAGGAATTCGGGCTCCAAAGCCCAAAGCAGAAAACCTCTTGTCGCTGGAAGAGAGGCGGCCGCATCACACAGGGTCCACGGTTTCCCTGGGAGTGGGGTGCTTTGGGACGACACCCACCAGAGCCGGGACACCCAGGCTCCATTTCACCACTTCCCCGGGTGCCCGGCCCTGCTCTGAACCACACCGGGGACACGGAGGCACGGGGCCTTGAGGAAGACACCCAGCCTCCAGACAGGAACAGAGCCAACTCCAAGCCTGGGGCCAGAGCCTGACCCTGGGAAGCCATGGCCTCCTGTCTTTGGGACCTCAGCTCTCTGCCACCCACCCCCTTACAGAGGGGTCTACCCCTCCTTGGCCTCAGTTTACTGGTCTGTCAAGTGGGCCACCCTCCATGTTTGTGTGAAGGGGAAGGGGACCATGTGAGGAAAGGCCAGCCCCACCTCAGCACGTGCCACGCAGGGACGCCCCGCGCTGGCCTGTGTGTCAAGCCCCGCCTACCGCGGCCCAGCCACTGCCAGCCTTCCTCGGGCCAGTGGATACAGCCATGATGCCTGCTCCCTGGGCCCAAAACTGAGCTGGAGGAAGGGAGGCCAGGGAGGCCGGGGGTGGGGGCCGCACCTGTCGTAGTCTTGGCAGATCTCCCCCACGGCCAGCAGAGCCTGGAGGTACTCGTTGGGCTGGAAGGGGTTGATGTAGTGCAGAGAGCAGCTGTTGCGGGGGTCCCCGTTGGAGGCCGTGAAGTCGATGGCCACCTGCAGAGACCCTGGCTCCTGAGCCGAGGCCCCTCCCCCTGGGGGTGGCACCCAGAATCCCCGTTTGACAGGTAAGGGCGTGAGCTGTGAGCTGCGGGGAACTGCCGGCAGGGAGTGCCGGTGAGGGCCCAGCTCTGTGATGGTGTGGAGGACAGAGGGCGACCTGGGCTGGGCATCCCAGCACACCGGGACGGCGCTTGGACCCTCAGGAGGAAACCAGCCCCCCCCCCCAGGGGACACCATCCCTGAGCCCACAGCACAGGTCCCATGGACCCACGACCCTGGGGCAGGGGCGGTGGGGGGGACCCAAGGCCAAGACCAGGCCCACCTATCTCTGCGGCCGCCCTGCCTGGGCTGGGGTCCCCTGTGCCACCCCTGCCCCTGCCCCTGCCCCTGCTGGGACACTTCCCTTAGGCCCCTCTGGCTGCTGCTCGCCAGCAACATGAACCCACACGTCCACAAAGGAGCAAGGAGGTGACACAAGGCCTCTCCAGGCCACCGCGGCTTGGTCTTGGGGCCTCTGGCATTGTCGCTGGCAGGAACAAGTGTCGTTCTGCTCCCTTCTCCCATGTCTTCGTGTCACTGCTTCTGGGGGGGCTGAGTCTGGCTCCAGTCCCTCCCGGGGGGAACCTCTGTGCCCAGAGCCCAGGCAGGGGTGAGTGAGCCCTCCAGACCTTGCAGAAGGGCCTTAGTCCACCCACATCCGTCTGCCCTGGGGACACTGGGGAGGGCGCCCAGGCTCTGCGTGGCAGGTTGGGGAGTGGGGGTCCCGGGCACGCACCGTGAAGTGGATCTGACAGCCGCCCATGATGTAGTCCAGGAACGAGTGAACCCTGTAGAACTTCCAGGCAGGGGCGTCGGCAGGGCCCACCCAGGGCACCCAACGCCCAGACGGGGCCTGGAGCCCCAGGGACCCACCTCCCAGGGTAGCTGCCTGGGGTGGCCTGACCCCCAGCGTCCCCCCAACTTCCCTTCTCGGATTCCTCCTGCCCTCCATCCCTCCCCCAAGGACTGGAGACCCTGGGTCCCTGGGGTTGGGGGCCTTTGAGGGTCCATCTGATAAGGGGGACTCCCAGGGAAAGTGTGCCCTGCCTGTTGGCTCTCTGCAGAGTTTAAGTAGGTGCAGGTCCCTGACCCACGGTGGGTGAGTGGGGGCCGCAGCTCACCTTCAGGTCTGCCAAGATCACCACCCCAGAGTTCTTGTAATGACGCTTCTTCTGCTTGTACTTGGCGTTCACACAGTCCCACTGGGCCTGGGGGACAGGGATAGGCAGAGACACCCCCCCAGAGCAGAAGTACCCAACACCCACCGCGAGGGGGCAGGGGGCCTCAAAACCCCAACCCTGGACAGCGTTTTCCCAGCGGGGACGAGGTGACTGATGTCCCCGTCTGGCCACCTGGCCGGCGTGGTGGTCAGTCTTCTCAGGGCCAGCGCTCTGCCTGCCCACGTGGCTCCTCCCCAAGAACCTTTTGCCAGCTGTCACTTTTACCCAGTTTCCGCCCTGTTCTCAGGCAGCGGGGAGGAGGGGGCCCGGCTCACCTGGTGCTCCCGGAAAGCTTTCTGCATCTCCTCGAAGGTGGTGGAGAACTCCCCGATGAAATCGTGCTTTCCGCGGGAGTCATGATCCCAGACGAGGCACTGGGGAGCCCAGGCCCCCTCAGCCCGCCGGCCCGCCTGGGCCCCCTGCAGCAGGCCCCCCCACGCCCGCCCCGCCCCGCCCCGGCCGCAGGCCCCACCTTCAGAGGCCGCGTCTCCTCGCAGCAGCAGAGGTTGCACAGGGACACCTTGAAGGGCTCCCACACGGGGTTGAGGTTGTTCTTCACTGCCTGGGGACGGGCGGGGGGCAGGCTGACGGGTGCTGCTCCCGGAACCGCCTCCAGAGCGTCCCCACATTCCTGGGCCACCTGGAACCCCTGTTCTTTAAATAGCCTCCTTTTTATTTATCTCAAGAGGAAACCGTGTCTCACTGCTCTAACCTCACCTGCAAGCAGGACAAGGAAACACAGCTGTGGGTTCCAGCGACAGGCCTGGTCTGGGGCTCCCTGCTGGGGGGGAGGTGGGCGCTGGGAGGGCACGGGGGAGGGACTGGGCTGGCTCCTGGCCCTGTCCTCCTGTTCCTGTCCCCAGAGCACTGCAGGGGACGTCAGGGAGCCCTCACCTCCGTCCTGTACACCAGCTGCTCGCTCTGATCGTCGTTGACCCGGTAAAGCTCCAGGAAGGGGTCTGACTTGCTGAAGAGGTCCTGAAGACGCGGGGGCCGTGCTCGTTGAACGGACCGGGAGCAGCCTCGGCCCGGCTCTGCCGCTTCCCCGCCTGCTCTCCACCCCCACAGAGCCTCCACCTCCTATGCTATGAAATGAGGGCAGGAGCCTCTCGGAGGGAACTGAGGCCTTGCCCTCCCCTCTCGAGCCTCCACTGGCTCCCCAGTACCCTTCCCGGAACTCTCAGTCCTAGGCCCACCCTCTCCCGGCCAAGCTAAACGCCCTCAGCTGCCGTCCTCGCTCGTCGTCGCCAGGCCCCAATCTCCCAGGCCAGGGGAGGCAGCAGGAGACGCCTTCCGGCAGGTCAGACCCTGGCCCGTGTGCTCCCACCCCATGGGAGAGTCGACAGTCGGGCTCAGAGCCATCCCTCCACTGTCTGGATGGCAGCCTCCCCGAGCACGTGACCCCATCGTTGAACAGAGATTTCAGGAAGGGGCCCAGCCCTCAGGAAGAACTCAGCGACCAGCCAGGGACAGGGACCGCAGAGACGGAAGCATCCTGCCCGGGGCCCCTCCCGGCTCCAGGCCCCTCCCACTCCCGGCAAAGCTTCTTTCCCTGAGGCTGATCTGTCTGGAGAGACTCTGAAGGGGGAGGGTGGAGCTAGGGCTGGGCTGTCATCCCGGCCAACCCCCCTAGCCCGGGCACCCACCACGCACCTTGTCGTCCAGCTTCCGGGCCCTGAAGGACAGCTCCACGTAGCCGTTGTTCCCGGAGATGTCCTCAGCGATCACCTGGGGAGGGAAGCCAGAGCGTCGTGGAGCTCCGGGACCTCCGAAGGCGGCCTGGGGCCTTGACCCTCCCTCTTCCAGGATGCGCCTCTCCAAGCCCCGAGCAGGAAGGAGGGGGTGTGCGGGGGGCAGTGGCGGGGGTGGGGGGGGAGTCGGGCAGCCTCACCGTGATGGTGGACTTGCCGGCGTTCCGGCCGAACTTGAGCAGCAGTGCACGGGTCATCTTTTTCTGGGCCACAATCTGGAAGTCAGAACAGTCAGGGAGGGGTCAGCTCCTGCCCCCTGGGGACCCTGACCCTGCCTTCAGTTGCCCTGGGCAGCCCGGCTCAGCCAAACCTGAGCCCCAGGGCCCCACAGCCCTGGGCCCTCTCTGGAGACGCTTGGCCACCTGATGGATGTCCCTCTGTGCGGCTGTGAGCCCCGGCTCAGTTGGGGGCCCTCTGGTCCACGGCTTCCGGAGCCCACCCATCGCCCATGCACTGGGGGAGGACGAGGCAGAAGCAGCTCCCGCACCCCAGGCCGGACGCGCGCCCGGTTCCTCCGCAGCCCCTGCTGGTCCCCAGGCGGGAGGTGCTTCAAGCCCCTGAGCACCGTGAGGCCAAGGGGGTTCCCGGGCCTGCCCTGGGCTTCCCGGCTGCGCGGAAGATGGCAGAGGGCTCGAGAGCGAGAACGGAGACACCAAGCCAGCTCCCCACCACCCCGCGAGTTCACACAGACAGTGCTGCTCCCTGGACATCCGTGGGGCTCACCCTCCCTGTGGGCCCGTCCCCACCCCTGCCCACCTGGGCCTCTGCCTCCTCCTCGCCGGGCCCTCATTCGGACCCACAGAGCCCTAGCCGGGGCCGGTGAGTTGACCCCCGGAAGCTGTGTCCGGCGCTCAGGGGGGTGGGCGCCCTGGTCTGCAGAAGGGGTCGGTCGGTGAGGACAGCCCCTCACAGCCCCCAAAGGCTCCCGACTTGGTAGGGACTCCCCCCACCGCAGGCCTGGGAAGACCTGTCACCGTGGTGACCAAACGCTGCCCCCCGCGGCACTCACCTAGCCCCAGGTCTGTGGGAGCGGAGCTGAGTCTGCACAGCAGACAGGATATTCCCATATTCCCAACCCTCACACGCTCGTGGGGCTGCCAGCTCCCAGCTCCCAGCTCCCCAGCACGAGCATATGGGACCCTTCCCTGCCCCGGTGGCGGCCCACACAGGCTAAGGGGTGGGAGGGGGAGGGAGGCCACAACCCGAGCCTCCTGGGCTCTACCCCTGGTAGGCTCCACTTCTGGGTCTAACCTATGAGGAAAAGCAGGATGGCTGGTTTGTGAACCCGTTAAGGTCCATCAGCGCTTTCTTCTCTGTCCCCAACCACCCCAAGGTGGGCCGATGCCGGGAGTTGCAGGCAGAGCTCAGCGACGTGCTCCAGGTCCTGGATTTACAGGCGGGGGCCATACCTCGAGCCCTGATGGCAGCCGGGCCGGCGAGTCCGCGGATGGTCGGCTCCAAGGAGCTTCTCATTGTCTAAAGTTCCCCTGTCTACCTACACATGCGTGTGCCCATACCTGCTTTCTGCGTGTCCAAGCACGCTCTGTACCCTTGTCTGTGGACCTGTGCCCATGTGTGCATGTATGTCTGTGCACACATGGCAACACACGAGTGTCTACGCCTGTGTCTGGGGTGTGCACTATCTTCTCCCACGCTCAAGAAGTGCAGGTGGGAAGCCACCAGCGGGGGAGTCCTGCTCTGCCGACGTGCCTGCCCTTAATCTCAGTGCTGTCATCTGTAAAATGGGGGACCAGCTCCGAACCAGACAGCAACGGGATGAGTCACGCAGACATCATGTTGGGTAAAAGAAACCGGATGCAAATGGGAACACACCGTGTGCTTCATGAACAGGAAGTTCTAGAACAGGCCAGGCTTGCAAGAGTTGGCTGGAGACGAGGGGGGTGGGGGGGTTAAGACATCTCCCGTGGGAGCTGGGAGATGGTCAGGCACACAGGTACCTACACTGGTCGGCACCCACCATGAGCTCTGCACCCAGGACTGCACATCAGTCACACTGGAAGGGAAGCACCATCCCTCACGAGCCGATGGGGAGGGAGGCGGCTGGCACACAGCTGGCCGGCCAGCGCCCTCCTGCGCTGCTAAGGGAAGAGCTATGGGACAGGACATCACCCCAGGGCCGCAAACGGCGTCCCTCTGTCCCTCTGGGGACAGCAGCCCTTGAAGGGCTGGTCCGTCTGCCGCAGGGAGAGACAAGGGTGCTTTCACGCGGCAATGTGGAAGGGCCGACTCAGGGCACGAAAGTGGAGAAAGCCAGTGCAGAACAGTATGTGGTTTGTGTTGTTAAAACACACACACGGAGAGAAAAAATACACCCATTTCCTCACGTGAGAGCACAGAACCCGGGGACAGGCAAGAGGCAGGAGTTTCATACCACGGCTTTCCAGAGGTTGGATTACAGGACTGCTTTACCAGTTCAAAATTACATAAGTTTAAAACCCACTAATAAGGGATTTTTAAGAGCAGGCACTCTGGAGACAGGCAGAGCGGAACGCTCATCCCAGAGGGAGCTCCGAGGTACCGAGATCGGCTCTCAGTCAGGCCGTCCCCATGCCGCCTCCCGCCAGCCCTCAGCGCTGGCCCGGGTACGCCTCCCCCCACCCGGGCCTCTCCTCCTGAGGGGACAGGTGCCCACCTGTCCCAAGGTGCACTCCATGCCCCCCAGGAAGTCATCATCCTGACAGCCAAGGCTGCAGGGTCCGTGGGTGTCATAGACCTCGAAGCGTAGCTTCTGGACCTCCTCGAAGTAGTAGTCGAGCGTGAAGACCTTGGAGAACACGGGGTGCAGGCTGCTTCTGACGACCTCCGTTCTGTCCACCTGCAGACAGCCCCGGCTGAGCAGGCCCCTCAGGAGCGCTGTGTTCCCGCCATGCACTCCCCGGGCCCTGGGCACCCAGCTCGGACCCACCTGCCCTCATGTGTTTCTGGCGAACTCGAGTGCAGGCCATGCCCTGGGGAGACACCCCTCCCCACCAACCCACACTCCAATCCTCAGGATTTCAGCTGCTGCGGGGCTGCCGGGAGCCCCAAGCACCCCCACCCTGAAAGAAAGGCCCTCAGCCCTCGCGAGACCTAGGCTGCAGCTTCTCTGCCTCTGCTCATGTCGGGCCCACCACAGCCCACTCTATCCCTGTCACAGTTGGGGAAACTGAGGCTCAGAGAGGGAACGCATCCTGTGCAAAAGCAGTGCAAGTGAGGAACACCGTTGGCTTAGAATCCTGGGCCGGGCGAACCCTAAGTGGAGCTCTCCCCAACTAGGTAGACTGGGAGACTGGGGCAGGGTACACGTCCCCCTGGGTTCAGCTCTCTCCTCCACCTGAGGCCCCCCTACACCCCTAAAGCACAATCCAGGCAGGGGAGGTAGATTTGCCATCCTCCAGGGTCCGCAAACTCCCACACCATCAGACGGAGGGTCTGGGTGGACCACCTCCCCACCAGGGACATCAGCACTCGGGCTCAGACAAAACAAGCCCCCCTCACAGAGCCTCCCAATGTCCCCATCACCACAAACACACTGGGCTGAAGTGGCCCTTCCCTTCCTAGTTTGATGACCTTTAGGGTCCAGTCCCAGGAGGCTGCCGGTCAGGAGAAGGCAAGGAACAGCGGAAGGTCCCAGCCCGTGGGGGAGCAGAGCGGGTCTGGGGCGGGCCGCCCATGGAGCCTCCAGGACTCTGTGCCCCTCACAGGCCGGGGCCCAGCCTGTCTGCCGCCGGGGTCTCCCCCTCCCCCTCTGCCCCACCACCCCACCCAGGCCCCCCTGCACTGCCACCACAGCCAGCCTGGGGAGGGACGCCTCAGTTCCACCACAGCTTCAACCCAGCCTCTCCCGCCCAGGTCAGGCACTTCTCGACCTTTCCAGGTGAGGCACAGGTCTCGCTGAGAGCACTTGGCACGGCCTAGAGTACCCTGAGCTATGGCCACGACAGGCCCACAGGAAGGGCGGGGCTGAGGCGTGACAAGGGGCGGCGGGCTGCGCAGGCACCCCGGCGACCCCCGGGACCCGAGAGTTTCAGAGGGAGAAACAGGTCGCGGAGCTCACAAACCAGACCCCAGCTGTCCCATCCTGGCCACAAGTGCTGGGCTGAGCCTGGAGGCTCGTGCTAGCATCAGCCACAAGAGCCCACGAGAGCACCGGCCAGCGACAGGCTGGGAGCCCCCCAGGGCTGGTGAGATACCAAGTCTGCAGCTCGCCAGTGCCCAGCCTCAGCCAGCCGCTCCCCTCACCCAGCAGCCCTGCCTGGTCCGCCCCGCTCCCACTCAGGGTTCCGAGGTGTGGGTGCCTCCGCCTGGTGGGTGAGGACCCGGAGAGCAGTGGCCCTCCTGGTTGCCCCCCAGGCCACAGGGTTCCTGTGAGCCCAGGTCAACCCTGCGTCCCCCATCGGGCACACCACGCTCTCCGGTTCCCCCCACTCCCTTCTGCCGGCCTTAGTCAAGCCCCCTGCCAGCACCTCAAGCCTGGGAGCCTCACTCCAGCACCCAACCCCCACCTGGGGGCCTGTCCCTGCCCCCGGGGTTGCTGCTCCCTCTCTCTACCTGGGGCTCCTCTCCATGGCCTCCAGTCCAGCCCCCCCAGCTCCTGGACACCGATACCTAGACCTCGGAACCCCAGCCCGACCCTGCCCTGCACCCTGCCCACCTCCTCTCTGGGTCCCCACTCAGCACCTGCGGGAGGGGGGACCCGGGCGCGCCCCCCCCCCCGCCCGTACCTGCACCCACTGGCTCTGGGACTGCAGCAGCAGCACCACGCTGGGGTCGGACTTGGTGAGCGGGTCGCGGTCCAGCAGGTGCCGGCAGCTGAGCCGCAGCTCCACCTTGGAGGCGCGGGGCGCGGGCAGCACTCCGGGGGGCGCCGCCGCCCTGCGCTCCCGGCCCGCGCTCATGCTCCCGGCGCCGCGCTCGGGGGCCCGGCCGGGCGCGCTGAGGGGCCGCTGCCCGGTGCGCACCGCCGCCGCGTCGGGAACGATGGCCGGGCCAGGCGTGGCCGCGCTTCCCCGCGCCGCCGCCACACGTGGCTCCCGCGGCCGCCGCCACGCGGGGACTGCAGAAGGGTGGCCGGGGAGGGGGGACAGGGGAGGGGACGGTGGAAGGGGCGAAGCCCGGGAGGGGGCGGGCAGAGGAGGGAGAGCCGGGGAGGGGCGGGGCCCGGGAGGGGCGCGGGCGCGGAGCGGTCTGCGGGGGGCCGGAGCGGCTCTCGGTCCGGCTTCGCCCCTCGGGGCTGCCGGGCTTTGGCAGGGCCCCAAGTCCCCCCACCCGCGGAAGCTGGGGCCGAGAGGCTTGGGGCGGGCCCAGGCAGACCCTCCCGGGCTGTACGAGCCCTGCCGGCCCTCTGGGCAGCCTCAGCACCCCGCCCCCGGGGTGCCCCCGGGCCGGGGAGTGGCCGTGCAGAGCCGCCAGGCCCTTTGGCGATTTGAGGGGGCCACTGGACCCCCAGGTCACCACCAAATCCCCGTGTGCCTCCCCGATTCTCTTGGAACCAGTCTCGAGGGGCCGTTTGGTCAATCAACAAGCGTTTCACAGGCACCTGCTGTGGGCCAGGCTCCCCAGCGCGGGCTGGGGATAGCCCTGCCTGCCCTGGGTGCAGAATCCGACCTGGAAGCCCTGGGGGCCCTCCCGCACCTATCCCAGCAGTCAGATGGGTAACAGGCCTGGGCTCCGTGGAGGGGGACCCCAGATTCTCCCCAGGCCCTAGACACGCGGCAGTGGAAGCTGAGTGGAAGAGGAGGTGTTAACAGAGGGAGAAGCCACCTTCCAGCCCATTCTCTTTGTCAACGTTTGCGGAAAAATAGGGCACAGTCCTGGCCGAAAGCCATAGGGGGAGGGGGACAAGAAAATGTTTGAGGGGAGGGGGGCCCGAGGACCAGGGCAGCAGAGACAGGCTCGCTGGTGTGCCAGGTTCTGTGCCCTTGGGCCGATCAGGGCTCAGCCCTGGCCTCCAGGACTGCAGAAGAAGATTCTGGGGTCAGGACAAGTGTGCCCCCCCCAACCTTGCCCAGCGGGTGTCAAGCAGCCAGGGGTCCCTCCGCGGCCTCTGCCGGGGAGTCCCTGTGCGCGGACAGCACCCCTGGTGGTGAGAGGCTGGGACTGCACCCCAGGCGCACCCGGAAGGCAGAGACCCTGAGCCCCGTTTGCAGAAACAGAAAATCCTTGCAGCCTGGCTGAGTCGGTTGGACTCCAGCACGCGGGCTTGCTTCCCAGGCACCCGGATAAAGAGGCAAGGAGCAATGCGACATCCAGAGGGACATGAAGCCACTCAATGCCCCCGTACTCTGCCTCATCCAGCCTCTGGGCCGCTCCTTCTCCGAAGCCGTGGAAACCAGCCGTTAGGGCTAGCTACTCTGTTGAGACCACCTGGAGCCCCTCTGGGCCTCCTAGCCCCGCATTCTTCCAAGCCCCAGCTTCCCAGAACTGGGGAGTCAGAGTGTCCAGCCTACTGCCCATGCCTGTGGCTTGTGGACATGAGTCTTGGGCTTGCAGACCCCGGCCTCGTAAAGCCGGCTTCTCCAGGACTCCTGCCCTACTGGTGCCCCGGGAGACACTCCTTGGCCTCCGTGAGCTTCCACGCGGGTAAGCGTGCAGCAGTAGGGGCTGGGGCTGGGCGCGGTGGGCCACCAGCCCCACACAGGCTGGCCTCGCATCTCCAGCAAGACTCAGGGCGTCCGCTGCCTGGCTCCTTGGTCGGCAGGCCTCAGGGGCTTTCCGATGAAGGCTGTCCACACCCCCACCCCCCAGCTCAGCTTCCACTTACTCTGCCATTGGTTGACACAAACACCTGCGTCACCTGCCCTCCGCCACCCACGCCCCGTGCCGACCGCAGCAGTGTAAGTCACACGGTGCTCACCATAGCCCCATGTCACACATGAGGAGAGGAACACCCCAAAGCCCGATCACCTGGCTCAGGACACTCAGCTGCCTGGGAGGGACGCAGTCACACTCGCAGCACTGTGGTCAGTAATGGTGACATTTCCACGGAACGAGAACCCAGAGCTGGGGAGTTCAAGCATCTGCGGTCCAGAGATCGGAACGGACCCACTGGGTCTCCAACCACAGACTCCCAGGATGTGGCTGCCTCCCCAAGGTGACCCAGGGCCTTGGCTCCAGAAAACACCGATGGAAAGAAACCACAGAAGAAAAAGCCAGATTTCCTGTAATGCTGGTCAGTGAGGCCTGGGCCAGTGTGGCCTCCCTGGGTCCCCAGAGTAGGCAGCCAGGTGGTAGGTCTCCCCTTGAGCTCACCCACCCAGAGCTCAAGGGCCCTGGGGACAAGGGAGGCCAGGGTAGGTGGGGGAGGAGTCCCGCAGCCAGACGTGGGAATGAGACCCCGTTCGTATATGTTGTTACTACCGCCATCCAGCGAGTAAGAGCACGTGTTCCCTGTTGAAAACTGACAGAGTGCAGGAATGCGTAGAAATGAAAACTGCAGCACCCGGGCATAGACAGGACTAACATTTTTTTTTTTTTTTTAAAGATTTTATTTATTTATTTGACAGACAGAGATCACAAGTAGGCAGAGAGGCAGGCAGAGAGAGAGAGAGAGAAGCAGGCTCCCTGCTGAGCAGAGAGCCTAATGCGGGGCTCGATCCCAGGACCCTGAGATCATGACCTGAGCCGAAGGCAGCGGCTTTAACCCACTGAGCCACCCAGGTGCCCCAGGACTAACATTTTGATGTGTGCCCCTCCAGGCTTCTCCCCAGGCAAATCTGTTTGTGTCACTTCTCAGATTTGCCTCCAGCGGCTGAGTCCTCGCCACCCCTGCTTGGTCAGACCCGTCCAGCCCGAGGGCCTCACCTGCCCCCGTCAGGGCTGGGACCCCAGCGCCTCCCACAGGCTCCTTGCATACGTGCTGAGTGAGCTTGTTGGGCAAACGAGCTCTGCTGCGTAACTGGTTTCTTTCTTCTATTATTAACAACACCTCACGGCATTCTTCCGTGCCACAGACCGAATCTTTGTGTCTCCCAAATCCATGTGCTGAAATCCTAACCCCAACGCTCTGGAGGGAGGGGTAGGCCTTCGGGAGGTGTTGGTGGGGGCTTATGAACGGAATTCGTGTTCACGGAGTGCCCTTGCCCCTTCCACCCAAGGACGCGGCAAGTGGAGACGGCGGAGCGTGCCGGCACCTCGACCCTGGGCTTCCAGCCTCCTGGACTGTGAGAGATTAGTGTCTGCTGGTCAAACAGACGGACGCTGTCCCTCAGTACAAGCAGGCCCACGGCAGGACCCCGGGGAGCTTCAGTCCCCCAGGTCCCCCAGATCTGGCGGCCGCCTGCTTGGTAAATACAGTTTAATTGGAACACAGTCAGGCCTGTCGGTTCCCATATTTTCTTTTTTTTTTTTTTTTAAAGATTTTATTTAGTTATTTGACAGAGATCACACGTAGGCAGAGAGGCAGGCAGAGAGAGGGGGAAGCAAGCTCCCCGCTGAGCAGAGAGCCCGATGCGGGGCTCGATCCCAGGACCGCGGGATCATGACCCGAGCTGAAGGCAGAGGCTTTAACCCACCGAGCCACCCAGGTGCCCCGGTTCCCATATTTTCTGTGGCCGATGTTGCTCCCAGACCAGAGCTCAGATGCTCTGACAAAGTCTGAAGTACTCACTCGCTGTTGCTTTAAGAAAAGGTTCACCAAGCCCTGGTCCGGCTACATCAGTGTGAGGTCACCCTGCTCCCACCGCCTCACCCCTGCCGCTGGCTAACCCAGCACCAGCCAGCCAGCCTTGGTCCCAGCTGATCGAAACAACCATTCCTAGTGTGTTTGACTCACTCCCATTTGGCTCTTGTGATGCTTCCAAATCGTGAATTTTTAGAACAACAAGGAAGCATCCTTGCTTTGGTTGACCAGCATTTCAAGCCCCAGTGGCCTCTTGCAGCCAATTCCTATAGCCCTCCCTGAGCTCTGGGCCCTCGCCCCCACAGCTCTGGCCTCGAGCACATTCCAGAACCGCTCAGTGCTTCTGTCCCCCAAGCTGGGAAGTGGAGACAAGAGCAGAGAGTCACCTCCCGGCGGTGCGTGTGGGACGGGGCAGTGGGGAGAGGCAGCCTGCCGCACCCCTCCACTGTGGTCCAACTCCTCGTGGGGCAAAGCCGGGACGTTGTTTGGGAAGGCCTGTGGACAATGTAGAAACTGTAGGAGAAGGGGTGTGGGGGGGGAGCCAACAGGATTTCCAGAAAGGAAACGAGTTTCATGCCTGACGGGTGCTTCTTCCTGTAGGCTGGTTGCAAACCCACCCTCTCCCTTTGTTCTTTCCTCGCAAGAAATGCTATTTTATCTCAGAGCATCTGCAACCTTCTCGACTGCATCGTTCTCCTACAGGATTTGCCCTTTGCCTCACTTTAGAAATCAGACCGTCACTCCCAGGGCCACCCTGGCTGGAACGACCCATGCCTGTGGTCATGGCTGGGCCTCGGACCCGTGGCCACCTGTCACCCCAGCGTCGGAGAGCCGGGACTGAGGCAGGGTGCTAGGACTCTCCTTCCTCACTCCACAGACCTGCACACACAGGTCACACGCACACACACGACATGGACGCACACACAGACCTCCCTGAACACAGACGCGGTCAGACACGAGGGGTGCTGATAGGACCCCTTCTCACTCCAAGGGAACTGTGTCCCCTACCTGGGAGCCTTCTCACATGCAGTCTCTGGCTGCTGTTCCCTCCAGCCCTTCGTTCCTGCCAGGCCCGTGATGTCATCTGTTTTATCAATGATAAGACCACGGCTCAGAGAGAGTGACGCCTTGGCTGAGGTCACACAGCAGGGACAGAGCTAGAATTCAACTTGAACCCTTCAACTCTGCTCAGAACGCGGTACTCAAGCCTTCTTTGCCCACCCTGGCCCCCGAGTGTGTCTCAGTAGCTTTGCTGTTCCCTCACCCCCGAAAAGTCACAGCCAGCTGTGAGGGCACTTGGCCACCTGAGCCCCCTTTGCTATCAGCGGAGTCTGACAGAGCGGCCAGGACGTCTGCCTGGGGCCACCGTCCAGATGCCATCCAGAACCAGCTGTCCCCCTCCTGGGCTTCCTAGACCCAGGAGACCTTCTGTGCTGCAGGCTGGCCCCGGGGACCCCAGCAGCCTGCCTCCTCGGGGCAGGTGATCTGGAGGGGCAGGAGGAGGTTGGGAGAGAGAGAGAAACCACAAGGAGCCACCGCAGCTTTGTGTCTGTGTAATGTAACCTCAACCTGGCGTTCCCTTTTGTTCTCTTCAAGTAGAAGCTGCTGGGGCCAACGCACACCGAAGGGGCGGCATGAGACCAGCGCCTGGCCGTCAGCGGGCAGGGACCATGGGGCCGGAGCAGGAGCAGGAGGCCATGAGGACACAGCTGCCCGCAGGGTTCTGGTGGGGGTGACAGCCGTGTGGGTCAGGGCGGCAGGCAGGGTCTACAGGGCTGGCGTCTCCAGCAGATGGACGTCCTGGTTTTCTTCCCGCGTGACTCACTGGGGGCTTTTGATGATATTCTCGGAGCAAGCCGCCTGGATGGCGCTTTTACACTGTGGCCATATCCTGTCCCTTTCATCACTGACCCCGTTTTGCCTTCTCCTCCCCAGCAAGCATCCCCCTTTCTGGGGAGATTTTCAGAAGGGCAGGAGCTAACCAGGTGCCATTATGCTACATTCCAACTGGCCCCCGAGCCTCTGGAATCGGGGGTCACTCTGCCCCTGTGGAAACAGGTGTGAAAAGGAGGGGGCCCTGCAGCTGAGGGGCGGGGAGCCAGAGCGAGCAACACACTTTCCCTGCCCCTGTGCACCCCCTCGTCCCCCCCACCCCCAGCAACCCGGTGCCCCAGCCCTCGGCATTCTGGGGAAGCAGCCCTGAGGAGTTGTACGCCGAAGCGGGGGACCCACTCAGAGCCTTTCCCAGGAGCGGGGTCTGGAGAAGATTCTGGAAGGCCAAGTCCCCTCTTCTTATGCCGATGGCCCTTCTCCAGGCCCTGGCCCTCGGGACAGTCCTCCTGCAGCCCGGCCGCAGCCGGTCGGTCCTCGCTGGCAGCCCCGGGGCCTGCTTCGGCTGCACCTCGGGTCAGCCCTTCTCCAAGCCCAGGCCTTTACCTCTGCTGTGTTCTGGCTTCTCGTTCAGCTGTGAGGAGTCACTCAGCTGCATCCTACGGGTGCCCCCGGGGCCCACACGCAGTAGGTGCTCAGTGTGTGCCCTGCGCGCCTCCTTCCTGTCCCAGGCCCGTGTGGAGAAGACACGTCAGTGGAGAAAGAGGAGCTGCTGGCCCCTGCCGGCAGGGGCTCTGAGCCTGCCCCTTCTTTTCAGTTTTATTTGTTTGAGAGAGAGCAGAGGGACAGAGAGAAGCTGAGCCGAGCCCGATGTGGGCTCGATCCTGGCACCCTGGGAACGAACTGAGCCCCCCAGGGGCCCCCTTATTTTCATTACTGATGTCCGCTCCCAGCGACCGTGAGGAGACACGTGCCCGGGGCACTGCAGTGAGGGGCGTGGGGGTCGGCCAGAGCCTGTGTCTGCAGACCCTCGAGAACGGAAACCCTGGGAAGGCAAGTGTGCGCACCATCGCTTCGGCTGTTTACAGCGGGCCCTGCAGCCTGGGACCGTGCCTGGCACACAGCGCCTGCTGAAGAAGTGCTGAATCAGAGTTCTCCCTCACCTGTTGTCCTTACAGGACTCCTTCCACATCACTTTTTTTTAAAAATGGTTTTTATTTATTTATTGGACAGAGAGATCACAAGTAGGCAGAGAGGCAGGCAGAGAGAGAGGGGGAAGCAGGCTCCCCGCTGAGCAGAGAGCCCGATGTGGGACTTGATCCCAGGACTCCGAGATCACGACCTGAACCGGAGGCAGAGGCTCAACCCACTGAGCCCCCCAGACTCCCCAACATATCACTTTCTACTGTTCCTGGCCTACCCGCCCAGTACCTGGCCCGTCATCGGGCTCTGCTTGCTTTTCGTGGCTCGGGACCATCCACCTACTGTGGTTCCTAGGGCTCACTTGGCACTCGGTGCTTGTTGGCAGGAAGTGCGCAGATGCCCAGCGCCTGGCAGGCCCAGAGCCAGACCGGGTCAGCAAGCTCAGCTGACTCTGGCCGAGGGAGCCACCAAGGACCGAACGCTGGGAACTCCTACAATTGGTGACACCCCACGCCTGTGGTGAGGATGCTGAGGCTGCCTCACCAGCGATGGGACCCAGCTGGGGACAGGGGCCAGGCCCTGCAAGGTGTGGAGCATGGCCACGTGGCCAGGCAGTGCAGCGATGGAGGCAGGGAGGAAGGCGCCCTCGGCTCCTACAAAAGCCCAGAGTTCCACCTGCACAAGACTCAACAGTGAAGTCCCAGGGGGCATTCTGATGCTGAAGGGCCAAACAAGAGTAAGCAGCATCCACTATAGAGGCCAAGCTGTGGTCTTCCTACTACACCACACCGTCCCCTAAAGACAGCACCCCAGGCCCTCAGGATATAAGCAAGACTCAGGGAGTCTCACTCGGTGGAGTATCTGACTCTTGATTGATCGCAAGGTCATGAGTTTGATCCCCAGTGGGTGAATTGGATTTAAAAAAAAAGATACAAACAAGATTCAAAAGTAAAAGAATAAACTGGAAAAGTATCTGTCCACATATGACAGAAGACATGTTTCCTTAATATGCAAAAAGCTGCTGCAATTCAAGAAAATGACAAATATTCACAATAGAAAAATGGGGGTGCCTGGGTGGTTCAGTCAGTTAAAGCTTCTGTCTTCGGCTCAGGTCACGATCCTGGGGTCCCGGGATCAAGCCCTGCATTGGGCTCTCTAGCCGGCTTCCCCCTCTCTCTCTGCCTGCCTGCCTGTCAAATAAATAAATAAAAATCTTTTAAAAAATGGACAAAAGATTTGACAGATGAATCGCAGAATAAGATGAGAAGAAGAAGGCCCGGCTTCACAAACAAACAAAAAATACAAGTTAAAACAGCAGCATTCCAGGGCATCGAAAGTGGTTCATTCAGTGAAGCATCTGCCTTTGGCTCAGGACATGATCTCAGGGTGCTGGAATGGAGCCGTGTGTGGGGCTCCCTGCTGGACGGCGGGCCTGCTTCTCCCTCTCTCTCTGCTCTCTCCACGCCACCCACCCTACCGCTCATGTGCTCTCTCAAATAAAACCCTTAAACACAGAAGCAGCAGCATTCCAGGGTTCCCCAAATGTCACCCACCCCTTCCCGGGGTCCTCTGTAGACGCGGTAGAGAAGTGAGAAAGACCTGGTGGGCAGGCACAGCACGGTGCGGCACTCCGCGGGATTCCGGGTGCTTCTGACTATTTAAGTCACCTCTGCGCCCCGTGTGGGGCTCGAACCCATGGCGCATGACGCACTCTTCTGAAGGAGCCGTCCAGGTGCTCCCCCATTTTTCATAAAAACAAAAGCCTCCTCAAAAAGCAAAACAAAACAAAAGGCCCAGAAGACTTATTTACTTATTTTAGAGAGAGAGCAAGAGCACAAGACGGGGAGGAGAGGGGCAGAATCCCAAGCTGACGTGGGGCTCCATCTCACCACCTGAGATCATGACCTGAGCTGAAGTGCTTCACCGACAGCACCACGCAGGCGTCCCAAGGCCCAGGTGTTCGCAGGAGAACGTAACTTCACATAAACCACCCTGGGCAGGCGCACCAGTCATTCTAGGAGCTTGCAGGGCAGAGGCGGGAAAGGGTGCTCTTCTGTTGAGGATTTTTCCTTTTCAACTAAGAGCACAACTTTTTTTTTTATAACTTAAAGAAAGACACCATCACAGAGAACGTGGCGGTACAACTCCCTACGCAAACACAGCATGTGGGACAGGAGAAGAGCCCCCGCACGCGCCCCGTCTGCTCTCTGGGCCCAGCTGGGCGGAGTCAAGGAAAAGACTACAGAACCGAAAACAGCTGAGGTTTTCCTCCTAAATTACAGCAGTTTCAAGCAAGTGGACATGGATGTTAATTTTAACCCTTTTTTTTTTTTTAAGATTTTATTTATTTATTTGACAGGGAGAGATCACAAGTAGGCAGAGAGGCAGGTAGAGAGAGGAGGAAGCAGGCTCCCTGCTGAGCAGAGCAGAGAGCCCGATGCGGGGCTCGATCCCAGGACCCTGAGATCATGACTTGAGACGAAGGCAGAGGCTTTAACCCACTGAGCCCCCCAGGCGCCCTTAACCAACTGTAGATATTTAACAAAGCAACTATATGGTACAGATTCAAAAGCAACTCGTCCCGGGAGGGGCACCGTCCGCATACCTTCTCTCCAGATTGAGAAATACTGTACGATAACTTTAAGATAATCAACAAAGGAAAGGCAGCTCGGGAAGATTACAGAAGAACCCCAATGTCACATGAAAAAGAAGAAAAATATCGGGCTCCTTGCTCGACAGGGGCCTGCTTCTGCCTCTGCCCGCCTTTCTGTCTGCCTGGGCTCACTCTCTCTCCCTCTGTCTCTGACAAGTAAATAAATAAAATCTTTAAAAAACATAAAAAAAAGAAGAAAAATAAAGTATAAACTGAGAAAAAATATTTGCAATTCCTATCAGAGCAAGTCGGATCTGAAAACAAGCCAAGAGGTGAACTGGCCTCGGGGCCACTTGTGGGCGGCTGCTGCCCGAGCGCCCCTGCTGGACACTGTGGGTATTGCTAGCAACACCTAGGCACCCACTTTGGGAATCTGACCCCCCAATACACCTGCAACCTCCAAATGACTGCCTGACCCCCGCCCACTTCTCCAAGGGGCAATGGCCACATACAGAGCCCAGCCTGCCGATGGGATTCCCCCCAGGGCAGAGAGAGAGAAAGGAAAATAGTGCCCGTCCCGGGGTTGGTTTTCCAATTAACCACACGCACAGGTGAAGGCCAACCACAGCTGCGGTCCCCGCTCAGGGGTGACTCAGCGGAGGTCTTGGTGGATGGACTCCAGTTCCTCGCCCAGAGAGGACGGAGGCCTTCTTTTCTCGTTGCTCTGTGGCATCAGGGGCCGCTCCCTTGAGGCGGCGTCGGGAGCTCCTCTCTTGGGAGTTCTGCCCACACTCGAGGGAAAATCCTCCGGGAGCTGGAACCCTAAGGCTGGGATTCCTGCTGGCCTGGGCCAGGGGATGGGCTGTGGATGACGGACCCCCGCACCCTGGCAGTGACGAGTGCTGCCGTGGAGCCGACAGACACACAGACACAGAGGGAGCAGTCCCCCAGCCCCCGCAGAGCACCTGTGTGAGTTCACGCTGTCCCCCCAGTTCCAAGGTCAGGGCTTCAGCGGGGCACTCGCAGGAAGTCAGGGTCTGGCCGCCGGCCAGCAGCACCTCACAGGGAGACTTCCTCACCTCAGGAACCGGCTGGGCCGGCACTCTGCTTCCCGGGCTCAGAGGGGACGCCCGCTGAGGCTCCCTCTGTGCTCCTGTCACACAGCAGACTCACGTAAGGGACCTAGGTCAGCTCCGGCGGACGCAGACACTTAGGGACTTGCCACGGAGGGCACTGTGGGCCACAGCAGTCAGTCCTCAGCCTGAGGTCAGGGAGTACGGTGGACCGAGCGGTTGGGCCCTGGCACCTTCCAAAGCCCCGCTGAGCCTGTCGGCTTACGGGCCCAGCTGCCCAAGGCTTCCGTCCTGCCTGGCTTCACCAGCCGGCACGTCTAGCTTACTGAACACCCACGGCTCTGAGCCGAGTGACAGGGAGAAGGTACTTGGGGAAGCGGCTTGGTCAAGATGACCCAGTGCCACACCGGACACACCGTGTTGAGAACCCAACAGGGCCCTAGAGCACAGGTCCCCCTCCCACCCTCTCCCCAGCGGGTGCCTGGTCTCTTCCCGGCGCTCCTTGCACCTGGAAAGGCCCTTCACTCCGGTGGCACGACGCCAGAAGGGGGACAGGGCATGTAGGTGATGAAGGCAAAGTGACGTCTAGGGGTGCTCAGGTGCTTCTTCCCCTCACGCCAGAGGCTGGAGCACAGGGACCCCCACCCTGCACTCATTTAGAGGCCTGGACTCTGACCTGTCAAGACCACACGCAGGGCCTGGCTACCCACCACTGCCACAGGGAACGGAGGCTGTCACCCAGAGGCAGCCCCACCCCGTTCCCTCTGTGGGGCTGCCAGGGACAAGGCTCCTAAACTGCATTTTGGGGCGCCTGTGTGGCTCAGTGGGTTAAGCCGCTGCCTTCGGCTCGGGTCATGATCTCAAGGTCCTGGGATCGAGTCCTGCATCGGGTTCTCTGCTCAGCAGCGAGCCTGCTTCCCTCTATCTGCCTACTTGTGATCTCTGTCAAATAAAATCTCTAAACTGCATTTTGCGTGTGCAAACTGGCCAGCCCCCCAGGTCATCTGTTTGATGAAAGCCACTGGGATTTGGTTCTGGGACTCCAGTGGCCCAGCTGTCGGCACCTACGGTTGCTGGAGACCCGCAGAGCCGGGGGATCCAAACCAGCAGCTCCCAGAGCGGCTCTTCCTAGCAGGGCCTGCTCCGGCCCCATCTCTGCACCCCATGTGGGCAGAAAGCAAGCTGTGGTTTCAAAAGAACCTGGGTGCTGCGCTACCACAGGGGATCCAGGTCAGGTCCTGCTTGTCCCGCCCCCAGCCTCCCCCCGGCGTGGGCCTGGAAGCTACCCCAGCTCTGCCCAGCCGCCACGCAGGCACAGTAGCCTGAAGACGGGCTCGGGCGGCCCAGCCCCAGCTGTGAGCACCGGGTGCAGACAAGCCCAGGAAGACCTGGCCCCCGATCCCGAAACACTCCAGTAAGTGGGAACTGCTCTGTTCAACGGTTCCTCTGTGACGCGCACGGGAGAGGGGCGTGAGTGACCCAGTCGACAGTCCTAAAGCACAGAAGATGCCATTCCGTGTCTGGGCTGCCACGCAAGGATGCGATCACTCCGGCCGGGTCCCAGTCGCAAGGACACAGGTTACGTTCTGGCCCCCAAGCCCTCCCAGAAGACCGCCACCACACGCAGACCGCAGGCACACGAGTGGCCAAGGACATTTTATTTCTTCTTTTCAACATCCTGTTCCGCAGCTTCCTTGGCCCTTTTCGCCCGGATGCCGAAGAGCCGGGCGTTGGCACGGGCCATGCGAAGACTGGCGAACGCCTTGAAGTTCTTCTCCTCCTCCGTGATGACTCTGGCCTTCTCCTTCTTGTAGACCTGAACGGAATGGGCCGGTGTCAAGGCCTTGGGTGGCATCTCCGTCCGCAGACACCCGCAGGAGCTGGCTCTGCCTGCCCACTGCTCAAAGGCCACATGCAGCCACCAAGGGACATCACAAGGAGCCTCCCTGGGGTCACCCCAAACACACGGCAGCAACCACCTCGGGTGTGTGCAGTTCTGGGCCCAGTTCTCCTGCCAGAGGAACCTCAAGAGCCCAGTCGTCTGCAGGATCCCCGTGTCCAGAGAGTGACCCGTGGCCCGGCCCTTCCAGCAGTGGGAGGTGCGTGTGTGACCAGCAAGTCCCCAGGGGACAGGGCAAAGCCCTCCGTCAAAGCGCCCAGCGGCTAAGAATGCAGACGCTCCTCCCGGAGTTCAGGGGCTCTTGCCCCCATACCGCACACCGCACGGGGCCCAGCGGGCGCCCTCCGACCCCAGACCCCAGCCCCTCCGGCCAGGGCACCGGCCCGCCCCGCACACCCCGCTTACGTTCCGGATGGGCATGACGGGGCCTGTCAGCTGCGTGGCCAGTTTGAGTTCTTCAGCCTGTTCGTAAGGAAGCGGGAGTCGCCGGGGCTCAGCGCGGGCGCCCAGGGCTGGAGCTCACAGCGCCCCCGGCCCCCCGCGCGTCCCCGCTCCCGCCCCCCCCCCCCCCGCCCCGCCCGCACTCACCGAGCTGTCGCCCTTCCTGGGCGCGGCCGGCCGGCGCGGGAACAGCAGCAGCCGGGAGCGGTACTCCTTCAGCCGCTGCACGTTGGCCTGCAGCGACTCCGTGGACTTGTTCCGCCGCCGCGGGTCCACCGAGATGCCGATGGTGCGCGCCACCCGCTTGTGGATGCCGGCCGCCTGCCGACGCGGACGCGCGTGAGCCCCCGCGCCCGCCGCGCCCGCCGCCCCCGCCGCCCCCGCCGCGCGCGCAGCCGTCAGACGGAAAGGGTTCGAGCGCGGTGTCATCACGGAGCGCAGCGATTCCGGAGACGGTCATCACGGGCTGCGCGCCCCGCCCCGCCCCGCGCCGCCCCCGCGCCGCGCGCCCGCACTCACCCGCAGCTCCTCCAGGCTGAAGCCCCTGCCGGCGCGCACTCGGGTGTGGTACCGCACCGTGGGGCAGCGCACGATGGGCCGGATGGGCCCGGACGCGGGGCGCGGGGCGATGCGGCGGGCCTTGGCCTGGCGGGCCTTGCGTCTGCGCGCACAGAGCGGTCGGCTCGCGCGCGGGGAGCCCGGGAGGGCGCGGGCTGCCCCCGCGGCCCCAGCACCCCGCGGCCCCGCCCCGGCCCCAGCACCCGCCCCGCGGCCCCAGCACCCCGCGACCCCGCACCGGCCCCAGCGCCCCGCGGCCCCGCACCTGCCCCAGCGCCCGCGCCCCGCGGCCCCGCCCCGGCCCCAGCACCCCGCGACCCCGCACCTGCCCCAGCGCGCCGCGGCCCCGCACCTGCCCCAGCGCCCCCCCGCCCCGCACCTGCCCCAGCGCCCGCGCCCCGCGGCCCCGCCCCGGCCCCAGCACCCCGCGGCCCCGCACCTGCCCCAGCGCCCCCCCGCCCCGCACCTGCCCCAGCGCCCGCGCCCCGCGGCCCCGCCCCGGCCCCAGCACCCCGCGGCCCCGCACCCGCCCCGCGGCTCACCTGCGGATCTTCCGCGCCGGCTGGTTGAACCACGTGGCCACGCGCCGCTGCCAGTCCTTGTGGAAGTGCGGCTTCAGGATCATGCCGTTCCGGCTGGGCGCCATGGCTGCGGTCTACGGGCCTGCGGGCGCGGGGAGCGAGTCAGGGCCCGGGCCACGGCCCTCTCCCGTCTGCCGCGCGGGCCCGGAGCCCCTCTGCGGCCGCGCCCGGAGCAGCCCCACCCCGATGGCCGCGGATGGCAGCGGATGGGGCCCGAGGCCGCCAAGGGCGCCGCGAGTCGCGCACCCACCTCCTGCGACGGAGAACAGCCGGCGGAAAAGAGCCGGCGCCGCAGAGCACGCCGGGATGGTGCCGGGCTCAGCCAATCAGAAGCGCCGAGGCCTTCCGGCCAGTCGGAGCCGGGGATCGCGGAAGTGACGCGCGCGCTCCGCGCCGCCCTCCGAGCCCGTCGAGCGCGGCGCGTCTCCGCGGCCCTGGGAGAGGAACGCGCGGCCGGGCGGGGGCTTGCGGGGGCCGGCGCGGGGCGTCCCGAGGCCGTGGCCCGGGCGGAAGGCGGCCGCGCAGCCATCCCGGAGCCCCCCCGGGCCCCCCGGCGCCGGGCCTCCCCCCGGGACCACCGTCCGCCGTCGATCCCGGAGCGGCCTCCGCGCCCCGGTGTCGGCGAGGTCGGCTGCGGGGCACCGCGGGGCCGCAGGACGGAGGCGGCGGCGGCGGCGGCGGCGGCGGCGGGCTCAGCCCGGCTCTGGCGCCGGTGCCGGCGATGCGGGGCGGGGGGCCGCGCGCGCAGCGCCCGTGAGGTCGAGAGTCCGCGTCTGCGGCCGCCTCGGGCCCGGCCGGGCTAACGCGCGCCGGTGACAGGCCAGGGGTCGTGGCTGTGGAGGTGGCGCGGGTTCGGGTCTGCGCTGCGCCCCGGGCGCGGGGCACCTCCGGGATCGCTCCTCTTCTGCGGAGTGGGGGGGCCGGGGGCCCGGACCCGGCTCTGCTTCCGTGGAGGCGCTGGGAACCCTGCCGGGGAGGCGGAGGGCACGGGGCGGGATCCCCGCGGCCTCCCATCACTTGGTGCGGCCCCGGGGCTTGGACCCGCGCTCTGTGCCGGCGCCGCCGCCGCGGCAGGGACGCCGGGGACACGTTCGTGGAAGGCCACTTGCCTTGGCCCAGGCCGCGTTTTCTAGACCGTCCTCTGCCCCGCGCGCCTGCACCTCCCGTCTGCCTCAGACCCGTGGCCCGGGATCCTTGCTCTGAGATCGCAGACACATCCCTGTCCCGACCCACACTCCTGCGGTTCCTCTGCCCGACCCCCGTCTCCACCTGAGCGCCAGCCGCTCACCGTGACGATGTGGCCCCGCCTCGCTGTTGGGGGACAGAGGGCTGAAAATAGAATCACTGCCCAGATCAAGGTGGTGTGAGAAAGCGCAGTTGGAGCTGGAGAGTCTTGGTCTGCAGTGCACACCAGGCCCCACGCAGACTCCGGTGTCCCATTCATGAATGCTCCACAGCTTACTGCCTTTTAAAAGGGTGCAGAATAGTGAGGGGAAACTGCTTCTGATGTGAAATCCTATTGGGGACAGGCTCGGCGTTCTGCTTGGGAGACAGAAGGAACATTGTCAACCACGGAGCAGGAGTCCTTCTGATACAAAGACTTAGCTGGCTCAAGTGTTTTAAAAATCAGCTGTGGGGGCGTCTGGGTGGCTCAGTGGGTTAAGTCTCTGCCTTTGGCGCAGGTCATGGTCTCAGGGTCCTGGGATCGAGCCCCAAATCGGGCTCTCTGCTCAGCAGGGAGCCTGTTTCCTCCTCTCTCTCTGCCTGCCTCTCTCTGCCTACTTGGAATCTCTCTGTCAAATAGATAAATAAAATCTTAAAAAAAAAAAAATAACAACAACCAGTAGCTGTTGGGACAGACCATGCCCTGGGCACAGAAATCCACAGCCACAGGTCTGCTCCAGGCTTTTGTCCCAGACTTGGACCTCCAAGGGCCACTGAAAGAGACCCTCTCCTTCCCCAGGGAACTGCACTTAAGGTGGCAAGTGATTCCTGGATGGACACCCGCAAGGTGTGGGAGGAGGCTGTGCCTCCAAGAGTTTCCCTGCGAGACTCCGTCCGTTCCTCACGGCACAGCCTCCTCACTCAGTACTTGTCCCTGGCCGGTCCACCAGCTGGTGCTGTGGGTGTTCCTTCAAGGAAATCCCAGCTACAACAGTCCCCAGCAGTGTGGGGAGCCCTCTCAGACATAACGCCTCGATTTTTAAAATTAGTTTCATAGGGGCAAAGTGTTTCTTTTGTGTTGGGTGGGGTAAAAGTTCTAGCCCAAAACACTTTGCAAAGATTAGCATGCTTTGCCCTATAAATACGGGGTAATTGTTGAATTGGGAAACGCAATAGCCCAATAACAGCTAGGCTAGGGTAATGTTTGCTGCTTAATCACAGAGAACTCGTTCAGTACCCAGCATCTCAGCGTCCCAGAATCTTGGTCTACACAGAGATCAGCTGTAGGCTAATTCAAAGATTCCTATGACCTGAAGGAGCACTTGATGTCAGTGAAAGGTGGCAGAAAGAATATTAGTGTTGTAATCATAAGTGTTCTATCTATGGGGCGCCTGGGCGGCTCAGTGGGTTAAAGCCTCTGCCTTAGGCTCAGGTCATGATCCCAGGGTCCTGGGACTGAGTCCTGCATCGGGCTCTCTACTCAGCGGGGAGCCTGCTGCCTCCTCTCTCTCTGTCTGCCTCTCTGCCTACCTGTGATCTCTGTCTATCAAATAAATAAAATCTTAAAAAAAAAAAAAAAGTTCTATTTACAATACCTGCATGACAACAGGCGTTAACTGGGCTCATTATAATTTTGCAATAGGGATGAACACCTGAAACTAAGTATCCCTTACACCAAAACAAAAAGTAAGCTTTGAGTAAGCATGACGGCACATACGTGTTTGTTGGTGAGTGTGTATTACAGGAGAGATTTAAGAGCACACGTTGACTTCTCTCGATACTTTTCAGTCTCCTGAAGATGATTGTGTTCAATATCCCTCTTGATGCCTGGGGGCTCAGTTGTTAAGTGTCTGCCTTGGCCCAGACCACGATTCCAGGGTCCTGGGACTGAGCCCTGCATCGGGCTCCCTGCTCTGCAGGAAGCCTGCTTCTCTCTCTCCCACTCCCCCTGCCCCTGCTTGTGTTCCCTCTCCTTTTCTCTGTCAAATAAATAAAATCTTAAAAAGAAAAAAAAAAAGCATGTCTTTCTCAGAGCGTCCGGCCGGCCCAGTCAGAACATGTGACTTGATGTCCGGGTCGCTGAGTTCAAGCCGCACATGCGTGTAGAGATTTCTACCAAACAAAAACGTGCCTTTCTCGGTGCGTTCCAGAAGCTGTAGTCAAGCCGTGTTACATGTACTGTGCTGGGGGGCGGGCAGAGGGCCAGGGCTGCCCTCCCGTGTTGGGTCTCACTGCTCCAGGGACGCGCGGGCAGCTGGAGAAGGCTCCTTACGGGGGGTGAGAGGACTCGGCAGCCGGAGTCCGTGAGGAGGGAGTGGGGGAGGCCTGACTGGTGCTCTTGAGCACCCTGAGGGCCTGGAGATGGCGTTCCCGAGGACCAGTGGGAAGGTCCGCCAACAGCTGGCTTCTGGCAGTCAACACAGGGAGACTCCCTCACACCCATGAGAGCCGGGGGTGCAGGCTGCGCTGGTCTCCACCAGGCAGGGGGGCTGCTTTTCACGCTGTTCCGATTCCTAAGTGCCTTCCGGGGCCACCTCGATGGTCAAGTGCAGGGGATGCGCTTGGCCACAGCCACGTTTGGGTATGGAGGGTGCCACCCTGGGCCGAGGAGACCGGAGCCTTCCTAACCACATGCCCATCTTATAGGAGTTTGGGGAACTGGGGTCAAGGCGAGAGGGCCCGGTCAGAGCTGCCCTCCCTCAGGTGTGACCCGTACCCGCCCACATGCTGCCGTTTCCTCGGGGCCCTGACGGCGGGGTGATTCTGACAGGAAGTGCCTACCGCCCGCGGCTCCCAGCGCCACTGCGGGGGAGGCAGAAGCAATGACAGCAGCAGGTGCGAACACCTGAGTGCGCGCTCACTCCGCTGGGGACAAGGAACCAAGTGCACCCCACTGCTGCCCCCCACTTGTGAGGGGGTGTCCTAGGGCCTCTACCCCAGATTCCTACAAAAGGGGCTCAACGAGTTATCAGGTGGCTGAGATTATAAACTGAAACACACGACCTTTTGTTGGCTTATAGCTGGTCATGTGGTGCAAAGACGGACCCTCCACCCACAGAACATACTAGAAAGTACCGCAGCCGATTGCAGGGTGTCCTTCCTTGCACACCAGCACGTGCGGTGGCCAGACCAACGAGGATGGCAGCAGGCGGCAGTGTTCTAAGGTGGCGGAGCGCAGTGCGCGACCCTGAAGCCGACCCTGTGCGTGCGTGAGCATCAGGACAGGGCCCGGCGAGGGAGGACGGCCGCCAGCTCCGAGGGGCTCTCACCGCAGACCCTGTTCGCACGCTGATGAAGTCAGCGGAGCTGAAGACACAGCCCCTGCACCAACCGCAGGCAGAAACAGGCCGCCGGGGGCCCGGGTCTCACCAGCACCCAGAGAGTGACAGCGTCAGAAACCTGGAGCTTGAGATCCACGTGCGCACCTGTCCCCAGCACCTCCCGTGGGGGAAATGACAGAGAAGCAAAACCAGATCGTCTGCAGAGACGTTTACTAGTCACGGGCAGGGGCGTCAATAAATAGATCACAAAGGCCATTCAGAGAGCAGTGAGGCTGTGCGGAGGCGTCCGTCTCCCTGGGTCTCAAAAGGCGGGAAGGCCAGGTCCCCAGAGGCACAGTCAAGGAGGTGGGGGCTGCCGCGGGGCCTCCTCCTCCCCTGGGTCTTGCTTCTCCGTGTCGGCCTCTCTCCACCTCTGAGGCGCGATCATCTTCTTGGGCCCGTGAGGGGGCGGGCCGATGAGGGCCTCGATGTCCTCATAGTTGATCACTTCCTTCTCCAGCAGGGCGTTCGCCAGCTAAGGGAACAAACAGGGCAGTGTGTGAGCCCCAGACAAGGACACACAAGGGCCTTTTGAGAGCAGAGCACCCCGGAGGGAGGGCTGTCTGCGAGCAGGACGCCCGGGCAGGCCACTTTCCCAGGGAAGCAGTCAGCAGGCAGCTCCGGCGAAGAATCCCTCCCTGTCTGCACCCTGGAGATGGTGTCCCAGCTGCCAGCCTCATTAATTTTTCTGCTTCCCTTCCAAATCTGTTTCCTGGGGCAACTTCAACTTCCTTTAGCAAACACGGTGTGTGTATCTGCACGTGGGGAGCGAGTGGAGGCTGGACCGTGGGGGGCGGGCGCTGCTATGGGCAGGCAGCCTCCACCTCTCCAGATGCGGTTGCGGAGAACACGTTGGAGGAGCTGGTGTGCCCCGCACCGGCACCCTGTCGCTGACAGCTCCGTCGCAGCCTCGAGGAGCGACGCCCAGGGCCCTCAGACAGGTGCAGCCGCTTCCTCCGCCGGGCAGGTCTGGCGTGATGCTCAGCCCTGGACCCCGCCGACGGCACAGAGGCAGGACATCCTGGGACCCTGGGACCTTTTCAGCAGCAGATTTGGGCTCAGTCCCTGCACTGCTCAGCGCCCCCCACACCCCCCACACCCCCCAGGAGGCAGGGGCTGCTGGTCTGGGAGCAGCCCCCCAAGGATGCAACATGCGTGAGACCATGACCTGAGCCGCAATCAGGAGTCAGACGCTTAACCGACGGGGCCACTGCCAGGCGAACCTGAGCATGCGGTTCCTATCTCGGGGCCGAGAGTTCGAGCCTCCTGTCTGGCAGCAATTTCTTAAAAAATAAAAGAAATTAAAAATTCCAGGAAGCACCTAAAAAGCTGGGGAAAAGTCAACGAGGCCGACTACACACTAACCTGAACCCTGAACGTAACCCTGAACCCTGACGTCTGCAGCACTGTGTCCTCTGCCTGCCGAGAAGGGACGGGCGTCACGTGCTCACAGTGCGGGCTAAGGCGGCGGCGCGAGAAATGGGAGAGTGCGGCTGGGCCCGGGCGGGTGCGCAGGGATCGGTCCTCTGCGGCTCCCTGTGCCGGGAGGGTTCCGCAAGGAGCAGGCAATGAGGACAACCCCGGTGCCCCGAGTCTCACCGCCTGCAGCTTATCCAGGTTCTCCTGCAGCACCTGTTCCGTGTGCCTGTAGGCCTTTGCCACCAGCAGCTTTGCTTCCTGCCAACGCAAGACGACAGCCGTGTAACGCACAGGGTGGCCAACCTCAGTCCAGATGTCCCGCGTGGCCCATCCTGGCGCTGGAGTTCACATGAAGCTGCGGGGACAGGAACACAGCTTTTCTCTCGCCATGGCCAGGAGAGCGTAGCTGCCCCCAGCCCATCCCCTGGGACTGCTCCTGCAGAAGATGCCTGTCCCCAGCTCTGTCCTCCAGGCCCGCAGCCACCTCCCACGTGCACCAGGCCGCACGCTGCCCTGGCCCAGCCTCCCACAGAGCGCGCAGTGTGTCCACTGGGGCATCTGTTCCTTCTCTTTCCCGGTCTCAGATCACCGACAGTTTCCAGCAAAAGCCACCCAAGTCCTCACCTGAGAACACTCGGCAAGCGAGTGATCCAGTACTTCTTGACTGGTTCGTCTTCGATGTGGGCCACACAGCAGCGCGCTTTGCTCGGTGTGGCGGAGGGCACAGCACCAGCCCCCGAGAGGGGCCCGCCCCCAACCCACCGCGGCGCACCCCAACCAAAGCTGAGCTCGCTGTGCAGACTCACATGGTCCATCATTTCCTGCAGGCCACGGCTGAACGGGCGCCGGCCGATGCCTGTGAGGCCCTCCTGCGCCTCGGGGAAGGACACGGGCCCGATGCTCGGCGCCATCCCAAACTGCCTCACCATGGAGTAGGCGATGCGCGTGACCTTCCTCAGGTCGTCCTGAGCCCCTGCAGCGGAGGGTCCGGACAGAGGTTCTCTCCGGGCACTGCCAAGTCAGGGCACACGGGGCCCCCTGGCACAGGCACAGGTCCCAGGAGAAGCTCGTATCTCGTCACAGCTCCTCAGAAGTCTTACACTTCCGAGTTCCTGCTGGGGTACACACGTGGGTGCACTTTCCTGGCAGTTCTCCAGCCCACGTCCTGCTCTGCACTGGCCTGGCTGTCTACCCTGAGCCCCAGTGTCACGGCCACAAGCGAGGAACGGCTCTACCTCCTCTCTGGACGTCCCGGTGAAGCAGCAGCCTGCGAAGGCCGACTGAGCCTGTCCCACCATTCCAGTCCCTTCCCCAGATCCACACCCCCACCCCCGCCACGCGGAAGCGCAGCGGGTGTGAAAGCACTTTGAGGACTCAGAACCCGCACGGGCCAGCTTCTCACCGGAAGTGACCTTGTTGAAGGAGATGTTCTCAGACGCACGGCCGCCCAAGGCCATGCACATGCGCTCGAACAGCTGCTCCTTGGTGAAGAGGTGCTGGTCTCTCGGCAGCATCTGAGCGAAGCCCAGCGTCGCGTTAGTCCGTGGCGCGATGGAGACCTGCGGAACGTCACACAACCGAGTAAGCGGGCAGGATCCGGACTTTAAAGATGAACGCGTGGAAACGTAGGACAGATCTTTAATGGGAGGGTTTCAAAGCAGTTGAAGCAAATCTGTACTGGCCCCATTTTACAGCAAAGGAGGACCCTGTCCCCGAAGGACGACGGCTCAACAGGAGGCTGGGCTGTGCCTTGCGCGCACCCCCGGACGTGCACCCGAAGTAAAGCACACCGGCGCGGACGGGGCCGCACCAGTCCCCGCAGGCGCGGCTTGGGAACGGACACCGAGAGGACGAGGGAGACTAGCCCGGCCGCTCTGACTCCCAGCAGCCCGACGGCAGGTGCACACACAGGCCGGTTTGGGGGGGGGGGGGGTCTCCCAGGGCCTGGGGCGTCCGAGGAGGAAACGGAAACCCGACACTGAAGCAAACTGCAGTGTGAACCGCTGTAAGGGACGGCCCGACCGGGAGCTGGGCTTCATGACCTGCCCTGGCGGAGGAGCCGGCCTGCCTCGGGGGGCGTTTCTCATTGTGACAGACGTACCCTTTAGACATCGCACAAAGTAAAAATTCTGAGAACAAGGAATTTTAAATAACATTACATCATTCGGGATTTTTCTGCATTAATTTTTATTTTCGTTTTTGAGATACTGCATTCAGACATTTGCCCTGAACCCTGCCTTCCTCACCCTCGGCCTGACCCGGGGCACCTTAGCGATGGCAGCAGCCCCCAGGTCACCAGACACCAGGTCACCCACTGCTGACTGTGTAAGAGGAACTGGCCTGGTTGACAGGGCGTCGTCAGACGCAACCAGACCGTCCACGTGGCTGCCGCGAACCCTTCTGAGAAGAAGCCCGGTAGTGATAAAGTGCCGGGCTTGCGATGCCGCGTCCCACTGCCGTTGCTGGGGAGCTGTGGTGCTCCTGGCACCACGGGACCACAGCACGGGGGCGGCCCCCATCTGGGCTGCAGCCCGCCTGTGCGGAGGGCGCTGTGCAACCTGCACGCAGAACCTGGGGAAGCTGTTTCTGCCGGTAGCAGCAGATAAAAATAAATTTTCATCAAGTTCACAAAACGCCTCCAAGAGTGGTGTTTTTTTTAAATGTGAACCAAACTCACTTATTTTTAAGGTGAGCAATCACGAGGTCAACACTTTTGGTAAATACGGCGATTCTTAATTCCAAGAGGAACTGTGTAGATGGCACAGCCAGACCCCAGCTGATCACGTGACGACAACACGCTAGAGACCAGACCAGAGCCCACTTTGGATCTCCTGCCCTTTGCTGCTGGGGGTGAGGGGTCCCACACCATCCAGTCCTGCTGTGCTCACGTCCAGCTCACAGCGCACTTTCTCTTCAAGCCACAACACGCAACGCTTCCACAGTCAGCTTTGTTCACGGGCCCGCTGGGCTCGCGGCCCCCAGCCCCGACGCAGACGCCCTACCTTCATGACGGCCTCGGTGTGCTCCAGCAGCCAGCCGACCAGGGCGTGGCCCGACTCGTGGACCGCAACCACCTTCTGTTCTTCCTTTGACAGGATCTGGCTCTTTTTGGCAGTCCCTGAAAGAGTGTGGGAGCCGAGTCTGGGCACGGGGTCCCGGGCAGGCGAGCCAGGCGCGCCCGCTGCCCTCACAGAGCTCTGCCCCTCGCCGTCAAAGCAGCGTCGTCCCGGAGGCTCACCTCCTGCACCTCCGCCCCGGGCCGGCACCCAGATGTTGCTCATGGAAGATGCCAGAGGGTCCTGTTTGTTTCTGCTTCTGTGAGTGCCGGGGTGACAGGTGCCTACCCTCAGGGGCCCCCAGGGCACTGGGCCGCTGTGATTAGTGGGATCCCCACCGAGGTCCAGGATTCAAAGCGGCTCTTCCCCTGGACCCTGGAGCTGCTGCCCCTTGCTAGCTGGCCACCTCCCATGTGCCTTGTCTCTGTAGTCCATGAACCCCAGAGCCTGTCACCTTAAGCAGCCCGGGTTCTTCACACCTCCCCGCGTTCCCGATGTACACAGCCCGGATCAGCTCTGGGTCTGGCTGTGTGCTCCTAGGGCCTTCCCCCTCCGTTTACGGCAAGGCTGGGTCTGAGCATCCGAACGGGAGACAGAGCCCCCGATGGTGGCCACTGGAACCCACGTGCTGTAGCTTGGGCAGGCCACACCTGTGCGGTCAGTATGTCTGTCTCTCTCACTTTGACAGTGTGAGATCCATTTCCACAGAAAACTAAGTGTCTTAGGTGAAGGTGAAGCCAGGTCTGTAGTAAGCAGCGGCCACTTGTCTACCTCTGTCCACACAGGTTCCTGAGCTGCAGCCTGGACACCTGGTGGCGTCTGTACCAGACTTCAGCTCAGCCAGAGTGACAGGGATGAGCCTGTTGTAGGGACAGCTTGTGCCGGAACACTCCCCACCCACGTGCAAGGCCGGCGCTTCTTATACTTCTCTGGTAATGGATCGTTTCCCTCTTTAAAAAACTTCCAGTGTCTTGAACTGAACCTCTCAAGGACAAGACACACGGGGCTGTGGACACTTCAGGAGACTCTCAGTTTCAGTCCCACTCTCCTGACAGAAGCCCAGGGACCCCACTTTGAGTAGCGACAGTTAAGGTCTCCCAGAAGGCCCCCCACCCCGCCCCGCTGCCAAGACCCCTCGTGTCGCTGCCCTGAGCAGAGACGGGCCAGGCAGCAGAGCACAGCTCTCGGGAGACCTGCAGCCCCGCAACACGGACAGGGCCTGTGAGGTCCACGCCGAGGCACCGTCGACGGCAGAGGGGCTGAGTGCCACTCACGCGTGGGTGTGTGACACCCTGTGTCTCTGCTGGAAGAGGTTTCTGCTCTTGGGCGTATCCCTGGTATTTCAAACGAGAACCCGACTTAGGACACTGCCCCCACTGCTCTCTCGTCCAGCAGCGTGTCAGCCTGACCCGCGCCGC
This sequence comes from Mustela erminea, assembly GCF_009829155.1. Classification (NCBI taxonomy): domain Eukaryota; kingdom Metazoa; phylum Chordata; class Mammalia; order Carnivora; family Mustelidae; genus Mustela; species Mustela erminea. The sequence continues at coordinate 60,299,376 of NC_045632.1, read as the reverse complement.
ACCCACCTGCCCCCCGCCGTCCGGATGCTTGCTCTCATACCCGCAATGACCCGCTCCACAGCGCACTCGAAGTTCAGGGTGTGGACAGACGCGTGCCCTTCCCGTGCGGCGTGCAACGCGGCCTCGTTACAGACGTTGGCGATGTCGGCACCTGTCCGCACAGCAGCGTCAGCAGAGGGCAGGGGAGGGGGGCGTGGGCGGGAGGTGGGCAGCAGGCAGGCGGCACTTCCGTCCTGTGCTGAAGCCACGCGTGCCTCTAGCAGACCAGGGCACCTCCGCCCTGTGCGGCCCCCTTTCTGCCCCCGCCAGGCTCCTTCCTGCTCAAGTCCCACCAGCAGCTTTGCACCACCTGCTGTTTCCTTCTCCCTGGGAACTCACAGCCCAGTACCCATGAGACTCTCGTTAAGGGCCTTAAAGGAAAATCCAAAAGGAAGAAATTATAATAAAAGGGATTTTGTTGCTATTACCCTTTAAAACGAGAGCCGTAGAGAAAATACCCTGATTTGTGATGCGTCTCTGCTCAGTGAGAAGACGGTTGAGGCGGGCCGTGGTGCGCTGGGGCAGCCACGAGGCCGTGAACGGCATCGCCTGGCAGGGAGCAGTGGGCACGCACAGCCCGAGTGTGGAAAGGCCCTGAAGGGCCGGTGGGCAGAGGCGGGCAGAAGGGCCCGGAGCAACCCCCGTGTAGGCCCTACTGGTGCGGGAAAAGCCAAGTGCCGGGCAGCACTTTTCTCCTCTGCCGGCTCTCTGCGCACGACCTCACTCCCGCCCAGGCTGTGCTACCTGCAGGGCCCCGGGCAGGGGTGCGCACCCCCCGGACAGCAGGGAACAGCGTCCATACCGCTGAACCCCGGCGTGAGCTCTGCCAGACGCTGCGAGTAAAAGCTGCTGGCCTGGGTCAGCTTCAGGCTCTTCAGGTGCTGCTCAAAAATCTCCCGCCTTTCCTGCAGAGAAAGGAGCCAAGTGTGGGCTCGCCCCTGCGCCAGACAGCAGCCACGGGCTGTCAGATCACCGCTGCGGCCTACAGGCAGGAGACCGGCAGACCGCAAGCAGCACTTCAGATGGAAGGTGGGAGGGGACAACGAAGCGCCTCACGCACGTGAGGGTCGTTCTGTAGAACATCTGGTTCCCACACACTCGGAACCTCCCAGACCCCCGAGTCACAGCAGTGGGGAGCTGCCCCCAGCACAGCATCAGGGGAGCCTCACTCAGTCCGAGTGTCGGACCCGGGACTGCCAGCTGCGGCGCGAGGATGAACACTGCTCCGCCCGCGCTCCGGACCCCTCCCCACTGAGCACCGCTTGCTGGTCGCTGCCGCCCTGGGGCACCGAGGAGCTGGTGGGGCCCAGGACAAGGACTCGGAGGCTTCCCAAGGATTGTGCTACAAAACTCAGCCACAGTGTTGAGGGGTAAAGAGAAAAACCGGGGGTGCGCCAAATGAGCTGCAGAGCCACGGCAGAATATAGGTAAGCCAAAGACAGTCGGACAGACAAGAGCCAGCCCCCGCCGCACTGACCTGCAGTGTGGGAAGGTCGATGAAGATGTGTCGATCCAGCCGGCCAGGCCTCAGCAGAGCGTTGTCCAAAACGTCAGCCCGGTTGGTAGATGCCAGGACAATGACATGGTCGGTGGTGCCCATTCCTGGAGGGACAGACAGCTGTTGGGGTACAGCTCCCCCTCCAGGACACGAGTGGGACGGACCTCCCACTGGGGCCCGTGAGGATGAGGACGTGGACCGACCCAGGATCAGGGTCCCCACGACAGCAAGAATTTGCCTGTCTTCCCCAGGCTGCCAGCCCAGAGGCAGAACACAGATGGGGGCCTGTACAGCCATCGATGGCGTCCGGGGGGATCATGTTTCCCCTCGGTAACTGCCCAGCAGACCCGGGGAACGAGGGGCACCGTGTCCACGCTCCTTTGGTGCAAAGCCATGGGCCAGAGCAGACATTTCTCAACACTGGCCTGTGGCCTGGGTTTGGAGGCTCCGGGTTTCTCAGAAGGTTTAAAAGCAGTGGCTGAGAGCACCACTGGTGGCCCAGGTCTTCGTGAGAACTGACAAAGGCCCTTGTCTGAGCAAGGCCGCACCCGCAGAAAGGCATCCAAGCCAAGGCTGGGTGATCTGGGCCTGAGCAGACATCCAAGGGTCTTCCGTGTATGCTCAGCACACGTTACAGTGCGACGCTGGCCTCCCTGTTGTTGTAGATAATTATGTCCAGAGCACGTAAGACCAAGAGCACGTGAGATCCCGAACTTCGGACTGGCTTTAAAATCACCGGCCGGGGAGGAGACTGCAGCAGGGGGTGTGGATGGCAAGGGTCTGGCCTGCGCCGTGGAGGTTCCCTGCACAGCTCTCCCTGTGCGTCTGTATGTGTGACAAGGTCCAGAATACAAAGTTTAAAAAATAAAGACTTCAGGGGCACCTGACTGGCTCGGTTGATGGAATGTGAGGCTCCTGATCTCAGGGTCTTGAGTTCAAAGCCTCACTTGGGTGTGGAACCCACTTAACTAAACAAAACAACCTGCCATGATCTTTTGCTAATGAAAAAAGTCCACAATAAGCAGACACACAAGTACAATCTGAAACTACCTGTGAAGCGCCGAATGGAATTTAAAAGACGTTTTAGAGAACTAGGTCCCGAGAGCGTGAGGCACCATCACCTCCCAGCAGACCGCCACTAACTCCACCCCAGGACCCCACGACGGCAAGAGGGGCCTGGCTGAGCGCACGGGCCAGGGGCTGGCCACCTCACAAGGATCTGACAGCTGAGTCAGCGAGAAGCACCGGGACCCACAAACCACAACCCACGCCCTCGGAACGCTCCTGCGTGTGCGCACTCTTGGAGTCCGCGAAGGTGGGACACGAGGGGTCCAGCCCACTCTTGTGTCGAGCAGAGAGCGGATAACCCTAACCTCCCAAATGAGCCGGAAGCCAACGCAGGCACCACCCAGCAGCTCCACTGGCCTGCCCTGTGGTTTCAGGACGTCACTGGGACACAGGCAACAGGAGGCTGACTGGACGGAGGGCCCCAGGACAGACATGGCTTCGTTTCTCGGACAAGGAGGGAAGCCAGAGCTCTCCTCTGGGGACTTGCTGGGACTCCCTACTCCGACTTCCGCAATGTCCTCCTCGCACAGGCCGAGGCTGTGAATGTGGAATTCTGAGTCACGGGTGCGAAAACATGACCAGAAGAGTGGTGCCTGCTCGTCCCTGAGGATCTCGCGTGAATGCGCCGTCCAGCAGGGAGCTGTGATCCAGTCGTGTGTGGACAGTTTGTCCTTCCCTGGCTTCACGGTAACCGTGACACCGAAACCCCGCGTTCCCAGACCGCTCGCACGGGCGGACGTGTGGGTCGCTGCAGTCTTCGGGGCCCGCAAGCGCGGTGCCGGTCTGCGTGCGCGCAGCTCGGAACCAGGGCATGGGAGCGCTTGTGCTGGGTCGGATGGGGGCCGCGGCCTTGTCTCCCAGAGAGGCTGCCACAGGGGACGCTCCCATGGGCAGTGTGTCTGCTCATGTCTCCCCAGCTGCTTGATTTAAATCAGGGTCACCGAGGTTCCCGCGAGGACCCGGGTCTGACCTCTCCCCGCCCTCCCCGGCATCCAGTGCTGCTGCCCCGCTTCCCCTGAGTCTCCTGTGAGGCGCGTGTTCCTAGGAAAAACTCAGCAAGATCTTTTGGGAGATGGGGACAAGCTTGTTCTAGAAATTCTAGGAGAGCCAAGCACACCCGCTCCCACAGCTACAGCCGAGGAACAGCCATCAGGAGCCGGCCCGCCGTCCTCCCAGACCTCTGCAGGGGGAGGCGGACGCACCGGGTTGGGGCCCCGCTGCTGCCAGCTCCAGCCAAGCGCTGGCAGAGGCACAAAGGCCATTCAGTGGAGGATGCAACAGCCTCTTCAGCAAATGGAGAACCGGACCCCCCACGCAGAAAAAGGAGCCATGGCCACACCCTCGCATCTGGCCCAGCGTGACGTCAGACACATCGTGCATGAAGACGGAAGGCCGGGTGGATGGGAGCGAGGGCCTCCTGCTGACCCCGAGGGAGGCCGGGGCTCATGCCCCACAGGCTCTCGCGAACGCAGAGACCCAGAGTCCTCCTGCTGTTCAAGATGTAGCAAGGGGACTGTCCCCCTCTGAGGGACCTGGTGGGACCCCAGCACTCGGCACACGTGCCCTTGCCATGTGACCTGGCTGTCCCGTAGCACAGCCTCGTCCTGACATGCTGAGGTTTTCCCACGACGGGCACAGTGTCCACTCCGTGCCCTGCACGTCAATGAAGCGGTGCTGCCCTTCCCCGAGGACTAACAGAGACGCCTCAGATGCCGCTGAAGGGCTGAGAATGGCCGGCTGTGTCTGCACACAGAGGCACCTGTTCACTGCCAGTCCAGCCCAACAAGGGCCTTCAGTCAGTGGGTCGGGGTTCTGGGCGGAAGCGCCCCATTCATGGTGGCACAGAGAGCCTGGGCTCAGGGAAAGATGCCATTTAGTAAACGCTTCCTGGGGGGCTCGGTCTTCAAGTGCCAACAGCCCGAGGAAGCGGATCTGCTCGTCCCATGTGCTGTCTCTGGGCGGGAGCCTCCTTGAGTGCCTTCAGGTCAGGTGGACTGTAGTCGCACACACAGAGCGCAGGTGAGGTCACAAGCCAGGACGTCAAAGCTCCAGAGCCTGGAGAAACAGGGGCCAGCGGGAACCCCACAGCACAGCACCTCCCAGTCCAGAAGCGCGCCCGCAAGCTGTGCGGGGCTGCCGTCTGCAGGAGCCCAAGGGCAACATGAGCTAGAGGAAGCGTGAAAACTTCCGACAGCCTGCTCTCGCCTGTCCCCTCGACAGCGCAGATGCTAGCCGTCCTTCCAAAGAGACAATCGGGAGCCGTCACTAACATCTGGTACTTCTGGGGCGACTGGGGGGCTCAGTCATTATGCGTCTGCTTTCAGCTCAGGCCCTGATTCTGGGTCCTGGGATGGAGCCCCGCATCGGGCTCTCTGCTCGATGGGGAGCCTGCTTCCCCCTCTCTCTCTGCCTACTTGTGATTTCTCTGTCAAATAAATAAATAAAATCTTTAAAAAAAAAAAATCCGGTACTTCTGAGAGCAGAGGCTCATCAAACACACGGTCCTGGGTCTCTGCAGACAGACTGACCTCAGTTTCGGGTGCCCACAGGCCCAGGTGTGAGACCTTGGGACCCGAACCCGAGGGGATCTTCCAATCCTGGCAGGACTCGGACCATGTCCAGAACCCCACTAAGTAGAGGTGGCTAAGCATGAAGGGGTCATGAAAACCCGTTCAAACAAAAAGCACCAAGTGTGGTCTCAGCCATGGGAGACTGCGGGGGGTAACTCCAAGACCACGAGCAGCCCACGGCCTGCCCCCGGAAGGCACTCCTGGAGGCCCCTCTGTGCCGGCACCCCGACAGCGGCATTCAGAACCGGGACCTCGCTCTGCACATGGTCCCGAGGACGTGGAGCCCGTGGAAGCTTCCTTCCCCAGAAGCTGCTCTTGTGCATGGTCCCTGAGCAAATGGCGCCCGGCAGCTGCGTCTGAGGGGCTCCAATGCACCCCGTTCTGCAGACAACCCGACCACACAGCCTCTTCGGCACACTGGCTACACACAGCACTTGGCTTTTCCACCCATGGAGCTTGCCGAGTTCCCAACACGCGTGACAGTGTTGGCCAGCCCGAGTGTGTGTGGAGAGGCCTTGCCCTGCCGCTGGCCGGCCCTGCAGAGCAGCACCCGGGACGGCGCCGCAGCATGGTCTGGGGCAGCTCTGCAGGGCCTTTCCTGAGTCCGAAAGTGTTTCCGAGTGAGAGGCTCAGACAGTTTGTCTCGAGTCGCACACGGTCCAACACCACGTCCGCACATTGGCCAGCACGCGCACCGCCCCCAGGGTGGGAGCACTTCCAGAATGAGAACACACGGGCGCCTGGGTGGCTCAGTGGGTTAAGCTGCTGCCTTCGGCTCAGGTCATGATCTCAGGGTCCTGGGATCGAGTCCCGCATCGCGCTCTCTGCTCAGCGGGGAGCCTGCTTCCTTCTCTCTCTCTCTCTCTCGCTCTGCCTGCCTCTCTGCCTACGTGTGATCTCTCTCTGTCAAATAAATAAATAAAATCTTAAAAAAAAAAAAAAAAAAAAGAATGAAAACACACACACACGTACTCGGTTCTCTTGGAGCCAGGGATGTGAGCACAGAGTGTCTCCCTCACCCGCAGTGCTGCAAACGGTGTGGGAATCCTGATGCTCTGGGGCCTGAGGTGGGTACCCGTGGGCCCACGGTCACAGCTGCGTTATTCCAAGAGCCGGAGCCGTCCGCCAGCAGGGGACTGGCCACGTGGGGGGACTATTAGCCTTAAATGAAGTCCCACCACGTGCACTGCAAGGAAGACATGACCCTGGGGACTCACAGAGCTGCTGTGCCCTCGAGGGTCCTAGAAGTCTCAGATCCATGGAGACAGAGAGCAGGACTGTGGCTGCTGGGGGCTGGGGAGTTAGTGTTTAATGGGGACAGAGTCCCAGTTGGTGAAGAGGAGAAGGCTCGAGAGCCAGACGGTGGTGGGTGCACAGTGAGAACATACTTAATATCCCTGAAGGAAACACTCGTAAATGGTTAAAATGATCAATGTTATTATATATGTCACCACAGCAAAAATAAAGTGGGGCACATGGCCGGTCCTATCAGTGAAGCGTCTCACCCTTGCTCTCAGTTGTAAGTCTGAGCCCCATGTTGGGTGTAGACTTAAAGATAAAATCTCTAAAAAACAAATAGATAGGGGCGCCTGGGTGGCTCAGTGGTTAAGTGTCCACCTTCAGCTCAGGTCATGATCCGGGGTCCTGGGATCGAGCCCCGCATCAGGCTCTCTGCTCAGTGGGAAGCCTGCTTCTCTCCCTCTGCCTGCTGTTCTGCCTACTTGTGCTCTCTGTCAAATATTTTTAAAAAATAATAATAAAACAAATAAAATCTTAAAAAGGAGCCGTTCCAGTCACTCCCAACGCTGAGATCAAGAGTTGCAGGCTCCCAGACTGAGCAGCCGGGCGTCCCGTGTCCCCTCTACCCTCTGAGCAGCACAGCCTGCTGGGTTCATCCAAGACTGGGAACGGGGTCATGACCTGCCCTGCCCTTTGGGCTCCCAGGGTTTTCCCTTTCTTTTCTACCGTCACCGTCAAACCTGAGTCTCTGGATGGAGCCCGGTGACAGACACGCTGACACCAGCCTCCTCTCGTTACTCACACCCGGGGAAGGTGTGTGGTGGGGACACAGACCAGTCGCTGCAGGTAAGTGAAGTGCCTGGAAGCACGAGCGTGAGGTTCCAGAACAGGACGCCAGCTGCACGGTCCATCTAGAGAGTAGGTCTCGGGAAGAAAGCCTTCCACGCCCAGGAGCAGCTGGGTGAGGGGCACCCACCGTCCATCTCCACCAGAAGCTGGTTGAGCGTCTGCTCCTCCTCCGTGTTGGAGACACCGGACACGGCGGTAGACCGTTTCTTGCCCACGGCGTCGACCTCATCAATGTAGACGATGCAGGGTGCTCGAGCTCGGGCTTCCTTGAAGAGGCTCCGGACGCGGGCAGCGCCAAGGCCTGAGGCGACACAGGGACCCGGAGTCAGACAGGTAGTGGGAGACGAGCCCAACTCTCGTGCCAGTGGCCAGAGCTGCCCCGAGGACGACGGGGTCTCCCAGAGTCCCCCTGCTGGACGCTCACCCTCCTGGACTCCCCAGGCCACACACAGAAGCAGCTTCAACGAACATCACTGCCCAGTTCCCTGCATAAACGTGTCCAGTAACTCAGGTTTCACGTGTCCTTCCCTGTCCCCCTGGGCCCCTGTCTACCCGGCTGCCTGAGGAAGGGCGTGTGATGGCAGAGACCTCGCTGCACAGATGGTCGGACAAACCTGTCCGCAGCCCCCCAGGCAATACCGACCTCCAATGACCTCCACGAACTCTGGGCCGGCCATCGCCAAAAAGGGCACCTGGGCCTCTGTCGCCACTGCCTTGGCCAGAAGGGTCTTCCCGCAGCCGGGGGGCCCGAGCAACAGCGCACCTTTTGGGACTTTGGCGCCCAGCTGAAGGAAGCGCTCTGGGCTCTGGAAAAGCAGACCACAGCGCGCCGGTCATAGGTGTTTGAGAATTTCCGAAACAGGACTCCCACGGAGCTCAGCTCCTGTACCATCTGGAATCAGCCACGGTTCACGTGGGGGAGGAAGCGGAGTGCTCCGGCCGTGGCCAGGCATCCCGGGGGGTCCGGGGTACGGTCAGCCAGGGGTTTCCAGTCATCCACAGGGCCCCGGCCCTCCGATGGGCGCCCAGCTGTGCACCCGGCCTGTCGGGCTGGCTGAGCCCCCGCGCCCACACCCGCCCCCGCACGGCCGCACCTTCAGGTAATCCACAAACTCTCTGACTTCTAGCTTGGCTTCGTGCATCCCCGCCACATCTTTGAAGCTGACGCCTTTCCCCATCTTGCCGTCCACAACCGTGAAACGAGCCACTTTAAGCTGGTTCTGGGCAGAAAGAACAAAGGGCAGGCTCTGTGAAATGACAGACCAGGCGGCTGTGTGTCGCTGGGGCCCCGGCTCCCCCAAGCCTGGCTCTCCTCACACGCTCTCCGCTCAGACAGAGGGAGGTGAAGCCGTCTTCTGGGCATCCAAGGGAAAATGTTTACTATGCATTGTGAACAGTAAGAAAATCCTCTAGCATCTAGCAATGTGCCTTAAAAAAAAAATAACAACCCCTAAACCACCCCCGTTCCAAACAAGGTAATTCAATATCTGCGGCAGATCGGCTGTAGTTTTCTTTCTTTTTTTTTTAAGATTTTATTTATTTATTTGACAGGCAGAGATCACAAGTAGGCAGAGAGGCAGGCAGAGAGAGGGGAGGAAGCAGACTCCCCGCTGAGCAGAGAGCCCGAATCGGGGCTTGATCCCAGGACCCTGAGATCATGACCTGAGCCGAAGGCAGAGGCCTTAACCCATTGAGCCACCCAGGCGCCCCTGGCTCTAATTTTCTATACGGCTTTTCCCACTATGGTGAAGCGCTCTGATTGTCAGAGAATGCGGTAACACACAGTTCTAGGAAGGTTTGGTAGAAACGCTAGCTGGTTAATTTCTGGAATGCAGCCCGGCAAGACTAAGGTCTCGGTGAGGGATGCAGACCTGAGCTACCAGGTGGACCAGCAGGCCCCCCAAAGACAGGTGTGCCCCAGCTCCATCACAGTATTAGCGAGACACAGCAAGGGCGCGGAACAGCCCCAGGACGCCTGGGGCTCGGTCCACAACGCATCTGCCTTCAGCGCAGGTCATGACCCCCCATGGGGTCCTGGGGTCGAGCCTCTCATCAGGCTCCCCTCTCAGCAGGGAACCTGCTTCTTCCTCTGCCTCTGCCTGCCACCACTCCCCCTACCTGTGCTCGCTCTCTGTCAAACAATTAAATCTTCAAAAAGATTTTTTTAGGGGCGCCTGGGTGGCTCAGTGGGTTAAAGCCTCTGCCTTCAGCTCAGGTCATGATCCCAGGGTCCTGGGATTGAGTCCCGCATCGGGCTCTCTGCTCGCGGGGAGCCTGCTTCCTCCTCTCTCACTCTCTGCCTGCCTCTCTGTCTACCGTGATCTCTGTCTATCAAATAAATAAATAAAATCTTAAAAAAAAAAAAAAAAGATTTTTTTAAAAGAAATAAATAAACAGCCCCGAGTATGTAAGCCTGGTGAACCTGGCTGAGTGAAACCCAACAGCTCCACAACGAGACACCATCAACTACAGACAGGAACACGCGCCTGGTCCCAGTGGAAACCTGCCTCAGTTCCCAGGTCGGTGACCAGAGGGTACCCTCTGAAGACCTGCTCCAAGCAGGCCCTGGGTGCCTCCCAGCACCTCTGCCGACAGGACTACTTGGCCAGATGAGACCTGCCAGGGAGGGACAGTGCATGTTACCACGAAGGCCACCACACAATAGGAGGGCTTTGTTGTTTTGGGTTTTTTTTAAGTAAACTTTATATCCAACTTGGGGCCCGAACTCAAGCTTCCCATGCTCTACCGAGTGAGCCAGCCAGGCGCCCCAGGAGAATGCTTTTAAAGTGTACTGAGGTTTGGGGCACCTGGCTGGCTCAGTCCGTAGAGCATGTGATGCCTGACCTTGGGGTCTTGAGATAGAGCCCTCCATTGGGTGTAGAGATTACTTAAAAAAAAATTAGAATCTTTAAAAAAAAAAAAAAGTAAAATAAGAACATAAAGACAACCTTTACCAACTTCTCAGTGTCTTAGCTAGTAGGAAAAACCAAAAACGAAGTCATGTCCAGCCCCAGAAAAACTGCCGAACAAAGTGTCCGGCACACCCATGGGGCTGGGCTGCCCGGCGAGTCAGAGAGGGAGGGGCCCGGGCGGCTCTAGGTCGTCGGCCCCTGTGGCCGTGAACATGCGCTCACGGGAGTGTGCCAGGACCCTGCCCCCCCAGCCCGAGCACAGATCCTAGGCCACAGGTGCCATGAGACGGGCTCTCCGTCACTTACGAAAGCACTGAGTCCTCCTTCCCTTCCGGTCATTCCAGCCAGACGGAACACGTACCACAGGATGGCCAGGCCCACGGCAGTCATCCCCAGGGCGTAGAGGGCACTAGCGGGGGAGAGGGACGGTCACGGGCAGGCGGTGCGCAGACCCGCTTCGCGTCGGGCCGCGGACGCTCTGACGAGGACAAGTGCAGCCCGTACTCGGAGACCGACGTACGGAGCAAACAGCTGTGGAAACGGGTTTCCTTGTCCAATTCTCGCCCTTTGTGACCTGCCCCTCAGCTGTCCCGGGAACACATCACAGCCTGATACGGCGGCGCGCCACGGCGTGAAGCCGAAACATGGACACGGCGCTGACCCTGTCCGCCAGGGCCTCCTGATAATGCCTGAAAGAACACACTTTTCACATGCGATGTACTTTTCTTTTCCACAGAGCGAGCGCGCAAGCAGGGAGAGGGAGAAGCAGACTCTCCGCTGACCAGAGAGCCCGACGGAGGGCTTGGTCCCAGGACCCTGGGATCGTGATGTGAGGTGAAGGCAGACGCTTAACCGACTGAGCCACTCAGGTGCCCCGTATTTTATTTTCCAAAGTGACCCATCCGGGCCACCTGGGTGGCTGAATCAGTCAAGCGTCCGCCTTCGGCTCAGGTCATGATCCCGGGGTCCTGGGACTGAGCCCTGCATCAGGCTCCCTACTCAGCAGGGAGTCTACTTCTCCCTCTCCCACTCCTCCAGTTCACGTTCTCGCTCTCAAATAAATAAGTAAAATCTGAAAAAAAAAAAAAAAGAAAATGTAGCCCACGAGTTTTGGCTGGTGAGGCAGAGTCGCAGAGCCGCGGAGGAAGGCCCGGGCGCCTGGCGTGCCCCGCCGCTCCCTACGGAACTAGCCGTGAAGGCCTGCGCCCTCGGGGAGAATGGCCGTGGCTCAGGGGTGTCCGCCAGTCATGGGCACCCCGCGTCTTCTCGGACTGTGGTCACGTGGCCACGAGTGACCCTCTCTGCAGATGATGTCCGGACACCAGTGGTCCCCCGTGCCGTTCAGTCCCCCGGGGCTATGGGAGCGAGTGTCCCCCCACCAAGGAGATGCAGGTTCTGCCGGCCCAACAGGGTCCCCGTTTCCACCTGCTGCCTGGAAGCAAGAGTTTCTAAGGGACCTCCCCGCTTCTCCCCTTTCTGTTGCATCTTCCCGTTTGTACACAACAGCAACCCCGGCCCAGGCGGAAGCGACAACCTGGGGCCCCTCCTCAGGCGGGCTCACAGCTCACACACCCACTGCCCTCCCCCCCCACGGCGGCTGGCCGAGGGCAGGCAGGGCCCGGGAGACGTGTTGGTCCGTCCTCACATTACAAAGCCAAGCCAGCTTTAGTTCAGGAGCCCAAATAATGGCCAACATACTTTCCAAAGAATCCTGTCCGCTTGTAGGAGACCGGTATCCTGTCCTTGCCTTCAATATTCAGGGCGTCCTCAGCGGCCCGGAGCTTCTCCTCAAACCTGTCGATGTTTGCCACCTGCATGCGGTACATCAGGGCCAGCCGCTGTGGGCAGAGAGCAGAGGGGTGTGGTGACACATGGGCCGCGGCCAGCCGTGAGACAGCCCCCACGCCGGAGCCTCCGGGAGCTGAACTTTCATCTGCCACCACAGACCCCGTCCACATCACAGTCACAATAAGCTTTCGGTACGTGCGCTCGCTCTAATTTCACCAACAGGAATGTCTGAAGACAATGGAGGGTGCGCTTTGTGCGTTCAACTCACTACCCAGCCTCAGCTGTGCGTGCAGACCACCGCGACACGCAACAGCCACGAGCTGCTTGCCAGCACACAGGCAACTGGCTCAGGCAAGAGACAGGGGTCTGGTGCTTGACCTCAGGCCAAACTGGACTCAGCTCTGTGGCTTTCTTCCTTCTCAGGAAGCCCCTCCTGGGGAGAAGAGCAGCTCAGGGAGACTGAGCAGGTGGCGCGCCCTCCGGGGTAGCAGCTTCCCTGAGAGAAGGCTCAGAGCAAGCCAGACGTCCACGCTGGGTCCCCAAATCCCTGCTCTGGGAGCTGAACTGAGCCACCCAGCAAGGGGCCATCCTGATGCTCTCCAGCGCCATGGACGGCATCATGCCAGTCCTACATCATTCTTCTAAGGGCCCGGTTCAGATGTTTTCTAGAATGAACTTGTTCCAAGCGCAGCTTCTCAACACACTGTGGGATCTACACGGAGCAGCCCGCTTCTCCCCTGGCTCTGGAGGACCGCAGAAGGTTCCGTGTGGAATGAGCGGCTGCCCAGGGTGCATGTCACGGGTCAGTGGGCCAGAGGGGAGAGGCAGACAGGGCACCCACCAGCCACGACACACTGACGCTTGTCTGCGCTGGAACGCCTGGCGGCCTCAGGATTAACCTAACAGACCTCAAACATCTGATCTGGACTTCACCCACGCCTCCGTCACGCAAACACCCACCCAGACAGGTGAACAGAATGGTCATCAGCAAGCGGGGCCAGGGGGAGCCTGTCACCCCAACTAAATGACAAGCTCTCGTAAACCGACGAGCAGCTATAAACACCATGGCAGGCCCTCAGTCCTCTCCAGACCCAGCCAGGGGCTACGGGTGCTGTCGTGATGGGCACAATACTGTGCCCAGGACCACCTGGCTCCCTGGCAGCATCCTTACCAGACACCTGTCCTCCAGCACCTTACCTGGCCCACGGTCCCCACCACCCAAACTACAACGACAAATGGAAAGGAGACTAAAGAAACGGGACAACCAAATACAATTCCTGGCCCCTGACAGGACCCTGGATTAAAAGCACTAATAAGGGGGGAGCCTGCGTGGCTCAGTTGGTTAAGCAGCTGCCTTCGGCTCAGGCCATGGTTCCAGGGTCCTGGGATCAAGTCCCACATCGGGCTCTCTGCTCAGCAGGGAGCCTGCTTCTCTCTCTCCCTCTGCCTGTTGCTCTGCTTGCTTGTGCTATCTCTCTGTCAAATAAATAAATAAAATCTTGGGGCGCCTGGGTGGCTCAGTGGGTTAAGCCGCTGCCTTCAGCTCAGGTCATGATCTCGGGGTCCTGGGATCGAGCCCCGCATCGGGCTCTCTGCTCAGCAGGGAGCCTGCTTCCTCCTCTCTCTCTCTGCCTGCCTCTCCATCTACTTGTGGTCTCTGTCAAATAAATAAATAAAATCTTTAAAAAAAAAGTACTAATCAGGGGCACCTGGGGTTCCCACTCTTGCTCTCTGCTCAGGTCTTGATCTCAGGGTGTGAGTTCATTCCCTGGGTTGGGCTCCATGCTCATGGAGGCTACATAAAAACATGATAATCAAACAGTAACAAAATAGCTCTTGACGCTGGTTCGGAGACATCAGCGAACAGGATCAGGGAGAGTGCTCTGGAAAGTCTTCCTGCCTCACTACCTCTCCTGCGCCTGCCAGTGCTGGTTCTGGGGTGAGGGGACAGGGATCCCATCCACATGGAGCCAGCGCCTGGGGCCCCTCCCCACCCAGGCCCAGCCCTCCCCTGGGACCAGGCCCCGCCCTCCGCGCCCTGGGCCCGGGCCTCCAGGGCTCCTCCTCGACATCTGCAGCCGCCCCGGACCCATGGGGGGGACCTCAGGGCCGCAGCGGCAGCCCCCGCCCCACCGTTCCAGCACGGCCCACTCACCGGCCGCCCGAACACCACGGCTCCAGGGTGCAAGTAGACCTCCACCACGTCGCTCTCGGGCACCACCTGCACGCGCTGCACCTCGCCCTTGGCCAGCATCTCGTGCACAAAGTCGCTCCAGGAGATGCTGCCGCCGCTGGAGCTCAGCGCGTTGAGCAGGCTCATGATCACCGCGATGACGAACAGGGTGCGCAGCCGCTCCCGGTACATCTGGTCCTCCCGCTCCCGGCGCCTCCTCTCCTCTGCAAGCAGGGGGACCGGGGACAGCGTCACACACGGGACAGACACCAACCACACGCCATTCACGGCAGCGACACAGCACTCACCGGGGTCCCGTCTCCTCAGAGCACAAAGCCAGGTGTACAGTCAGAAGCTTCGTGGGCCCAGCACAGGCTGATCTCCACACGGAGCCCTCTGCCGGGGCACATCCGGCCCCCGCCCTCGTATGATCACCCCCGATGTGTGCTGCACAGGTGCAAGTTACTGGAACTTCTACCACGTCTGCCCGCCACTGCCCAACAGCCACCTAACCGGGACACGGAAGGCGACCACTTAATTCAACACCACTTCCAGCGACCTACGCTTCGTTCAAACCATCAAGTAAATCATCACATTAGGGTACACAGTGCATCATGCCCAGTTCTTAGTGGGGGACAAAAAGACACAAAACTCAGCCCTGAAAATAGACACCTGGGGAGGCTGACGCGGGAGGTGAGGGGCACACAGTACAAGGAGCCAGGAGAAGCAGCTCCCAGCACGGCCGTTGCTGGCAGCTCCGGGAGGAAGAGTAAGCACACTGGGAGGGCCGGGAGGGCCGCAGAAGTCACCTCCCTCAGAGCACAGACTGGAGAGGGTCCTACGTAGACACCCAAGGCCAGGCCACGGTCTTCCTCCCAGACCAGCCGGTCAACGGAGCCAGCTGGGGGCGGAGGGCCGCCTGGGCACCTGGACGACGCCCTACATCTTCCCACGGGCCCACCTGCCAGTCCTCTGAGGCACCTGCCAACCAAAGGCCTGAACTCTGGTGCGGCTCTCCCCTCTGCTCACCCCCCGCCCCACGGCCTGTTCTCCCGACACCCCAACCAGACTCCACTGGGCCCGTCACGAGCGATCCTTGAGAAGCGCACATGCTGTCTGGCAGCAGTCCTGCCCAGGACTGCCCTGACCTGGCTCGGCAAGACCATTGACTTCTCCTGCACAGACACGGCACCCGCCCAGGGTTGGGGAGAACAGTGAGGTCCCTGCACACACCTGGGGCTCAGACCATGCTGCCCGTGTGGCCACTTCTCCAGGGACAAGCGCACAGCTGGACCTCAGTGCCCACTCACTTCCCTCTGGCCTGCCTGCCGTCAGTGTACAGACACTGCCCTCCTCTTGACCTGGCCGTTCAGAGGAAACGAAAGGCATTTTAAATCAGCTGAAAAACAAAAAATGGGGGGCACCTGGGTGGGTCAGTAGGTTAAAGCCTCTGCCTTCGGCTCAGGTCATGATCCCAGGGTCCTGGGATCGAGCCCCGCATCGGGCTCTCTGCTCAGCAGGGAGCCTGCTTCCCCCTCTCTCTCTGCCTGCCTCTCCGCCTACCTGTGATCTCTGTCTGTCCAATAAATAAATAAAATCTTTAAAAAAAAATATGAATCTGACGGAGAAGCCTGGGTCCGCAATCATTCTGAAGACGTGAAAGCACATTTCTGCTGTTACCTTACCTGAGAACGGTCGGTAATAGCAAATTTAGTATCTAACACCCGAAGTCACAACAAGCACGGAAGTAAAGACGCCCCGTCTCAGAGAGCAGACTTGACGTTCTCAGGTGAGCAGGTACTTACTTAGAAACCATGCGTTTCGTTTAACTCGCTATTTAGGCAGTCTACTTAAGTCCCAGTCATCAAAACCGGAGAGCCGGGATACGCCATCAGCAGAGGCTCTGTGACCGCGCAGATCTTGACGCTGTGCGCACCCCGTGCTCCCGGCCGGTGGCTGTGGCATACAAGCTGCTGGCAGGACTTACGAACTTGGCCCGGGGCCCGTGGTGACACAGCCCTTCCTTACCGCTCTGCCTGCCACACGTCACACCCCTCCTGGAGAAGGACTTGCAGCGACCGTACAGCTCACACACACCTGTTTGCAGAGTGTGGAAGAGGTCTAGGATGCAAAAGGTACGGCTTGGTTCCATTTCTTTCTTTCTTTCTTTTTTAAAAGATTTCATTTCCTTTTTTAAGTCATCTCTACACACTACGTGGGGCTCCAACCCACAACCCGAGGGACCGAGAGTCGCATGTTCCAGCGACAATCAGCAGGGCGCCCCAGATAAGGCTTGGTTTTAAGTAACAGACAGCTTTGCACGTTTTCCTAGGAATTTCTAAACAATAAAAAGACAGCTTTGATTTAGGCTCCAATAAATACAAATCCAACCCTTTTCCAGTAAAAACCAGCCAGGTGTTCTGTCACACATGGAACTGCCCCTGTCGGCCTATCTCAGGGAGAAGGACCTCCTAGCCAGGCCTGGAGGCTGCAGACCCCATTATTAGAGGACTCTCTAGGCTCAGGAGAGGGAGGTCCCAACCCAGAGTAGTCACTGCTCTGAAGGTCCAGGACGGTGCATGGAGGTCCGGCAAAAATCGTCTGCCATCTCAACAGAACTACCTGCTTCTGAGCCACAATCACCCCGAGTCCTCCTCCCTGGGCAGGAGAGGGACGCAGCACACCCCACGCAGACAGGACCCGTCCAGTGACGAGGGTCTGCAAACACGTGTTCTGTCCATTCGCACTAACCCAGCCCACAAGGTGCGGTGAGCGGGCCCAGCACACTGTCCAGGGGTCCAAATGAGAAAGCCCTCATGTCTTGGCTAGGCGTCTCAAAAGACACAGAAAGCACCCTGTTTCCTTAACTCACTGAATGTACTTCTGAAACGTGGCCCAAGGACATTGATGTAAAACACAAACTGCCCGGACGCCCCGCGGGCTCAGGTCACAGAGCGCGCAACTCTGGATCCCATGCTTGCAGCGGCTACTAAAAATAAAATCCCTTGAAAACAAGCGAAAAGCCCACGTATCTGCAGCACTGGCCAGGTAGGAAGTCCCAAGGGCCGGTCGCAGAAGGGCAGCAGGCGAGCAGGGCAGGAAGACGTGCGGGAGTGACAGAATACTCGCTCCGTGACAGTAAGACGCGCGAGGTCTGAGAGATACTAACTGGACAATGGCCTTCATCACCGTGTCCCTCGAGGACCCCCTCGTCCACTCCCCCACTGTGGTTGCATCCGACCCACGGCACCCGTGATGGCCGCACTCGGGCCCTGCGGCGCACACGGACTTCGGCTCCTGACGCCAACGACAGGCTTGGAGAGAACTGAGGGCCAAGCCCAGGAAACACTGCTGCTTCCTGGCCACCCGCCTGTCCGCCTGCGGGACAGACCCCCGGAGACTCTGGTGCCACAGTCCCTCTTGAGGGGGCGGTGTCCCTCATTGCCAGGGTGCCCTACAGCAGCCACCCACCCACCGGCCACTGACCGCCACAGCTGAGTTTCAGGGCTGCCCCAGGCTTTCAGCCTGGAAACTCTTGTGGAAGAACTTACTCCTGCGTACCCTGCACACGGGCGCTGTGGTGAGATGCTCGGGGGGATCGCAGTGACAATCCAGTTCTGCCCAACACTCACCGGCGCCGGGCCCGCCCCAGACAGATATGGCGTCTCCAGAGGAGGCTCGTGGAGTCTCCTCACTTCTCAGGGACCAGCACCACTAACACCACAGCGGTCTGGAAATCCCAGCAACTGCTTTTTTAGCTACGCTTTGTGTTCTGTGACACCGCAGGGTCACGGGTAATCACAGGTGGTTACACAAGAGCAAGCAAACCGTGACCGTCTCGTGATAAACAATGGCACGAGGCAGGCAGAGGAGATGCAGACGTGCTCCCGACACAGGCTGCCGCAGGGGAGCGCGCGACACAAGTGGGAAGACCCCACGCGACGCTGGCTTCTGCTTTTGGTGCCCCTCGTGCTGCAGCACTGGTTCCTGGCACCGTGACGCAGGCCACCCGCGGGGAGCTGCGGTCCCGCATCTACAGGCTGCCTAGCGGCTGCAGCCATTCCTCGGGACGTCACGGCTGTCCGCCGGACCGCACGTGTGCGGGGGACCCGGACCCCAGCGCTCCGCCCGCCTCCTCCTCCAACCTGGTCACCGCTGCTTTTGTTCCAGGCCTTTCCCGTTCTAAGACAGGAAATATTCCCCGCGCTTGTTCCTAACTCTCCCAGAGTTTCGCTTTGTGGATTTAATGACTTGATCCATGCCGAATTTATTCTGGTCCATGCGATGCAGTCTCTCTCCAAGGAACAGCAGCTGAGCCAAATCACTTTGTACACGAGCCTCCCTTCTGCTACTGCGTGAAATGCCACTGCAGTCACATACGAATTCTTAGATATGCCAGACTCTGCCCCCGGATTCCCCCTCTGGTTTCCTCAAATTCTATTACTAGACCAACACATTCATTTTTGGGGAGAAAGATAATTTAATGTCTGCCACCATTAGCCCCAATGGTATTTGTTTTCCAAAACCCTGTAGATTTTCTGATGACCCAAACCCTCATCTTCCACCCCTAAAAACCTTTTAACTCAGAAGCTTCTGAGAAGAGCCAAGTACCCCAGGAGCTTGCAGCCAAAGAAAGGAGTGATTGCCAGAGGGGACGCCCCATGAAGCCGGAAACCAGGAATACCCACACCGAACCCAACCAACGGCCACAGGTTTCCACGAGTTAAGGCTGTTCCTAAAGAGCTCAAAGTTGGGGGGCACCGGGACGGCTGTTGCCGGAGCGTGCAACTCGCAGGGTCATGAGTTCAAGCCCCACATCGGGCATACAGATTAGTTTAAAAATAATAATAAAAAAATGGGGGCGCCTGGGTGGCTCAGTTAGTGAAGCGTCTGCCTTCAGCTCAGGTCATGATTCCAGGGTCCTGGGATGGAGCTCCGTGTTGTCAGGCTGCCCGCTGGGTGGGGAGCCTGCTTCTCCCTCTCCTGCTACCCCTCCTCCCTCCAAACTCCGTCCCCTCACTCTGGCTCATGTTCTGTCTCTCTCTCTCTCAAATAAATTAACAAATAGTAAATGAATAAAAATGAATAAGCAGGGCGCCTGGGTGGCTCAGTCGGTTGAGCATCTGCCTTCGGCTCGGGTCATATGGGATCGAGCCCCACATCGGGCTCCCAGCTCAGTGGGGAGCCAGCGTCTCCCTCTCCCCCCGCTGTGCGCGCTCTCTCTCCCTCTCTCTCTGTCAAATAAATAAATAAAAATCTTAAAATCAAACAAGTACACCAAACAAAAGTACGAAGTATGCACCTAAGTACAAAGAAGCTCCTTGACAAGACAATCATTTCTCTCCCTGTGAGTCCTTTGGAGACTCCGCACAGAACGGGGGACAATAATGAGGTTGTTATGAGGCGAGAAGTAATGGGGAGGACAAACGAGTCACTCAGTACAGTGCTGAGCGCACTCTAGCCGTCGCCACGGGCTAACCCTTTCCACTGCTGGGAGCGCCAGCTGCCGGCTCTTACCTTAGAGCCCACTCAGTTTAAACTGACCTTTTATTCCCTCACCCCTTTGCCCAGAGTCCTAATTCTACAGGGAAGGAGACTCCAGATTTGCAAGGTAGGCTGCTGCGAACTGGGGTACACAGGGGTCACTCACATGGTTCAGTGATGTCCCCCCACTTCCTCAAGGCCATCACAGAACCAGCCTCTCTTCTGGGGGCTGCTTCTCAGGTCTTCCACGTCATCTGGAACGTGTGTAGGGTCCAACCAAGGTGTCCCGCTGCCTTCCTCCCCACCCCACAACACTTGAGTTCAAGGCAGATGGAGACTCACCCTTTCCGCACAGAGGACAGTAATTCTGCCTGCCTGATGTCTGGAAAGAACAGGGGACACAGGTGCTGACGGAAACACCTCTAATGGACAAGCAGGAAAAGGTCCAGTAACCACATTCAAGACCAGGGGTACGTGTGCTCAGAGTCAGGGAGACACGGGGGCCTGGGTGCACCCGACATTTGTCATTAACCTTCCTTTTTTTTTTTAGACTTATTTATTTTGAGAGAGTGGGGTCCCAGAGGAAGAGAGAATCTCAAGCAGACTCCCTGCTGAGTGTGGGGTTTGAGCTCACGACCCTGGGACCATGACCTGAGCTGCAACCAAGAGCTGGATGCTCAACCCACTCAGCCACCGCCCGCCCCTGGACTCACCCTACTTTTAAGCAGGTTTCCTGTTGTGAGACCAGAACACACATGGGTAGCCATTATTTAAGAAAGTCAGACAGATGTACCTTCATCATCTTCAGGGGTCCTCCCCTTAGATCTATCCTTGTCCTTAGTCTTCTGCTTTGGCGTGGAGGTGTTAAAATAGCGAGTGGCACCTACAAGGGACAGGAGACATGTTTAACGAGGTCTCTGCCCCTACAGGGGGCACTCAAGGGAAGAGCACCTTCATCAGGAACCCGAACAGCAGCCACCTGAAGCCTACGGGCGTAAGATTCGGAAGGAGAGGGTCCTCCTCAGTCAGCAGCTGCTACTCCGAGAATAATCACTCGAACTTACAGAGTGTCTCTGCAATTTAAATTAGCAATGTGAAGGGATAAAACTTCCTCATGAATGTATCCTGGGGAAGCCTCATGAGTTTGCTGGGCAACAACCCTTCAATAATCACATTCACTCAAAACAAATTTAAATAAATGAGCAACACAGAGGCTCGACAGAGGCGTCAACAGCAACCCAGCGGCCACCATCACCATCACCCAGCGGCCACCATCACCATCACCCAGCGGCCACCATCACCATCACCATCACCCAGCGGCCACCATCACCATCACCCAGCGGCCACCATCACCATCACCCAGCGGCCACCATCACCATCACCCAGTGGCCACCATCACCAAGACACGATACTCCTCCCACGAGAGGCTCAGTCTGGCCCACTGTCTAACTGAACGAATGTTTACAAGGAGAGGAAGGAGTCTCACCAACCGTGACAGCTGTACCTTTCCTCACAAGGTTAAGAGAACCAGAAATGGGACTCCCTTGATGGCTCCTGGACACAGGACCAGGCTGTCTAGAGAGTGAGCTGTGTGCCTTGGGCACAGGCATACTCTTAAGTGGGGAGACAAACATAGGAGGCAAGCATGTGGCTGACTACATGTGGGCACCAAGCCATGGAACGTCCTTTAGGAGTTGGGGGATTTCACTTTTCACCATTCCAACTGGATATACTGCGGGGGGCGGGGGGGGGTGCATAAGATCAACCTCGTCAACCCTAAAGGTCCTAAATCCTTGGACCTAAGATCTCTCTTGAAGATGTCATGTGTCTCACTACATGAAAAAACTACTGCTAAAATTACTTGTGGCTGTTTGTAGTTCCCTTCTGGGTGTAAGACATACAGAGTCACTCCGAAGATCCTGACCGGGCGTTGTTGCAGCTGGCTGGAGAATTCGGAAGAGCTTGGAAGCCCAATCACTGCCATACAGCAGAATTTATTAGGAGTGGGGAGGCAACTCAGATAAGTGCACTCGGCCGTTCAGACCTTGGTCAGTCTGTCTGACTGCACTTCACAGCGTCTCAGGGCTCCCGAGAAACAGAAGCCGAAGTCCCCTGAGTGATTTCCTCTCTCTGTCAGCGTCAAACCAGCTGCTCCACTGATTCATTTACAACTGTCACAGCATGCACCTGTCACCTGTTTCAGAAGGTACACACCTAAGAGTCTCCAGAGTCTGACTGGATTCTGGAGGAGATGCTGTTCCAACAACAATCCACTGCACCCTCCGAAGGCTGGGGTTAGCTGGTGCAGCTGCAAAGTCTGAAAAGAAACAAAAAATCCAGAGGATGGGCTGTAATCTACAGCAGAATTATAATTCAAACTGGTCCTTGAGTTATGGTAAAACAGAACAACAGTAACAAATTAGGACCTAAAATGTGAGTTGAGCTCCTAAGAGAGAACTGGAGGGAATCACCAGCCAAAACGGCAGCAGGACAGGGGGTCTGTGTTTTCTGCCTGAACAGCTGACCTGAGCAGAGCCCGGAGCCCACCTTCAAGAGAGTGCTCGGTGAAGGCAGGTCCATGACACCTGAAGCTGCCAGACGCAGGTCAGGTACACGCACAGTGCTTTGCTCACACAAAACTGTCAGCCCCTTGGGACCAACAGCCAAGGGCCATGTGAACTCCTCCTCATGAGGTCGGACCCACCTGAGCCAACTATGAAAGAGTTCTCCGTGACACTCTCACTGGGCTCAGTTTTTAAAACTTTTTTGGGGGCGAGCCCCTGGGTGGCTCAGTCACTGAAGCATCTGCCTTGAGCTGGGGTCTTGATCCCGGGGTCCTGGGATGGAGCCCTGCCTCTGGTTCCCTGCTCGGCCACAGGTCGGCTTCTCCCTCTGCCTCTGCGATCTCGCTCCCTCGCTCTCTATAATTAGAGGAGCAGAGGGAGAGGGAGAAGCAGACTCCCCACGGGTCGAGGGCCTCCGGGATCATGACCTGAGCCGAAGGCAGATGCTTCAAGGACTGAGCCACCCAAGCGCCCCTTAAAATAAGTATTTTTTAAGATTTTATTTTCAGGGCTGCCTGGGTGGCTCAGTGGGTTAAGCCGCTGCCTTCGGCTCAGGTCATGATCTCAGGGTCCTGGGATCGAGTCCCGCATCGGGCTCTCTGCTCAGCAGGGAGCCTGCTTCCTCCTCTCTCTCTGTCTGCCTCTCTGCCTACTTGTGATCTCTCTGTCAAATAAATAAAATCTTAAAAAAAAAAAAAAAATTTTTATTTTCAAGTACTGTCCACAGCCCACGTGGGTGGGGCTCGAACTCACCACCCGCGGATCCAGTCGGAGTCTCCACCGACTGGGCCAGGGACGCCTGGATTCGATTTTCAGACGCCAGGACAACGAGCAACAGGCAGAGAATATCAATACACCAAAGGGGCTGGGAAGAGGCAGGCCGGGCCTGTGCGGAGTCTCTTCCGGGCTGCGGGCGGCCTCCCCGCACCCGAAGGCGCCGCTCTCGTTCGGGTTCGGTCCCAGCTGGGGGCCGGGGGTCAGGGGAGGAATCGGGGCGGAATCGGAGCTGGCGGGGGGAACGGGGGGGGGCGGGGGAGGGTCCGGCCGGAGGTCAGGGGCTGGAAGGCGTGAGCCCGGCCCGGCGTCGGCAGGTACCTGCTTGGCGTGGCCTCGGGCCCCCACGAGTCGGGTCGGAGGCCTGTGGACGAAGTGCCAGCACCTCCTCCCGGCCCCGGCGGCGAGGCCCAGGCTCCAGCGCAAGCAGCGGCCCCGCAGTGGCGCCGACCCCGCTGCCCGACCCGGGCAGAGGGCTCGCTGCAGCAGCAGCGCGGCCGCCATGTCGGCCCTAGAGCGGCGCCTGCGCAGTGGGCGAGCCCCGGAGCGGCGCCTGCGCGGTGGGCGAGCCCCGGAGCGGCGCCTGCGCGGTGGGCGAGCCCCGGAGCGGCGCCTGCGCGGTGGGCGAGCCCCGGAGCGGCGCCTGCGCGGTGGCGGCTGTTCGGGCGGGTTCCCCGCGCCCCGCGGCGCCCCCGGCCGCCCTGGCGTTCCCTAGCGGCGGCTTAGGTGCCGCCGGGTGCGGAGCGCCGCGAGTCCAGCCCGGGAGGTAGGGTGTCGGGACTCCGCGCCGGGCTGCGTGCCGCGGCCACGCCGTCCCCGGGCGCCGCTGCTGGGGGGGGACCGCCGGGTCCCGGGGTTACGGGGCGAAGCGAGGGAGCCCGAGGGAACCGCGCCCAGAGAGCGGCCCTCGGACCCCGACTTCGGACCCGGCCTCGAACCCCGACTCGCACCCGGGACACGGACACGGACTCGGACCCCGACCCCGACCCCCGCGCGGGACCCGGACTCGGACCGCGACCCCCGCGCGGGACCCCGTCTCCGGGCTGTAGGGCCTTGCGCTGGGTTCGCGGTTCCGCGGAGGGAGGCGGCCGGGCGCCCTCGCGCAGGCGGACCCTCGCGCTGCGGGTGTCTCCTCTCTGCCGGGGGCGCGGCGGCGTTCGAAGTCGTCCCACGCGGGCCGTCGGATCGGGGCCCGGAGACCGTTTGTCCCCGCCCGCAGGCAGCCCCTGCCCCGGCCGCCTCTGCTCCCAGCGCCTGAGCGGCCGCTTGGAGGCCCCTGACTGCGGAGCTTCCCGGCCGGAGACGCACGCACGGCTTACGGCTCACGGAGACGTGCGCCTTCGTGCCTTCCACACCGTCCTGCGGCAGATCTGTTCGTTTTATTTTCCCAAGAAGTTGTTTATTTGGGCGCCTGGGTGGCTCCGTGGGTTAAGCCTCTGCCTGCGGCTCAAGTCATGGTCTCAGGGTCCTGGGATCGAGTCCCGCATCGGGCTCTCTGCTCAGCGGGGAGCCTGCTTCCTCCTCTCTCTCTGCCTGCCTCTCTACCTACTTGTGATCTCTCTGTCAAATAAATAAATAAAATGTTAAAAAAAAAAAAAAAGAATTTGTTCATTTATTAGAGCACGAGCAGGGGGAGGGCCAGAGGGGGAGGGAGAAGCAGGCTTCCTGCAGAGCAGGGAGGACGTCCTGGGACTGACCCCAGGACCCCAAAATCATGACCTGAGCTCCCCCCAGGCACCCTTCCCCCCTCCCCCGCAGGAGATAATGTTAACTGGCGCCCAGTCCATTCCAGACACTCCCTTTGTTCCAAGATTTTATTGAGGGGGGCGGGGAGACTGGCAGGCTGGGTCCCAGGACCCTGAGATCAGACGGGCCGAAGGAAGGCCCACCGTGAGCAGACTGAGCCCCCCCCACCGTGTCCCCATATCAGATACTCTTCCTTTTTTTTTTTAAGATTTTATTTATTCGACAGACAGAAATCATAAGTCATAAGTGGGGGCGGTGAGCAGGCTCCCCGCCAAGCACAGAGCCTCGTGCACAGCTTGATCCCAGGACCCCGGGATCATGACCTGAGCCAAAGGCGGAGGCTTAACCCACTGAGCCTCCCAGGCAACCCCTAGACACTCTTCTATTCTTGACTCCGGTCCACTATTTTACAGATGAGGAAACAGTCAAAAATGAACCCGTCTGCGTTGGCTGCTGAGAAGCGACACCACAGAGTCTCAGAGCTGGTCTGACTGGTTTCTGGGCCTGCACTGGCCAGCATTCCTCCGTAGGTGTGAGAACAGTAGTGTGGCTTGTGTAGGCCTACACAAGAGGAGGGTGTGGGGACATCCTTCCCCTGGAGTTCCCGATGGTGGGTGCTTCCGCAGGGCTCTCGGAGAGCAGCCCCCGGGCCCAGGGCTGTGTGAGGGGCTGCCCACGCTTCACACAGCTGAGCTCACCGCCCTCTGCCTTTCCCGGCCTCATCAACTTCCACCACCAGGCCTTCCTCTCCGCGCCCCCCCCCACCAGCTACCCCACCCACTCACTGCCTCCGGCAGGCTGGGTCCTGCGCTTGCTCTGCCCGGACCAGTCCCGGGACTGCAACTCCAGAGACAGTGCTTTCTCGTACCTTAGTGAGGCTTGTGCAGTGTGCCCTGATGGGAAGTGACCGAGCCCCACCCCTCACCCCTGCTCCCTAATCACCCAGTCCAGAGGGTTTGTGACTCAAAGCCTCCAAGAAATTTGAAGGTGTTCGGGAGGAGGGTAAGGTACACTCTGACGGACACTGCCTGACGTGAAGTTGTTACCGTGGTCCCACTTCTTCTCCTGGCCACTCCGTGGGAAGCAGTGCGGGGGCACGGCAAGAGG
The DNA here is from genome assembly GCF_009829155.1 of Mustela erminea. Lineage (NCBI taxonomy): Eukaryota > Metazoa > Chordata > Mammalia > Carnivora > Mustelidae > Mustela > Mustela erminea. Next base: position 60,273,565 of record NC_045632.1, on the reverse strand, counting down.
CCAGCCTCCTGCGGAACAACACTGGCTTCTGTCCTCAGCCTATGACCTTGAGCAAGTGGCTGCCTTCTCCAAGCCTCAATTTTCACATCATTAAAATGGGGATAATAATTATCTGCAAAGTGAAGCTAATAGCAGCCCTGGGTTTCCCACGGGTTGTCGAAAGGATAAAATGCAGCCGAAGTACAGGAAAACACCCCATGACAGGAAGTCTCTCATACACAGGAGCGTATCCCCGGGACGTGGAGACGAGACTATGGGAGAACAGTGTGGGTGTGTTGATTCAAACGCACATCAACAGCTGCTCCGGAGGCTGGCTGTGTCCACGACCCCAGGTGACTGCGCCCACAGGCTTCAGTCCTGCCTGGGCACTGGGGCTCTTGTTTAAGCCTCCAGGTGCCCATGCCCTGGACCCTGGAAAGATGAAGCCTCAGAAGGCGGGCTCACTGGAGCTTCCTGGGCTCTCAGGCTTTCCCTCACAGGCTAGCTTTGCTCTTTCTGTACTTCCTAACACCATTGACAGCTATGTCCTTCCCCGGCCCTCTGAACCTGGCACGCACCTGGACGGCTCAGCGTGGCTCCCCTTAGACACCTGAGGCAAGCCCCGTGTGAATTCCAGGTGTGAGTCTGGCACGTCCTGGGTGTGTCTGCACTCACACCCTGACAGCAGGTGTGTGGCTGCGGGGAGGGGGGAGGCAGAGAGGACGGCCGCCCGCTCCCACCGCGGGAGCTCCCTGCTCCTGGCTCCGGGGGCCTGGGCGCTCGAGTTCTGGTGTAGGCGCGCTGCTCCTGCTAAGTTCTTGTCTGTGGATTTGAGGTAGGAGTTAACCTTTTGGGACGTTTTGGTTTTCATATTTAGGCTTCCTACTAATGCGATTAATAATTATTTGCTTCTTCCCAAGGTAGCAGGTTGGCAGCAACTGAACTTTTGAACTTTGTTCTTTCTCGGAGCACGGCTGCTTCCACACTTAGCCTGGCCTCTGAGGCCCTTGGGTGGTTGGTCACCGCAACTGCTGCTCAGCTCATCCAGAGGCCAGGGCGCAGAGCCTGGAATGGCTTGTTCCACAACGGCATATGGCTGATGTGAGGGTGTCTTCTGTAAGATACTCCCCCTTGTAGAACGTCGGAATAAAGTCATTTCTTTGAGTTTTGGTAAATTTTGTTTCTGAACTAGAGACCTTCCTCCAGCAATGGTGTCTTCTTTGCTGATTAGCTGGGCTTTAGTCATATGCATGGGATTTGGTAGTCATAGATTTTGCTCTTGAAAGGATAAAAAGTCCATTTCTACTAGCAAATGACCTACAGAGATGTGTGTGTGACTCTCTGTAACCTCCGTTTCTCAAGACCGCCGGGTGTGAGATTTTGGACCGATGTCCGGGGGGCACCCCAAAAGTGCGGGGTTGCTTCCTCTCCACCTGAATGCTCCTCCATGAACTCCCAGAGCTCTGGAGAGCACACCAGGTTATTCATCTAATCTGTTCTGTTGACCGTGTGCACTAGCGGTTGATATGGCACAGAGACCCTAACACCTGGCAAGTTAAAACAACGTTCCTTGTGTCACACAGTTTTCTGAGGATCGGGAAGTCAGGTGTGGTTGACCAGGTGGCTCAGGTTCAGTCTTCCACAAGGGTGCGGTCGGGTCGATGGCCAGGGCAGCAGCCGTCTGAAGCTCTCCTGGTGCTAGAGGTGCTGGAGGCTGGGTTTCCAAGCTAGTGCCTTGGCCTGGCTGTTGGCAGAAGGCCTCAGCTCCTCACCACGGGGCATCTCCATGGGGCTGCTCACATGACATGGTCCCCTTTGGCAGGGAGAGCCCGAGAGTGTAGGGGCACTGTCCCGGGGGCAGGGGGCATCACGGGTCTCCTCGGAGGCTGCTGACCACAGGTGGGCCAAGCTGGGGTTTGCCTGTCCAGGTTCAGTAGCTACCGGGGAGTCGTCACAGGCCAGAGCTCTGGAGTCCCTCCTTAACCACTCAGTGTGGGTCCAGAAGCCTTGCCTGGGTTCAGCTACCAGAAAAGAGGGACCCTGTCTGGATGTTACAGTTTATAGCCTCTTCCTGGAAGTTACTAGCTTGCTATCTCCCTGGCCTCAGGGGTTCCTTGTTAGGTGAATGATAAGATATGTGAAGGTGGAAGGCGTTCACTTTTTGTGTATGGTCCAGCAGACAACTTCCAGCTGAACGTGCGGCAGAGCCGACAGGAACCGCTGCTTGCTCACCTGGGGTCTGGACAGTGATCAGACCTACCATCTCCACTCTGGGTCTCTGCTCTGTAACCCACAGGCAGCCATCATCAGCAGAGCAGGTCCATTTCTTGGGGTTGGATGGGGCACGCTGTCCCCACAAATTCCTCTGCACCCTTCAGTGAAGGCACTGAGTATTCATCAGCCGGCTGGGCCCAGATCCTAGAGGTCTATGGCTATTATGGGCTTTCAGCAAATCAATGGTGGACGTACCTCTGCAGAAACTGTGTGAACCGCCTTGAATTTGGACAGCCACAGCGGAATAGGAATGAGACACAGTGGCAAGCAACGTTCCCAGACATCTCTGCGTTTCCTGCCAGCCTACCAAAGAACACCTTGCATTCGTTCCCTCAGAACTTCAGCTCCCTGTTCTGAGAGACTGCTAGCTCGTTCCTGGGTGTTTTAATGCAGAACAAAGAGAGAAAGGACAAGAGGTCCAAAGAGAGGAGGAGAGATTCAGAAGGCTACGGAAAGCCCCCCAGAGCTGTTACTGGTCCCAAAGTAAAGATGATGGAAAGAGGGGAGGAAAGGTAAAAGGACTAGTTGGGGGGGCACTGGGGGGCTCAGGGGGTTAAGTCTCTGCCTTCGGCTCAGGTCATGATCCCAGAGTCCTGGGATCGAGTCCCGCATCGGGCTCTCTGCTCAGCGGGGAGCCTGCTTCCCCTCTCTCTCTGCCTGCCTCTCTGCCTACCTGTGATCACTCTCTGTGAAAAAAAAAGGAGCAGGTGGGGATAGTTTCTGAGGGTGTTTTCGGGGGGATTGGTGAAAGGCCCTCAAACGGTTGCAGAAAATGAAAGAATTGGAGAAGAAAGTAGATTTTTATGGGATAAAACGGCACTTTCCTTAACAGACACTTACTCTGTGGCTGTGCCTCAGGTGCTGGGGACACAGCAGTGAGCAGACACTTGCCCTCAATGAGCTTCCATTCCGATGAGAAACAAGAGAACCAAAGCAGCAGGGCACGTGGTGTGGTATGTGAGGGGCTCAAAATGGCTCAGAGGCAAGGGGAGCCCAGGCTGGGGTGGGGGGCCAAGAGTGTGTGGGCTGGACCCCACCTCCTGCCTCTGTGCTCCAGGTGGAGGAGCCTGTGGAGGATTTTGAGCTCAAGACTGTGTTCTATGCATCGTTTCTGCTAGAGGTGGGGCGGGGGAGGGCGGTGGGGGGGGCTGGCCCTGCCACAGCCTGAGGGTGGGCTGGGCTTGGTGGGACCGCCTGAGGGAGCTGGTTACCCAGAGGCACAGGGCAGCCTGGGGTGGCTTCAGGTTTACCTTGGTGGCCGGCTGATCCCGGGATGGGCAACGCATGACTGCCCCCGGTCAGATGAGGGCTGAGACCGGGACAGGCCCTGCCGGAGCGGGTGTGAGAGGAAGAGTTTCGGGAGCTGGTCCTTCTCACTGTAATTGACAGGTCGATTCCACAGAGGACTGGGTGACCGCTTCTACAAAGGGTTTTAACTAGAGCTCCCTTAAGCACCCCTCCCTGCGACAATGCACTAGATACACAGACACTAACCAACAGGTTGAGGCCAGGCGCCAGGACCTCCCTGGGGTGCACTTAGCCGTTTCCCGCAGAGGGTCCTGTGTTGCTGGAAGTCACGGCCAGCCCTGGCTGGAGGAGGCGTCTGAGCTGATCAGCCGAGTGGGAGATTATCTGGAGAGAGAAGGGGGCTTTGGCCTAATCCTGGCCTGAAATCCAAGCATGCAGTTTGGGTTTGACCACATCTCTGCCCTGCTGTTTTGTGTTTATTTTGTTTGACAGTTTATTTGTGACTTGGGCCCTAAGGCACTCCGACATGAGGTTACAGTTTCATAAACAGAATAAACAAAATGAAACAGAACCCATAGACGATGTTTACAATCCATCTCTGGGCAGAGGAGAGGGACTGAAATGTTAGTCTGGGAGGTCTGGGGGATGTAGGCATGGGAAGCCAGCATCTCTGGACCATGTGGGTGCTCTGCCCAAGGTCACTGGAAGGTGACTCGCAACATTCAGCGTGAAACCCGGGAGCAGCCGGGTTTATTGAACTTAGATGACATCTATCCTTCTGTTTTCTGAATACCTTTTAAAGTTGGAAAGCTAAGCAGTTTACTAATTCCCATAATACTGAACATCTCTGTTCTGTCCCCAGTATTGCATAACCGTGTTCTGAAAGGTTTGTGTGCCCATAAAACACGGTTTCTGCCTGGAGGTGACGAGGCAGGGAGCCGGAGTGCACATTCCCAGCCTGCCCACTCCGGGAAAGTGCTGAGTCACTAACATCGGGGGATCCTGGGGTTCCTGCGGCCTGGACCTGGGCCAGGGCATCCCCCACAGCAAACCCATCTCCAAAGGTCTCTGCTTTGCAACCAGGCAGGTGCGTAAATGGCCTGCTCCGGCAGCCATCCGTGAGCTCCCACGCTGCTCAGGCCTGGTGCACGTGTGTGTCAGGCCACTGCTTCCACCACTTCCTCACATTCTGTGCAGTCCTACAAAACCGGGACCACTCCTCTCTCCCTTGCTAACTGGTCGAACACCTTTCAACCAGTCTAGGGACATCTAACTCAACCTTCCAGCCCTCAGGGCCCTGTGTCACCCTCCTGAGAACAGTTACCTTTGTCAACAGCCTGCAGTTGTAGCCTCCAAACTGTCAGACCTTTGCTGACCCCCACAAAGGGTCTTGGGGGACCCTGGGGTTCCTGGACTACACTTGGTGAAACCATGGTCTCAATCATGGCAATTCTAGTGTCACTAGATATGACACTGTCATAGTGTCAAAGATATGTGAGTTTGGGTCACCTGGGTGGCTCAGTCGGTTAAGCATCCGACTCTTGGTTTTGGTTTGGACTCAGGTTGTGATTCTGCATGCTGGGATTGAGCCCCGAGGGCATAAGGCTCCCACCTCAGCAGGGAGTCTGCTTCCAGATTCTCTTTTTCTCTCTGTCCCTCCTCCTGCTGGTATACTCCCTCTCTTTTTGAAATAAATAAATAAATCTTAAAAAAGAAAAAAGCTATCTGAGTTATATTAATCTAAAAAGGGAACATAAGGGCACCCGGCTGGCTCATGTGGAAAAGCATGTGACTCTTGATGTTGGGGTTGTAAGTTTGAGCCCCAACTTGGGTGTAGAAATTACTTAAACAAACAAAACAACAACAACCAAAAAACACCACACTTAAAAAAAATGGGAATTCAGATCAGATTTGAGATTATTCCTGTGGGCTTCTCTTTGGCTTGATGTCTTGCAGTCTGGGGCGCCTGGGTGGTTCAGGCGTTAATTGTCTGCTTCAGCTCAGGTCATGGTCTCAGGGTCCTGGGATCGAGCCCCGCATCGGGCTCCAGCCCCACATTGGGCTCCAGCCCCACATCGGGCTCCCTGCTCAGCGGGAAGCCTGCTTCCCCCTCTCCCACTCCCCCTGCTTGTGTTCCTCTCTCACTGTCTCTCTCTCTCTCTCTCTGTGTGTCAAATAAATAAATAAATAAAATCTAAAAAAAAAAAAAAAGTCATCTTGAAGTCTCTGGGGACAATTTGGGGAATTCGTTATTCAATCTTCACAGGATTCAGCATTTGAAAGGTCCTGAATCGACCGTCCTGGGTAATAAGCACTGTGGGTATTCCCAGGGCCAGCCTGGGCCAGAAGCCTGCTGTCCTAGGAGAGCTCGGCTGTAACCCCAGTGGCTCCTTGACGGAGACTGCGAAGGGCAGAGCCTCTGTGGCGGTAAATCTGTGACTCCTTCCCAAACCCAGGGGAGGGACTGCAGATGGGTATCTCTCACGGTCAAACCATGGCCACCCACCGAAGCTTCTTGACTGTCAGGCCGGCTACACAACTGCAGGACGGCTTTTCCACCTGGTCTGGGCCAGGAGCGTGTGCGAGAGTCGTGTTGTGCCCCTGCTGTGACACCGTCCGGCACCTGCAGGCACCCCAGCATCTGTTGAGAACACAGTCCTTCTCCCAGCTGAGTAAGCTCCGTGCTTTCCGCAAGCTGACATTACATAAAACACATTATGCAATATTATGACACCCTCACTAGGGAAGAAGTCCTCGGAAGACTATTTTTTTACTCTCAACCCTCCTAGCTGGATTTGTGAGAAATTGATTGAAAAAAAGAGTAGTTCATATATTTAGATTTTAAAATTACTTAGAACTGATAGGGGTGCCTGGGTGGCTCAGCTGGGTGAGCCAGGGACTCTTGGTTTCTGCTCAGGGCATGAACTCATGGGTGGTGGGATCTGCACTCAGTGGGGAGTCCTCCTGGGGATTCTCTCCCCCTGCCCCTCCTCCCACTCGCAAGAGTGCACGCATGATTTATTAAAAAAATAGATAAAATTTTAAATAAACAAAACAAAACAACCTGGTAGGCTCCAGAAAAAGTACTGTACAGAGTTTAAAAATTATGGGGTGGTTTCAGTGGTGCTGGGGTGAGGGGTCCCAGGAACATCTGAATTATATGCTTTACACCAGTCCCTCCTCCCCTTGAGGGTTAGAAGGGCAAAGCCTTACGGAGCTCTGGTTACCGGACAGCCACACGTGTAATAACCTATTGTGAAGCCAGCTTGGGTTCCAAATTCTAATGCGAAGGATGCTGGTGACCTGGGGTTGACCACAGGGCTGAGGGAGGCTAGCTTGGCCCAAACCCGGAGGCGGTTCTTACCCCATGGTCACGGGGTAACAGAAGGGAGGTGTCTGAATGAGGGCCTGCTCTGGCCACTTCTGCCACTTGTGGAGAAAAGGAAGTAGAAGGCAAGCAAGGCGGCTGAGCCACCTCCCTTTCAGCAGTGACCTCCCACTCATGTCCCACTGCGCTCTCCGGCCACAGCAGCGGCGGGGGGTGTCCAGGGGAGCATGGAGAGTCCCTGGAAGACCTCGGCTCAGGAGCAAAACACAGTGGCACACACGGAGCGTCTGGGAGGGCACCAGGCGGCCGGGACGGGAGTTCTCTGCGGCCACAAGCGGCTTGTGCTTCATCAACCATCAGCTCCTCTTGGTTCTGGGGGAACACAGACATACTGCAACATAACTGCTTTTGGCGGGAACTTGGTTTCCTGAATCAGAAACTCCCAGTGGGTCTAGGTAACTGCGTTAAGGAAAACAGGCTTCCCCGGAAAGCCCTGGAGAACGACCACGTGGGGATCAGGATGAGGCACTGGTAGACCTGAGCTGTTTTCTTCGGCCATGTGTTTGCCATATTGCTTCTCTTGGAACGTCCCATAAAAATTTCTAGTCTCCTGTAGGGTGTGGCACCGTGAGCCGTCTGGCACCCTCCTTCAGGCCCCAGGTTCCTAGACGCTGTTCGCCGCCTGCCCTAGCTCCCACTCCGCCGCCTTCAGCACCCCAGCCCTCCTCCTGTCTCTCCTCTGCAGCTACTGCAGCCGCTCGCCGCCAGGCCCGTCATGGGCTCTCCCTCATGTTGTCTGAAAACAGGATTTTGGGGGCACTTGGGGGTCTCCATCGGTGGGGCATCTGCCTTCGGCTCAGGTCATGATCAGGGTCCTAGGATCAAGCCCGGCGCAGGACCCCCGCTCAGTGGAGAATCTGCTCCCCTCCCCCCGCCCCTGCTCCTGTGCTCGCTCGCTCTCTCTCTCTCAAATAAACACATAAAGTCTTCTATTATTTTTATTTTTTAAAGATTTTATTTATTTGACAGACAGAGATCACAAGTAGGCAGAAAGGCAGGCAGAGAGAGAGAGGGAAGCAGGCTCCCCACTGAGCAGAGAGCCTGATGTGGGGCTTGATCCCAGGACCCTGAGATCATGACCTGAGCCGAAGGCAGAGGCTTTAACCCACTGAGCCACCAGGTGCCCCAATTTTTTAATTTTTTAAAGGATTTTATTTATTCATTTGACAGATAGGCATCACAAGTAGGTGAAGAGAGACAGAGCAGGAAGCAGAGAGCCCGATGCGGGGCTCAATCCCAGGACCCCGGGATCATGACCCAAGCTGAAGGCAGAGGCTTTAACCCACTGAGCCACCAGGTGCCCCTAAAATCTTCTATTAGAAGACAAAGTTGGGTGCCTGGGTGGCTCAGTGGGTTAAGCCGCTGCCTTCGGCTCAGGTCATGATCTCAGGGTTCTGGGATCGAGTCCCGCATCGGGCTCTCTGCTCAGCAGGGAGCCTGCTTCCTCCTCTCTCTCTCTGCCTGACTCTCTGCCTACTTGTAATCTCTGTCAAATAAATAAATAAAAATCTTAAAAAAAAAAAAAAAAAAAAAAAGAAGACAGAAAGCACAAGCAGGGAGCTCTGCAGGCAGAAGGAGAAGCATTCAGCTGTCCCAGATACATGCCATCTTAAAAACCAAACCAAACCAAACCAAAAACAAAACAAAACAAAACAAAACTCTGCTCCTGAGTCTGATTAAAGCCCTGTACTGGCAGGTGCCGCTTGCAGGATGAATTTATCATGTGCCTTTTTTTTTTTTTTAAAGATTTTATTTATTTACTTGAGAGAGAGACAGTGAGAGAGAGCATGAGCGAGTAGAAGGTCAGAGGGAGAAGCAGACTCCCCATGGAGCTGGGAGCCCGATGCGGGACTCGATCCCGGAACTCCAGGATCATGACCTGAGCCGAAGGCAGTCGTCCAAGCCACTGAGCCACCCAGGCGTCCCTATCATGTGCCTTTGAGGCCTCGCCTGCCCCCAGCTACCTTAGCTCTCTGCTGTTGTCCTCTCTTCCCCAGAGGCCTGTCATCCACATGGAGGCCCAGGTATCCAGCACTTAACTGTACAAAACTAAACTCCCAGCTTCTCAACCCAAACCTCTACCTCTGCTAGAGTCCTCCAAGCCAGTGTTGACTTCATCCTGGGCCTTTGTTTCTCTTACAGCCCCCAGAATCTCGCCGATTCCATCTTCAAAACACATCCCAGATCCAACGGTCTCAGGAGGCTGCATGGCATTGCTACCCCACAGCCCCTTCTCTGTGCTCTGGCCACCTCCAGAGAGATCCTAGAAGGGTAGGTCAGCTCCTGGCCGATTCGTGGCCATGCGACCGTACAGAGGCTGACCTTTGCGCTCAGGGTGAATCCCGACTCGGCCAGCCACGTCCTTCATCTTCTTTGCCGGGACTTTGTTCTCTGCTGGTGGGGCACCTTCCTACCCCGTCTGGGGTTCTCGTCCCCAAATCATGCCTTGCTACTTTACTCTGTGGTTCTCCTCAAAGGTCATCGTATCTGGGTTCCACCCGGCTTCTGCCCCCACCCGCTGTCCCTAGTACGGGTCTTCGGACGGTGCTGAAAACACAGCGGGCACTCCAAAGCCTTCAAGAGGTACTGAACGCTGCTCTCTCCGCCTTAAGCACATCAGTGAGGTCGCCCCTTTGCCCGGGGCTGTCGAAGAGAAGTTGCGAAGCAGCCAGGGTGTCCTTTAAAATTTCCTAGTAGTGGGGGGCGCCGGGGTGGCTCAGGTCACGATCTCGGGGTCCTGGGAGGAGCCCCGCGCCGCGCCCGCTTCCCCTCCGCCGGCCCGCGTGCAGGGAGCCGCGTCCACCACTTCCAGGAGCGACAGCGGGCACGGAGGCGAGGGCTCACGGCGATCTTCCGGACGCCGCTGCCGCAGCGCGGGCCCTGAGCGGCGGCCGCGGGACGGTCCAGCTTCCGGCCTCACGCAGGCGCCGAGCCCGGTCTTCCCCGCACGCGGCTCCCGACGCCCGCAGCGCGCCCGCCTCCGCACGTCCTCGACCCGCGCTCGCGCGCACGCCCCGCCGGCTGCGCACCTCCGCCTGCACCGGGCCGGACCGCGTCCGAGGAGGGTCCCCGCCCAGCGGCCGGCCTGGCCGGGGCCCGGGTCGTCCGCCGTCCCCGGGACCGCACCGTCAGGGACCCGGACGCGGAGCGCCGAGTCCTCCCTCGCGCGCAGGCGCAGCGGGGCTCCGCGGTCCCTCGGGTCAGCGCCGCGCGGGAGGGCTGCCCCGCCGCGTGCCCGGCCCACGCCGGCAGGGGACCGGCCGAGGAGGGAGGAGCCGCGTCCGGCTGCCCGGCGGGGAGCGGGAGGCCGCCCGCTCCGGCCTAGGCCCCCGCACGCATCCGAGGGAGCGCGAGCGCGAAGACGCTCCGCCCGCCGAGGCCGCCTCCAGGCGGGACCCGGCTCGACCCCGGCGCGGGCGACGCGGCCCTATCGCCGCCACCTCGCCCTCCAGCTCGGGGGACCCCAGACCCCGGCTTTCGAGCGTCTCCCTCGTCGCTTCCGGGATCTGCAGAGACCAATCGTCACGTGTGGGGGCGAAAGGCCCGCCCCCTCCGCGACGCAAGCAGCCAATCCGGCTGCTCGTTACCCTCCAGCGCCGTGCGCGCGGACGCACGACCTTGACCAATCCGTCCCGGGACGTCCTTCTGGTCCCGCCCCAGGCCTGTAACCGCCGCCGTCCCTCTCGCCGCCGCCCCTTCGCCCCCGCCGGCGCACTTCCTCCCCGACGCCGTGACGTGCGCAGCCCTGTGCCCGGCCGCAGCGGGCCAATGGCGGAGGCGGATACGGCGGGCCAATGGGCGGCGGCGTCTCATGCGGCCGGCGCCCGCCGCAGCCGCCGCCGGGTCCCGGAGCCAGAGGCCGCCGAGCCGGAGCGCGATGGAGCGAGGGCCCCAGGCGGGGAGGCGCCGCCGCCGAGCGCGCGGCCCGACGTCCCCTCAGTGAGCGCCCGCGCCGCCGCGGCGCCGCCCGAGCCTGGCCGCGCCCGAGGGGCGGGCTCGCCTCCCGCCGGCCTCGCCGCTTCGCCGGCGCTCGGAGCCCGCCGCCACCGCCGCCGCCGCCTTCCCGCTCGGGCCGGGAGACGGGCCGGGGCTGCATGGCCGCGCCCGCGCGCCGCCGCTGAGCCCGCCGAGCCGTGCCGCCGGGAGCCGGTGAGAGCCGCCGCGGGCCGGGGCGGGGGTCGGGCGGGCGCCGGGGCGTGGGGGCCGCCGCGCGGCCTGCAGGCCTCCCCTCCGGGCGGAGCGGCGCGACGGGCGCCGGCGGGCCCGGGCGCCTCAGGGGCCGACCTGGGGCTCCGGGGGGCCCAGACAGCCGTGAGCGGCCGACGCGAGCGCCTGGGGGGCCTGGGGGGCCGTGCGGGGGCTCCGGGGGGCCCGAGGGGGGGGCCCGGGGCCGCCGCGAAGGGCTCCGGGGGGGCCCGGGGGCCCCGGGGCGGCCGCGCGGGGCTGCGGGTGGGGCTGCGGGTGGGCCTCGGGGCCCGGACGGCCGTGAGGGGCTCGGGGGCTCGGGGGCTCCGGCTGGGCCTGCCTGGCCCCCTCGGCCTCGGTGAGGGGCCGGCGGGGGGCTCCGGGAGGGCCCGGGGGGCCCGGGGCCGCCGCGAGGGGTTGCGGGCGGGCCTGCGGGAGTTGGGCGGCCGGGAGGGCCCGGGGGGCCCGGGGCCGCCGCGAGGGCCGGGCGGGGCCCCGGCTGCCGGGGAGCGGGCGCGCCGACCTCTGACCCGAGGGAGGGAGCCGCCGCGGTGTCGGTTGTCGTTGTTATTCCCGGCGTCCCTATTATTATCGCTGTTCGGGACCGGGAGCGGCGGCTGCGGGCCGCGAGCCGGAGGGGGCGGGCGGAGGGAGTCGCGGAGGCAGAGCGGGGCGCCGGGGGCGCGCGGGGGCCGGCCGGGGGGCAGGAATGCGGGGCCGCGGCGCGGGGGTGTCGTCTCGCGGGGCGGTAGGCGGGCCGGGGGGGGCGGGCGGAAGGCGGCGGCGGCCGTCGGCGGCAGAACAATGTGAGACGCGGCCCGAAATGTTAATTTCCGTTCCTCGTTTCATCATCCGCCGGCGGGCGGGTGTGCGGGCGCGTGTGCGGCGGGTGTGCGGGCGCGTGTGCGGGCGCGTGTGCGGCGGGTGTGCGGGCGGGTGTGCGGCGGGTGTGCGGGCGCGTGTGCGGCGGGTGTGCGGCGGGTGTGCGGCGGGTGTGCGGGCGCGTGTGCGGGCGCGTGTGCGGCGGGTGTGCGGCGGGTGTGCGGGCGGGTGTGCGGGCGCGTGTGCGGCGGGTGTGCGGCGGGTGTGCGGGCGGGTGTGCGGGCGCGTGTGCGGCGGGTGTGCGGGCGCGTGTGCGGCGGGTGTGCGGGCGGGTGTGCGGCGGGTGTGCGGGCGCGTGTGCGGCGGGTGTGCGGGCGCGTGTGCGGGCGGGTGTGCGGCGGGTGTGCGGGCGCGTGTGCGGCGGGTGTGCGGGCGCGTGTGCGGGCGGGTGTGCGGGCGCGTGTGCGGCGCGTGTGCGGGCGGGTGTGCGGGCGCGTGTGCGGCGGGTGTGCGGGCGCGTGTGCGGCGCGTGTGCGAGCGGGTGTGCGGGTGCGTGTGCGGGCGGGTGTGCGGGTGCGTGTGCGGGCGCGTGTGCTGCGGGTGCGCGAGCGGGTGTGCGGGCGCGTGTGCGGCGGGTGTGCGGGCGGGTGTGCGGGCGCGTGTGCGGCGGGTGTGCGGGCGCGTGCGGCACGTGTGCGGGCGGGTGTGTGGGCGGGTGTGCGGGCGCGTGTGCGGGCGCGTGTGCGGCGGGTGTGCGAGCGGGTGTGCGGGCGCGTGTGCGGGCGCGTGTGCGGCGGGTGTGCGAGCGGGTGCGCGGGCGCGTGTGCGGGCAGGTGCGCGGGCGCGTGTGCGGGCGGGTGCGCGGGCGCGTGTGCGGGCGGGTGCGCGGGCGCGTGTGCGGCGGGTGTGCGAGCGGGTGCGCGGGCGCGTGTGCGGGCGGGTGCGCGGGCGGGTGCGCGGGCGCGTGTGCGGCGGGTGTGCGGGCGCGTGCGGGTGTGCGAGCGGGTGCGCGGGCGCGTGTGCGGGCGGGTGCGCGGGCGCGTGTGCGGGCGGGTGTGCGGGCGGGTGTGCGAGCGGGTGCGGCGGGTGTGCGAGCGGGTGCGCGGGCGCGTGTGCGGGCAGGTGCGCGGGCGCGTGCGCGTGCGCGTGTGCGGGCGGGTGTGCGGGCGCGTGCGTGCGCGTGGGGCCGGCCGGCCGCGGGGATCCGGCCCCTCCGAGAGCGGTCGTGCTGCTCTGTCTGCGGGTTCGCGGTGTGCGGCCGGCGGAGGCTCGGTCCTGCAGGAGGTCTGCTCCTGCCCGGGCCCCGGCGAGGTCTTCTGCCTGCGGTTCCTCCGCAGAGCCCGGCTCGCGCCCCAGCTTCCCGGGAGTTTCGGAGGAGGCTTTGGAAGGTTGAGCTGCCCCGAGGGGCTGTGTTGGAAAACCACTTTGTCTGCAGCACGCGTGGGCTTCGCGATTTCTACGGGTTATGGGGAGTTTCACGTGCCTTCGCGAGAACAGGCTGGTTTTGCACATTTCCCAGTAGAAAAGTCAAATTTCAGTCTTTTTTGTAAGGTGAGAGTTTTTAAAGTGATCTGAGCAGTGTCCTTAACGTTCCCTTTCAACCGAGAGTGAAAAGGGTGCACAGTTGTGGAATCGCAAAACTTAGAATCTTTTGGTCGTGTGGGGGATTGATGAGAGGCATTCAGCAAAAACGGTGTAACGCGATCTTGCTGGTGGAAAAAGCGCCATTGACACGGTGGCTATTTTTGGTGTGTGCAGACCCAGTCAATGGCATAACTTGAATAGTTCTAAATCAGAGACCCTGAGACTGTTGATTTGATGCCTTTGGGACCTTGATTTCTCCTACTAAATGTTGCTGTCCTGGAAGGCTTGCTGTGTTTTGTGTCTTTTGAGACTGATTGCACAAGTGCTGTGATATTACTTTGAAACTGAAGTTAAAAAAAGAAAAAGGGAAAACATCTTGCTCAACTCGGATTGTGATCCTTGAGTCGGATCCCTATTTTGGTGCTTCCTCCCCGCACCCTCCGTTCAGCTGTTGTCCTGTCTTGCTGTCGTTTTGTGCTGGGGAGCAGGATCTCGGACAGGCCGCGCCTCCTGAGTGGGGTGGGAGGAACCAAAGACCAAGTAACTGTGACTGTTCCTGTGTTTGTGCCGGCCTCTTGAGTTCGTTAAAAAGCTGCCCCAAAATATTGCTAAATTTGATCCAAATGTGAGACTTTCACAGGTTTTTAATTTTTTTTTTTTTTTTAAACTATGGGAAAAAAACCATAAAATTTACCAGAAGTTTGTGTTGAGAGGTGCCCCACAGCCTTGAGTTCCGAGCATTTGCAGTTCTGACTCTGGGTGGGCTTGCTCACTTGCACGGCCCTGTGGGGTGTCCTCTAGCCCCTCCGTGGACCAGACATGCTGATCCCACTGCCCTGGCAGCGTCTTTCATCTCTCAAACCAGACGGGCTGCTTAGGACCAGTGACTGTCATGTTAGCTGTAATTGCAGTGTTGATACAGTGTGACAAGTAGAGCTTCGCGCGGGAGTTAAACCATGCTATTTGTATTTGAGAAGATTTTTCAAGAAGCTTTGTGTGCCTCTGTTTTTAAGTACACTTAATATGATATAGTAAGGTTACGTTTTATCTACTGTAACAAGAGAGTTATTTTGCATATGGGCAGTGAGCCCATTATCAATTAAATAACGTAATTAGACAGTGTCAGTAAATGCTGGTTCAGAGCATCATCTGCATTTGTTGCCGAAATAAGTGTTTTGATCTGTCCATTACCCTGTGTGAGTTCCTTCATCCCTCGCATGGTAAGCATAATGGATGTGCTTCCTTTTTTAATAGCAAATACCTGCTTGTTAGTAGGTGAGAGGGAGGATACTAGCCTGACTGCACCCTGTGTCAGTGTGTTGCTGCCCTGTACTCGTTGCTCTGGGGGGGGTTGAGCTTGGCCTGCTCCATAAACTTTTTTGTGCTGTTCGACTTCTTCAGTTTTATCTTAAAGCTGTATGAGAGAGGGTGTCAGCCCTCAGCTCCTGGAACTCCGGCAGTTAGAGCTGATCAGTGTAGAAAGCCTAAAAGCCTTAGGAAATGACCCACTTTGACAACGGTTCTGTTAATTCTTTTTTTTTTTTTTTAAGATTCTATTTATTTATTGGACAGACAGAGAACGCAAGTAGACAGAGGCAGGCAGAGAGAGAGGAGAAAGCAGGCTCCCTGCTGAGCAGAGAGCCCGATGTGGGATTCGATCCCAGGACCCTGGGATCATGACCTGAGCCGAAGGCAGCGGCTTAACCCACTGAGCCACCCAGGCGCCCCTATTCTGTTAATTCTGATGAAGACATTTTTGTTAAGAAGTGGCTCTTCTATTTGATGGTCTTAGTCATGGTATCTTTTAAGCTAAGTCAGACTGAACTATGTGTTCCCATGTCTGTTTTTGTTATTCTGTGCTTAACTCTGCTTCTCCTACACGTTTAATACTCTATTTAAGTAGTGTTTTATATATACAGGAGAACTACGGATGTTATTTTTATGGTAAGGTCCCAAGGGATTATTAACAACCTAACCCTGATTGTATAATTACCCCCCTCCCCGCCAAGTCCCCTCTGTGATCCCCTATCACTCTGGCCTTACCTCCTGATGCACGGGCTACATGGGCCCTCCATTTCCTAGACTGGGACATGTGCCTTGTTCTCTCATGGCCTCGACACATGCTGGTCCTCTGTCTGGGCCAGGGTCCGCTGCTTGTCCATCGTTGTCTCCCCTCCAGATGGACGAGGTGATTCCCTCTCAGCCTTTGGGTCTTAGTTAAATGCTTCCTCTTAGCCTTCTTAATCATCATTCCCAAGCAGTGAGCCACGCAGCTTAACTGGTCAAATGTGTCACAACTGGTTTTCATCTGTCCCTGTGAAAGAGGGCTGGACGCTTAATGACAGTAGGAATGGTTCCTGGTCACTCAGGGCCCGCTCTGGGGTGTGACATTAGTCAGGGAATTGGTTCAAGAGATAGTTGTTGAATTGTTTAAAGACTTTATATAGAAGTGTTTGAGTAATTTTGGAAGGAGAAATTTGGGGTCATGAACTTTCATTTATTTGATTGACTGGGAAGAATGCTACGTGATTTCAGCCATTTTCTCATTTGTTCTCATCATAAGTTTTCCTTTACAAGTTAGGTAAAGGTGTGGGACATGGCTTTTACAATTGGTACAGGACAGGAGATAAAGGAAAATAATTAATGGGAAAGTTGTCTTTGTGAAGGAAAAAGCCTCTGGAAGCAGTTTTAGTAGGACTGCTGCTTTTGGGGGCCAAGGTGAAGGCTTCCTGAGTGTATAATTGTTTGCTGCTGCTGTATTTCATTTAGAACTTTGAGCCCCTTCTGGCCCCTTGTAACATAAGCAGTGGTTTAGCATGATAGTGGAGTACTGGGAAAGTTTGAGCATTTTATCTTTTTTTTTTTTTTTTAAACCCTCCCAAGCTATTGTAATAAAGTTCCTGAGCTTCGAGACCATAGCTTTAGTACAAATATAAATTCTCCGGAATAGAGGTGGCCTTAAGATCCCTCTGACCCCAGTTTTACCATTTTTATTTATTTTATGTTTTAGTTTTAGCATTTTTTTTTAAAAGATTTTATTTATTTATTTGAGATAGAGACAGTGAGAGAGAGCATGAGAGGCGAGAAGGTCAGAGGGAGAAGCAGACTCCCCATGGAGCTGGGAGCCCGATGCGGGACTCGATCCCGGGACTCCGGGACCGTGACCTGAGCCGAAGGCAGTTGCCCAACCAACTGAGCCACCCAGGCGCCCTAGTTTTAGCATTTTTTAAAAAAGATTTTTATTTATTTATTTGACAGACAGAGATCACAAGTAGGCAGAGAGGCAGGCAGAGAGAGAGGAGGAAGCAGGCTCCCCTCGGAGCAGAGAGCCCGATTCGGGGCTTGATCCCAGGACCCTGAGACCATCACCTGAGCCAAAGGCAGAGGCTTAACCTACTGAGCCACCCAGGCACCCCATAGTTTTAGCATTTTTATTTTTTTAAAAAGATTTTTATTTATTTATTTGACAGACAGAGATCACAAGCAGGCAGAGAGAGAGAGGGAAGCAGGTTCCCCGCTGAGCAGAGAGTCGGTGCGGGGCTCCATCCCAGGACCCTGAGATCATGACCTGAGCTGAAGGCAGAGGCTTTAACCCACTGAGCCACCCAGGCGCCCAGTTTTAGCCTCTTTAAGAAGAGATTTTATTTTGAGAGAGAGAGAGACCCTGACCTCAAGCGTGGGGAGGGGCGGAGGGAAAGAATCTCAAGCCAACTTGCCGCTGAGCAGGGAGCCAGAAGAGGGTTGGATCCCACCACCTAAGCAGGTATCAAGAGTTGACTGCTTAACCGGCTGAGCCACCCAGGTGCCCCTAGTTTTAGCATTTTAATGAAGAAAAAAGTAATCTCTGGGCGCCTGGGTGGCTCAGTGGGTTAAAGCCTCTGCCTTCGGCTCAGGTCATGATTCCCAGGGTCCTGGGATCGAGCCCCACATCGGGCTCCTTGCTCGTCAGGGAGCCTGCTTCTCCCTCTGCCTCTGTCTGCCATTCTGTCTGCCTGTGCTTGCTCTTCTCTCTCTCTGATAAATAAATAAAATCTTATAAAAAAAAAAAAAAGAAAAAAGAAAAAAGTAATCTCTTTGGAGGGAAATACACCCAAATGGAATTGTGTGTTACCCCCTCCCTTTGTGTTCTGTAATGTTAGGTAATTGACAAAAAGGTTGCTTTTGAAAAGACTAATTATGGGTATAATTTGGGTGATAGAGACTTGAGATTTCAGTTTGAATAACTGTGTTGAATGTGTGGTTTTAACGTTTTAGGTAGTAAGGGGTAAGGGCAGTTGGTTGTGGTTGAAAATATCTAGACACCGTTCTAAAACTTAAGAAATCCCACAGTTTTGAAGCTGGTTCAGTGACTGAAGAGTTAAGTGCATTTTCAGTGTGAAAGTAGAAGGAGTCTGTCCCATTACTTCAGCTGAGGTTTTCAGGGGCTGAAAGGGCTGGAAATACTGTCCCCTGGGCCGGGGCTCGTGGAGCGCCCCACCCCAGCCTGGGTTGAGGTGCTAGTGGGCGTTCCAGTGTCCTCACTGGCTGGCGGGGGGGCAAGACCCAGGTTGCCAGCTCTGCCCTTGGCATCTGGCAGTGAATTATTTATTATCATGAAAATCTGTAGGCACTCATTTTCCGAGTGTGCGTCTGTTCACTTTATAAAAATGTTGGCCTCTTCTCAACATAAACTTTTTTGATCACTTAGATCAAAATTTTTTGTCAAGATTACATCAAATTCATGAAATCCCTCTGTCTTCCAATTAGTTGTTTAACGCTGTAAAATGGGACCTTTTAGAACGGCTGGAATTGAAATTTAACTTGTAAATGCTTAATAACTTTGGGATATCAGAGGTTAGTTTTCATCTGAAATGTAGCAGATAGATTTCTTTTCTCAAGGCATTAAGTGCCCCCTACCTCCCGTTCTGCTGGCTGGCGCCAGAGCGGGAATGCTAATGTCCGGGAAGAGTGACTATTTCTAAGTAATGAGAAGTTGCGTAGGGTGCTTGATTCTTAAGGTTTTGGCCAGAATTGTGATTGTTTTATTTTCCACTGCATTCATAGGTAGCGAAATGAGAAGACTTTCGCTTAATTCTGTATGAGTCATTATGGCTCTACTGTGTAAACTTAGCTAAAATAGAGAAGGTGAGAGAAGCAGTGAGGAACCCCAGTACTCTTGGGAGGAGAAGCCTTGCTTCATGTACCACGTTTCTACATGTGGTTTTACATCCTGTAAAACAGGAAGTTAAAAATAAAAAACAACAACAAAAAAACCCCAAAGCAACACTCTTGGTGGAATTTTCTTTTTTAATTACAAAAATGGCTGGCTAATTAGAATATGTGGAGAATGCTTTTATTATTATTATTTTTTAAAAGATTTTATTTATTTATTTATTTGACAGGCAGAGATCACAAGTAGACAGAGAGGCAGGCAGACAGAGAGGAGGAAGCAGGCTCCCCGCCGAGCAGAGAGCCCGATGCGGGACTCGATCCCGGGACCCCGAGATCATGACCTGAGCTGAAGGCAGAGGCTTAACCCACTGAGCCACTCAGGCGCCCTGGAGAATGCTTTTAAAACAAACAAATTCACTCACCTTTTGGGTGATAAAACGCAAGCCCAGCCTTACGGGGTCTGAAACTGCCAAGAACCTGCAGTCCTGCCGCTGGTTCCGACTTCAGGGAGTGTGTAGCCTTCATGCTGGAGGGAGAGGATTTGGATTTCCGTTATAGGTATTTCCAGTCCTTTGAGAAGAGTTCATCTGAGATTTGAAGTTTTTTAGTGTAGAGATTAATACATTAAATATGCTAACACTCAAAAGTTTTTCTTGAAGGAAAAATTTTCTCCAACACTTGAGAAAGGAAATCTTTGAATTGTGTCCTGTGTCTTAGCCTGACGCGTAGAGAAGTCAGAGTCACTTTCACTGCGAGTTTGGTTGTCAGCAGATGGAACCTTAATGGGATTTCTGTGGGAACTTTGTTTCTCTTCAGTGAAGTGCTTCTATCTGATTCTGCTACACTTGGCTTCCCATCTGATGGCGGGCTTGTAAAAGATGACTGACTGTGCTGAAGCTGTTTGAATGTTTTGAAAAAGGACTTTGAAGTAAAGACTAATGGAACAGTGAGGTGTTAGAAAGTTGGGGAGGACATCTTTGTCCTAGAATTAACTTCTCGTCTCCCGTTTTCCTTTTCTTTTCTTTTCCTTTTTTTTTTTAAAAGATTTTATTTATTTATTTTAACGAGAGAGAGAGAGATCACAAGTAGGCAGAGAGGCAGGCAGAGAGAGGGGAGGAAGCAGGCTCCTCACCGAGCAGAGAGCCTGATGCGGGGCTCGATCCCAGGACTCTGGGATCATGACCTGAGCCGAAGGCAGCGGCTTAACCCACTGAGCCACCCAGGCGCCCCACTTTTCCTTTTCTTGATAGTTTTCTTTGAAGTCCCCAACTGTGTTGTGTCCAGGGGGTGGGGCGGAAGGCGCTGCAGGGTGTGCCGTGTGGGAGAGGTGACAGGAGGCCGGCCGGGTCTGACGACTCGTGCGCCCAGCGTGGGGAGAAGCGCACGTTGTTCGTTGGTGCTGCCGCTCACGTTCTGTAGCTGTAACGCGTGCCCGGGCTTGGTGGTGTCGGTGCAGCTTGCTCATGTAACGGTTCTGTTGATGAGAAGACATGAATCTCCCCCGACGAAGGCCAGGGTGTTGGTAGGGCGGGTTCCTCCTGAGGGCTCCGGGGGGACTCGGTTTTCTTGCCTCTTTCGTCTCCAGGGGCTCTCCACCTTCCTTGGCCTGTGTGCCCTTTCTCCACCCTTAAAGCCAGCGGCGTTGGATCTCTGGCCCTCCAGTGTGGCCCCCCTTTTCTGCCCCGTCTTCTGCCTCCCTCTTCCACTTTGGAGGAGCCTCGTGATTACTCGGGGCCCCCGGATAACCCCGGCTCTGCTCCCGGTCTGCTGCCGAGACCTCAGCTCCGTCTCGTCTGCAGCCTTAATTCCCCTCTGCCTTGCGACCTGTGATGCCCACAGGCCCAGGGATTAGACTAGGGACTCCTTGGGAGCTGTGTTCGGCTGGCCACACTGGGTGTCCGTGGATGCGGTCACAGCGGGTGAGCTTGGGTCCGGTTGTTGTGCCGCCGGCTCTGGTGCTTTGTCTCGGTTCCCCAGAACTGACTTGTCCAGCCAGTGTAGCCTGGCGTCGAGGGCAGTTAGTAAGTGTGGTAAGAATACACGTCCTGCACGAGGTTTTGTCTTTTTTTTTTTTTTTTGAGTAGTGTTGTCTTTATAGAAGTGGTGGAAGTAGCAGTGGGAGGCGCTGCTCTCTGTCCTTTCTCCAGGCTTCTGGATGGTGACATCTCACATCCCACTGCTGAGGTGGTCAAAGCTAAGAAGTCCATGTTGGTACATTCCTGTGTTTGATTTGAGGATTTTATTTACTCAGTTTTTAGAGAGAATGGGGAGCGGCACAGGGAGAAGCAGACTCTCCGCTGAGCAGGCAGCCCGATGACTCGAAATTCGATCCCAGGACCCCGAGACCGTGGACATGAGCAGAAGGCAGACGCCCAGCTGACGGAGCCACCCAGGTGCCCCTGGATGGCACTCTTTTTTTTTTTAAATTTAAAGATTTTTATTTATTTATTTGACAGACAGATCACAAGCAGGCAGAGAGGCAGACAGAGAGAGAGGGGGAAGCAGGCTCCCCGCTGAGCAGAGAGCCCGATGCGGGACTCGATCCCAGGACCCTGAGATCATGACCTGAGCCAGAGGCAGAGGCTTTAACCCACTGAGCCACCCAGGTGCCCCTGGACGTCACGCTTAACCAAAGCCCTAACTTTGTTTGGATTTCACCCATTTTTGCTCTGAGGCCCAGGATCCCACATTATATAGTTAGGTCTGTTTAGTCGCTTCTGTGATAGTTTCTGAGGTCTTTCCTTGTTTTTCACGGCCTTGGCAGTTTTGAAAAGTACAGTCTTTGTCTCTGTGACTTTGTGACCATTTACCCACCTGGCACAGTTACACAGCAGGACAGCTGACTTCTGGTTTCTCGGACTGCTCTTCCACATGTGGACTCCTGTGTAGTAGAATAGTCTGGGATCTTCTCGCAGCTGGAGCGAATTACCTGGCTTGTGGAGGGGTCCCCCAAGACTAGATGAATGTAGCTTTTCCCACTTTACTCCGGTTTAGTCACTGTTAGCTCTTGCCCACCCTGCCCGGCTGTGGTGCGACGCGCGAGGAGGCCCGAGACGTGGCCCCGCTGGAGGCTGGCGAGGAAGAGAGGCGCTAGGGAGGGACGCGAGCGAGGAGTCCGGGGAGAAGGCACGTCTGGGTCTGAGGTCTGGGAGACGTCCTGGAGGAAGTGTTTTCGAAGAAGCCGTGAGATACCAGCGTGCAGGAAGCAGGGTGAGGCCATCCCAGACTGTGGGAAGCAGTGGCAGATCGGCCGTGATGCAGGATTGTCAGTAGACCTGTTGGAACACGTAGTCCTTGAAGAAAACAGTAGCAGATAACGCCGGGAAAACGGACAGGACTCCAGTTGTGTAAGACGGGGCTTGCTGAGAAGGAGGCATCCCGTGACCTGTCGCAGGAGGCGGTGTGTCTGAGTGTGAAGGTGGTGCACGGCCCGATGGCGGTCACAGTGGCTCCGGGAGAGGGCTTTGTCATGCTGCTGGGGCTCAGCTCCCGCGTTCACGACACCAGGAAGGACGGTGTCTCGGAGCTGCTGCTCCTGGAGGCAGGTGAATGCCAGGTCACCCGTGTGTCTTCTCGTTTGTCCTTCAGCACCCCCCCCCCCCCGCCCTCTGCTCTGCGTCTGGACAAATGATGAGGTTTGAAAGAGTTCTCCCCACTGAGGCACTGTTGTAAAAGTAGCAACAGCATTTTCCAGGGAAGAATGTAAAACAGCTACTTAGAGGTGGATGATGGGGTGCGCGACTCGTAGAAATACAGCTGACGTTGAAATGAGTAGCAGAAGTGCCCCTCCTAGAAAGGTCCCTGTGGAGTGGGGTGCGGGGAGCAGAGCCTGGGGGGAAGGCCTGCCAGTGGGGGGCAGCCTCCTCGGCACGGGGGGGGGGGAGGCTCTGGCATCAGAGAAGGGTGGTGTGGTCCAAGACACTCCTCCGAGGATCCAGAGAGCTGGAGCGGGGGCTCTTCCAGTGGGCTCCGCAGGCCCCATGTGGACTCGGTGGTGGTGTTGGTGCAGACAAGCTGGAAGACGAGAGGGGAGTTGATTCAGAGCGGGTGCAGTGGGGCGGGCAAGTGACGGGCGGCCTGGGGACGGGACGGCAGAGGGGATGGAAGGCAGGCAGGAGGGGGTTTGGACTTGGTCTCAGGCCTGCAGCGTGCCGCCAGGGACGCCCGCGACAAACCTACTGCTCCTGTTCTCCTGGGACAGGCTGACGGGCAGAGGCCAGGAGCCTGCCCCTCTCATGTCCAAGACAGTCTGGTCAAGACCGCATACACTGCCGGCCAAGGGTCGTTGTCGTGGGCTCACAGAGGAGGGCCTGGGGATTTGGGGTTGGGAACCAGCCTGCTGGCGCGGTGTGGAAGGGAGGCGGGTGCTGTCTTGTTCCTTGCCCAGGTGCTTTGTTAGACTCTTCTGTTTTTAAGATTTTATTTTACTTGATTTTTAAAAGTGGTTTTATTTGAGAGAAAGAGAGCAGGAGCAGGCGAGGGAGAGGGGAAGCAGTTTCCATGCTGAGCGGGGAGCAGGGTCCGGCGCTCCGCGCCAGGACACTGAGATCAGGACCTGAGCTGAAGTCAGGCGAAGTCGGTTAAGACTGAGCCTCTCAGGCACCCCGATTTTCTTTTCATTTTTTCAGTGATCTCTGCACGTGGTGTGCAGGGTTACAGCCCTGGACGTAACATGAATGGCCTACAGCCCCGAGATCAGGAGTGCCGTGCTCTTCCCGGCCGAGCCGGCCAGGCGGCCCGCGCTTTGGGAGACTCTGGTTGGACTCGGGTCTTTTTGGGTTTTACCTGGACCAACGCGCGTATAAGTAGGTGCCGGGTCAGTGTTTCGTGTTAGGGACTTAAAAAACGGGCTTATGGGGGCGCCTGGGTGGCTCAGTGGGTTAAGCCTCTGCCTCCGGCTCGGGTCATGATCCCAGGGTCCTGGGATCGAGCCCCGCATCGGGCTCTCTGATCAGCGGGGAGCCTGCTTCCTCCTCTCTCTCTGCCTGCCTCTGCCCACATGTGATCTCTGTCTGTCAAATAAACAAAATAAAATCTTAAAAAAAACCCACAAAAAAACAGGCTTATGGCCCGAGGAAAGGAAGAACGCCTGTGAGGAAATCCGGTCCGTGTGAGGAGCACGAGCTGTTTAAACCTGTGCAAGCGCAGTTCGGTGCGGGGGGGAAGTACCCGGGTCCCTCCAGGCCGAGGGCGCACCCGTCCCCGTGTCCCCCGGCGGGCAGGGCGGGCGCACTCCTGGGGGTGGCTCTCCCTGCTGGCCGCGGGGTTTCTCCAGGACTCAGTGGTTCAGTGGCGGCCGCAGGTCGGGAGGGAGGGCGGGAGGCTGTGCGGGAGCGGCCAGGCCGGCCGCGGGGTGGGCTTCTCGGGGAGCTGCCTCGGGCAAGGGCGCCCTGCGGGGCGCGGGTGGCGGACGCTGCCGCTCCGCCTTCAGACTCTCCACGGCCACTGCTCTTGCCTTTCCGCTGGCGGCCGGCCGCGGGGTCTCCGGCGGAGAGGGCTTCGTTCTGTGTCGCTAGCCCTGCCCCAGAGCCAGCCCTGCCGCCGGTTCTCTTCTCTTCCCTCTGCTCTTCGGTCGTTCTGTCTCTGCGTGTAGAAGCTACCCGGCCCTGCGGTCTTGACTTATCAATTCCTGGTGCGGCGCCGCCCGTGTTGGGTGACTGTGGCCCTCAGCCGGGGCGGGCAGCCAGAAGGTCCCTGGTCCCCGCGGCTGCTCGCCCCAGCTGGAGCCGGCTCCTTCTCGTTCTTGTTTATTTGTCCGGGGAATCCTTGGAGAGCCGTGATTTCAGGTGCGCGGTATAGCTGCGTGATTTTTTCATTCCTGTATGGGCCTGTGTCTCAGGTGTTACAGTCTAGTCAAGCAATAAAAATTACTCCTTGCATTGTAAAGTGTAAGGGTCAAGTGTGTCCCAGATGTTAGTTACGTTAATGTGTTGTGGGCATCGTGTTGTCACTTGCGGTCTCTCTTCTTGACTCATGGAGCTTTCTTTAATCAAGACGTTCAGGCACAACAAAGGAAACGATGAGCAAAACAAAAGGGCAGCTTATGGAGAGGGAGAAAATATTCGCAAACTGTGTATTTGATGAGGGGTTAGTATCCAAAAAATATTAAGAACTCATACAACTGAATAGCGAAAGAAAAAAGAGTCCCAAATAACGCAGTTTAGAAGTGGACGATAGAACCTGAGTAGACATTTCTCCAAAGAAGGTCTGTGAAAGGCCACAGATGCGTGAAAAGATGGTCGGCAGCGCTAGACAGCACATCTGTTAACACGGCCGTTAGGAAACACACAGGAGATAACACACGTTGGCCCGGATGGGGGAAGAGGGAACCTCGTACCCTGCTGGTGGGAATGTTAACTGGTACAGCCATTACGGAAAACAGTATATGGAGGATCCTCAAAAAATAAAAATAGAATTACCATATGATCCAGCAAGTCCACTTCTAGGAATATATCCAAGGAAAATGAAAATACGAACTCAGAAAGATCTCTGTCTGCGCACTCCATGCACTGCAGCATTGTTTATGGTAGCTGAGATGGGCGGACAGTGAGTGTCCCACGGGCAGGTGAGCAGATAAAGACGTGTGTGTATTGTATATATACGGTGAATCAGTATTCAGCCGTAGAACAAGTGAAGAAATCTTGTGGCAGCGCGGAGGGTCCTTGAACACACTGTGCTCTGTGAAGTAAGTCAGGCACAGAAAGATAAATACTGTATGATCTCACTTAAATGTGGAATCTAAAAACAACAAACTCCTAGAAAAAGAGATCAGACTTGGGGTTACCAGAGGCAAAAAGTAGAGGAGGGGGAAGGTGGTCAGAGGCAGAACCTTGAAGTTAGAAGATAAAAAAGTTCTCGGGATGTGATGTGTACGCCATGGTGACCAGAGCCAGCACTGTTGTATGATCGGGGCGACGGTTGTTAAGAGTAAGTCCTAAGAGTTCTCATCACAAAGAGAAAAGAGTTTCTCTCTCTCTCTCTTTTTTATTTTTATTTTTTTAAAGATTTTTATTTATTTGAGTGAGAGAAAGAAAGAAAGCAAGAGAAAGCACAGAGAGGGTGAGGGCAGAGGGAGAAGCCGACTCCTCGCGGAGCAGAGAGCCTGATGGGGGACTCTGCCCCAGCACCCCAGGATCATGACCTGGGCTGAAGGCAGGCGCTTAACTGACTGAGCCACCCCGGTACCCTGGGAGGCATTTTTTTCTTTCAGCTCACATTTGTGTTATTCAGAAGGCAGAGCCGCCTGGTAATACGTGTTCTTCTGTTGCCACTACTCGGCCCGGAGGTCATTACCTGACACCTAGAAGTCAGAAGGACTTGGGGAGCCGGGCGGTACATTGTCCATACAGTCGTTAAAGGTGTGTTTGGGCCATTTCGCGTGAGGGCGCATGTGTGTCTGCGCAGGACGGCTCCGTTCAGGAGGTTTCGTTTTCTGTACTACCTCATTGCAGAAAACTGGGAAAGCTCAAGGTTTCCTTTTGTTGAGGTGTGGCTCTTTGATGTGAGGTTATGGGAGTAAGGGTGTTCATCAGGCACGGAGGCTTGTTTATGGGAGTCCTGCTGTGAAATCGCCTAGGAAGGAGCGGCCCGGCGCTGATGGTGCCGGGCATGTGCTGAGAACCGTTCTCCGCCAGCCCCGGGCTGTGAGGAGAGAGTGTAGGCCTGAGGTGGAGACTCCAGCACGAGTGCAGGGACACGGGGACACCGGTTGTGTGAGAAGGACCTCCCGGCTGCTCCTTGGGCACGGTCCATGAGGCCCGAGAGCTGGCCTCTTCGGGACAGTGTGCTGACTTGGTGAGCCCAGGGAGAAGGATCTCAGGTGGGGCCGGAACGTCAGGTTGGTTAATGCTCTAGGGGTCTGTCTTCTCTACCAGCGTGTTTGCAATCGGTCGTCTTATTTTTTTATATAGATTTGAGAGATTTCAAAAGAAAAATACACCCCAGCATTTTGGCTTTACTCATGTTCGACTTTCTGTCTGTCCCCGTGGGGGCGGTGGTTCGCAGGTGCGCTCCTGTCTGTTGGACCCTGGCTCTCGACGCCCAGCTTGAGTCATGGGGGTGTTTCTTGGCCGGTGCCTGTCCGCCCCGAGGGCGGCCCCAGCGTGTGCTGTTGCCCACAGTCCAAGTCCAGGCTGGCTGAGCAGGTCACGGAGCTGCACCCACTGGTCCTTCGTGTCCTGGCAAAGACTAGTTAGGAACTGTTCCTGAGAAAGTAAAACTTGGAGTGCCTGGGCGGCTCCGCCAGTTGAGCATTGGTCTCCTGGTTTTGGCTCTGGTCACGATGTAATGGGTCGTGGGATCGAGCCCCCTGCCAGGCTCTGCTCAGCCAGGAGTCCGCTTGGAGAGTTCCTCCCTCTGCCCCTCCCCACTCTTTCAAGTAAATAAATCTTAAAAGAAAAAAAAAAGCAAAACTCCAAATCAACTTAATAAACACTCCCCACATTAAATCTGTAAAAAATTTTTGCTTTTCTTTGGAAGCCATGATAAACCGGATGCAGAAGAACACATACTAAGAAGCAAATGTGGGGTCCGATTTTTAACATTTAAAATGCATCCGGGGGCGCCTGGGTGGCTCAGTGGGTTAGGCCGCTGCCTTCGGCTCAGGTCATGATCTTGGGGTCCTGGGATCGAGCCCCGCATCGGGCTCTCTGCTCGGCAGGGAGCCTGCTTCCCCCTTCTCTCTCTGTTTCTCTGCCTACTTGTGATTTCTCTCTGTCAAATAAATAAATAAATAAAAATCTAAAAAAAAAATAAAAAAAAATAAAATGCATCCATCGTATTTAATAATTCTGAAACTATTCCAGCGTGTGTCCTTTTCCATGAAGCACAGTTAGTCACATCCAGAGGTGTGCAGTCGCCAGTGCTCTGCAAACTTGAAGGAAGAAAGAAAACATGCACACTGCTGGTTACGGTCTGTTAAGGAAGAAGGGTAACAGCCCTGACATCAGTGTTCTGGGTTCTTATTATCAAGATTTTGATACTTCTTCCTCATAGTTAAGCACTTGATAACAGGTGAGTCAGTTTAATGAAAGAGGTATCTTTATTTTTATTTTCTTTTAAAAATTTATTTAGTTATTAGAGAGAGAGAGACAGATCACAAGCAGGCAGAGAGGCAGGGAGAGAGGAGGAAGCCGGCTCCCCGCTGAGCAGAGAGCCCGATGTGGGGCTCGGTCCCAGGACCCTGGGATCATGACCTGAGGGGAAGGCCGAGGCTCGACCCACTGAGCCCCCAGGCGCCCAGGAAGAGGTATCTTTAGATGCGGTAGGAATACACTAGTTAAGAGAAGGGTGATCCTCCTGTTTTGTTTTGTTTTGTTTTGTTTTGAGACTGTTTGAGAGGGAGCACAAGCAAGGGGAGGCGCGCAGAGAGCAAGATAAGCAGAAGCAGACTCTGTGCTGAGCAGGGAGCCCGGCACGGGGCTGCATCCCAGGACCCCGGGATCGGGACCTGAGCCTGGAAAGCTTCACTGACTGAACCATCCAGGTGCCCAGGGGTGGCCCTCATTTTAATACTGTAATTCTTAGTCAGGTTTTTAGGGGCTGTTTTGGAACGTTCCTACATCCTGGTGTTGATTTTTGCCTCTGGAAGCCTCCGTCTGGTGCCACAGTAGCGCACTCCCGTGAAGCTCTTCCTGAGCTGCGAGGGTGTACCGTGAGGCAGTAGTTACCATTCCTTTGCATGGAGAAAATTTTGAGCGTTCCCAGACTCAAAAAAACCTCTGTAGGCTTTTCTGGTATCTCAGGATGCCTCTTGCTGTGCAAATCGAGACTGTGGAGACGCGTTGGGATTCCGAGTGTCGTTCCTGGGGAAGGAGCTGCCTGGGCGCCGTCCCTCGGGGTGCTGCCTCTGTCATGGCTTGCTGCAGAGCCAGTGCCGAATTCTCTTTTTGCTTTTTCTGCTCTCTTCTGTGAAAATGAAAATCCTCTTTGGATTTCTTTTGGTCAGTGAAAACTGGAACCGACGGAAGTGTTCGGTCACAGCTCAGTCCGGTAACAGTTGGGTAACGGCTGCGCCTGTCCCTTTCGGCTGGCGCTCTCCGGGTAGTTTGCTGCAGTGGGGGTTCTGACCTGGATCTCTGTGTTCATAAACTTTTCGCATCTCTTTTTGTATTTTTTTACTGTGGTAAAATACAAATAACATAAAATTTACCTTTTTAACTGTTTTTCGGTGTCGGATTCTCTGGCATTAAGTACGTCCACATTGTTGCGTAACCATCACCCTGTAGATGTCCAGAACTATCTTATCGCTTCACGTGGAAGCCCTGGCCCCATTGCCCCTTCCCCCGGCTCTTGGTAACCACCTTCCTCCCGTGTGTGAACGTGATGACTCAGGTACTTGATGTCAGTGGGATCCTTGGTGTGCATTTGTGGCCTGCTGATTTCACTCGGGATCGTGTTGTCAAGGTTCACCCGTGCTGTAGCAGAGCTTCCTTCCTTTTTTAAGGCTGACGCGTATTCCGCTGTAGGTATGGACCAGTGTTGTGCATTTGTTGAGGAGCGCTTGGGTCTCCATGTCAGCCGTGGTGGAGAGTGCTGCTGTAGATCCTGCTGCGACAGACCCCGAAGTGGGATTGCCGCTTCATATGGTAATTCTGTGTTCACCTTTTTGAGGAACTGCCAAAGTGTTTTCCACAGCAGCTGCACCAGTAACACATTTTTTTAAAGGAGCATTCGTTTGTGACTTTTTATTATAAAATACACAAAAGTAGACAGATTGGTAAAATGAACATTCTGTTTGTATCATTTAGATTTAAGAATTATCATTTTGCTATATTTGCTTTATTATTTTGAAGTTTAAAAGAATTTTTTTTTTAAAAGATTTTATTTATTTATTTGAGAGAGAGAGAGAGAGCATGAGCGAGGAGAAGGTCAGAGGGAGAAGCAGACTCCCCGTGGAGCTGGGAGCCCGATGCGGGACTCGATCCCGGGACTCCGGGATCTGACCTGAGCCGAAGGCCGTCGTCCAACCCACTGAGCCACCCAGGCGCCCCTTGTTGAAGTATTTTTTAAAAGATTTTAAAATTTATTAGAGAACAAGAGACACACCACTGTGGGGGGAAGGGCAGAGGGAGAAGCAGGCTCCTTGCTGAGCAGGGAGCCCGACACCAGACTCAGTCCCAAGATCCTGGGATCATCACCTGAGCCGAAGGCAGAGGCTTAGTGGACTGAGCCACCCAGGCGTCCCTTTGAAATAGTTTTTAAAAGTCTATTTATTTATTTAATTTTTTAATATTGAAAGATTTTTATTTATTTGATAGAGAGATCACAAGCAGGCAGAGAGGCAGAGAGAGAGGAGGAAGCAGACTCCCCGCTGAGCAGAGAGCCCGATGCGGGGCTCGATCCCAGGACCCTGGGATCATGACCGGCCGAAGGCAGAGGCGTTAACCCACTGAGACTCCCAGGCGCCCCAAGCCACCCAGGTGCCCCCCTTTGAAATATTTTAAAGCAAATTGCAGATTTGCAAAAACTTCATGTAGGCCGCTTTCTTATACAGTCATGTGACCTTTGTCACAGTTACCAGAATAAATAATAATTTTCTTTCATCTAATACCTAGTTTATGGAATACTTTTATTTATTTATTTATTTGAGATTTTATTTATTTGACAGAGACCCAGCGAGAGAAAGAGGGAGAGAGAGAGAGAAAACACACAGGCAGAGCGAGTGGGAGAGGGAGAAGCAGGCTTCCCGCCGAGCAAGGAGCCCGATGCTCGATCCCAGGACCCAGGGGATCATGACCTGAGCCGAAGGCAGACAGATGCATAAGGACTGAGCCGCACAGGCGCTCCTGGATTACTTTTATTAATTGGTTTTGTAAGCACCTGTTCAGTCAACTTGAGCAGCAAGTCCGTGTTTTCTCCCCTGCCCCCAACCTTTTAGCATGAGACATTTCAGAAATCCAGAGAAGCATGACAACCCATGAACTGCCGTTTGCCATGTTTGCTTTGCCTGCCCCTGCGTCATGTGGTTGGACACTTGAAAGTGCGATGTCAGCCCCGTGACACAGCACCCTCGCGGACCTGTTGGTACAGGGGCCGCCCCTGCACGCCGCAGCACCGCAGCACGCCCAAGCAGTCATTTGATCCCGCACAGTCCACTAGGTCCCTGATCCTCGTTCCTGCGTGTGTGCTGGTCATTCCCGTGCTCGCCTCAGTGTCCGGTAACGCTCCTTGCTTGGCTTTTCTTCGTGAGTCCAGACAAGTCATCTGTAGACCGGAGGGCATGCTGGAGTTCTCTGGGATTTTCCTGCTTCTGTCGTTTTATTTCTTGTCCTGTGTTCCTTGTAAACAGAAGTTTGGTTGAAACATTTTACCTACATGGGTAAAATTTTTGGTTCAGAGTAGTCATATAGTGACAAAGGGTACCCTATAGATTACTTCCCGGTTGCAGAGGGCCATGTGTTTCTTTGTGTCTGCCTTTTTTTTTTTTTTTTTTAAAAAAAAACACGTGTTTCTTTGTAAGTGGGAAGACCTGGTGGTGCCTCATTGACTAGGCGACCTGACTCAGGATCACGGATGCTGATTGATGGCATCATATAGGAGATAGTCTTACCAAATGTTGAACCCGAGTCTGTATTAATGACCATACGCAATGAGAAAACCTTGCTTGGATCCTGGTTTGGAGGGAAGGAACAAAATGACTTTTTTTTTTTTTTAAGATTTTATTTATTTATTTGACAGGCAGAGATCACAAGGAGGCAGAGAGGCAGGGAGAGAGAGAGGAGGAAGCAGGCTCCCTGCTGAGCCGAGTGCCTGATGATGGGCTCGATCCCAAGACCCTGAGATCATGACCTGAGCCGAAGGCAGAGGCTTAACCCACTCAGCCACCCAGGTGCCCTGAACAAAATGACTTTAAAAAAAAATGTTTTGGGTTATATGTCATTTATGTCTCAGTGAGAAAATGGGGGTACTTGTACATTTAAACATGAACTAGATGGAGATGATACCAGTGATTGTTGATTTGCTTATGTAGGAGGATTCTGTGGTTTTGTGGGAGAGAACTTGGCTCCACTGGGAAGTAGGTGGAAGAGGAGAGGGGGTGTGAGCCCTTGAGTCTGTGTCGGGCTCGCACGCGTGCCCTGTGCCAGCTTCGCTCTGTGTCACCTGTTCGTGTCAGCACTGGGGGAGAGACACTGGGCAGGTGATGGCTTCTGTGCTTCGCGTCTCGTCCGCTCGCTCA
The DNA here is from genome assembly GCF_009829155.1 of Mustela erminea. Taxonomy (NCBI): domain Eukaryota; kingdom Metazoa; phylum Chordata; class Mammalia; order Carnivora; family Mustelidae; genus Mustela; species Mustela erminea. The sequence goes on along the minus strand of NC_045632.1, from coordinate 60,241,757 downwards.
GACGTGTCTGCACGCTGCCCCAGCGTCCTTCTAGTGAGAGATGAGACCTCGCCGGACTAAAGGACTTTTTTCTCACTTTGTTTCTTAAGCCACTTATTTTTGTTAATACATGCTCATGAAGTGGATTTCCACCGTTTCTCCTGTTTCACCCTTAACTAGCTCCAAGTTCAGTGAGCTCCGTGCATTACGCATCGCCGGCCGGACCTTGTCGGCTAGTCTGTGCACACATGGGAGATGGGTCTGCCGAGAGAGCTGACGTCGGGGCCGTGTCTGCTCTGCACCCCAGATCTTCTCCCGTCCCCAGGGTGCCGTATTCCTCGGAAAGGACCGAAAGGCCGTGTTGTGGAGAGGAGGGAGGGGACGGCATGCTCGGACGTCTGCTTCCCGGTGAGACCGCAAACGCTGGACGCGGTTCCCGATGAGGCGTTGAGGACACTGACAGATGTGTATGTTAGGGGACTTAGGTCTGGCTCGCTTTGATTATACAGAGTATGTAAGTAACTTGAATTCTAAAGATCTTAAGGGGGTAGAGGTTGGCTCGAATTTTCAGGACAAATAGAAAACAGAAGTCTCTGTCCTTCGAGCTGTTAAGACTACATGGTGATAAATGGATTGATTCTGTTGTGAGAACTAAAATTGTACATTTTCTTATCTTTGCAGTTTAATTTTGTTTTGTTTTTATCTTTATGTTTGCCTTTCCCCTTGAAAATAGTGATTTTCTTTGTGTTGGCTGGCATGGGGGAGTTTAGGCTCCAGGTCCTCAACCTTCCGGTACTGCCCTGGAGGCGGCTGCTTCCGCACGCCTTGAGTGTCCTTGCACGGTGGCCTTGTGAGTGTGGATGAGGGGGTTTGCGCAGGGGGTGCCGGTGCGCTCTTGGGGGCCCAACTCTGGGGGTCTGTTGTCTGAATGCACACAGAGCTGCTTTGTGTTGTCGGTCATGGGGGCATGAATGTGCCACAGCTTCCTTCACGTGCTGGTGCTGGTGGCAGGTCCTGTTTGCAGTCTCACAGGGACCGGATGATGTCCTCGTGGATGTGCGCAGGTACTGTCCTAGGTGCTGGCACAGGGTCATCGGTGATTACACTCGTGAATTGGCCAGATCACTTTCAGTTGAGGTTGTGCTGGTCGCGCTCACCAGTGATGTCTGCGTGCTTCCAGTCTGTGTTCAGAGACCATTTACCGCTCCGTGTTCTGGGTTTCAAAATGACCTTGGCTCACAGGCAGTAAAATTCTGACCTTTGAGAGAATTGTCACACTGGCCATCCTTTCTGTGTGGGTTGAAAGGGTTCATTCATGAGGGACTGGTGTTTGGTGGGTATTTACGGAGATTTCTCTATTTCTGTCTAGGAAAGGCTGAAATAATTAATGGTTAAACAGTTAGTGTTATTAAAATTTGTCATGGGGGCGCCTGGAGGGCTTAGTCGTTGGGCGTCTGCCTTCGGCTCAGGTCAGGATCCTGGGATCCTGGGACCAAGCCCCACATTGGGCTCTGCTCAGTGGGAAGCCTGCTTCCTCCTCGCCCACTCCTGCTGCCTGTGTTGCCTCTCTCACTGTGTCTCTGTCTGTCAAATGAATAAAATCTTTAAAAAAAAAAAAAATTTGTCACGATTGTAGTTTCTCCACGCACAGTGGGCTTTGCATGTCCAAACAGGATGGGGGACGCCCTTGTGGACCCCACGGAGCGTGGAACGGTGCGCGCCGGGAGGGCAGCCACCCGCAAAGCCCGCGAGTAGCGGGTGGTTCTCCGCGGGGGTTCGTTTGTGGGTACGGACGAAGCGGGCGGCATCTCTTCCACTGTCTTCTCTGAAGTTGGAGGAGTTTCCGGAAGCGCAAGTGGACTTGGGAAGGGTCCCCGAGTCAAGGAAGGGGTGGCGGAGGGCCTTGTGTTTGGGGAATGGAGGGGCTGATGGTGACTCTGGTCCCCTCTTCTGCCTGTGCGTGGTGCGGCCGGGGTCATAGTGGCAAGGGCAGGAACAGGGCACTAGAGCCTCTTTCTGGAAGAACCAGTTACCCACTGTCGGGCGTGAGAACAGGGATAAGAGTGTCTGGGCAGCCCGGTCCTTGCGGCTGGAAGTCTCGGCGTCTGTGGCTGCTGTTGGGAGAGCCCCGCCCTGCTGAGTCAGGAGGGGCCGGCTTGCCTGGTCTGGTCAGAGGCCGGTGTGGGCCCTCAAGGTCCAGACACCGCTCTGGGTTTGGCCAGGTTTGGTCTGTATTCTTCATGCTGACATGTAAATAGTCATTTCATCATTGCAAAGCAGGTCACTTTACTGTTCTGTAAACAAGCTAAGAAGCGGGAGTAACGTGAGATACTAAGAGTTCGGATTCTACCTGGTGGGTGTTTGTGGCTGGGTTGTTGAAGGTTGCGACAAGCAAGAGTTAGCTCTAGGGATGTTGAAGACAAAGTCTTTTGAATTTTTTTTTTAAAGATTTTATTTATTTATTTGACAGACAGAGATCACAAGTAGGCAGAGAGGCAGACAGAGAGAGAGGAGGAAGCAGGCTTCCCTGCTGAGCAGAGAGCCCGATGCGGGGCTCGATCCCAGGACCTTGAGATCATGACCCGAGCTGAAGGCAGAGGCTTAACCCACTGAGCCACCCAGGCGCCCGGTCTTTGGAATTTTTTAAAAGATTTTATTTTTTTAAAAAGAATTTTTGAGAGGGAGAGTGTGAGCACGCAGGGGTGGGGGAGACAGAGACAGAGAATTTCTAGCAGACTCTGCGCTCAGTGTGGGGTTCGATGTCATGACCCCACATCATGACCTGAGCGTTGGATGCTTAACCCACTGAGCCACCCAGGCACCCCTTGATTGGATTTTTTGACAGAGGATAGGTCGACAGGACCGGAGTTGGGTTTGTGATTATGGTTTGCTGTGACAAGGCTTTGGCTAAAATTGTTTTTTTCTCAGAATTTGTGTATTCTGTCTTGTCTTTGATTCCCTCAGCGGTCTAACCCTAACTCTTCCCTCTTTTCAGACTTCAGAGGGCATTTTTCTTGCTTGATGCAGATACTAGACCAGAGATCAGAGCTTTGATTTGGTTGTAATTGCTCTTGTGATAGCTTTTGCCTGTTCCCTGATTTTAAAGTGGAGGACCTGACGCACGTTATTGATAGTAATTTTAGTATTCATAAAATAGCTTTCAGACTTCTGGTGTGAACAATATAAAATTATTTTAGAATAGAAGGAAGAATGATTGTTTGTGGGGGTGGTGATTGATTAGCATTATTGTCAGTGTCCTGTCTAACTAGTTCTTTATCAAAATGTTTTTCCTGACTGTAAGATTTCATTGTGATGGAGAATGATTTTATGTAAAGCTGCTTGCTTTATAGTTTCTCTCTGGTTGCTATGGAAACACTGCAGTGTGGTAGCCGGCGCTAATCAAGTGCTGGGTTTGCCTTTCTCCTCCCCAGCTACAGCCCTCTGAGGCTCCCCAGCACTCCCCAGCCCCCCCACCCAGTGTGCCCAGCGCTTTGCAGGCGCAGCGGGGCTTGGAGGGGAGGCCCACATTGTCTTCTTAGCTCCTCCTGTCATGTCACAGAAGTATCAGGAACTGGACGATTAGAATGGTGTGATTTTCTTTCCTTGAGATTAATGGTGGGGGCTTTTATTCTTTGGCCGAGTGGTCATGGGTTTTCCTCATACCCGCGCTTGTCTGTAAAGCCCCTCCGGCTCTTGAAGACCCCTTGAACCTCTCTGCTTGTCCTGTAAGGTCCTCTTCCAGGAGCAGTCGGGCGGCCTTGTGGAAAATCACGACTTAAGTGAGACCTGCTTAAGTTTGTCGTGCGTTGTGACCGTCCCCGCTGCCAGCCCCTCGTTGAGGTCCTCCTCTCCCGGCAGACGCAGGGCCCGAACCCGGGCCAGGGAGGCCCCGCGCGCGCTGCTGAGGGAGGAGGAGGACGGGCCGCGGATGGAACCCAGTCCCTTCCTGCTGGGCCAGAAGCGTCTTTGGATTTGAAGGTTTAAGTTAGATGTTTTTTTTTTTTAAAGATTTTATTTATTCATTTGTCACAGAGAGATCACAAGCAGGCAGAGAGGCAGGCAGAGAGAGAGGAGGAAGCAGGCTCCCCGCTGAGCAGAGAGTCCGATGCAGGACTCGATCCCAGGACCCTGAGATCATGACCTGAGCCGAAGGCAGAGGCTTAACCCACTGAGCCTCCCAGGTGCCCCTTAAGTTAGATTTTAAATTAGACTCTTTTGTGAACCGTACGTTCACAGGGCTGGTCACACCCCTGGTGGGATGCCTCATGAATTACATCAGTAATTTTGGTCTGTTACGCCTTGTTCATGGGTTAGGCTTGGTGGCAGACTTCGGCCTGAAGGGCAGCGCCCCGTGGAATTCTGGAGAAAACCTTGCCGTGCAGCGGTTGCTGGGAGCCGCAAGGTCGGTTACATTGGTTGGCGTGATCTGAGTCCCGGGTTGGAAAGAACACTGAGTTCCGAAGTGCTTCTCTTGAACCTTGTGTCTGGGGGGCCTGCGCCCTGTTACTGTCTGTGTGTGGAGGCAGGTGGTGTGGGTCACGCGCGTGGGCTGTGTGTGTGCTGCTGCACAGCACGTGGCCACGGATGGGGGCGCCTCAAACCCCACCCTGTCCGCTGCCTCATGGCCTGTGTGGGTGAGGAGTCTGGGGTGCCTTCGCTGGGTCCTCTGCTCCCGGGGTCACTTGGTCACGGTGTCGCGTAGAGGCTGGAGTGGGGCGTGCTCTGCCTCCAGGCTGTCCGGCTTGCTGGAAGAATCTACTTCCTGGGGAAGTCCCTGTTCTGTGCTGTCACCTGGATGTCACCTGGAGACCGCTCTCGGTCCCTAGAGGCCCCTGGAGCCCTCTCTGAAGCCCGCGGTGAGTCTTGTGCTCCTGTCTGCTAAGACAGAGTCCCCCAAGGCAGGATGTCACCTCGGGGGGCCCGCACACTAGCCCTGCTGCGCGTGCAGCCTAGTCACGGTCACATCCTGTGGGTCAGAAGCAAGCGCAGGTCCCAGCTAGTCCACTCCGGTGAAGCAGGCTGCGGGGAGGAAGGGTGCGCAGAGGTGCGGCCCCTGGGATCGCCTCACAGTCTGTCTGCCGTGTGGGCTGTCACTGGAATGCGGGCTTAGAACTGTCAGTCCCCCTGCGGTCCTGGGCCGGCGCCCCTTTCCCCGCCCTCTCCGGGCAGTGTCCGTGCCGTTCACTGCGCTGTCGGGCCCCCTGTGTGGGCGAGAGCGGAAGCGAGGCTGAGGACCCCGGCTTGGGTGGCGGGGAACACTTGCCCTGCGGCCTCCTGGTGTTTCCCTCTGCCTCCTGGTCTCACCTGTCCGGCGGCGCTCAGGTGGGGACGGTGACACAGAGGGCGTGGTCAGCGAGCCGGGGAGGCGGGGCTTGTGGAAGGCCGGTCGGAGCCAGGCGGCCCCGTCCCCACGCGGCCGTCCCCACGCCGCCGACTGGCTGTGCTCAGGAGTGCGTGCGGGGCTCTCGCTCTGCAGTGGCCTCTCGGATGACCTCCTCCTCCGGCCTGGGCTCTGCGGAGTGGGTGGGACCTTTGGTGGGGGGCGTCGTCTGAGGCCTTTTGCATACCACTGGCCGCTGGTCGCTCTCACTCTTACAGGTTTTCCCGTGTGTGCACTTAGGTCTGTCCCATGGTCCCTCCCTCCTCCTGGCCCTGCTGCTTTCCCTTTTGTAACTGCAGCTGCCCTGACTTGTCCCTGACACTTCCACACAGTTACCAAAGCGAGTTTGAAAAACAAAGATCTGCTTCTCTTCTGTTGCTCTCCTGCTCGGAGAGAGAACGCCCGTCTCCCAGGTTTTAAACGGTGCGGTTTCTGCCTGGAACCCGCTTCTGCCCGCGTCTCCCCGGCGACGCGTCCTCACCCTTCAGGCCTCTGCTTCCCAGCCGGCCTTCTCCACCTCCTGGCATAGCTTCTTTGTTGTGTGTGACTTGTGCCTCCATTCGCTGACATTCTCTTTGTCCTGGGGTGCCCTCTGCTCCCCCGTCTGGTGACCGTGTGCGGCTCTGTGCTGCAGCTGTCCTTGGGTGTCTTCCCGCGGAATGAGGCAGACCAGGGCTGGCCACACCCCTGCAGGATGCCTCCTGAGAGTGTCGCTGCCTGATGCAGCGGCTAGGGAAGGAGTCTGTTTGTGACCCCTGGGTCTCTGGCCGTCTCGACTCCCCTCGCTTTGCATTTACTTGGAGTGTTAGTAAGTCTGCCTGCGTCTGCCTCCCGGGTCTGCTGTGTGCGTCGGAGATTCTGTCCTGCAGCAGCTGTCCGGATGTCCTAGATGTCGCACCGACTCCAGAGATGCTGGTATCCTCTCCCGTTCTTGTGCAAAAATAAAAGTGTAGGTGGTGCCTGTGTTTGGAACGGAGGGCCTGAAGCCCACAGCCTCGCTCGCCTCCTGGCGTCTTCCTGGGCCGGTTGCTCTGCGCCTCGGGATGGTTTGCGCGGCAGGTCTGGCTGTCGCGGCTGCAGCTGCTTCAGGCCCAGGGGGAGGACGGTCAAGGTCCTCTCAGATTCAGGACCCTGAAATGGTGCCGTTTGATGTCTGTCCCCGATCTTGATGCACTCCTGCTCCACTGGGATCCCCTTTACAAGAAGTCACGTGGCTGTCGGAGCTGGAGGAGGCCTTCCGCGGGGCCCTGGGGCCCCTCCTGGACAGCGGTTTGTGTGGCGGCTGACTTAGTGACGGACAGTGCCCGCTCACTACATGAGTGTGATTACAGGGACCCATTGGCAGGAAGTGAAGACAGTTTTTAAAAAATCAGGATAGGGACTCCTGGGTGGCTTAGTCGGATGAGTGACTTGAGCTTAGGCCATGACCTTGGGGTGCTGGGATCGAGCTCTGGGGCCTCATCTGTGGCCTGAACCTTTTGACCGCACAGCTCCTGGCTCTGATGGAGAACGCCCTGCTGTGGGGCGCCTCAGGGCTGCCCGGCCGTGGCAGGCTCTTCCTACTGTCTTGCGGAGCCGAACTCAACGGTTTTCCATGACCTGCTTTAATCCCCTGCTGCGCGTGTGTGTACCTGGGCACAAGGTCACGGTGCAGGGGTTCAGGTGCACGACCGTGTCAGGGTTGTGTTCAGCTGCTCTGAGGCTGTGAGGAAACTGTCAGAATTTCCAAATAGTATCTTGGGGGTTGAGTAGCTTGAATACAGAAGGAAAGGAAGTGGTTCCTCTGCTTTCCTGAGATTTCTCCGACCAGGATATTCCCTTTTCCTTCTCAGTTCTTCAGAGTGCCCCGTCTACCCACGGCGTTTGGTCTGGGCGCACCACCTCCATGGCTGTGTGCCCTCGGGCTGGCCCCTCCGGCCCGCACCTCAGACTCAGCGCCACCGACCTTGGCTTTGATCGGTGTTCCCTCTTCTCACTTTGCAGTGTGCGCAGCGGGGCACCTCCCACCTGAGCCCCTTTCCTGTAGGGCAGGAGTTGCAGGCAGGGTTATAAGCTTTAACCCATGGCTGTGGGCGGGTTCCTTACTGTCTTCTTTCCTTTTTTCTTCTCTTCTTTTTTAAAAGACTTTATTTATTTATTTGACAGAAATCACAAGTAGGCAGGCAGGCAGGCAGAGAGAGGGGGAAGCAGGCTCCCCGCTAAGCAGAGAGCCCAATGCGGGACTCGATCCCAGGACCCTGAGATCACGACCCGAGCTGAAGGCAGCGTCCCAACCCACGGAGCCACCCAGGCACCCCTGCTTTTTTTTTTTTTTAAACTAGCTTTATTCAAATGTTGTCATACAGTAAACCACTTACTAAAGTGTGAACTTGGTAGACTTTGGCATATGTATACGCCACAGTGAGGATGATGAGTAATATGTGTCACCCTGGAAAGTTTCCTGAGACCTCTGCAGGATTCCTCCCTCCCGGCCTGCCTTACCTCACCCCCAGTCTATTTCCTGTAACTGTACAATGCCTTGTGCTTTCTAGAATTTCTTTATAAGATTTATAATGTTTCTAGAATATTTTAGAATTCATATAAATGTGGGCGCCTGGATGGCTTAGTCGATTGGGCCTCTGCCTTCGGCTCAGGTCATGGTCCCAGGGTCTTGGAATCCAGCCCCACATCGGGCTCTCTGCTTGGCAGGGAGCCTGCTTCCCCCTCTGCCTGCCACTCCCCCTGCTTGGGCTCGCTGTCTGTCACGCGCGCGCTCCCTCTCTGACAAATAAATAAAACAAACTCTATAAACAAATAAGTTGTGGGGCGCGTGGGTGGCTCAGTGGGTTGAGACTCTGCCTTTCGCTCAGGTCATGATCTCAGGGTCCTGGGATCGAGCCCCACATCGGGCTCTCTGCTCAGCGGGGAGTCTGCTTCCCCCTCTCTCTCTGCCTGCCTCTGTGATTTCTCTGTCCGATAAATAAATAAAATCTTTAAAAAAATGAAAAATCAGTTGTGCATATGTGGGTGGGTCTGTTTCTGGACAGTCTGTTTTGCCCCATTGATCTCTGTGTGTCCTCGCTGCTGGCGCACTGTAACATGATTGTAGCTTTGGAAGAAGCCTTGAAGTCTGGGGGTATTAGTCCTTCGGGCTTGTTTTTTCTGTATTCAAAGTTGTTTTTGTTATTTTAGGTCTTCCAGATTTCTGTATGAATATTAGAACCTGTGTGTCAAAATGCACAAAAAAGCCTGCTGGGATTTTTCTTGTTTTAATTAAAGTATAGTTGACACATAGAGTTACATTAGTGTCCCGTGCACAGCCTAGTGGACACACTGTGCAGGTAAGCCTGCGGGGAACATGCATCAGGGTAGCACTGACTGACTGAGCTGTAGGGAGCAGCCCCGAGGGGTGGTTGAGTCCCTGCCCAGGAGCATAGCATGTCTTCCCCTGATGTGGGTGCACTAGGTCTCCCTGAACAGTGCTTCAGTTTTCAGTGTTGGGGTCTTGCCTGTCTTTTGTGACAGCACGGGCTTTGAACTCACAACCCTGAGTTGAGACCTGAGCTGAGATGGAGTCGGATGTTCAACTGATGGAGGCACCCAGGCGCCCCTTGTCACCTTTGTCCCCAAAGCATTTCATATTATGATGCTGTTATAAATGGTGTTTAAACTTTTTCTGATTATTTTTGTACTATATTGTACTAGTATAGGTGCCGATTAAAAAAGATTTATTGGGGCACCTGGGTGGCTCAGTTGTTAAGCTTCTGCCTTTTGCTCGGGTCATGATCCCAGGGTCCTGGGATCGAGCCCCGTGTCAGGCTCCTTGCTTGGCGGGGAACCTGCTTCTCCTTCCTACTCCCCCTGCTTGTGTTCCCTCTCTCGCTCTCTGTCAAATAAATAAAATCTTTTTAAAAAAAGGAGATTTATTTATTTTAAAAGAGGGAGAGTGTGTCTGAGTCCGTGAGTAGGGGGAGGGGGAGAGGGAGAATCTGCAGCAGGTTCCCTGCTGCGTCCAGAGCCTGTCCTGAGATCATGACCTGAGCTGCAATCGAGTCCCATGCTCTACCCTACTTAGTTACCCAGGCGCCCCTAGATGTCCGTTTCTAAAAGTTGGTCTTTGGGTGCCTGGGGGGCTCATTTGGTGAAGCAGCTTCCTTCGGCTCAGGTCATGGCCCCGGAGTCCCAGGATTGAGTCCCACATTGGGGTCCCTGCTCCGTGGGAGTCTGCGTCTCATTCTGACCTCTCCCTTCTCAGTGTGTGCTTGTCTCATTCTCTCAAATAAATAATAAGTAAATCCTTAAAAAAATATTTCATTTATTTATTTAACACAGAGAGAGATCACACGTAGGCAGAGAGGCAGGCAGAGCGAGAGAGAGAGAGAGAGGAGGAAGCAGGCTTCCCCGCTGAGCAGAGAGCCCGATGCGGGGCTCCATCCCAGGACCCTGAGATCACGACCCGAGCTGAAGGCAGAGGCTTAACCCACTGAGCCACCCAGGTGCCCCAATGATAAATAAATCTTTAAAAAATAAATAAAAATAAAAAAGTAAAAATCTATCCAACAACCATAGTAAACTTACATACTAGTTCTAGTGGCTTTTTAATAGATTCTGTTGGTTTTTCTATATAGATGATATTATGGTCCACAAATGAAGTATGTTTTTCTTCTTCCTTTCTGTTTTCTTTTGATCTGATTGCCCTGACTAGAATCTCCAGCATTGTTGGAAAGAAGTGAGAGTAGACGTGTGTCTGAGGCTTACTTCTGTTTTTCTTCCCTCCCATTACCTGAATGTCTGTCGGTTGGAGGATAATCGTAGATGTGCACTATTACGTTGAGGATGTTCCCTTTTAACCCAGGTTTGCTGATTTTTTTCTCAGGAATGGATGTTGGATTTTATCCAGAACTTTTTGTGCCTGCTGAGTTGATTGTATGGTTTTGCTTTTTTGGTTTGTAAATACTGTGAATAACATTGATTGTTTTTCAAATGTAAAACCAATCTTGTATTTCAGAGTTAAAACCCTCGTGGTTGTCTTGACCACTGACTGGCTGATGGGTGATGGGGTCATATGCCAGCCAGCATGGGCGGAGGGGCTGCTTTGTTCCTCAGGAGAGTGGGCCAGCAAGACCAGGAGCCATGTGACCTCTGGAGCTTCCTTCTGCCTCCGTGGGCTGGGCCAGCCCCGATGGAGGGATGGGCGCCAGATCCCGCCCCTCACCGGCAGGTGGGCGGGACCCGTAGAGTCACCCTGCAGGGGTGCGTGCGGAAGGGCAAGAATCGGTGCCTTGCATGTGCTCTCCTGTGGTTCACAGCCACCCGCCCGGCTGACACTCCCATGCCCTCATTCTTGCTGTAACTCTCCTAACAAATGTTTAGTTCTCTGCTTCGGTTTTACTTTTCAGGTTAACACTCACTGAATTAGCAGATCCTTGCTAGGTTTCCTGATAGCAGTGTTGTCAAGTGTTGTGTGTGTGTGTGTGTATGTATGTGTATGTTAGTCACCATAATATACATCATTAGTTTTTGATGCAGTGTTCCAAGATTCCTTGATTATGCACCACACCCAGTGCTGCGTGCAGTCCGTGCCCTCCTTAGTACCCACTGCCTGGCTCCCTCCTCCCCCCACCCCTTCCCCTCTTAAAACCCTCCGTTTCTCAGAGTCCACAGTCTCTCCTGGTTCGTCTCCGCCTCTGATTTGCCCCAGTTCACTTTTCCTTTCCCTCCCCTAATGTCCTCCGTGCTGTTCTTATGTTTCACAAGTGAAACCACATGATAACTGACTCTCTGCTTGACTTATTTCACTCAGCAGAGTCTCCTCCAGTCCCGTCCATGTTGATGCAAAAGTTGGGTATTCGTCCTTTCTGATGGCTGCGTGATATTCCGTCATATATATGGACCACATCTTTATCCATTCGTCCGTTGAAGGGCATCTTGGTTCTTTCCAGTTTGGCGACTGTGGCCATTGCTGCTATGAATATTGGGGTACAGATGACCCTTCTTTTCACGACATCTGTATCTTTGGGATAAATACCCAATAGTGCAATGGCAGGGTCATAGGGAAGCTCTATTTTTAATTTCTTGAGGAATCTCCACACTGTTCTCCAAAGTGGCTGCACCAACTTGCATTCCCACCAACAGTGGAAGAGGGTTCCCCTTTCTCCACATCCCCTCCAACACATGTTGTTTCCTGTCTTGTTAATTTTGGCCATTCTAGCTGGTGGAAGGGGGTATCTCAACGTGGTTTTGAATTGAATCTCCCTGATGGCCAATGATGATGAATACTTTTTCATGTGTCTGATAGCCATTTGTATGTCTTCTTTGGAGAAGTGTCTGTTCATGTCTTTTGCCCATTTTTTGATACGATTATCGTGTTTTGGGTATTGAGTTTGAGAAGTTCTTTATAGATCTTGGATATCAGCTCCTTGTCTGTACTGTCATTTGCGAATATCTTCTCCCATTCTGTAGGTTGCCTCTTTGTTTTGATGACTGTTTCCTTTGCTGTGCAGAAGCTTTTGATCTTGATGACGTCCCAAAAGCTCAGTTTTGCTTTTGTTTCCTTTGCCTTTGGAGACGTGTCTTGGAAGAAGTTGCTGTAGCTGATGTCGAAGAGGTTGCTGCCTATGTTCTCTAGGATTCTGATAGATTCCTGCCTCGTGTTGAGGTCTTTCATCCATTTTGAGTTTATCTTTGTGTACAGTATAAGAGGATATTCAAGTTTCATTCTTCTACACATAGCTGTCCAGTTTTCCCAGCACCATTGATTGAAGAGACTGTCTTTTTTCCACTGGATATTTTTTCCTGCCTTGTTGAAGATTATTTGAGCATAGAGTTATGGGTCCATATCTGGGCTCTCTACTCTGTTCCATTGGTCTGTGTGTCTGTCTGTTTGCCAGTAGCAGTGTGGTAAAGTGTTAAAGAACATGGATAGCAGGAAGCATGGTTGTTCATCTGATGTTGATAAATATGATAAATATGATAACCCTGACGCTGTGATCGATCATGTACCTCCGTGTGCACACGTCTGCGTGTGACGCCAGGCACTGTCTGTGGCGTTGGGGAAGTGTGAGCACTGTGGCCTGTCATCTGCTCTCTGCCTCCTGATACTGAATTGATTGGTGTCAGAGTGTTTACTGAGGACTTGGACTGACTTTGCTAAAAGCCTGTAAAGCAGGTCAACCCCCGCCCCCCATGTCAGTGTGATTTCCTTCCAAAGTGTATTTAGTTTTAGCCAGCAGTAATGCTGATGTTCGCCAGGGACTTATTATATGTTTGCCAGGTGCCCTGTACCCCCCCCACCTTGATGATCTGGTCACCAGGGGGATGGCTATTTTATTGATGACCAAAGTGAAGCTTAGAGTGGAGGGTAAGAAGTGAGGTTTTCAGGTTTTCGATAAACGAGAGAATGATTTTTGATTCAGAGACTTGAACGATCAGCAGCATTGTGCTAGTTTGAGAAAGGAGCGTGTGTTCTTCATATATTAACGTGATGGAACTACCTTACGGCCACTGGAGTTGGTTTCGGATGCATCTTTTTGTAGTCACGGTATTGAGTTGATGCTGATAAAACCTGATTCTTTTGGTCCCTCTTGTTGTCAGCATCCTGACATTTTTCAAAGTGTGACCGGTGACTCTGCAGCTGAGTAGGCTTCTTCTCTGTAGATGTGAAATCTTGGGAGTAAACAAGAATCTTGTGGTTGTTGCCGTGTTGCTGGGGAGTGGTGGAGGAGGGTCCCCCACCTGCTGGGCCAGCAGACTTTCCACTGAGGCATGCAGGAAGCTCTTGGGGCTCAGCAAAGGGACACAGCCACTCTCTTGCCCTTTACATTAAAATTTTGCCCATCGTGTTCTGTGACACATGGTATCTGATGTTGGGAGAAGTCTGAGGCCCATCTGATTCATAACCCTTTGTAGGTAATCTTTGAGGGCTTTATGGAAACTTACAAGATTTTCTGTATATCTGCAGGAGTCTGAAATTTCATAACTGTTTGTTAGGGTTCCGATTGGACATTTTCTTTCTTTCTTTCTTTCTTTCTTTTTTTTAAAGATTTTATTTATTTATTTGACAGAGATCACAAGTAGGAAGAGAGGCAGGCAGTGGGGGGGGGCAGGCTCCCTGCTGAGCAGAGAGCCCAGTGCGGGGCTCGATCCCAGGACCCTGAGACCATGACCTGAGCCAAAGGCAGAGGCTTTAACCCACTGAGCCACCCAGGTGCCCCTGGATTGGATGTTTTCTTACTGCTCAGTATTTAGTAGCTCTTTCCAGACTCAGACTTGTCTTTTTAAGTTTGTCTTTCAAAAGTTTTCTTTAAGGAGTTAGCAAATATTTTAGACTTTGTGGACCACCTCCTCAACTCACGAGAGAACCATAGACGACGTGTAAACAAATGAGCCTGGCTGTGTTCCAATAACATGTTATTTATGGACACTGAAATTTGAACTTCATGTCATTTTCACTTCACTTTGTTTTCACAAAAAAACAGTCCTTTTCAATCAGATAGGAATGTAAAGCTGTAGATTGTGGACTGTATAAAAAATGGCATTGGGTCAGATTTGGCCTTCTGCCCCCGTTTGCTGGCCCCTGTCCTGTGACGTGAATTTGGGACTGCTTTGATTCAGCGGTTTGGGCCCCGGAGGCTTCCTTCTGCGTAGTTTGCTCTGTGGTTTCTGTAGGCCTGGGGTGTCCGTCTGTCTGCGTTGGCATATCGCTCTGTTCTCTGGGGCTGTTACGGCAGTGTTCTTGGCAAAATATTTCTCATGTCAGGAACTTGTAGATGAAAAGGGTATAGTCCAGCACTGTGGCCAGATAGCATGGTCTTGTTCGAGCGTAAGGGCATTCTGGACGGGACGCACCTTCCCCGACACGGGCAGGGATTTGTGTGGAAGGAATGAGCGATCTGTACTCAGGGAGAAAGTTGTCGCTCCCTAGTAGCAGTCACAGGCCCTCACGGCAGCTGCAGGAATTAGTTTTGATTGAACCCGTCGCTCTGCTCCGGAGGGACAGTGAGATCCAGTGTCTGTGAGGGTTGACCTCGTGCTGACGAGGCTGCTTGTAAAGTGAAGCTTGGGACAGACGCAGGCACCAGCTACAGCCCCCTGAGCTGGGCACGGCGGGCGCAGGAGGAGGACCGCACGGTGGTGTGGCCCAGGAAAAACTTCGCGGGCTGGATTCAGAGTAAAATGGCTCTTCTCGAGAGAGGACTTCAGTTTGTACGATGTAGTGTTGGAGTGAAAATGACCGCAGGAATTAGTGTTTGAGGAGGCACATCCTTATTTTCCCAGAAGACGAGAAAAAGTTCAGAGAATTTAGGCAACTGAAATAGGGTGGTGAAGTGATGGTTCTATGAATTTTCCGTTAGTAAAACTGCATTAGAACTGGATTATTGCAGGGGCGCCTGGGTGGCTCAGTGGGTTAAAGCCTCTGCCTTTGGCTCAGGTCACGGTCCCAGGGTCCTGGGATTGAGCCCCGCATCGGGCTCTCTGCCTAGCGGGGAGCCTGCTTCCTCCTCTCTCTCTGCCTGCCTACTTGTGATCTCTGTCTCTGTCAAAACAACAACAACAACAAAAAACCAAAAAACAACTGGATTATTGCAAACTTCAGTTTTCTTTTTATTGTGGTAAATACACACAACGTAAAACATACCATTTTAGCCATTTTTAAGTGTAGAGTTCCGTGGCGTTGTCGTCGAGTGACAGGTGCCGCGGACACCTGCATCTCCAGGGCGCGCTCGTCTCCCTCCTTCCCCGAAACTGCCCCCGCTAGACGCTCACTCTGCGTTCGCCCTCCCCTCTGCTTCTGGCGTCTGACGCCTCGGGGACCTCGTGTGAGTAGGAGCCCACGGTACTCTGTCCTCGTCCGTGTGTCCTTCACCCAGCACAGCACCTTCCGGGGTCCTCCGTGCTGGAGGGGCGTCGGGACTGCCTTCCTCTCTCCGGCCGAGTGACGTCGCGGGGGCTGTGTAGACCTGTTTGGTCTGTTCGTTCATCCGTAGGACACATGACGCTGTGGACACGTTCAGGTTGTTCCCACTGTTTGGTTACTGGGAGGAGTGCTGCTGGGAACTCGGGTGTGCAAGCCGGTGTTCAAGTCCCTCCTTTGACTACTCTTGTGTATACAGAGGTAGGATGGCTGGACCAAGCGGTGAAATTCAGAGTTTAACTTTTTGCGGACCTGCCCTGCCGTTCGCCACAGCAGCTGTCCGCTTCACATTCCGGCCGCCGCGGGAAGGTGCGCTTTCTCCGCAGCCGCCCTTTGATGTGACCGAGTGCCGGAGTGGCAGTGCGGGAGTGGCAGCGGCCGTCCTGACACGGGAGACCTGGTATCTCGCTGGGTGGGGCTGCGTTTTCCTTATGACTTTTTTTGTTTTAAAGATTTTATTTATTTATTTGACAGACAGAGATCACAGGTAGGTAGAGAGGCAGGCAGAGAGAGAGGAGGAAGCAGGCTCCCCGCTGAGCAGAGAGCCCGATGCGGGGCTCGATCCCAAAACCCTGAGATCATGACCTGAGCCGAAGGCAGCGGCTTAACCCACTGATCCACCCAGGCGCGCTGAACAGGAGATTTTTAATTAAAAAATGTTTTTAGCTGAGAAAGATACTACATAAACTAAAAATTAAAGGAACGTTTTTTTTAAATTGGTAGTTTTATAAATAGATTGTAAGTTTCTCTTAAGGATTTATATCTGTCTATATTTGTATCTGTAGAGACACCTGGGTGGCTCAGTCCATTGGTGTCTGGCTTCAGCCAGACACCTGCCCCCCTGCTTGTGTTCCCTCTTTCGCTGGGTCTCTCTGTCTGTCAAATAAATAAATAAAAGCTTAAAAAAAGATCTGTATCTGTATCTGTAGGTCTGTATCTCGGTCTGTATCCATAGAGTGCAGAGCCTGCTGCAGGGCTCAGTCGCACAACCCGTGAGATCCTGACCTGAGTCGAAACCAAGAGGCGGACGCTCAGCCACCAGGGCCCTCGTTATTCGTGTTTTCTGTGTTTGGGGTTTGCTGAACTTTAGGGATCTGTGGGGTAGAGCTTTCATCACATGTGGAATGTTTTTGGCCATTATTTCTCAAAAATAATTTTTCTGTCCCTTTTCTGTTGTGGTGAGTCCACTTCCATTGATGTGAGATCTTTACAGTTGACACACAGCACAGTGATGGGTTCGTTTGTTCTTTTCTCTCTCTCTTTTTTAAGATTTTATTTCTTTGAGGTAGAGAGAGGACGAACAGGGCAGCAGAGACAGAGGGAGAAGCAGCCTCTCCATTGAGCAGCGAGGCCGATGCGGGACGCTGTCCCAGGACCCCGGGATAAAGCCAAGGGGAGACGCTTCATTGACCGAGTCCCCCCCAGGCGCCCCTTGTTCATTCTTTTTCCTGTCTTTTGGACAATTTCTGTTGCCACGTCTCTTCGCTGACGACTCTTTCCTTCTGTGATGTCTACTGTGTCAGCCATTTTTGTCCCAGAAGTTCTTACCTCATACACCGTAGTTTTAATTTCAAGAAGCGCGACCTGGGTCCTTTTCCGATCTTCCTCTATCTGGTCCGCTCGCCAGGTCAGCGTCTTGAATGTGTAGAACGCGCTCGTGTCCTGGTCCGTTGACTGTTCTGTGTGTGTCATTCTGGTCTGTGGATGTGACTTTCCCTCACTGGTGCTCGCATTGTCCTGCTTCTTTGCGTGTTGGATCATTTTTGATGGCCCGCCAGACCTTGTTAATTCTGCCTTGTTGTCGTGGGTATTTTCGTACTGCTATAAATACCCCTGGGCTTTGTTGTTGCATGTGGTTAAGCCGCTGCGAAGCAGTTGGGTTCTTGCAGGTCTTTCCTTCAGGCTCTGTTGGGCAGGCCGGTGTCCCAGCTGTTTGCGTGGGTCTCCCCTCGCCTGCCCTCTCCGCCGAGCCGAGCTGCTCTGGCCTGCCTGGAATCCCAGCGGCCCCTCTCAGGCCCGGAGGCAGGCAGCCCTCTGGGGTCTTCTCCGCCTGGTCGGTCGGCGGCTGGGCGGATGCTCGCTCTTGGCTCACTCCTCGTCGTTTGCTGGCCGTGTCTTCAGCACCGCTGTGTCCTCCGGTCTGTCCGGGGTGACGGGAATAGTGGATCCAGTCCCTTTTATTCCTCCTTGGTCAAACTGGAAGGGGGGATGGAAAGTTTCCAAAACTTGAATATTTTTGCTTGAAAGCTCAAATTTTATAATGACAACAGATACTGACTGTTGTTTACTTGAATAACTGTGGTTTGTCATTTGCTCAAGTACAGTTGGGTTTTCCACAACAAGTCGCAGTTCAGCACCGGAGCTTTGTTCCCGGGACTGACGGACTTTGCCCTTGAGCCGATGCGCTTGAGACCCTCCTCGGTTTTGTCACAGAGATTAAAGGGTTTGTGCTCCTGTGTGGGACTGGTCTTTCCAGTTTTTGCTGATGAGTCCCGAGCAGTCTTAAGGGACACAGGCATTTTATTTGTTGTTGTTTTGGGGGATGGCAGGCTTTTGTTTATTTGTTATTTTTTTTTTTAAAATTTTAAAGATATTTTTAAAAATTTATTTGACAGAGAGGTCACAGGTAGGCAGAGAGGCAGGCAGAGAGAGAGGAGGAAGCAGGCTCCCCGCTGAGCAGAGAGCCCGATGCGGGACTCGATCCCAGGACCCTGAGATCATGACCTGAGCCGAAGGCAGAGGCTTTAACCCACTGAGCCACCCAGGCGCCCCTAGATTGGAAGTATTCTTAGGACATAAAAGATACACGTATTTAAATAAGATAGGCTTAATTAATTTGGGGGTAATTTAAATGAAGTTTTGTTACTTAAGGTTTGGATTTTGTTTAAAAATGGTGTTGAATGAAACACCTTCTTCGTAGCCGGCAGCTTTGGGGATGGTTAGTGGAAGGTGTGTGAATGCGCCAGG
Source organism: Mustela erminea (assembly GCF_009829155.1). Taxonomy (NCBI): domain Eukaryota; kingdom Metazoa; phylum Chordata; class Mammalia; order Carnivora; family Mustelidae; genus Mustela; species Mustela erminea. Next base: position 60,223,539 of record NC_045632.1, on the reverse strand, counting down.
GTAGTATTTAGCCTTCCAGTGGAGCTGTAGAGTAAATGCACTGCAGAAAAGCTTGCTCATGTACAGTGTGTGCTCCTACGACATGACACTCGCATATCTAAGTTACGTAAGACGTGTGCTGGAGAAATGCAGGAGAGAAGACCACATTTGACAAAGAGAAGGGATTAAATTTTACTTCGATTAATCTTTGAAAATTAAGTAATTTCAGAAAACATGTTTCTTATAGCGACACTGTCTTTCTCTGGCCCCTTGTCAGCAGGGGTGTCCGTCAGAGAGCCCCAGGCTGCCCGTAGCTGCTGGCTTTGCACTCACAGGCCCCTCGCAGCCCTGTTGATGGTGGCTGTGGGCTCTTGTGCCCGGAGGCCCTTGGTTCCTGTCCTTTGACTTGGCCCATGTTAACTTCTCTGTGTCATTTCTCGCAGTCCCCTAGCTCCTGTGTGGTTTTTTCCAGTAATCACTAGTGTACTTTTGTGTTGGTGATGTTTCTTCCGAGGTCCCTCCAGCAATTACTGTCCCCATGCTCGAACTTGCGGGTGAATGAGTGTGACAGCTCTATGAGTGCATGTAACTGACAGCACACTTCTGTTCCCCAGAAAGTCCCTTTGTAGCACTTAATTCCCCAGCCCCAGCTCCTGCCTCACCCGAAGCAGCCGCTGATGATTTTCTTTTATTAGATTTTCTTTTAAGAGTTTATTTATTTATTTTTAAAAAGATTTTATTTATTTGACAGAGAGCGATCACAAGTAGGCAGAGGTAGGCAGAGAGTCAGGAGGGAAGCAGGCTCCCCGCTGAGCAGAGAGCGCGATGTGGGGCTCCATCCCAGGACCCTGGGATCATGACCTGAGCCGAAGGCAGAGGCTTTAACCCACTGAGCCACCCAGGCGCCCCAGGGTATGATTTTTGTAGCATAAATGTAATTTTAAGTGTATAACTAGTGATTTTTTAATTAAAGTTTACTGAATTGTGAAGCCAGCACTCTAATCCAGTTTCAGAACATTTTGTCACCCCAGTAATATCCCTCACACTTCATAACAGTCAATTCCTGCTTCTTCCTCCTTCTTCCTCTTTTTTTTTAAAAATATTTTATTTATTTATTTATTTATTAGAGAGAGAGAGGAAAAGGGGCAGAGGGAGAAGCAGAGTCCCCGCTGAGCAGGGATCTGGATGTGGGGCTCCGTCCCAGGACCCTGGGATCATGACCTGAGCCGAAGGCCGACGCTTCACCGGCGGAGCCCCCCGGCGCCCCCAGTGGCTGTTTCTGTCCCAGCCCCAGGGTTCACTAGTCTCCTTTCTGTCTCTGTAGGTTTGTTATTTTATAAAAATATTTACATATTTATTTATTTTAGACAGGGGAAGCAGGATGAGGGAGAGAGAGTCTGAAGCCGACTCCACACGGAGAGCAGTGTCCCACGCAGGACTCGATCCTGAGATCGCAACCTGAGCCGAAACTGAGAGTCAGACACCTACCGGCGGTGCCCCTAGGTGCACCTGTCGTTTGTCTTTTATAATTAACTTTTAAAATAAAACCCCTTGAGCACATTTAAAAGCAACAGCATGTCAACTGCTTATCCAGTGTGTGCACACTTTCTCTCTGGTTGAGTAAGACCTTGGGCTTGGATGTCGGCGGGGGGCTCGCAGACTTGGTCTGTAAAGGGCTGGGTGGTAAATACTGTGGCCATTATGGGTCACACCTAAGTCTCTGTTGTCAGTACCTAGTGTTGGCATCGAACCACGAAAATACCATGGGTGGTGGGTGCCGTGGTGAGTGGGAGCCTGTGGGACTTGGGTGTTTTCGTCAGTCATGTTGATCTGGTGTTAAGCCTCCTTACTTAATTTATGGGTGATATTTAATTAAGTGATACTCAGGAATCTGTATTATCGTGACAGTTCAAAGACACTAGGAATTTAGGAGTACATACGTAAGTAGTAGGTTTTAGAGAGTTTGGGAATGGTAACCATGAGATGGGATTTGAATTTTTTTTTTTTTAAAGATTTTATTTATTTATCTGACAGAGAGGGATCACAAGTAGCAGAGAGGCAGGCAGAGAAGGGGGAGGTAGGCCCCCTGCTGAGCAGAGAGCCCGATGTGGGGCTCAATCCCAGGACCCTGAGATCATGACCTGAGCCGAAGGCAGAGACTCAACCACGGAGCCCCCCAGGCGCCCCCAGATGTGTGTGTTTCAAGCTCAGGGAGTGGCAGCACGCATCTGTTGGCACTGACACTGCCTCCATGTCATCTCGGCTCGGGGTCACTCCGTCCTCACCGCGGATGAACTCCCCACTGCTCGCTCGCTCACCTCGAGTCCCAGTGCTGGCCCCGGCGCGCTTCGGTCTGAGAGAACCTGGGGGGACAGCGTCTTAATGACTGCGGGAGGGACCTGGCTTAGAGGCAGGGCTTATTGACCAGGACTTGGGTGCTCGAGGCCGTCCCCTAGCCCTTTCTTCTCCCACCCCCACTTGTCATCGTCCCAGGGACACCCACCATGGAAGATGACAGTGTCGCGTTCTCCCCGGTCAGGGTGCTCTGTGCATCTGCTGACACGCGTGCGAGGAAGCTTCGGATGAAGGTGAGGGGAGTGAGGTCATGGCCGCACCCACCTGGGCCTCTGGGCTCGGCATTCTCCAGGTCATCGCGCCGCTGGCCCGTGGGCTTTCGTTTTCCTTCCCCGGGCATCTGCATCGCAAGGGACGCTCAGGGTATTGTTAACGGGGGACCTGCACATGTCCGCTTCCAGTCTGTGACTCGCACCATGTTTTACTTGCTCATTTATTTTTTTTGCTATGGAATGCTGTTTTGCCCTTTTGCATTAATGCGCTGTGGGGTTGGTCTTAAGGCAGTTGGTTGTATGCTATAGAATTGAGACATGCTTTGGAATTTTCTTGGGCTTCTTTGGGTGCAGAATTTCATTGTGGGGTAATTCAGAGGTTTTCACTTTTCCCTTCTGATGACTTTTGTCTCTGAGATGTAAAGGAACTTTAAGAGGAAGATTAAGTGATTAAATTGGTCAACTTCTATCTATGCCAAATTTCTTTTTTTAAAAAATAAAATTCAAATTTAACGTATCTACATACACATAGACACACACACGTACACGTATGGTGGGGGAGGGAGAGAGACGGAGGGCATGCGCACGTATGTACACGCGCGCGCGCACCCGCACAGACACGGCGGAGAGAGGGAGAGGGAGAATCTGCAGCAGACACCGTGCCCGCTGCAGAGCCTGACGTGGGACTTGATCTCATAACCCTGAGCTCATGACCCGAGCCTTTGTCACGAACCAGAGGCTCAACTGACTGAGCCACTCAGGTGCCCCAGTCTACCCCAGAGTTTTGTGAAACTGCGTCAGTTGGCATTCTGGATAGCTTGACTGGTTGTCCCGTCTCCAGGGTAGAGCTCTGGTTGCACCACCTTGAGGCCCTTGGCATGGAATCGCAAACCCCTGCTGTTTTTCCCGGAAGGAAGGATGGAGCACAAGTTAGGATGGTCTGTGACTCTCAGCACAAGAAGATGGCACTCTCTTTCCATTCATCAGTGAATTAGAGGTGAATTATGTAGAACCAATGATGCAAAAAAAAGTGCTTGGTGGGGCTAAAAAATGGATTTGACAAACACTGAGACCTGCTCGTGGCCCTGCTGGATTTACAGTTAAGTTTGAAAAAGGGTTCTGGGGGCGCCTGGGTGGCTCAGTGGGTTAAAGCCTCTGCCTTTGGCTCAGGTCATGATCTCAGGGTCCTGGGATCGAGCCCCGCATCGGGCTCTCTGCTCGGTAGGAAGCCTGCCTACCCCCCCCCCCTATGTCTGCCTCTCTGCCTGCTTGTGATCTCTGTCAAATAAATAAATAAAATCTTTAAAAAAAAAAAAAAGAAAAAGAGTTCTGTTACTCTGTGGTTTGGGGGAATCTCTTAGGTATTTGAATTTTAATGAATAAAAATAATTTATAGCATGTCCTTTAAGAAGAAGCTGGCTTCCAGAATTTTGGGGACATCTGAGCTGGGCTGGGCTGGCTCAGTGCTCCATTGGGCTCCCAGTTAAGGGATCTGAGCTCATCCCACGATGGATGGTAGAGAGGAAACCGGGGACGGCGCCAGGATTGTTCCGTGTACTTCCCCCATTACTCTCCCGGGGACATGGGGGGTATGACACATTGGACTAATGCATAAATGTTACAAGTCTTGAAGTCAGACGTTCCACGCAGAAACCACGAGACCTCCAGGAGCACTTCAGGGGAAGAGAATCCCCTTTACTAGTCATGCGGTGAAGACACGCTCCTGCGCGGATCAGCAGAAGGCCCGCTGGGGAGGGCACCTGTGGTGGGAGGTGCCCCAGCTGGGCGCCCGGAGGACTGTGCTCCTGCGGTTGGCTCTGCCCTGTCTGTGTCGCGTGGGACTCGCCCTCTGTCCCTCAGCTTCACTTCGTGGCTGACCTCACTCAGGAGACATGCCCTTTACAAGGTGTGTGCGTCTGTGTCATTGTTTTTAAATCTGCAGCCTTGTTTACACTCTATTCTATCTGCCTTCCCTCCATTGCTGTGTTTCTGTTTTTGGATTTTCTCTTTCATTTGCTGATTTGAAATTGCAGAGAATGTAACAGCCTTGCTTAAGACGGTTGATAGCTGCTAAAAAGGTCTGAATAAAAAAGTGGTGTGGGCAAATGCAGGTGGTGCCCAGGGCATTAGGTTCGGGAGTTCAGTGCTGCTCCCACTCGGAGCACTGGGGGGACGGTGGGGACCGTGAGGACAGGGACGAGGCCCCTCAGCGGGCTGCTGGTGCCCGGGGCAGCGCGGGTGTGGGTTTCCCAGGACAGCTGGGCCAGCGCTGCTGAGCCTCTGTCTGTGCTTGTAAAGGTTAGGTTCATTGAGTGTGTGTGGGTGACGACCTGCTTTTACTAATGCACACATGAGTGTTAACTTGGAAGATATTTTTGTCCTTATATAAGGCTTACATTCTAATTTTGACTTACGGTTTCAGAGTTTTAGTGATGTGATAGTAAGATAATGGAAATTGTGTTCAGATGCCACAGTAGGTTTGTTTAGGCCAAGACTTTGAATGGCTTGACAGGGTTTGGAACCCACAGAGTGAGTTCTGACAGATCGTGGAGAGTGTTTTGTAGAGTACTAGCATTTGTTTAATTTAACTTGTCCTTTCTATTCAACTTGTAAAGGAAGTATTTTATTTTATTGTTGGACCATGTATGTTAGTTTTGCGGTTGAGAATTTCTTTTCTTTCCTTTTTTTTTTTTTTTTGAGATGAGCCCGTGTGCGCGTGGGGGAGGGGCAGAGGGACAGAAGGAGGAGAGACTCCCCAGAAGACTCCGCACCCGGCTCGGCCCCGAGAGCTCAGACAAAGTCGGGGGTTGTGTGCTTCACTGTCTGAGCCGCCCCGGCGCGCCTCTGCTTGCGAATTTCTTTCTTTCCTTTTAAAAAACATTTCATCGACTGATTTACTTGAAAGAGAGGATGAGCGGCGGGGAGGGCGAGGCCCAGGGCGAGGCCGAGGGCGGCACCCGCGCTGCACAGGAGGCCTGACGCAGAGCTCGGTCCCGGGACCCTGGGATCCGGAGCTGGAGGCAGACGCGCCGCTGATGAGCCCCCCCAGGAGCCCCAAGGGGACTTTGTTCTTCGTGCCGCTACCTCTGCGTAGTCTTAGGTCAGCTTGGTTCCTGTGCCCCTGCTCGCCGGGGTGAATGTGATGGGGTCCTTCCCTCTGGCAGGCGGTGTCTGTACTGGTCAGGGAGTGGGCTTGTGCCACCAGCGCGTCTGCGGCTCCCTCGGCGGGGTGTCGTGCCCGCTCTGTGTCTGACCCTGTGTTTCATGATTAGGGCCACCTCGAGGAAAGGTGTAGTTCCTGACCTGAAGGAGCTGGGTGCCTGTCCGTGGAGACAGACTTGACCCCAGCCAGCCGGAAGCTCACTGGAAGGGTTAGGAAGAGCCGCCCGGGGCTGTCCGAGGACTCCCGGCGGGGCTTGCGCGGAGTCTCGGGCACTGGTGTGGTGCTGTGATCAGAGCGGGTTGGGCACGCAGGTCTGTTGCTGTCCTAGTACAGAGGTAGCTAGTGAGAGAATGTTCGTCTCCATTCCTCTCTGCAGCTCTGGTGTTGGCTGTGGTGGGAGGGGGGCGGGATCTGGAGGTTCACCTGGAGGGAATGTGGGGCTCCCAGGGCTTGTTTCCAAGTGGGGCTGAAGCTTCTCGTTTCTTCATAGTGCCGTTAGGAAGGGAACTTTTGTTTTCATTTGAACTCAAAAAGAATATTACTGTAGGGGCACCTGGGTGGCTCAGTCAGTTGACTGTCTGCCTTCGGCTCAGGTCATGATCCTGGGGTCCTGGGATCAAGGACCTTGTTGAGCTCCCTGTTCAGCGAGGAGACTGCTGCTCCCTCTCCCTCTCCCCCTGCCTGTGCTCTCGCTCTCTCTCTGTCAATAAACAAACAAAAAATCTTAAAAAAAAATGTTACTCTATTAAAGGAAATACTAGCTAAATGATGCTGTGGGTGGGGAGTGCATGATTATGGCACAAACTTAGGAAGGTGGTGCCTGGATGTGTGGATTGGGCAGTCATTGGCTGGGTGAGCTACGGGGGGCACAGAAGAGTAGGTCTTGCCGGTTACTTTAATTTAAGGAGATAGAGTAGAAGCCACTGGTGTGTCAGACATACCGAACGGAAATGCTGTCTCCGAAAATTTTTGATTTTGGGTCTGGTATACCCTGGTCAGAGTGTAAATTGTGTTTCTCACTATAGATTGTGTTTAGAAAAGTATGAGAACTCCTGGCCCGAGGGACCTTGAAGGGACTTTTCATCTCTTAAGATTCTGTTTTGCTTTATTTTTTCAGCAAATATTTATTGAATGCCTAATTCATGCCAGGGCCTAGGCTGGGGTGCTGGGTCTAGACACTCAGCCCTGCCCTTCAGGAGCCCTTTGGTTTATATGAGAAGACGGTCTTTATAGAGCAGGGATTGCTGTCTTTCCCGCTGATTCCAAGGGCTGTGATATTTCAGGCTCTGAACTGGGGTGTCTGATGGACACAGGCCACAGTCTCCGGCGCTTAGAGCTGCTGGCCCTTGGGTGGACTGGTCATTGCTGTTCACACTGCTGTCTGTTTAGGTGACTTGTGTATATTGTTCGTACTAGAAATCATAAGTGCAAGTGGTGTTGGAATGTCTTTTGGAAAAGAGCAGTGAGATTCAGCCTTGGGATGGAAAGCTCTTGTGTGCACAGCACCTGAGCCCTGTCAGTGAGATGCGTGGTTGGCGCCGGCAGAAGAAAGGCGGGTCTGTATTTCTTGCAGAGCCACAGCTGGGTGCTCGGGGGACCCGTGGTTCGGAACAGAGGAGGGCCCGGCACAGGCCCGCCTGCCACTGAAGGCGAGAGGAAACGGCCGCTTCCTCCAGGACAGACGAGAGAGGCGCAGGCTCGTGGGACCGGCTTGCACACGACATGGGGCTGGCGCAGGGGAGGGGTAGCGTTTGCTTGGCAGCTCGATGGAACTGTAAGGTAGGCGACGTGTGTTGTGTGATGTTAGAAGTGAGCATAAGGCGGAGTGGTGGTCTCAGCCCGGGCGCCGTCCCACGTGTTTGGAGGAAAGGGACTCCTGACCTGGGCTCTGTGAAATGCCTTAGGAATCGACCACCTGGACAGACCCCATGGACAGGGTGTTGCCTAAGTGTGCCGGGAAACCAAGGGTTGAGCCCTGTGGGGGAGAGGACAGTGTGGGTGACTGCTCAGGACGTGGTGGGTGCTGGCGAGAGTGTGGGGCTGGGGGCCTCAGTGGGGCGCTGAGGGTGGTGGGAACCGCAGGGTGACCCTCGTAGTGTGTGTTGGTTGGTACGGATCAGGTTATTTTCCGTGTGAAAATGTACAGCTTGTTAGGCGGAACAAGACGTAGAAAGGAGGGCCTGGCAGCGAGGGCGGGAGAGGCGCCCGCCGTGGGCGGGAGGTGCCGGGCTTGGCTGGGAGGCTGGCCCTTCGGCAGGGGGAGCCCAGTCAGGGGGAGCCCAGTCGGCGCAGTCCCGGGAAGGCGCGGGGCAAACCGGGCGGCCGAGGGCCTGCACGCCACGTGTTCAGGAGGAGGGGGAAGAGGCGGCCAGAGGGCCGGGGAGAGCATCCCCGGGGAGCTGGGGCTGCGGCGCTCCTGGGGTCTGCGGCCCCACTGTGCTCGCCCCGTGCCGGGCTGCGGCTCGGCGCGAGGCTTCTCAGGCCCTGTTGGTGGCTTTGGGGGAACCCCGGCTCAGCCAGCAGCTCGCGGGGGATGGCAGGGGCCCAGGCAGAGAGTCGTGGGCTTGTTGTGAGGGGCCAGCTGCGGGCCTCTTGGCGATGGGCGGTGGGGGGTTTCCGAAGGGTGTTGGTTGGCAGTGGGTGGAGACGGTCCGGAGGCGGGGGGGTCGCGGGAGTTGAGCCCGGAGGTTTGTGTCTGGACAGCCGGACGTGCCCTTCCTGTGGAGATAGTGCAGGCCGAGCGGCGGGGGGAGGAGGAGGCTGACCCTTGCGGTGTCCTTTGGGGTGGGCTTATGGGGTGCTCCCGTGCCCGGCTCCCCTGAAGCCTCAGCCAGGACCCGGTCCCGGTGGGGAGAGACCGGTGGGGAGAGACCGCCTCTGCCGCCACAGGCTGCTCAGGGGCAGCGTAGGGAGTGCTCCGTGCCGGGGGCTGGCGGGGCCGCTCAGAGGAGCGCAGTGGCCCTGGGCAGCGGCCCCTCGATGCCGGGGGAGCGGGGAGTGTGTGGGGAGAGTGGGGGCAGGTGTAGGGTGCTCAGTGGTGCTGCCGGGTAGGGAACTGGGGGTCGCCAGCGGCCTTACCTGTGCCACGTTCTGGGGGTTCCCCGGGTGGATGCAGGGCTTCTGTCGGAAGAACTTCGCGGGCCTGGCAGCCGGAGCCTTCCCTCTGTCCGCGCTGGAAGCTTCTTCCTTATTCTCAGCAGTCAGGGTTTTGTCCCAAGCTTTAGGAGTCTGTGGAGAGCTTGTGTGTGAGACGTCTCCTAAACCACAGTGTCAGCGGTCCTGGCCTCCGCCGGAGCCCCCAGATGGAGAACAAGCCTGGGGTCCTCTGCCACTTCCCCGCCCCTCTCTTCCCGTTCTCTGAAAACACACCGAACTGGGAGCTCATCCTGGATTTCTTTCCCTCCCCCGCCCCCCTTTCTTTAAGTTTTTTTTTTTTTTTTTAAATTTATGATTTATTTGACAGAGAGAGACCCAGCGAGAGAGGGAACACAAGCGGGGGAGTGGGAGAGGGAGAAGCAGGCTTCCTGAGCCCGATGCTCGATCCCAGCACCCCGCATCTTGCCCTGAGCCGAAGGCAGATGCCTAACGACTGAGCCAGCCAGGCGCCCCGATCATGAGTTTCTTCCGTCCTGCGTGAAATGCACTTAGAGGCCCTTTTGCAGTTACTGTAAAAGTGGACATGGTGCTGTTCTTAAGGCAGTGGACGTAAGCGGATCCTGTTCAAGAACCTACACTTCGTGCCCTCTCTGCCCTTCGCTTGTTACAGAACTTACACTCTAGGCTAGACTTCCTGAAATCTCTCTTATTTTAATCTTTTAAAAGATTTTATTTATTTGAGAGGGTGAGCTCGTGACCAAGCATGAGTTGGCAGGGAGGGGAGGGCAGAGGCGGGGGAGTGGGGGCAGGCTCCCCGCTGAGCAGAGAGCCCGATGCGGGGCTCGATCCCAGGACCCTGAGGTCATGATCTGAGCGGAAGGCAGAGGCTTAACCCACTGAGCCACCCAGGTGCCCTCATATCCTTCTTTAAAAAAATAAAATAGGGCGCCTGGGTGGTTCAATGGGTTAAAGCCTCTGCCTTTGGCTCAGGTCGTGATCTTGGGGTCCTGGGATCCAGCCCGGCATCGGCATCGGGCTCTCTGCTCAGCGCGGAGCCTACTTCCTCCTGATTCTCTGCCTGCCTCTCTGCCTGCTTGTGATCTCTGTCAACTAAATAAATAAAATATTAAAATAAAATAAACCTGTTTCCTGATTTCAGTCAAGAGGCTCCTGGGATATCACAGTAAGAATTCAGAGGTCGGCGGGAGTCGCCGGTGTTTGTGAGGACTGTCCTCTTTGGTGTCCAGCAGCCGGAGCAGCCCGACGGTTTGGAGGAAGTCAGGGGTTGCTAGTTGGGGGCCCTGGTCCCAGGAAGGGTTTGGGGGCCAAGGTCTAAGGCTGCTGGTGCTGTGCATGAAGGTGGACGGTGGCGCTTCTCGGGGCAGCACCTGGGGCTCCATGGAGGCGGTCCCCTAGCTTCCCTGAGGCCCAGAGGGGTGCTTGGATCTGCTGTTTGTGGTAGGACTTGAGCTCCAACCTCGCGCTCCTGGGGACCCTCCTCTGCTCTGCTGGCTGCTTCCCCTGGTGACGGCACGTGCAGTCCTTCAGCCTTTCCTGGCCTGAGGAAGAGGACCCGTGTGGTACCTTTTCCCCCTTCTGGCCCACTTGGGTCATGGCATGGCCCTGTGTTCTCCCGAAGCGGTTCTCCCCGCTCTGGGTCAGACGTGTTCTGGGAGGCAGTCTGCCTCAGTTTGCGCTTGGTCCTGCTTCTGTGGACTTCCCTGGCCTTCCCGTCGGGAGAAGCCGCAGTGAACCCGGCACTTGCACCGCCCTGCTCAGCGGGGAGCCTGCCCCCCCCCCCCCCCCCCCGCGTCTGCCTCTCTGCCTGCTTGCGCTCTCTCTCTCTGTGTCAAATAAATAAAAAATCTTAAAAAAAAAAAAAAGATTCACAGTTTCCATCCCCTTTGGTCCCCCCTCGCTAGGTGTGAGTGTTGTTCTCCAACCCGTGCCGACCCTCAGCTCGCAGCACGCTCTGCCTTGCACGGTTTTCTCACTCCGCGGGACACGTTTGCACAGTTCTCTTCACGCTCTCTGCTCAAAGTGGGTTCACTCTGTGCCCGTTTGGGCACAGCATGTGTGCAGACTTGCTTCTTAACTTGTCTTGGTGATAGTCTTTACATTTGGTCCTCCCGTAATTCATCCCATTTGTGATTTTTTTTTTTTTTTTTTTTTTAGTTTCTTTAAAGATTGCTTTTTTAACTTATTTGAAGCACAAGCAGAGGGAGCAGCAGGCAGAGGGTTCCCCGTTGAGCAGGGAGCGGGAGGCAGGGCTCAGTCCCAGGACCCTGGGATCATGCCCCGGGCTGAAGGCAGACGCTTCATTGACTGAGCCACTCAGGCGTCCCAAGAATCTTTTTTTTTTTTAAAGATTTTTAAATTTCCTTTGAGAGAGAGAGACAGAGCCAGGCTGTGAGCAGGAGGGATAGAAGCAAACTTCCGAAAAGCAGGGAGCCGGACGAGGGGTTTGATCCAGGACCCTGGGACCATGACCTGAGCTGAAGGCAGACGTTTGACCGACGAAGCCCCTCCGGGGTTTGTGTATCTCTCCATGTCAAAAGGGATGTTCCTCATGAGTACTCTCTGTGATAAATTTATTTCTCTTGCTTGCAAAGCCTGGTTGAAAGGGCTTAACAGGTTTGGTAGCCTCTGGGTGGAGAGGCTGTTGCTCAAAGAAGTTTCCATGTGTGGTAGGCACGGTAGGGCGTGTGGCTGGCGTCTTCCTACACGTGTGTGCGCGCGCGCGCGCCCGTAGTGCAGGGTAGTGTTAGGGGAGCGATGTTTGTGTTGGGAGCTGGAGCACTGGGTGTGCGTCTCCGTCCTCGCTGGCTGCAGGGGGCCCGATGCCCCGGAGCGCACGCACCTGGCTGTCTGTGCTGACGGAGAGCGGGTCCTATCCCGCAGTCCGCCGCGGCCGCATCTCCTCCGGGACCTGCACTCCGCGAAAGTCTTCAACTCAGCACGGATCTCCTCTTTCCTTAGGACGTCACTGTGCAAAGAATTTAAACTTTGTTTTAGTAAAAATGGTATTAAGACACCATTCTCCCCCACCCCGCCCGCAGCTCAAGGGTGGGAGACAGGGTTGGGGTAAGGGCAGGGCAGAGGCACAGAGTGTTTCACTGGCCAGGTCGGCTTCCCAGTGGAAGAGGCAGAGAGGCAGGACTTGGTGCTGACACGCTTCCTAACCGCCGGCAGGGAGGAGTGCTGGTTACAGCTGGAGGTGGGCCGGAGTACGGGGGCCGTGGTGGGGGCTGCAGGTGGGGGCTGTGGGGACGTGCTGGGGGACTGTGGAGGGACTCTAGGGGGAGACTGGGGGGCTGGGGGGCAGCTAGGGCACGGGGCATGCAGAAGCCGCCAGAACAGCTCCTAGGGCAGCTCAGCGATGTCTTGCTGTGAGCATTCCTAGTTTGTGTTGGGGACCAACCTGGGTGTGCCCTTGGTGCACTTAGCCATGAGACCCTTGCACACTTGTCTTGAAAGTGAGTCTTACACACGTAAGACCATTCCTGAATGACACAGGCCAGCTAGCAACCTGGAGCCGGCTAGGACCTGGAGGAACTGAGAGAGAGACAGACCAAAACAGTGTGTCTGGATAAGCGGTTTCTGCAGAGACAGTGACAGAATTTTGAGCAAAACTCTGTGTAATGGAAGGGTCTCACTCTCTTGGTGATAGGCAGCTTTCTGAGACAGCTTCCCCGGTGGGACCTGCATGGGTACTCCTCCATCACACCCAAAACAGAGTTTTTAGTAATGCATTAAACACTTGAGAGGACTTCAGCAGAATGTGGAGTGGAAGTCCTGGGTGAGGAGCAGAGACGTCACCTGGTATTTTTTCCGAGGTGCCGGCCCCTGTGGGTGTCAGCTCCTGCCTCTGCCGGGCTCTCCCCCTGCCCGCGTCTGTGAACGCTGGCTTGGCTCCTGTCCTGGGTGGGTCCTGGACCCTTTGTGCTCACCAAGGACACTTCAGGCCTGTCTGACTCTCCACATGGTGGTGACTTAATGCTTATTACTTTCAGAAAGTACGTTTCTAGGATGTTGGTCACAGTCGATCTTGATTTTGCTTCCAGCGCAAGGATTCCTGCCTTTCAGACTTTTAACTTGTAGTTGTTTAAGTGGAATACGTTGCTTTGGAATCTGCCAACAGATACACTGTCAGGCTCGGATCTTGGATGCCTTGAGGAACGCTTTTACGAAGCAAACCCGGGAAAGCAGCTTTCCACGAGTGGCTGCAGTTGGCCGGCACCTGGGGTCACTGTGGCGACGGGAGGTTGTGAAGGTGCCGCGTGAGGCCCGTGTTTCATTATGTGGGGAGGGTTGATTTTTCCGGTCAGGTTTGTACATCTTTGAAACCATTAAAATTCTTTTTTTATGATTGCATTTGTTATTGGATGGCAGAATGTATTCTGATCTTGGGTTTGCAAGGCATTAAAAGTCTTTGTAACTTAGTCTGTTTCGAGCATTTCTTTAGTCTCCTCAGAATGAAAATTCATTTAAATGTTTTGGGACGTCCCCCCAGAGAGCTTTACATGTATGTAGTGTAGGAAACTTACTTAAAAAGAAAACTGTGCTCTAAAATAAACTCTTCATTTGCGTCCGCGTACCCGGGCACACCAGGACTCCTGTAGGACACGCAGCGCAGCCCAGGCGCAAACACACCTGTCACTGGGCGTGTGGGTTCCTCCTCTGCTCTGGCCAGACTGGTCGGGTGCCACTGTCTCCCCTCGGAGAGGGTGGCCCCGTGTCCTGGCCCCTGCTGGATGGGGCCAGGACAGCGTCTGTAGCCCTCTTGGGGGCTCCGCCCACAGAGCTGGGTCGGACTTTCTTTGGCCCTTAGTTCGTTTGGCATTGTCTGGTGGTTCTCTTGTCCTGGTTCTGTTAGGACGCATGGGAACGTGGACATTTTGTGCGAACGCGTTTGTAAGGTGTCCGCTGTTGAGGCACACACACCGCATTCTTCGGAGGAAGCCTGTTGGTGTGAATCAGTTCATCGTCCCCTCGAAGAGCAGAGAGTAGAGAGAGGCCGGGAGCATGGCGTGGGACCGGGTGCTGGGTGTGAGGGCGACCGTGTTTCCGATGTTGGTCGTGCTGTGCAGGCCTCCCGCCGGCGCCTCCTGCTCTCTGTCCGTCTCCTTGTGAGCGTCGAGGCACGGATGGTGGCGTGAGGACGCCGTGCTGTGGCTCAGCTCCCGGACGGAGGGGAAGCTCTGAGCCGCCGCGGGGGCTGGTGTGCTCCGAGAGCTGTGTGTGCGGCGGCGTGGCCTCCCCCCGGAGCTGGCCGTCCGGTCTGGGCCCCGGGGCACTTCTGTTCGGTAGCCTGCGGCTCGCAGCCGGTCCGCCCGCGATCGTTTGGGATGGGAGGAGTTTACAGGGGCCAGAGGGTCACGGAGCTTTCTCTGGGGCACCTTGGGTGCTGCGTGCGCCCCGTGTCGGCACAGGAGAGAACAGGCTCCTCTTTGTTGGTCGCGTGGTCATGGTCACAGTCCCGGTTATGAGGCTCGGTCCTGTGTGTGTCACTGTGATCTTCAGTGTCAGGAGGACGCTGCGTTGCGAGGGCTTTGGGCCCCGCCGGCGGGTTCGGGAGGTGGGAGGAGGGAGGCCGCCTCCGTCCCGAGAACCGCCCGTGGCGCGGCGGGAGGTGCACGCGCAGGCGGAACCGCGGCTCCCAGTCCACAAGGGCCGGCAGAGGCCACGGCCGAAGGCGGCTGCACTGAGCAGAGGTGCAGCGCAGAAGAGACAGGCTTCTGAGGACGAAGACGCCATGTAGGATGGTCACAGAGAGGGGAGGTCAGGGCCCGGCTGGCCCCCAGCTTCAGAGGACCGGTGGAGGCTGGCGCGGGGCGGAGGCGGCGGTGGCAGAGGCCAGGGCTGCGACAGCCCGGCGCGTCCCGGGGCCTCCGTGAGCTGCGCTCTGTGCGCGGAGCAGTGACGCCTGGGTGACAGCTCGTCTGCCCGCCACAGGGTTTGCGGACGCACAGCTGGGGAGGGAGAGCGCGGGAGTCGGCGGCGTGGCCCGTCGTCGGAGCTGCGCCTGCCGACAGAGCGGAGAGGTCGGGGGTGAGCGGAGGAGCCGCTCTCGCTCTGGGAGGCGGACTGTGCCGGGGGCGCCACGCAGACGGAGCGGGTGGGGCCGCAGGGCTCGGCAGGGGCGCCCTGCGGTGGGCGAGCTGTCACCGGCAGGGTGGCCTGCCGCAGAGGGCTCGCCGGGGGCGCTTGGCTGGCTCGCTCGGAAGAGCGTCCACTCTCTCCGTCTGGCGGTCGTGGGGTGGAGCCCCACATTGGGTGTAGAGTTTGCTTCAATAAGTAAATATTTAAAAAAGTACATTCTGTTGTGATAGGTACCGTTGAGATGACTAGAAGGCACATTATTCTCCATGAGGGGGACGTGAGTCCTTTTGAAGGGCTGTGCCAACTTCTGCAGGACTGTGTCTTCCAGACTGTGCACCGCGACCTGTTCTGTCCTGATCGGCAACTTCTCCCTCTCCCCAGGGTGCAGAGATGCCTCCTGTGCCTTCTGAACACGGTGTGCCTGTCTGTCCCACGCCGGTTTTGCTGTGCGCTGTGAGGTGGGAGCGGAGTGTTCCTCGTTTCCCTGTGGGTACCAGTCGGCCAGACCTCACACGCCGGCCCACGGAGCTCCGTGTGCGGAACCAGGACCTCCTCGGGCTTCCTCAGCGCGCCCGTCCTGGGGACACTGTTTGTTGGAGACTGTCGCGGGCTGTTGCTGGCACCTAGAAATGCAGCTGAGTTGTGCCTGTCCATTCTGTGTTTTCTGCAGATGAGAAATTTCAGAACGTGTGCCGGTCGGTGGACACAGCGGCAACCTGAGGCTTTGGGCCGTGGCCGTGAGACTGTGGCCTCTGGTCCTCGCTTGCCTCATGTGGACCTTCAGGAAAATAGGCCGCGGCATGGTGGTGCATTGCCGTGGGAGACTGTGGGCCGCGGGCGCAGCGGGCGCAGAGGGGCCGGGAACATCCACGGGGCCGTGGCGGTGTGGCCGGGGAGGGGGGCGGTGGGGTGGGGGCGGTCAGGGAGGCCTGGGGCTGAGAGCGTGAGTTTGCTGCGCCAGCTGTGTGCCCGTGTGTCGGACGTGTGGGATCTCCGGAGAGATGCCACATTTGAGAAGATTTGGGGGCTGTTTGCTCAGAGGTGACAGTGGTGGCGGCGGGTTAGTGGGCCACCAGGTGAGGGGCGGGGAGGTGTGGGAGGGGTTGCGGGCAGCGTGCACAGCCTAGAGGAGGGGCGCTGCAGGAGGCACGTGGCAGCTCCGTGGCCCTGGTGGTTGTCACATACGTCACAGGGAGGGACCTGGTGTTCAGGGCAACTGTTCCACTTTTTGGTGTATAAGCGAGAGATGTTTTGCAGCCTTGAACTTTTCTTCTGCGGACATAAGCACTGTCTTCAGTTCGTGGAGTCAGAGTCGTGTCCTGTCCCCACAGTTGCAAGGTGACGCGTGTCCAGAGCAGAGGTGTGTGCTATGTTTGGTTATGAGCCTCACCTTAAGGCATCTCAGGTAGTTTCTGCCACAGTTTTCGAAAACGGTAGTGTGTGAGTTGAGTTAGATTTGGGCGGGCGTTCTCGGTGTGTCCTGCGCCTCGCTGGCGCGTCGCCTCCCAGGAGAGTGGCCGGCGCTCAGTGTGCCCACTCACGGCCTCAGCGTCCCCACTCTCCATACGTCTCCCCACATCTCTTTCAAGATGCGGCTGAATAAATGTCCGTTAAATTCAGAATTTTGTTCAGTGAGAGTTGGCCAGTCGGTCCGCCTAAACACCACTTTTTATTATTTTTTAAGGAGTGCCATCATTTGACCCTTACTCCGGGACGTCTCGCTTGAGGGTTTGCTCATCACTTAAGATAATTATAATCACTTTATTGAAACAGGTATGTGGTCAGAGTTTTCTCGTTTGCAAGCATCCTACACTTAGTTACCAGTGTTGAAGATAAATGTTAATTTAATTCCGAAGGAAGTCGCGTGTCGGAGTACTCTGGGGGTAGGTCCAGAGAGAAGGCGCTGCTCGCCCCGGCGCTCGTGCACTTGGGTCTGCCTTTCCGCCCGTCCTGCCGAGCTGTGGTTTCATCGTCCCGTCGAGGGTCCGGTTTGATACTTGCTGTTAGAAAGCTGTGTCCTTTCTGAGGGTTATCTGGGACGAAACTTGAATTTTCATCAATAGAAGACAGTGTTACTCTACTTTTCAGAGCGGAGCCTCCCCTCCTGTGCTTGCGGTAGCTCCTGTCAGGTTGGCCGGAGGGTGCGTGGGGCTGGGCCGGCGTCTCTCTGTCCGCAGCAGGCACGTCCTCGGATGGCCCCTGCGGTAGCGCGCACTTGTCCTCTGGAGCTCTGGGGGGCGTCGCTGGCGTGGTGAAGGAAACACGGAGATTGCATCGAGACGGGTCCTTCCTCGAACCGACAGCGTGGAGGGCAGCTTGGCTTGTGAGGGTTGGAGAGCTGGGGGCTGGGCGCGGGCGCTGGGCCCCCGCAGAGGTCCTGCCCTGCCCCCCCAGCCCCCGCGGCTCCCGAGCTCTGGCACATCCGTGCGGTGCTCAGGGTGGGCGTTCCCCCAGACCCAGGACCCTCGCCGGAGGTGACTGTCACACATCGGACGGCCAGGATCCAGAAGATTTTTGATTCTCCTCCTCACACACCACGAGTCTGACTTCGCCTTCAGGAAAGAAGGCTTTGATCCTGTCCTCGAGAGCAGACTCGGGCCCAGGACCCCTCTGCCGTGGGGTGTGGCGGCCGACCCGTTCCCCACGGGGTCCTGTTGCCCCGTGGGTGGCCTCCTGCCTGCTGCCGGGGGTGCGGGTCCTGCTGCGGCCCTGCCACTCCGGGCTCCTGGGACTTGGTGGGGATCTTGTCATGGCGACGGCCTCTTCCTCACACGAGGCCTTTTCAGCTTATTTCAAAGGAAAGGGTGGCAAGAACTCTCGAGTTTGAGCAACACTGCTTTCTGCGGATTATTTCTGTGATTGCATCGTGGGGGTTTGGGTCCATGATTATTTGTTCGAGTGGCTTGGGAAGCATTTCACCAAAATACCAATTTTGTTGTCCTCACCGCCCCCCTCCCCCGAGTGGCCGGACTGCCACGTTTCTGGGGGCGGGACACGTGGGAGACGGCACGGGGTTGGGGTCTCCGAGGCCCGCGCACGGTCCCTGCAGCCCCATTCTGCCTCGGCCGCCTGTTGGCCTGTTTGCAGTTTAGGCCCTTTGTTTCCATGTAGTGGGGGCGGGGGGGGGACAGCGGGGGGGGGGTCCTAAAATTCCAGGAAGCTTCGGCGTCGGAGGCGCCTCCTGTGTGGGTCTCCCCCCGCAGGCTCTGTGGTTGGAGAGAAGACGCGCCGCCCTGTCCTCCTACGGTGCGCGAGCGTGGCTGTGGGTCTCCCCCGCGTCTGGCCCTTCTGTGCCGGCCTTGTAGGCACCGCCCCGGCCCTCCCCATCCCTCCCTGTCTCTCTCCCTCAGGTGGGCGCTGACTCTTGCTTGAGTTGAGGCTAGTGACTTGTTTCATTTCCGTTTGGTGACAGTCTCTTTGGAAAGCTTGGTTAGGTGGCAGTGAGCTGGGGGAAAACGTGTGTGACGTGGCACGCGGAGGTGTTTCTGTGCTGTCGGGAACCGGTAACTCCAGCAAGAGGCGAAGGGACACTTGGGGGTGTGCCCTGATCTGCAGGTGCTGCAGAGTGAGAGAGCTCTGGGGAGCAGCGGGCTCAAGACGAGTGACCTGTGGTCGGGAAGTGGCCTGGCGCGGCCGCGCACTCGGGGGCTTACAGTGGAATACGGCTGCGGAAGCCTTGCCCCTTTTCGTGGTCTTCATTTCCGAAGGACTTTGTCTGTGAACTACATGTATTCAAGGTGAGGCTTCATCTGTGTCAGAGGATGTGTCTGAGCTGCCCGGAAAGGGCACAGGTGCTCAGAGGCCAAGTGGAGGTTCCCTGTGGCCTCTCGAGGTCCCCTTGCTTCCAGACTCACCCGTGCTGCGGCAGGTGGTGCGTCCTTACCCCTCTGAGCGCAGGGTCTCCTCTGCCCCCGGCCCTGGGCTGGAGTGTGTGCCGTGTGACCTGGGTCTGATGTTGGGCTCTGCGGGACCCGGGGGACAGGCTGAACGGTGGCGCAGCCGCACGGGTGGGAGGGGTAGTTGGGGAACGTTTCCTGGGGACAGCAGCCTGCCGGAAAAATGGGCTCCAGTGCCTGTCCTCGGGAGGAGAGCGGAGAGTCCCGGCGGTGTGAGGACGTCAGGACGAAGGCGTGACACCGAAGACATGTACAGGCGCTTGCCCAGGCGCAGAGGAGAGGAGGGAGCTGCCTCTGAGTGCAGCAGTTTCCCGGGAACTGGAGGAAGTTTGGAATTGCTGGGGAGGTGGCCCAGGACAGCATCGTTAGAGCCTGTGCCCCTGTGGCTTTCTGTTAGGGGGTTGCCACACGATGGGTCCTGAGGTCAGCTTGGTAGGGGGCACCCTCTTTAAAAACCAGCCAAGGGGCGCCTGGGTGGCTCAGTGTGGTTAAGCCGCTGCCTTTGGCTCGGGTCATGATCTCAGGGTCCTGGGATCGAGCCCCACATCGGGCTCCCTGCTCGGCAGGGAGCCTGCTTCCTCCTCTCTCTCTCTGCCTGCCTCTCTGCCTGCTTGTGATCTCTGTCTGTCAAATAAATAAATAATATCTTTAAAAAAATAAATAAATAAAAACCAGCCCAAACCAGCAGCCCGCCTAGGAGGCACTAGAAAACACTGGGGGGCTTTGCACAGCAGAAGGGCTGTTTCGTAAAGCCTTCCCTTCGGTTGTGCATTGGTACATGTGTGTATCTTGCATCATGATGTAAATGTTTCTTGCTCTGGGTTTGAAATTTGAACCCTCACATTCCTACATATTCCTTGTTAGTCCAGGGGATCCCCCCCACCGCAGGTGTGAGAGAGGTGAATCAGACATGCCAAGTTCAGGTTTCAGCCGTGTGGGGAATGGGTTGGTTGGTGTGTTCGGCTGGAGGAGGACCCAGAAACGCTGTCGTGTACACAGGAGCGGAGAGATGGTGCAGACTCCGCTCGGCAGGGAGGTGGGTGTGTGCAGAAGAGGAGCTGGAGTTACCGGAACTCGTCAGGTGGCGTTCCATCACGACGGGGGGTGCGGCAGGCAGCAGGTTTCCGGCTTGGAGGGTTGTCTACACACGGGCACTCCAGCCAGGGCAGAGCGTGCAGCAGTGGCAGTCGGCTCGAGGGCCCCTCGGTGCCCGGGATGTGTGCCTGCGCGCGTCTCTGACGTGGTTGGACTTGGTGCTCTCGCAGGGCCCCTGGCCGCGGCAGCGGGTGAGGTGGCCCGGAGAGAGCCCGGAGGAGCAGGTGCAGGAGGGAGATGTCCTTGTGGCACAGAGTGGTGGCGGAGTCCGCAGGAGAAGGGGCCGGGGAAGGGGTGAGTGGGAGGGCCGCGCTGCGGAGAAGCCCGGCCGGGCGAGCGCCAGCCAGCTCTGTGGATGGGGGGTGGCGCCTGCCCTGGGGCTGTGAGCCGTGGGCTGTGGCCTCCGACCCCAGCTTCGTGCAGTACTTGCTGTTGTGGGGGGCTCCAGGAGCTGGGCGTGCACGGTGTGGGGGGTGCTGGGGGTGACCGCTCGAGAGCCTGAGTTTGACCCTAATTTTGAGGCATAGGACTCAGCCTTTTAGAAGGCTAGAGGGACGCACGGAGGTGGTCCTGTTACAGCGGGGTTAGGGCGAGCGTTAGTGAGGTGCTGGGAGGGCACGGCCCGGGGTAGCGGTGGGCCACTGTGCTGTGCCCGAGCCCTTGCAGACGCGGGGACACATCAGAGCTCATGCGGACGGGACAAAGGTGCCGCTCTCCGGGCGGGTCGCCGGCACTCGCGCCAGCCTGCTGGTCTCCTTCTGTGCGTCACCTGTGCTGCCGGCGCTCTGTCAGCACTTCCTCATGGGGCAGCAGCCTCAGAGCGGGGGTCCTGGGGTCAGAGAGTGTGTGGAAGTCAGCACCGGCGACAGAGCTGGGTGTGAGAGCTCTGCTGGCCCGAGGCTTTGCTGAGAGCCTTGGGCGTGGCTTTGGAGGACGTGGTGGCCGCGGCTTCTCGCTCCTCTTCCTTCCCCACCGGCTCCCGGCAGGCGCGGGGCCCATGTGTGACTGCGGAGAAGGTGGCCGTGGAGGGGACCGTCAGCACACTCACATGCCTTCCAGGACAGAGATCGGGAAAGGGGCCAGACAAGGAGTAAGTTCCTTTTGTTTGTCCTAGGAAAGCGTTTAATTGGTTCTGGTGATGTTCCTTTCATTCCGGGGGGCTGGCAAAATACCGCTTCAGGCGCGTGGGCAACCCCACGGGGCTGGCTGGGCTGGGGCTGCAGCGCGGAGCCCGTGGGTAAGTCGTTCATTCCCGGCCGCAGGCCACGCTCTGCCGAGAACTGGCTGCTTCTGCTGCAGGGTGGTCCAGGCTGCGCAGGTCCTCCCTCACCCCCACCCGCCCCGGATGTGTTCTTTGCATCCTAGTGGTTAAACTCTGCAAAGTATTGCCTCGGGCTCCTGTTCTGGGGGTGGGGGGAAGAGTATATTGACGGAAAGGGTGTTATTTTTTAAGATTTTGTTACTAAGTAATCTCTGCGCCAGCCTGTGCTGGAGCTCAGAACGAGAGCGAGAGCGTGGTCCCCGCTGCTCCGCGGTGGTCCCCGGTGCTCCGTGGTGGTCCCGCTGGGCGCCCCGACAGGCACGTGTTCTTTTTTTTTTTTAAGGTTTTATTTATTTGTTACAGAGATCGAGAGCACAAGTAGGGAGAGGGAGAAGCAGGCTCTCCGCTGGGCAGGAAGCCCGATGTGGGGCTCAATGCCGTGACCCCGGGATCAGGACCAGAGCCGAAGCCACTTAACCGCCGGAGCCAAGGTGTATTCTTAGAGGAAACAATGTTAGGTTGCGCACTGAGGAATCTTCAACTTTTAGAGCTGACTTGGTTTATGGATTCTCAAGTCTTACTCCCTTTGTTGTTGTTGCTTTAAAGATGTTACTTACTCGTCAGAGCGAGCGAGCGAGCACAGGCAGGGGAGAAGCTTCTGCTTATCTGCTTATCCGGAAGCCCGATGCGGGGCTCAGTCCCAGGGCCCTGGGATCATGACCTGAGGTGAAGGCAGACACTTAGCCGACTGAGCCACCCAGGTGTCCCAGAAAATCACCCTTTTAAGAAAAAAAAAACCCTGTTAAACTTTTATAGTTGTGTGAGTTGCACTAGATAGGATGTTGACAGGAAAGCATTTGTGATTCCATCAGAATCTTGCTCTCCGCGGCGAGTGCCGTCTTCACCATGTGGAGGCCGGCAGCCACGCACGTGGGCGTGTTACCGCTTGCATGGGTCGTCCTCAGTTTCTGTGTGTACTTTATCGTGCGCCAGGTCTTTCCGCCTCTTCGGGTCTCTCTGTCCTGGATAGTTCGTTCCTTCTGATGCTGTTGTAAAAGGTGTTGCTTCCTTAATGTCCTTGTTGGATCGTCCCTTGCTGGTGCGTGGACGCGCAGCCGATTCTGTCTGCCGGCCTTCTCCCCTGCAGCCTCGCCGCATGGTGTCATTTATTTGCCCTCACGGTGTTTTGTATGTTTTTGGGTTTTATATTCCTTTTTTGAGGTGAGTTTTGTAGCTGAACAGTCCCGTTTAAAAGTTCAAGCTTTTCAAGTTCAAAGCAAAGGTTCAAGCTTTTGCTGTGTTTGGTGGAGGGTGGCTTTGGGTTTCCTGTCTGTGTCCCTGGCGGGATGGCTTCATCGCTTCTGTTAAGCTGTGTCCCTGCAAGTCTTGCTGTCCTGGGATGAGACTAGAGAGCACTTGCATGCAGCGAAGGGAGCTCCGTCTGGTACCGAGTTCCTGTTCAACAGAAGGCGGTCTGGTTCCCAGTGTCCTGTAGTCTGTCCTCAGATTGTTGATGTTGTAGGAGTAGAGCAGGTAAGTGTATAAGTCCTCATTTTGTTGGAGCTTCACACCGATCTGGTGGAGCAGTTGCTGCCCTGGTTTCTGTTATTTCTGTGTTTCCAGTGCCCACCACCCCGTCGTGAAATGGAGAACTCAGCAGCGCACGGGCTGACAACAGCATAGGTGTGTGTCTTTGGAGTTTCGCCCTTTAGGGTGTGATGCTGCTTTGGAGTTCTAGGAGTTCGCTCTGAGCAGGAGCCACTGGTGCTGTTTCCTGACTTGCACACTCAGGAAACTTGTTTTCTGTCCTTGTTAGTCGTGGTTTCAGTGTGTGTGTGCATTGCCCTGAGGGTGGGTGGGGCGTCAGGCGCTGGGGGCCTGTGGGCTTACTATGGAACCACTGTGGGGCTTACTCAGTTAAGCAGCTGCCTTTGGCTCAGGTTGTAACCCCAGGGTCCTGGGATCGAGCCCCGCATCGGGCTTCCTGCTCAGTGGGGAGTCAGCTTCACACACACCCCCCACCCCCCCCCCCCCGCTCATTCGCTCGCTCTCAGATAAATAAAACCTTAAAAAAAGAGAAAGCGAGTTTGCGCTGGGGGACGGTTGGTGGGGTCTGGATTGCTCCTGCCAGGGAAGGGACAGCTGGTTTGGCCTGGCCCGGTCCACGTCCTGCGGTTGTCAGGGCCTGTTCTCACGGTGTGCTCCTGGTCACTTTCTCGAGTTTGATTTCACACATTTATCCTCCTGATTTTCGAGCATTTCCCAGTTTCTGGCCTGCAGAGTTTCCCTTTTTTGAGTTTCTTTATGGCTGCGCATCTGTTTATTTACAACACTCATTTTGGTCATCTCCTTGGCTTTGGCAGTTTGAACGTGAGACCGTCCTCCCTGGACCTTGGTGAGTCGGGATGCGCTGTTGGCTCCTGCTGCGCAGGTGTCCAGAGGGGGCGCGTGGGCCAGACCACCTGTTCTGTTCTCGTTCTGCACGGACTCCTTCTGCGCTTTCTTCTGGTAAGGGGTGTGAACAGAGTTGCCTTGGAGCAGTGGTTTTTCTGTTCCTGGCTTGCCTTGTTCTTCAGCGGAAGGGAAGCACCGAACGGAGGACAGAAGCTGAGCTGCGCATTCCTTCTCCTTGCGGTGTCTTGGCCAAGCTCGCCGGTCTGCTGTCTGCTCAGCGCCTCCGTTCCCTTGAGCGGGCTCTCTCTGCCAGTCCATCCAAGAAAGCATTGACAAAGAGCCCCCGTCATAAAACAGAAAAAGCCCTCAGGAGTCCCCCGCTTGATCCTGGGAGGCGGTCAAGGCCAGGCTGTGCCCCGGCGGCAGGCGGCAGGTGGCAGGTGGCCCCACAGCAGAGGGAGGCCTGGGACGCATGCCGCGCTGGGCACCATCAGGGCAGCGACGCCGGTAGCTCGTGGCCCCGCAGAATTCCGTTTGTTCCGTCTGCCATGAAGGTGAGCTTTAAAGTAGGCGAGGCCAGATCTGAGGACTCGCTGTCCCACTTGAGTTCTTGAAGGCTGCATTTTAAGAAAATTTTTTTCTGGTCCAGACTTTGCGTACTAGAGAGGGAGAGAGTGAGCACGTGGAGGGCAGAGGCGGGGGCAGGCTTCCTGCTGAGCGCCGAGTCCGGTATGGGGACCCGATCCTGGGACCCCAAGATCGTGACCTGCGTCGAAGTCAGCCGCTTAACCGACTGAGCCACCCAAGCACGACCACTCTAAGAAGTCTTCCCGCCTGTGAGGAGAACTCCATGTGCCTTCCTGCTCCCGCGGCCGGCTTCGTGGGACCGGCTGTGGCGCCGGCTGTGGCGCCGGCCGGCCTGCGTGGGCGAGCTGGCCCCCCCCGCTTCACATGGGGCTCCTCGTGGGGGCTCAGACCTCTCATCTCTAGCGTGGGGAGAAGAAGGACCCTTACCTTAGGGAGCTGTTGTGGACACTAAGGGAGTTAATACTAGGTCAGACCGCACGGAATTGCCAGTGTTAGGCTCTTTAAAAGTTGAGGTCATTGTACGTTCACACGCTGTAAGAAATAACATCGAGGGCTCCCTTGTCACTTTGCCCCGTTTCTTCACTGGTAAACATTTTCTTTTCTTTTTTAAAAAAGATTTTACTTATTTATTTGAGAGAGAATGAGCGCGCATGAGAGGGGTTGGGCCAGGGGAGAAGCAGACTCCCCACCAAGCAGGGAGCCCGATGCAGGACTCCGATTCCTGGACTCCAGGACCATGACCTGAGCTGAAGGCAGTGGCTTAACCAACTGAGCCACCCAGGTTCCCTTGACCTGAGCTGAAGGCAGTGGCTTAACAACTGAGCCACCCAGGTTCCCTTCACCGGTAACATTTTCAAAAGTAGAATACAGCATCACAGCCAGGATCTCGACAGGGGACACGAGCCACAGGTCTGAGATGCCCCAGTTTCCTGGTGTGTGGGGCCCATGGGCACAAGGGTCCCTCCTGCTCCCCCCTGGGTAACCATACCTGCCACCTCCTGTGCTCGTCTCCTCACCCTTTGTCCCAACCCTGCCAGCCGCTGGTTGTCCCCGGGGAATGTCCTGGACCTGGAGCCGTAGGGACGTGACCCTTCGGGCTGTGTCTCTCTGCTCCCGCTGTCACCCAGCGGTTGACCGGGCCGTTGTTGCATCCGGAGGCTCTGCCCTGCTCCTCACTGCACACCGTTGTGTGGCGTCTGCGGGGTTCTGCGGGCCACAAACGCTGGCCCGTCACCCGTGGAAGGACACCTGTGAAGAGTCCACGGTGTGGCAACTTAGGAACGAATGAAGCTGCCGTCAACGGTTTGGCGGAGACACTGGTGGGCTGTGTCGGACCCGCAGGGATGATGGTCCCAGACAGCTTGGTCTGTCCCTGGAAGGCGCCGCCTGTCTGTACCCGCACGCGGTCTCTTGCCGTGTCTGTGGATGTCTGTGAGCCGCCTCGGGGGAAAGTGCTTCCCGGGAAAGCCGCAGCGCTGCCCGGGCCTCCTCTGCTCACAGCCCTTCTCGGGTCGGGGGCATGCGGAAGCACTGCCGCTGACCTGTGCAGAGGCAGGCAGGGAGGAGACACAGGCCCCCCACTCCCCGCCCCAGTCCTGGAGCTCTCCGGGGGCCGGGGCATCCAGCACCCAGGACTCTGCCCTGGTCTGACTGTGGACTCGCTCCCGTTCAGCCCGATTTCTCCCCAGAGCGGCGCTGGCTGGCTGACGGCGTTTCATCCTGCGGGCGGAGGCCTGTGCTGACGCGGGTCCCTGGGCACTTAGGGTGTTTGGAAGGCAGTCAGGGGAGGGGAGGACGGAGGCCTGGACGCTCTGCAGTGTTTTCAGTCCAGAGTGGAGACGGAAATTTGAAGGAAGGCAGTCTCATGATTGCTTTTGTGTTGGTTGGATTTTATCAACGTAGTTTTTTAAAAAATCGATCATTTTAACACTGTTCAGAAACTATGGTTTGCAACTATAGGTCTTTGATTAATAAAAATTGAGGGGAATTAAATACAGTTGTAGAAGTAACATCTTCCAAATCTTGGGGTTACCTTGGAGGAGAGAAAGAGGACTCTCTGTGGTGAAAACATTATGTAATTGTGGACTCTTTCCCCCCAAAACAGTAATGAAGTCTGTCCAGGCTCCTTACAGGTTAGACCTCTGTGCCGGGGCCGCTGTGACACCGTCCCTGGGCCTTGGCGAGGGCCTGCCTGCCTCCGGGGAGCGGTGGGCCGGCCGCTCTGATGCGGGCGCGGGAGGGGCGGAGTCGGGGCCGTGGCGGTGTTCCGTGGGGGGTTTCGTTGTTGGGGGGTGTTAAATAGTGCTTATTAATTTACATTTAAATTCCAGTGAGCCCCCCGTGCCCCACTGGCGTCCGGCGCAGGTCCAGCGAGAGCTGCCATGACACCGTGTGCCAGGGCTTCTCCTCGGCCTGTGCGCACCCCACCCCCCCCACCCTGCGCGTCGCCCGGCCCCCCGCCTTCCCTCTGGTCACCAGCAGCGCGATCTTCTGTTGCTTAGACTCTGACCCTCGGTGCGTCTCCCTCTCCGCTTTCTTCCTCGGCTGAGCGTGCGTGCAGTTTGCTCACTGCCACATCCACGCGCGAGGTTGCTGGTGGTGGTCGTTCCCCGACACGTTCCGCCGCGTAAGACCCTCTGGGTCCGTCCACATGGTTGCAGATGGCAAGACCTCGTTTTTAATGGTTTCTGTGGAAGATTTTATTTATTCGAGAGAGCGAGACAGCAAGAGGTTGCATGAGCAGAGGAAGGGTCAGAGGGAGAAGCAGACGTCCTGCTCGGGTGCGGGGCTCGACCCCAGGACCCCAGGACCATGACCTGTGCCGACGGCAGACGCTTAACTGACTGAGCCACCCGGGTACTCTGTGAGATTTCATTCTTTTTTGGTAGCTTTCTAAAAAGCTTTTTCTCTACTCCTCATGTAGTGCCCAGCTCCTCATAAGAATGAGTGAGATATGGGGCGCCTGGGTGGCTCAGTGGGTTAAGCCTCTGCCTTCGGCTCAGGTCATGATCTCAGGGTCCTGGGATCGAGCCCCGCATCGGGCTCTCTGCTCAGCGGGAAGCCTGCTTCCTCCTCTCTCTCTGTCTGCCTCTCTGACTACTTGAGATTGAAATAAATATCTTTAAAAAAAAAAAAGAATTAGTGAGATATGAAAGCGTAGAGTTTAAGATCTTGCACTGTTACACTATTCAGAGATAACCACAATTAATGGTAAAAGTATTTCCTAATTTTTCTCAAAAAAAAAATAAATAAACAACCGTGCCATTTTTCTTCTCAGATTGTACGCATCAGACTTCCTCAGCACTTGTGCTTATTGTCTTGTCCGTATTGCCAGTCTCATCGGTGGGAACCTCTGGCCATTGTTCTGCCTGGATTCTTGGGGCGTCCATGTGTCGGGCTGGCCTGGCCCTCAGACGTGGGTGGGCAGGTGCCCCGGCCGTTGAATGCTTCCTGGGCTCTCTCTGCCCCCCTCAGCTGTGTTGGACACTGGCTTATCCTGTCCCCACCGATCTCTTTATTTCTGGGCTGGGAACGTGCTCCTGGAACCACTGTAGCTGGGTTCTGACGTAAAAGGTGTGTCTGGCACATCCGTCCGGAAACGGAGCTTTACCCCTGCCTCGGTGGGAGTTGCGGTGGGAACGTGGGTGCCGCGTGAAACCTTCTTCATCTCTTAGCACATTCTTCACTGTGTGCGCCCCAGAATGGAGGTTACTCTGCCAAAAGGCGTAAATATTTTGGAGGCTCTTAATTCGTGTTGCCTTCCAGAAATAATGGGGTTAACTACTAAAATATTTCCCTTAGAATGAAAAGACCTTTACAGCCGGACTTGGGAGGCCTGGGCTCTCTTTCCAGTTGCCTTTGATTCCGTGCGTGACCAGAGACAGCTCAGTCTGCTCTGGCTTCTGCGTTCGACGGACGGCAGTTGGGTTTGCGGCACTGGCCCTCTGCCCGGGGGATCGTGCCCTTCAGGGGACTCTGAGGGTGTCTGGAGCCCTTCTGCCTGTCCCAGCCTGGGGGGAGCGTGCTGCCGCACCTGGAAGGCCCGCGTCCTCCTCCAGTGCCCAGCACACAGAGGATGAGCCACCCCTGTGTCAGTGCTGCTGAGTTTGAGAAGCCTTGGATTAAGAAAACCTCAAGTTTTCCT
This sequence comes from Mustela erminea, assembly GCF_009829155.1. NCBI lineage: Eukaryota > Metazoa > Chordata > Mammalia > Carnivora > Mustelidae > Mustela > Mustela erminea. The sequence goes on along the minus strand of NC_045632.1, from coordinate 60,195,254 downwards.
CAGAGTTCTAGTGGTAGATGCTACTATTTGCTGGATTCTTAGCGTAGACATTCATCATGCATTCTGTATTGATGGGGTTGAGGGAAAGGGTGGTGAGGAAATGGTATTTTTTTCTTGTTGTTCCTGGCTTGTTTTGTTCCTGAAGATCTCGGAGCTCTCCTAGGAGGTTATACAGTGTTAGTCCGTTTTCTTCCTGACCTTGCGCTGTAGTCTTCCCTTTTCTTACTGGCGAGGCCACGGTGCTCACTTGATTTATTTGCTAAGCTGGGAGCCTCCAGTGGAAGCCGAGCATGGGTTGGGGGTCGGTGGGGGGCGGTGTGTGCTGTGAGAGGCCGGGAGAGGCCAGTCACTGGGGACAGGTTACATTCCCTTCACCGCGTGACGGGATATCCCTAGAGGACGCCACGTGAGAAGAAAAGCCTGTCCACGACCCCTCGAGGCCCTAGTCCTGAAGCCTCCTCTCCAGGGAGACCCACAGGCTCTCCAAGTGTTCTTTCCTTGACGGCCCGAGGGCGCCGCTTTCCAGGGAAAATCCTGAGAACGGAAATGCCCAGTAGGATAATGGCCTAAAGCAGATCACCAGGTGTGAGCTCCCTTATACCCCAGATCAGCTCCGCACAGATCTCAGACACTGTTTTGTGGTGTGGAGTTGAGTGAAGCGAAGGGAGCCGCTGCGGAAGAGACGGTCGGTCCAGGCGGAGAGACAGACCGGGCCGGGGCCGAGGAGCGGTGTGTGAGCTGCCTGTGCTCTCTCGTTTCAGAACGCGCGCAGCACTGCTCTGGGACGCCCTTGCCGGACGCAGTAGCCGCTTCGCCAGCCTCGGCTTTCAGCTATGGAGTCGGTAAGTACCGCGGGCGCTGCGGCCGGCCGTCGCTCCGTTGTTCTCACGGCGCGCTGGCGAGCGGCCGGTAACGCCAGATCTCCACGTGGGCTCCCGTGGGCTTGACGGTGCCGGCCCAGCCCCGTGGCTGCTCTTCTGGGCGTCCCTTGGCTGCGGCGCATGTGTCAGGTCCGTGGTGGTGAGCCGTGGGCTCGAGGGAGCTCCCCAGGGTCCCAGGCTGCCAAGGAAGTCTGTTTCTGTCCGACCTCTGGATCTGATCGGCTCTGTCGTCGAGGTCTGGAGACCACTGCAGCCCAGTACTGACCACTCTGTCTTGTGCTGCGTGCACATGGAGAAGAGCTGCTCTGCTCTGGGAGAAGCAGCGGCAGCCTGGCTGTGCTCTGGTCTGCTGTCCTGCGTGTCTGGGCAGCTGCTTGTAGGATTCCTAGTTGTTGGAGGCCAGCTCACGTGGCTGGGGGGTGAGGAATGGGATCTTTGGCTAGGTTGCCCTGACCGTGCGCTTCCTCCTGGGAATTACTGGCAACGTTTTGGAGAGGAGGGGCAGCTGCTTCCTTCAGGACCCTGGTCTCAGATCTCAGCACGGGCATCTGTTGCTCTGCGACAGAGTCCCCTCCGTGGGAGATGTGTCGCGCGGGCTGGCAGTTTCTTTCCTCTGATAAGTACCTTGATGACCATGGAAAACCTCCTGATCTGTTTCAGTTTTTCATACTTGGCCAGGCATGAGTGGTTTCAAAGCAGATTGTCCAGAGACATATTGTCCACTCTATTTTATCGTTCCTAGCAGATTGGAAAGAAACCTTTCCTGCCGCTTCCGTGGCTGAGTATCCCTGACCTAACAGGACCTGGCCTTATCTCCACCATCACAGAATCAGGCCACTTGGAACATTCTTGGCGGTGTCTTTGACTTGACCTGAAGTATTTCCTTGGGAATGGCGATAAGGTTTGACGGAACAGGAATCTTAGACGTCTCTGACAGGAGGCCTCGCGTTGTCTTCTCTTAATCTGCAGGGTGGTTAGCGGTTAGAAAGAAGCCAGTGTCGCCAGGGCGGGTGTTGGTGGTCAGGTGGGGTAGCGGTGGAGTTTGTAGCACCTAGGTGTGCTGTCCAGGGTGGTTTTCCAGGGTGTTTGGGTGCATTCGACCTGGTTGTCCTTGGCAGGGGGGCAGCCGTGGGGAGACTTGGCCCAGGAGAGAAGGAATGGTGGGGTCAGAGGGAGAACCAAACCCATTTCCACCAGGAGGCTGAGCTCTGCGTTTTTGTGGAAAGTGTACTGTTGGTCTTCACTTACAATGAGGAAAAAGAACATGCTGCCTAAATTAGTTAAGTATTTGGTGATTCAGAATAATGTATTTTCTGACTAAAAGCAAACAAGTTATTAGTGACTCTTCGCAGGCAAATTCTTGGGTTGGCCCAGTCGGTCCGGCGGATTGAGAGCCGCAGGTGCGTCATCTTTAGAAGTTTCTAACGGAGGAGGCTCTGTCCCAAGGTGCCTCGTGCCGCTTGCCGGTGTTGTGAACTGTAAATACTCAGGCAGCATTGATTGTAATAGTCTTCTAAAAATCGACATGTTTAGATTGAATAAAGATCAAGGTTCTCATGAATGTGAGTTCTCCTCTGGGGCCAGTGGCTCAAGTGTGTTAGCGGAGCAGGGGGCATTACCGCGGGCGGCTAGCTTGCTGAGGTCAGCCCTCCAAGCCTGCTCCTGGAGTCAAACGGCAGATTTTTACTTTTATTGATTTATTTTAAGGATTTTGTTTGTTTATTTGAGACAGAGAGAGTGGGAGCAAGAGTGGGGGTTGCTGAGGCAGAGGGAGAAGCAGGCTTCCCGCTAAGCAAGGAGCCCGATGCAGGGATTGATCCCAGGACTCTGGGATCATGACCTGAGCTGAAGGCAGATGCTCAGCCGACAGCCACCCGGGCGTCCCTGAATTAGGTTTCTTTCTTTCTTTCTTTCTTTCTTTCTTTTTTTTTTTTTTAAGATTTTATTTATTTATCAGAGAGAGAGGGGGAGAGAGCGAGCACAGGCAGACAGAATGGCAGGCAGAGGCAGAGGGAGAAGCAGGCTCCCCGCTGAGCAAGGAGCCCGATGTGGGACTCGATCCCAGGACGCTGGGATCATGACCTGAGCCGAAGGCAGCTGCTTAACCAACTGAGCCACCCAGGCATCCCTCTTTCTTTTTTTTTAAATTTTATTTTTTTAAAAGATTTTTATCTATTTATTTGACAGATCACAAGTAGGCAGAGAGGCAGGCAGAGAGAGAGGAGGAAGCAGGCTCCGCGCTGAGCAGAGAGCGCGATGCGGGGCTCGATCCCAGGACCCTGAGATCATGACCTGAGCCGAAGGCAGAGGCTTTAACCCACTGAGCCAGCCAGGTGCCCCCTGAATTATGTTTCTAAAAACAAGATAGCTTCTGAAAGTAGCATGTTGTAATTATAGAGGTGGTGTTTATATGAGCAGAGGTGTAGGTTTTACTGGTTTGTACTTTTAGTTGAACACCTCTGTTTAAAGTAGACAGGTGATTGCCTTCTGACTTGATAAAAACATTGAACTGGCAGAGCATAGTCTTGGGTCCCTGGATGTGAAGCTGAGCGGGGCGCCCTGTGCAGGCGGTGCTCGCTGTAGAGAGGGCTGCATGGCTGGCCCTTGGCCTGCACCCCCAAGAGCACAGGGCTGGAAGTCTTGCCAACAACAGAAGCCACTGTTGATGTGCTGGCACACCTTGTGGCTCAGGTTGTGGGGTGCCCCCTGACCCCTGAGAGTTCTGCCATCTGGTATTGAAGCAGAGAGACAGGCTCTCCCGAGCTCGTCTGGTAGTAGCTGTGGTTCTCCCTGACCCAGCCCCCAGCCCCCAGCCCCCAGCCCCGTGCTAACTGCCCGTGGGGAGCAGGTTATGGTCACAGCACACGTGGCTGCCAGCTGGGTTCCACCTGCTGCTGCTGCCGCCACAACCTGTGGGCAGCGCCGGTGTGGATGTGTGGGCCGTAAGGAGCTTGTAGGTCCTGATGCTAATGCATTTGCCTTTTTAACAAAGAGGTCTTGTTAGCGTTTAAAAATAGATTACAAAGCACACTTGGCTTCCTTACCAAAGAAATATGCTTAGCTAATTGTGCCAGTATCATTTACTGAATTTTTAAAAAAATACCCTTACAGTCTGCGTGTAGGCAAACAGCTTTTTGGATCCCCCCCCCTTTTTTTTTAAGATTTTTATGTATTTATTTGACAGAGAGGTCACAAGCAGGCAGAGAGCCAGGCAGAGAGAGAGGAGGAAGCAGGCTTCCTGCCGAGCAGAGAGCGTGATGCGGGGCTCGATCCCAGGACCCCGGGATCATGACCTGAGCTGAAGGCGGAGGGTTTAACCCACTGAGCCACCCAGGCGCCCCCATTTACTGAATTTTTGAGGATAAGTTTTTATTGTATATTTAGAGGTCTAGGGAATATCCTTTGGCTAGCCTCCCTTAAACTACGTTAAAAAGTATAGAATATTAGATCTCATTAAAATGAGATTTCATGGGCGCCTGGGTGGCTCAGTGGGTTAAGCCGCTGCCTTCGGCTCAGGTCATGATCTCAGGGTCCTGGGATTGAGTCCCGCATCGGGCTCTGCTCAGCGGGGAGCCTCCTTCCTCCTCTCTCTCTGCCTGCCTCTCTGCCTGCTTGTGATCTCTCTGTCAAATAAATAAATAAAATCTTAAAAAAATAATAAAAAAAATGAGATTTCATTAAGTGCATGTCTTTTGATTAATGACAAAACAGGCAGTGGGCTCAGACAGCTTCCCCAGAAGCCCTTGGTCTCCCCCAGCACAGTGCTTGCTGATGGGTAGGCCTTTGGTCCTCTTATCCCAGGGTGCTTGGAGTGCTGGGACAATCGGGCAGGGGGAGGGTTTGGAGAGTAGGCAGGTCAGAGCAGAAGGGGAAGGCCGGAGCCCACACCCCAGCTGGGACTTCTGGCTGTTGGGGCTCTTTCCCCATGAGTGTTTCAAGCTGGAATGGGCCTCTGAGCTCTGGGACCCCAGGCCCACTGGGAAGGCAGGCATGTAGAGATACCTGCTTGGGCCCTGGGAAGCCTTTGTGGGGTGGTTCATAACACCTTATTGACGGGCTGTCGGTTGCTGTCATTTCCCTTCTTTTTCACTTGTGGGGATTCTCATGGAGCCAGTGTTGTTTCTTGGATACCTTCAAGTTCTAAAGCTGGAGGGGTCTCCTCTTCGCTTTGTGTTTTGAGGATGGAGCGATGTGCCAGGGCCAGCCGTAGAGGAGGTGCTCTAGGCTCGGTTAACAGTGAGCTGACCCTCTTCCTGAACGTCCGCCTTCCCTTCCACGTCGCCTTGCGGAACGGAAGGGCTCCCGTGGCGCAGGGTGAGGGCTCCGCGCAGCGTGCAGGGGTGCGCTGCAAAAGTTCCGTGTGCACCCCCCTTGGTAGGAGGAGGGCGGCGGGAGGGCCGTGTCGGGGGGTGTTGCGGCGCGCTGGGCCTGAAGGAGCACGCAGTCCGGTCTGCTCTCCACTCTGGAATGGGGCGACTTGATGGTCACTGCCCGCGGTCTCCCCTCTGCGGACACGGAGTTTGGGTTACCCTTTGTGTCAAATAAAGGGCAGTGGCGGGTTGCAGTGTGCGGTGTTCTGAGTTCGAGATTGTAGTGTTTGGTTCAGCTGATCAGTCTGTGCTCTCCTTTGGTTGCCGCTGAGGTCCCCCTGAAGCACGAAGGATCCAAAGATGGAAACAAAGTGGCTGGCCAGGCTAGCTGCTTTGAAAAGAAGGCAGAGCAAAACCCTGGTCCTGCTGCTGGGCCCACGATCGGACCAGCAAGTGCCTGTGGCGGTGGGAGGGCAGGGTCTGGGCCGCGTGGGCCTGGATGTGTGCAGAGCTGCGGCGGCCGTGCAACGTGGCGTCCCCCGTCCGCGGCGTCTCCCGCTCCGGAGACCGAGGTGTGGCGAGCAGGACGTGTTGACTCTGGCGGTGGGGCGCTGCCCGGGCTCGGCTCTCGTGTGACCCGGTGTGTCGGGCTCTGCTTGCAAACCCCGGGGACTGCACACAGCGTGTGTTTGCTTTCCTGATTGCCGGCCTCTCCGCGCTCCCCTTCGTAGCTCTGTGCTGCCGCCCCTGGGCTCGGAAGTCCCCGCCTTGGGCCTGGGTCCAAGCGCCTGCAGGCTGGGAGCGCGTTCCGCTCGGGAAGAAGCAGGAAGAGGGACAGAGAAGGAAGGACCGAGCAGAGCGTTCCTGGGAAGTGAGACGACACTTCCTTTCACGGCTTTTGACTTTGTTGACCTTTTGTGAATGGAGGATTTGTTTTTGGAAAAAAAATAAACCCGGGGGTCTTGTCCACTCTGAGGGTGTTAGTGCGTGAGGATGAGAGCAGCCGCGGGCTGGGCCTGAGTGTGTTCGGACGGCGAGGGCAGAACCAGCGCAGCAAGTGGAGACAGTGCTGTCCTGCGGCTTCCGGGCCTCCGCGGGGTGCGGTGCGCGGCCGCAGCGGCTCGGGTGGGGCCGGCCCCTGCCCCTGCCCCTGCCCCTGCCCCACGGCCTGGCTTGGGTCGCTCCCGCCGCTGTCCCTGCGTCCTCGGTCTCCTGCGTACGGCCGGCCTCTTCACCGCTTACGCCTGTCCACTGGTTGCTGGTGGGAGCCAGAGTTCTGAACGGGGCCTCCTCAGGGCTGACGGGATGCTGCCTGGAGGTCGGTGAGCCCACCAGAGTCTGGTTCCCTGGTGCACTAGCTCATGTCCACCTCAGCCCCGCAGCAGGACAGAATTGAGTTGACAGTTAGAATTGAGCTGCCGTTTCGGTATGACCAGACTTGATTAGAGAAACCTTCCAAAGCTCTAGAGTATTTTGGTCCGCTAATACCGTATTTTAAACCTCAGTGTTATAATTAAAATGTCCATTAACATAAAAACCAATTTTTGTTCTTTGGAAAAGTTTTACTGTCTAGCTCACCTCCCCCCACACTCTGTCCCCATGTTTTTTTGGCCTTTGTGTGTCGTGGGTCTCGTGACTTACAGGGGACCCGTGGGAATGCCGGCCGCAGCTCACGGAGAGGGAGTGGAGACAGGGCGGTCCACACAGCGTTGGCAGGTGCGTCTCTCTCTGGGCGTGTTTGTGCCTGGGGACCGCCATGAGGCGGCTGGCCAGCCGGATCGCAGAGCCGGTCTCTGGGCTGGGGTCCCGCAGAGACAGACGAGTGAGGGGGCAGACAGAGGTTTGCACTTGAGCCTGGGGTGGTGTGGCCCGAGACTGTTTTCGGTGGTTTTTGTACGGAAAACGATGTTCAGGCGTATAGGCTCCCAGAACCTCCTTGAACGGAAACCTCACCAAAAAAATCCCAAGAGACAGCCGTGTTTGGGGCTCCCTGGCGTTCTTCACTGGAGTCTTTTCTTGGGACGGCCTTACCGGAGGCTGGGGTGGGCTTTCTGTGTCCCCTACCCTGACGACAGACCACGCTACAGAGTCCCTGCTGACAGCGCAGCCTTCCAGTAACTCTGAGGCCTGTGAGTGGCACATACCTTCACAGGATGTTCTCTGTAGCCCACAAAACCCAAGAAAACAGGTAGCATTTTCCACATTTTTAGTCTTAGATTCTAGGTCTCATCTCAAAGATGTGAAGAAGTAGAGTTTACAAGGTGCCCTAGCTCATGGGTGGCAGAGGGAGTGTTGGGGTCTCGGGGTCCATACAGAAACACCAGGTAGTCGCGTTAGCCCTTGACCTCGGGGAGGGCAGAAGGAGGCTGGTGGAGGCCGGTGACGGGAGGGGGCTGTGCGGGGGCTGTGCGGGGCCTCGCTGCGATCCGTCCTGCAGCTTTGCCCCAGGCACGTCGGCTCATCTCTAAGGTGCGAGTGTGATAGAGGGTGCGGTCTGCATACTGCAGCACCTGTCGCCCCCCAAGGCTTTGCTCCTGGGCCGACGTGATGTGCTTAAAATGGGCCAGGTCTAGAGTGAGGCCCTGGGAAAGGATCAGCGAAACCTGGGTCCAGGGTGAGGCCCATTTTTATTTTGTATTTTTATTTATTTATTTTTTAAAAGATTTTATTTATGTAATTGACAGAGAGAGATCACAAGCAGGCAGAGAGGCAGGCAGAGAGAGAGGGGGAAGCAGGCTCCCTCCTGAGCAGGACCCTGAGATCATGACCTGAGCCGAAGGCAGAGGCTTGAACCCACTGAGCCCCCCAGGCGCCCTGTCTTGACTGTTTGATGCAGGCACGTGCTGTATCTGGCCAGCTCTGTGTCTGCTGTCCTGCCCTGGGGTCCCTTGTCCTCTCTGTCCCGGGTCCTGAGCACCAGGGCGGTGTCTGTCTCTCACCACAGTTGTCCTTCCACGGCTCATGCTGGGGTCTTCCCCTCACACCCTTCTGTTCCTCCTCCAGGACTGCTTGGAAGTTCTTTGGGTGGTTTGTAACTGGGTTCCTTCTCTCCATCTTGGGGAGTGCTGGGGAGGTGGTCCCTGCCTTTCTGTGAGGCTGGGGACAGTTCTGTGCGCTGGTCAGAGTGTGGCTGTAAAATGTGTCCGCCTGGAGGCCGTCCTGATGCGTTCTCGTCGAGAGTAACTGCGACTCAAAGCACTAACCCCTTGCTGTGTGTATAATCAAGAAACGGAAAAAAAGTGCACAGCTGGGTTTAGGACCACCGTGATTTCCTGGTTGAAGGTTTGCTGGAGACGAGCTGAGACTCCCTGTAATGCGTCCAGGACAGAGGGAGAGCTCGGGGGCACCCGAGAGGGCTCCAGGCCCACGTGCCCGGGGGTCTGGCGGCTTCTGAGGACACGCTGGAATTCCAGTAGCACATTCCTGACCAGGAACCGAATAAGTCCGCACCTTGCGCCGACGTGTCACATTGGCCCTCGGGAGGCGCGCTGGGCTAGTCCCTGCCGAGGTAGGCCCTGTAGCTATTGTGCAGACACGACTATAGACGACTTCACTTTCTCTCCTCTTTATGACCTAACTCGGGCATCTGTTGTAAGCTAAGTGAACGTTATTTGAGGACGTGGATTCTGGGGCAAAGCTGTTCTGAGATTCATTTAGAAATAACCTTGGGGGCTGGTGCTGACTGGCTCAGTTGGTAGAGCCTGCAACTCACGCAACGCGTGATCTTGGGGTTGTGAGTTGGAGCCCCATGTCAGATGTACAGAATACTTAAAATCTTTTTAAAAAATAATTTATTATAGTGAATGGTGTGATTCTTTAAAAAAAATTTTCTTTTTTCAGCGGGCGAGTGTGCAGGTGCGTGGGCAGCTGGGGGGGTGCGGAGGGTGAGGGGCGAGGGGCCCAGCTTGTGCGCTCAGTCTTGGGGGACCGGAGCCGAAATCCGTCGTCAGACGCATAAGACGCACCACCTAGGCGCCCCTTAAAATCCTGCAAAAGAGAGAGAGAGAGAGAGAGAGAGTGTTAGTTCCGTGAGGAAACACTGAAGGAGAGAGGTTGAAGTCTTCCCTTCCGCTTTGGCCGGGTGTCACCAGGCTGTCGGGTGGAGGCCGTGCAGGGGAGCCTGTGGTCCTGGCCTCGGGCCTGCTCTTGACCATGGCCGGTGGCTTGTGGAGAGAAGGAAGCGTTCGATGCTCTTGGGAGGTCTGATTGCCGGTGGGTTTCAGACACGCACCGTGCTTCTGGTGGCGCTGCTTGCTGAGGAGCTCAGTGCCCACCGGAGCTCAGCAGTGTGTTTCCACGCACGAACAGGTTGAACACGGGGTCTCTGTCGAGACCCCCGTGGCGCCGTGGGCGCTCGGAGCTACCCTCTGGGTTTGGGGGAGGGGGGCACAGCCTCCGCCTCCGCAGGAACAGCCCGCCTGCCGTGGGGTGTGGACCCGGTGACGCTCAGCACATTTCCCGCTTGGGGTTCAGGACAGGGACAGCGGCTATGTCCTCTCGGGGGCAGAGCTGGCCCTGCCTCAGGACTGAGTGTGGCTTTCCGCTTGCCTCAGACCCTTTAGACGAATGCTTTGTGCCTGAGGGTTCCTAATGGCCGGAGCGGCTGTGGCTCTTCTGGTGGCGGGGGACGGGGTGGTGTTCCGGGCCCGTATGTCAGTCTCAGGGCAGCCGGTGTGCTTTCTGCCTTGGGCTCCGTGCCTGCAGCCCCCCTTCTGCGGCCGCAGGTGTCTCCGGTGTGGGGCTTCGTGGAGGCACAGAGACGTTTGCCCCCAGGTCGGCTCAGCGCCCCCGCCCACGGCAGCGTGCTGACCGCGGGCCCGCCAGAGGGTTCCCGTTCTCGGGGCCTCCGCAACCCCCTCCGCCCCCTCCCGGAGCTGCTCCTCACTTGGGATCCTGTGAGGCTGTGTCTCTGGAGACATGTCCTCACGCAGCTGTGCTCCTCGGTGGCCCGCGGCCGGCACACACCCGTGTCCACCCCCCCGCCCTGGTCCTCCGTGCTGCTGTTTGGGGAAGGAGTGTGTGTTTTCTGATCTGCGAGAGTTCACGGAGCAGTAGCTGGGCAGCATTTACAACGTGACGGCATCAAGACAACGTAAGGAGATGAATTCACGTCTTAATAAGGTTAGGAAATAACTTGGACAAACCACATCATTTTGATGGGGAAGGACTTTCTAAGCCACCACCAGCTGCTTAATCCTGCTCGAGATCTGTTACGCCGAGCCTCGGCATGGTGCGGAGCAGCAGGGGCTCGTCCTTTCCCGAGGCGGCTCCCTCACAGCGCAGACCTTCCAGGAGACAAGGCCACGGTCGACACGGTCTGAGACTGGTTGGGACAGACGACTCCGCGTTCCTGTGGGGTCAGCCTGACACCAGCAAGGGACAGAGCCACACAGTGGTTGTTGGAGAGCATCTCTGGGACTGGTCTGAGTCGGCAGGTGCTGGGTCTTTTGCGGCGCTCCTAAAGCAGGAGAGCGGGGCCCTCAGGCGCTGGGGACGCGGAGTCAGTGGGGGCTTTCGGGGCAGCTTCTCCCCGGGAACATGGAGTCGGGGGCTTTCGGGGCAACGTCTCATCGGGGTCGCGGGGGAACACTTCATGTTGTGTAGCTCCTGGGACTGCTTCGTGTGCGGACGTGGACACGCCGCTCAGGTCACTCACAGCCACGTCGTCTGCGTGCCCCAGGCAGTGCCCCATCAGAGACACTCAGCTCGGGGAGGTCGTGGGGTGCTGCTTACTTTACACCACCAGGCGGGAGCGCGGGAAGACGCAGCGTCTCTGCTCTGGGCCCCCCCAGGTTTCGCCATGTGCACGGAACCCAAGTCGTCTTCCCGCACTAGTGCTTGAGGCCTTCACGTTTGCCGGTGTGTTTGCTCCGAAGCGGTGTGCGTTTAAAACAAATGAAAAGCAACTTTGGGTTGTTTTGGGGGGCATGGGAGTGGACAGGGGCTGGGGGGCAGGGAGGGAATTTGGGGTGAGCAGGGGACGAGCTCTCTCCTGCCTCTGCATTCCTCAGCATGTCCCTCTCAGGCGTCTGCCCAGTGGTTTAAGAGGTGTCCACCTCAGGAAACTGTCCCTCTGATGCTGAAACCAGCCTGGGAGAAGGGCAGCCCCAGGCCGTCGTCTGTCGGGGCTCCGAGCGCGCACCTCCTGTTCCAGAGACTGCGCGGCCCTTGGCGGGACCCCGTGGGAAGCACACTTGAGTGTGTCCAGCCAGTGTGTCTGAGGTCACGCTGCTCAGTGTTTGTCAGAGACTAGAATCATGACCCCCCCTCCTTTTTTTAAAAAAGATTTTATTTATTTATTTGACAGACAGAGATCACAAGTAGGCAGAGAGGCAGGCAGAGAGAGAGAGGAGGAAGCAGGCTCCCCGCTGAGCAGAGAATCCGATACGGGGCTTGATCTCAGGACCCCGAGATCACGACCTGAGCCAAAGGCAGCGGCTTAACCCACTGAGCCTCCCAGGCGCCCCAAGACTCATGCTTCTTCACCTGGGTTTAGAACGCTTAGTGTTCACTGGGGTCTTCAGCCACTTCAGGATGTCACCAGGTTCTCAAAAACAACTTTATTTATTTCCTCAAAGCATAGTGTGTCCTGTGGTCCTTTCTCGTCATTTTTGAACATAAGTTCTATTCATTTAACAATAGGATTACTGCTCAGGCCCTCTGATGCCGAACCCTACCTGGCAGAGAGTGTGTCCCAGAAAGAAGGACGCGGGTGCTTGGGGTGACTCGGAACCTGCCAGTGCTGCAGGGACAACCCCCTCCCCCCAGGATGCAGACCTCATTCCCTCATCTGTAAATTAAGGGGACACCTGCATTACATTATTCTGTATCCTTTTGTCTTGATATTCAGGGGATGATACCGGGTTGGGGCTTATAGAAGGGTGCTGTAAAATTTAAAATAGTGTTTCATTCTTGCCACACAAAAAGGACAAAGTCACACACATGCCTCAGCCAGAGGCCAATGGGTTTGTTGTGTCCCTGACTGTAGCCAACGTGGGGGGTGGTTCTGTGGTCTCCACATGCCTCAGCAGAGGGGACTCCATTTTCTGTTTCTGTAGAAGGAGCCAGGACTGCAGAAAGGTCCACACGTGGGGTTGGGCACAGTTCTGTGGTCCCCGAGGCCCCAACAGTGCCGTCCAGAACCACCCCTAGGGGAGTCAGCAAGCTGATGTTTCTCTGAGACACCTCGGATTTTGTCTGTGTAGGCCTTTCTGTCTTCGGATCCACTTGATGGTTCACAGTGGTGCAGGCCAGAGCAGTTGGTCTTGTCCTGCATGGGTGAAGTCAGGGTGGGGAGTGTGATTGACACGGAACCTGGGGGGCCACGCACCCCTTCCTTCCGTGGTTACCGGGGCCCTGTCCTCATGCCGGGTCATCTCAGACAGTCCTTCGGATTGTAAATGCAGAGTCCCAACAACTTGTGTCTGTAGCAGTATGTCTGTCAATGAAACGTTTACTTACTAATGCTACTTAAACCCATTGTATAGGGGCGCCTGGATGGCTCAGTGGGTTAAAGTCTCTGCCTTCGGCTCAGGTCATGATCTCAGGGTCTGCTTCCCTCTCTCTCGGTCTGCTTCTCTGCCTACTTGTGATCTCTCTCTGTTAAATAAATAAATAAAATCTTAAAAAAAAAAAAACCCATTGTATAACACATTTTTACTAAAAACAACTGTATTTTCCAGAACAAAATGCTGGTGATTGTCATATTGCTTTGGTTAAAGTGAACAAAGAAGTGTAGTTGGGGGTAGGGATGAGTACTTGAATAGTTTTTTGTTTTGCTTTGTTTCTTGAAGATTTTATTTATTTATTTGACACAGAGATAGAGAGCACAAGTAGGCAGAGTGACAGGCAGAGGAGAAGCAGACTCTGCTGAGCAGGGAGCCCGACAGGGGACTTGATCCCAGGACTCTGGGATCATGACCTGAGCGGAAGGCAGACGCTTCACTGACTGAGCCCCCCAGGCGCCCCACTTGAATAGTTTTAGACTTGACTTTGGAGATTTTCCTTACGGGACACCCGCGCGGATGGTGAGGTCGGCAGCAGTGCGGAGCTCCTGTGGGACGGGAGGGCTCGTTCCAGTCCCCGGTCGTACACTTTGTTTGGTTCCGTAGCGCGGTGCGTTGGTGATGTGGTGAGTTACTTAGCTCATGCACATGCGGTGTTCCTGCACCTTGCTGTGTCTAAAAGTCACTCTTGCTTCTGCAGCCACCCCTCATCAGGGGAGCCCTGCAGCTCTCAGAAGCTCTCTGCTCGTGCTGGGGGGCTTGCCAGGATTCTGGTATTTGACCAAAGTAAGAAGCTTTGCATTGGCAATGAATGGGTTTAGGTGTTTCGCTGACAATGGCGTCTTGTTGTGTTATTTCCCAGAGATGCGCTGCGGGGTCCTCCACCGGAATGGCGAGCGTCTGTGTGTCCGTCACTGGCTCGCGTAGCAGTGCTGTCCCTGCAGCAGTGCTTATACCCGAGACAGCTGTTTGGTGCCCAGAAGGGGTGCTTCCTGCCCGTTTCTCATTTTGTAACATAGGATGTGACAGAGCCGAGCACGGAGACTCGGGATGTAGTGAAATTAATAATTACTGCTTAACATGGAGGTTCTTAAGCAGAGTTAGGCCATCACTTTTGCACCGTCAGTGCAGATCCTGCCCCAGCTGGAAAGGCAGTGTTACCATGGGAAAATTCTTCTTTTTTTTTTAAAGATTTTATTTTTATTTATTTGAGAGAGACAGTGAGAGAGAGCATGAGCGAGTAGAAGGTCAGAGGGAGAAGCAGACTCCCCGTGGAGCTGGGAGCCCGATGCGGGGCTCGATCCCGGGACTCCGGGATCGTGACCTGAGCCGAAGGCAGTGTCCAATCGAGCCACCTAGGCGTCCCACCTTGGGAAAATTTTTGAGAGAGTTGTGGGGATCTCCAAGGCTTTGGACCCCATTATGGAAACAGCGGTAGGAAGCTGTTCGGTGAAAAAATGTAGCCGGGCAAACCCAGTCAGCCCAAGTGTTTATCCGCAACTAGAAATTTAACGGCCTCAGGAGAATCTGATCGTGTCCGCCGTCTCCCCACAGGATACACAGCAGTGCGCACTTTCAGGGGCTCCTGATTCAGTGGCTCCTGGGTCGTGAAGCTCTCCTGAAGCTCTCGTGGAAATGCACAGCTCTGTCCCCTCTAAATGAGATCATGCGTCTGTCCTTGGGTCTGTGCTTGTGGGTTAAGCGTGTACCCTCAGCTGGGTTTTCCCTTCCTGTGACTCTGCCTTCTGTTGCGGAGCGGACTGGAGGGTGAGCGCTGTGGTGGCAGCTGGGGCTCACGCAGGCCTCTCGTGTGGCGCTTCCTGCTTCACGACGGACCCTGCGCCTCCTGTCATACATGGGCGCTCTCAGATTCTTTGTGTTGCTTATTCTCTGTTCACTTTATTTAATCTTATCTTTCAGTCAGCCCGGTCACTGGATTTAAAAATTTGTCTTTTTTTTCGAAATCTTGTGGATCTTTAAAGATGTTATGAATTGCAGTGACTTAAAATACGTCATCACGTGTTTGCTAGTTAGGAGAACTTCTTGAAGTGACGAAGTTCCACATACTCAGCTTACAGGAGTCGCGGTAAGACTCGCTGTCTCTGCACTGGCTGCCGTGAGACCGTGAGACACACGTCCACCCGCGGCTGACTTGCTTTGATTGGGAATGTGGACCCCAGACCTTTCTCAGCACCTGAGCAACCTCCTGGTTTGTTTGTGGGTTTTGTTCTTGTCGTTTAAGATTGATTTATTTGAGAGCAAGCGAGAGAGTGAGGGTGTGTACACCCGAGACCAGCGGGGAAGGTAAGAGGGAGAGAGAAGCCCCAGCCCACTCTGTGCTGAGCGTGGAGTCCGATGGTGGCCCTCGGTCTCACCCTCTGAGATCGTGAGCTGAAACTGAGAGTCCCGTGCTTACTGACCGGGCCACCCCAGGGACCCCAGGCATCTCTCTCTCTTCGTTTTCTGTAAAGATTTTTAGATTGATTTATTTGAGAGAGCAAGCGAGTGAGCTGAGCCAGGAGGAGAGAGAGGCCGACTCCTCGCTGAGCAGGGAGCACGATGCGCCTGCGTCCACGGCCTGAGCCGAAGGCAGATGCTTCACTGACTGAGCTACCCAGGCGCCCTGGCTCCAGCAACCTCTTGTTTTTAGTTCTTTAGGCCAGTAATTGTGAACTAGGCTGTAACAGCCTGTAGAGATTTTTAAAATATAATTCCCATACAGGAAATGATCTTTTTCAGGTTTTATTGAGATGCGGACAGAAAACACTCTTACCTGTTCAGAGGCAGCTTTTTCGTGTGAGGATGACTGTTGGTTGTTGGGGGCAGCAGGGTGGGCTTGGTGGGGTCGAGGCCTTGGTGGGGTCGTGACCTGAAAGCCCAGTTGGGGTTGCAGTCCTGGCACAGGGCCACATGGCGGGGCACGCCGACAAGGACCCTTGAGCTGCTCTGCTCTGTGCTGGACTGTGCGCGAGGCTGCTGAGGCTCGGCCGCAGGGTGTCTCGGGAAGGGCCTGGAGGAGCATGGGGGGGGTCTGGGCGTGGCTGGGTGTGCGTCATCCGACCGACCATCTCGACCCAGTTCCGGTCTTGAGCTTTCCTCGTTTGCAGCCTCAGAATCCCATCAGGCTCTGTTCACTCTGTATGACTCTTTTTTCTGGCGTCAGTTTTCCCTAGAGATGAAAGTGGTAGTTCTCCTGTCTGACATACGTCTTCTGCTGAGTCTGTGGTTAGCGCCCGCTGGGCCTGGCCGGGCTTGCGGGTAGAGAGTGATGGCTTCCCTCGAGTGTCTGCTGGACGTCCGATCCAGGGCTTCCTGAGAGGTGGTGAACAGAGACGTGTGCTAGAGGGCCCTTGTGGGCCCGGAGTCCCAGGGAGGCAGGCACGAGGCGCTGTCTCCCTGGCAGCTCTGGGACTGGGGGCCTGAGGGAACGCCCCACCCAGTGTTGGCTTGGGAAGCCGAGCAGGGTCAGGGTCAGTAGCAGGACGGTGGCGTCACCACAGAGACAGGAGCCAGAAAGAAGGGGCTGCTTGGAGAAGCTGTGGTTTGGGCATGATGGATTTGAGGAGCCCGTCGGGAAAGGGACCATTGTAAGGGGCGTCAGGGTTTGGGAGACCATTTAGGACGGGACATTGAGCCCGGAGTGCCCCACATGTATGTAGGTATGTGCATGTGCTTGCGTGTGAGTGTGTGCGGACGCACACATGCGTGGAGAAGAGGCGGGAAAAAGAAGGATTGATCTATGAGCAGGACAGACCCGCAGAAGCACCTGAGCATAGCATAGTCATCCTCAGCAGGCAGAGTTGGGTTTTTCGGAGAGGAATTAAAGGATATATTGAAGTCATTTCTCCTGCCGTAGTCGATTCTTTGAGTGGATAATGTGTAGGTGTTCTAGGCATTTTCCGGTTTTGGGAAATGAGATGCCGGTGTTCTAATCTCTACGTTGTTACTTAGTTAAACCTCATAACAAGCGTAAGTCATGTAACCTTCCTGTTATTTTTCCTATGCAATTTTAGGGCTTTAAAGTGGTCTCGAGAAGCAGTGACAGTGATGTTTCAGACTAAAGCCCACGTAGAAGGACGCTGGAAGTCAAGCTGAATTTCCAAATACTTGTGGTGAGGCTTTCGTCTGAAACCCTGTTTAGCACTTGCTTTTGTTCGCTCTCTGTCAGCCGCGTCGCTGCATCTCCTGGGAAGTGGGCTTCCTTCGTTCTGGGGGCATACGGGACGCGGCCCACACCGGCAGAACCAGCGGGCACGAAGAGTGCAGGGCCCTTCTGGGCTCCCCTGGGGGTGCTGGAGCAGGAGCAGAGCTGAGTGAACCCCTGCCCTGGGCACGCAGCTCTGTACCGGGCTGCTGCAGACCTCTGCAGACATCCCTTTGCTAATTCAGCTGACACGGTTATGTGTCCCCATGAACACTTTTTAGTTTTTTCCAGGCCTGTATGGATGAAGCTACATTCTGACTCCTCTTTCCCCCAGTGCTGCTCCCTGGTGGACTTCCGTGTCGGTGGAGTGGACAAAGAGAGGGCCGGAGCTAGAGCCGGTGTAGGGAGCTAGGGAGGTTCTCGTGGGTGTGGCTGCTTTGAAGTTGTTGTCCAGCAGTTACTCCTGAAGCATCTTTCTTACCAGCTTTAAGCTTTACCAGTTCTGGGATGAGGGAGGAAGGGGTAGATGGGCATCAAAGCGCCTTTGCAAAATGGCGTGCTGGGAAAGGTCACCAGTGGTGACGGGGTCACTCTCGAGTGTTTTCTTGCTTAGATAATGGAATTGGTTAAAAGCTGTTTCTGGTAGATCCTCCCTTACCCCCAAACTTAGTGTTCAGAAAAACAGCCGTCGCGGGAAGGGTTCTGGTCCAGAAGCTTGGCGTTAGCCAGTGCAGGCCCGAGGCCCGAGGCTGTTGATGAGCTCGCTGGTGGTGCTGGGTCACCTCTGATAGCTTATCCACCAGGACTCAGATGCAGCGAGGGTCTACGGTCCGGTCCAGGTAGCCTGCAAGGCAGATGCTCAGGGTGAGTTTCTGAACTTGGGGCCATGCTCTGCCCTGAGAACCTCAGCTTGGGCCTCCTCACTGCTTTCCTTTTGTTTAGAAGACAGACCAAGAGGCCCATCCGGAAGTTCTCAGAAAAGAAACAAATGTTTTTCTTCATTCCCTTTCCCCCCCGTTGTATAAAATGCAATAAAACATGCAGAAGGTGGGGGTTGCAGTTTAAAGCCCACCGTCCAGGTCATGAGTCTTACTGGCCCTCCGAGGTGGGCAGTCATGTTCCTTGCTGACTCTGTGTATTTGTCCTAGCATTCCCTCAGAAAAGGGTCTTGAAATACCTGATGATTGTGGTTTTCTGGATTCCTCCCTGCAGTTCAGTCAGTGTTTACTCCGTTTATTTTGAAGCTCAGTTATTAGAGGCTGAATCTGTCTCTTCATCATGATGAAACACCCTTACCTCTGATGATGGTCGGGGCTCTGCAGGCCGGTTCGTCTGACACCGGCACAGCTGCTCTCTCTTCTGACGACTGTTAGCACACATCTTCTCGCATCTTTTTAAGGTTAAACTGTTTGTGTTCATATTTAAGGAGGGTTTCTTACAGGCAGCCTTACAGGAGTTGGGGATTGCTTTTGAAAGACATCCAGCTGGGGCTCCTGGGGGGCTCAGTAGGTTAAGTGTCTGACTCTTGGTTTTGGCTCAGGTTGTAATCTCAGGGTCAGTGGACTGAGCCGCGCGTTGGGGCTCTCCGCTCAGCAGGGAGTCTGCTCCTCTTCCTCTTCCTCTGTCCGCCCCTCCCTTGTTCTAAAATAAATTAAAAAAAAAAATCCAATTGACAGTCTTTTTTTTTTTTTTAAGACTTTATTTATTTATTTGACAGAGATCACAAGTAGGCAGAGAGGCAGGCAGAGAGAGAGGAGGAAGCAGGCTCCCTGCTGAGCAGAGAGCCCGATGCGGGGCTCGATCCCAGGACCCTGGGATCATGACCTGAGCCAGAGGCAGAGGCTTCAACCCACTGAGCCACCCAGGCGCCCCCAATTGACAGTCTTTTCCTGTTTTGTTTTGGCTTTTTTTTTTTTCATTATTTAGACAGATTTCCCCCACGTACTTAATTTTAACTCCAGTACAGCGAGTGTGCAGTATTGCATTAATCTCTGGTGTAGAGCATAGTGGGTCAGTTCTGTACATGACTCGGTGCCCATCACGACGAGGGCACGTCCTCATCCCCCCACCTCCCCTCTGGTCGCCCTTCGGGGGGTTCTCTGCATTTGAGGGTCTGTTTCCTGGTTACCCACTTTGTTCATTTGTTTTGTGTCTTAAATTCCACCTGTGAGTGAGGTCACATGGTGTCTGTCTTCTCCGACCGACTGCTTCCACCGTGGCATCACGCCCTCCAGCTCCGTCCTCCCGAGAGCCCCGGCACTTGTGGCCGCTGGTCGACTCGGTCGGCTTCGGGTTACCTACACTTTGTCTTTCAGGCTGACACCCGTGAGAGAAGTTGGCATAGCCCTGTCCAGCAAAGACATGGAAAGGAGATACAAAATTTCTAGATCAGTTTTGTTTCAGTTGGTGACAGCCTCTGAAGAAGGGCACTTTGGCTGTATTTGCTACTTCTTTTTTGAACCTAACAAGTACCATCCTTTTAAGCCAGATTTCATGTGCCTTTCCTTCTTATTTTAAGAATTTTGAAAAAAATGGGGGAGGGCACCTGAGGGCTCATTTGGTTAAGCCTCTGCCTTCGGCTCAGGTCATGGTCCGAGGGTCCTGGGATCGAGTCCCGCATCGGGCCCCCTGCTCGGTGGGGAGCCTGCTCCTCCCTTCGTTCTCCTGTGTGCGGACATGCTCGCTCTCTCTTTCATAAATAAATAATCTTAAGAGAGTAAGTGGAGGCTACTCCTGTCCTCCAAAAAAAATTTTTTCCCCAAGATTTTAGTTAATGGTTATTTGACAGAGAGGGAGGGCTTATGATCTGGGGGTGGGGGGTGGGGGTCCAGGGAGAAGCAGACTCCCTGCTGAGCAGGGAGGCCAACGTGGGGCTCGATCCTAGGATCCAGGATCATGACCTGAGCCGAAGGT
Source organism: Mustela erminea (assembly GCF_009829155.1). Classification (NCBI taxonomy): domain Eukaryota; kingdom Metazoa; phylum Chordata; class Mammalia; order Carnivora; family Mustelidae; genus Mustela; species Mustela erminea. The sequence goes on along the minus strand of NC_045632.1, from coordinate 60,175,501 downwards.
GGATGCTGAACTGTTCAGACGGTTTTAAAACATTTAATGTTTTAAATGTTTTAAAAACATTTAAAAATTTTCAGATGTAAAAACAGTTGGTAGGGAGGGTACCCAACTGATAATCTCTCTCTCTCTTTTTTTTTTTTTTTTAAAGATTTTACTTATTTATTTGACAGACAGAGATCACAAGCAGGCAGAGAGGCAGGCAGAGAGAGAGGAGGAAGCAGGCTCCCCGCTGAGCAGAGAACCCGATGCGGGGCTCGATCCCAAAACCCTGAGATCATGACCTGAGCCGAAGGCAGCGGCTTAACCCACTGAGCCACCCAGGCGCCCCGATAATCTCTCTTTTGATGGGTGTTTAAATAGCTTGACGCCTAGCGGGGTTCCTGATGCGATTGGGCTCACAGGTACTGTCAGGTCCGACTTCGTAGCATCGGAGCCTTGGACGGCACCTCCATGTCTCCTGCCCCGGCCCTCGTGCTGCTGTCGTGCATTTTCCCGGTCGTTAGAACAGAAGTCTCTGCTGTGTCCTTGCCATTTCCGGCGTTCCTCGCGCGTGGTGAGGACTCCTGTTTGCATCCAGAGTCGTCTCCCTCGGTGGACAGACTTCAGCGGCTCCTCTGTTTCCGCACGACTTTCTGTGGCTGTTGAGTGGGAGGGCGAGGGACCTCTCTCTCACAGCTCTTGACAGACGCTGCCTGGCCTGTGTCCGTGCGCAGCCGCCCGTCTCCCGTCTCTGCTGGGCCCGCTCCTCCCTCCGGGGGGTCCGTGGTGTCCTGTCCTTCACGTTTCTTTCCTTGGGGTTCGTTGAGGGCCGTGGCTCTCGAGTTGGCAGTTCTTCCGTCAGAATGTGAACTCTTGGTGGCCCCTGGCTTTGGGTATCTTTGTGGCCTCAGCCCTGAGGGGCCAGCGGTGCTCTTGGCTGCCTGCTTGCTGGCCCGGCCTCGCTCACTCTCCGTGTCCCCTCTGGTCCGTGCTCAGTGGCCCCAGTTGTCTCTGCTGCTGGCGGTGCCGCCTGCTGTCTCCCGTCTCCCAGGGCAGCGGCCCTCACGGGAGGCTCCTGCCTGGCGTGTCTCAGGCGCCCAGGCGCTCACCGGCTGACGGCCGCGCCCGCTCGCTTTGCCATCTGTGTCGACTCTGCGTTGGTTCCACTTGACTGGTTTTTCTTATTCTGTGCTCTGTTTTCTTAATTGCATGCCCGGGGGTGTTTCTCTTCTGTATGTTTCTTATTTTGGAAAACTTTTTTCAAATTTCCAGAGAAGTGAGAAAGACAAAGGAGAGCTCCTGCACGTGCCTCTCCGGCTCCTCTCGGCGCGGCCGCGTCCTGTTCCCGCGTCCTGTTCCCGCGGCCCACGCGGGGGGCGGCCGGCGGCGGGGCCTGGCTGTTCACGCACCCGCGGGCCCGCCGCCGCCGCTGTTCTCGCTGCGCCCAGTGCGGTCCCGCGTCCGGTCTCCCGGGTCTCCTGCTCAGGGACGGCTTCTCGGTCTTTCCTGGTCGCCGGGACCGCGAGAGTCTGCGAGAGCTCCAGCCCGTGTTCTGTAGGGTGTCCTCTTGGGGTTTGTGTGGTTTTTTTCTTCGTAGACTGGCTCTTTGGCTTTGGGGGAGACTTGACTCCGCAGAGGGTGTGTCTCCTCCTCACATCCGCTCTGGGGTGCCCGCTGTCACCGCGGCCTGTGGGGGCGAGCCTCGGCCGCCTGGTCGTGGGGGCACCTGCCGGCTTCCTCCGTGGTGCCCTCCCAGCCCCCCTCTTGTCCTTCAGAGCGGGCCTGGAGCCCAGCGCACGAGCAGGGGGAGGGCAGCATCTCCTTGTGGGGAGGCTTGGTGTTTTCTGCCCGCTCCGTTGTGTCTTCAGTCTCCTGTTGGTGTCACGGGGGACTCACGTGCGCTTAGTCTTTGCTCAGGTCACTCCGGCTTCCGTGTCTGCGCGTGTCCGGATGCCAGACGCGGGGTTTGCCTCGGTGGGTACCGTGTAATCTTGTACACCTGTAAACCTTCCTGGGCTTTGTTCTGGGGCCCAGTTAGTCTTGGAAACAAGGTGCTCCTCTCGGGCCCTGCTTTTAGGACTTGTGAGGCAGGCCAGGGCCTTGCCCAGTTTTGGGCTGGTGTCCCCCCTGCCCCTACCCGTGCCTGTGCTGCCCTCTGGCTTTTGAGTCCAGCCCTGCCTCTCATCTGTGCTTCCTGGCCTGCCCCTGGGTGGTTTTCTGGTCGCTGAAGAGCGAAGGGGCCTTCTGCACACCTCTGGGTGATTTCCTTCAAACTGTGTCTCCTCTGGTCTAAGTAACCCCGTTGAGAGAGAGAGACAGACAGACACACACGCATGCGCGCGCGCACATGCAGTGTTCTGGGTTTTTAATTCTCATGAGGTTTTTTGCTTGTTTGTTTTTAGTACTGTGGGTGTCTGACAGACCTGCGTGCAAAGCAGAAACTGCTTCCGCTCTCTTTCGTGTCATTTTAACTAGTATTGTTTCATTTTATATCCTTAAACGTAACAAGGAAGACAAGGGAGCGTGGCCCTAGGTGCAGTTCTGGGCCTGGGCCGGAGCAGCGCGGTCAGATGGGGGTCCGGCCAGCACCGTGCCTGTGGCTCTTCGGGGTTTGATCGCGTCACTGTGATGGTGTCCGGTTTTACCATTAGGGGAAGCCTCGTGAAGCCTGTACAGGGCTCTGCACTTCTTTTTATCAGTGGAAATTATTTCAAAATTAAAAAATTGGGGAAAGAAACCACTCAGTCGGTGTTTCCTCCCCCAGGTGGATGTTTCTGACTGCGGTCCACAAGCCAGGTGCAGTGTGACGGGAAGTGCCTCGGACTCACAGGCGTGTGGTCTGACCCGGAGAGCCTGCCTGCCCCTCCTGCCGGTGCCTGTCCGTCCGGCTGGCCTTTCCTTCTGCAGGCGGAGCCTCCGCCCCCTCTTCCCCGGTGTATACATCCCACCCGCATTAGTCAGCCGACTCGCTGTGCTGTCTCTGTAACTTGGTGTCCTGTCCCGAAGTCTTGGGTGCCCTTCCTGCCCGGCGCCGGTCCTTGGTCAGGCCTCCCTGCCTCCCTTGCCCGTTGCTGGCCGCCGTGGCCTGTCCGCCCGCTCCTGTCTCCCACATTGCGCCCGTTGTGTGGGGGTCCCCAGGAGGCTTTGCAGACTCTGTGTTGACACATGAAGCCCCTCCTGCCCCTTGACTGGGGATGTTCACGAGTAATTCCAGGTGTCGGGGCATGGACGGGGCTCCACGACTCGGTGTCTGCCCCGCTGCGGCGTGGCCAGCGATGGGCTGCGGTCCTTGGCTTTCTGTTCGAGGAACACGCTGTTGGAAAGAAGTCCTTGTTAGTGCCTGAAAATGACGCTGTGGTTTTTGTCTTGGCGTGATGTAATCTGTGCTCGTGCAGGCCATGTTTTCTTAAATGACGGTGTTTGTAACTTGTGAAAGAGTCTGCTCTTTGCACCTACCAGAAGGTGAGAGGTGACCGCGCGCTAGGTCAGAACTCGCGCCTCTGGCACTGCGTCCTGCGGGCTTCTTGGAGAAACACTTCCCTGGCAGGTGTGAACAGAGCTGCGGCCATCCTTCTAGGGAACAAAAGGCCGTCTCTGCCCCGGCGTGCGCTGGCTTCTCTGTTCTCAGCCATCAGAGCGGAGGACGCCGAGGCCCTGGCAAGTGGTCGTGTCGCCATTGGCTGTCGGCTCCGAGGGACGGGTGCTCGCCCGTAGGGCAGTAAGGGGAAGCGTGGGCAGGTTCCCCAGGACTGCGTCCTGGCTTTGAAAGCCTAGATGTGCTGCTGTAAGAAGACAGGTGTGGGCCGTGCTGCTGTTGGTCACCTAAGTTTGAAAATGTGATTCTCTACATGAATTCATTTTTCCACTGTGGATTTTGTTATCTTTTGGCTCACATTGAAAGATAAATTGTTCATCTAAAGTCCAATATGTTATAATCAGTACTTTACTTAAAACACGTAAATCGGAGGCGGAGTGAGGAAGGCCTGGCGCCCCTTCTGGCTTTGGTCAGGACGACGAAGCCTGTTACTGCCACAGCTTGGTGGAGATCGTGTTCCTGGCCTTCTTAAAGCCAGTTGAGAGGGCTGAGGTTTCCTTCTCTCCTTTAATGGGATCAGCCAAAATACTAACGTTGGACCCTCCGCAGTTTGTTGTAGAGGTTTTGGGATGCTGGGGCAGCTCGCGGCCCGGGCAGTAAGGAGAGGACCGAGTGGCGCCGTCCCGGAGGCCGCGCACCGCCCCAGTTTCCCTGGGGTGCATCTGGGCGCTAGTCCTTCCTGCGCAAGCAGTTAAGTGGTAGAGTCAGTATTTGAAACTGACTCTTTGGGGGCTTGGGTGGAGAGAGGGTCTCCTGGAAGGCAGGTGCTGGCAGCCTCGCATTCGTGTCTGGCCGAGGCACCAGCCTCTTGCTCCCCTCAGGGCACCTTGTTCCCGTGTCACCGAGCAGCAGGTTCTCCACTCGGTCGGATCGCTGCCAGCACTGGGCTTTCTGTTACCGGAATATGAGGAACAGTGCTGGGTGGGCTTGTTTTCTTGGAGAGACCCTGGCTGATGGACTGTCGCATGGTGAATCTGCGTTTCCGAAGTCTTTGAAAACCTTTGCGTGAAGAAGGCAGACTGGTTCTTTGATCTTACTTGTTGGGAGCGGGACCCCTGGCTTCTCCCTTCTCGCTTGGTGGGACTGAGGAGGCCGCAGAGAGCCGCTCTCGGCCCAGCCGCGGGGACTCGGGGGTCGTCTGGGCTCTTGTGCCCCCCATGCCCCCCGCCCCCGCGAAGGGGGGCCCGCGGTGGTGGCTGTTGACTTGCAGAAAGGCAGAAAGGGCTTTCCCCAGTGTTCTGGGTTGTGGTGGGGGCAGGTTGGTCGGGAGGTGGTGGCTTTGCAGCCAGAGGCCAGGATCTTCAAGGGCGTGACGGCCGTCTGTTGGCCGAGCCCATGCGGCAGGTCAGAACGTTGTCTGTCCTGGTCTGTGAGCAAGGTGTCCACTCGCGCGGTCTTTCTGTAAACCGCTGGGAGCTGTTCCTAGCCATGGAGATGGGCGCTTTCTCTTGAAGCCTGTTCCAGCAGGACAGTATCCGAAAGGGTTAGTTTGTAAGGAGGCCAACCAAACATTTCGTCTGTTTTCTCAGAAAGCTCCGTGATCTGATCAGAGAATAATGAAGAGAACGCAAATTTATAAATAAAACATCTGCTTGTTTACTACTCGGGGACACCTTGCATTTCTTTTTTAAAAGTTTTTTTAAAAAGATTTATGTATTTATTGATTTGAGAGAGTGAGCGTGTGCGAGGCAGGGGAGAGGCAGAGACTGTCCAGCAGACCCTGCCGGGCGAGGAACGCATGCGGGTCTGGATCTTGGGCGGAGATCGCAGCCTGAGCCGAAACCAAGAGTCAGACGCTGGACCCACCGACCGACTGACCGACCGACCGACCGTCCGACCGACTGACCGACCGAGACATCTGGGCACCCCATGAATGGCGCTTCTGAAGGCAGAATTGTAGATGGCTTTGACGCGTCGACTTGCCCTCTGTCTTCATTCGTGTCTTGCTGGTGGCCTGCGGGAACAGCCCCCTCCGTCTGACGTGCTGCGCGCGCGTAGTTACCACAGCTGGGGCTCTCGTGGGCTCGTCCTTGCCTGAAGTTGAACCTTTCCTGCCGGTTGAGGACGCAGGCAGGTGGGGGTTTATTGTTTTGTGAAGACCTCAGGGAAAGACCATCTCGAGTTCCATTTTTGACCGTTACTATGACCTGGAGTCTCCCCCTTCTCACACAGACCCAAGCGGGAAGAGCCACCTCTCCTGGGTGCCCACACACACCCACGCCAGAGGCTGGTGAGCCCCTCGCTCACGGATGTCTGTGCTTCTGGCTGCCGACTGGGAGGCATGGTTTCTGTAAGCGTGAGTGTGAGGCCGGAGGCCATCTGCTTGCAGCGAGAGGCAGCAAAACATCATTTCCTCTCCCTTTCCAGTGTTAAAGTTGGTGGCGTTTCCCCCGGTTTTACTGAGATAGTCACATACAGCGTACGGTTAGGGTGCGCGGCACAGCGCTTGGCTGTGTGTGTCGGGAAAGGGCGCCCCGGCGGGTTTACCGTGCACGCAGCGTCTCAGGGAGTCCCCGCTGGTCTCTTGGGATGCGTGCTGGTGAGAGCTGTTCCGCCCCCTTCCCCAGCACGTGCGTCTGTCCTCCCTGACCCGGATCTGTGCCCGTCCCTTGTATCTGATCTGGTCCGAGGCGGCCTTCTCCTTGTCCTGCTCCTATCTCCGGAGTTCGCATTTTGTGTCGTGGTTTCCCTGCTGGTGTGCGGAGCCAGGTGTGGCGTTCCGGGTCCCTGCTGGGTTCTGGTGCGTGGGCGACAGCCTCACACCTTTGTCTGCTGGCTCAGAACCGGTTCGGTGCAGGCAGCTGCCCGCACCAGAGGGCGGGGGTGTTCCCAGACAGGGTTAGCTTCCCCACCAACTGTGTGCTTGGGCAGCTTCGTGTCTTTTTTGTTAAAGGATCTTATTTTATTTGAGAGAGGGGGATGGGGGAGGGCACAGCGCAGAGCTGACCTCTCACGACCCTGAGATCCCTACCTGACCCAAACCCGAAAGCGGGACGCTCAGCTGACGGAGCCCCCCAGGTGCCCTGAGGTGCGCTTAGACTTCTGCGGCCCTTTGATCATCCGCCCGTCCGGGAGCTCTGGAAGGCCGTGCGTGGGCAGCTCCGTCCGCCTCACAGCCGGGTCTCTCTGGGCTTGGCTGGGGCAGTCCAGTCAGTCCCTTCCCTGTGTGCTCCAGGCCTCAGGGCTCGAGGGCCGGCTGTGAGACAAGCCTGCGGGCTGGACTCCCTGACTCGGGGCGGAGAGGGAGCCGTGTGGACTCTTACCTTGCCAGTTGGTTTCACTGTTGCGCCTCCTTCAAGGGGCCTGAGGTTGGCAGATACGAAGCCCAGGAAGTTCCTGGGTGGTGCGGGTGGGCGTGAAGTGTGGTCATCGCTCTGCCTGGAGTGCGTGGACACTGATGGGCACAGGAAGGTGGGGATGGGCTAGGGTGGGGCCAGGCTCTCCAGGTCTGTGAGGTCGGTGGGATCCGCACATAGGCCCGTTCGGTGCCGTGGTAACCTGGCTTTCTCCTGACCGTGCACTGGACATCCGTGGGCCTCGACTCGACTCTGGCTGCCAGGCTCCGTTTGTTCCTGGCGCGGCCTTCTTCCAGGGCCCGTTCCCTGCCGTGTCATGGCACAGAGGCGTCCGGGTGTATGCAGGGGTCGTTGGAGACAGACAGACAGACAGACAGACACACACACACACACACACACACACACACAACACACACACACACACACACACCCGCTAGTCGCAGCCAGGAGGAAGCTTTTGGATTTCCTGGGGAACTTTTGAGTCTTGTCACTCCTGGTAGATTTCTCCTACCTTGCAGCTTTTAACCACACAATAATCGTTCCTTTTGTGGTTCCTCCCTGTTTCTATTCCAGATGACCTTGGTCCCCATACCCTGCCTCTGACCTTAGTCAGCACCACAGCATCTCTTGTGCCTTATGTCACAGGCACATATTTCCGGGTGGCAAGAGGCTGCTGGCCACAGTCTTTTCGCAGCTGCCTGAAGATAAGAAAACCAGAGCCACAGGGATTGGCTGGCGTTGGGAAAGGGCTCGTGATTTCCCTGTTGGTCCCGCTAGGAGCTGTCCAGTGCGAAGTCTGTATCTGAATGCCGATGTCTGAGCCACGGTCATGGCTCCGTGTTAACTGGGTGGGTCAGCCCATTGGAGAGCGAGTGACTGAGCGTAGCCTGTGCTCTGCTCTGCAAGGCGGGAGGTGCACATTTTGTGGCCCCTTGGGACAGACGAAGCATTCCATTCTGGCTCCTCTGTTCCCCCGAGCGGTGGAGCAGGGTCGGACCGTGGGTCCTGACGGGTGGACACACCAGTGTGGAGCCAGGCGTAGCAGATCTGGGCCATGAGTTCCCGTGTTGGTGCAGAGAAAGTCTGCTCCTGCGTAATGCTCGTAATCTTAAGTGGAGAGGTCGGGAGCCTTGGTTTAGAAACCCAAGCCCCTAAGCAGCGGGTTCAGTGTGATGTCATTTTTGGCTAAAGAAATGCACACCAGGGAGCCTGGGTGGCTGGGTCTCGGTTAAGCGTCTGCCTCTTGATCTCGGCTCAGGTCTTGGTCTCAGGTCAGGGTGGTGTCGGGCTGCATGTCGTGCATGAGCTTCTTCAAATCAAAACAGAAGAAAGCACAGCCGTGTCTCACCAGGAGACGTGGACGGTGGGGACTCCTCTCTGGCCCGTTCGAGTGTCCGTACCGTCTCCTTGTTGTGCAGGCAGGCTGCTGTCCCCGCATCACACAGTTGTGTACGAAGACAGACCGTGTTTCATTCCCTCTTCCTTTCTCCAGACCCCTTGAGCCGAGCATCTGGACCGCAGTGCTGGGGGGCTGGGGAGGACGAGCCGGGCCCTGCTCAGTATTTCGCATCAGGTGTTCCCAGTAACTTCTAGTAACTGGCAGTGGTGTGAAAGTTGAAAGTCCAGACAAGCAAGAGGTATGCCTGTGGCATAGTTAGGACTAAACAAACAGCTCCGTTGATTATGTGTCCTTCTTGGTTGGGCTGTAAGGGGGGGACTTGAGGTGGAGCAGAGGCTGCAGTGACACATCCTTTAGTTCTGTTTGGGACGTCCCCTGCCGTGGCCGCTAGCCTTTTACGTTTCTGATGGCTTCGAGCACTCCAGGGGAAGGAGGGAGGAGGCGGTCACACGCATGGTCGCCTGTCCCAGGCCTCAGGGAGTGCCCCAGAGAATGTACCCTTGCAGTGACTGAGGTGCCCCAAGTGCCACAGCCAGGCCACGGCCCAGAGAGCCTGAATGGCTGCACTGCAGTCACCACGGGAGTGACGCACAGCTCTCAGAGGTCTCCTCTGGCTTTCTCCTGCCCCGTCACATCTGTTCGTGGGGCTGAGAGTGCTCACTGAACACTTGATGATGCAGTCAGTTTGGTGAGCACCCCCCCCCCCCCGCCCACCTGCCCATCCACACCCCCACACGCCCATCCACGCCCCCACACCTGCCGATCCACCCCCCACCCACGCGCACATCCACATCCCCTTCAGCCTGAATCGGAGTTGCTGAGGGGCCCCCGTGTCTTGAGATGAGAATGTGCATGGTGGCTTCAGTGGGCTGTGTCCTCTAGCAAGCCTGTCGGTGGGGCTTCCGTCTGGCTTTGGACAGATGGCTGCGGCCGTGGCAGAGCTGTGTGCACTGTCCTCGGGCTGCTCGTGCGAGTGCTTCCAGCTGGCTCCATGCTGGTTCACGGGACTCAGCGGTTCAAGGAAGTGAGTGTGGGTACAGGGAGCTTTCTCCTCTGCCTCTAACGGTTTCTTCCAGAAGAATCCTGAGGCTCTGCTTCATGGGCCAGTCGAGGACACATGTTCACCTGGAGCCAGCTGCCAAGGGGAAGGCACTGGAAATGGAGCTGATGTGGGGCTGTGCTGTCCCCCGAGCTGTCCCGTGCTGCTCCCCGTGTAGCACTCCCCGTGGACAGCCTGCGTGGCCCCTGCATGCCGTCCCTCATTGGAGACGAAGGTGACACCCCGCCTGCAGGGAGGGTGCTGTGTGTGGCGGGTTCCGCAGTCTCCAGCACCTGGAGCTTCATGGTGACCATCTCTTTCCTTTTGACCTCTGTACTGTATAGGACGAAGTCCGTCTTCCTTTTGGTGTCGGAAAGCGTGTCTTTCCACGCGAGTCCCTTGTTCACATAGCTAGAAAATCGTGCAGCCTTGTGTAAGCTAGAATTCTTGTAATACAGCTTTTTGTCAGCGGTGTGAGGTTGGGGTGTTTACACTGGGAAGCTCTCGCTCCTTCAGACAGCGCGCCTGTGCCGACAGCTGGGTCTCCCTTCTCGCTGGCCCCTCTCTGACGCCCGCCCCTGCGGTCCCTTCTTGGACGGAGGATGAGGAGTCTGCTCAGGGCTTGGGCGCTGGGCCTGGAAGCCCCTTGGCTGGTGTGTCTGTGCGGCGAGCTGTTCCCTGGAGCCCCTGCTTTGGAGCAGGTCTTCAGCTGTCGCTGTGTCCCCGACCTCGAGTGACTTGCTGGGTGTGAGTCTCATCATCTCGAGGCCAGAACCCAGCCGTGCTGGTGCCTCTCACTTGGGTGAGCGCGGGTTTGCCCGTTTGCCCCCAGCTCTCTCCAGCGCTCTGTTCCTCTTCCTCCTCCTCCCCCTCCTCTCCTGCCTTGCCCCTCAGGAAGGTGGGAGGGCCTGTGGCTGTCACTTCAGCAGCTCAGTCAAGTGGCCCCGCACTTTTCTGTAGGTTTTCTGCAAATGAACGTGTGTCCTGTTGATTTTTGTTTTTAAAGAAAAACTTACGTGGCCTTACAGCAAAAGTGTTCCCTCTTCACTGCCCAGGGCGCCTCCCAGGCCTGGGCGGTGTCCTCAGTGCGGGCCTGCAGGACACAGGGGTGGCCACCTGTGCTCCCAGAGGAGCTTGCCCCCAGATGCCGGGAGCTCCTGCTTGTCCATAGCTCAGGAGAAGAGGAGTCAGAAACGCATCGTCACTTTGCAACCGGGATGCCAGAAATCACATCTTTCACGGTGGCTTTCTTGGTAGAAAGGAGGCGTTTGACACATACCCACTTATATTTGGACCTGGATCAGAGCTGGAGCCGCTCAGAGACGCAGAAAATAGAGTGTCTGGTGAAGACGGGTGAAGGTGTGTGTGTTTAGGAAGTGAGGGTCGGAGCCTGAAACGGGAAGGTCCTGCAGCAGGTCGGTTCCTAAATTTTTTTTTTTTTTTTTTTGATTTTCAGAAATTTTAGATGAAAATTCTGTTTCTTAGGAAGTTATCAGAAGTAGCTAGAGCATCCGTGGTGGTGACGTGCCGTCTGCTCCTCCCTCCGCCAGCTCAGTGCCAGGCCTCTCCTGGCAAGCAGGCAGGCATCTGGCGTCTGCGGGGCTGGCGTCCACAAGAGCCGAGATGACGCAGGGGTGGCTCTTGGGAGCGTGCGGGCGCCCCGTGCGCAGCGGGAGCGGCTTCTGGACGTCCAGTTGGGGTCTGCGCTTGCGGGCCCTTCTGCGGGCTGTGCCTCTGCGGGCGCTTAGTGCGTCCAGGCTCCGGGGCATGGTGAGAGGCGACGGTGTTTACGCTGCTGCTTTTTTTCTTTTTAAATGATCTTATAAATTTTTCATCGTACTTGGAAACTGGTAGTACACAGTCTATCTCAGAAATTGTTAGACTGTTAAAATGCGGAAAAAGCCCAAGTGTGCCTTGTTAGCCGAGGTGTGTGTCAGCCTCCTCTGCGCCCCTGCCGGTGGTGGACTGCTCCTCAGACTGCTTCGTGGCTGGTTTGAGGCCGGCGCGGGGCCATCGGCGCCGTCTAGGAACCAGTCCCAAAGGCTGTGCAGGCGTGTCCCAGCTTCGCACATTTTAGGGCCAGCTTTTTAAAGAATGCTAGGGGCCCGGGTGACTCTTGTTCAGCCCCTCTCGGGCAGTAGCAGAGCTGTCTGTCCAGACGCATGCCTGAACTTGGCTGTGGCCTGGACTCCGAGACCTCAGACTCCCCATGTGCCGTCCATACCCTGTGCAACGACAAGGGCCCAGAAGGACTTTCACCTTGACAAATCCCTCCCCAGTCCCACAGCTCCTGCAGACACATGCACACAAGAGCAGCACAGTGCCCAGGAGTGTCTTCTTAGCCCTCTGGACTCTGACTGGGTCTGCTCTGCTCTGCTCTGCTCTCCTGGGTGTGGTTGTCACAGAAGTCCCTCCTGACCACAGCGGGGATGCCTGCAGGTCAGGGCCTGGAGGTCTTTCCACATGGAGACTCGGACCACAGGCCGTGCTGGCACTCCCCGCCTTGGTCTTCTAGCTGCTGCTGCATTCTGACCGTGTATCACCAGATTCATCATCGGGCTTATGGACACATTTAGGTGTGTGTTTCTTGGGCTGTTAATATTCAAGATCTTTTTGTCCACCTGTGTCTTAAAGCCTTGGGAACATGCTAGTTAATCATGCTTTATAATGCTATTACTATTGTTTTCCACCTGAATTATCTGTGCCCTAATAACACAGAAGTTTGGTTTACTGTCTTTTTTTTTTTTTTTTTTTTTTAGTTTTTATTTATTTGTTAGAGAGAGAGATACAGAGCGCAAGCACAGGCAGACAGAGCGGCAGGCTAGAGGCAGAGGGAGAAGCAGGCTCCCTGCCGAGCAAGGAGCCCGATGTGGGACTCGATCCCAGGATGCTGGGATCATGACCTGAGCCGAAGGCAGCGGCTTAACCCACTGAGCCCCCCAGGCGCCCCTAAGCTCTACATTTTGTTATGTTCTGTGGAAATTGTCATGGGGATGAAGCTTCAGGGTCAGGATCAAGAAAGGGAACGGAGCATTGCTCACGGGCACGGTACACGCCCATGTCTGTCCAGTCATTGTTGATACGTGCCTACGGACAGAGTAATCCCTTGGTTTTGGAACCTGGGTGTTCGGATGCTTGTCTTTTCCAAACCTGACTTGGACAAAGGTGCTGAAGTGCCTCCTTTAATCAAGGCTGTGTTGAGGGGCTCCTCTCACTGAACGGAAATGACCTGAGTGACAGTTTCCCGGGAGAGGCTGCAGAGGTGGCAAGGCCCAGAAGGCCCAGGAGTGTCGGGAGGCACCTGCCCACACACGCGCTGCCTCGGGCTGTCTCTCTGGCCTCCAAGGCACCTCGCTGGGGAAGGCAGCTCAGAGCAGGGCCGGCTAGTCTGCGTGCTAGGCCTGGGTAGCCAAGAGGGCGTGGAAGCAGGAGACCATGGTCGTGTTCCGGGAGCAGGGTATTTGCAGAGACAGATGGCCGGGAGTTGCTGAGCCCTGCCCTCGTGCAGGACTCTTTTTGCTGAAGAGACTGACTAGGACCAGTAAGCACAAGATCTGGTTGATTTCTATTAAAATGCTGTACATTTGATGGGTGCCTGGGAGGCTCCATTGGTTAAGTGGCAGACTCTTGATTTTGGCTCAGGTCATGCTCTTTGGGTCATGGGATCCAGCCCCAAGTTGGGCTCCGTGCTGGATGTGGAGTCTGCTGGAGATTCTCTCCCTCTCTCTGCTGCTCCCCTCCCTCTCTTAAAAAACTAAAAAAGGCTGTGCATTTGCAAGCCTGTAGCAAAGTTTTTAGAAAGAGCTTTTATGGGGGGTACCTGGGTGGCTCAGTGGGTTAAGCCGCTGCCTTCGGCTCAGGTCATGATCTCGGGGTCCTGGGATCGAGCCCCGCATCGGGCTCCCTGCTCAGCGGGGATCCTGCTTCCTCCTCTCTCTCTGCCTGCCTCTCTGCCTGCTTGTGATCTCTCTGTCCAATAAATAAATAAAATCTTAAAAAAAAAAGGACTTTTATGTATAAGGGACACATTTAGAGGATAAGGGGGAGGGGAGAAGGTGAGGGGATTACCAGGAAAATAATTATTTAAACGTTTTGTCTTTTGCATCATTGAGCCCCCGCCAGCTTTGTCCAGGCTCAGGCAGGCACAGACGCGTACCCGTCTGAGTCTGTCCCAGAGCACCGGGGGCCGTTTTCCCTGCCTGGAGGCCGGGTCTTTCTTTTCTTGAGTACTGACTGAGTCTTAGTGCTGCGCTCATTGTCTGTAGATCTCGGGTTCTCCTGGGTCGTCCCAGATGCCAGCGGCACAGGCGTCTGAACGAACAGTCCAGTAGCATCCCTGGCTCATCGGGGTTCAGAGGAAAGAGATTGGCAGAGAGGAGGTGAGGTTTGGGGAGGGAAGGCATGGGGCAGAGGCAGCATTCGGGCACTTTTCCAGACCAAAGCAAGACTTGAGGGGCTCCCGGGGGGCTCTGTCGGTGCGTCTGCCTCCAGCTCAGGTCATGATCCCGCGATCCTGGGATGGAGCCTCACATCGGGCTCCCTGCTCACCAGAGAGTCTGCTTCTCCCTCTCGCACTCCCCCTGCGTGTGTTCCCTCTCTCGCTGCATCTCTCTGTCAGATAGATAAATAAAATCTTTAAAAGAAAAAAAAAAGACTTGAACTGAGCTTGGATCTTGGGTCATGAGCATTAGGGAGACTCCACCAGGCAGAGATCAGAGCTGGGGGCATCGGGTGTGCGTTGCTTTGGTGGGGGAAGCCAGAGGGGCTGAGGCTCGGCAGGTGGTGAAGGGTGCCTGGGACCCCCGGCTCAGAGGCAGACCTGACCACCTCTGAACGGGACGGTCTGGTTTGGTTTGGGGTGGGCGTGTGTGTGTGTGTGTGTGTGTGTTCGTTCCTTCCATGTTGGGGGGAGAGCGGCTCGCCTCCAGAAGCCGACTGGTCTAGATGGTCACTCGGGCTGGGGCCCAGGACCCTGACCTGACTAGTGGGTCCCACCTGCTGAGGCCGTCAGTTCTGTGTCTGAGGGGCTTAGTTTTCTGAAACAAGTAGAATCAACAGTTCTAACCATTAGTAATTATGCTGATCACACCCATCTCGTAAGTGTGGAAGATTCGAGGGTAGGCCACTTGAAGGCTGTGTTGTTGGAGCCCTCCAGGGTCCTGGGTAAGTGTGTCCGTGAGAGGACAGTGTTGTGATTTGCTGTGTGGGGCCTCCGGGAACGTGAGCTTCAGATGTTGGTGTCAGTCACGTGCTGTTTATTTTCTTTGCGGGGTAGCTGGCTTCTGGGCGTGTTGGGAGCTGCATTTAGCATCTCATCTGCACAGGCGCACCTTCCAGAACAGCACTTCTCCCGTGGCTCAGGAAGTGATGAGGTTGGTCTCCCTGCTCCCGGAAACGAGTGTGTGGACTTCTCTGGTACCTGCAGACTGTCTTCCTCCTGGTCCCAAGGAAGGACTTACAGGGAGCCTTCCGCTGCCTTCTGCACCTTTGCCCTGGTGCCCCTGGGTCTGGGGCCCAAATCAAGCACTGGGGGCCTGCGGGGGTGGGGTGCACAGTGTGGGGAGGAAGGGGGGCTGCTCCGGCCATGTTCATGGTGCTCGCTGGTAGGTACCAGGGTCCCTCATGTGCCTGCATCTCTAGGGACCAGAATGTGCTCCAGCAGATGCCGGCGTGGTTGGCAGCCCTTAGCTGAGGGTGCCCCAAGGTCACGGTCCAGGGTCGGTTGGGCAGATACTGCCTCTTACCCAGAGCTATACCACTGCCTTTGGTAGCGTTTTGGAAATAGGGCTTTTTGGTTCAAGTTCAACCATTAGCTTGGTTTAGGATCTTGGGAAAGTGAGTTAGCTTTTGGTTTTGACTGGATGACAGTTGAAGGCCCTTTTGTTACCCTGTTGCTCCCCCAGGGCCCCTGGCTAGCGGCTCTGTCTCCTTTCTGTCCAGTGATCTGCGACATTGGGGGAGCTCTGGTGGTGACAGTGGGGGAGGGCCGGACAACAATGACCCGAGTGTTCGTGTTTTGTAGCGGGGACACCGACTGTGGTTTAGCTTCCCTCCGGCACATGCGTGTGCACTGTGGCCCCCCAGGGACGCGTGCTGTGGAATTGGGTCGTGCGGGAACACTTGGAGGGACCTGTGCTCGGTGTATTGCTGGGGAGACTGTGCAGCTCTCTGACTCCACATCAGAGGTGAAGTTGTTGAGTTTCACTTTCCACTAAACCGTTCACAGAATCGCAGAGAATCCACGTGCTCGGTGTCAGCGGTCACCAATTTTGCTAGGCTGGTTGTATCTGTTCCCTTCCCCTGCTTTTTTCTGTCTTTGTTTCCTTTAAAAATGTTTACTTTTAATATTTTAAAGTAAATCTCAGGCATCACGTCATTGTACTTGCACACGCTCGGCAGTGTCTCTGACAGTTGAACGCTGTAGAAAAAAGCTTGGCCTGTGTTTCCGGGGGTGCCTGGGTCAGGCAGCTGGTGCTCACGTCCGTGGCTGGGAGACCGCCGACCGCTTGCTCCCGAGCAGGGGCTCGGCCTCCGCGGGCCTGTTGCTGGGCTTCCTGCGGGGGGTTCCCCCCACCCTCCTGATGGAGGACAGAGGGGGTGGTCCTGCATGGCGGTGGGCGGCTCCCTCACCCTTTCCGCAGAGGACAGAGGGACAGCGCTGTGTGGCTCTGCGTAGGCCTGGAGCATCCTGTAGTACGTCTCGGTGTGTGCCTATTTGTTCTTGTCCTCCTGAAGTGTAAATTCTACTGGGAACGTTTCCAGGATGGACGGTTCAGAATCTTTTACGTGAGAGTCAGGTCTTTGGCCGTTGTGATGTTTTGCTTTGAAGCAGGAATCAGTGGGGCGGCCCTTGGGCTCAGGGCAGACCGTGGCTCCTGCGGCACGTTCTGGAGTCCCTGCTGTCTGGCCTCAGCCTCTGTAGGATTTCTGCCTCTTGATTTTTGGCTTGGGTTGTGATCTTGGGGTTGTGGGATCGAGCCCCACATAGGTCTCTGCACTGGGTGTGGGGCCTGTCTGGGATCCTGCCTCTTCCCCTGCCCGCCCCCCCCCCCCCATGTGCGCGCTTCCGCATGGGCTCTGCCTTGCTGGCTCTCTCAAGTCAACGAACCAGCCTTCGCTGGTGTGTCACGGGCCGGAATGTGGGAGACGGGCGTTCTGATGGCTTCATGTCCTGGCTGTTCGTGTGCTGCCTTCCCTGGTCAGCGCGCCTGCCGCTGGAGCTGGTTCTCTGGTTTCTGTGGGAGAGCCGGGTGTGTGAGGGTGAGGACGCGCCGGCCGGGCGCCCCTGCAGCCCCGCCCTCCCCCTCCCACATTGTGGTTTGGGGGTGCTCATGTGGCGCTGGCCCTGAGCGTCGGCCTGGTCCCCTTGTAGGGCCCCTTCTTGGGGTGGGGGCACAGGTGCCCCCCCCCCCCCGCCCCCGAGAGCTGTGCTGCCCGGGCTGGGAACAGCTGTGTCCCGTGTCTGTGGCGGGGCTGGGCTGGGCCTGAGGAAGGCTCCTCCAGTCGGTGACTGGTCAGTGTTAGTCTGTTTCTTAGGACCGGCTCAGTCAGGTGTCCTGTGTGATGCTACGCTCTTCGTGAGGCGTCCTGTTGTGAGGACGGGTGACAGAGTTCTGGGGAAATGGAAGGCCGTCTCCCTCCTGGTAGGAGCACAGGCGCGCGCGCTCTGTTCTTCGTGACAGATCCTAATTCTCAGTAAGTCTTACTGGTCACAAATGGGCGACCCGTAGGGTCATTGCCAAATGTGTTTCCTCCAGTAGGGAGCCCAGAGCAGGGAGTCGGGTGAGCAGCCTCAGGGCCCCAGGGCCAGTCGGCCGCGCAGGGAGGGTCCCTACCTGGTCCTCCCCGGGGTGCGCGCGGGTCTGCGGCGGAAGCAGGACCGTGTGCGGGCGGGCTGTGCTCCGCAGGGCCTTTGACCCGAGTCATGGACGCCTGACTCCAGATGGCAGATGCCCTTGGTTCAGCCCGTCTCCTCGTTAGGATCTTGCGGGGGAAGGAGTGAGGTCAGGTGAGCGAGGGCCGGGGGCCCCACAGCTGGGTGACCTGTGGGCCTCAGTGGACTTGTTTTTCTTAGGAGGAGGCAGTAGGAGCTGTGCTCAGGGCAGACGCTGACCTCGGTGTGAGCCGAGGAGTTGGAGCAGAGGAGCCTTTTACCATTTTGCCTGACGTGACTGCGTGGGAGGCGTCTGGGGTCCCTGCGTGCCCAGTCCGTACTGGGCCGGGGATGCTGCTGGGCGCCAGGGTAACGTCAAGGCTGGTCTTGGACAGGTGCCAGCAGGCCGCTGCTCCCTCGGAGAGGAGGGCACGGGAGCCGCTGCTTGTGGCCTGTAGCCCCTTATGGGAACTTCTCCCCGTGGGCCCTACACCTTGGTCACACTTCCTCAGGGCTGTGTGGCTGCCTCCACACCCCGGGGCCCCTCGGCCTGAGGGTGTTGAGCCCTGAGTAGAAGAGCCGTGTCTGCTGTGGTGGACCTGGGGGGCCTTGCAAACCAGGAGAAGCTGTCTGTGCTGAGCCCTGTCCACACCCCTGATGGAGACGGCCCCATCTTGCCCTGCTGCCTCTTCCGGCACTGGAATCTACAAGAGGTTTGCGTGTGGTCCCGCGGACCGGGCCCTGTCTGGGACCTGCACTCACCCGGGGCTTGGGGTGGACATGGCCTAGTTCCCCTGCCATTTGTGTTTTGGTCTCTTGGTTTTCTCGAGGTCATTGTGAAGTCACACACAGTTTGCCTCACATTTCCAGGGGTGACATTTTGTAAAACGCCGAGCATTACGACAGCTGGGACAAGGTGTCAGGTGGAAGCGGCCGTCTGATCTTAACACCCATTGGCCCCAAGCTGCTTCTGGGGCTGCCCGTGCATCCCGCTGTGGGGCTGCCTGCCTTGAGCCCGGCTCCCCCCGCCACGATCGCCCTGTGGTTCTGGTGACCTGCAGCCACGAGCCTGCCGCCTGTGTCTGTGGCTCTGCCCCATCCGGACGTCTCACGGAAGCAGAGCAACCGTGTGGGGCTTTCTGTGTTTGCTGTCTTCACTGAGCTTCATGTTTCCAAGGTTCGTCCGTGTGGTGACGGGTGTTGGTACGTCCCTCCTTCCACGGCTGAGTCCTGCTGGGTCGCGTGGACGTGCCACGGTCTGTCTCCGTTCATCCGCGGGCGGACGTCTGCGTCGCTGGCTTCCCTCGGTGGTTGTGAACAGTGCCGGCTGCACGTGCGTGGACACGTTTGCGCTTCTCTCCACCAGGAGTGGGATTGCTGCTCTGCTCTCTGTTGGGATTCTGGCCTCCTGTGTCTTCTGGAAGAATCTCTTGTGGTCGGGGTGCTGTGCGTGTTCTAGAACCCGTTGCCAGGGTCCCTTGTAGCTTGTGGGAGGACGAATGGGCTCCCTCTTCCTCTCCAGTCTGGTGTCCACATCTGGCCCGACATCCTGCCGGCAGACAGCTGTCCGCTTTCCTCAGGGAAACAGGAGGCCCTCTGCTACTGCCCTCCTTACCCCTTGCTCTGTGATCTTGGATCGTCCTGTACTTTCCTCGAGAGCAAGACGTTAGTAATTAGAGAGCCAGAGAAGGTGCTGTGCAGAAAAGCCTTGAAAAGATGGGTTTGGACAAAGTGGTTGGAAGCCGGTTGGATTGAGAACTTACCGTGTGTGACCAGCCAGAGACCGGATGAACAGAGGTACCGTTTCTTACTGAGCAGACCCTGAAATCAGGAGCCTACCGTTGGAGCCTGCGGAGGCGCGGCGGCGAGGCACACATGGCCCGTCTGCTGGCTTCCGTATTTAACGAAACGAAAAGGGTGTGAAAGGGACATTAAGCTTTGAGTTACTGTTTGTTTCTTTAGGGTTGATTTCAGAGCGCGTGTGCCCGTGAGCACGAGCCCTTGGGACGGCAGAGGAAGGGGGGGAAGCAGGCTCCCCGCTGAGCACGTAGCCAAAGGACCCAGGACTCAGGATGAGGGACGCGGGGCTCAGCCTCAGGACACTGTGACCTCGACCTGAGCTGAAACCAAGAGTCAGATGCCTCACCAGCTACACCACCCAGGGACCCCTTGAGTTACTGTTTTAATGTCATTTTCCTCAAATGTAACTGGTTTTAACCCAAAATACAGCATGTGTTTCTAGGAGGCACGAACCCCTTTCCCAAGTGCTTACCTCGGAGCTCTGCAGGGGGCATCTGCCCATGTCAGGACAGGGCCTGGCCGGGGTGGGTGCCGTGGGAGGGAGCAGCGTGCGCACGAGGGGTCCCTGGATGTAGTGTGGCGAGGGGCGTGGAGCCTGTCCCAGCGTCGTGAGCACACTGCAGCGCTGGCCTTCTGCGGCCCCTAGAAGCAGGTGGATAAGTCAGGCTGGGGAGGGGTTGGGTCAGAGGAAGGGGGGGCTGAGAGGTGCCATGGGCCTCTGCGCGTTGACTGGGATTGTTGGGAAGCTGAAGCCACATCTGGGTCCTGTGGGTGCTTCTGAGCGGCCCGGGCTGGCTCCACAGGAGAGGGGGCGTCTGGCGCTGCCTGGCCGGCGTGTCGAGCTGGTGGTGTCTGCAGGGAACGGAGCTGTGGCCCGTGAGGATGACTCTGCCCCATGAGAATGTCCGACCCACACGCCTGGGCATTCATTTGGCTTAGGGGATGACCGTGAGGTGTGAGTCGCGCGGCCTGCGCCGGTCCACGGTCCCTGCTCCTCCTCCTCGAGGCGGCATGGAGAGGCTGTGGGCTCCCAGGGAATCTCGGGGGAGGGACTGGGAGAGGCAGAGGAGGGCTACGGGGAGGGGCAGGGCTGTGCCCTGGTAGGGCCGCCTGCCGGCTGCCGCACGCCGCAGACTGTGGCTGTCTGACCAGAGAGCTGGTGGGGGCTCCGAGGGTGGTCAGGAGCTGTCCATAGTAGCAGGACCTGCAGACGGCTTTGCTGGACGGTCCTTTCCCTGGGCCTTCCTCCTGGGGCCTGGGCCCTGTGTGCCCCACACAGCCAGCTCCGGGGAGCTGCTCTGTGAGACTGATGTCTCGGGTGCTGTCCGGGTCGGTGCGCGGATACCCTCTGACCGGAGTGTGTTCCCGCAGCACGTGACATCGGTGCGGCGCAGGGAGGCTGCGGTCTCCGGCAGCAGGTAGGCTGAAGCCAGTTGTCGTGGAAGACGGCTGCTGTGGGGAACGGCCCCGAGCGCCACCCTTCCTCCAGCGAGCACACCGGCTTCTCTGCTGTTGGGGGCTCGTGGGGGCTGGGGTGGGTGATGGTTGCTTTGTGTGTGTGTTTTAAAGATTTGATGTCTTGGGGGCACCTGGGTGGCTTAGCTCTTAAGCATCTGCCTTTGGTTCAGGTCATGATCCTAGGGTTGTGGGATGGAGCCCCTCCTCGGGCTCCCTGCTCAGCGGGAAGTCTGCTCCTCCCTCTCCCACTCCCCCTACTTGTGTGCCCTCTCTCACTGGGTCTGTCTCTGTCAAATAAACTAATAAAATATATTAAAAAAAGATGTTATGTATTTATTTGATAGAGACCCAGTGAGAGAGGGCACACAAGCAGGGGGAGTGGGAGAGGGAGGAGCAGGCTCCCCGCTGAGCAGGCGGACCCCTGTGGGGCTCGATCCCAGGATGCCCGGGCCATGAACTGAACCGCAGGCAGACACTCAGTGACTGAGCCCCCCAGGCGCCTCTGTTGGTTGCTCTGGAAAGCGAGTTTCAGAAAGCCCTGTAGCTGCTGCTGTATTGCACAGTGTCCGTCGCACAGCTGAGAACTGCCGTGAGGGTCAGCCCCCAACCCCGGGGGCCACTCCGGGATGGTCTCAGTCAGAGAGTGGTTGCAAATCTTTGTTTTGCATTTTCTTTAAGTAATTTAGTTTTATGGCTGTGTCATGAGGATTCAGCACAGGTCTTTGTTGAATCTACTAAATTTAAGTGGAAATGTCTTTAAGCAAGTGATGCTGGAGAATATGTGTAGCATGCGTGTATGTTGTATTTTGTGTTCGTATTTAATGATTTGGCACATCACCAGACTCCCAAGAATGTGAGACTCTGAGGTTTCTGAAGTTCCATTTTTTTTTTTAAAGCTTTATTTGAGAGAGAGAGAGAGTGAGTGGGAGGGGCAGAGAGAGAGAGAGAGAGAATCTCAAGCAGACTCCATGCTCAGCAGAGACAGGGCCCGACATGGGGCTCGGTGGCACCACCTGAGATCGGGACGTAAGTCGAAACTAAGAGTCGGACAGTCAGCAGACTGAGGCGCAGGCGCTCCTGAAGTTCCATCTGCGGATCTTTTCTCCAGAAGTCAGTTGTCTGCTCTGGAAGTCCCCCTTCGGTGAGATCTTGCAGGGACTTCAAGAACGCAGTCCGCCAACAAAATGGTCCACGCTGGTGGGGCTGTTAAAAAAGAATTAAATCATCTCCTAGAAAGGACTGGGTGTCGAGAACTGGGCAGGGCAGAGAGTGGAAAGATTTGTGTCACTTTAATTAAGTCTCGATTCTTTTGACTTCCAGATTTGTGGCTTATTGAAAGAGGTTTCCTGGGGCGCCTGGGTGGCTTGGTCGGCTAGGGGTCTGCCGGGATCTGCCTTTGGCTCAGGTCATGATCAAGTCCCGCCCTGGGCTCCCTGCAGCTCCCCCTGCTTGTGCTCTCTCTGTCAAATAAATAAATAAAATCTTAAAGAAAAGAAAAAATGAAAGAGGTTTCCCAGCATCCTCCAAAAAGTTTGGGAATGAATCTTGGAGTGTCATTTCTGTGCTAAAATTTGAAAACTAACATGGTATTTTCCACTCTGGTTCGTACTAAAGGATTTCACAAGTGTTCAGCATTTGGTTCTTTCCTGGGGGCCATGCCCACGCCCAGCATTTGGAGTGCAGCAGAGAAGCAGTATGGTGCTCACTTCAAGGAGCCTGGTCGGGCCTGTGCCGTGTGGGGACTCCGCAGCCTCGCAGGGAACACGAGGCGCGTTAGGATCTGACTGTACTCAGGGCTGTTTTAGGGGCAAAATGGAGGGAGCGGGATATTTGGAAGAAACACAGGCCTAAAGGCAGTGCTGTGTTCAGGACGAAATGTGTGTTAGGGAGCATCCCCCAGTGTTCAAAACAGGCCGTGTCCTGAATGGGGTGTGTATCAGTTGTTAATTGCTGCACAACCACAGAGAACCTTGTGTCTTAAAATTACAGTGATTGGGTGGCTCAGGGTCCTGGGATCGAGCGGGGAGCCTGCTCCCCCCCACCCAACCTGTCTCTCTGCCTACTTGTGATCTCTGTCAAATAAATAAATAAAATCTTTAAAAAAAAAACAAAAAAACTACAGTGATTCTGTGTGTCTCTCCATGCTCCTGTTCCCTGGATGTTTTCCTCTGGTCGCGTTGGGGTCATTCGTGAGGTGTCAGTCCGCTCGCGGGTTGGCCCAGGCTTCCCTGTGGGCACGGGAGCCCTCACGGGGTGCCAGGGAAGGCGGCTCCCTCCGTGGTGGGGGAGCTGGGAGTCTTGCGGCGCGTTACCCAGTCTGCAGTGTGCGTGTGAGGTGAGTGTGTCCGTGTTAAGCGGTGAGCTGGTTTTGGTACAGAGGTTGCATCTGAACTTAATAGAATGAGAAGAAAATTTGGGTTCATTTTCCTAAATTCTAGAGAGAGAATTGTGAACTAAGTTGCTAACTTCAGAGATTTTACAACTTTGTGTGACCAAATCTTAATCCTTGCCTGGCATTTAAGCATAAATAGTAAATGTGTCTGTGTCGTTCAGTCGTAGGGTGAATTGAGAGAATGCTTTGGGTTATAGAGTGAACTAAAAAACTGGCATGAAAATTCTACGTATTTCTGACCAGAATTTTTCAGCTTGGAAGTGTTGTTTTTAATAAATGCAGTGGGTGTGCTCTCCTGCAGGATGGCACTCGCAACCCCCGCGTCAGTGTTGCAGCACGTGAGTCTGCCACCGAGCGCTGCGGGATGATTCGTAAGACGTGGTCCTCGTGCTGACAGCGGAGCCTTCTCGTGGGTGTTCCTGGCGGACACCGTGCAGACCGTTGCACACTTGACCCAAACCACAGACGACCACGCGTGTTGGTGCTTTCAGGGTGCACCTGGGCAGCACAGAAAAGATGAGGGAAGCCCCAGTGTCGGAGTGGCGTTAGGACAGCGTCACTGCCATGAGGATTTTGCTGTGGCACGGAGCGAAGCGTGGCTGGTGCTTCTGTGCTTTTCCCCGACCTCTCCCTGTGGCCCCAGTGCCAGGGTCTGCATCCCCACTCCTTGCTGTGGCCCCTGTGCTGGGACCCGCATCCCCGTGTCACCCTGTTCCCTGCTGCCTGGATTCTGGGGGGCTCCTGTGGAGAGGGCTGAAGGTAGTGACTTTCGGAAGGCTGAGCGGCTTCCCACCTGCATTAGGAGCTTTCAGACTTTGAGGAAGAAACCCAAGGCCCGAAGAGGACAGGCAGAGAGAAGACTTGGAGGCGCCCCCTGCGTGGGGGGCGGTGCGAGGAGGTTGCCGCCCACGTGAGACGCGGCTCTGCGGGGACGCCCCTCGGTCGTGCTTCCCTTTGCTGCCGGGCGCTCTGGCCCGGAGCGGCCAAGGTGTTCTGCTGCGGAGGTCCTTCTCTGGGCCGGAATAGGAGGCTCTGGTGGGTGCCGGTGTCTGCCAGGTCTCTGCGCCACCCCCACCCCTGCGTGAGCCCGAGGCCCCTGCGTGTTGGTGGCCCCATTCTAGACTGTGCCGGTGAGTTCATCTTGAGCAATTCCGAACGCGCTGCTTCCTGGCGTTCCTGCCACGTTGCCGTGTGTTCAGAGGGGACGGTGGTTCCTGAAGACACCGTCCCTGGCTAACGCAGCTCTCAGAATAGATCTGTGGGCCTTGAATTTTTTAAGTATTTTAAGACGTAAGGCGCACCGTCCTGCACAAGTCCGTCACAGAGAACTGCCGCCCTTCCGGCCGCGCTCCCGCGGTTGAATACGGACGCCGATGGTGGCGTCTGTGGCACGTGTTGTCTTTAGGTTCTGGGCTTCTACCTAGGAGTCTGGGGAGTGCTGGCCTCTCTCCCTTTCTGCATCAGTGGAGAGCAGCTTGGACATCTCACGCTGCTGCTAGGGAGAGGTGAAGGTGCCTCTTAGCTCAGATCCCGGCGGCAGGTTCAGTGCGGAGAGGCGGTGGCGCGGGGGCGGCCGGAGCCGGTGCCGGGAGCAACGGCCGTGGCTGGCAGCCAAGGCTCAGAGCGCAGGCCGGAGCGGCCGGGCGGGCCGGACGGCGGCCGAGCGACAGGAGCGGCACGAGCAGCCCGGGGGTCTTTGCTGGGGCCCGGGCGTCCGCCTCTCCCTCGGCGCTCCAGCGGATGGCGTGTGCGGAGAACGGCTTCCACGGGACCCTTGCGTGGTCTCCCCTAAAAAGAAAAAGGGGTTCTTGCACCGTGTGCACCTGGCACTTGTTCTGTGGGGGCCCCGGTGGAGCGTGGAGGGCCGGGGCAATTCTCTGGCCTCGCCGTTGTCACATAGACGAGGACGTTGGCAGTGACGTGTGACGGCCTCGGAGCTCAGCACAGGCTGCAGAGTAGGAACCCGTGACGTGGCCGCCGTGTGACAGACTTGGGCCTTGTGGTTGTCGGTGCCCTTTCTCCTTCGTGGGCCGACGGGTGACGGCTCCGATGGTGCTTGCACACAGAAGAGTGACGTCACTGCTGTCCGTGGGATTCCCGCGGGCCGAGTGGGCAGGGCTGCGGCCGCCAGTCTCCCGTGTCGTGCTGGAGCATTCTGTCACACGGTGGAGTGCATGGCGTCTGGAGCTTTACCGAACGAGGCGTCCTCACTAACAGGCATTAAAGTGGCTCTGAGTAGCGTTCCAGAATCTTCAGCCAGAAACCCGCACACGGAAGCTGCGACTGAATCTTGACGTGAGCTGTGCGGAGTTCGCTGACGGAGAATGATGCCCCACGACCGGCTCCCGGCCTTCTCGTGTCCGCCACAGGCGCCATCGTGGCCCGGGCAGTATGCGCACGGGCGCTCCTGAGCCCTCTTTGTGGCGAGCGGCAGGAGCAGCGCGGGTCAGAGCCACCGAAGCCGCGCCGCGGCGTGGGGGAGGACGCTTTGGTCCGCTGCCTGAGGTCTGCTCGCTCTTCTTCTCTGGCTCGGAAGCTAACGTCCAGGACGCCGTTTTCAGGATGCGTGCCGGACGAGTGTGCGGTGTTCGCAGAGCCGCCTCCCAGCGCGGAAACTTCTGGAATCTTCTGGCTCTTTGCTTTGGAGAATGTACGTGTAGATTTCCCGTTGGTCACATGGCAGTCTCGGAGCTCACAAGGTTTGATTTTGTGTGTGTTCTTTATTTTTCTGAGCCCATTTGAAACAGACCCTCCCAGTAAGGCCCACATGACCGTGGAGGGGACGGCCCTGCGGAGGTGGTTGTGCTCAGTGGGGCCCAGTAACAAAGGCGCCTGTTTGCCTTGCTCTTTGCACTGTTGCTGAGTGCACACATCGATGACGTGTGAACTCTGGTGTGTGCCTTGGAAATGCTGCCGGGGCTGCGCACTTGGTGATGGGCTGAACAGGGCAGGGCGGGCACAGCCACTCCCCGTCTGTGCTGCTGGGGTGGGGGCGCACACTGCCCCCCGGTCTTCAGAGTGGTCGCACCTTTGCCCCATGACACCTGGTGCCTCAGTTTCTCCACTGTTAAAACCAGGGAGGGAGTCGGTGTTCCTGGCGGTGCTTGGGGAGGGCACGTAGAGCGTGGCGAGGTGTGGCCTGGAGACCCCAGAGGCCCCGTGTTTTTAAAGATGGGTTTCAGAAAGGGTTTCTTTTGTTTACATAAAGAAAAGAAGAGAAAAAGAAAGGAGAGGTGCCCCTGCATGGAGCAGCCTGCGCTCAGGCCCCTAGTGCCCCAGCCCCTGCCCCCATCCGCCGTGATCTCTGCTGCACCCTCTGGCCTGCCCACCTGCTGCCCCCAGTCCAGACCTGACGCTGACCTCCCTGATCCCCACACCAGCCGACCGAGGTGCTCCCACGAGACCGCCACGGACGAGACCATCACACGCAGGAACAGCTCTGCCCCTGAGAGTTGCCTGGGGCCCTCCAGAGCCGCGTTCAGAGGGGCCGACTGCGGTGGCTAGGCGTGGCTCTCCTGGTTTGCTCTGTGCTGGGTGCAGCCCCTTCCTGGCTTCCTGCCTGGGTCACCTTGGGAGAGCCTGGGGCCACAGTGCCCTGGCGTGGGTGCGGAGGGCCTTCGTGTGCTCCTGTGGCTTCTGGGGTTGGGCTGAGAGGGGGCGGGGGGCGGGTCTGTGTCAGACGGCTTGTGGGCCGCCCGTCTCTCCCGCGTCTCCGTGAGTCTGATTCCTCGAGGGGTCTCCCAGGAGCGCAGTCACACTGAGCACGATGTCCTTGAGGGTTATCTGATTTGGGCGACGGGATTTCCTTTCTGGGTAAGGCTGGGGACTACGTCCTTGTGTGTAAGCACCGCGTTTTCTGTGTGCCTTTGTCTGTCCGAGCGTGGTTGGGTTTCTTCGTGTCCTGCTGTCGTGTGTGACCCGGAGGTGAATGTGGCCGTGCAGACATCTCTTTGGGGCCCTGCTTTCGTTCCTTTTGGGCGTTGACCTGGACGTAGGCTCGCCAGACCCACTGGTGTCATTCCAGATTGGTTTCCCAGGCTGCTGCGCTGTCGTGGGTTCCCACCGACGCCGCACAGGGGCTCGGCTTCTCCGCAGCCACACCGGCTCGGTGCCAGGTGGTTGGGACACATGGTTTCTCTCTTCCCTGGGAGCATGGGGCGCCCTCCGCCAGCCAGCCTCTCGACTGGAAGCCATCCTGGGTGTACTTGGAGACCGTCACCCAGTCACCTGCTGCTGCCCTTGGCAGGTTTGTCGGCGCCGCCCCTCCCGGGGCCTTACTCCCTTGACAAAACAGGTCGCGTCTGGACTGTTGAGAATCAGTAATAAATAATTACTTTAAAACCCGGAACAGACTGTCCATTGTTTGCAACCTGCAAACGTATTTGTAGGAGGGTGAGGAGCGTGACTTCGAGACCGAAGCACTGGCCTTCGTGGTGAGGCGTGTGCACTGCCATGCCGGCTCTCTGCTCGCGTTCTGCCGTGACGCGAGGGTGACGAGAGGGGGCCGGGCACACGCCGCCCGCCGCGCCCTGTGCGTGCTCCCTATCCCGGACCCGGCACCGCTCCCCGGGGACCCCCGCCGCGGCTGCGGAGGCCCTTGGTTTTCCTCCAGGTTCCATGTCTCATGCTTCTGGGAGGGAGTCACGTACAGTCCTGAGCCCGGCGTCCCCAGCTGGGAGTGTTTCCTTTTCACGGGGGTCATGGGCTCCCTTCTCGATTCCACGTCAAGTTCCACAGGCTGAGGGGAGCACGAGCGCCCTGTAAACGCGCCTTCGCCGCGCGGTGGCTTAGTCCGGTGAGCGCCCGCCTCTTGCTTTGGGCTCAGGTTATGGTCTTGGGTTGTGAGGTGGAGCCCGGGTCAGGCTCCATGCTCAGCACGGGCTCTGCTTGTCCCTCTTCCTCTGCCCTGGAGCGGTCCCTGTCTGCCTCTCAGATAAATAAAAAATGTTTTTTAAAAATACAAAGTAACGGGACGCCTCAGTGGGTTAAGCCTCTGCCTTCGGCTCGGGTCATGATATCAGGGTCCTGGGATCGAGCCCCGCATGGGGGGGGGGGGTCTCTGCTCAGCGGGGAGCCTGCTTCCTCCTCTCTCTCTGCTGCCTCTGCCTGCTTGTGATCTCTCTCTCTCTCTGTCAAATTAAAAAAAACAGCAACAAAAAAAGTAACTTTGTTTTCTATTTTGTTAGTTAATGCAACAAAACCTTTGTTTTAAAAAATACCTTGTTAGGACACTTGGGATTGGCAGGTGTGGCTCGGGGGTGGTTGGGGCGCTCGTTTTCACAGCCAGGAAAGGCTGTTTTCAGAAAGCGCCGCATAGATTTTGTACTGAGGTGAAGCTCGCCACAGATGATAATTTGAAATTTTTTACGGAATTGTTGTCAGCCTCCATTCAGTCTTTTAGGCACCACAGTCTGGCTGATGCGAAGTTCCTCCCGGAAGTGGTGGTGGCCGCCGTGGCGGCTCCCGTGTCTGTGGGCCTCCCCGAGGTTCTGCTGTTGCTGCAGGGTCCGCCACCCCCGCCCCTCCTCAGCCTTGGGGCTGGCCTGCAGCCGGCGTGGTCCGTGGGGGAAGACTGGGCAGCGTGGACACTGTGTTCTGCTGCTTTTCGGTAAAAACAAACCTCTTGTTCCTGTAGTTTCTCTCTAGATTCTGCTGAGCGTTGAGCGGGTTCCTGTGGACCCCTCCTGGGGCGTCGCGGGTCTGTCTTGGGGGCTTTTCTTTCCTGAAGCACACACAGAGTGGTGCTTGCCACGTTGCCCTCGGCACGTCCACAACTGACCCAGTGGCGTGTCCGTGGAGGAGCCCCATCAGGGAGGAGCTGTTGGTGGCACAGTGCACGGTGCAGGCGACCGGCCGGCGTTAGAGCAAGCTGCTCCGTCGGATCCCACAGGCGGACCGTAGCTTGTCTCAGAGCTTCCTTTTTGGAGTGGAGAGTGGGAATTGGGGGAGGAAAGGAGACTTTTCAGGTTCTAGGGTGAGATCTTTGGCTTCCCCAGAGATGGCTTGTTTCCTGGATGCGGCGTTTGTCACGTGGGGACTTACTTTGTGAAGATGCACGTCTTGCAGGACGTGACTGAGCCCAGGTGTGACATCACTGGGCGCCATGGACAGCAGGGCAGGGGCAGAGCTATGTGGACTCGGGCTCCCTGTCCATCATTACAGACTCAGGGCACTTGGCCAGCGGAGGCCTTCCCTGCCCCACGACCTGCGGCCTTCCTGGCCTGCATGGCCCGTGCTCTGCCGCAGAGCCTGGGTTGTGTTCGGTGTTCTGCGCTGCTGGGTGTAGCTCTGTGTCTGCACGTCTGCTTCCAGCAACGCCACGTGGCAGTAGCGTGCGGCCGTAGGGTGCCTGGGACAGGGTTCATTTGTGGTGACACTTGCCAAGGCTTTTCTTTGAGATGCTCCCTAGAGACAGGTAGAAGCTCCCTGTTCACTTTCTGCTGTTGTAACCTACAGTAGTGTTACAGTGAATTAAATAGACACTAGGTTTACATTCAGGTGTTTAAGATTTATTCCGGACCCTTTTCCTCAGTGCGTGACTGATTTATTTATTTATTTATTTATTTAAGGTTTTATTTATTTATTTGATAGAGATCACAAGTAGGCAGAGAGGCAGAGGAGGAAGCAGGCTCCCCACTGAGGACCTTGGGATCATGACCCGAGCCAAAGGCAGAGGCTTAACGCACTGAGCCACCCAGACACCCTCAATGTGTGACTTTTTTTTTTTTTAAGATTTTATTTATTTATTTGACAGAGATTACAAGTAGGCAGAGAGGCAGGCAGAAAGAGAGGAGGAAGTAGGTTCCCCGAGGAGCAGAAAGCCCAATGCAGGGCTCGATCCCAGGACCCCTGGGATTATGACCTAAGCCGGAGGCAGAGGTCTTAACCCACTGAGCCATCCAGACGCCCTCAATGTGTGACTTTAAAGTTAATGTTGGTGTAGCAGTCCCGTTTGCTCCTACATTCCTCTGAGTGGAAGAAACGGTGAGTGCAGGAGGCCATGACGGAGGCCCTGTGCCCGTGGGAACAGGGGCGCGCGCACGGCCGGGCTGCAGACACTCCCAGAAGCAGGTGGAAGCACATTGATAGCGCTTTTACTGTCCTACTGGGTCAGTTGTGGACAAGGGCCAGCACCGAATGCTTCTTTGCTGAGGGCTGGGAGTGACTGATGGAGAGGTTGCCACTGGCTTGGTCTTTGGTGGTGGCCCTGATAGCCGTGCAGAACCTTCCTGGATATGCCCATCTAGGCCCAAGAGGTATCCTCCTGCTCACGGAACAGCACAGAAAGAGCACGTTTGTCTGGGGCCACACTGGGGGTGTTCCCTACCAGCAAGCAGTGGGAAAGGCCTTCTCTGGGCCTGGACACTTGTCCTTGACCCTGGCCTGAACACCTGGCCTGGACACCTCGCCAGGACCCTGGCCTTGACTCCAGCCTGGATACCTGGCCTGAACACCTGGCTGGACCCTGGCCTTGACCCTGACCTGGACCCTGGCATGGACACCTGGCCTTGACCCCTGACCTGGACCCTGGCATGGACACCTGGCCTTGACCCCTGACCTGGACCCTGGCTGGACACCTGGCCTGGACCCCTGACCTGGACCCTGGCTGGACACCTGGCCTTGACCCCTGACCTGGACCCTGGCTGGACACCTGGCCTTGACCCCTGACCTGGACCCTGGCTGGACACCTGGCCTGGACCCCTGACCTGGACCCTGGCTGGACACCTGGCCTTGACCCCTGACCTGGACCCTGGCATGGACACCTGGCCTGGACCCCTGACCTGGACCCTGGCTGGACACCTGGCCTTGACCCCTGACCTGGACCCTGGCTGGACACCTGGCCTGGACCCCTGACCTGGACCCTGGCTGGACACCTGGCCTTGACCCCTGACCTGGACCCTGGCTGGACACCTGGCCTGGACCCCTGACCTGGACCCTGGCTGGACACCTGGCCTTGACCCCTGACCTGGACCCTGGCTGGACCCCTGGCCTGGACCCTGGCTGGACACCTGGCCTGGACCCCTGGCCTGGACCCCTGACCTGGACCCTGGCTGGACACCTGGCCTGGACCCTGGCCTCAGGTGTGATTCCTGCTCCACCATTATGAGGCACAGTGCATCTCTGGGACACCTTGTTTCAAGCTTTTTCCACAAGATAACAGCTCTCTTGAGGTGCCCTCTGCATACTGCACGGTTTGTTCGGTTTGAGTAGTCTTCGCTGTGTTCACGGAAACGTGCAGCCAACACCACACTCCGCTTCAGGAGGCTTTCATCACCTCAGAAAGAAACATGGGCCCTGGGGCACCTGGGTGGCTCAGTGGGTTAAGCCGCTGCCTTCGGCTCAGGTCATCATCTCAGGGTCCTGGGATCGAGCCCCACATTGGGCTCTCTGCTCAGCAGGGAGCCTGCTTCCTCCTCTCTCTCTGCCTGCCTCTCTGCCTGCTTGTGATCTCTGTCTGTCAAATAAATAAATAAAAATCTTAAAAAAAAAAAAAAGTTACAAATCACCCATTATGGGAATAGCTCGTAAAACTGTACTTTATTCATTCAGTAATTTAATAAGGGAAATGTGTTTAGAAACATTAAAAAAAGAAAGAAGAAGAAACACGGGCCTGTGGTCATCACTGCCCCTCCCCTCCCCACCCTGGAGCAGACCACGGACCTCCTGTCTGTCCCTGTGGATTTGCCTGTTCTGGAATCCTGGACCGTGTGGTACCCAGAGAAACCCGCGCACGTGTGTCTGTAGGGTGGCAAAAACAAAGAACCCAGGTGTCTGTGATTGAACGTAAAAACACATTAAAGAGATGATCTCAGATGCCACATTTGAAAGTAGGGTGTGATCCTGGTAAGGGATGAGGCCTGGCTGTTGAGCTTGGTCCGTGCTGAGGGCTGGGTGGTGCCCTGCAGTGGTCAGCCTCCTGCCCACCCGGAGCAGCCAGGTACCTGTGCTCGAGTCTTCTGGAGGAGCTGTGTGCGTCCTGGTGTGCCCAGCACTGGAGCTGCCCTTTGCCCATGCCTGCTGCAGCCGTTACCCCGGACAGGGCATCGGGCACCTCCATTCCCAGCTCCCCCGAGTCCTTGCTTCCAGGAGTTGTCTGCGTGTCCTCCAGACTTGCTTTGGGCAGGGTGAGGGTCTGTGACCTCGTCAGCATGCAGACTCGCTCTTCTGTCCCGCCTTTACAAAAAAAGCCAATCCCGCGTTTAACGCCAGCTGCCACCCCGTTTCTTTGCTCACCTTTATAGCAGAAGCCCTCTCACAGAGCTGGTCATCCTGCTGGTCTCTGTAGCTTCCCCACTCTCTCTTTCTGAGAGTGTTACTGGGACACAATTTAAGTCGTGAAATTCAGCAGTTGTAAGTGTGCAGTGTGCTAAGTTTTAACACGAGTGAATCATGTTTCCATTGCTGCAGGTGTGACATAGGACCTCTCCATTGTCCTGGAAAGTTTCTGTTTCCTCCTTTGTCCCTGGACCCAGGACACCGCTGATGGACTTTGGTCACTGTGTTTTCTTCTTCTAGAGTCTAATACGAGTGGTTTCTTCCGTTGTATGCGTCCGTCCTGTGCTTGTCTGATCAGCCGCTGAGGGGCATTTGCACAGTTCCCAGGTGTAGCTGTCGCGCGGTCACGTACAAGATGCCGTGCGACTCTGTGTTTTACTTTCTCTTTGGTAGATGCTCAGGACTGGGATTTCTGGGTCATATGACCGGGTGATGTTTAATTGTTTAGGAACCTGCTGGACTTTCCCAGAGTGAGCATACCGTTCCCACCAGGACGGGTGAGAGCACAGTGGCTCTCCTTACTCACTACCCCTGGTACCGTTCGTCCTTCTGACTTGCTAGTTCCGGTGGACCTACTGGCACCCCACTGTGGAAATGGAAATCATTACGAATAGCGTCGATTATTTTTCCATGTTTTGGGAGGCAGGTCACGCATGTATCTTGTTTGGGAGCTGTTCTTGCATATTTACTTATTTTTGTCTATTTACAGAACCTCTTCTTGAGAGTTCTTTGTATGTTTTAAACAAAAATCCATTACCAGGTTTCTCTTGTGCAAATGTTTTCACCCAGTCTGTGGCTTGGCTTTTTTCATTTCCTTAAGAATTGTCTTTGGAAGGACAGGAGTTCTTCATGAAGTCCAGGCTAACTTTTGTGTGTGGTGTGGGGGGGGTTACTTCATCCTTGCTGTGTTGTAAGAAATCTTTGTCTGACTTAGTGTCAAAAATTTTTCTCTATGTTTTCTTCTCTAAGTTATGCAGTTCTGGCTTTTGCATTCAGTTCTGTAATCATTCGGAGCAGATCTGTGTGCGGGGATGTTAAAGACCCCTCCCCCTTCCCTACGGAGGGACTTTCCGTCGCCCCGGCAGCACCTGCTGGCCGCGGGGTTGTTTCCCCCCCAGGTGTTTTCCTTCCGTTGGACACTGTTTCTGGACTCTGTTCTGTTGCGTTGGTCTGCTTGTCCTTGTCCCGCTGTCTTGATGACTGTAGCTTTGTAAAGAGTCTTGAAATGTCGCGTACGCCTTCCCACGTTCCTCTTGTCCATTTCCTCGTGTGTATTTCAGTCAGGCCATCCTTAGGGCAAAAAAGAGTCTGCTCAGATTTTGATTGGGATTGTGTTGAATCTGTAGATCAGTTGGGAGAGAGCTGACATCTTTTTTTTTTTAAGATTTTATTTATTTGGCAGAGAAAGAGCAAGAGCAGGAACACAAGCAGGGGGAGTGGGACAGACAAAGGAGGCCCTCTGCTCAGCAGGGAGCCGGATGCGGGGCTCGATCCCAGGACCCTGAGCCAAAGGCAGACACTTAATGACTGAGACACCCAGACGCCCCAAGAACTAACATCTTAACAGTGTAGAATCTTATGTTTATTTAGAGAGGTCGTGCATATATTTTATCCCTAAGTAATTGATTTGGGGGATGTCATTGTGACTTTATTACTCATTTTTTTTAAAAGATTTTATTTATTTATTTGACACAGAGAGATCACAAGTAGGCAGAGAGGCAGACAGAGAGAGAGGAGGAAGCAGGCTCCCCGCAGAGCAGAGAACCCGATGCGGGGCTCGATCCCAGGACCCTGAGATCACGACCCAAGCCGAAGGCAGAGGCTTAACCCACTGAGCCACCCAGGCGCCCCAACTCTCTGTACTTTAAGAAGAAAGAAAACCAGGTTTCATAGAATGCTCCCCATCGGTGTTTATGCCAGATGTGCATTACGACCCTCATCTTTTTCCATTCCGCATTCCCTCCGTTTCGTTCTTGGGGTCAGTGCTCCATCCAGGCCCCACGTTGCCAGAAGTGTGGAGAGTGGGTGTTCTTGCCTCTTGCAGTCCGACGGGAAGGTTTCTCACCTCCTGAGTTCCAGCAGCTTCCCTTTATGAGGCTGGTAGAGTCTTGCTGTCTTAGTTTGCTCTGTTTTTTATGTGAATGACAATAAAATGTCTTCTGCTTTCTTCATCTCTCAGAATGATAGTTTTTAAAGATGCAATAGAGAAAAACTAATGAACTCCAAAGTTGGTTCTTTGGCAAGATAAATAAAACTGACAGGCCCTCAGCCGAACAAATGAGGAAAGGAAGGCACACATTTCTCATTCTGAAGCACAAGAGAGAGACTGTCGCCATGAATTAACAGGATAAAGGAATTTTATTAATTTTATGTCAGTATGACAATTTAGATGAAATGAATGAAATTTTTAAAAGACACAAATGACTTAAGCTCACTCACGACGAGATGGATCACCTGAATAGCTTGTATCTATTAAAGACATTTGGTATTTAATCACAGTTCTTAACGCAGAGGAACCTCAGTCCCACATGGCCCCACTGTTGACTTATACCGTCCATTACAGAATCAGTCACGCCAGGAACACACAGGCCCCTCCGTGGGTGCACCCCCACCTCACCCCAGAACCAGAGGCAAGAGGCAGGGGGAGGGAGGCAGCGTGGGGTCCCGCACCCCCACGGTGGAGCTGTGAACACCTTACTCTGTGGCCCTGGTGTTTACCATTGTGCAAGCGTCAGCCCTCGTCACAAGCAAGTAGGTTGGTCTCAGAATGCAGATTCGGTTTAACGCTGCGAAGTCGACGTAGTATACTGTACCGACACGATAAAAGAGAGCGACCATGAGATCATCTCAGAAGACCCCCCCCCAATAGCACTGGACAAAATCTCATACCCATTCATGACAAAAACACTCTGCCCACAGGCGGGAGCGCGGGGCGGCTGAGCCAGCTGTGTCTGAGCGCAGCGTCCTGGCCGGCGGGAGACGGCGCGCTCTCTTCCAGGTGGGCTGGCTCGTGCCACCTGTCCTGTTCTCTTTTTCAGAGTCACCTTTATTGCTACAGCGGTCTCCCACATTTTGGAAAGTTAGGAATAACACCACCAGTGATAAAACCTAACACATTGTGTTCATTGCCTATGGAAAGCTTTTTCTGGTGTTTTGACATGTGTGCACGTACCTGCATACATGTGCACATCTGTGTGAGATGGTTTGATCGGTCGCCTGGGTCGGGCTGCCGTGACCGGTCCTTCGCGCGCTAGATGAGCTGTGGCTAGGAAGGCTCCCGCCCAGCCCACCGCCCACTGGATCCGCCGGGGACTGGGCAGCTGCTTCCCTCGTCTGCCTGCCGAGCGGTGGGAGGGAGCCGTGCACGCTCTGCCCTCGCAGCCCTGTGGGCCCGCCCGACCGGATCCGCCGATTCATACACGTCTCTGGTAGATTCCTGACTCATGCTAACGTGGAAGACATACTTAACTAATTTTATGCAGTCCTGTCGCTTTTCTTGTTCTGTGACTGTCACCTCTTTGTTTCCGTAAGCTGCCCTCACCCTGGCGGTCCAGCACGGAGCGGGGTTCTGTGGTCTGGCTGGGCTGTGGCCGCTTTCACCCAGCACGCTCTGCTCTTCCTGCTGCTGATCCGAAAGCCTCCCTTTCTGACTCCTGTGTGCCGTCCTGCCCTGTCTCCTGTCCTGTCGCATCGTTTGGCTGGTCTCTGGGGGTCATTAGATAGAAATCCGCCTCCACTTTGTTCAGCTTCTCTTACTCTTTTGGGGTTCCTTTGTTTTGTGTCCCTTGTCACATTTTCCATCTGTGTTTTTGGTGGTTTTTTTTTTTAAGACTTTTTTATTCATGAGAGAGCGCGTGCGCGCACAGGTGGGGGGAGCGGCAGGCAGAGGCAGGGGGGAAGCAGGCTCCCCACTGAGCAGGGAGCCGGAGGCGGGACTCCATCCCGGGACTCTGGGATGGTGACCTGAGTTGAAGGCAGACGCTCAACTGACTGAGCCCCCCAGCACCATGGGCATAGTCTGATTCTTCACAACCTCCTTTTGGATGCCTCTGGAAGTAAGTGTGTTTTCCCCTAAGAACCACTTTACCTGGATTTCCCAGGCCACTGCACAGCGTCGTCCCCTTCCCCGAGTTGTGTGTGCCCGTGGGGGGCTTGCCAGCCTGCGGTTGTGCGCCGTTCTTCTGTGTTCTGACTTCGGGTGGCAGCTGTCCCCCCACATGCTGCTGCTCTTTTAAAGTCTGCTCCCCTCCTGACGCCGTCTCCCTTTTTCCGGCCGTCACTGTGGGCTCCTTACGGTGAGGCTGGGTTTCTGAGTGTGTCCGTCTTGGGAACCACTGCTCCTGTGAAGGGAGCCACCTGCTGTGTCCAGCGAGTGACTTTGGTGAGTCGGGCTTGGACCCCAAGCCGTATCTGGTGCTACGGCCGCAGCCTCTGCCCTTCTGCTCAGTGTTTACCTGCTTTATCTTTCCTGCCCTCTTGGAATCTTTCCAGATTTTTTAATTAATTAATTTGTCACACACAAGAGCGAGGTCACGAGCAGGGCAAGGGGGCGTGGAAGCAGACCCCGGAGCAGGGAGCCCCCCCAGGGCACGCCATCCCAGGACCCTGAGATCATGACCTGGGCCGAAGACAGACACTTCCCCGACAGAGTCCCCCGGTGTCCCGGAGGCTTTCCAGATGTTCATGTTGTCAAGTCCCGCACTCGGCGCCTCTGCCCGCCGCAGGCAGACTTGGTCCTCCGGCCCCTCCGCGGTCTCCCCTCCGCACTCACGTGACCGCACCGGGCTCGTTTCCGCTGGCATCTCTTCTCTCCTTTCCTTTCTGTTCATTGGTTCTAATGCACATTTGGCAGATCCGCACTTTCTTTTCATGGTCACCTTGGAAGTCAGCGTGTTCTGCGGCACCCGCATCTCCTGTCCCCCGGCGGGCGCTCCTAGATGCCGACACCGTGTCCGCTTCAAGCCGGGCTTTAGGGGCGGCGTCACCGGGAAGGACACCCAGGCCGGCCTCTGCGTGCTCCTCGCCCGCTGGCTTTGATGGTGCTCTGCGCGCTCATGGCGTCTTTTCCTGTGACTTCCGCTTGTTCCTGCTGCCGCTTTTTAGTGCTCGTGTCCCTGAGAAACCTTGGGGGGGAGCTGGGTGGGTGGTGCAGTTTGGTGTTTGCTGGAGGATGGCCACGGAGGTTTTCAGGGCTTCGTGCTCCCCGCCGGTTGGTTTACTGTCCTCCTCACGCGCTGCTGGTGCGGGGCGGCGCTCCCCAGCTCCTCCTCCCCGTCCTTGGTTTTGACCCTGACCCTTGGGAACTCCACTGTCCGTGGGGCCGCACCTGCGCACTCTCCTGGCCTTGCTTACTCTTAGGCCTCGTGGACCCTCCGGACGCCTGTTCTCGGGGAAACACACGGGGTTTTCCTCAGCACGGAGGCAGCTTTTACCCAGACTAGGTTCCGCGGTTGGTGGGTCATTGTGAAGCAGGGACTTGTTCTTACCCCAGGAGGATCAGATCCGTCAGTCCTGCACAAGGAGCTCGCCAACCCACAGCCCGGCCACAGCCCGGCCACAGCCCGCCAGGCCCTGCCGGTGAGGGTGTGTCCTGGGTGAGCTCAGCTCCTGCCTTGTTTGTAAAGTGGAAGTGACACCATCTGTCCCGCTGCAGCCACTCGGGGGCGCGGAAGGAAATAAGAGGGAAGGGAACGTGCTGTGCAGATGCGACTTGAAATGGGTCGTTAGACCCCAGACCCTGACTGTCCTTAATGACCAGCTGCCCGCATGCCCCAGCACCGTCCTGTGCTCCCGGCCTCCGAGGCCAGTGGCTCCTCCCAGGACCTTGTTTGGTGGTTGCAGCTGTGGCCTCGAGCTGCCCCCGTGGCACCCATCTGGCGCCGTTCTGGAGTGTGGAACACCGGCCCATGTCGCCAGCCAAAAGCACAGAGCACGCGGCACAGAGAACTCGCGGGGAAGGCGGCGGAGGAGCCGCGGGACGGTCGTGCTCGGGGCTCGGACTCTTTCTCAGAACTGGGGGCTCTGCCTTGACGAGGAGGGGCGGTGACTCTCTGGGAACAGAGATCTCCTGTCAGGTGTTCCTGCGGAGGTTCTCGTACCCGGTGGAAGGGGCTCCTTGCCCCTCAGCCGCCGGCCAGCTTCTTGCTCCTGGCTGCGCCACGTGCTCTCGCCGCGAGTCCTGAAGCCGTCCGTGCTCCGGCCAGGCTGCTGGGTCGCCTGCACCCCTCAGGGTCAGGGTCCCCCTTCGCCCGTCGTCCCCTCCACACACAGTGACGGTCCCCTAAAAAGACAGAGCTGAGTTCTTTCTACTTGGAAGGAGTTTGTCGCAGGTGCGGGTTGTGAGCCGGAAGCGGCGTGCTGGAGCCCGCCCGTGCGGTGTCTTTCTGCGGGGAACGGGGGTTTCGCCTCAGCAAAGTGTGCTGGGGGCTGCCGGCATGTGTGAGCACCTGATTTCGCCCTGGGCGTGCACCCCGAGTTCAGGATTCTAAAGCACGTAAGTGGCGCCTCTTTCGGGACATGTGACGGGCCTGCTCCGCCGTCGCTGCTGTCCGTCAGCCCTCTGCCGTCTGGGGGGAGCGCCGCAGAGAGACCGTCGCTTCCGTTCTCAGTCGGTAGGAGTTGCATTATTCTGTAAACACTGTTCCTCAGAACATTGTAATGTCTTGCTTTTCACGCGCGGTAGTGTGTTTCCGTGGGACATGGAGCGTCTAGTTCCGGCGGCGGCTGTGCTGAGAAGGTCCGCACCGCTCCCAGGCGCTTTCTGCAGCCTGAAATACCAAGTTTGGTTTTTTCTCTGAAAAATGTCAGTCTGTGTATAGGGATTTGTTTTCTAGTTTTCTGTCCAGTGCTTTAAAGCCACAGTAGAAGGGGAGGAAGGAGAAAGCACAGTGTCCCTGAGCGCGGCAGCGGCCGCAGGGAGACGGAAAGAGCCGGGGCAGGTGTCAGTGACCCGAACGAGGTGGACGTGAAATGGAGCTGTTCTCTCTGTCCGGCCCTGGCTGCACACACCCTCACTCTGTGTCGCTCCTGGCGCTCCCTCCGCAGGCCTGGTCCCGGGCACCGCTGTTTACACTACGGGCTAGGGCAAGGTCTTAAAATCTCCAGGAAATTCTGTGCTTGCTTCCCCCAAGGTGAAATGGACTGTGTTTTCCAAACCGAGGTGGAAATGGGCTCTGAACCCTAACCCAGGAGCCTCTCCCGGGCTGGTTTCCCTCAGCTGTAGGCCTGCCAGACCTTTCTCCTGTTCTGCCGTGACTTCCTGGTTTGTGACGAGAACTTTGGGGGGCGGGTGGGCTGAGGGAGACCTGGGTTCAGCCAGGCCCAGAAATCCCTGCTGGGGCTGGGGCTGCTCTGGGCCCCGAGTCCTGGGCCGCAGATAGCTGGCTTGTGGCCGCACTTCGTGTCTGTGCGGTTTGCACAAAGATCATTAATCAAAGGGCTTTTCTTTCCCCTCTGTGGGTACATGATTATTCAGTGTTCCACATACTCGGGGATTAAAAGCACCTTGGCATGTGCAGACTTTGCAGTGTTGTCGATGGGATTAAAGGTTTGGGAAGGGTAGAGAGGGCAGGGGGTGGATGGTCCTGGCCTTGATGTGGGATTTTTATGCCATCGTCCTCTATTTCCAGCTCCCAGAAATCAGCTGGTGTCGGGAGCACATATGTTTGGAGCTGTTGCTAAGGTGACGCGCCTCAGTCGCACCCACACAGTCTTTCTGGAAGGTGGGGACACGTGGTGGGGTCCGTGCGCACAAGGGCACTGTTGGTGTGCTTGGGGAGTTTGCCGGCTGCCCTGTCCAGTTTAGGTTGTCTGTCCTCTTGGGCTTTGATTCCCCAGTTGATGACCTAGGGACCTGCACACACAGCCCTGAGATGGATTCACTG
The DNA here is from genome assembly GCF_009829155.1 of Mustela erminea. Classification (NCBI taxonomy): domain Eukaryota; kingdom Metazoa; phylum Chordata; class Mammalia; order Carnivora; family Mustelidae; genus Mustela; species Mustela erminea. Next base: position 60,135,514 of record NC_045632.1, on the reverse strand, counting down.
TGGAGAGAAACAGGACAGCCTTGTTTTCGGGTCTTGCCTCTAATCTCTTATCGAATCGGTGCAGCTGACCTTCAGGTCTGTGGTTGGGCTCCCCTCTCGATCCCCTTGAAACAGGACTGTGAACTTGGCTTTAGACATTTCTCAGGGGAAGTCACAAATTTAGAAAATACAGCATATAAACAGCATTAGTCTTACGACTTGGGTTAGGGTTTGTGATTTCTTTTGGGTTAGAGAAATCTGAAGTTATTTGTAATATCAGTACTTTCCTCTGTGTATGATGCTAAATTTTTAGTCATTTGGAAGTTGGATTTGGAAAGTAGAGTGTCCTTCTACTGCTTCGTTTGGCTGCTAATACCTGCCACGTTGCTGTACGCTTTGAGGAAGAAAAACCCGACGGTCCGGGCCTTACAGGGCCATGGACTCTAGGAGTTGGGCAGACGCTCTGGGTCCTTCTTGAGGAAGGAGCATGTGTGGCACTTTGCTCACGTGCCTTCTGGGGTCCGGAGCTCTCGACTGCAGTCCCTGAGCTGTGTCTGAGATGCCTCCCCAGGGAGAGCCTCGCGTTATCAGTCGACTTGACAGTTTCTCTTTAAGTGAAAGTTGATTATTGATGAACTTGTTCCTCCAAGTCTCCTGCGTCCCCTTTCCTGTTTCCCAACCCAGATTGCTTGATAAAAAGAGGAGAGGTTTGTGAGTGACTCTGCCCTTTCCTCACACTTTTGAAAGCATTTTCCATTCGTTTCTTGCAGTTCCATTTCTGGCTGTAAACATTCAAGGGCATTCTTAGGTGTGTAAAGACGTGTGCGGAGGCGTGTTCACGGCGGGGTGAGCGGAGCGGGAGGTGTCTCTGGGAGGAGGCGGCCGCTCGGCTGGGAGTGGAGGTGCGTGTCTTTTTCTTGTTATTATTCCTTTTTTTCTAAAATAGGGTTTTTATTTATTTATTTGACAGAGATCACAAGTAGGCAGAGAGGCAGGCAGAGAGAGGAGGAAGCAGGCTCCCTGCTGAGCAGAGAGCCCGATGCGGGACTCGATCCCAGGACCCCGGGATCATGACTTGAGCCGAAGGCAGAGGCTTTAACCCACTGAACCATCCAAGCGCCTGAGAAGTTATCTTCTGTATTATATTGTTACATTTTCACAAAAACTGTGAACATACTACTTTGTAGCCTGTCTTCTCCATCACCCTCTCTTCTTTGCCTTTCTTTCCCGGGGCCTTCGAGCGCTTGTGCGGGAACGGGTGTCTGTCCCGCACTCCGAGTGTCCTGCTCTTCAGTGTGCCTGGGAGGCGCCTTTGCCCAGCCCAGGGGCGGGCCGTCTTCCCTTCAGTGGCCGGGTGGTGACTTTTCCAGGCCTCGCTCCCTAAGAGGCAGTGTCACAGCGGTCCTCTAGGGAATTGTGCAGCCCTTCACAGATGTCCCTGTCCCTAGCTTCCGGGCTGGCCCACTCCGCCAGGGAAGACAGTCTAGACCAGGGGTGTGAGCGTCATCACGGGTGAGCCTGGCTGCTCGAGCCCAGACCATGTCCCCTCCTGGCTGGCCTCCTCCAGTGAGGGACAGCGCGTGCCCACCAGCCTCGTGCCTTGGACAAAACAGACAGTTTTCAGTCTGTAACAGACAAGTCCTGCTTTCTGCGGCGAACGTTCCCGGGCACGGAGCAGTCACATTCAGAGTGCGTGGACGTGGTTAAGTGAAGCGGCCCGGGACCCAGTCCTGAGGCCCCTCCACCAGGCGGAGATAATCCTGGTGGTCCTCGGGGTCCCACTGAGCGGGACAGGAAGCCTCACGCTGTCTCTGCCGGCCTGCGGGGTGAGCTGTGAGCCGCTGGGGCCTGAGGACACGGCGGGCAGGGGTGGGTGATGGGGAGGTGGGCGATTTCTTGTGGCTCCAGGGAGCACACGGGTGGTCCTAGGAGCGTCTGAGTTTCTCTGACTCACGGCGATGTTGTGTTCATTCTCTAGGGTTGCTTAGACGGCAGATGCTCCAGCGCTCATGCAGCTCTGGGGGCCGGTGTCCGGAAGGAGGTCCTGGCAGGGCCGCGCCCCTGAAATCGGTCCCAGGCAGAGCCCTCCCCGGCCTCCCCAGCACCCCTGTGTTCTTGTGGCCCCCTATCCTAATTCCCTTCTCCCTTCTGTTCTGGGGACACTAGTTTTTGGGTTTAGGGTCTGCCCACACAATCCAGTAAGGCACGTCTTGAGATCCTTAATTTAGTTCCACATACGTAGACCCTTTTTTCCCAAATAAGGCACATCATAGGTTCTGTGTGGACATGTTTTTTGGGGTGGGTGCTACAATTCATCACCCTAGTGATGCTTTCTTGAGGTGAATGTCTATTTTTTTTCCTCCTTTTACATCTGGGCATGAATAAGAGGCACAGGTTTGAAGTGCACAGTTTGAGTGTGTGTGTGCACTTATAAGGGTCAGACCAGGCCCAGCGCCCTGTGAGCACCCTGAGCCCCTTTGCAGCCAGTGCCCCCTCCGTGTGGCCTGGTGTCGCCTGTTCTGGGCCTTCGTGGCGGCAGAGTGACACTGGAAGGAGCAGTGGGGTCTGTCCTGTGTGTCCGGGTTCCTTCCCTCAGCACATCTCTTGGGTCATCCCCGTGGGCGGGTCTCCCTCACGCCCAGTCGCCCACTGACGGGGGCGGACATTGGTGGTGTTCGCTGGCGGCTGTTCAGCATGTGGCTGCTCTGCTCCCATTTACAGAAAGGAGGACTTTTGCTAAATGTGTTTTAAACGTACTCTCTCAGCCGATGCCGTCTTAAAAAAAACAAAACCAAAAACTTACTTTTTCTGGGCACTTCACTATCTCACCCATAAATTTTTAAAAAATACTTATTTTTCAGATAGGCTCTCTGCCCAACATGGGGCCTGAACGTGCGACCCTGAGATCAAGAGTCGGGTGCTAGCCACTGAGCCAGCCTAGGGCCCCGCACCCTGAAGCTTTTTACTTGGTTTTGCGGAGGTCGGCAGTCCCAGGCTGGGGAGGAGCTGGGTCCCGGGCAGGAGTCCGGGAGCCAGCGGGGTTTCTGTTGGGTCCGCCTGAGCTGGGTATGCCGGCGGCCTCCAGGGCAGGCAGGGAGAGCCCGGGAGCCTCCGTGCGGTGTTCCTGAGGGAGTGTGGGATGAAGCGGGCCTTGGCCACCCCAGCAGCCGCGCCGGCACACGGGAGGCAGCGGGGACGCGGCGGCGTCCGCAGGCAGCATCTGTGACCCTCCAGCCTGCCTGTGTCTGTGCGCCCCAGTGTGGGGCCATGTTCCTGCCCAGCCCTGTCCCAGGGAGCTGGCACCGGGCATGTCTGGAGGCGTCACGGCGTCCGCAGCCGCACCGCTGCGAAGCTGACCTCCTGTTTCCACGAAGGCAGACCGGGTTGCCTCTTCTCACCGTGACAACTGGGTGGGAAGTAGGGCAGGTCTGCAGACTGCATTCCTCGGTGGAACCCTGCGCTTCTGGTGTTGGGAGACTGTCCCTGGGACGTCCTCCTGGGCCCTGCGGAGCTGAAACCCTGGGGCTGGCGGGCATCGCGGGGCCTCCTGGTTTTGACATCCCCGAGGCTGATGAGACGGAGCGGTGGGCTTGGGAAAGGAGGTGGCTTCACGATTCCAAGTCTCTTTCTGGGAGACGCAGTTGTCATTGATTAGGCTTGTGCCGCAGGCACCCCCTTGGCAGACCTCGTAATCCAAGGAGGAAAACCGTCATCTAACCGGCCAGTCGCCTGATGTGGGGGAGCAGAGATGATCTGGGGTGCGCCGCGTTCCTGCCACAGACGGGTCCTCTTCAGACGGATGCTCTGGTCTGTTCCCTCGGGGCAGACGGCTGTCCTGGTTTGGGTGTGTCCCAGGGAACATTGCCCTGTGGCACTGAGAGAGGGTCACACCACTCGGACAGGGTGAATAGCTTCCGTGGTGTCTGGCCTGGCCAGATGGACGGGAAGGGCTCCAGGGAACAGGTGTGCAGGGGGGCGCGGTCCACACAGTGCGTCCTGTGGTGGGCGTGGTGGAGTGAGGGGGCACCGCTGTGACCAGAGGTCAGTCTGATGGCTGCGTTTCGTGGGTCTTCTGTGTAACAGCGAGCTTGGGTCGGCAGGACTGTCCTCTCCCTGCCCTGCCAGCGCGGCTCTGAGTGTGTGTGTTGCTCTCCTGAGGGGGGCCGGAGAGTGAAGGTGCACGGGGTGCGCAGAGTGGAGGGTTCCCGGGGGCACAGGTGCTCGGATGGGAAGAGGCCTCCGTGCTCAGGCAGCCGTCTGCACCAGCACGGGGTGTGCGTCCTGTAGGCTGGGGTGAGCCGTCTTGTCGTTGCGGGAGTTCTGGCACGGGCGGGGGTGGGCACCCCCGTGTGCTCCTGGTGAGGCCATGCATGTGGCAGCCTTTCTGCAGACCCTCGGCGGCCTCCCGTGGGTGTGTAACCCGACCGCGCCTGTTCCTCTGCCGCAGGGCTGGGGTAGGAGCGGGGACACCACGTGGGATGGGGGCAGGGCTGGGAGACGGGGCGCTCGGACTGCCGGGGTTCCGGGAGGCACCCACGCTCAGAGCTGCCCGTGTGTGCGCGCCCGGCCGAGGCTGAGCCAGGGAGGAGGCGCACAGGCCGCCTCCGTGGCTGCCCTGGTCCGCTCGGGCCCTGCGTGTGGTGGGCGGGACGCTGTGTGGGTGCGGTCCGCGGGCCGTCCCGGGTCGCTGCCCTGAGCGTCGCTGCCGTGAGCGGGGGCTGTCTCCCTCCCGGAGGCTCTGCCGTTTCCCTTCCTGCTGGTGGGGTGGGCCCCGTCTCTCTGGAATGGCGCTCGCCTGCGAAATCCGCTGTCCTGTCTCTGTCGGCTTGTCCTTCGCGGAGTCAGATTGTCCTGGCAAGAACCCCCCGCGGCCAGAGCGCAGGGACCTGTCAGCCCCGCCCCCAGGAGGACCTGCTCCGGCCGGTGGCTTTGCTCCCCTTTCTCTGCAGCGCCTCGTGTCTCCAGCATGTTCCGGGAGGCAACAGTGGCTGTTGCCTGGACCTTACAGGGAAGTACAAGGGAGTGTGGGTTAGGGTTAGCACTTTCCACGCAGGCCTGGTGGTCCAGTCTCCCGGACAGAGTGCGGTGTTGAGTCTGCTGTGACGTCAGCCGTCTGGTCTTAATGCAGGAATTCTAATCAAAGACCGACCTGAGGCGCTCAGTCGTCAAGCATCAGCCTTTTCAGCTCTGGTTGTGATCCCAGGGTCTGAGCCCTGCGCGGGCCTCCCTGCTCGGCGGGAAGCCCGCTACTCCCTCCCCCACTCCCCCTGCTTGTGTTCCCTCTCTGGCTGTCTCTCTGTCAAATAAATAAATAAAATGTTTTTTAAAAATCTGGGCCGACTGAAGCCTGCCCCACAGCTTTGTCCCAACAATACCTCTACATGTGTGCTGTCTTCACCTCCAGCCTCTGGGGCGAGGCCTGGGGAGACTGAGGAACGCCCTTCGCTGGCATGAGAAAACACACTTGCGAGAAGGGGGGACGTGGGCCCGCGTGGAGGGCCGGGGGCGCTCGGGCGGGGCCGCATCCCATGGCAGTGTCACCTGCTGTTCTGCCTCAGGGAGTGACGTGGCCGGTGGGGTACCGGGGGCCAGGACACTGGGTGCCGGGTGCAGGGCCTCGCTGGCGAGCCAGGCTCACCTGAGCTGAGGGGGGCAGAGATCTCGCTGGCCAGCAGTGATGTGGGAGGCGGCACCCACTTTCTGTTTGCAGGAGGATGGGCCCTTCTTACGTGCGCCCGTATGACCACCCAAGTGCGGGCCGTTGTCCCCTACCAACTTGCAGGCTCCAGGGGCTTTCTCCGCATCTTGGCGCCACCATGGTCCATCCATTCTCTAGTGGGGAACATCTGGGCTCTTGGCAGGGTTTGCACAGGTTGTTGTGGGCGTGGTGTGGCTTTGGAGGCCTCTGTACACTCATCATTGGGGTTGTGCCCACCACTCCATACTCCCAGGCCAGGTCCCAGCTGCCCACCCTGGTCACATGTCCGAGGACGCTACAGCCTGCTGAGCACCTGGCCAGGGGGGCCGTGGCATTAGCCTGCAGCACTTGTGGCTCCTGGCCTGTCTCCAAGCAGGTGGGACTTGATGCTTCGGGGCAGTGACACAAGGACCAGGGGAGACACCAGGGGAGCCTGTAGGATCAGAGGTGGGTGGAGCCCAGCTTCCCCAGCCTCCACGGTTCTGCCCCTGGGAACACACCTCCTGGTGCCTCCAGCCGGATGACGGGTGGTTAAGGAGCATTGATTAAGCCCCAGGCCCACCACAGATGCTGCTCTGACCTCTTAGTAGGAGAAGGTTTTGTTTCTTTACTTTATAGTTGGAGAAGCTTCGACGTATCTAACCACAAACCCAGGGCTCTTAACCAGCTTGGCCAGTGTGTCTGAAATGTCCTGACAGCTTCCTTTTGAGAGAAAAACAGTCTGTGTCTCTGCCGTGCACACATGCCCTCTGCACACACCCAGAAACATGTTTACCGAACCACTTCCTTCGTGAGGTGGTGGGCGTTGCGTCACTCTCCCAACAGCGTGTGTTCCAGAAACGTCCTGCTGGGTGATCTCTGTCGGCACCTGATGCGACCCCAGAGCCACGGTTCAGTGCTCCTGTCCTGTGTCCGTTCTCTGATTGGACTGTGGATGTTTGCTGTTGGGACTGTGGTTTACTAGTAAGGGAGCCTCTGTCTGATGGTTCGAGGGTATCTTCTCCCCCGGGACCTGGGTCTTCTACAGGCAAAGGCTTTAATCTCGTGGCGATGCCCTTTATCACTTTCCGTAGATCACAGGTGCTGCTAAGGTCCTGTCTGAAACTCTGTCCCTGGGGGTGCCTCTCTGGCTCAGTCAGTGGAGCTTGTGACTTCTGACCTTGAGGTTGTAGGTTCGAGCCCTACAGTGGATGTAGAGATTACTTACAGATAAATTCTTAAGGAAGTGAAAATAAAAACTTTTGCCTTGCCCTAAAGATTTTCTCCTGTTACTTATCTGCTCTAAAAATTTTCATAGGTTTTTATAGTTTTTCTGTTTTAGATTTATACCTGAGTTGTTTGTTTTTATTTCGGGCTTTTGTAGACAGTATCATGTTTCCACGTAGTCCTCACCAGTTGGTAGAAGTACAGTTGGCCCTTGAACGATGGGACCGTGAGGTGCGCCAGCCCCCGCACACTGGACAATCTGGGTATAATTTTGTCCTTTGGAACTCACATACTACATATTCTTACTATAGGGTAAGCTGGAGAAAAAATGTTCCTAAGAAAATCATAAGAGAAAATGCATTTGCAGGACTGCACTGTATTTATCCCAAAACTCTGCATGTAAATGGACCTGTGCACTTCAGACCCATGTTGCTGGAGGGTCCGCTGTGTAGTGGACTTCTGTGTGTTGATCCGGAAGTCTGCAGCCTTCCTGAACTCATTATTTCCAGGAGTTTTTACAGATTCCTTGCTGTTTTCTTTCTTTCTTTTTTTTTTTAAGATTTTATTTATTTATTTGACAGACAGAGATCACAAGTAGGCATAGAGGCCAGCAGAGAGAGAGGAGGAAGCAGGCTCCCTGCTGAGCAGAGAGCCCGATGCGGGGCTCGATCCCAGGACCCTGAGATCATGACCTGAGCCGAAGGCAGAGGCTTTAACCCCCTGAGCCCCCCAGGTGCCCCACCTTGCTGTTTTCTAGATAGACGGTCATGTTATCACCAAAGAGAGTGTTTTATTTCTACCTTCCCCAGTTTGTATGCTTTTAATTTTTCTTGCCTTACTGCGCAGGCCAGTGCTTATGCTGTGCTGTCCAGAAGCGGCGGAGGGAGAGACGTCCTTGCCTCGTTCCCGATCCTGGGGAGAAAGCGTTCAGTTTTCCTCAGTTAGGAACGACGTTCACCGTGGGCCCCTGTGCATGCGTGTGACCTCGTGCAGGCTACTCCGTTGTGCTCCTGTCGTGCGGCACGTTTTCATCAGGAGTATCGAATTTTGTAAAGTACTTTTTCTGTATCAGTTGTTTGGATTTGTGATTCTGTCCTTTAGTCTGTTAATGTGTGCTGATTTTCAGGGTGGAACCAGCCTTGCGTGCTCTGTATTCATTACCACGAGCACACCTGCATCTACAGCTGGCGTTACTGGGGAGCCCAGACCAGAGCAGTAGACCCCCCGCCCCCCACTTTGTCCTGCTCTGTGGTGCAGATATGCCACATGGTCCAAGCAGCCTCCTGGCATGGAGGTTTGTGTCTCTGGGCGGAGCTGCATTTCAGGACAGCTCCGGCCATGGGGCTGGGGCAGTACATCCTTGACTCTGCCAGGTGAGGCCAGTCCTGTCCACCAGGGCCACCGTCTTGTGCCTTCCCAGCAGGAATGCACGAGAGTGTCCGGCCCTCTCTCTGATCTGTTTGCTGCTCTTTGTTCCCGCACTGGTCGCCTCCGTGCGGATCAGCCCACACGGCGCTCTGGACTCTCCGTCCTCCGGTCTGCCGCTGCTGTCGCGGGGCTGCGCAGCCCACATGGCTCTCCTCTTGTCACAGCAGCCTGTGCCTGGGCCCTTCCGCCGAAGACCGTATGCTCCCTGCGGTGTCCTCGTCCCCTTCAGCTGTGTGTTTGCCTTGAATTCAAGTCTCGGGATTGCGCTTTCCCTTCTGTTCCGGCATTAGTATCTTGTGCTGGACTTGGTGCATAGGTTAGGGAAGCTTTGAGATGCTGCCCTGTAATGTCCGTGTGACTACACTGGCCCTTCCTGGGGGCCTGGGTCATGTGAAGGGAGGCCCGTCCGGAACCCATCAGGTGCCCAACCCATAATGCTGCCCCAGGGCGTTCATACACGTTTCAGACATACCGGCCTCTCGAACTTTATTTATTGTGAAATGTGACATGATGCACACTGTCCACAAAGTAAAAAGGTACAACTCACTTAAAACAAAGATATTTATTTATTTGAGAGCGAGCGAGTGATCGCGTGCGCCTGCGTGCCGGCCAGTGTGAGTTGGGGGGTGGGGCAGAGGCAGCGGGAGAGGGAGAGGCGGGCTCCCCCCTAGCAGGCAGCCTGTCGCAGGGCTCCGTCGCAGGACCCCCGTCAGGTCATGGGGTCATGACCTGAGCCCAAAGCAGACGCCCCACTGACGGAGCCCCCCGCGGCCGGGGACAGTCCGCTCACCAGATGAAGCACAAACGCTGCGCTTGGTCCCTGAGGCCAGCCTTCCGGCCCGGACTCCGCGGACTCCGCCGGCAACCACATGCTCGCTTGGAGCGGCCGTCTGCCGTTGGGGACCGAGACTCGTTTTTCTCAACGTCGTTCAGGTCATGTCTGTGTCGTCCCTGCCGTGCGCTGCGCCGTGCCAACGCGGCCTCGGACACACGCGGCTGTGGGGCTCGTGCGCGTGGCGCTGTGTGGGACGTGTGCAGCCGTGCTGCGGCCCCTGGCCCGGCTCCCGTCCGACCGACGCGTTGCCTCTGCTCTGCGTCTGCGTCGGTGCTTGATTCCGCATCTTGGTTTTTGTTTACAGTGTTGGATGGCTAAAGCAGTTGGTAAGTCACCTACTTCCTGGCCTTTCACATTTTCTCTTTCTTGAGGTGCCTTAAGTCTTGTGTCCATTTTTTGTTTTGGATATTTTGTCTTTTCCTTAATGATTTGTAGGAGCTCTTTATATATTCTGGTTAAAAGTTTTTTTGGGGCCCCTGGGTGGCTTGGTGGGTTAAGGCCTCTGCCTTTGGCTCAGGTCATGATCCCAGGGTCCTGGGATCGAGCCCCGCATCGGGCTCTCTGCTCTGCGGGGAGCCTGCTTTTCCTCTCTCTCTGCCTGCTTGTGATCTCTGCCTGTCAAATAAATAAATAAAGTCTTTAAAAAATAGACAAACGTGTTACTTTCAAAGTGTCAGCATTTTCAGACGTTACCTTTATGGTTAAAAGATCTTTCTTGACACTGATGGAGGTGTGATGGTGTTTTTCTGTGCTGTTGTCTAGTGGCTTCGTGGTGGGGCCTCTTGCGCTTGAGATCTGTCATCTGTCCAGAATTGACTTCTCTGTAAGTTGGAAGGTGTCACATTTGTCCATACCGATGTCCAGGTGTCCCCTCACCACCGTGGGACTGAGCTGTCAGCCCTGCCCTGCCCTACGGCAGCTCCGAGCTCCTGGTCCGTGTGCGCCACGGCCAGGGAACTTGCTCCGGTCCGCCTCTGCTGGTCGGACACTGTTTCTTCAGCTCTTGGACCTTGACTCTATTTAAATTTGTTTATTCATATGTGTTTATGTAATCTGAGGTGCTTTCCTTTGTAGCTTATTTATTTGCATGCGTTCTTTCTTTTTTTAGACATCTTTTCCACTTTTCCGTAGGACAGTTCGGCCTTCTGCTCAGACGCTGTTCTCTGGATTCTCACGGTCCCCTCTGGTTTGGGTGTCCTTCCTCTGCTGTAGGTGCTCCCCTGCAGGGTTCTCTGTGCCCTTGTGCTTCTGTGGGGCCCCTACGCTGGCTGGGCTGACTCTTCCACACTGAGGGTTCGTAAGGACCCCACATGGCTTCCGTTCTGTGGGCTGCAGCTGTCGCGTGCATATGCTCACAGGTTGCCTTTGAAGGTTGGACATGTGATTCACTCAAGGTGATGAGGTAGCACAGGCGCCTGGCGGGCTCCGCCGGAGCAAATGCGACTCTTGGTCTTGGGGTTGTGAGTTTGAGCCCCACCATCGTGTGTAGAGAGGACTTAGAAAACTTCTAAGGGGGCGCCTGGGTGGCTCAGTGGGTTAAGCCGCTGCCTTCTGCTCAGGTCATGATCTCAGGGTCCTGGGATAGAGCCCCGCGTGGGGCTCTCTGTGCAGCAGGGAGCCTGCTTCCTCCTCTCTCTCTCTGCCTGCCTCTCTGCCTACTTGTGATCTCTCTCTGTCAAATAAATAAATAAAATCTTTAAAAAAAAAAAAAAAGAAAAGAAAACTTCTAAGGAATAGTAAAGTGGTACATATACATAAACATTTTTTCTGGAAAGTAACTATTTTACGAAAGAAATGAAACGTAGTGAGAAGAGTGGCACTGTTCTCTGTCTGCAAGCTGCGTAGCTCTCCGTGACTGCACTCCATCTGGCTTTCTGCTGCTGGTGTTTTGGTGTGTTTGTTTTTTGTTTCTTTAAGTGCAGAAGTAGTCCAGCCTCTCACAGGCATGCGGTGTGCAAAGAGACCTGTGTGGCTACCTTCTCAGGGGATCTGGAAAGCCGCTACGGCGTGGGCCCTGCGGGTCAGTGGCCGTGTCCTGTCCCTTAGTGGGTCTTCCCTTGCGGGTGTCCTGTATTGGTTATTTGGAAAATGTTGATTCATGCAGATCCTCCTAATAGTAACATGTTTATATTAAGAATTTCTCATTTTTGAGGGGCATGGGAGCCTCCTTTGGTTAAGCATCAGCCTCTTGACCTCAGCTCACGGGGTTGTGTAAGCCCCACGGTGGAGCCCACTTGATGTGCCTTTTAACGTTACCGCCAGTCCCGTTACGGTGTCTTCCAGTGCGGGGATGCTGTTGAGCTCGTGGACGCGGATGCGGGTTTTCCTGAGCTCAGGTTGCACTTGGCAGCTCGAGCTTCGTTACTGACCACGGCTGCTGTTGATTTCCAGTTCCGTGATTTTTGAGAAGAGACCTGGAAACCCAGATCTGAGTAATAATAACGGTTTGTCTTTGAGTCTTTCAGGTTAAGCCTGTGTTCTGTGGAAATGTAGCTGGGTCAGCCGGCCAGGCCCAGACGCTCTCCTGGGAGTGAGCACTGCCTGCCACGCGCCCTTGAGTCTTGTCAGAGCACAGAAGGACGGAGCCTCAAGGTTTGCAGTTCAGTAAGATCCTGAACTGTTGCTTCTGGCTCCAGGACAGTCGGCAGGTGCCGCAGGGTCGTGTCACTGGGGTTGTGTGAGGGTCTCGCCTTCGAGTGGGCGTTTCCCTCGCTGGTCCCTTTGGAAGGGCAGGTTGTCATGAAAACAGTCTTGGCCTCGCAAGCCCCCAGAAGGGGTTCGGGCTCCCTCAGAGCCTGCAGACGGCACAGCCACTGCACCGTGGTGGGGGGCCAGTCGCAAACACGTGGCCGCTGTCTGGTTAAACTTTATTTGTGGACGTGGAGATTTTCATTCCATGTGACTTTCATATGTCACAAATGCTAGTCTTGAATTGCTTTGTCCCCCGAAGGTATAAAATGCGAGGCCCCAGGTGCCCTGCGGGCTTGCGTCCACAGAGCAGCCTACTCTGAGTTGGTCCTGTGAGTTCAAGCCCCACATTGGGTGTAGAAATTACTCAAAAATAAAATTAAAAAAAAAAAATCAGAAACTCCTTCTCTCTCCGTTGTTACCGAAGCGGGGAGAGGGCTGGTTTTGGCTTTGGGCTGTATTTCATGACTCTGTAACCTCCCGCTCTCCTCTGCGGCGGGAGGAGGTGGTGGCTCGGCTTTTCTGCGGGCTCGAGGCCGTCTTCACTGTGCCCTTGCCCTGGCTGGCATTGTGGCCAGATTTGGTGTTGGAGTCTCTGGACCTGCGTCCCGGTGCTCTGTGGCCCTCTGAGAATGCAGGGCACCGCTCCCCGAGTCCCGCCCGCTCCTTTGCCGAGGATGCGGCGCTGTCCCGAGCGCTGCCCCACACTCCTGTCCCCGGCAGGTGCGTCTCTGGAGGTGTGGTGAAGGTAGGTCGCAGGGGCGCTGGCTGTTCGCCGGGGTCACAGTCCTCCCGTGGGAAGAGTTGTGTCCCAGGCTGTTTGCTTCTGTTACCGCGTCGGTAGTGCCTTTGCCTTTGCAGGATGTGAGCTTTTTGTATTGGTCCTCCAGCTCTCAGCCTTTTCTCTCATTTTTAGAGTTTTGACTCTTTTATTCTCTCTCCGTGAATTTTTCTACACTGCTAAAACCAGGATTGCTTCTAAGTCATTGTTTCTCTGTGTTCTGCGATGTGTGTCTGAGTTGGTTAAGGGGGATTTTTTTTTTTTTTTTAAGATGTATTTATTTGACAGAGACCCAGCGAGAGCGGGCACCAAGCAGGGGGAGTGGGAGAGGGAGAAGCAGGCTGCCTGCCGAACAGAGAGCCCCACGCGGCAGAGCACAGTCCCAGGCCCCTGGGATCATGACCTGAACAGCAGGCAGATGCTTAACGACTGAGCCACCCAGGAGCCCAGGGAGGGGTTCTTAATGTGTTGGGAGCTCTCAGGACTCCCTCCCATGTGTGAGTCTGGTCACTGGGTCATCTTCTCAGGCTTCCTCTCTCCTTCCTGGGCTTGCTGCTGAGTTGGACTCAGCGTCCTGGGGGCTGGTGGGCCTCCCTTGATTGCGGGGGTGTGTTGCCTCCGTCGAGCAGTCTGGGCTGGTGACCCTGAGTTCGGGGCCACTGCGCCTTCCCACAAGAACTGCTCTCCTGGCCTGACTGGGCCGAGCCCTCCTGGTCCTCTGGACTTGCGCCCCCAGGGCTTGTGTGAACTTGCAAGGGCTGTGGCTCTGTCCACGCGGACTCCAGCTCTGACGCGCATGCAGCCACTACACACGCCTTCTGGCCCCCCCGTTTCTTGCTGTTAGCTTAGCCCTCGAGAAGGAGGGATAAGGCTGGGTCCCGGGATTTTTGCTGGACTGTTGGTGTTAACCACAGGATCCGTTCTGCTCTTGCATCAGGTTCGGTCCCGGAGGGAGCCTCTGTCTCCTACCCGTGGCGAGCCTTGTGGTATGATTCTGTGTTTGGCAGAGAGAAGACAGTGTGGCTATGGTATTTGGGGTCGGCTTAGGTGAAGCCGTGTGTGCTTGCAGACATGTGGCCGGGGGCTGGCTCCGGTGGCTGTGCTCAGCATGAACACTGCTCGAGGCGCCTTTCGGAGAACACACCTGGTCATCGTCCTTGTTTGGAGAGGGAGCTCTTATCGTGGCTGCCCTGCCCGCCCCTCTGAACGGACTCTGTCGGCGCCCACAGCACAGGGTCCCAGGGCGAGCAGGAGAGAGACCCTGTCCGTCAGGCAGCAAGTGGTGCTCCCGCGGGCTGTGGGCCCCTGTGATACGGGCAGGTGTAGAGCTGCATGACCTTTCCCAGCCGTGCGTGGCCCTGGGCGGGGAGCTGGCTGCAGACCACAGCTGCTTCCTGTCCAGACCAGGAGGCCGAGCCCTGACCCGTGGCTGCCAGAGCAGTGATGGACTCTCAGAGCCAGCCATCGAGGCTTTGGACTTTGGTGTCAGGGCACCGGCTGGGGGCTCTTGTCAGGGGACTCGTCCAATTCCGCGCAGTCTTGAGTGCTTTCCTGAGTGGTCTCTGTGCCTCCCGGCAGCTTGCGAAGCTGGAGCTGCTGCCTTTCGGTTTGGAGGTGCAGGAGAGGGCCTGCGTCCAGGGGCCCGTCCTGTACAGGGACTGGCCAGTGGTTGGAGCGGCCTTGGACCAGCCACGCTCCTTCATCCGAATGCACACGGCCCTGCAGACATCCCCCACGTCCTGCCGCTGTGGTGCCGAGGACCGGGTCTGCGTGTATCCCGGAGTGTGCTTGTTTTGGATGTGGACTAGAGCGCCCCTGTGTTGGGGCAGACAGCCCCAGAGCCCGGCTTCTGTTGGCCTTGGAACTTGTTAGAAGAGACAACGTCCCCTCCCGCCGCCACGGAGATGGTCTCCACTGTGCTGCCTCTGTTGGGGGGTCCCGGCCTCTTCATGGGTTGAACAGTGAGTGCCCAGCAGTGAGCAGGGAGCCTGTGGTACCCTGGCAGCCTCTTTCCTCCTAGAGGACCCCTGGAAGAAGGGGTGAGCCTGGCCCCCGACCGGTTCTGCGCAACCTTGTGCCAGTCGTGGGTGGCGATGAAAGCGTCCGGGGCTTCTGTCTGCGACCGGGTCCTTCCCTTTGCCGGCACGACCGTTTCTCTGAGCCGAGAGAGAGGGGCTGGCTGCATGCGGGGGTGGGGGTGCCGTGCAGCTCGACACTGGACAGCCCGTGAGGCTGGGGAGACCAGGTTGACGGAAGATGAAGGTGCGTTGGAGACCGGTCCTCAGCTGGTTTGTCACGGAGGACATCAGTTCCCTTGGCTCTGCAGCTTGCCAGGCGGGTCTTGCGAGACAGGACGGTTGACCCAGCGCGTCCAGCTTGCCAGGAAAACCAGTCGGAACACGTCCTCGGCGACTCTGAGCCGTCGAGCGAAAAGCCTTCGTGAAGCTGTCTCGCTGACTGCCCCTGAAGAAACGAGTCGGGGTGCTGCGAGGCCCAGGCCCTGAGGGAGCCATGGCCGTCCCCGTCGTCCTCGTGCTCCAGACCGGTTGGGAATACTGAGGTGTTTGCGACCAAGGGGCACTGAGGTGGCCTCGGTGGTCTCAGCTGTCATCGTGCATGTGGGCTGAAGGAAAACGTCTTAGGGAAAAGGAAGCAGAACATTTGGGATGACCCTCCCAACCCGTGTCCCCAGCCCCTGGCTCCCGGGTGGGCACGGGGCACGGCATGCTGGGCCGGTGGCTGGCACAGAATGTCCCTTGAACCACCGCCGTGAGGCTTGGGGCCGCCGTCGCCCTGCGACAGGTCGCATGGAATTAGCTGTTATTCACAAAATGAAATGTGAAAATTCATAAAGGGAAATCTCATTTACGGCGGTGCGGGGAGGCAGGGCGGGCCGGGGCAGCTCCCGTGCCCAGCACTGGCTGTCGGCTGCAGATCTGCGGGGGGGGGGGGGGGCTGGTTCACTGTCCCAGCAGGAAGAATGGAGGTTTCCTCCTTCCCCAGCAGCAGCCCAGACACCGAGAAGCCACCGTGCTTCCGGCTCCCACGTCCACCCCGCTAGACTTGTAGGTAGCAGCAGCTCCAAGAGCCTCCTCCGCCCCGTGCCCTGGAATTGCCTGTGGTTCGGGGCTGGCTTGTCAGTCCTGGGGTGCCGTTCTCTGCTATTCAGAAGAAAGCCAGTCTTGCTGGTGAGACGGTAGCAGTTTTATTTTGGACGCGGACGGAACATGACAGGCAGGTGTCTGCTGCCAGAGGCGTGTGTCCCAGCCTGGCTCGGAGGGACTCGGCACGGGGACTGGCACCCAGGGCTTCGGTGGTTTGACTTCAGCGCTGACATTGAGAGCCACTCTCGGGCAGCACCGGTGTAGTACTTCATGGTTTGCAGGGTCCTCGCAGAGCTGGGTGCGCCCTGGAGGGCCGTCGTGGAAGGGCTTTGGGCGGCTCTCTGTGAGTCACCCTGAATGTCCAGACGCTCTCTCTGAATGCTGGGCACAGGTATTTCCCCGTGATGCTGGGCGTCTGCCCGGGCCCAGGGCGCATGGACATGGAAGATGCCGGAGGAGCTGGCTCGGAATTAACGTCACTCCTTCCTCGCGCCTGGTGCCACCTCTGGCCGTTCTGAGGGAGAGTCTGACCTTGCAGGCTGGGGTCCTTGTCACGGGGCTGGACTGTGTTCTCCACGACCCGCTCTGTAGCTCTGGCCCTTCCCACGGAGGCAGGAGGAGGAGGTCTTTCAGCTTAGGGGTCTCAGAACTCTACTTCGAATGGCGAGACCACCTCCCAGAGCCATCTCAGGGAGGCGTAGCCACTACAGAGGAGGCTGGAGATCGGCTGGTCCGGGCCTTTCCCACTCCCGAGCAGGAGGGCTGGACATGCCACCATGACTCTGTTCCATTTCCCGTCGGGAGAGCTGGCCGTCGGGGGCTTCTCCTGAATCATGGCCAAGGAGTCGCAGCACGTGCCCCTTAGCCCGGCAGGCGCAGTGTTCTGGGCTGGGGAGTTGGAGAGGCAGGCGCGTTCACCATTGCAGGCAGAGGCAGGAAGTGTTTCCGGCACCTCCGTCCCCCTCCTTTGTGTGCAGGGGAGAGGTGTCGGGAAGTGAATCAAGTTGGTCAGCCTGGTCCCTCTTCCTGAAGTAAACTGAGGTGTCTTCTCGGGTCAGTTAAGTATCAAGAGATTTATCAGTTAATGTGGAAAAACGAGAGATCTCTGGAAGACGCGGGAAAGGGCAGTTCAGGGCGCACGAGGGGGCCGGCGGGGCCTGGGAGAGCTCTGTGTTCCCGGGGTGCGTGAAGGTTGTCGTTCAGAAGCCGCACCCCGTGCAGATGCGGGGCCGGCCCCTTCGGTGACTTAGTCCCAGAAACTTCTTATCCAGACAGCGAAGCACAGAGGTGTGTCACGGGGGGTGGCTGGTGGCTGGTGGCGGTGGTGGTGGGACCCTGAGGGTGGACATTTAGAAGTGGGGGCACCTGGTGGCTCCGTGGGTGAAGTGTCTGCCTTCGGCGCCCTGGTCCTGACCCCGGGGTCCGGGGACCGAGCCCCACGTCGGGCCCTGCTCAGCTGCTCCCTCCGCCTTGCACGTCGCTCGCGCCCTTTCTCTCTCTCAGTGCATAAATAAAATGTTTTAAAAGTACAAAAAGTATAAAAAGAGGAGACCGTGGCTTTTGGGAAGAAGCGAGGAGCGAGCAGGAGGCCGCGTTTCAGAAGGTCCGTGTTGCCATGGCCAGGTCAGGTCAGCATGGCCGCTGGCAGAGACGGAGAGGTTGACTCTGATAGGGGCCTCTGGTTGCCTGGTGGCCGGCCCGTGTGTGTTAGGTGAAGAGTTGGTGGTGGTTTCGTGCAGGAACGGTTTGCCGTCTCTAAGAAAGGGCTACTCTGGGAGGGGCAGTCTCTCCCCAGACAGCGGGGTGTTTTTGTTTTCGTGTTTAACCATGTCAGAGCATCATAAAACACAGAAATAAGGCAGCCTGTGGCCTGGCATTTCCTGGGAAATACAGCGGCTGGGCCTCAGGTCCCTGTGTAGGGTCTGGCTCAGTGGGCCCAGATCACAGCACCCGAGTTGCCGGGACATCTGACGGGACTGGGAGGGCTCCCTCAGGGGCATCTCATGGCTGCTTCCTGCTCATTTTGTTTGGGAGAAGTTGGGGAATTGGGTCTGCATGGTTCTCATCCTGACCTTCTGTCTGGGGGCCGTGCGGGGAGGCAGCTGCTTCCCAGGGGGCGCCGGTGGTGAGTGGGGGTAAGGCCATGGCGTAGAGGGTGGCGGCTGGGAGGTACTGCCCCTGGGGCCTGCAGGAGCCGGGCCAAGCTCTCCACCCTGGCGTGGGCTACGGGGCGGGGGCCCGAGGACCCTTGCTAGCACCATGCCTCGGGCAGCACAGCCCCGTCAGAGCGGAGGGCGGCACCCAGTCCGTTCCGGGGGGTGTGAATTTGAGGTTGCCTGGGCTTCGTGGGGATGGGCCTGACCGACCCTGTGTGTGCTCTCGTTTGCAGCCGACGGTCGATGGCGAGACGACGGCCGCATAGATGAAGACCAGGTGAGGGAGGAGAGCCATGCCCAAGGGGGGGTGTTCGCGGACGCCGCAGCCCGAAGACCGCTCCCTCGGCAGCGACATGGTGGAGAAGCAGACGGGGAGGAAGGTAACGCCCGGCCGCCCGCCCTCACCGGCGCCACCGCCGGCTCCGTGGCCCCGTCCTCGACGACGTCCCTCTGCAGCGACAGTGACCCAGGCCAGATTGGGGCCGCAGACCTGCTTTTTCTTAAGGACGTGCCCGGCACTCGGGAGCCCGAGTGAGGCTGTCACTAGGGTCACATGCAGGTTGCCGACAGCGTCGGTGTGGGCCCACGCTCCTGGTCTGGGGCCGCAGAGGTCTGTCGTGGTTTCAGGGAGGTCGTCTTTGCCGCGTCCCGACCGGAAGCACTGCTGGGGTGCCCGTGTGCGCTGTCCCTGGCCGTGCCCACGTCTGTGGTCGGAACAGACCGCCTCACGCTCGTGGCGGGAGGTGAGCCGGCCCTGCCAGCTTGTCGTGGGTGGCACCGCCCTTCACCCTCGAGGAGTCCCCGTCCCCGGGGACGCCTGCGTGGCAGGCCACCCATGCTGTGACCTGTGTGAACGGAAGCTCTGTGTCTGTGCACCTGCTTTCTCTGCTGACGTCCCAGTTGGGGGGTAGGAGGGGCCGAGTGAGTCGAGCCCGGCCCTCCATCGGGTTGAGGGGAGACGGGCGCAGGTCGTGAAGGTCGGCCTGTGAGGGAGCTCGTCACAGTGCATAGGCTGCAGAGGCTCTGCTGCGTGGGCATCTGTGGCCACGCATTCTGTCCCACTGGCCCTGTCCCCCAGCACCCCGTGCCGTGCGCGGGAGCAGGCAGGAGGCCCCACGCAGAGCTGTGGGCAGGCTGGGGCTGCAGTTCTGGTGTGAGCTTGGGTGGGAGTCGCGGGCGGGTCTGGGAGGCCTGGGTGGGGGGGTTCCGGCTGCGGCTTGGGATGACCGTGTGCTGCTGTGCCCACGAGGGGCGGGAGCTGCTGGGGACGGATGTGCCATGGGCCAGCCCAGCAACTCTTACCTTGGGACGCTTTCATACAAAACGGCCGAGCGTTGTGGTCATCACGGTGCCCAGGTCTGAGTGTGGGTTTTCCCGGGGTCGGCGTCCCCACGGGTCCCTGTCTGGGCTGCCTCCTCTGCCTCCAGCCTGGCTCCCCCGAGTGGGCAGGCAGCTGGGCCTCCAGACCACGTGCCCCCAGCTCAGTTCTCCGCCCACGCAAGCTGCGCAGAAAAGGCCCCCAGAGCCCAGCGCCTGCCTCGGAGGGAGCCGCCTTCTGACCCTGGGCACGCACCAGGCGGCCAGGAGCAGCAGGCTCCTCTCTGAGCGGCCCGTCCCCGCATGGGACCGGCTGACGAGGGCAGTGTGGGCCGTGTGGGCACGTTTGCCACGGGGTCCGTGTGTGTCTGCTCTGCTTTCTTAAGTGAGGTAGCTCTCTCTCAGCTATGCCCCCCAGGAGGGACGTCTTGGTGGCCTCTGTCCCGACCCGTTTTGCTAGCGAGCAGAGCTCAGCAGCTGCCTCGAGCGAACGTCCTTACCCCGGCCCAGCCGCTCAGGAAGGTTCCCAGCCCCAGTCTGCCAAGAGCCCCGTCTGAGCTGCTCTGCCGCCCCGACCCCCTCCTGGCTCTGTCGCAGGTCTGGGTTTTCCCTGCATGGCTGGTGTGTGAGGAGCTGAGACTCCAGGATGGTCAGCTCTTGAGTGAAATGGGTCTTATCTCATAGTACATTGTTGTTGTTGTTTTTAAGATTTTATTTATTTGACAGACAGAGATCACAAGGAGGCAGAGAGGCAGAGAGAGAGGAGGAAGCAGGCTCCCCGCTGAGCAGAGAGCCCGATGCAGGGCTCGATCCCAGGAGCCTGGGATCATGACCTGAGCTGAAGGCAGAGACTTAACCCGCTGAGCCCCCCAGGCGCCCTCATAGCTCCTTGTTTAACACTGGGGCAAACCCCACCCAGATCAGAGTTGGCAGAACAACCACCGCCTTGGGAGGCCTCCTTACGGCCCTCCTGACGACGTCCCCGCAGTGGGGCCGCCCTGCCGGGGTTCCACAGGGGCTCCCTATTGAATGTCACCAACCCCTTCACAGGCTCTTCGTGCGGCGGCCACCCCGCC
This sequence comes from Mustela erminea, assembly GCF_009829155.1. NCBI lineage: Eukaryota > Metazoa > Chordata > Mammalia > Carnivora > Mustelidae > Mustela > Mustela erminea. The sequence continues at coordinate 60,115,246 of NC_045632.1, read as the reverse complement.
GTGGGCACTCCTCTGCGGAGGGATGTGTGGGCAGCTCCCCCTGGGGGCGTGAGACGCGCCCGCTGGCAGAGGGGCCAGCAGTTTGTCCCCGAGAGAGTGGAGGCTGGCCTGTGTCCTTGTCACACAGAGGTCCTTGCAGCTGACCTCCGGCCCATTGGGTGTGGTGGTGGTGGCTGCTTGCGGGCTGGGCTCCTGTCCGTCTTTGCGGCTGGGTCCATGGGTATTTGCTTCCCTGTGGATGTTCACACGGTCCCTGTCACTTACTGAACAGGGCCCCCCCGTGCCGTGTCACCGCCGAGCTTTTGTCCTGAGGCAGCAGCCTCCGCTCTTCAGTTTGAACCTTTGGCCCTTGGCCCGGGGTGGCCTCCAGCGACTGTGGACATTTTCTGGTCCACGTGTGTCTGGCCCCTCCACGTGGTCCTGCTCATTTGGGTCCTTTGAGCTTCCACGTAGGTTCTGAAGCTGGTTGGGTTCCGCAGGAGGCCTGGGGCGTTTTGATGGGACACTTGTGGCCTGAAGCAGGGTCTGCAGAGACCATCCTGTCGGCCGTTTGGCTGGGTCTGGCCCACGGACACGGTGCTCCTCCTTCCGTTCGTCCGTTTTCTCTCGGCAACGCCGCGTCGTCGTGCGGAGGCCGCAGACTGACGTCTTCCGCTAGGGTCACTCCTGCAGGTTTGGTGTCTTCTGATCCTAACTGAAGTGATACTTGAGCGTCATTTCCTGATTGTTTCTAGAAATCAGCTCTTTTTCTGTAACCAGCGACTTCTGATTCACTTACTAACCTGAATGGTCTATTTTTCACGTACATACCCCTAAGCCGTGAGGGTGAGTGCTGCGTTCCTGCTCGGGCAGAAGGGGGGAGGGGGCCGAGCCCAGTCTGGTTCCTGTGTGTCTCCCCGCGGCCGAGCGCGCCGGTCCTTCTGCTCCTGGGGACGCTCGGCGAGCTGGTGTCCCGGCACCTTTCTGACCCTGTCGTGGAACTTTCCGTTGGCGACGGGGCTGGACTTCAGGTGGGCAGTCATGAGGGTCCTGGTTTATTCTCGGGAAGCAGGAGTGCCGCTGGCGAGCTGCGCCGGTGTCAGAGCTGACACTTCTGCCTGCGCCGTGCCCTTCTCGTCCGCACACGACGCCGGCAGTCTCTTGTTTTAGCTGCTCTGGTGGGAGCGCTGGTCACCCCTCCTGGGTTTAATTTGGACGATCTTGATGCAGAACGTCTTCCGCACGCGGTTGACGACGTGGCTGCTTCCTTTGGGAAGGGCGGGCTCATCTTCCGCTCACTTAAAAACCCGGTTTGTTCTCCAGTAGCTGTGGGGACGCAGCTCTTTGGGGACCCCCGTCAGCTGTCAGCCACGGGGCCTCTGGGTCCGCTGGAGGGGGCCTCGTGCTTCTGTGTGCCCAGAGCTCTTGTCAGGGTCAGTAGGGAATTTTATCACAGGTTTCAGGCAACTATGGGGTGATCGTATGATTTTCTTTCCTGTATTTGCTCATGTGGTAGGTCACGTTGGTTTCTGAGCACTACGTTCCTTCTCTCACAGAAGCCTGTAGCCGGGTGCCGGGAGTGTGCTCGGTGGGCAGGTGTTGATGGCCGCTTGGGCTTGTGCTGCGGGGCTCTGTCCCTCTGTCAGGGCTGGGGTGGCCTGGTGGCGGTCCCGGCTGGAGGCCGTCCCTGGAGCCTGGGTGCTCCCGGCATCTGTGTGGCTCCGTCTTCCAGCAGTGCTGCCGCGGCTCGCGCCAGATGCCCTTGGAGCTGGCCGTGTGTTCTGGCGGGAATCTCCCTGGTGGTTTGAGGGTGTCTCCGGTTCGCTCCCGCGGCTGTCGGATGCCGTGGCTGGCCGTTGAAGCTGGGAGACCGCTGGGACCATGGGGACGGGGATGGTGGCCGAGCTCGGTGAGTGCTGGCAGGTGTCTCCTCCCGGGAGCAGCCCGAGGGCCCTGGCTGCTGGGCGTAGGGTGCAGGGATGTGGCTGTGACCGTTCGTGTTTGCCGACAGCTTTCCCGAGGAGGAGCGCAGACAGCAAGCCCCGGCGGGGAGGCAGTCCCTTCTGCCCGTGGGGCAGGCTGTGTGTGTTCTGCCCATGTGGGGCTCCGTGCGCCCCCCAGAGCCCCATGCTACGCCGCGGGCAGACGGGGAGGCTGGGAGCTTGCAGCACACGGAGGGGGGGCGGCGGTTTGAGCTGGGCCGTCTCCACAGAGCAGCCCCCCCCCACCCCAGGACGTGTTGTCAGCCAGGACCGCAGGGTCCAGGGCGTGGAGCACACCAGGGGCTCCTGCCTCCGCTCAGCGCTGGGTCCTTCATCATTTGAGGCTGGGGCCGCCCCACCCTTGGCCTCCCGGGCTCTGTGCACGTCCATCCTCCCTGCTTGTGTGGACAGCACTGGTCAGCGAGCGGCCTGTTGCTAGATGTGCCCTGAGCCCCCCTCATCCTGAGCAGGTGCCGGCTGTCCTTCCGCACTTGGGGCAGCGCGGCAGGCACAGGGCTGGGCGCACTTCACCCCGGTCGGCATGCTGGTCAGGATGGGGCTGGGGTTTGGGCTTCCCGATCCTCACCCTGTAGGAGGGACCAGCCCTGAGACAAGACTAGGAAGGGGGTGGTGGCCCCTCCCGGCCTCCTGCATCAGGGGTGTGGCCTGCAGGGTCTGTCCCCGGAACAGCCGCACAGTGTCACTGGCACGTGGCGATGTCGTTTGGGGACGGAGGAGGCCCCTTCCCAGAAGGGAGAGATCTCGGGGGCGCCCAGGCACGTGAGGGGCATTGGGCTCCTTCCGTTCATAGAGGAGGTCGTGGTGGAAAACACCTCCCCCTGCCAGCATTCCCTTTTCAAGGCCAGCGCTGGTTTTCCCCGTTATTTAATCCTTCCCTGGAACGCCGTGTTGGAGACAACTTGAGTCTCTCCTCTCTTGATACTCACGGAAACACCCGGGGTTTGGGATGAAAAGGGGGGTTGTGTGCGGGGCCGGAGAGAAGTAGAGGGGCTTGTGTGCTCATGGGAGCCTGGTGGGCGGGAGGTGCTTCTCCCTGCCCGAGTAAGACACAGGCTTTTCCCGGTGTGTGGAACGCAATCCCAGTAAGCGTGAGGATTTCGGGAGCTCAGTTTGGGAGCAATGTCTGAACGCACCGTCTTCTTTTCTAGGATAAAGATAAAGTTTCTCTGACCAAGACCCCAAAGCTGGACCGCAGTGATGGAGGGAAAGAGGTGAGGGAGCGAGCGACCAAACGGAAGCTGCCCTTCACCGTGGGCGCCAATGGAGAGCAGAAGGACTCGGACACAGGTACAGGTCCCGCCCTCTCTCCCTGCTGACCACCCCAGGCCATCGCCACCTCCCAGACTTTTCTCTTCCACAGAAAGTGTCCTGACGGCCCCTCCCTCAGGTGTCTCCTGACCCTGGACCCTGCCTGGGTGGTTCCCCCAGGACAGATGCCCCCCTCCTCAGCCTCTGCGCCTGTCCGCTTTGCACCAGGACTCTTGGGAGAGTCCTGCTGGAGGCCTGGGCAGGTCCGGAGCGAGGTCTGAGAGCATCTTCTCTGTTGTTGATATGCGGGGTGACCAGTGCTGATAGGAGAGGTTCACAGAGAGCTCCCCCGAGACTGCCGCACCCCCAGCACACGCAGCGGAGCTCCCGGTGTGTGCCCAGCTGTAGGCATGAGTGTGGGCTCCTCTACCCTGGTTCCCAGGCCCCCTGTGCTCTGCTCAGTCCCCTGGACATCTTGCGCTGCAGGATAAGCATGTTTTCCCTTAGGGCTGCAAAAGCACGCAAGTTAAATCCGGGTGTTTGAAGTAAAAGCCAGAGGGAACTCACCGAGTGAGCGGGGGCCAGTGCTGTTTCCTGCCTGTGGGGCCTGGGGGCAGAGCAGGGCCAGGAGCGTGTGCGTGCGTGCAGAGGGCGAGTGATGCTTGGCACGTGCGCTTCTGCGTTGGTGCCGTGTCGAGCAGCTCCTGGGGCAGGAACTGGCCTTGCTCCTACCAGCCCAGACTGCTTCTCCTCCGTTTTTGTTTTTGTTTTTGTTTTTAATTTTATTTCCTTATTTGACAGACAGAGATCAGAAGTAAGCAGAGAGGGGGGAAGCAGGCTCCCCGCTGAGCAGAGAGCCTGACTTGGGGCTCGATCTTAGGACCCTGAGATGATGACCTGAGCTGAAGGCAGAGGCTTACCCACTGAGCCACCCAGGTGCCCCCTGTCTCTCCTTCTTGAGCCTGGTGCTCAGGGCCCTTCCTGGCCTGCTGGTCCTCTGACCGCTCTGCCGATGTGCACGCCTGTCACAGGCAGGGGCAAGAGGAGCACAGAATTCCCACGGAGCCACAGAACCTGGGGTGAACCCGCCACACCGTGCTCGCAGCTGTAGGACAAGGAGCAGAGGCCCTGCCAGGATGGGGGTGGGGGGGGTGCTTCCTGCACACGAGGGTCCATGACAGGGACTGAGACTAGATGAGCGTGTGTGAAAATCGGGAGAAATGGCCGAGGTAACAGCCCGGAAACGTGTGCCGTGGCTTTTATTCCTGAGGCCGCAGGTCCCTCCGCCAGCGCCCTCTGTGGGTGCTCCGCGTGCACATGTCTGGTTAGTCAAAAGCCAGGGAAATGCGTTCGGTTCTGCCAGCTAGCGTATGACGACGGTGTCATGGCCCCCAGGGACCCTTCGCAGGGGTGTGACTGAGCCCATGGCTGCTGTGACTGTGCTGGCACGGGGGGCAGGAAGGGGCGGGTGAGCAAGTCGGGCAGCCTGTGGGTGCACGTGGATGCCGGGCTCTTGCCGGAACGGAGGGCCCCGCAGAGATTCTGGGAGCCGGGCTTTAGGTCTGCAGGACATCAGACTGGCCTGGAAACCCTGCCTCCTGTTTTCGGTGCCTCTAGCTGTTCTGGTTGCAGAGGGCCTGGCTTGGTCACGAGCTCTCTGGATGGCGGGGGTCAAAGTTTGCTGTCTGGCCTCTGGGACGTTCTTGTAAATTCCCCAGCAGCCTTGCTGTGAGTTCAGGAGACCCTGCTGGGGCTTCTTGGAGCGCGCTTGGGGGCAGGGCAGCGGCCCACTCTGCTCTGGTTGCTCGGGATTTCTTTGTGATGCGCAGTCCGTTGTCACGTTGCCTTCTTGGGTTCGCGTTTCCAGCAGGCCTTAAAGCGTCTATCTCTTGATGACCCCCATTTTCGCCGGGGACCGCCAGGTGACTCACCTGGACCTGCACGGTTCTCTGGGGCGCCCTGGCCTGCAGGTCTCGGGTCTGGGTGAGCGCAGGGAGGGAGTGGCCGTGGGGTCAGAGGAAGGTGAGGATCATTTTGAACACGAAGTCTCCAGGCCAGGACTGCGTTGCAGACGTCTGAACGTGCGCACAGTGCTTGCCCTGATGCTGTCACCAGCCCTTGGAGGCGGCCTGTGCACCCCGTGGGTCTGCTTCGAGCACAGCTGCGTGTTCTCTGTGGGCGTGTCGCGCAGGACTCGGGAGCCGCTGGCACTTGCGGCACTGGGAGGGGGGCTGCTGGGGTCCGTGGCTGGGCCTGCGGGGTCGGGGAGCAGAACACCTGTGCGGGCGCTGGCTCTGCGGCGGACTCGAGAGTGTGCTGACGGCCCCGCCGCCCCCGCCCCTGCCCCTGCTCCTGCCGCGTCCCTCCGGCGCCCTCTGCTGGCAGCCCTGTGCTCGTGGCGTGGGGAACACGGCAGAAGGCTCCAGAACCGAGGTTCTGTATGGCCAATAGTGGCTTTCCTCAGCTGTGCCCCCCGGGTGGGAGGAGGCTGCTCACCCTCTGCCTGGGGACGGCCGAGCTGCCTGAGAACATTGTCCTGTGTCCCCGACCCCCAGGAGGCACCCTCCGTCCGCCGGGCTTTGTCAGGCCTGGCGGCGGCCTGCCAACAGCAGGGCCAGTGAGAGCCGGCCCTGGTCTGCATCCCGGCCGGGGATGCCGGTCTCCCGCAGGTGGTTTGTCTCTCTGGCCGCCCGCGTAGCACCCTGGACAGCTCGTCCTTCCAGACGCTCCAGCCCCTGTGCGTCTCCGAGCGTGGCCTGCTGCGGCCGGTGGGCGGCGTGTGCTTGCAGCGTCTGGTCTGGGAGAAACGAGCCCCGAGCCCCTGGCAGGCTCTTCCCGTGGCTGCTGGGGGAGGCGGCTCCCGGGCAGGTGACCTCAGGCCCCGCGGCCCCATGCCCGCCTGGCCAGGGCCGCACCGCCCGCCGCGTGAGGAGGAGAGTCATGTGATGGCTACAATTCAGATTCTGCTCTTTTATTTCTTTATGTTTAAATTTCTTCTCGACTCTTGAACAAGTCTGGGAGGCAACTTCCAGGTGGTTTCCGTGCGCACCCGCCTGTGGCAGGCTCCTTCGTGAGCCTCCTGCTCGGGTACGGTCTCTGTCCCTTACTCTGGCGAGAGCTGTGCCACTCGCTGCTGAACCACCGGGGTGGGCGCTGTCTGTCCCTAGGGCCACACGGGCTCCCGCTTCAGAGGCATCAGGAGCCAGAGCTGCCGGGTCTCACCACCTGAAGGTTTCTTCGGAGTCAGGACAAACTAGGTTTCTCTTATTTTGGTTTTATCTGAAGAGTAAGAGGCTGGTGTCCTGTATCTGGGTATTTACTAGCAGTGCGGACGTGTAAACCACTCGTCCACTCCGTCTTAGGGGTTTGGGTATGGTCATGTGCTCGCTGAAATCCCGGTCATCCCTGTTCTACCAGACTGGGGGGGGCCGTCTCCCGTTGGAGGACAGATTGCGGCTCCGCTGTCCGTGTCTGCGGGCTCCAGGGAACTGGGACCCCCGTGCTACTGCGTGCGCGAGGGACATGTGCCTGATGGGGAAGGGCTTCTCCGCTCACTTGCTTATTCAGGGGTCACTGCCTGTGCCACTGGGGAGGGCCGCTGCGGTGGGAGCCTCTGACTGGAGAGGGCACACGCCACCCACAGTGACCCCATTTCTCTGTCACTGTCCTCCCTAAACTGGAGCAGCTTCTTCCTGTACGTACAGAGGGGAGCGTGGACCGGCCAAGGAAGTCTCTTTCTACCTGAAATTCCCAGTGTCCCCCACGTGTGGAGTAGGAGGGAATCTGCAGGATGGTGGCTGTTCTCGGGGCCCCTGCTGTCCACACAGCGTAGGTAACCTGGGCCCTCAGAACCACCCTGGGTTCTCTGACCCACAGGGAGGACTCCCCGGACCATGACTGATTACGGACAGGGTGCAGAGCAGACTCGACACGGGGAAGCGCACACGGGGCCGCCTCCGGGGAAGCTGGCTGTGGTTTCAAGAGCCCTCCCGGAGGAGCCTGCTGGTCTCCCAGGGTCAGAGGCAGGCATCGAGGGGCGGTCAGGGGCTCGTGTAAGACGGGCCCAGGACTGGCAGGATTGGTGGCACGTTCATACATCCGTGCAGGTTGGGATGTGGTTTATTTCATTTTATTTATTTTTTTTAAGATTTTACTTATTTATTTGTCAGCGAGAGTGAGCACAGGCAGGCAGAGTGAGAGGGAGAAGCAGGCTCCCTGCTGAGCAGGGAGCCCGATATGGGACTTGACCCCAGGACCCTGGGATCGTGACCTGAGCTGAAGGCAGCCGCTCAACCAACTGAGCCACCCAGGCATCCCTCATTTAATTTTTAAAAGTTCTCACTGTGCTTTGGTGCCACGAAAGGCGGGGGCAGTGGTTGGCGCCTGGGTCGTGTGGGCCTTTCAGGCTGGCGTCTCTTCCTCACACCCCGGCTCCCTCCTCACGGCCACAGCAGCCCTCACCAAACTGGGCAGCACCTGCAGGACTGGTGTGGTCGCCCTGCTCCAGAGAAGAGGAAACGCAGCTGTAGAGCGACCCAGCTGTGGCCTGGGAGGAGAAGGCAGATGTCCGAGGGACCCTAGACCCCCGCCTTCTCGGACGAGGAGATGAAGACCAGAGAAGCCGGGGCTTGCTGAAGGTCCTCTGTCTTTACTGCGCGATCAGTCGCGGTGATTTTCTGACGGAGAAGGGAAGAGCCAGTCACAAGTTCAGCCTGAACGTCATAGGCCCCACACGGGTTGTGTGGGAGCTTGGATCCTGGTCTTGCTGTGCTTGGAGAACCGAGTGTGAGACTTGGGACAGAGACAAGCCCCACGCAGCTCCTGGCCTGGTGTGGATCACCTCCGGCGTGTGGGCTGTCCCACTGGAAGTGGTTCTTCGTGGACTTTTCATGTCGGGCCTCGTGTCTGGTGTGGAAGGCTTTCCCCTGACGGGGCTGTGCCCCCGGTGCCCTGCCTGCCATCAGATCGCCCTGAGCTCTGCCTGAGCTCTCAGCGAGCACTGCCATTCCACAGCTGGGCCCCCAAATGGTCTCGTGGGCCGTGCGATCCCAGCAGTGCTGATGCAGAGTCAGGGTGGGATGTGGGGCTTGCAGATTTCCCTTCTGGGCAGCGTGGTGGACTGTCTCCTGGAAGAGCCATCAGCTACAGCAGCCCAGGAAGTCAGAGATGGGGTCCCTGAGCGCGCCGAGTCCCCAGGAGTCAGGAACAGGGGGCGTTGGGCCACTGTGGGTCTGTCGGGGCCACGGTGGACATGTCCACGAGCGCCACACTTGGGACGCCTCAGGTAGGAAGAAGACCCCATCCCAGATCAGGCGAGGGGCTTTGGGAGGTGTCCCCAGAGACGAACACCAGCCTCCCTCTGCAGGGCCGGGACCAGGCCGTGGGCCGCCCTGTGCTGCTGGGGACGCCTCTCCCTCCGCCCGGTCCCAGATCAGAGCAAAAGCCAGTCCTCCCTGGAGAGATGGGCTTCCGTGTGGTTTCTGGACCCCAGGGTTCAGACGAGCACAAGTGCCGGGTCAGAACCACAGAGCACGAGGAGGGCAGCCTGCCCCAGGGACCTCGCGTGTGGGTGCTGCGTAGAGAACATGAGCCAGCCGGTGCAGCGAAGGAGAAGCTGAAAGCAGCGGCGGGGACCGAGATGCTGCTGGAGGCTACCACGGGGGCTTTCAAAATAGGTGAAGTGGGATAAACGGAAACAAAAGCCCCAGCGACAGCCCCAGCGGACAGGTGAGGTGTGTGACTCATTACGCAGGCCACGAGGAAGAGTCTGTGGGTTGGTAGGTAAAACCACGGAAATCGCCTGGACTGCAGAAGAGAAAGAGCGAAAGACAGGCCTCGGGAAAGAGGCTCAGGGTGTCGCGGGAAGGCCGCCGATGGCCTTGGGACGGCAGAGCCCTTGGCGCTTGTGCAAACCCTCGAGCGTGGAGGTGCGGTTTGTTGCGGGCAGAACACTGGTGGGTGCACACACGCGTGCGCGGTGACGGGATGGTAGGGATAGCGTGTGCTGAGGTGGCCGTGGAGTCCCGAGGCCTGGCAGCAGTCCTGCTTGCTCCCAGGGAAGAAGGTTCCGGGGAGGAAAGCTGCCCGTCGCCAGACACCCGAGAAGCGTGGTGGCAGGACGCAGAGTCTGGAAACCGAGGTCCCTCGGAACCCCACCGTGGGAAACCCCACTGCAGCCCTGCAGCTGTGGTGCTGTGTTCCAGAAGGCCCAGCTGGGAAAGGGGGTTACTGCTGGGACCGGCCGCGGAGGGTGGGGTCCCCTGCACGTGTCAGCTCGGGGGCTGCACCCGAGAAGGGCGACGCGGTGCGGCACCAGCACCACAGAGCACCACAAGCTCACACTGTAGACCTGCACAGCAGCGCCCTGTCCGCGTGCTGCCCTGACGATGGCACAGGGGACGTCCAGGCTTCTGTGAAACTGTCCCCCTCCACCAGCCACAGTCTGGACACCGGGAACGTGGCGGGGATGAGGGAGACGGACTGGGCAGACTGGAAGGGAGCGGCTCCACGGGACAGTGTGGCCCCGCTCCAGTCTTTGGGACGGTGGGCCCCGGGCTTCCCGAGGGGTAGCTGGGCTGCCTTCTCTGGGCCTCTGCTGAGCCTTTGCGGCACCTAGAAGCATGTCCTTGCTGTGGACCTCGGCCGACCAGTGTCTGCTCCGCGACTGGGAGATGGCCTTCATTCTCCTTGGCTTTCGGTTGGACATTAGAAACACAAACGAGCAGGTGCTGGAGGGCCTTATTTGGAGAGGTCGCTGAGGGTCATGGCTGCTCCTCTGCTCTGCAGGGGACGCCGCCCGGCGGGGGTGGGGGTGGGGGTGGGGGTGGGGGTGGGCCGTGAGACGGGTTGTGCACCCCGCTCCCCCTCCTGTGGACCCCGGTCACAGGCACAGCAGCGCAGCAGCTTCAAGAGGGGCAGCAGGCCTGGTCCTGTGTTGCTTGGCTCCTCTGGCCAGAAGTCTGCTTCCTCTGGGCCGGCTTCCCTCGGCTCCCTCAGGCGAAGGCACACGTGGCGGGGCTGGACTCCAGCCCTCTGGATGCTCGGAGCGGCAGGTGCTGCTGGAGAACCACGTGTCACCAGCAAGACACGGGCCTTTTGCAAGATGGGATTACATACGACGTCCAGCTTGCGCTCTGGGAGAGCTGTGTGGGAACGTGGGCTGTCAGGCCCCTCCCACCGGGGGGGGTGTCCTTGCCTTCCGTGTCCCTTAGCATTTTCCAGCGTTGTCTAGGGCTCCTGGCCATGGAGGCAAGGAGGCCCACTGGGGCCCAGGGCCCCCGTGCATGCTGTGTCTCCACATGCTACACGTGATCTTGTGGGCCTGGTGCTGTCGTGTCCTGCTCTGCGGTGTGGGGCACAGTCTGTTACTGCAGAAGCCCCTTTGGGCAAAAGGCCGGTCGGTGGCTTTCAGCTGCCACTCAAGGGAAGTGCATCTCTTGCCTCTCCAGCTTGGAAGGGAGCTTCGCCTGTATCATCACGTGTATCTGCCCGACCCTGCCTTGCCTCTCCCTGGGCTCACCGCTGCAGAGAGCAGAGCCAGGCCCCTGGCTCTGTCCTCCGCCCCCGTGACCAGGAATCCTCAGCACCGCATGTGCCTCTGAGCTCTGCATCCCTCCTTCCTCCTGCCTGTGGCATTCTGCGTCCACTCCCCTGGGGGGAGGCCGCAGTGACCTGAACTGTGTGTGCTCAGTGGGGGGCACCTTGGGGAGGGGCCCAAGAGGCTCTGGCGGTCCCAGGAGGCTGGGTGAAAACTGGGTCCAGACTGCAGAGTGTGGGAGCGTTCTAGCACCCAGAGCCCTGCGCTGGAGACCCTGCATTGGCAGGGCCATCCTAGAACGCGTCCTGGAGCAGCCGGCCGGCGCGGACATGCTAGGTTGAGGGTCTTGTTTCTGTCCGTGTTTGTACACGGGAACATGTCAAGGAGCTGCACGTGGCAAGAGAGAGAAGCCGAGAAGGTGCCAGAGAGATGGGGTGCACCCAGAGGTGGTCCGCGGCGTGCTCAGCCCTCAGCCGTGAGAGAGCTTTAAAACCAAGTGCCCGACTTGGGCTCTGTGGCCCCAAGTCACTGCGGAAGTGCGGTGTAACTGCTTGGGAGCCTAGGAGGGCCTGGGGCCGGGCTCCTAGGGAGCAGGTGCTTGCCCCGCCTCGGCCAGTGTGCGGTGGAGTGGGACGGCGGGCCTGAGTGGGGTCTGTGGTCACAAGGAGGAATGTTCTGGAATTTACTGCTTCTCTTGGACTATGGCTGGTGAGCGGGTTGGAAGCTGACTTGCTGGTCGTGGCCTGTGGTGCCCGGGCAACCACGTTCCAGCACAGCACGGCTTTCTCAGGAAAGAGCAGCTACGGAAGATGTACAGTGCCGCATCTGTGGGGCTGGGGGTGCTGCCCTGGGGTGGGGCAGGCAAGCGGACGGGCGTCTGTCTGGCCCTTCTCTCCCAAGGACAGACCCAGCCAGCTAGCCCGCTCTCGGGCGCGCGGAGTGGAAAGCAGGAGGAAATCCCCCTCCCCCCCAGAGAAGAGTGTTAGGGACCCGAGTCTCCCATGGTGACCCTTCTTCCCTGGCTGCAGTTTGCACCCTGTGACCTAGAACACCCCCTGACCACCCCAGTTCCCTGCACAAGGCTCCCCACCCCCACCCCCAGCACACGCAGGGCAGTGTGGGGAGGGTCAAGGCTTCCGGTGGATCCCTAATTCCCGGCAGGAGGGGCAGCGTTGGCTCCTGGCTCGTGGAGTTCGGGGGGGTGTGTTCTCTCCCCCACCCCTGCCTCTTCTCAAAGCAGCACCCCGCGCTCGTGCTCAGGGTTGGCAGGGTGCTTTGTCGCGGGTCAGACCGCCGAGGATGTGCACGCCCCGAGGAGGCGGACACGGAACGGCCGAGCTGTTCCATCGTATCTGGTTAGTGCTCTGTGTTGATGCCTTTAGATGCCTCCAGCTCAGTCCATGTCGTGGTACTGCAAGGCTGGTTCGCTCCTCGAAGGGCCACGGCCTGAAATGGAGGTCCCTAGAAGCAAGAAGAAAGGTACAGTACTCACGAGTCGGCCTCGCTCTGTTTCTGTATTTCTGAACTGTGTTTGCCGTTTATACCTGCACTGTGTGGAGGCGGGACGGGGAAGGAAGCCTCGGAGTGCGCACACAGCAGTCAGTGGACGGACACCTGCCCTGTGCGGACCGGGGCACCGGCGAGGGGCCGTCCCACCGCCTGGCGTGCGGCGGGCCGAGTGGGGAGGCACCTGAGCGCAGCGAACGGTCGGTGGGGGCCGAGGCGGAGAGGCTTCGGCGGCCGATCACGCGGTGTCGAAACGGTCTCTGTTCCCGCCGGAGGTGACGCCGGGCGGCACGGAGCTGCCCCCTCTGCTCTTGCCCGTCCCTTTGAGCTGTGCGGTGGGAGGCAGGGGCTCCGTGGCGCCAGGGGAGGCTCGGGTTCTGAGGACGGGGCGGCATGACCTCTCCCCTGTCTCCACCGCCTCCAGAGAAGCAGGGTCCTGAGCGGAAGAGGGTCAAGAAGGAGCCCGTCACCCGGAAGGCCGGACTGCTGTTTGGCATGGGGCTGTCCGGGATCCGAGCCGGCTACCCCCTCTCCGAGCGCCAGCAGGTGGCTCTCCTCATGCAGATGACTGCCGAGGAGTCCGCCAACAGCCCAGGTGAGCCCCAGGCTGGGGTCGTCCTGGGGTCGGGCGCCTGTGCGGGGGCGTCCCCTTCCCGCGGGGAAACGGCCCCGGTCCTAGAGGCTTCTGTGACGGGGCCGCCCCCTGCTGACGCCCCCGCTCGTCCTGTCCTTGGCCTGCAGTAGACACAACACCAAAGCACCCCTCCCAGTCGACAGTGTGTCCGAAGGGGACGCCTAACTCTGCCTCAAAAACCAAAGACAAAGTGAACAAGCGGAACGAGCGCGGGGAGACCCGGCTGCATCGCGCGGCCATCCGCGGGGACGCCCGGCGCATCAAGGAGCTCATCGGCGAGGGTGCGGACGTCAACGTCAAGGACTTCGCAGGTGAGCGCTCGCGGGACGGGAGGCTGCGCCCCCGCCTCCACGGAGCCCTCGGGCCGAGCCATCGACCTCCCGGTCTCCGCGGGTGCAGCCTGGGCCTGGGGGTCAGCGGGGGCGGGGGATGTAGGTCCGACTCGCAGGCCAGTATAATTTGCCATTTCTGAGGAGGAAGAACCCATCCTTCGGGGAATATTTCAAAATAAGATCATTTTCTTAGTTTTCGTGATTTTAATGAAAATTGGGGAGTGTGTCACTACCACCGTGCTGAGGGCCAGGGGTCTGCTTCTGGCAGAGGTGGGCAGAAGCTGCCCCTCCCTGAGCCTGCCCTGTCCCTGAGGATGGCCGTCCGGCTTCGCGCCCCCACCCGACCCCTGGCCGGAGACAGCTGCGCTTGATTTCCCTGAAGGGCCTGGGCCTGCGTCGGGTGGCCCCTGTGTATGCGGGATCCTGGTGCCGCATGCTGCTCCGCTGTGGTGGCCGCAGGTCCCAGCCCTGTCCACTCTGCGTGCGGAGCGACGTAGGCGAGCAGAGCAGTCTTCATGATGCACCGTCTAGATTTTTTCCGTTGCCTTAGTGGATCCTGGTCTGACCCACCCTTAATTTAGCACATTTTTTAAAAAAGCAGTTTTCCTAGATCAGAATTTCCCGAAGTACGGCACTTTGTGTCCGTGTTTGCACACTGACATTTGAGCCCGTGCTTCCTGGTGACCTGCGGAGGCTCCAGCTAGAGCAGCCGCCAGGGGAGTGCTTCCTGCGTGGCCTGAGCCGCGTGCTTCAGTGAGGGCGCGCTCCCAAGCCCGCGGCGGTGGCAACAGGCTCTGTGTCCTCACCGGGCCTGCTCGGTCTCCCCTGGGTCGTCTTCCTGTGTTGCCGGCCGCGTCGGGCCGAGGCTGTGCTCGCCGGCCCCCTGCCGCAGCGGACCCTGCAGGGGGGTTGTCTCCAGGACTGGCGGGCCCCTCATCACACAGCAGACTAGATGCCCCAGTAAAGGGCTTCCTGCGCCCTGCAGCCTCCCCGTCTGGGGCGCCAGCACCGGCAGGGCCCCTGGAGGGAGCGGCCGCGGCAGGGGAGCGGCGTCCGTGAGGATTAAATGACGTAGGTCCTAAGTGTCTGTTTCCAGGCTGGACGGCGCTGCACGAGGCGTGTAACCGCGGCTACTACGACGTCGCCAAACAGCTGCTGGCCGCGGGGGCGGAGGTGAACACCAAGGGCCTGGATGACGACACGCCCCTGCACGACGCGGCCAACAACGGGCACTACAAGGTGGGCCCCTCCCCGCACGCCCCTGTCCCATGGTCCCCGCCGTCCCGCACCCCTGCCCCCCAGCCCACTCTGCTGGTCCTAGGTCAGCACCTAGGTGGCCCCTAACCCCCCTTGCAGCCTGTGGACAGGGCCTTACTGTGGCCACACAGGTGTGGCTGGGCGTTAGCAGATGAATGACCAGGCCCTCGAGGCAGGGGCTCCAGGCTGCTGCCTGCCCCGTCCTGGTCCCTGTCCCTGTCCCTGGGGTGTTCGCGGTGATGCAGCACTGAGGGGTGTAGCCAGTGCACGGCGGACCGTTGCAACCAGTCTGGGAGCAGCGAGCGCCCAGGTGCAGTCTCCCCGAGAGGACTCCGCCCCCTTGGGGAGACAGGTGCCTCCAGGCCTGAAGCAGGAGACGCACAGAGACGGCGAGGCTCTTGCTGCGGTCACTGCCAGACCATCATGAAGAGGCCCCGGCCAGAGACCGACCGTGGGCCGTGGCCAGGACAGCGCCTGTAGACCAGAACGCACCTCTCCAGCCCCCTCATAGCTGCCCTGCCCGGTGGCTCTGGCCTATGCCAGGGGCCTAGCAGCGCCAAGCGTGTGACGAGCCGGTGGAAGGTGCTAAGTCACCATGGTGGGGGGAGGGGCTCCGAATGAAAAGACGCCCCCGGCGACTTGGAGAAATCCAGACGTGGGTCATGTTCTTGACGGTAGGGATCACAGCTCACTTTTTAGGGGAGATAAAGGCATTGTGGGTTTTCTTTTAAGGGTCCTGTTATAGGAATGTACTGAGGAAGCTTATAAGATGCCTGGGTTCCACCCACAATAGCCAGGGCAGGGGCCTGGGGCTGGGGCGAGGGGAGGGGCTGCCGGTGAGCTGGTAGCCAACAGAGTGGGGAGGAAAGGGGGTGGGCGCCCTGTGAGTCTCTGTTCTTCAGTAATCATTACTGGGAAACTCTCCCACAGGCTAGATGGGAAGTGTGGAGGGGGATATAGTGTCGTGGCCCCCAGGCAGATCCCTGCCCGGGTCCTGGGACCTCACACAGGAAGGGGACCCCACAGGTGGGGTTGAGCAAAGGTTCAGAAAGTGGTGGCCTGGGATGATCCGTGGGGACGCCGTGGCCTACGAGTTCAGAGTAGCAGAAACCCTTTCCCACCCGGCTCAGAGTTGCCAGCAGAGGCAGGAGGAAAGAGAGCATGAGGGTAGCTTGCCCTGTGTTGTCGGTCGTAGCAGAAGGGGTCGAGGGGTGCGGTGGCCTGCAGCAGTAGGGGCAGACAGCGGGGTCGCGGGCAGAGTCCCAGCACTGCAGGGGACCTGATGCTCATGGAAAGGAAGAGACCACCACCACGTGCCTGTAGGGTCAGTGAGGTTGGTTTCAGACTTGGAGGACGTAATGATTGCCAGAGCAGGCTGCTGGGTCCCCGGCAGCAGAGGCCACGGCGTCCTAGCGAGAACCGCTGTGTGAGTCACGAGGCCGTCCTCATTAAAGGTTCGTCCCACGCTGCGTTCTCTGGCCAGAGCTGGGACTGGATTCAGGATTTGCACTTGAGTCCAGGGAACAGGCTGCCCGGACACGGGAGGCACAGCCGCTGGGTGTAGACCGTTGCGTCCCGTGTAGCTCTGTAGACCGCCCCCGCAGTATCCCCCTCGTGTCCGCTGGCGCAGGAGCACCCTGACTGTGTGCGACCGAGCACGGAGGAGGTGATCTTTCTTCCTAAAATAAACGAAAGTGCAAAATAAACCTGCTTACAGGAGCTTGGTCTTTGTTTCCTCTCTTCTGTCAACCCCCCGCCCTCCCCACCCCCAAACTCCTAGAACCCGTCCACGTCCACCTAACCCTGCCGGATGGCGGCTCATCCGCGGCGGGAGGGGAGGGCGCATGTGAGGCGATTGGGGGACACGAGGACTCCGTGGAGAGGGAGGAGGCCGCCCGCGGGCGCTGGGGCCTGTTCCCTGTGGCAGAGAGCTGGGAAGGGGGTGGGACGCCCCTGGGCTCCTTCCGGGGGAGGCTCGGGTCCAGAGAGCCCACCAGGCCGTGCCGTGTGGCCCAGCTTCTGGTCCTCGGCGGGGTCGCGATGGAGGTGGCTGTTGGAATGGGCTACGGTTTTACAAAGACGGGCACGGTAGCGCCCTCGTGTGCCTCAGGAAGCTCCCTCACGGGCCTGTCGCTGTTTTGTAGGTGGTGAAGCTGTTGTTACGGTATGGAGGGAACCCTCAGCAAAGCAACCGAAAAGGCGAGACGCCACTAAAGGTGGCCAACTCCCCGACCATGGTGAATCTCCTGTTGGGCAAGGGGACCTACACATCCAGCGAGGAGAGCTCGACCGGTCAGTGGCTGGGCGCCGCGCTATGTGCCGGCTGGGGTGGGGGCACGGGGCACGGGCCTCCCTGCGTGGCTGCGGCGGGCACGGTGGGCCTCACGCCTTAACGTGCCAGCCTGGCCTTCACACAGACCTCTCTTTGGTTGCCTCCCGCTCCGATTTTTGTCAGTCAGACGAAGGGCTGCAGAGCCCTTCCCCCCGCCAGGGGCAGCCCGGGCCTCATCCGCACGGCGCCCTACCTGTGCGTGTCCCGGGTGGTTGCCGTGCGTCTCCTCCTGACTCTCCCTCCTGTTCCCAGCAGAGAGCTCGGAGGAGGAAGACGCCCCGTCGTTCGCGCCCTCCAGCTCGGTGGACGGCAATAACACGGACTCGGAGTTTGAGAAGGGCCTGAAGCACAAGGCGAAGAACCCGGAGCCCCAGAAGACTGTGACCCCCGTCAAGGACGAGTACGAGTTTGACGAGGATGACGAGCAGGACAGAGTCCCTCCCGTGGATGACAAACATTTACTGAAAAAGGATTACAGAAAAGAAACTAAGTCAAATAGTTTTATTTCTATACCCAAAATGGAAGTGAAAAGTTACACTAAAAATAACACAATTGCACCAAAGAAGGCGGCTCATCGCATCTTGTCAGACACATCGGACGAGGAGGACGTCGGTGTCACTGTGGGGACAGGAGAGAAGCTGAGACTCTCGGCACACACGCTACTGCCCGGGAACAAGACACGGGAACCCTCCAATTCCAAGCAGCAGAAGGAAAAAAATAAAGTGAAAAAGAAGCGAAAGAAAGAGACAAAAGGCAAAGAAGTGCGATTTGGGAAGAGGAGCGACAAGTTCTGTTCGTCAGAGTCAGACAGCGAGTCCTCGGAGAGCGGTGAGGACGACGAGGACTCGGCGGGGAGCTCCGGCTGCCTCAAGGAGTCCCCGCTGGTGCTGAAGGACCCGGCCCTGTTCAGCTCTCTGTCCGCCTCCTCCACCTCGTCCCACGGGAGCTCCGCCGCCCAGAAGCATAACCCCAGCCACGCGGACCCCCACACCAAGCACTGGCGGACGGACAATTGGAAAACTGTGTCCTCGCCGGCCTGGTCCGAGGTCAGCTCTTTATCAGACTCCACAAGGACGAGACTGACAAGCGAGTCTGACTGCTCCTCGGAGGGCTCCAGCGTGGAGTCGCTCAAGCCCGTGCGGAAGAAGCAGGAGCACAGGAAGAGGGGCGGCCTGCAGGGCGCCCTGTCTGAGAAGAAGAACTTCCACGCCAGCGCGGACGGCGCCATCCCCAAGCTGGACAAGGAGGGGAAGGTCGTCAAGAAACACAAAACGAAACACAAACACAAAAACAAGGAGAAAGGGCTGTGCTCGGTCAGTCAGGAGCTCAAGCTGAAAAGCTTCACCTACGAGTATGAGGACTCCAAGCAGCGGTCCGAGAAGGCCATCCTCCTGGACAACGACGTTTCCGGCGACAGCAAGTTGAAAGCCTTGAAGCACGACAGGGACCACTTCAAGAAGGAGGAGAGAGTTGGCAAAATGAAGTCTGAGGAGAAGGACTGGCTCTTTAAAGAGGAGGTGGTCAAGGTTTCCAAGGACGAGAAGTCCCTGAAGAGAATCAAAGACGTGAGCAGGTCTTTCCGAGAAGAAAAGGACCGTCCGAGCAAGGCCGAGAAGGAGAGGTCCGTGAAGGAGGAAAAGCTGAGGCTGTACAAGGAGGAAAGGAAGAAAAAGCCCAAGGACAGGCCCTCGAAATTGGAGAAGAAGAATGACTTTAAGGACGACAGACTTTCGAAGGAGAAAGAGAAGACGTTCAAAGACGAGAAAGAAAAACTCAAAAAAGAAAAGGTTTATAAGGAAGACGCGTCCGCGTACGACGACTACTGTAACAAAAGTCAGTTCCTGGAGAACGAAGACACCAAGTTCAGCCTTTCTGACGACCAGCAGGACCGGTGGTTCTCCGAGCTGTCCGACTCGTCCTTCGATTTCAAAGGGGACGACAGCTGGGATTCTCCCGTGACGGACTACAGGGACGTGAAGAGTGACCCCGTGGCCAGACTGATCCTGGAGACCGTGAAAGAGGACAGCAAGGACAGGAAGCGGGACAAGGGCCGCGAGAAGCGAGACTACGGGGACAAGCGCGGCGACAGGGACGCCTTCTTCCGGAAGAAGGACAGGGACTGCCTGGACCGGAGCTGCGAGAGGAGGAGGGAGCCCACAGAGAAGCACAAAGGCCTCCCCGGCGGCCTCCCCGACAAGAAGAGGAGGGAGTCGGCCGAGGGCGGGCGGGACAGGAAGGACCTCCTCGAGGGCACCAAGGAGCGGAAGGACAGCAGGGCCAAGCCCGAGGAGGCGCACCGGGAGGAGCTGAAGGAGCCGGGCGGGGAGGCCGGCTTCAGGGACAGGCCCGACGGCGACTTCGGGAAGAGCCTGGAGCCCTGGGAGCGGCCCCAGCCCGCCAGGGAGAAGGAGAAGAGGGACCGAGTGAAACTGGAGAAACACAGGGACAAGGGCGGTGACAAAGATAAAAGCGAAAAATCCGTCCTTGAGAAATGTCCGAAGGACAAGGAATTTGATAAATGTTTTAAAGAGAAGAAAGAGGCCAAGGAGAGGCACAGAGACGCGCACGGCAGAGACAAGGAGCGGAAGGCGTCCCTGGACCCCGCGAAAGAGAAGAGGGAGAAGGCGCTCCCCGGGCTTCCGTCCGAGGACGTCCCCGAGAGGAAGGGCAAGGAGAAGAGCTGGTACATCGCGGACATCTTCACCGACGAGAGCGGGGACGAGAGGGACACGGGCGCGGCCGGCGGGCTCCGGCTCGGGGAGGCCGGGGACGCGGCGCGGGCGGACGGCGCCCCAGACGCCGACCGGCCCCGGAAGCGCTCCGCCGAGCGGCAGCACTCGGAGAAGCAGAAGGAGCGGGAGCTCCGCGAGAAGAGGAGGGAGAGGGGCGCCCCGGACGGCGGCAGGGACAAGAAGGAGAAAGTCCTCGAGAAGCACAAAGACAAGAAGGACAAGGACAGGAAAGACCGGACGTGCGTCGAGGGCGCGCAGGAAAAGAGAAACAAGCAGAAGCCCCCGGAGAAGGTGGAGAGGAAGCTGCCTGCTGAGGACAAGGCCAAGAGCCGGCACCGGGAGAGGCCGGACCGGGAGCACTGCCGCGACAGGAAAGCGTCGCGGAGCGCGGAGGCCGAGAAGAGCCTGCTGGAGAAGCTGGAGGAGGAGGCCCTGCACGCCTACAGGGAGGACTCCAACGACAAGGCCAGCGAGGTGTCCTCGGACAGCTTCACGGACCGCGGGCAGGAGCCGGGCCTCAGCGCCCTCCTGGAGGTGTCCTTCTCGGAGCCCCCAGAGGAGAAGATCAGGGAGAAAGAGAGGCTCAGACACTCCTCGTCCTCGTCCAAGAAGAGCCACGACCGAGAGAGAGTCCGGAGAGACAAGTCCGAGAAGAGAGACAGGAGTGATGACCACAAGGACCCCGGCGGCAGGAAGGACCCCAGCCAGTACGACAGGGACTTCTCAGACGCGGACGCTTACGGGATTCCTTACAGCTCGAAAGCCGATGCGGAGGACGGCTCGGAGAAAGCCATCGAGCCCTTCTCCACTGAGAAGAAGGAGAAGAGCGATCCTGAGAGAGAAACCTCCAGAAAAGTAGAGAAAGAGCTGAAGCCCTACGGGGCCAGCGCCGCCAGCGCCCTCAAGGAGCGGCGGAGGAGGGACAAGCACCGGGAGAAGTGGAGGGACGACCGCGACAAGCACCGGGACAGGCACGGGGACGGGCTCCCGCGGCACCACAAGGACGAGCAGAAGCCTGTGGCCAGAGACAAGGACAACCCCCCAAACCCGCTCAGAGACAAGTGCCGGGAGGAGAGCCTCAAACTCGGCGACACCAAACTGAAGGAGAAGCTCCGGGAAACCGCCGAGAAGGAGAAGAGTGACCCGGCGAAGGTCAGCAACGGAAGCGAGAAGCTGCCAGTGTCCAGAGACCCGGGCAGGAGAGACGCCCGGCCCAGAGAGAAGCTTCTGGGGGACGGTGACCTGATGATGACCAGCTTCGAGCGCATGCTGTCCCAGAAAGACCTGGAGGTCGAGGAGCGCCACAAGCGGCACAAGGAGCGGATGAAGCAGATGGAGAAGATGCGGCACCGGTCGGGGGACCCGAAGCTCAAGGAGAGGGTGAAGCCCGCGGAGGACGCGCGCAAGAAGAGTCTGGACGCCCCTCCCAAGAAGCCGCTGGCGCTGGACCCCGCTCTGAGGGACAGGAAGCCCAAGGACTCAGCTCCTGCCCCCCCGGCCGCCGAGAACAAGCCCCACCCGGGACCAGCCGTGGACACGAGGGACTGGTTGGCGGGGCCGCACATGAAAGAGGTCCTGCCCGCTTCTCCCCGGCCTGACCAGGGCCGGCCCACCGGGGTGCCCACACCCGCATCTGTGGTGTCGTGCCCCAGCTACGAGGAGGCCATGCACACGCCCAGGACGCCGTCCTGCAGCGCCGACGACTACTCCGACCTCATCTTTGACTGCGCAGACCCCCAGCCCGTGTCCAGCACGTCCGCCAGCGCCTGCTCCCCCTCCTTCTTCGACAGGTTCTCCGTGGCCGGGAGTGGGGTTTCGGAGAGCGCGAGCCAGACGCCTACGAGGCCGTTGTGCACAAGCCTTTACCGTTCAGTCTCTGTCGATATCAGGAGGACCCCCGAGGAAGAGTTCAGCGCCGGGGACAAGCTGTTCCGACAGCAGAGTGTCCCCACCGCGCCCACGTATGACTCACCGGGGCAGCACCTGGAGGACAAGGCCCCTGGGCCCCCAGGTCCTGTCGAGAAGTTTGCCTGCGTGTCTCCGGGGTATTATTCCCCGGACTACGGCATCCCCTCCCCCAAAGCGGACGCCCTGCACTGCCCGCCTGCGGCCGTGGTCACCGTCACCCCCTCCCCAGAGGGTGCCTTCTCTGGTTTACAAGCAAAATCCCCCCCTGCACACCGAGATGAGCTGTTGGCCCCATCCATGGAGGGAGCCCTTCCCCCTGACTTGGGCGTCCCTCTGGATGCCACTGAGGCCCAGCAGGCCACTGCCGCCATCATTCCCCCGGAGCCCAGCTACCTGGAGCCGCTGGACGAGGGGCCCTTCAGCGCGGTCATCACGGAGGAGCCCGTCGAGTGGGCGCACCCAGCGGCCTCGGAGCAGGGCCTCTCCTGCAGCCTGATGGGGGGCACCCCTGAGAACCCCGTCAGCTGGCCTGTGGGGCCGGACCTCCTGCTTAAGTCCCCCCAGCCACTCCCTGAGTCCCCGCAGCATTTCTGCCCTAGTGAGGCCGTCCACCCTGCTGCTGCAGGGCCTTTTGGGGCCACAGAACCCCCTTACCCGGGCTCCCCTGACTCGTACCCTCTGTCGGCCACCGAGCCTGGACTTGAGGGCACCAAGGGTGACGCAGCAGAGGCGGTTCCAGCCGCTGTCTCCGCCCCAGAAGAGCCGGCAGCCTTCGCCCCCGCCTCCAGGCTGGAGCCCTTCTTCACCAACTGCAAACCGCTGCCGGAAGCATCTCCGGACATGGCCCCGGAGCCGGCGTGTTTGACCACCGTGACTCAGGTGGAGGCTCTGGGGCCCGTGGAAAGTAACTTCTTGGAAAATGGGCATGATCTGTCGGCCCTCGGCCAGGTGGAGCCAGTGCCCTGGCCTGACGGCTTCCCCAGTGCTGAGGATGACCTCGATCTGGGGCCCTTCTCGCTGCCAGAGCTTCCCCCTCTTCAAGCGAAAGACGTTTCTGATGTCGAAACAGAACCTATAGAGGAGACGGCCCTCGCTCCTCCGGGAGAGACCCCCCCGGGGCTCCCTGGGGTCCCGAGTGGTGGGGATGGCCCTGTGGCAGCTGCTGAGGACCAGCCTGTGCTGCCTCCTGACCAGGGGGACCCCCGGCTCCCCACCGAGCCGGAGCCTGAGCCCCCCGAGGAGCCCAAGCCAGATGTCCCCCCGTTGCCGTTGGAAGCTGCGGTGGAAGGGGGGCCCATGTTGGAGGCGAGGGTCCCTGAGGACTCCGACTCCGGCCTGGGGCCCGCAGCGGCACCCCCCGAGGAGCAGCAGCCGCCGGGGAGCGGAGAGGGGGAGGCAGAGGGCCAAGATCCGCCGGCCGCGTCCCACGGCGTGCCTGACGCCCCCGGGGACGGCTTGGCCCAGGCGCTCGCGGCGGACGGGGCCAGCCCTCTCGACGGCGCCAGCCTCGACGGACCCCTGGGCGGCGTCCAGCCTGACGCGACGGAGCCGGAACCCAAACCCGCGGCCGAAGCCCCGAGGGCCCCCAAAGTGGAGGAGATCCCTCAGCGCATGACCCGGAACCGGGCCCAGATGCTGGCCAACCAGAACAAGCAGAGCTCGCCGTCCTCGGAGAAGGAGCCGGCGCCCGCGCCCCGCGCCAAGGGCCGCTGCTGTGAGGAGGAGGACGCGCAGGCCCAGCACCCCCGCAAGCGCCGCTTCCAGCGCTCCAGCCAGCAGCTGCGGCAGCAGCTCCCGTCCACGCGGCAGACGCGGGAGGTGATCCAGCAGACGCTGGCCGCCATCGTGGACGCGATCAAGCTGGACGCCATCGAGCCCTACCACAGCGACCGGTCCAACCCCTACTTCGAGTACCTGCAGATCCGGAAGAAGATTGAGGAGAAGCGCAAGATCCTGTGCTACATCAGCCCCCAGGCCCCGCAGTGCTACGCCGAGTACGTCACCTACACGGGCTCCTACCTGCTGGACGGCAAGCCGCTGAGCAAGCTGCACATCCCCGTGGTGAGTACCGCCCTGCGGGGGCCGGCCACCGAGGGGGGCGCAGCTCCTCGCCCAGCCCGGGCCTTCGTCCTCCTCCGGGCCCCCCCACCCCCCGCGCCAGGTGCACCCACGCGGCCCACCGCTTCCTGCCGCCGGGGGCCCCCTCGTGGCCCCTCGGACGCCCTCCGCGCTTCGGTCCTGCTTCCTGGTGGCCCCACGTTGCTGACCTGCAGCTTCCGTTCCCCTCAGCCTCTCCCCCGAGACCGCCTGCAGCCGCACCCCTCGTGGGGCTCGCGGGCTCCTCCACCCGCAGGGCCTGTCCCTAGGCCCCCAGCCCCACCTGTGGGCTCTGCACCCAGAGCCTCTAGTCCCTTTCCTGTCCTCCGTTCCCTCGGCCGCCCGATCGTTCCCCGTTGGCACCTAGTGACCCTGTGTCTGTGCAGACGTGACCCGTCCCAGCCCCCTCGAGTCCACCTTGGGGCCTTTAGGCAAACACCTAGCTCCTCCCTGCTTCTCCTGGTGCACACCCTTCCCCGGTGTGGGCTTCTGCCTCCTGCTGGCGCAGCAGAGCCAGACCTCGGCCTTCCTTGGCTCACTCACAGCCGGCCTGGCCTGCTCCCCAGGTGTAGCCTGTCTATACCACGTGCAGGTGACTTGCTGCCTTTTTTGGAGGTGGGGGTGGGGGAACAATCACACTTTGAAGAAAAGCCAGAACTTCTGCTTTATACCATGAGGCCCTCCTAGGGAAGGCCCAGGCACACAGCCTACATCACCAGTCTCAGGGACCCCTCTCCTGTGGCAGGGCTGGGGGTCACGTTGGATGCGTGTGCTCTGAGAGTCGGTGTCTGAGCTAGCTGTCCCCCAGGACTGCCCTCCGGTGTTTTCTGACAGAGGACTCTGGCTCTGAGCGTCCGGCTGCAGGGGTGAGGCAGTGGAGACCCTGCCTCTGGGCCAGCCCTCCCCAACGTGGCCCAGGGCAGCCCTTGGGCCGGGGGTGAGGGCAGCTAGCTTTGAGCCCAGCAGAATGTCCAGCCTGGCTCTCCCTGATCTCAGGCTGCCCTGGGCAGGAGACCGGAAGCCGCCTTGCCCCGTAGGTCCCGGGGTGGGGAGGATGAGCTGCTCGTCTCGTCTGGGACGCTAGATCCTGAAAAAAAATCTGGCTTGAGGTCTGTGTTCAGTGAGACTGCTTCGTTGCCTTTTTTGTTTAAATTTTAGTTTTCAAAATAGAATACCATGAACACCATGGAAAGTTTGGGGTCACGGGTTTGTGTAAGTTCTGCCTGCGTCCCGCTGGGTCTCACCCCTTCCTTCCCTGGAGACCGCCAGTTCCCCTCCCGTCGCTGCTCTGCGGGGCACCCCGGCCGCTCGCGGGGGCGGGCGTTCCTGCTGCGGGCTCACAGCCCCACCAACCCCCGCCCCCCGTGATTGCAGATTGCGCCCCCTCCGTCCCTGGCGGAGCCCCTGAAGGAGCTGTTCAAGCAGCAGGAGACGGTGCGGGGGAAACTGCGTCTGCAGCACAGCATCGAGCGGGTAAGAGGGGCCTGTGGGCGCGGGGGTCCGGCTGGGGCGCGTCTGGCCCCCCAGAGGCCTGCCTCACCCGCTCCTCTTCTGCAGGAAAAGCTCATTGTCTCCTGCGAGCAGGAGATCCTGCGGGTCCACTGCCGAGCGGCGAGGACCATCGCGAACCAGGCAGTGCCGTTCAGCGCCTGCACCATGCTGCTGGACTCGGAGGTCTACAACATGCCGCTGGAGAGCCAGGTGGGTGCGCACGCAGCCCGCGGCCCGAGACGGGCTGGCCCGCGGCACAGGCAGCGGGTGGAAGCGCCCGCGCCACACAGACGGAGGCGGCCCCAGCTGGACAGGAGCGAGCAGATGGCAGCACGTCCCGTGCAGGTCCCCATGGGCCTCCGGTCACTGGGCTGGGCATCCGTGAGTGTCCGTCATCACTGGAATTGTCCTGGAAAACAAACGTCATCAGGAGGAGTTGTGTCCCCCACCCCCTCCCCTGCCAGCCACTGCGGCCAGAGACCGGCCTAGGGCAGGCCCTGCCGGAAGCTGGGGTGCCACAGCTGAGGGCCAGGAGTGGAGCGCGCAGCCACCCCCCATGGCTGTGCTTCTGTCGCGGTGGCACCCTGGCCCTGCTTTCCTTCCTGCGCTGTGGACATGGGACGTGCCCCCTCACCCCACCCCGGGATGTCTGGAGTGCCTGAGCCTTTCCGGGGCCTCAGCTACTGGCGCTTCCCACGGGTGGCCTGTCCGCGGACTCCGGTGTCCCTGCTCCGACCCTGCTGCACTCGGGCCTGGGGCCAGACTCTGTCAGGGGTTCGCTCCGCAGTCGATTCTCCTCCCTGACAACCACCGTGACTTTCTGAAAACCACCCAGAGTGTGGGCCTGCTGCCCCCTGGGGACCCTCCTGTGCCCCGCAGGCCAGCGTGAGCTCCCGCGGCAGCCCCAGGCCCATGAGCAGTGTTCCAGGTTGGCTGTGCGGACAGATGTGGTTCGGGGATGGCTTCGGATAAGGGCTTCCCGTGCACTTACATACGGTCTTCAGGAATCGATCTCAAAAACTTGCCCCGTCAGGAAAGCCTGGTTGTCAGTCGAGTGTGCGGCCCTTCCTGTCAGGGTCGTGAGTCTGAGCCCCACATTAGGCATGAAGCCTACTTAAAATTGAAAAAAATTAAGCAGTACAGTGGTCTGTGAACCCTAAAGCAGACGGAGGACGACTTCAGGAACCTTTTGCATCTAAAAAGCCAGCGTCTGACTGGTGACGTCCTGAGCTGCTGCTGAGGGCAGGGGGCTGCACAGGGAGGTCGTGCTGGGCCGGCCCGGAACACGGTTGCGCCTGGGGACTGCGGGGCAAGGCTGCGGCGCTCACGGCACAGGAGGCGTCCGCCTGGCTCTGACCCCGCGGTGTCCACATCTGCACACTCTTCTTTAGGGCGACGAGAACAAGTCTGTGCGCGACCGCTTCAACGCCCGCCAGTTCATCTCCTGGCTGCAGGACGTGGACGACAAGTATGACCGCATGAAGGTGAGGGCCCTGTGCCCCCCGAGCTGCGCCTGGGCTGGGGGTCCCGGCAGGTGTCTGGGGCGGGGGGGCGGGGGGGCTGCTGCTGGGTCCCGTTTGGAAGCGGCAGCGCCAGACCCTCCGAGCCCAGTGGAAACGTTCAGGGAGCCGAGGTCTCCCCGCCCCCATGTTGCCTCCTTAGAGTGTCTTCCCTCCTGTCCAGGTGTGCGGGGAGCAGCTCCTGTCACCAGCTGGCGGTCAGACCTCTGTGGGACCCCACCTTGAGCCCTCCTCAAAGGTCACAGCACACACCCAGCTCCGCTGCTCTGGACGTGCCCAGTGCGGCAGGCAGGATGGGTGGGGAGGTAGAGAGAGATTAGCACGTTTAGGGTCAGCTGCCACCCTGGGGCACTCCGGGAGGCAGGGCCCAGAGGGCCGTGCCCGCTCGTGTCGCTAGAGCGCCGGGGCTGGGGGCGGGGGTGCGTGTGGCGAGAGGAAGACCGTGTTTTCCGGATGCCAGCCTTACCCGCAGGCTCCCCCCGCATCACGGCCCTCGCGGGGTGCTGCCGCGGTGCAGACAGGATGCCCAGAGCAGAGAGGAGGGGCCCGGCCCGCGCGGTGTCTCTAGCGCGTCCGGGGAAGCTCCACAGTCACCCCGGCCAGGCTGGGGGCCGCGCAGGGCAGGCTTTCCTGTAATGGGAGAAAGTCGTCTTGACGACGTGACAGGGAGACGGTGCGCGTGAGCACACGAGTCTCAGCCCGGGACGCAGTGACCTTCCCAGACCAGTAAGAAAAGGGCGACTAGAGGAAGGACGGAGACCTGCCTGGGGGGCTCAGTCGCTCGAGCGTCTGACTCTTGGCTTTGGCTCAGGTCGCGGTCTCAGGGTCGTGGGACGGAGTCCCGCATCGGGCTCCTGCCGCAGCAGGGAGTCGCCTTGGGGGTCCCTCTGCCCTCACTCGGCTCATGTGCCGTGTTCTCAGCTACGGTCTTTTGAAAAGAAAGGAAGGAAGTACACCGAGTGCGCTTGGAGCCGTGGCCGCCACGCCACAGCCCAGGGTGGTCTGCTTCCAGAAGACTCCAGATGGGGGAGGGTTTGCACCCCGATCCCCGCAGCACACTCGAAACAGCCTCATTTTAAGGCAGATCCGACACGGACGCCCACCCGCCGTGCTTGTGTGCACGTCTGCGGAACGAGTCGGGCCGCGAGGCGGCGGCACGCCCGCGTGCACACGCAACCCTCTGCTCACACACGCCTGACACCGGGTCTCTTCCTGCTGCCTCCTGCCCTGTCCCCCCTCGGTGACCCCCTCCAAGTTGCCCTTCCAGCTCCCCTCTTCTGCCTGCCGCACACAGCACACCGTGCGTGGGACCACCGCCCTCATTTAGGGCCAAGTACTAGGGCGCCGCAGTAAGAAACGCCTCTGACCCTAGGTGTGATTTTTGGCGCCGGTCTGGCTCGGTGTGTAGAGTGTGCGACTTCTGATCTCGGGGTCTTGAGCTCAAGCCCCACATTCGGCACGGAGCCTACTTAAAAAGTTTTTTTTCCAGGGTTCCTGGGTGGCTCAGAGGTTAAGCCTCTGCCTTCAGCTCAGGTCATGATCCCAGAGTCCTGGGATCGAGCCCCGCATCAGGCTCTCCGCTCACTGCGGAGCCTGCTTCCTCCTCTCTCTCTCTGCCTCTCTGCCTACTTGTGATCTCTCTCTTTCTGTCAAAAAATAAACAAAACCTTTAAAAAAAAAAAAGTTTTTTCCCAAGAAGGCATAATCTGCATCGCAGGTGAAGCGGAGATCACCAGCCCTAAATGATCCTGAAATGAACACAGCAAACGGCCGCAGCCGTCACTTGTAATTCAAAGCTGCTGTGAAACCAGGGGTTGGGGCACCGCGGGGACGGGGACAGACGCGCATGCGGTCAGCAGGGCCGTCCGGCTGCACGGGCACCGGGGCGCTCGGGACCCACAGTGGGGACTAGGCCCCGGGAGCCGGCCTCGCTTGGGCAGCTGGTTGTGGGGGTCGCAGTGCTGGGGTCGTGCCTCTGCTCCCCTCACCTGCTGTGTCTCCCACGCAGACGTGTCTCCTGATGCGGCAGCAGCACGAGGCCGCGGCCCTCAACGCCGTGCAGAGGATGGAGTGGCAGCTGAAGGTCCAGGAGCTGGACCCCGCCGGGCACAAGTCCCTGTGTGTGAACGAGGTACCTTCCTTCTACGTGCCCATGGTCGACGTCAACGATGACTTCGTGCTTCTGCCAGCCTGACACACCGCGGGACGGCCGCACAGGACACAGGCGAGGGCCACACGCACCTGCCCGGCACTGCTGCCCCGTCCAGCCAGTGGAGGGAGACCTGGTCCCTCAGGCGGGGTCGCCCGGGGAGAGACCCCGCACTTGGCCCCTGGAGCGAAGCTCTTTCAAACCAGAGACCGCGGGAGGCCGAGGACACCTCGGGGACGCAGACGCGGACTCGGCGGCCCGGGGCCCTGCCCTCCCGCCGGCTGCACGGGCATTTCGGGTGGTGCAGAACCGAGTGTATTTTTTAAAATTTCTTGCTCCATTCTGATCAACTTAAAGAAAACGAAGGCGTCCACGCCTCAGACACCGCGCCCTCCACGCCGGAGGGCCCGGAGAGCGCCGGCCGGCTGCTGTCTGCTGCCGCGGGCCTCGGCCGGGCTGGGGGCTGGGACGCCGTGCAGGGGAAGGGCCCGGCCGCGCCGCCCGCCCGGACCGGACACGGACGCAGAGCCAGGACTCGGGTTGTGTTTTTAATGGGAGTCAAATCCACGTGGTTTGTATATTTTTTCCTTTAATCTTGGGCATTTTGTTTCTCTTTCTGAGAACATAACTTGAAACACTACAGAGCCAATAATCATATAAAAAGTGTACCCGGAAGCGCTGTACAGTTTTATACACACTCACAACGTACTTTGCTGCCTTCTAGATAATTTATTTTGCGACACATACTGCACAGTTGTAAATACCTCCTGTACTGTAACATCACTTCAGTTACGTGTAAAGAAATAAATAAATTAATTAAATGCTCTTTGTACACGACAGGACCCTCTCCAGGAGGGGCCGGCACACAGGACTGAACTGAGGGGTCGCTCTGCGTCTTCAACTGTCCTACCCAGTTAGTAGCTTTTCATTCGGAAACACCGCTTTTCCTCCCTCCCCGCACGCCCCACCGAGCAGCACAGCTCACCAGGGAGGGTGAAGCTGGGTGAGTCCCTGTGCGCCCAGACCAGGGCAGCGGGCACAGGAGGACAGAGAGACCCGACAGGCTGCCTCCAGCTGGCTGACCCCCCAGGGCCCGGCGGGCGGAGGAACGAAACGAGGGTCCCTCGCGACTGGGGCAGTAGACCCTGGGCGGTGTGGCCTTGGAGAGACCCCTGCCTGGCCCTCTGCACCCAGAACGGGAGCCCCCTCCCCCGCCCCGCCCAAGGTTCCACGCGGGGCTGGCACATCTCCCAGCGAGGCCACTGCTGATCCAGGGTCCCCACTGGGAGAGCCCCCGTGCTAGCCAGCACCAGCTCGGAAGGCCAGAATGGGAGGCGTGAGCCCCATTTCGCAAAGCACACAGAGCGCGACCCCCGTGCTCCCCTCAGAGGAGGCCCTACGGGGGGATAGGACTGGGCTGGCCTGGGGCCGCCTTCTGAGCAAAGTGACTCCAAAGAGACCGCCCTTGCCTCATCCAATCCTGGCTCACCATCACCGCCCCCCCCACAAACATGCTGGGCACTGGGGACAGGTGGGCACAGAGGTGGAGACCCAGACATCAGGGTTTGGGGTTGACCACCACCTCACTCACGTTCTGGAACCCCTCACCCTCCTGTGTCCTGTACCTCCCCACGCAGCAGCAACTGCACGATGACCCCCACAGAACGACCTGTGTCCTCGGGCTCCTCCAGTGTGGGGCGCCGCGGGGAGCTCCCAAGTCCACACGACACCCCCACCCCAGAGGAGTCCAGTCTCCCCTCCCCTCGGTGCACGTTCCCTCCGGGCTGGCACCCGCTCAGGTGCTTGCAGGGGAGGGGCGGACAGGGCAGCAAAAGCTCCAGGGCTCTGGGCATAAATTAGTTATTTTTCAAATCATGGAGCTGTCATCTCCGAAACCCATCTTTTTGTTAAGATTTTTGGAGAGTGAGTAAGCCAGAGCAGAGGGAGAAGCAGGGAGCCCCCACAGGACTCGATCCCTGGACCCTGGGATCACAACACACGCTGAAGGCAGATGCTGCACCGACGGAGCCCCCGGGGCCCCCTCAGTAACCCATCTCTTAAGCCCCGTGTCTTTTCTAAGCACCAAACACCGCACTGACTCGCACGGAGAGTCTTGCCGTCACCAGCTTCAGCCCTGGGGCCAGAGGTCCCAGACTCCCCGGACCCGCCGGCTGTGCATGTGCACTGGGGCTGGGGAGCTGCCTCCATGGGCCAGCCGTGGCGGTTGGGGACGGCCGGGGCCCCAGGCCTCTCAACGGTGTGGTGCTGGCGGTGGCCCCGCAGGCTCGAGCTGTGGAGGCACAGAGCTCCCCGCTGCGCCGCAATGCTCGAGCCTTTGCAGGGGGGCCGCACCCAGCGACCTCGCGGTGTCCGGTGCCGTCGTAAGATGGCAGGACAGGCTGGCTGTGGAGGGGCCCTGGTGCCCAAATAGTGAGTGGACACCTGAGGCTGTGTGACAGCTGGGGGCCTTGGCAGGAAAAGAGGGTTCCTTCACGTGAACCAAGCCGGCACGCGGGTATCTGGGCGGGCAGGCCCCAACAGCCAGCTTCCCTCCTCCCCGACAGAGGCAAGAGGCACAGGGAACTGCCCCCACGTTTTCTTGATGCAGGGGACTTGCACCCAGGATGGTGGAAAGAAGGGGCCCAGGTTCCCATTTCTGGGAACCAGGATGAGAAGCTGAGGGTCAGCACGGGAGCTCGGTGTGTGCGTCACACACCATGGCTGGGGCTTCGGGCTACTTCCTCCCCCGGCGGGCAGCGAGCGGCTCGCACCCTACAGCCACACTTCGGGGCACAGAACCAAGAGAACCCATGCTTACGGGTACAACCTCTCTTACAAACATCAATGCACCTGAATCATTTGTAATAAGAAAAAGGAAAAAAGATAATTGCCATATACGTAGCAGGGCTTCTCAAGCTCGTACTTCTGTTTGGTCAGAGGAGTCTGCTGCGTCCTTTTTCCTGAGTGACAGGTGTTCAGCGGCATGTGTGGCCTCCACCTGCTGTGGCCAGCAGCACCCTCCCAAGCTGTGGCCGCCGCATCTCTGAGCATTGCCGGGGGGCCGCACTCTGAGCATTGTTCCGGGGGCGGGGTGGGGGGCGAACCAGGCCCGCGGGGAGCTGCTTAGATAGAACAACGAAGAGGAACACAGTCCGTCCCGTCATGCACGGTTTGTGTGGTATGGCCGGGTTTACGTAAAATTTAAAAAACTGCCACGTCACTTGGGGATTAGGGCACGTGAGCGTTCCAGGGGTTTCTGGTGATACTCTATTTCCTGACCTTGGTATTGACTATGTGGGTCGACTTTGTGATAACTTAATGGGTAGTAAATGTGTTTTTGGCACCTTTGTGTTAAATTTCACAATCTAACAACACTGAAAGAATGTTCTGCATTTCCCTGTGGAGCCCAGGATGATATTCAAGGACATATTTTAGAAAATAGGAGGCCAGATACGCAGTTAAAATGGCGATCTGAGCTGTTTACCTCCCAATCAAAATCCCCCCAAAATTAGAACAGGCAGAAAACCACCAAGTCAAAGTAGTCCTGGTAAAGACAACGTTTCTGTCCCAGATGAGAACCTCAGAGAAATGGAGATTCATTTAATGGAAAATGCAGAAATTCCAGAACAGCAAAGTAAACACTTTCAAAAATCTCTGTATCAGCAATAAGACCATGGGGTGAGGGAGCGCTGCCAACGTCAGGATTATCCGGAACTTTGGAAATTAACAATCCAAGGAGTGATTATTCCAGAAAAAGCAGCCGAATCTCTGTAGTGAGTTGTGTGTCATTTTAACTTTCCATATTTCCATTCCTCTCTCTCATGTCAGTCTTGAAGACCAGCAGCCACCAGGGGGATGAGCCTGAGGGAGGGTCTCCAGGTGGCCGTCCATCTCCAGGACACTGGCCCCATTCGACTTGTACGGCAGCTTCCCCAGAAAAGCCCCATTCCTGGGACTTACTGGACCTGACTCGGAGTTCATTCACTGGGAAAAGACCTTTACTCCAGAGGGTTTGTTGAAGACAATCAATGACAACTGTTTGATATCACAGCTGCCTGAGGTGACTGAAACCCCTAAGAGCAAACAAGAGCCACAAAACTGACTAGATCTGGGGAATGAGGTGTCCATGGGTACACATACAAAGGCTCTGATGTAGAGGCCTTTTGGAAACAGGAAATGAAGACTAATGCAGAGCTGTGACTGGCCAGAGCACTGAAGAGCCTTTGGGGTGTGGAAATCCTAGTGGATCAAAGCTTTCAAGGAAATCTTTCCAATCACTGGCTTAGCAGCAAGCTAACAGCACAACGATGTCACTGCCTACACACAACAGAGAACTGAGACTTTGCAGAACTGGTTCAGGAAAGTCACTAAGTACAGCAGCCCCTGCAACCAACCAACCAACAAAATCGAGAATGGGGAACTGATCTCCAGAATCACCACTAGATCATTTAAAAAGTCTATGTCTGAACAGAAAATGAGGAGATACGCAAAGAAACAAAGTTTGGCTCCAAATCAAGGAAAAAAAAAAAATAGATACTGCGTTTGAGGAAGCCCAGAGGTTAGACCTAACACTTAAAGTCCACTTTGATAAATCATGTTTAAAGAACTAGATGCAACTCGGGGGCGGCCTGGGTGGCTCAGTTAAGCGTCTGCCTTCCGCTCAGGTCGTGATCCCCAGGTCCTGGGATCGAGTTCTGCACTGGGCTCCCTGCTCTCGTGCTTGCTCAAAAATTTTTTAAAAACTATGAAGAGGGACGCCTGGGTGTCTCAGTGGGTTAAGCCGCTGCCTTCGGCTCAGGTCACGATCCCAGCGTCCTGGGATCGAGTCCCACATCGGGCTCCTTGCTCAGCAGGGAGCCTGCTTCTCCCTCTGCCTCTGCCTGCCATTCTGCTGCCTGTGCTTGCTCTCTCCCCCTCTCTCTCTGATAAATAAATAAAATCTTTTAATAAATAAATAAATAAAACTATGAAGAATTAATATGACAGTAAAAGAATGGTGTGTCACCAAATAAAGAATATCAGTAAGTGGAGAAATTACTCTGCAGGGAGAAATCACGCCGTGGAAAGTGCAGCGGCAGAATCTTGAGTTCTGACCGGAAGACGCAGCAACCAGACGACCAGACGTGACGAGCAGAAAAGAAGGAAAATGAAAAGGTGGCGTCCAGGTCTCTGTTAGTCCAGAGACCCACTGGACGCGACCACGTGCACCGCCGCGTGTGCAGTGCGGGTTCCCAGAAGGAAAGGGGCAGAGAGTATCTGGAATAACAATGGCCCAAATTACCCACATTTGATGAGAAATCCTAGTGTAGATCCACGAAGCTCGGACTGCAGGACAGACTCAGAGCCCCGCGCCTGGACGCCGCCTGACCCGCTGCGAGCGAGGGGCCTGCGGGCAGCCGGAGCTCAGCGGAGGGCGCGGGGCCTCGGCGGGACTGAACGGTGAGCGGAGCCGGGGCCGAGGGCGGTGGCCGGCACGTCCTATGCACGGGCGGGAAGAGACCGGCCACCAGGACTTGGGTGACCGGAGTGGACACCCTCAAGGATGGAGAAATTAGGACGTCCCCAGAATTGACCGCTAGCACAGCCGCACTTCAGAAACCGTGAAAAGTGTCCCTCAGGCTCCCTTAGAAAACACTGAATAGTAATCTGAGTCCACGTGAAGAAGGAAGACGCTGCTTCTCACCAGGGACCGCAGAAACACAGAGGCCGCATCAACGCGGTTTCCGTCTGCGGCTCCGTCCCGCCGAGAGGACGACGGACGCGGTGACTACAGAACGGCGGACGGGCTCCTGGCGTGTAAAGGCCGGACGGGTGCGTGGTCTGCAGCGCAGGGCAGGCGTACAGCGGGTTCTGGGGCGTCACTGCCACCCCTTCCTACTCCCCCTGGCCGGGTGCTTGTCCCTAGTACAGGTACTGTGACCCCCATCAACCTGTTCTTTCCTCAGCTCCAAGGTACGGTCAAATAAGCAGCACTTTAAATACAGGGCGCCGGGGGGCTCAGTCGTTAGGCCTCTGCCTTCGGCTCAGGTCACGATCCCAGGGTCCCAGGATCGAGTCCCGCATCGGGGCTCACTGCTCAGCAGGAAGCCTGCTTCCCCTCTCCCACTCCCCCTGCTTGTGCTCCCTCTCTCACTGGGTCTCTCTCTGTCAAATAAATAAATCTTTTAAATAGATAAATAAATAAATGGGTTACTAGAAAGTACCTAAAACAAAAGAAGGCAGCACCACTGGAACTGAGAAAACAGATTTATGCCTAAAAAGAGCCACAGTGTCAGGAGTTTAACCGATAATTGAGTGTAAATTTAAGTGAAAATGCCAATTAGAAGGGATAGACCCGCAGAACTCAGTTTTTAAGATTCTGATTCAGTGATGCGCTGCCTCCGTGAGACTTAGCAGAACCGGCAGACCAGAAAGAACCGGCGGTCCCCAGCGGCACCCGGAGCCCTCCGCGCGCTCCCCCCGCGCACGGACGGAACCGGCAAGCAGGAGGTGGACAAGGAAACCAAAGACGCAACACCAGCCCGGCCGCCGTCCGGCCCTCAGCGCCGCGGCCAGCGGCACGTGCTTCGACGTGACCACGGGGCAGCTTCCAGGAAAGACCAACGCGTGCGGCCACACATCGAGGCTCGGTAAGTGCGGAGAGACCGAGATAATACGACGTGTGTCCTCCAACCTCGACGGGAGGACATCAGAAATCCATACCGGGGATCTAGAGAACTAAAAAATATGTGGAAATTAAGCACCACAGTCTTCAATAGTCAAAGAAGAAATTACAAGGGAAATTAGAAGATATTTTGAGGGGCACACCTGGGTGGTTCAGCTGAAGCGTCTGACTCTTGGTTTCACCACAGGTCACGATGCCGGGGTCATGAGATCGAGCCCCGTGCCTTTCTCTGTGCTGGGCGGGG
This sequence comes from Mustela erminea, assembly GCF_009829155.1. NCBI lineage: Eukaryota > Metazoa > Chordata > Mammalia > Carnivora > Mustelidae > Mustela > Mustela erminea. The sequence goes on along the minus strand of NC_045632.1, from coordinate 60,079,613 downwards.
AGTCCGCTTCCCCCTCTCCCTGCCCCTGCTCATGCTCTCTCTCTCAAATAAATAAATAATATATACATGTGTAAATTGAAATAATGCAATAGGAAAAAATTTGAGCTTAACAAGAGGAGTGTGTGGGGAGGGGTGCCTTCTGAGACCAGGCGCGGCTTTCCCTGCGGAGCCCTGCACCCCCTGAGCTCGGCCACCCAGAGCAGGACCTGCACACACGCCTGGCACCCTGAACACAGCGAGGGCTGCACGGCCGGCCCCCGCGCCACTCCGAATGGCACAGCTGACCCACACACACCGCGGAGCTCACCCCGTCCAAGTGTTTACGATGATACATTTTAGGTTATGTTAATTTCAACATGATATAAAAAGAAGAAAAACTTGCATGAACTGAAAGCATTTCTAGAATATCAAAGTGCAAACAGTTCATCTCAAACACACCCACACTACAAGACCCGTTGAAAGACGTCATGCCGGCGGGAGGACACGGGTCTTCCACAGAATTCTGCGTCTGCGTAGAGAAACGATGTCTAGAACGTAAACTGTGTGGTTAAGCAGGTAATATTTATTCCGTCATCTCCTTCAACACAGTTACCTTAAAATTAAAATAATTTTCTATTTATTTATTTATCTATTTATTTGACAGAGAGAGATCACAAGTAGGCAGAGAGGCAGAGAGAGAGAGAAGGAAGCAGGCTCCCCGCTGGGCAGAGAGCCCGATGCCGGACTTGATCCCAGGACCCTGAGATCATGACCTGAGCCGAAGGCAGAGGCTTAACCCACTGAGCCCCCCAGGCGGCCCTAGTTCCCTGTTTAAAAAATACAACCGCAGGAAGTGGATTACAGCACATGTACAATACAAGGGGTAACTGGCAAGTGTCCTGTCCCTTGGCTTTTAACATTTTCACATATTTTTCACCTACTTGTTTTTAAGCATATATTGAAAACCCTGAAGTAAAGAATAGAATAACAAAAGTTACAACTAATGTGACAAATAATAGAAATAAAATGAGGGGGCGCCTGGGTGGCGCAGTGGGTTAAAGCCTTTGCCTTCGGCTCCGGTCATGATCCCAGGGTCCTGGGATCGAGTCCCACATCGGGCTCTCTGCTCAGCGGGGAGCCTGCTTCCTCCTCTCTCTCCGCCAGCCTGTGATCTCTGTCAAATAAATAAATAAAATCTTAAAAAAAAAAAAAGTAAAATGAAATCATGAAAGCACAGACGCCCAAAAGCAGAAATAGACAGGGGGGAACAAAACAGAGACGGGACAAGCAGACGGCAAACGGCAAGGCGACAGACCCCAAGCTAACCGTGTACACAATGACACACAGTGTGCTTCCTGAGCGCCCTCATAAAGGCAGCGATGGCCGCAGACTCCAGACTCGACGATACGCCCGTAAGAAAACACTAAGTGCGCCAAAGCACGTTAAGAGTAAAAAGTAAAAAAGCTAAAAGACAGGAAAAATGTACCACGCTAACACTATTCCCGAGAAATCGAGAGACGGTACCCGTCTTTACAGATCCATTTTTGAAAGTCAAAGGAATAAAGCTTTAAGATTCAAAATTTCCTTCCATGAACCCAACTTACACATTTCTTTCTCACCTGTACAGCCCAGGAAATGAGGATTTGCAAAAAAAGGACGCAGGCGAGCCAAAAGGAGATTCTGTTTCTTACAGAGAAAGAGCACACGCCTGCCGGTGGGGGCAGACGGCGGGAGAGTCTCGAGCCGAGTCCCCGCAGGGCCCGACGTGGGGCCGGCCGCGGCACCCTGAGCGCGACCTGAGCCGGAGCCACGAGTCGGACGCTCGACAGACCGGGCCTCCCCGGCACCCCGACAATGGCTCTTCGTATCAGCAGAGACACCATTACTGGGGAGAGGGGAAGTCGCTTCATCATGAGACCGTAAGAATCATCACATCTGTGCACTTAGTGGCAATTTTTAAAAAATACATGAAGCAAAAACTGATAAAATTGCAAAGAGGAAGAGAGAAATCCATAATTTTAGAAACTTGAACACGTCTCTCATCAACAGAGTACGTGGGTAGAAAATCGGCAAGGACTTCGTAAATTCGAACAACACCGTCCACCAAACCGGCCTCACTGACAGCAGAGTGGCCCCCACGACGGACGCTGCCGACGCGCGGCGGGCACTGGCCACGGCACAGGACGCACATCTCCACCAGCTCAGAAGATGCGCGTCCCACGAGATCCGTCCGAATCTGCAATGGAACTGAATTACAACCAGGAACTGAAAGATCTTTTAAAATCTCCGGGTATTTCGGAACTAGACAAGACCCTCCTTCAAAGGCCTTGGGTCAAGGAAGCGGTCAGACGGGAGCCCCAAAGCCTGGCCTTTGACGAGGGCGATAAAACGGATACATCTCACCACAAACAAAACAAAAAATCCTGAGAAATCTCTAGCCAGACAACGCAACGCTTTTTTTTTTTTTTTAAGATTTTATTTATTTGCCAGAGAGAGAGAGAGAGAGAGAGAGAGACATCACCATAGAGCACGGGCAGGGGGAGCCGCAGGCAGAGGGAGGGGGAAGCCGGCTCCCCGCTGAGCAGGGAGCCCGACGCGGGGCTCGACCCCAGGACCCTGAGATCACGACCCGAGCCAAAAGCAGACGCTTAACTGACTGAGGCAGTTTTTTTATTCAGAAAAAAAAACAAAGGTTGACACAAATACCCAGTACCAGGAATAAGAGACGTGACATCACTGAAGATTTTCTGGATAATAAAACAGTAACGAAGAGTTTTCAGTAAGAACTTTCACACCAAACATTCAGCAGCGTAGGGGCGTCTGGGGGGCTCAGTGGGCTGGGCGTCTGCCTCGGCTCGGGTCATGACCTCAGGGTCGTGGATCAAGTCCCACGTGGGGCTCCCTGCTCAGTGGGGAGCCTGCCTCTCCCCCCACCCAAAAAACAGCACCATGAAAACCTACAGCTGACATCCGACTTCATGGAGAAAGACGGGTTCAGTCCCTGAGGCAGGAGGAAGGGCCCCATCCTCACCGCGGCCGCCGGCACTGGACGGACCCACGCGGCCCGCCCGGCACGACAGCCGCGTTCCTGGGAACGAAGCGTGCGGGTCTGCGTCTCTAGGCGCCACCCCTGCCTAATGAAACATCCCTGCCACCGTCCCAAGCGCCACTGGATGGGACACGGTCACGGACGCACCCAGCGCACCCCAGGCGGGCGGCCCCGCAGGAGCACACGGGACGGGAAGCCGCCCCCTCCCGCCCCTTCCTCCCGCACGGCGGGCCCGAGAGTCTGCGGCCGACCGCACCGCGCCGGGAACGGACGAGCATGCGGGCCCGGCTCCGGCGCGCGTGCGGTGGGAGCGCCACCCGGTCCAAGTGCCTGGGAACGAGCTTCTGCAAGCGACACCAACGCGACGTCACAAATTCGCTGGAGAAAACCCCCGGAGCCCAGCACCCCCGCAAGGCAATGATTCGGCGAAGCCAACCAGAGCAGAGTCCCCTCCGGAAGGCCGGGCTCCCCATGACCACCTGTGACCAACAGGACACTCGGCGCAGAAACAAGCCACCAGACTGCGGCACCAGGGGACGGAGGGCACTGCGGAGACCTCGCGGGCAGTGCCAGGAGCCCCTCCCAGGCTCCCAGCTAACCCCGAGCCGGGAAGCCGCCGGAGTAGCTGCTCAGGACCGCGGTCAAGACGCGCACTCAGCACAGATGAGGTCCCCGTCCGCCCCCCGCGCGACAGCACCTGCCGCGTCCTCCGCTCCGGACGGTGCCCTCGTCCCCGCGGGGCTTGCGAGAGAACGGGCCGCGCGAGGACCCTGACAGGCACGGGTCCTGTGTCTGACGGCTCCCCACCGCTTGCGGTCACATAAGGGCCAGAAAAAGGACAGTGGCCACAGTTCAACCTCCACGGGCCAACGGGGCTCTCTGGAGACGGAGGAGCTACTGTCCGTCTTCTGTCAGGGCCGCGTTCCCACTGCACACGCTGGGCCGAGGCGGGGTGGGGGGGACGTGCGAGGGGGTCCCCTTCAGGCTGACCGCAGAGTCGCAGACACTGGAGCCGCTGCACAAAACAAGGACTATATCCGGGCGCCCGGGGGCTCGGTCGGTGAAGCGTCCGCCTTCGGCTCAGGTCACGATCCTGGGAGCCCGGGTCGAGCCGCACCGGCTCTCTGCTCAGCGGGGAGCCTGCTTCCCCCTCTGCTGCTCCCCCTGCTTGTGCGCGCGCTCTCTCTCCGACAAATAACAAATAAAATCTTACAACTAAAACAAAAACCAAAAATCCAGGAACATACCCTTGGCGGAAATCGCTTGGCGGTCACAGATGCGTGAACCCAGCCTTCATTCAAGATTAGGGGCCCGTTGGGGCTCCCGCGGGGCTCAGTCGGGTCCGTGTCTGACTCTTGATGGGACTCAGGGCAGGATCTCGGGGTCACGAGACTGAGCCCTGGGTCAGGCTCCACACTGGGCACGGACCTGCCTAATATTCCTCCCTCTCTGCCCCTCCTGCCCCTGCACGTGCTGTCAGTCTCTCTCTCAAAAAAAAAATATTGAGCAATCCTTCAAAAATGAGTAAATATGATTTCAGAGTTAACACAGCATAATACTCAAAACAGCTACTTCTCAACAAATTATAAAACAGGGGCGCCCGGGGCTCAGTTGGTGAAATGTCCACCTTTGGCTCGGGTCATGATCCCGGGGTCCTGGGATCGAGCCCCACATTGGGCTCCTGCTCATTGGGGAGCCTGCTTCTCCCTCTGCGCCTCCCCCTGCTTGTGGTCTTTCTCTCACTCACTCTTTCGGCCAAGTAAAATAAATAAAAATCTAAAAAAGAACTATAAAAAAGCAAGAGACAGGAAATACATCTCATTCACAAAGGGAAATGACTAGTTGTTTATTAATTTTTCAGAGACAGAGAGAGACATGATCCCAAGAAGGCTTCCCTGCCCGATGCAGGGCTCCATCCCACAACCCTGAGATCGTGACCTGAGCCAAAGTCAAGAGTCAGACACGCTGAGCGCCTGGGGGGCTCAGGCGCTAAGTGTCTGCCTTCGGCTCAGGGTCGAAGGGACTGAGGGTCCTGGGACTGAGCCCCACATCGGGCTCTCTCCTCAGCGGGGAGCCTGCTGCCTCCTTTCTCTCCACCTGCCTCTCTGCCTGCTTGTGATCTTTTTTTTTCTTTAAAAAAAAAAAAGAAAAGAGTCAGACACTCAACTGACTGAGCCACCCAGGTGCCCCGTTCTGTGTGGTTTCAACTCCTGTTTTCCTGTAGTGCTTAATAGGCAAATGCACAAAATCATTACCAATGTATGTCCGGTGGTCCCGAAGATGCAGACATAAACTGTACCATAACAACGCAAGGGGACACAGACGCGCGTGGGGTGAGTGTTCGGATGCTTCGGGAAACAATGGGTGTTGTTCATGCCGGTGTGTTCTAAGTGCAGCCCGACTGTCGTAAGGTGACTGCAAGCCCCGAGGTAGCCACTAACCAACAACTAAGAACTTACAGAAAGAGAAAGAAAAAGGGAACTAAGACAGTATGTTTTACTTATTTATTTGGGGGACAGCGAGAGCTCGCATGAGCACGGGGGAGGGGAGGGGCAGAGGGAGGAGCAGGCTCCCCTCCATCTCAGGAGGGGCCCGGGCTGAGGGCAGACGCGCCACTGGCGGAGCCCCCCAGGCGCCCCGAGATGGTACATTCTAACAATCAACGGAATACAAAGACGGTACGGAAGGAGCTGAGCAACGGCAGCGAACATCGAAGACGGAGAACAAGTGAGCGGTAGAAGCCGATCCAGAAGAGAACGGGGTGTCTTAAAGCATCGGACAAAATAGAATGTAATTTAAAAATGGTCACAAGAATCTGAGGAAGACATTTATATTAATCTTGGAAGTCCAGTCTGTCAAGGAAATGCAACAATTACAGCCACATAAACACTGAACAGCAGAACCCCCAGAACAGCTGGCCCCAAACCCAGCAGAACGGAAGAGAGACACAGACAGCCCCACGACAAGGGCTGCACGGGGTTCCCCATTCCCACACGGACCGAGCAACCAGACGCCAACGCGCGAAGCACGGCGAGCACTGGTGCGCTGGCCGCGCCCCCGACACCGGCCAAACCAGCATCTTCTCAAGTGCACGTGGAACCTTCTCAGGGACAGACCCCCGGTCACACGGAACAGCAGGCCCCCGGACGCGTAAAAAGACTGGGACGACGCAGGTCGTCTCCGCCTGCAGTGGAAGGGGGCTCGAGGGCCGGAACACTGGCAAACCCCAACGTGCAGGCTGAAGACCGCGCTCGGGAACAACCGAGGAGCCAACAAACAAGTCACAAGGGAAGTTGTAGAAATACTCGAAGACTAGAAAAACAGTTAGAGGATGCAACAGAGGCATTGTGGGTGAAATTCAGAACTATAAATGCTTACTGCATAGAAGAGACCCGTAACCTAACTTCACAGCTTCAGGAACAAGAAAAAAAGAGCAAACTAAACCCAAAGCCAGCGGAGGTGAGAAGAGCCGCGAGGGCACCCGTGAGGGGCGGCGCAGGGCCGGCAGCGCGGGCTCCGGTCCCACCAGCCCGGAGGAGCCGCGTCCTTGCACGTGGCCACGGCTCTACCCTACAGAGGAGAGGAGGCCGCCCCCTTCTCCGCAACAGCTCAGCCAACGAGGGGCCCCTACACTTCCTGCTCCCGGGGACTCCAACGGACTCTGAGTCCTCAACAGCCCCCAACCCCTCCTTCCCTCCGTGGAAAGGCCGCCGCCGCTTTGTTCCCGGATTTGCCTTTATTCCATTTTGCTGATAAAGTAACTGTTCGTTTCATTTTTAAGTTTAACACTGGAGATAAAATGAAATATAGAAAGAGAACCAAACAAGTTGGTTGGACAATTCTTTATATAGACTGAGAAAAAACAAGACTCAAATTACCAAAATTGGAAGTGAGGGGTGCCTGGGTGGCTCAGTGGGTTAAAGCCTCTGCCTTCGGCTCAGGTCATGATCTCAGGGTCCTGGGATGGAGCCCCGCATCGGGCTCTCTGCTCAGCGGGGAACCTGCTTCCTCCTCTCTCTCTGCCTGCGTCTCCGCCTACCTGTGATCTCTGTCAAATAAATAAATAAAATCTTTAAAGAAACAAAATTGGAAGTGAATAAGAAAACATTACTGGATTCTACAGAAATACAGAAAGATAAGAAAATACAATGAAAAATTAAATGCAACTATATTAGAAATCCTATGAAATGGACACATTCCTAGAAACACACACATTACTGAAACTGACCCAAGAAGCAACAGAAAATCCAAACATGCCCCATAATAAGAGACTAAATGAGTGACCAACAACATCCCACAAAAGGAAAGCCCAGGACCAGATGGCTTTGTGGGTAAACCCTACCAAAGGTTAAAGAATTAGCCCCAGTGCACCCCAACCTCTCCCAAAGAATAGGAAGGGGCACCCTAGGACTCGCTGGTGAGGTCACCATAACCCTGACAACAAAGTCAGACAAAGACATCACCAGGGGAAAAACGATAAACCAGGACTTAAGAATACAGACGCAAACATTCTCAGGAAAATACCCGGGAATAGAGTCCAGCAGCATATTAAAATAATCAGGGGCACCTGGGGGCTCCGGCTGGGGTCACCATCCCAGGCTCCTGGCATCAGGGCCTGCGTCCGGCTCCCTGCTCGGCGGGGGCCTGCGTCTCCGTCTCCCACGCCCCTGCCTGTGTTCTCGCGCGCTCTGTCCGATAAATAAACAAATAAATTATTCTTAAAAACTCCGACTTCATGATCGTGGGTCTATCCGAGGAGGACAGGACGGTTCGACGTACCGAAACCGATGAATGTGACACACCGTCTGACTAGCAGGAAGGGAAACGTTCAAAGTCCCTCCGTTCCGGGATAAAACCTCCGAGACCAGGAAAGAGCGTGAGGATGACAGCGGGGAGGCCCGAGTGCGAATCGCGGCCGCGGAGTAAGACAAAGGTCCGTCTGACACCGGGCCCGAGCCGGGGCGGCCCGCTTCGGCCTTCCGCGGCGTCCGTCCCCACGGCCCGGCTGGAGCGCGGAGGCCGGAGAAGAGTCTCTGCGGTCGTCGGGGACACGACGCGCGCGAGTCCTGCAAACCTCCGACGACCGCAGCGGCCCGCGGCGCTCCGGGGCACGTCCAGTCCCGGCCGCGGCTCCGGCTCTCTGCTCCGCGGGGACCCCGCGCCCCGCCGGCCGCTCGCCACGGGGTGTCCGTCCGTCCCACAAGCAAAGCGGACGCCGGAGCGCGTGCGGCCCGAGCACAGCCCGCGAGCTGGACACCGCGGGCCCCGCGGGCTCGACCGCCAGCCCCGGAGGCGACCGCGCGAGGGTCCCCGGCCGACAGCGAGGCCCGACGCCCGCCGGGCGCCCCCGCAACGAGCTGGAGCCGGACGCCCCGCGTCCCGGCCAGGCCCCGCCGGCCACGCGCTCCGAGACGGGCCGGACGCCGCCACCCGCGGGCCCGGGGTCCGGGGCACACCCCGCCGCGAGGAGCGCTCGGCCCGGTCCGCCCGCGGAGCCCAACGCGCCCCCGAGCCCCGGCGTCCCGCGAACGCCGTCCGCGGCCCCGCGCCGCCCGCCCGCGCCGCTCACCTCCGGCCTGCGGAGGAAGACCCCGGCCGGGCCCGCGCCGCGCACCGCGGCGGCCACGTTCCAGCTCCCGGCGGCCGCGGCTCCCCCGCAGCAGCGCCTTCCCGACGCCGCCAGCTCCCGAGCGCCCCGACGGCCCCGCCGGCCACGCCTCCGACCACGCCCCTGGGCCCGAGTGCCCCTCCCTTCGGCCACGCCTCCGGTCACACCCCTACCGGCCCCTCCCTTCGGCCACGCCCCCGCACGAGCGCCCCGTCGACTGTGTCCCCGCACGCGGACGCCCCGCCCCCCAGACCACGCCCCTGCACGCACGCCCCTCCTTCCGGCCACGCCCCTGCACGAGGACGCCCCGCCGGCCACGCCCCCCGACCAGGCCCGCGCACGCGCGCCCCGCCGGCCACGCCCTTCAACCACGCCCCCGAGCGAGGACGCCCCGCCGGCCACGCCCCCACGGCCCCCCCACGGCCTCCACGTGCCCGGGCGCGGCGTCCCTCTGGGTTCCCGCTCCCAGGCCCCGCCCCTGCCGCCCTAGGCCCCGCCCCTGTCGCCCTAGGCCCCGGGGCCCCGCGCGGCCGAGCGCAGAGCGGCCGAGGGAGGCGGAGGCGCGGCCGCTGCGCGCAGCCGGGGGCTTCGGCCGGGCCCGGCGCCTGCTGGCCGCCGCCTCGTGGCTGCCGCGCGTGGCGCTGGGGCTGGCGCGGGGCTCGGGGCCGCTGCTCACCGCGCTGCCGCCGCACCACTGCCGGCCGGACCCCGCGCTGCCGCCCCCCGCGCTGCTGGACGCCAGCGTGCCCCGCCTGGGCCCGGCGCGCGCCCCGAGCCCCTGCCTGCTGCTGCGCTACCCCGGCCCGCGGCCCGCTCCCCTCCCACCGCGCCCTGCCCGCACCTCCGCGGTCCCCCGTCTCCTGCCCGCCGCCTGCCGGCGCTGTTCGCGGGGCTCCTGGCGGGGGTAGACGGGGCCGCAGGGGCCGCGGGAGGCGGGGGCCAGGCCTACTGGCGGCACCCGCTGCCCGCAGCGTGCCAGTGTCGGCGGGCGGCCTGGAGGAAGAGGCGTTCGGTGGACGGTAGGAGCGCAGAGCGGCCAGGGGGTCCGCGGTGCGTGGCGCTGCGGGGCCAGCGAACCGAGCGAGCTGCGGCTTGGGGCCGTGCAGGGGTGGAAACTGAGTCCCCGCGGCAGGAGGCTCTGAACCCCGGCGGCCCGCAGCGCCGCGAGCCTTCCCGCCGCCCCCCCACCCCGAGGGGCCAGCTGGACGGGGGAGGGGGCACTTCAGGGGTCTCTGGGGGCGGCTGGGACGTCCCAGGCCCCTCTCCCTCGCCTCCGTCCCTCGGGCTGGGACCTGCCCAGCTGGGCTTCCCTCCCGGCCTCTGTCCCACTGCCCTAACTGTCCTTGGGAGGATGGGCCCCAGCGCGGAACCTGGGACAGGGTTGCGGCATCCCTGCCTGGGGTCCTGAAACCGCCCGGGCTGCTCCTCCGCCGGCTCTGTCCCTGTCGCGCCTGCCCTCCTGTTGGGACACAGACCAGGCAGCGCCCCACCAGCTTCCGCGAACACTTGGTTTTTAAACTAGAAACTCGGTTGTAGTGGGACTCAAAGTGGTAGCTTAGGTCTGGGGACAAGGCACGGACACCCCGGTGGGGGGGGGAGGGTGAGACTCAGGTCAAGGGCCCTTGCCAGGAAAAGCAGGTGAGCCCAGCCCTCCAGCCTGTTTCCGGAGTCACTCTTGAGATGACCAGGTCAGGGGGAAGTGAGGGCCAGGGCCTCGGCCCAGCGGTGGGAAGCTTAGACCCGTGAAGAGTCCCCTGTGGCTGCACAGAGGTGAGTGGGACCCGCCCAGAGAAAAACAGAACAGACCTGGGGCTCCAGGAGGGTGTCCTGAGGACCCCGGTCCTTGCCCTCTGGGGCTTCAGACCAGGCATTGTTCAGATCTCAGCAGAGGACTACCAGAGTCAGGAGGGTGTGCTGTGTGACCTTGAGCAAGTTGCTCGCCCACTCTGTGCCTCAGTTTCCCCCATCTCCAGAGAGGAGTTGGAGCAAAACCCCTAGGGCCCTCGGCAGCCTGACCCTCCAGGAACTCCAGCACGGCGGAGGGTGGCCTGGCCAGCTCACAGGTGACCGGTGTTGCCCGCAGTGGGACCTCGTGTGCGAGGTCGGCTGGAAGGTGCCCCTGGGGCAGACGAGCCGCCGCCTGGGCTGGCCGCTGGGCTCGGTCCTCCTTGGTGCAGGCTGTGACCGGTGAGGAGCTGGCCTTTTCCTCTGCCCTAGCTGTCCTCCCCTCGTGCCCTTCAGGGTCTAGCTAGGTCCCCAGCCGTCTGACCCTCAGCCTCGCGTGTTCCCTGCCGCCCCCCAGGTTTGGACGTCGGGCTGTGTTTGTGGCCTCCCTGGTGCTGGCCACAGGCCTGGGGGCCAGTGAGGCCCTGGCCGCCAGCTTTCCTGCCCTGGTGGCTCTGAGGCTGCTTCATGGGGGGGCCTTGGTGGGCTTTGGCCTGGCCCTGTACGTGGCTCGTGAGTACCGTGGGGTGCTTCTGGGGGGCACCCCCTCGTGCGAGGCCGGCCACTCAGCTGCAGGGCCAAGTCTGGGTGCTGGGGAGGCCCCTCTGACACTCCCGCTGAGGACCCTTCTCGTGAAGGCGGGAGGGGCGCCATCTGTTCTGTGAGCTCTGCTGGTCGTGGGAAGGGCCGGGGCCTGGGGGAGACTGTGACTGGTGCCCCTCAGCCCCGGACAGAGCAGGCTGTTTCTGCTCAGGTCTGGAGCTGTGTGAACCCCCTCACCGCCTGGCATTCTCCGTGGCAGGTGGCCTCTTCTCGGTGCTGGGCGCCCTGCTGCTGCCCGGCCTGGCCCTGCTTGCACAGGACTGGCGCCTTCTGCAGGGGCTGAGCGCCCTGGTCACAGGGCTCTTGCTCCTGTTCTGGGGGTAAGTGTGGGGGTAGACGGTTCCAGAACAGCGGTAGAGGCCACGTGTGTCGTAACCCTCCATGCATGTGGGAATGGGACAATGACCCAGGAAGCCATGGCATGTCGTCTCCCCCTGGGTCCTGGGCGAGGCCGTTGGCCTTGGCCAACCCTCCAGAGAGGACCCGTGGGCAACCTCACCCGACCCTGCAGGTTCCCATCGCTGTTCCCGGAGTCTCCCCGCTGGCTGCTGGCCACGGGACAGGAAGATCCTGGGGCACTTTGCGGGAGCCGGGGGCATGGACCCCGAGGACAGCCTGGAGGAGGAGAGCCCCCTGGCTAGGGTAACACGCCAGCCAGGAGAAGGGAGGGGCGGGAGAAGGGAGGAGAAGGCTCGGCCTCTCACGGGCGCCCCTCCTGTCCCTGGAGGCACCGAACTGGACATGCCGGCTGCAGGGGGCCCCCAGCCCAGTACCACTCCGTCCTGGAACTCCGGCACACCTGCGTCGCCTGGAGGAACGGACTCATCCTGGGCTTCAGTTCGTGAGGAGGACAGGGCATGGGCGGGCCAGCGGTCCCGGTCCCGGAGCCTCCTCCCAGGCCGGGTCTTGGCCACCGGAGTCCCCAGGCCGGTCGCGCCTTAGCTCTGCCCTTCTTCCTCCCTCCCAGGCTGATGTGCGGGGGCGTCCGGGCCAGCTTCCTGCGCAGCCTGACCCTGAGGGAGCCCACCTTCTACCAGCCCTACTTCCTGGGCGCTGGCCTGGGCGCAGGAGCCAGCGTGTTCCTGCTGCTGACGGGGGACCGCTGGGGACCACGCCCAGTCCTCTTGCTGGGGACCCTGGCCATGGGCTTGGCGTCCCTGCTGCTCCTAGCCGGGACCAGTGTGAGTGTGCAGACTCCTCGTGGGCGGCTGAGGGTCTCACTGCCGTGGGGTGCTGGGGTCGGCCCTCTCCTGGGCCCACGAGAGAGGCACAGGTGTTGGGGTGACGCTGTGCCGCTTACTCCACTCACATCCACGCCGTGTACCCAAACCAACACCCAAAGGATCCCACGGGAAGGGGCTCGATAGAAGGGTTTGGTTCAAGTAGGGGCGGCTGGGAAGCCCTGACACCCGCCACCTGGCACAGGGCACGTGTCGTGGTGAAGGCTGGGCAGCCAGGCCCCGTGGGCACCGTGGGAGCCTGCTCCTCCTCCCCAGACCTGCCAGAATGGACCCTGCTGTGCTTCTCTGCCCTGGGCCTCCTGGCTTCCCAGGCCGCGTCTGCCGTCAGCGCTCTCCCGGCCGCAGAGGCCCTCCCCACGGTGATCAGGTGCGGCCGCCCGAGCCCGGCCCGGACTTCACACCGGCCCTTCCCCAGGGGCACAGGGGACCCTGGTCACAGAAGGGAGTGGAGGTGGCGGGCAGACTTGATGTGGCCCCCAGAGAGGAGAGAATCCCAGGGGAACTGCCAGGTTCTCATTTCCTGATCCAGGGTGGGGAGGAGACCCCCGCTCCACCAACACTTCTGACTTTGGTTTTCCCGGGGCCCCCACACTGTGCCCCCGGCCCCGTCCCCCGGGTACACCCCCCCAACGCCGCACGTTCTCCCGCAGGGGGGCCGGGCTGGGCCTCATGCTGGGGGCCGGCTTCCTGGGCCAGGCGGCCGCCCCCCTGGCCGACCTGCCGGGCCGGCGCGGCTTCTTCCTGCACCACGTGGTGCTGGCCTCCTTCGGGGTCCTGGCGCTGCTGCTGCTGCTGCTGCCCATCCCCTGCCCGGCGGGGCAGCCCCCGGCCCAGGAGAGCTGAGCGCAGCCCCCTCGGGCGGCCGTGACCCAGGGCGGGGCCCCCCCACCCCCTGGAGCCCCTGTTGCTCAGCATCAGCATTGCCCCACCACCCCCAAGCCCGCGTGTGCGCGGAGGACAAAGTCGGCGCCCGTGGAGCTTGGCGCCCTCGCTGCTGCTTCCCGCGGCCCCGGGCCACCCGCTCCGTGCAGCTCACTCCCGCCAGCCCCACGCCCTGGGGGACAGCCCCGTGCAGAGGACAGTTGTGGGGGGCGGGCTGGGGAGCTGGACTCTGTGGGTCACTGCACGGTCTCCCCCAGTGGCGAGAACAGCGCGTTTTTAATTCTGGGGGGGGGGGGCAGCTTCCTTCCACACAAAGATGAGGTCCGCGTAGTGGGGGCGACTGAGAGCAGAGTCGTCTGGTTCTCCCCAGGGAGGGGCCCTCCAGACTGTGGGGCCGGGGACCAGGGGCCTCCCCAGGAGAAGCAGGCTGCCTGAGAGCCTCAGGGACGGAGCGGGGTGCCCCCTGCCCACCTCTGCAGCCACAGTGCAGGCCCCTGAGGTCAGGCTGCCCGTCCTGGGAAGGATGTCTGCCGTCCCTGACCAGGCTGTGCCCTCAGCAGAGCAGGCACATCTGATCAGAAAGTGCCTTTCCCCAGCCCTCGGTCCGGCCCTCACGGGGGTCCGTACAAGTCAGCCAGCCGGGCGAAGCGGGGGCCCCAGGCCCAGAGGCAGCTGTAGTCTTGGTCCTCGTCCCCCAGGCTGGACAGGATGGAGCTCAGCGTCCCTGCCATAGAACCGTCGCCCTCGTAGTCATAGATGAGCGCTGTGTCGTAGGGCGGGACACTGGGGTCGCTGTCTGCCGCCTCCAAGCCCTGTGGAGAGGCCCCGAGCGCTCAGGACGCCTGCGCACCCCCCCCACCCCCAGGGGACCCTCCAGGTCGGGCAGCACCACAGAGGAAACTTGCCTGAGGCTCGGATGCTGAGAAGGGAGGGTCCCCGGAGTTGGGGGGGGGGAGGTCGGGGGCACAGGCCTGAGCACGCAAGAGCAAGAGGACCACCAGGACCCCCCACGCGGGCTGAGAAGACACTTCCCTCTGCACGTCTCTCCTTCCTTGGGGCCGGGATCCGGAGACCCCTGACAGCCCTCGCCCCTGTGGGACCACCTGCTTTTTCCTATTCAAAGGTTCTGCAAACGGTCCTGTCCCCTCCATCTCTGCTCTGCTCCCCAGGCCACACCCCCTCCTGGGACCTGCCCCTGGGCTTGTCCTAAGCGCAGGCATCTTCCTGGGGGTCCCTCTGACCCGGGTGCAGCACCTGCCCTTGTGTCCTTGGTGCCCCCAGCCGGGTTCCCGTGTTCTGCACACCTCCTGCAGGAACACCCTGACCCCGTGCCCACAGAAACTACCGGGGTGCCTGGATTCAGGGACACCTGCACCCCCAGGCCCGGGACGCACCAATGTCTCTCTGCCGGGGCTCAGTGGCACCTGTCCCAGAGCAAGGCCCCGCCCACCCCCACTCGACCAGGCACACCACAACCCAGGGCCGGGCGGGCCACTCCTCTTCCCACGGGGCTTCTGCGGCCGTGGTACCCCCCTGTGTCTCAGCTTTGCGTGGCTCTCAGATCCTCCCACGCTCCCCTGAGGCTCAGCCAGTGTCCCCGGTGACGGATCTGCCTCCACAGATGGCGCATGCACGGGGGGCCCACAAGGGTCCACGGGGTACACACGTGTCTGGCGGTGCCCACCGCACATGCATCAGTGGGGATGTGCGTGGCCCTGTGGCCCCGCTCCCCTCACACACCTGCAGGGGCACCTACGTCATTGATGAAGTTGGCGATGTCGGCAGGGCTGGTGGGCAGCAGGCGGGGGGGCTGGGGGCGCACGCGGCTCAACGGGGCATCTCGGCGCAGCGGCGGCTGTCCCAGGGGGTCGCGCAGGGCAGCCAGCTCTGCAGGGTGGCGCAGCTGGTTGATGTCATAGGCGTCCTGGGGACGAAGGGGGTGGAACGCAGCCCCGATCTATCACAGGTGGGCTTTCTGCTCCAGACACCTTGCCCAGGGGAAGGGGTGCGGGGGACAAAGGCCTAGGAGGGCCTGCGGGCCAGCTGGGGGACCTCGTCCTGGACCGTGTGGGTGCCCCCCAGCCCTCCAGGGACCCTTCCCACCACACCCCCGACACCCCCCCACACATCCCCCAACACCCCCAACCTGGTCCTCTTCTCCGCCTCCCTGTTCGTCGTAGTTGAGAATGTTGTCCCGGAGGTCTTCCTGCAGCCCGTGCAGAAATCCCTTGTCCGCAGACGGCCGCCGGGACCGTGTGACGAGGGCCACCGGCAGGGCAAGCACTGAGGGGGCGGGAGGGGGAGCAAACGGGAGGAGGTCAGGCTGAGGCTGGGCTGGGCGTCAGGGGCGGCCCGGGGGCAGCAGACGTCAGCACGCAGGCACTCACGGAGGAGCAGGACGACGCTGGCCAGCATGATGACCAGGGCGCCCAGGCTGACGCCCGCGCCCCCTGCGTGCCGGGCCGCGGCCCCTGGCAGGCAGACCCCGTCCTGGGCGCAGCGGCACACCGTCACGTTCAGGGGCTGCTCGCGCTGCTGGGGCGGCTGCCCTGAGTCCCGGAGCAGCAGGCTGAGGCGGTGCAGGCCCTCTGGGACCTGGTGGCGCAGACGCAGGCGTGCGTGGCTCACTGTGGGGGGCACCCGAGGTCAGCAGGGGCCTCCTGGCCATGCCAGTCCCCACCCCAGCCCCACCCTCTCCTTCCAGGGCCCCTCGGCACCCTCTGCTGCTGGGCGGGGATCCTGAGACCCAGGGCCTCTGTCTCCCCATCTGCCCACTGGGAGGAGAAACCAGCAGGACCGCGGTCATGGTGTGCGGTTCCCCCCCCAGGTCTCTGGTCTGGCCCC
The DNA here is from genome assembly GCF_009829155.1 of Mustela erminea. Classification (NCBI taxonomy): domain Eukaryota; kingdom Metazoa; phylum Chordata; class Mammalia; order Carnivora; family Mustelidae; genus Mustela; species Mustela erminea. The sequence goes on along the minus strand of NC_045632.1, from coordinate 60,063,463 downwards.
TCGGGATCGTGGTCGGGACAGCTCACCATTAACCTGGATGAGGCTCCAGTTCCGGGTCAGCTCGGGGACCCGGGGACTCAGCTGGAAGTGGAAGGGGGCCCCGTGGGGGGGCAGGTCCTCATCTGTGGCCCCCAGGAGAAGGCCAGAGCCCTGCTCTGGCTTGCTGCACACGCTGCCAGATGGTGGGGACAGCTCAGGGGCGTGGTCATTGACCTCCAGGATCTCGATGGACAGGGTCCCAGTGGCCGTGCAGGGTGGGGAGGCTGCAGGCGGGGGGGGCCTGGTGGGCTCCTTGCTCTGTCAGAGCCCACCGCCCACCCTCCAAGTCTGCTCCATGGAAGGCCAGCTCTGAGCCCCGGGGCAGGGGCAGGGATGCCCAGGCTGGGTCAGAGGGCCCGGGAGCCCAGGCGCAGGCGCAGGCGCGGCCCTCACCATCGTCCCGAGCCAGGATAATGGCTCTGTACCAGCCGTCCTTGAGGAAAGGGGACGCGGGGCTGAGCACTCGCTGCGTCTGGACCCAGCCCGTAGCTCCGTCCACTTCCAGCCAGTCCTCTGGGTCGTAGTCCTTGGAGTAGCTAGTGGCCGAGAAGGGGACAGAGTGCCCTGCGCTTACACAGGACCCCAGGGGTGCGGCCGCACTTCAACACACTCACATGCAGCACACCCCTGCATGCACACACACGCACACACACTGGAAGCACACACGAGCCCCTCCGAAGCCACTCCTCCAACGGCCCTGAGCCCGTGTTGTCTGTCCCCATCGACAGACAAGGAAACTGAGGCCCGGGGCCATGGCCACTAGGGGCCACAGCCAGGCTCAACGCCGGAGCGTCATGGAGACGGATACGCAGGACCCTGTTGGGAGTGAAATCCGGACTCTGAGACACTGATCCGGAGGGGCACCAGCTGGCCAGAACGGACAGGGCTGGCACTGGGGCAGGCGGGAACAGCATGGGCAGCCGTGCCTCATGGGACAAGTTCACAGCAGCAGGCACACACACAGGCCGTGAGGCCCCACGGACCCTCAGGAACGCGCACAGACAGACGAGCCCTCCGCCCTCAGAGCAGGGTGGGCCGTGCTCTCGGCCCTGGCTGGGCAATGGGCCAGGGGGCCCTGCGCTCCCTCTGCCTCGCCCTGGGACCCCCACCTGAGCCTCTGCAGCTGCTGGGTGTCAGGGTCTTGGGCAGAGAAGGTGGCCACGGGGGTTCCCGGGAGCGCCCCCTCGGGCAGGCTGGTCCGCAGCGGGTTCTCCTGGAACACGGGCGCCTCGTTGACGTCCCGCACTTGCACGTGGATCCTGGCCTGGCCCCGCTGGGCCCTGGGGGCCGCCGCCTGCAGGGGGGCCTCGTTCTGCACTGCCACAGTGAGGTCGTACTGGTCCCGGAGCTCGTAGTCCAGAGGCTGGGGTGGGGGGCACAGAGCTGAAGTCGCTGATGACTCTGGCCCAAGAGGCAGCTACGGGCAGGGCGAGGCCCCCACAGGGGTCCTGCTGCCCCCCCCCCCCCGTCTCTTCCCCACAGCCCCTTTCTCTCCTCCTCTTTAGCCCTAGGAAATAAAAATGATTCGGGACCAAAAGGTGTGAAGAATGATGTGACAAACAGTAAATACTCGTCACTCCGAACGAGTCTGCTCGGCGCCGTGTCATCAGCGGCCCGTGCTTCGTGCTTGGTGGCTCCCTGGGGACACCGGGAACAGCATCCGGGAACGGAGGAGAAGGCTCTGGCGGCCGGGGGTAAGTTAACCTTTGCCGTCAGCTGGCTTTAAGTAAAGAGGGTCCTGGAGGACCCGAGCGGGCCTCCTCTGTGGCTCAGAGCCATCAGGAGCAGACAGAGAGCTTCCTGAGGAGAAAGGAGCTCCCGGCCCGCGTCCACCAAGCTCGGCCCGTGGCAGCATCCGAGCGCACGTGCGTCTCCGTGTGCTGGGCTCCCGGCCGGCGGACCCAGGCACGGTCTGCGCCCGATCACGTCTCCACGCCCGAGCAGGCTCGGTTCCCTAAATCCAGAAACAGCACACAGGCGGCGGGGGCGCCCCTCCTGGTCCCTGTGCCCTGGGGTCAGCGTGGCCTGAGCCTAGAGCCCTAGCGTTCCCGGCAGCCCAGCATTCCGCTCTCTCTGGAGGGTGCCCCGGACAGGTCCCCGCGCTCAGGGCCAGCAGCAGACCCCGCTGGGAGAGCCCTGCACTCACCTTCACCACGGACAGCACACCCTCGTTGGTCTTGGGGTCTGTGCGGACAGTGAAGTGTCCGCTGGGGTCGCCCTCCAGGATGGTGAACCTGGCCGCCCAGTTGGGGGAGCCTGGCAGGTCCCTGTCCTCCACCTCGAGCCTCCCCACGTCCACTCCGCTGACAGCCTCTGTGACCTCCATGAAGAACTGTGGGAGCCCAGCCCTCGTGACTGCCAGGGCTGTGGGGGGCGGGGAGGTACTCCGGGCGGGGCTGCTCCCCCCGGTCCCCCCCAGCCAAGTCTGGGGCCCACCCAGCCCCCCAGGGGTCCCCAAGAGCCCAACTCTGTGGGTGCAGCTGTATGCCAGGCACCCGGTGGTCCGCCTTCCCCTGGGGGGCAGGGCTGACTGCTCCCTCCCGCACAGCAGGCCTGGAGGGAAGTTTCCTTCCTGCTCCCCAAGGGCCGTGTCTCCCCAGGGCCTCTCTCCCAGCTCCTCTGACCGCTCGCGCTCACAGGGAGCGTCTCTGGCTGGGGTTTCTGCCTCAGCCACACAGGGCTCCTTCTCCAAAACCTCCCGTCTCTCGAAGTCCCATGTCCCCGCCAGGAGCCCAAGGAGGGAAGGGCGGTCCCTAGCAGGGGTGTGGACGGTGGCCCCACCTCGTCCCCGGTGAACCCAGGAGCGTTGTCGTTGATGTCCTCGAGGGTGATGATGGCCGAGGCCGTGGCAGTGAGGCCGTCTCCAGACATGTCCGCCACCTGCAGGGTCAGATTGTACACGGCGACCACCTGGGGGCAGGGGACATGCAGTCAGGGGCCTGGGGGGTGGGGCAAGGAGCCCTCCCAGCAGAGCCCTGTGAGCACCTGGAGCCCCAAGTGGTCCCCAGCGCCCCACCCTCTTCCCAAGCAAAACGGGCCAGCTGCTTTCCAGGTCTGACCACACCACTGCCGACCCCACACTCTGCCCCAGCCTGGGAGGGGGCGAGATGTCAGTTACCAAGTTGGACACGATCCACAGGGCACCCTGCTGCCTGCTGGAGGCTGAAGGGCACCAGCAAGCTGGGTCCCTGCCCTGGGGAGCCAAGTCCAGAGGCAGGGAGAGAGACAGACCCCTAAGATGACCTAAGGCTGTGAGGGACCAGACAGCTGTGCAGGTGGCCATGGGGAAACTCCCGGAGGTGTCAGAGCTGCACAGAAGGCCAGCAGCGAGGGGCCCCAGAGGTCTCCCCAGAGGAAGGCTATACAAGAGTGGCCCCAGAGCGTCACTGGTCACTGTGTAGCCCCTCGCAGGGCTCTACCCGAGGCTGGAAAGCCCGAAGGCTTTGTCGGCAACGAGGCAGGAGAAGCTTCTGGCAGAACACAGCCTGAGGACTTGTCAGGGCTGGCGTGGCTCAGACGGCCTTCCAGAGCCTCTGTGGAGCGCACCCTACAACCAGCCAGGGGCAGAGATGTCCCAGCTGAGCGTGTGCTCCGAGCCCCTGGGAGCGCCTGCAGGCAAGGGGGGTCCCCTCTGCAGCAGCGGGGGGCAGCTGGGGCGGGCAGGGCTGGGGCGGGGGCCCCATTGCAAGTGAGCGGCCCGCGGCAGGCTCAGACGGCCAACAAGGTGAGCAAAGATAGGTCGGGGGGCCCTGGCTGCCCCGGCCACCCAGCATCCGTGGTGGCCCCCTGGGGTCTCACCTCACGGTCCAGACCCACTTGCACGGTGCGTATGTCCCCCGTGTACTCATCAATGCTGAACACCTGGGCAGCGCCCTGCTCTAGGATGGAGTAGCGCAGGGCTGCATTGTCGGTTTCCGGGTCGTCAGCATCTGTGGCCTCGGCCCTGGTCACATAGGTGCCTGGGAAGACAGGGACACACGGCAGCAATGCACACGGGCCAGCCCGGCCCCAGGGTGTGTCCCGACACTTCCCTGTGGCCCACCACGCCAGGTCCAGCCCCCCATTCGGCCTGCACAAACTTGAACACTCAGGCCTCGCAAGGAGGCCTGTGTGACCCAAAGAGCTGACACCCGTGTCCCCCAGACACGGACACAGCCCAGGAGGGGGCGAGAGCCCCAGGTCAGATGGCGAGAGCCGGCTGGAATCCCTGAGGCCGGCCCCAAGGAGACAGAGGCCACGGGAACTCATGACTAACAAAGGTAGAGAGACATGTATGTACAGGCGTGAGTGGCACACACAGCACACAATACACACGTGCGCACATCTGTGTACAAGGAAGCACCTCGCCCAGCTCTGCCAGCCAGAAGGGCCAACATGAGCCTCCTGCTGGCCAAATGTGGGACAATTTGGGCATCAGAGTGATGTTTGTAGCGAATCAAAACCCACTGAATGAATCAGACTCCGAAAGTCCAGAGAAATTAAAAACAACAACAGCAACAAAATAAAACACGTAACATACAATGGCACATGCATATACAGGGGTGAAGCGCTCCCATAGACCGGAGAGCCCACTGACAAAGGGAGGAGACACCCCGGAGGGAACCAGGGTCTCCCAGCCTGACGACAAGAGCCACCAGCAGATGCCAACACGGCTGGGGGAAGTTTAAGGAGTAACAGGTACCTGCCCAGTTTCTGAGTACCTTACAAAAGATACCTATTAATTACAAAGGGAAAAAAATAAAAATCACAGTGGAGAAGCCTGGCAGACGCGTCCTTACAAGGCAGATCAGAGTCAACGTCTCCAGGAAGGGGACGTGGGTGCCTCCTGATACACGCACCAAGGAGAAGGCAGCATCGCCCCCGTGCGAATCCCGAATCCAGCCACACAAACCCACACTTTGACAAACCCATGGTCTTCAAGTAATAGCCTAAGCGCTTCACAGTGTCAGTGCCAGGACCTGGGAAACTACAAATGCTGCGGAAAGAAACTGAAGACGACACAACGAAATGGAAACACATCCCACCTTCATGCATTAGGAGACTTTAAATACATCTCTAAGTTTTTATGTGTGTATGTGAACCATGATACATTGTATGTACGTGTATATGAGCCACATATGATACATTGTACGTATGTGCACACGAGCCAAGTATGATACATTGTATGTACGTGTATATGAGCCCCATATGATACGTTGTATGTGTGTATATATGAGCCACGTATGATACATTGTATGTACGTGTATATGAGCCCCATATGATGCGTTGTATGTGTGTATATATGAGCCACGTATGATACATTGTATGTAACATTTTTATATGTTTAAATACATTCTTTTTTTTGGGAGGGAGGAGCAGAGGGAAAGAGTCTCGAGCAGAGGGAAAGAGTCTCGAGCAGATGCCACACTCAGCGTGAAGCCTGGCGCGGGGCTCCATCTCACGACGCTGGGATCAGGACCTGAGCTGAAGTCAAGAGCTGGAGGCTTCCTTAGCGGACAGCCACGCCGGCACCCCGGGAGGCTTACTGTGGGGAAATGTCGGTACTGCCCGAAGTGATCTACAGATTCGGCTCGATCTCTATCAAGATCCCAAGGACAATTTCTTTGCATAAGCAGAAAAACCTCTCTAAAGTTACAGAAATCCAAATAACCGAAACAATTCTGAGAAAGAACAAAACTGGAAGCCCCATACTTTGATTTCAAAATGACTCCAAAGGTACAGCGACCAAAACCGTGTAGTGTGGCCATGAAGACAGACAATGGAAGATAGACCAATGGAACAGGTCAAGTAATTTTTGGCCAGGGGCCGAGACCATTCAAGTGGGAGCAGAGCAGTCTTTCCAGCAAGTGCCGCGGGAAAGCATGGCTGTCCCCTGCGGAAGAACGCAGCCGGACCCTTGCCTCGTGCCGTACATACAAATTAACTCCGAGGAGATCGGAGACATAAACGTGAAGACCTCGAATGGTTACGCTCTTGGAAGAAAACAGACGGCAAACGTTTCACGACATTGGATTCAGTAAGGATTTCTGGATAGGACTCCAAAGGCACAGGCCCCCAAAACTAGACACACTGGGCTCGTGAACATTGTCAAATGCTGCGCATCAAAGGCAATCCTGACCACAGAAAAAAGGTAATCCACAGCATACGAGAAAACATTTAGAAACCCTGTAGATATACCCGTAGATGTCAAGGGATATGCAGGCTACACAGAGAACCCGTAAAAATAAACAACGAAAACATGGCAAAATTCAAAACCGGGCAGAAGACCTGAAGAGACATTCCTCCCAATAAAATAGACGAACGGCCAATACGGACATGGAAAGAGGCTCCACATCGCTCATCGGGGAAACGCGTACCCAAGCGACCCCCCTCGCCTGTTAGGGGGCACGCACCTGTCAGGGCGCCTACTGCTGAGAATGACCACCTGAAAACCAACACTGGCGAGGACGCGAGTGCGTCGGGGCCCCTCGCGCTGCTGGCGGGGGCGAGCGGCCCAGCTTCCGGGGCAACCAGCACGGCCGTCCCTCGGCCGTCACTCACGGTCACCACGTGGCCCAGCAGTCCCACTTCTGAAAGCGGAGCCTGGAGACCTGCTGGCACGTTCGCGTTGGCAACAGCAGAATCCACAAGAGCTAAAACGGGAAAGCAGCCCAGGTATGCGCCTGCGAGTGAACGGGCGAGGGCAGCGGGTCCGTCCGCATAACCCAAGGGCATTCAGCTCGAAGGAGGAGGGAGGTCCTGGCGCTACAGGAAGGACCCGGAGGACAGTCGTGGTCCGCGAGACCAGCCGGTCGCAGGACAGGACGGCAGGATTCCGCCGGTAGGAGCGCCGCGGACAGACTTACAGAGGCCGGAGCGCCCGGGAGGAGCGGGGCTGGGGGAGGGGCGGCGGAGTTGGTGTCCGATGGGGACCCAGTTCCGGAAGGAGGAGAGCTCTGGGGACGGCGGGGCCGCCCGTGCAAGACCCTCGTACCCCTGAACTGTCCCTCAACACCGGTCAGGACGGTGGCGTTTGCACGCATTTGAGCACAGCAAAATTTTCTTGGAAAAAACGGTCCGAGGCTTAAAGAGCTCACGGCTAAGGAGCGCGGCGGACGGGCCGTGCAGTCCCCGCTCGTGACGGGCGCGAGCCGATGCGGCGCAGAACCGCACTGGTTCTGAGTCGGGCAGGTCGGCCGGGGCACGAGGTGAGGAGGCATCCGGCACCCGGCGCGCCCAGCCCCTCCGAGGACAGGCGTCCCCGCCGGCGGAGCAGGGCCGGCCGGCAGACGCGGGAACTGGATCCGAAGGCCCAAGGCAGACTGTGGACGACCGCGGCGGCTCACAGTCCCGGGGGCCCGCACTAGGGGGCTGTGCCCACGGTCAGGTCTTTTCTGCCGGCCCCACAGTGCTCACAAGAAACGGGGGGGGGGGGTGCCGGAGGAAGCCTGGGGCGCGGCCCCTGTGGGTCAGGCAAGTCTCCCTGAGTCCGGGGCAAGGAGACATGGCCACCCCCTGACGCTCCGGGGGGGGCGGGCGCCGCCCTGAGCTGGAGGGACAGAACCCCAATAACCCTCCAGGCGGAAGGCTCGGGTGCACAGGGACCAGCCCCTGCCCCTGCCCCAACAGAGCCTCGGCGGGTGCCACGCAGTGCTGGTCACCCTGGCAGGGGGCAGCAGCCGGACGGACGTCCTCCGGGCACGGACCCCGCGGGGCTTGCTGAAGCTGACAGTGTCCGTACCAGAAGCCCCAGGCCGGGGAGACCGACTCCGCCCGCCGCCGCTTCCCCAGGCCGAGCCATCCTGCGTTCGCAGACGTCCTCGACCTCCCTGCCTCGCTCCAGGGCTTCCACGCACAGAAGAACAAGACACTGTCCTCAGGCATCCAAGAGCCAGGAGCTGCCCACCGAGGGCCCGGCTGCCGTGCGGCCGCCAACGCGCAGAGCATGGGAGCCGCTCCGGAGAAGGGGACCGGGGATTCGGGAGACCGGGGGACCCGCCCCCTGCTGTAAAGGCATCCCCGGGCAGAAACCCGTCGTATGTGTCGGTATTAACTTCCCGACACTGAGTGTGACGCTGTGCCGAACTTATTAGGGCGAATTCTTTGAGGGTATCCGGTCTGCACCCAGCAGCCCAGAAAAGACGGAGACAGGAAGGAAAAAAGAAAAAAACAGTTTAAAGCAAACAAGATAAACTTCACACCGCCATTGCTGTACTTTGCAACTCTCGTGCAAGTCTCAGAATATGCCCGAGGAGCAAGAAGTAGGGACGCCTGGCTGCGTCAGCTGGCGACGTGTCCGACACCTGGGACGGCTCAGGTCACGCGCTCAGGGTCCTGGGATCCAGCCTGCACGGGCTCCGCACAGAGTCCGCTCAGGGCTGTCCCTCCCCTGCCCGGGGCTCCCACAGTCTCTCTAAAGTAAATGAATCTTCTTAAAAGTAGAGATCAAGAATTGTTATTTTATGTCTTCAAACACGAAAACTGAGATGAAGTAAAAGAAACGCGAGTGGCCAAGCAGGCGCCCACCTCCCACGAGCCCACGCTGCCTGCTCAGGCGCACGGCTTGCCCTGCCTGTGCTTCCACCCAGAGCCCTGGGAGCGGGGCGGGAAGGAGGAAGGAGCCGCTGTTTGCAGTGACGTCCGTCCTGCCTGGGACAGGTCAGGCAAGCAAGGCCATCCCGTAAAGACTCGGGAAGGACGGAAGGCTTGTTTGGGATCACAATGTCGGACTGGAAGCGAGGCGTGGGGTGACTGCTGGGGGGGGCAGGTTTCCTTCCGGGGCACGAAGCACTCTAGAACTGGCCGCAGGGACCCGTGCCTGTGCCACAGCCACGGACCCGTTCCCTCCGTGTGGAGCGAGCGGCTGGGCCACGACGGCTCAGCCATCCCGGAGGCCTCTCCAGGGAGACGTTGGGGGTTGGGGATTCGTATTGAAATGGGAAGTGACTTGAGGTGACTTGTGGAACGTCCCTACTCCGGAGGCTCTGAAGGATCACAGAAAGTGCTGCTGGAAGGACCCCCGGGCCTTCGGACGGGCCCAGCGCCCCTCCGCCCCAGCTCCCCCTCACCTGGGACGGCCCCCTCCAGCACCCGGGCCATGAACGCCTCCTGCCGGAAGACGGGCCGGTTGTCGTTCTGGTCCACGACCACGATCTCCAGGTCCGTGGGCTCCTCCAGCGTGGCTCCTCCCCGGTCCAGAGCAAAGGCCCGCAGCTAGCCAAGCAGAGACCAGGGCTGCTGCCGTGCCCCCAGACGTGGGTGGTCCCCACCAGGCCGAGAGGAGGAACAAGTGCCGACACGGGGCTGGAAAATGCCCCCCGACAGGGGAGAAATGGCACGGGGTGGGTGTGTCCACGGCAGGGGCAACGTCCCTGTCCCTGAAGGCCAGCCTGCTTGCCCACAGCTTCCCGTCTTGCCTTGGCTGCTGGGAAGCTCGCGGCTGTGCTCCCTGCGAGACCGAAGGCGCACTCTCCCCGGCGCTCCCACACCCTCCCTCTGCTAACTGGGTTAGGCTCCTCTTGGAGCTTAATAAGTAGAAAACACTTGAAATGAAACCACGTCCCACACTCTTGGAGAGAGAGGGCAGGATCATTTCCAGGTGAAATCACGGTCCTGGTAACTCCCAGGAGCCAAGAGCTTGTTCTTAAGATCTGAGCGCAGGAAACCTCAAGTGGAAAGTCTCCTCCCCCAGGACAGATTCCAGCATTTTGGAGAGACGGGGCTGGGGAGGGCTGATGACTCCGCGGCCTCCCTCTGCAGCCTCCTCCTGGCTTGGCTTTTCTCTTCCCCCGCCAGCCTTTGTCTCAAACCTCACCCGCAGGGGGTCAGTCCTGTGCCACCTGCCCCTGAGAATCAAGGCACAGCTGCCGTTGGGGTTTGCCCTACCGTGGGATTCCTCACAACACCCCACTCCCACCAGACGCAGCGGGGCTGGGGGCAGCGCTGCCGTGGGGGGTGAAACCACACCAGGGTCCAGTGGTGCTTTGCTAGGAGGCTGACAGCCTCCCTGGCAGGACCAAGCACGCCTGCCCGGGGCCTCAGTTTGTGCGTGCTCATCTGTGCGATGGGAATATAAACCCCAACACCTTTGTACTTCAGGTCCTAGTCCCATATCCCTGTGCCTACCTCCTCATGAAGGACACATGCCCTAATGTCCCAACCCTGGGCCCAGGAGCCCGATGGAAGGCCCTGCTTCCCGCCAGCCCTCCCCACAGCGGGCCCCACCCGGAAGCGGTCTGTCTTCTCCCGATCGAGCATGGCGTTCAGGAACACCTTCCCCGTGAACTTGTCGATGGAGAACACGCCCTGGGGCTCCTCGTCCACACCAGGACCCTGGATGCTGTAGATGACGCTGCCCAGTGGCTGCTTGTCCGATTTGATCTGCCAGGGCAGAGCATGGGCTGGGGAGATGCCGCGGAGGCAGGGTCCTGCGCCCTCCCAGCCTCGGCCCCTCCCCCAGCTGGGGGGGGACAGCTCCCCCTACAGCCCCACAGGGCACCTGTCCCCAGTCACACAGCTTCAGAGGCCCATGGGGGACAGCCCAGCCTCTGCTCTGCCCAGGACCCCCCTGGCCCCTCACCTGCACCAGGGGGTACGGGAGGCGCTTGTGGTTCTCGGACACACTGATGGGGGGGATGACCCAGGCTCTTCGCACACGGCCCAGCGCGGGGGCCCGGCGCCAGGGGTAGAGGGTACTGGGCCTCGTCTGCCGAGGGACCCCCAATGACAGGCCCAAGCTCTGCAACACAGAGGGAGACAGCGGTCAGTCACGTGGTGTGCGGGCCAGGCCTCCGGGAAGCCCACCATCAGAGCCTGAGCTCGTGGCCCTGGGAGCCCCCGTGGCCTGGCACCCGTCTCCTGTCCTCGCCTGGGAGCTGCTGGGACCAGGAAGGCCCCGGGCCTGAGTGTTTGCCAACCGGCGGGGAGACATGGAGGCTGCTCTGCCCCATTCGTCCCCAACAGGCCCAAGGGAGGCTCCCAGGGCTTGGGGAGCAGGGGGTGCTCAGGGGCAGAGGCAGAATGGGGAGCAAACCAGCCGCTTGGAACAAGGTGGGGGAGGGGTTCTCCCAGGGACATTTTGTGCGAGAAGACTGTGGTCAGAGGGCGGGGCCGGCAAGAGAGGCGGATGCTGGGGGTGTCTCTCCCCTTGTCCAAGGCTCGATCGGCCAGAGCTGGGCCGTGAAGGCAACAAGCAGCCCCCCCGGTCCTCCGCGAGGCTTCAGCTGGGTGCCCCAGGCTGACCACGCCATCGCGCCTGTGTGGAGAGTGTGTGGCCTCCACTCACAACACTTCCAGGAGGCGGGCCTTGGTGCTGGCTCTTCGGGGGTCCACAGGGGCTGCCCCCAGGGGCATCTCCTGGCTGCTCCGGGGGAATGGAGACTCAGGCCCCCATGCGGCCGCCCCCGGAGCACACCCACACCCTGGTTCTTGGAACCCAGGGAGGGCCCCCCTCCCTCTCCACACGTCCAAGGAACTGGGGTGCCTGGGGCCTGTGGGACTGCCAAGGGAGGGTATGCCATATGGACGCCTCCCAAGCCCTACCTCAGGCCAGGCGCTGGGCTCGGAATCAGGGCCATGAAGGAGCAGGGGAGGAGGGGGCACCTGTGGTGCCGAGACTGTCCCCAGACCCGCCATCCGCTCTCGTGGTGACCACAGACAGGCCCGCTCTCCCAGCTCAGAAAGAAAACGGTGGCCCGGAAAAGGCACCTGTCCCGTGACTTACGGGCAGAGCCGGCAGCACCCCAGAACACAACCCGAGCTTCACATCCCGGGACGGCCCTGGTTCAGCTCTGTGGTCTCTGCAGCAGGGTCCTGGACAGCGCGGGCTCGGGCACTGTGGCCGCCTGGGCACCAGGGTATCCAGGGGCAGAGTCTGGCTGGACTCGGACCAGAGCTGTCAGGACCCGGGGAGGGGTCCGGGAGGGCCCAGGGGGAGGGGCTGGGTTGGCTGCAGGAGAATGTCAGCGACGCACTGTCCACTGGTCACACCCACCCGCACGACAGCACCTCGACAGCTGCCTCCTGCCCTTCCCCAAGCCCAAGGCAGGCCTGGCCAGCTGGGGGTCTGCAGACGGACACCCCTGCCCAGACACCAGCCCTCGGTGCTCTGGGGATGTCCCTAGAAGCTCTCAGGCCCCACTGAGGGTCTCCAGGCCCCTGGGCCCTTCTGCAGGGGCGCTCTCTCCTGCTCAGGTGGACAGTGTTGGCTCCCAGGGCACCACCAAGGGGGCGGGTGTGCTCCCCGGCTGCACTTTGTCTCCTCAGCCCCTTGAGCTCACCCCACAGCTGCCGCCTGGGGCCACACAGTCCTCAGAGGGGCATGGGATGGGCTGGCCTTGTGGCTCGGGAGGGGGCACCGGTGACGAGTGAGGGCGGTGCTTCGGGGTGGGAAGGAGATGCCGGCTGCCTCCACTCTTGACCCGGCCTCCCCCGCACCCAGCTAGGCTTTGTCTCGGCCCAGGGCTGGCACACAACGAGTTTGCACACACTTCGTAGGCAAAACAGCAGGAACGTTCAAGAGACCACTGATCTCTCCTTGGGGCCCCAGGCCACCTCCTCGGTTCTGGAACCCTTCTGCCTCCCCATCTGAAATCCCAGAGGCCCGGGCCTGGAAGCCAGGGAGCAGCGAACACGAACACAGATTAGAGAAAGGACAGAGCCAGGGCCAGGCCCCCAGGCTACCCGCAGCCTGACAGATGGCAGCGCTGGTCCCAAGCCTGCCTGGGGTGGCGGGGGCTTCTCGCCAAACCCAAGGAGCACAGACCTCATCTATGTCAGCATGCTGTTCCCGCCAAGTGGAGACCTGCTGGCCTGTGTCATCACGCTAGCTAGCGGGGACAGGGTCTGCTTCCCGAGCGCCCCGAGGCCAGCACAGGGCATGGCATCCTCCCCGTCCTCCAGGCTCGCTTCCTGCCCCTCCCCTGGCCCTCTCTCAGCACTCACAGCCCCTGGGCATGGATGAGGGCTGTCTCACGTCCAGTTTCCCAGAGCAGAGCTCAGAGGGCCTGAGCCGTTGCTCGAGCCCACAGAGCCGGAGAGCCGGAGAGCTAGGGGTCACAGCAAGCCGCCCAGCCTCCGCGTGGAGATGGGGAGCGGAGAGCCCTGGGGCGGCAGGGTCGGGGGGACAGTCTGCACACAGTCCTTGATCACAGGCTCTTGGAGAAACAGTAGGTAGGGGACACACTCTGCCCCGTCCAGCCACAGAGCCTCCGGCTGCCCCCTACCCCTGTCTCTACCAGTGGCCTGGGCTGATGCTCTGGGACGTCCACCAGTGTGGTGTGGGGCAAACGCGATTGCGGCACAGCCCAGGGGTCCTGGGTCCCAGGCTATCCAGGGCCCAAGTCCAGGAGGTCAGCAGAAGCCACAGAGCCTTGGCAGGGGCCCCTGCCCAGATCAGAGGCTGTGGTGGGTGGGGTGGCTAGGCTGGGCCACAGCCCACTTCCGGCTGTCTGGGGCACTCAGCTAGTCTCAATCCTCCTGTCCCCTTCCCAGAGGACGTGGCTAACTGAGGGAAGACCCAGGAGCCACCTCGGGATCATGGGACATCTGGTGCCAGGACAAAGCCAGCTCACACCGACCCCAAGCACACAGACAGAGGAGGAAGGCTGCCACGGAAACACCACGGAGTGGACATGGGCCCACCTGCGCTGTCCACCCTCGCTGCTGCCCGGGTCGGGCCAGGGCCAACCGGTGTCGTGGACCCACTTCCCCACTTCCCCCAAATGATGCCCGACAACACCCCGTGCCTTCCCCTTAACCAAGCCCCTGACAGCAGTCTGCAGGCTCTAAAGACACCCAGACCATCGTCCCCTTACTGGGCCGGCCCCCAGCCCCGACGCCGGCCCAGGGGCTCCTGAGCCCTGAGCTTCCCACTGCCCACTGTGGGAGTCCGCGCTGCCTGGGTTCAGCCGACGGCTCTCTGCTTCTCCCCCCAAAGCCCCTGGCGGGCTCAGCACACGGAATGAGAAGGCACGGCCCGGTCTCCCGGGGGCCTGTGAAGCAAGCCGACGCTCTGCTGCCCTGGGTGGCCACCCTGGGTCGAGAAGCTGCTGACCTGGGGCTGGGGGCCTGGGTGTCGGGTCAGGGGAGCCTGCTTTCTCTCCCGGCACTGCTGGCCTCTAGGGGCCCCAGCTGTTCCCTGAAACCACTGCTGAGATTCAGAAGGCAGGCGCCAGGCCTGAGCTGGGGGCGGGGGTGGCACTGCCTCTGTGGCCCGGCTTCCCAGAGCCCCGTCCACTGCGGTGACGTGACTAAATCCGGGGAAGGGAACGTCTCCTCTTGTCCGGTGCAACCGGGTTCTGGGGTTAACCCGACGCCTGGGGGTGCACAGGCCCCTCCCACGCCAGGTTTCTCGAGTTCTGGGAACCAGGCCGGAGGACTGCAGCCTGCTGGAGTGTGGGTAGGGTCTGCACTTCCCACCGGCCTCCCAGGCCCGAGCCCCTTCCCCCCAGGCTGGAATCCGGACCACCCCGTTCCTGGATGGCCCGGCAGGCATCAGGCATGCCAGGAATGGGCCCAGCTGCTGCCCTGGCCACAGACACCCCTGCATGTCACCCCTGCGTTCCCCTGCAGCTGCTGCTTCAAAGGAGGGGTGAGGGGCACAGCAGCAGGCTGCTGGACAGGGCCAGCTGTTGGCCTGGCCTGCCCTCTTACTGCAGCCCACACCACTGGGGGCCCCGGGTTGCCCTGCCCGCCAGAGAGAGGACAGTGATCCCAGAGCCGGCTTTCCTCTGCTGCCCCTGTGACGGTCACACTACCAGGGGGATGATGGCCCGTCCCCAAGCTGGAGGATGTGGCCCCGTCTGCAGCTTGGGGCTCTGTCCCATGTTTCCCTGGAGGGTCACACTTTGCCAAGTCCCAGGAGCACAACTACACCCTTGTCTTCCTTCCAGAAGGCACATGTCTCACCGGACCCGCAGCTTAGGTCCCCTCCAGCAGGTCGTGGCTTTGCCCTGGATCATCTGGGCTTCCCCATCTCTCCATCATGCTCAGGTGGGGTGGGGGCCCAGGGCTGGGCACCGTGATGAGGACAGCGTCAGCCTGCGGAGGCAGCCGACGGGGACCGGCTCTGAGAGCACACACTAAGCCCACTGGCTGAGATTTTAGGGGACCCAGGCAGCGGGGGGCCATGCCTTGTCCAAAATCACCAGTAAGCAACAGATCAACGCAGAGTCCTGTCCCCAGGCCCCCACCGAGGGCTCCCCCGAGACAGCTCTGCCATGCCCGGACTGGCCCGCCGTGGGGGCTCACGGAGGCAGAGGAAGGGGCACCAGGAACAGCCATCCCCTGCCATGTGGCTGGACTGGACAAACCAGAGCTGCGCCGGGTGGGGGCGGGTGGGAAGGGTCCGGACAGATGCTGGTGCTAACCTGAGCCACGCTGAATGCAAAACTCGAGTGGCCCAGCCACAGTGGCTGATCCCCCAAATCCCTAAGGCCTCCAGCTGTGTGTGTGGCGGGGGGCGGTCATTCTGCAATGGCTCCGGGGAGGGGGGAATCTATGAGGGGACTACACCCCTCCCAGCAGCAGAGTTCTCCTGGGGCCTGGTGAAGGGTTCACACCCCAAACCCCAAGCAGGACTCCAGCACGTCCCATGTACTGGGCCCAAAGGCAACGGGGGGTGGACTGCTGTTCCCGTGGGCGGTCCTGAGAGGTGTGCAACCTTCTGGAATGGACCTCAGTGTGGGGGGGGGCGTAGGGTCCTGCAGGGGGGCGCCCAGAAGACCCCCAGCGCAGCGTGGCCACCAGCAGAGGGCTGGAGGAGCACAGGCCAGCACAAGCCAGCCGACCACCGGCAGCCCAGGCCCAGAGGGGCTGCTGTGGACAGGGCCAGGGAGGCTGAACGGCCGGGGCGGTGGGGACCGGAGCCGGGGGACAGGGTGCCCTGAGGAACCAGTGGCTGGGGGGTCAGCCGACGGGCACCTGAGCAGCTTCCAGCCAGAGCTCTGTGGAGGCGGGAGGACCCCAAGGTCTCCAGAATGGGAGCTGCTCCCCAGCGTCGGGCACTGCGGTTACCTGTGGGCGCGTGTGGCCTAAGCCCTCGAGCTCACCACCTGCCACGTGGACACTAAGGTCCGGCGTGACGCACGGCGGCCCCACCCCAGGCCAGCCCTGGTCCCCGGCTGGGACCCTGACTCAGCCCCGTCCCCCTAGGCAGGCCACAGGCTCTGCTCCCAGGCCCAGCCGAGTGCCTGCTGGGCCCCAAGGGCCACCGGGGGGTGGGGTGCCCATGGTGGGGTGGGCAGCGGCCTGTTCCTTCCACCCACCCTGCTCCCCCAGCAGAGGGAGGGCGACTGGGGGGGCAGCAGTGTGGGGGTGGCGGCCATAGGTCCGGGGAGGGGCTCCTGAGCACTCCCCCAAGGGCCAGCGGGTTCCAGAGCTGCCCGTGCCTGCCGCGCACAGGGTGGGGGTGTCTCGGGCTCCAGCCACGACCAAGCAGGGTCATCTGCCAGCTCGGCGGGGTGTGGTCAGAGAGCTCAGGGCCCCCCAGCAGGGCTGCTCCCGCGGCGCCCCCCGCCGCCGGCGCTCACCACAGCACCTCCGGGGAAGGGCCGGGCGGGTGGTCTCCCGCGGCCCCCCAGCTTGGCGGGCCGGCCAGTCGGGGCGGAGCGGTGGCCCTGCCGCCGGAGAGCCACTCGGGGCACAGAGCGCCCTGAACAGAGCCACTCGCCGGGCACCCACCCGGGACTCCTCAGCTCAGGGGTCCCCCCAGGTGGCCAGGGCTAGTCCGACAGGGCAGGGGGCGAGGGACCCCGCGCGGCCGGACGCCTTACCTGGGCCAGCAGCCCGACGGCGAGGAGCAGCGCGACGTCCATGGGCCGGCGGAGCAGGGGCCGAGTGTCCGGCGCCCCGAGGCGGCCTCCTGCTCCCACACAACCCGGGCTGAGTGACAGCACAAGTGCGCGGGCGGGGCGGGGGGGCGCCCGAGTGAGTGACAGCACGTGTGCGGGGGCGGGGCCTGGACGAGAGTCAGCACGTGGGGGCGGCGGGGGCGGGGCCGTGTGGTTGAGCGGCAGCTGCGCCTCAGGCGGTCAGGGGCGGGGCCTATGCTGAGTGACAGCTCGTGTGCGCGGGGCGGGGCGGGTGCGGGGCGGGGCCTGGACGGAGAGTCCGCAGGCGCGCTTGGCGGGGGCGGGTCAGGGGCGGGGTCTAGGCTGAGTGACAGCACATGTGCCCGGGGGCGGGGCCCGGGCTGAGAACAGGAGGGCACGAGCGGACGGGTGGGGGGGCAGGGGCGGGGCCTCAGCTGAGTGACAGCACGTGCGCACGGGGGGGAGGGGCGTGGCGAGGCTGGCCAGAAGCAGCCCGGAGGGCGGGCCTGTAGAGGTCAGGCGTCTGTGGTGGGAGGCAGAGCTCCCCCGGGTCCAGCCGTGACACAGGGAAGCCTGCCAGGGTGGGGGCTGGGCTAGGAGCCGGCGTGGACTGAGTCATTCATTCCTTCCTTTTCCCTGTTGTCGCCCCCGAATGCAGCAGGCCCAGTCCTGCCTCCGGGCCTTTGCACTGGCTGTTCCCTCTGCCTGCGGTGCTCCTCCCCAGGCTATCCCCCGCCCACCAAGGCACGTTGTTGGCCGCCTTGAGGGCTCTGTCTAGTGGCCACTGCCACTAGACACTGCCACGCACCTGGCGCCCCGCATCTTAGGGCACGTTCTGTCCCTGCTGACCCTCAGGGCTAGCACAGAGCAAGGTCCCGCATAAACCTAGCTTGGGGTTAGCCCTCCCCACCCAGCCAGAGCCCTTCCTTTCCTCCTCCTCTGGCTTGCTGGGTGGCTTCCCATCGGGTGGGCAGTGATCTGTGTGCGTGTGCCCCCACAGACCCAGCACGCAGGAATGGACGGTGGCGAGTGAAGGACGGAGGACCCTGTGGGCCAACGTGTTTTCAGGTTTTCTTTGGAGCAGGGGGGGTGGGGATTGTCACGGAGCAGGTTCCTCTGCTCTCCTGTCCAGATCGTGGGCTGGTGGAGCAGGTGCTGAGCCATCTGTGCCCGTGGCCTGTCTGGAAGGAGGCCAGACTGCCTGCAGGAGGCTCTGGCAGGGACTCTGTCCCTGGCACTCAGTCCCCCAAGGTGGGGAGTTGGCGGGGAGCCCCTTCCATCTCCAGGCTCTGAGGCCTCACCATCCTGCCTCTGAGGTTAGGGACCCCAAGCATGGGTGGGGCAGCCCTCTGAATGCTTTGGGTTTCTGCCTCCTGGGGCTAGTGTAGGGGGGAGGTAGAAGGGCAGGTGACTGAGTCCCCCTGGTTAACCTCAGGCAGTCTGACAGGGGCGAGGGACATGGCTGGGAGAGGTCTCTCTCTGTTTGCCGAGCCTTCCTCCACAGTGCTCTTGGCCACTTGTCTCTCACTCAACAGTCTCGGGGGGTCGGGGGGGTTCCCAAGGGGGAGGGTAAGCCAGGTCCAGTCATGCGTGAGCACCAGGGTCAAGGAAGGGCTATTGGGAAGCAGTGTGGCCCCCACACTGGTGAGCAATCCTTCCAGCACCCCTGGCCGGGGCAGGGAGGGATGCCCTCCTCCTGGGTTCCAGTCCTGGCTGAGGCCCTGCCGTCTTGCTCTCTGCACCAGCCTCAGTTTCCCCTTGTGTCCAAGGGAGGGGATTGGGTTCCAGGAGCATGGATGTCTTGTCCATGGGCCATCCAGGGCTGGTTCACTCTCCTTCCTAAAGGGGTTCTGGCCCCTCCAGAAGAGCCCTCTCATTTTCCCATGGACTTGGGGCATCCTAGCCTCTGGACCGTCCACCTTCTGCACCCCACGTCTGTAGCTCTGACCCCCCGGTGGCTCGTCTTTCCATAGCTCCGCAGCCTCCTTTGGGCAGGCCCGCGGCGTTTGGTCGCCATGAGCTGCCCTTTGGGGGGCCATGTCCCCTCCACGACCCACGACCAGAACCCCGGCAAAGGCCAGGGCCGCTCCCATGCCCTGCCCCCAATCAGGACCCCTCTGGGGGTGCCTGCTCTGCCTCTAGCAGCCAACACCATGCCTTTGGCCTTCTGTTCTCTGACCTGGAGTGGACACTTGGGGAGCCCCCGGGACACCTGACCTGAAGACCTCATTCCAGCCACCAACTGTGCAGGAGCTTGTCCCAGGGGACAGACCAGGTCAGGGCCCAAGTGACTCGTCCCTACCAGCGGGTACACACTGAGCGTCCAGCCTGGCTTCCTGCATGGGTAGCACCGCCAGGTCTACGCTGCCTGCAGCCCGCCAGGAGCTCCTGTGGCACAGAGAGCCATCTTCCCAGTGAAGGTCAGTTCGGGTCTCGTGCCCAGAGAACTGCCTGGTGTGAACACAGCCCCTGGGGCTGCACTGGGGGGCACCTGCCCGCCTGGGGCTCGAGCTTCCATGGGGGACGGGGACTCGGACAGAGGGTGGACACAGAGGGGAGCCTCTGGGGTGCTGAGGGAAAGGGGTGCCCTGACACCAGGTGTTGGCCTGGGCAGAGGGCGGCTTCCTCGTGGAGATGCCCTGGGGGTGGCTGGGTGACAGTGGTGAAGGACTCCCGGACGCCGTTCTCCCCCACACGCGGCTGTCTCTCGGGGGCCCTCACTTTGGAGGCAAGAACAGGGAGTCTGGATCCGTTGTCTGCCACGCTGGACAAGGCCGGGCTGGCCTCAGGGACCGCGGCGTCACGGCCGCTCAGGCCGCGCCTGCCCTCTGGCGGCCACAGGACGCACTGCAGGCGGCGGCCCCCAGGTCTTGGAGGGACCTTGTCTTTGTTCAGAAACCCAGGGACAGTGCCGCCCACACCGAGTTGTCATTCCCACACTTGTTTTGAACGTCTCGGATGCTCGAACACCGGAGTTCAGCAGGCACACTCCTGCCGATGGCCGGTCACAGGCAGCGCTCGGGAGGGAGGCGGGGGCGGGCAGAGGTGCGCGGTGGGCCCTTGGTCCCGGCCTCCAAGCCCCCAGCCGCCGGGGCTGTGCTCCTGCTGGCCCGCCGCCGCCCGCCCTGCAGCTGCCCCTTGCTGATGCAGATTCCCGCCAGCGAGCGGCCCAGGTCCCCCGGACGCGGTTACCGGGGCCCTGTAGGTGACAATCAGCCCTAAGGCCTAGGCGGGGTGGGTCAGGGTGGCGAGGGAGGCCGCCGGACGCCAGCAGGGGGCAGTGTGGCTCTAGGGATGCCCGGGCCCAGGCGGCGGAGAGCGGGCTGGTTCTCCCGCTTGTGGCCCAGAGGTCGTCCCAGCTCTGTGCTCAGGGGCCAGGTCCTTCTCGCCCCCACCCTGGACACACCTGTGGCTCCCCGGGCTCCTCTGGAAACGGAGCCGCCCTTGAGTGACCCTGCATCCCCTCAGCCGCCCCAGGGCAAACAGACCCCAGCGTGAGGCCCTCCTTGTTGCGCTCCCAGGAGGGATGAGGGGACACAGGCCATAGGGTCAGCGCAGAGTCCTGGCAGTCGACCCCAGAGACGGCCTTGGGCTGCCGGCCCCTCGCCCACCCCTGGCTGGGCCTGGAGCAGCTCATCTGAGGTTGTCCCCGCGCTCGCTACAGGCAGCCTGGACTCCTCCCGGCGGCTGGTCCGGATGTGCTGGGGGCAGCAGGGCCAGCAAGGGCTTGGGGGTATGGCCTCGGCCAAGGGGCCCTGACGTCGGCTGAGCCCTGCCACCCCACCAGAGCCCCAAGCTCCTGAGGTCAGCCCAGGAGTGCTCAAGAGCCCAGGTTCAGGGGAACACTCTGGGTACAGAGACAGGCCAGAGAACAGAGGTCACCCGGTGCAGATGGTCAGGGTTTAAAGGAATTTGTAAGCTGTCTGCAGAAGGTCAGTTGTTTTTTTTTTAAAGATTTTATTTATTTATTTGTCAGAGAGACAGCACAGGCAGGCAGAGACAGAGAGAGAAGCAGACTCCCCGCCGAGCAAGGAGCCCGATGCGGGACTCGAACCCAGGACCCTGGGATCATGACCTGAGCCAAAGGCAGCTGCTCAACCAGCTGAGCCACCCAGGTGTCAGTTTTGATGGAAAAACTCCCTCCAGTAAAAACTCACCAAGACAGACCGGGGGGCCCATGCTCCCCAAGCCCCTAGGGCAGGTGTGTAGCTCCCCCAATCCTGCTTGTTCAGTCTCAGGGTGCTGAGGACCCCGGAGAGGGGACGGTGTGGGCAGCTGCCTTCGAAGCCGGGCAGGAAGGCGTGGGAAGGCGGGAGGAGAGCACAGGCCAGCGACTCGGGGAAGTCCATGGGCGGGGGGCACGGCGGTGTGAGACCCTCTCAGGGCAGAGGCTCCAGGCTGGGCTTCCTTCACCAGCGTCTTTGCCCCTGGCTGGCCGGTGGGTGTTGGCAGGAACTGGCCTGGTTTTGGCACACGGAGCAGGGAGCAGAGAGCGTGTCCTCAAGCAGGGACCAGGAGGGGGGACCCATCGGGGACTCGCCCCCCTCCTTCAGAGCGGCCGGCCCTGAGTGTGGCTGGGGAGGGTCCCCACTGGAAGAAGCTCCAGGACACCTGGTGGCCCTGGGGCCCTGTGGGCTGTCTGCAGGGCTGCAGGCTGTGCCCAAGACCCGTGGTCCCGTCTGCTCATCTTCCACGCGGCCCAGAGAAGCTGCCAGTGAAGCTGCGTGTCAGCCCCTCCTCCGTCCCGGGGGGGTGTCCCTGAGCCAGCCCAGTGAGCACCAGCCCCGCGGCACCCCCAGCCCGACAGCTGGCACCGCCGTCTTCCGACCAGTATCGAGCAGCTTGGCGACAAACGCAGGTGTGGAGAACCCCAGGGGCTACACGCATCGCAGTAATGACCACTCAGATGAAACCCGCCGCGGGAACAGAGGCCTGTGGTCCGCTGCTATGTTCGCCTCATTCTGGGGCCTCTGGGGCTGCTCGGGCGGACGCTGCGGCTGGAGGGGCTGTGCCCATGGGCAGGGGCTGCCCACACCAGCAACAGGGCGCACGAGACAGACACGGGGCCGCGAGCCTTGTCGTTGGCACTTCTCTGCCAGACAGATGGACTCGGGGCAGCAGGGCCAGGTTGGGGCAAGATGGGGGGCAGGTGTCCGGCCGAGAAGCCCCCACCACGGCCAGGACTGCGGCGGGTGAGCCGATGCCACGCCTCCGGGAGAGAAGGGGCGCGCCTCGGCCATCCTCTGCCGTGCTCACGCTCCCTGCCTTCTCCCGGACACAGGGGCCTCCGTGCTCCGACCCCGGTCCCCCAGCTCGGGGGCTCTGGTGCGTGTCCAGGCTTGCCCAGGCCTGAGCCCCACCCCCACCTTCCCTATCCCTCCTCCACTTCCTCCCCGAGCTGGAGACCCTGGAACATCCCAGACTCCCTCCCCCACCTCCCATACTCAGCCTCCCCGAACTAGTGAGCACCCCCTGTCCTTTGGCCCTTCTGGACCCTGCTGGGACCCTGTCCCGGCCCCAGGCCCTCAGGGCTCTTTCCTGGGCACCCAGCTCACTCCCAGCACCGTCCCCGGTTCCAGAGAGGCCCTGCTTTCACGTCAGGCCACCACTCTGGCCCACTGTGGGGTTCACAGCCACGGAGGCATGTGGGCAGCCAGGGTCCAGCACCTCCTCCCCTTGAGTGAGGCTCCAGGGGGCAGGACTGTACCTGGACCTAGTTAAGGTCCGCGTGACCGCATCTGACAGAGAGGCCCCAGCTCCAGGAGCGCGAGGAGGGGACGTCCACAGACGCAGTTTATGACTTCGCAAAGTGCCCGAGTCTCCTCTCCTTGGGTGGTGGTCTAAGCATGGGTGATGGCACCTCTCCTTGGGTGGTGGTCTAAGCATGGGTGATGGCCTGCGCGCAGACGTGTCTTCCCCGGAGGCTCACCCTGTCTTTGGTCTCTCCCTGGCCAGTGGCTCCATTCCTGCCTGGAATGAAGTCACGGGTGGTGGCATGGCCACTGAGAGGAGCAAGTTTCAGAACTTTCTAGAGAGCCTGTCCACCAGCTGCTCCCACAAGATAAGCCAAGGCATCTGCTGAGCTCCGGGCATGTCGGCAAGGCCGCGGAGGGTCCGGCCGGGCTCCTCTCTGCACAGAGGTGGGGCTGACTTCGGTGACCCCACGCAGCTGGGCTGAGTGGGCCAAGCGGGCCCGAGCCAAGCGCACTGCAGGCCGGGCCTCTGCTTCTCTGTCCGGGGGGCTGCCCGGCAGCGGGCGGGACAGGTGGGTCCGAGCTGCTCATGCGAGTGAGGGTCACGCCTGCTGGGGGTTTCCGTAGGGTACACACACCGTGGTGTCAAGGACAAAGAAAACCCTAACAGCACCATTAAACAAAGGCCCATGAACTTGGAAGACACAAAGACCCAAGGTACCAGAAGCAGAGCTGTAGGGAAGCAGGGAGGGGCGTCCTAGACCCAGGCAGCCCATCATTTAAGAGTGAGGATGAGGCACCCGGGTATGTGAAGGCGAGGCCGTCTGACCGCTCAGACAGTCGCACAATATTATTTATTACAAGGAAATGCCCTGAGCCAAGGTCACTAGATTTACCCACTGACTGTAAAGATAAAGCCTATTAATTTTTGTTTCCAAAACAAGACAAGACAAACTCTGGAGAAGCTATCAGGACCACCGCGGGCCGCCACGTTCGGCAGAGCCAGAAACTCAGTGGGAAGAACTCTCCACATTACAGCTTTTGAAATTTTAAGGGAACTCAACAGACATTCAGTATTTACTTATTGATTATTCGAAGTCCTCTCCATGCCCAATGTGGGGCTCGAACGCATGACCCTGAGATCAAGAGGGGCGTGCTCCACCAACCGAGCCTGCCGGGCGCCCCAGAAATTCAATTTATAATTCCCAAATAGGCAAGGAGAAAGAAGTAGAGAAGATCATCGATAAAACAAAAAAGAAGGCAAAACAAACCGAAAATCCGTAAGGCGGCGGGCAGAGAATGCAAACCGAGATTGCAGAAAGCGGTTCAAACCACCGGTCATCCCGACCAACGGACGCAATGCAGTAATCGCGGACGGGTCGTGCCTGGATTGACAGACCCGCGCTCTGCTGCGCGCAGGAGACACAGCCCGGCCCACCCAGGCAGCGAGGACACGGCCCAGGACGGGGGTCTGAACACACGTTCCTGACGGGAACAGCAAGGTTTCTCAGCGAAAGAAAACAGGAAAAAAGATAGAAATGTTAACTAACAATTCAGCAAAAATAATTAATAATCGTGAGTAAACGGGCCAAAGAACATGGCACTGAGACACCCCAAGGACGGACAAACACGCCCGCCGTGCGGGGATTTTAACGGGGCCGCTTCCTGGGGGATGAGGGGGACCCCAAGGTGATCCCAAGGTGACCGCACTGTCCCGTGTTCCATCGCTTGGCCATGTAGGGGGCACGAGAGGCACCTTGGATCTCTGAGAGCCGGGCCCACAGGCCCGCGCGCGAGGGATGCCTGGAGAGCAGCGGAACGGGGAGCCCTGACCGGTCCCCACTGACTCCTGGATGGGGAGATTCTGTCAAAGCGGAAACGAAGTAGCATGTAGCAAAGCATGACGACAGTCCCGGGGCGCAAGAACAAGCCGACGGTAGCCAGCGGGGGGCCCAGCTGAAGCCGCCGGAGTGTCGGGTGGCCCTTGGGAGGCCGGACGGAGCGCGACAGCATTAGCTGCGCAAAAGCAACCACGGTGAGGACGCGCTAGACAGACAGACAGACAGACCCGCCGCCAACCGAGGAGACACGTCACCGGTGCTGTGGGGGCAGGGCGCGCAACGGTGACGTGTCAGAGAGGACAACGGACCCGAAGGCCGGACGGCAGGGGTGACGCGGGCTCTCGAAGAAGCGACACGCGTGGACAAACCGGCAATCATTGAGGAGACCCACGGGTGATTAAAAACGCTCCCCCCAGCCTCGTGCCCGAAAAGCCCGCGGGCCCAGCACGCCTCGGGCCAGCTTCACCTTCCAAACCCTGGATGAAATGCAGGCCCAAGGCCCATATCCAAACCCCTAGGGGAGAAGGGTGTCAGGGTTCACAGTTCTCCAGAGGTCTGACAGGCACAGGGGCCATAGCATGTGGCGCGCCACTGGGCTCTGGGATGGCACCGCGAGCAAGGCACAGACACACGCCTGGGGTCCAGAAGGACCGCAGCCCGCTTCCTGTCCGCTCGGGCAGCGGTGACCCGGTAATGACAGACGTCCCCGGGCAGAGGCGGGGAGTCCAAGGTGTGGGCAAAGGAGGAGGGTGGCTTGCCAGCGGTGGTGTTAGTGACCGTGGAAGAAAGCAGGACCCGGCAGGGGCTGCAGACGGAAACCCGAACGTGGACAGAGTCCCACTCACGATTCCAACAAAACCAAAATCGACCTGGGACCGACCCTCTCTAGAGACGGGCACAAGTATCACGGAGGGACTGCGAGCAGCCAAGGAGCCTGAGAACCGCTGGGCGGGCCGTGTTTGTGGACCGGGGGGGACCCGTGTGTGACGACATCAAGCCATTAGCTTATAAATCCCATCACCTCGGGTAACTCCTCTAGTAAGGCTTTTCTTCTTCTTTGAAGATTTTTACATATTTGGGGGCACTTGGGCGGCTCAGCCAGTGGAGTGTCTGACTCTGGCTCAGGTCATGATCCGGGCTCCTGGGATCGAGCCCCATGTCCAGTTCCCTGCTCAGTGGAGAGTTTCTCCCTCTCTGCGTTCTGTCTGTCTCTCTCAAGTAAATAAGTAAAAAAACCTTAAAAAATGTATCTATTTATTTATTTATTTGAGAGAGAGAGAGCACGCATGCATAAGTTGGGGGCAGAGGGAAAAACAGTCTCACACAGACCCCCCCGGCTGAGCGCAGAGCCCGACACAGGGCTGCACCCCACGACCCTGAGATCATGCCCTGAGCTGAAATCAAGAGTCAAATGTGTGACCCAGGGGCCTCGCCAATAAGGTTTTTTTTCAAAAAGGACCTTTAAGCTGGTCTTAAAATTCAGATGGAAAAGCAGAGGGCCAAGGACAGCTACGACTCTCCTGAAGGACATGGGGGCAGAGCTGTGCTTGGGGACAGGGCAGAGTTCGGGAACAGCCTGGAGCACGCACACCTGGGTGCTGGGAAGAGTGGAGCCACGCAAATTCCGGGGACAAAAGGAAAAACCAGTCATTCCCACAGGACAAATCAGGGCCTTGCACACCACGTGTGAAAACCACTTCCAGTGAACTAAGGGCTTACACGAACAAAGCAAAGCTTTGTAACTTTAGATGAACATATGGGAAAATGTATTTAAGAAGGTGGGGCAGAAAAGGATTTTTTAGACAAGGAAAACAAACCATAAAAGAAGATGAATGCATTTAAACACATTAAAATTTAAAAACTATTCATATCGATAGATACAATTAAACAAAATAAAAGGCATAACCAATGCATAATCAAGATAATTACCAACCAAATAGGAAATGGGCAAAGAACATGAACAGGAAATTCACAGAACAAAACCTCAAATGGCCAGTAAATGTTCTCAAAATATCCCACCTAAGCAGCAACTCGGGGAAAGCAAATTAAAATAAAGAGATCCAAATAAATAAAATAAAATAAATCCTATTTAATCACATCCAGCGCCATGGCAAGAGGCAAAGTCTGTCCCTCTATATGGTCTGGAGGCAGTCTACGTGGCATGGCCTTTTTGGGAACAGACCCGTGCCAATGACCACACAATCGGTGAAGGTGCCCCGTGGCAGCGGGTGAGCCCGCGGGGCGACTCAGAGCTCAGGTTTGCGAACACAGTGGCAGTGGGATGGTGTGAGGCTGGCAGCGGGTCTGTGTCGACTCTGAAGGACACGGCACGTGCACCTGCATGGGCCCCCCCTCAACTCCTGGAGGACGGGGGTGGGGAGTGCTGTTGTTACTTCCTGAGCAGGGTATGACGCAAGTCCTGCTGGAGGCTCAGACCTGATGGGCTGCGTGGACATGGCCCTGCCTGGTCTTCTTTCTTCTGTTCTCGGTGTTTAAAATGATTAAAAACAGATGTTCTTGATCCCGTGTGAACAGATTCCAGCAGTCGGGGTTGGGGACGCTGGGATCCCGTGCAGGCTGCTTAGGGAGCATGGGGTCCCAGGCTGGAGCCTCCTGTCTCCTGCTGCCGGCTCCCTGCTGCCGGCTCCCTGCTGCCAGCTCCCAGCACGGCCCTGAGCTCTCCTTGACCCGGCTCTGGGCCTCTCTGGCCACTGCGCGACCATGGGCATCTGACCCCGGCAGGTGGCTTCAGGACCTAGATCTGCGTTGTGCGTAGACATCTGCGTGCACGTCTGTGTGTGTCCGTGTGTGCTTGTGCACGTATGTACCTGGATGTGCGTGCACAGCTGCTCAAGCGTGTACGTCTGTGTGCCCGCCTGCGTGTGGCACGCACACCCGTCTGACTGGTGCCATCACGTCGCCTGCTCGCTAAGACGCGGCCCCTCCCGGTTGAGGCGGAGCTAACAGGTGTCCCAGGTGCGTCAGACACGGCTGCTTGGTGCTGGCGTTTCCACGGTTTTATCGTGCCGGCGGGGAGAGGCCGCCAGGCCGGAATGAAGCTGACTGACCCCTTCCCGGCCTGCAGCCGCCACAGGGCACCCGAAAGGCAGTGTGCCTGCAAGCGCAAGGTTATGGGGGCGCGCCCCACCAGCCGACAGACACCGGAGCCTGGGAGGGCCGCCCCTCAAGGAAGCACGGACGTGCGGTCTGCACACAGCTCGGTCACGCCCAGAAGTGGGCACGCGAGCTCACAGATAGGGTTGCCCATACGTCCACGTTCATGTGCTCACCCCCACGTGCACCTGTGTGCACACGCCACACGCCTGCGGGAAAGCCCGTGTGCCAGCAGATGCAGAAGGACGGAGCCTTCCGAGGGCGCCGAGGCCACCTGGCCCAGCTCCAGGCGGAGTGCCTTGTGGTCTCGGGGGAGACCAGGTTAGGTGGGACCATGGTCACAGTGCGGGGACGGCCCCGCCTCGGAGATGCAGCCTGGTCCCCTCACCATCCCGAGCCCGTTTCTGCACCCCAGGTTTGGGGCCAAACCTTGAATGAAGGTCCTGGAATACCCGTTTGGGACCGAGGGACACGTGGGAAGCCCCCTTGCCGGGCCTGTGGCCTGCACCAGGCACAGGGAGCGACCTTCAGTGATGGGATTTCCCCCAAATCCTCCTGCCCTCCTGTGTGGGCGCCCTTGTCCCTGTCGGCCTGAGACAGACTCGGAGAAGCATGTGGGCCGGTGTCAGGGCTGTCCCCAGGCCATGCTGCCCACTGAAGTACTTTCCCCATGGAGGGGTCCCCGACCCGGAACCCAGAAGAGGGAGGGAAAGCGTGGTCGCTGGGAGGGAAGGTTCCTGTTTTAACAGAGGACACGCTGTCCCCCGCAGGCAGGATGAAGGGCTGCTCTGACCTCTGCGCAGAGGCTGGGGTGGGGACACGGGCTTGAGGGCACAGCAGGCCAGGGCACAGCGGTCCCAGCACAGTGTGCACTGGAAGGGCCGCCCAGCAGCCACGGCCAAGCATGCAGGACCGCAACCCTGAGCAACTGACCAGAGACGCAGGGTCCACGAGGAGACGACGGTCCACTGCAGCTGCCACGGACACGGGGATGCCAGCCGAGTGTCCGGCAGCCCAGGGCAGTCGAGGGGCGGCAGAGAGAGGCGGACGCAGGACAGACGGTCACCAGGGTCACATGACAGTCAGGCCACGCTAACAACTAGAACCACAGTTTTCAAATTCACTGTTCAAGGCTTGAATCTTCTTCAAAAACCTTTTTATGTAGAAACCCCAGACGAGACAGAAGGGAGCTGGAGGTTCAGAGCATGAGTGGATCCCAGGGGCCCTTGAGTAACTTATGGCTGGCCTACCCAGCCCAGGGGATGGGGGTGCGCAGGGCACCGTGCAGGTGTGGGCGTGGTGTGTGCCCCCCCATGGGGCTGCTTCTGTCCGTGGGGCACTGCTGTTTCCACGGAGACGCTATCCTCCCAACAGACCCGAGCAGAGCCCGGCTCCGCCGCCGCTCCCCGACAGCAAGGCCAGCCTTCGCGCCCCAGGACCTGGCTCTCAGCGCCACCCGCCCTCTGTGGGCCTTGGAGCCCTCCTGCTTTGCCCCTCAGGGCACAAGGGGCTCGGGGTGGTGTCCCAGCCTCACCTGGATGGGCCGGGGCCACAGTGGCAGGCCACTCTGCCCACAGACACACCTGGAGCGCCCAGTCCCCAGGCCTCCACCCCCACCCCGACACCAGGGGCATCTGTCCTGACCCCAAGGGCCCAGCACGGAGGACTTCTCCCAGCCGGCCAGATGTCCATCTGGGAGCAGCACGGGAGGAAGCGGGCGCAGACGGCAGACACAGAAGCATCTGAATGTGGACACCGTGGCCGGGGGCTAGTCACGGGCCTGGGTGAGTCCTTGACCACCAGGAACCCTGCACGGCTCATGTGGCCCCAAGGAACTAGACATACGAGGCCCGGTGGGCCCGCAGCTGAGCAGACACGGAAGAGGTCAGTGGGGCACGGCAGCCAGGCCTGCGCTGACCCTCAGCTGCCCTAGTCCCATCACCAGCCTCAGGGCTGCCTGGCACGGCCTGTGAGGGAGCTGGAGGGCCAGGAGGTCTTGACCCACGGGAGGCCGTGCTGGGGTCTCCAGCCTCAAGGGACTGGGCCCCAGGGAAGCGAGGTCCTCAGTCCTTGGTCAGAGCCAGAAAAGCCAGCCTCAAGTCATGATCAGGGAAACTGAGGCAGCAATGAGGCTGTTTCGGGCCGGTTCCCCACCCTGTGGGCCCCAGCTCTGGCTGCCCTGGGGCTACCTGTGTGAGTGTGGACACCCACCATCTGGACACGCCAGGCCCACAGGCCGTCTCCGCTCCCAGCAGGCAACATGCAGGCACCCTGGACCCGCCACTGCCTTCCAACAGGCCCAGCCCTGGGGTGAGTGGGCGGCGGACACCCCCGCAGGACCCCTCCAGGCAGACCGGAGCCACCGTGGCCCATCCCCAGGGCCCCTGTGCCTGGCCGTGCGCTGGAGTGGAGGGCAGGAGAACCTGGGGCTGTCCAGTTGAGGGTCGTGCCCGCAGGGAGCCTGGATGTGTGTGCGGGGAGGCCAGCCCGGCCCGGGGGGGCCTCGGGGGAGCCTCGTGACGTGTGGCCGCACGGGTGCGGGAAGGGGGCTGCGTTCTGGTCCTTAGACGCGCATCCCAAAGACGAGTCAAGGTCCTTCTGTCGCCTCCCCAGCCGAAGACGACGACTATTTGTTTTGAAACTTGATAAAAATCATAGCATAAACCGAATAATTACGTAATATTTTTGGGAATCAAAATGTTCAGCACTGAGAGATACGATTTCAGATCAGCGGGATTAAGTGAGGACCCTGCACGGCTCGACCTGGTTTCCCCCAGTGGCATGTGGGTCTAGGTACCACAAGGAAGGCCACGGGAGCTGGAAGCCCGGCCACGTGGAGTGGGTGTGCTGCGGACAGTTTCCTGAGTTTTGCTGGGAGGCCTGCTGCCCTCGGGGACACCGCTGGGCACCACGGGGCCCGGCCGGCAGACGGCGCACGGGGCCAGGCGCCAGCGTGGGGTGGGGATGGAGCGGAGGTCCGACCGAAAGCCAGCCTGGGCTGACGAGGCCTCGCCGTGCCCTCGCTTCTGTCGGCCCCACTCCGTTCCCTCTGCGGGAGGCCCTCTAGCTTAAAGGGGACGCCGGCTCACTGGCGCCCGGCCTCGGGGCACCCTGGTCACCCGGGTAGAACTGCCTGACGAGGTCCCTCTTGTTGATCTTCCCCATCTGGTTCCGCGGGATCTCCTCCACCAGCAGGAACTCCGAGGGCACAGCATACGGGGCCAGGACACCCCTGTGGAGATAAGCAGCCTCTGAGCATCAGGCACTAGGGGCCTGGACAGCTCCCGGGAGAAGCATCCTCATCGCCCGGGGCCCCGAAGCCCAAGCATATCCCGTGCCCGCTCTGTGTTGCTGCTGCGGACGTGAACATGGAGATGTGGCGGCCCGTGTTCCAGACCCACCCGTGGGCAGAGGCCAGGCCTCCTGGAATGGAAGAGCAGGTCCCACTCTGGCTGTCACAACAGCAGGCCGCGGCCAGATGCGGGGAGCAGGCAGGTGGACAGAGCCCTGGGCTGGTGGTCCCGTGGGCTGGGGCAGCACTCCCCACAGAGCCCCGTGCTGAGCGGTGGGTGAGGCTAGTGTGTTGGTCCAACAGCTGCTCTGCTGCCTGTGCCCCCATGGGGGCCCTGTTAGATGGTGCGTTCTCCGGCGAGGGGCCCCGCGGACGGGTCTGACCACCCCCAGGCTCTACTTGGAAACGCCTCCTTAGGCGGCAGGCACTGGTTT
Source organism: Mustela erminea (assembly GCF_009829155.1). Classification (NCBI taxonomy): domain Eukaryota; kingdom Metazoa; phylum Chordata; class Mammalia; order Carnivora; family Mustelidae; genus Mustela; species Mustela erminea. The sequence continues at coordinate 60,032,260 of NC_045632.1, read as the reverse complement.
TCTCCGGAGGCCCCGTCCAAACCACCAGGCAGTGGTGGGTCTGGGGCCGGCAGGTGCGTGTGGCCTTCCCGCCCGCAAACTGTGGGGGCGAGCTCAGCCACAGGGCAGCACTGTGGTGAGCTCACCGTGGGCGGCGACAGAGACCCTGACTCTCCCGTCCTTGCCGGGTGCTCCTCCCCTTCGTGGGCGGGGTCCACACGCACACCGACCCGCGCGTCAGCAACAGCCCGCGGAAGGCATTGCAGAAGGCATCGTCAGCCTGCGGCGGCTCGCGCTGAAGGCAGCGGCTCAGGCCAGCACGGGGGTGGAGCGGCTCGGGGTTCAGGTGCTGGCTCGTCAGGGCAGAGGGTGCCCCCACCCATGGTGCCGGCAGCTACGGGAAACAGCCGGCACACAGGGGAGGACTGGGCTGGACTTGGCAGGATAAGCCACGGGACTGTCCAAGGGACTCTGGTGGCACAGAGCTGGCATTAAGAAACAGCCCCTCGGAGCACCCTGGCCTCGCTGCCCAAACCCCGTGTGTTCAGGCATGTGTGCTTCCCCTGCGGCAGCAGCAAGCCGATGCCAGGGCCCAGGGCAGGAGCCCCGAGACTCTGCCGGCCCCGTGCTGGGCGGTCTGGTGAGCGGAGCGCTGTCCCTCTTCGCCTGGGCCAAGCGCCCTCAAGAATGAGGCCAAACTTAAGGCATTTTCGGACAGATGCCGACAGTCCCCGGGCGGCCCGGCAGCAGAAACGAGTGGGCAGCTGCCGAGGAAGCCGGGCCCGGGGGGCACAGGCTGGGACAGACGACGCTGGGGCAGAAACACGCCGGTTTGAGTCACGTGAATCCGGTTACGAGGAGACTTTTTGATAAACACCGCAGAGGACCGAAAGTGCGTTCGGTCTCCCTTGTGATCTTCCCCGTGTCCTTTCCTGCAGCTTCCGCCCCTGCGAGAGCCCGGGACAGGACACGCACCGCGCAGAAGCTACGTGCCGATCGGCTGTTCTCGGTAAGCGGGAGAGCCTGTTCCAGGCCCAGCCATGCTAGGAAACAGGCGAGCGTCGGGGGAGAGCCGCGGAGGCGGGCGGCCTGCGCAGGTGGGGGCTGTACGTGAGAGCCCGGCGTCAGGAACCCTAACCGTGGCCGCTTCTGAGAAAAGGGACGAAAGCCACAGGAGTTAGAAAGTGATGGAGAAGCATCGGAGGGATGGCCGGGGGCCCGGCATTTCCAGAACGTGTTCGCACGGCAGACGCCAGGGGACGCCCAGGGCGCCTGTGAAGGGCCGAGCCCAGCGAGCGGCAGAGCGGAGCCGTTTGGGGAAAAGCGGTCTTCCCGGGGCCGCGGGCCGCGGAGCAGGTGCTCTCCGGGGAGGAGGGGTGGCCTGCACACAGTGAGGACGGGACGCTGAGCCAAAGCCCACCACTCCTCTGGGGGCTCGTCAGACATCAACTGTGGGTCAAGACCACGCATCCCGGATTCCTCCTTGGGAGTAAACCCCACGTCCCTTTCGGACTTGGTATCTCGGGGATAGAGGGTAGTGGGTGGGCCGCGTCCCGGGCACAGACGTGCTGCTGTCCTGCTCCACGCCTCACTCACTGCCTCGCAGGGACATGTGGCCTGAGCCTCTGACTCTTGGCCTGGGGAGCACCAGCTGAGGGAGGACTCGTCAGAAAGGAAAAACGCAGGAGAGCAGAGCTGACAGGGAGGGCCACTTCCCTAAGGGCCACGTCCGAGAGGCGGACCTGCCCCACCATGGGCTGTGTGGCCTCGGCGTCGCTGCCCAGCGGCTGCCTGGCTTGAGGACACAGAAGCCTGGACGTCGGCCTCACTGTGGGACCGTCCTGGAGACAGCAGTCAGCCACCGGCCCTGACCTTTTAGGGGTGTCGCCTGCCCCCACCCCAAGTGCACAGAGTACCTGCCTCAGGTCTTCCCGTGGCCACGGTCCCAAGCCTGACCCGTGTGCACGGGCTGCCCGAGACCGGACCCCAACTCTCGGCGGACAGCTCCGCACTGGTGACTGGCGTTTCATTGAAACTGTGACGGCGACTAGAATACCCTCCTCCGTGGAACACCTGCTCCCAGTGTGCGTCGGCAAACCCAGCGGAGCGCATCGCGCAGCCACGCTGGCCCTCACGGAACAAGGGCTTCTGCTCCTTGCGGAATCGTGCTGGACGAACCAAAAATACCTTCAGCACCAAGAAGGGAGGCACGTTGGGAAGGAGGGGTGCAGAGAGACAGCAGAGGAAGCAGAAACTTCCCAGACTGGAAATCAAGAATTTGGGGGACATTACTGCGTCCTGAGCTTGGGACCATGGCCACACTGCCCGCAGCCCCCACCCCCACGATCCTCTGGGCTCTGGCGTGACTGACCATGGGGCACCGCAGGCACGGGAAGGGAGCCTCTGGGTGTCGGCACATGGAGAAAGCCTTGGAGCCACGGCGCGTGGGCACAGAGGCCTGGGGACGGTCTAACGTCAGACGAAGCTGAGCCCACAGGGACGCACGGTGACGGGACGGTGCGGTGGGGGCGCAGGCCAGGGGAGAGCTGTGGTCCCAGCTCCCAACGGCCATGTTCAGCACAGGGTGGGTGGGTGGGTGAGGCTCTGTGCCTGTGGGCTCCTCCCGGAGCCGGGGGAACACCCTGTGCCCCTGTCCTGTGCCTGGGCCGCCCACCCTGTGGTCCTGGCTCTCTGTCCCTGGTGATCATTACACGGCTTCCCTGCAGCCCTTTGTGTGTTGGGGGCAGCCTTGGGAATGTGACGTGTCACCTGACCTCCAGGCACCCCCTGACCCTGAGATGGACAGTGGCAAGACCCAAGTCCTCCCCACCCCACCCCCGCCAATCCCGACCCTGGGACAGTGCGTCCCCCCGTCCCCTCCTCCAGCCCCACGAGTGCCCCCGCCTGCCCCTACCTTGCCCACTCTTTGAGCTCCCTGTGGGATGGTGAGTGTCCCTCTTGAAGGGTCACCACTGCAGTGACCCGCTGGCCCCACGTCATGTCTGGAACTCCAATCACGGCCACGTCTGTGGACAGAGGGGAGGCCGTGCTGACCACCACGGCCTGGGGACTGCCCACGGGGTGGGGTCAGCATGGGCTCAGCACAGCTGGGTCCTCCTGAGGACAGGGCGAGGCCTGTCCCACGTGTCTCCCAGGTGGAGCTCGGGGTGGGGGCTGGTTTTCCTGAGTCCCTGCCCTCCCTGCACTGCCCAGGGGTGGCGACAACAACCAGTGAGCCCTGCGGGGGAGCCTCCGCTCTCTCCAGGGTCCTCAGCCTGTGACCTGAAGTCAGGGCAGGTCTGGGTAGGCCCCATGCGTCCTGGACCGGCAAGCACCAGTGCCCACTCTGGCACAGCAGGGGGCTCAGCCCACGGTCAAGGCGAGCAGGCTGGTGCTGCTGAGGTCAGGTCGGGACCCTGGCCGCAGTGCCGAGGTGGGGGGCGTGCAGCCGGCAGGCGGAGGGTCCCCACTGGGTGCAGCCCAAGGGCGAGTCGCCTGCCCGGGTGTGTCCATAAGCAAGCACAGTTGGAGGCACGTCTGGAGCGTTTCCAGGACGGGGGCTCCGCAGCCAGCTGGCTGTGGGGGTCCCTGCCACGGGGCTGGAGGCCACGCACCTGTGATGCTGGGGTGTTCTGCCACGGGGCTGGGGGCCACGCACCTGTGATGCTGGGGTGTTCTGCCACGGGGCTGGGGGCCACGCACCTGTGATGCTGGGGTGTTCTGCCACGGGGCTGGAGGCCACGCACCTGTGATGCTGGGGTGTTCTGCCACGGGGCTGGGGGCCACGCACCTGTGATGCTGGGGTGCGCCAGCAGCAGCCGCTCCACCTCCAGGGCGCTGACCTTGTAGCCACCGCTCTTGATGATGTCCACGGACGTGCGGCCCCGGATCCAGTAGGTGCCGTCCTTAAACACTGCCGTGTCGCCTGAGGACGGGGCTCTGGTCAGCAAGACGTGCGTCCCGGGGCCCCTCCTGTTTCGAGGGGCCCACGCGTGGAAGCAGCGTCCCCGCTGTCACGGGCCGGCTGCCCGCGTCTGCGGCACCGACACCCCCCCACGGAGACCCGGGCTGGGACGGCAGGGCACGTGGGCCGTTTCGGGACAAGGCAGCAAGCATGAGGATCACCGGCTGTGACCTCAGCCTGGGGTCTGACCGTGGATGGCTCCGTGCAGGCAGCAGTGTCCCCAGCGGCTGACGGAGTGGAGACCAGGGCTCCAAGGTAGGACAGCCGCGCTGTCACCACCCAGCTCAGTCCCTTCCGGCCCTCTCTCAGGCCCGTGCAACAGAGAGAAGAGTCAGCGGCTCCTGCCAGCCCACTGTGGGGTCCTGGTCATGGCAGGGTCCTCGTGGAGAGAACCTCACTGCAGCTCCCCCCCATTCGTGGGGTCTCCTGGGCTACAAGCAGTCCCACGGACTCTCTGAAGCCCTCCTGTCCCTCCGCACTCAGGGTGTGGTTTCCCACCGGGCTTCCCTGCATGCTGGCTCCCCCGGAAGCCCAACTGGTCCTATTCCAGGCCATGCTGGGCAGTGGGATGGTCAGTGGGATAGGGGCCAGCGGGCAAGCCCAGAGCAGGGAGGGTGCAGGGGCGGCTGGCCTGAGTGTGTGTGTGGACACACGTGGACGTGTGCAGGTGGACATGCGTGTGGACCCGTGTATGGATGTGTGCGTGTGGACGTGTGCACGTGGACATGCCCCGTGCAGCCACCCCGCCGGGCCCCTGGGAAGAGCTGGCGCCGCCCACCTGTGCTCCCGTGGCCCGAGCACTGGGTCATCAGCTGGGACACAGCTGGGGTTTCATCACGAGTCACGGCACCCACGCAGGAAGGCGCCATCCGTCACCTGCCGCTCCCTGACCCGCTGCTCCCTAGGCACGAGCCGGTCTACTAAACCAGACAGACGCGGTGTGTGGGCAGGTGGCCGGCTCACTGATGGTGGCGTGGAAGGGCCAGGCTCCAAGAGGACAGGCCACGGGCGTGGCGGGTTCTCTCACTGACAGGAGGCGGAGGGAGCCAGAGATGCTGCAAGTGCCTCAGGGGCGTTGTGGCCGCAGGACGGCCTGATGGGGTGGCCGGCGGGAAGGCTGCAGGGGTGCGGGCCGCAGGGAGGACTGGGGTGGGCGACCTCCTGTGGGTGTCGCGAGGCCCACCGTGCTCCCCATACCCGGGTGCAGCCCCTGCTCTGGCTGCGTCCCCTCCCCACCGGACGGTTGTGTGCGCCCCCGAGAGCTTCCTGACCGCCAGTCACCTGCTCCTTAAAGGCACCGATGGGCCCAGTCCAAGCTGTCACTGGCTCGTGCTGTTGGACAGACACTGCACCAGCCCTGGGTCCCTCCAGGGCTTTCCTGGCCCTGCTCCCAGCACCTCCGCTCACCCAGAGACCTTGCTGGGTGAGGGACCCTGCCTCGGGCTCAGGTTCGTCTCTGGTCCTGCCAGGGACATCCCGCACTGCCCAGATCACGGCTGCTGAGGCTGGGGGCGTCTCCCCAACATGGCAGCTGCCCCCCAGGCTCTTCTTCCAGGCCTGCCCGGACCGCCAGGAGAGGAGGTGGCCGGCTCTGGCTCGCCTCCCCAGGTGGGCCTGCCCTGCTCTCCGGGGACCCCTCTCCACACTGCCTGGAGACCCAGAGAAGCCGGCCACCTCAGTTCTGAGCGCAGGACCTTGCGGGGGAGGGGTGCGCAGGCTGATCAGGGGACACACTCGGAACCGAGGCCCAGTCCGCAAGGCTGCTCGATGTCCCGGAGACAAGGGCCCTCAACGGCCTTTCCTGGCCCTTCTGCTCTGTTTGCTGGATGCTAAATCCCAGCAGAGACGATGGCTGAAGGCCTGCGCTGTCCCTCGAACTCCCATGAGTCTCTAACCCACGGGCAGCCCACTTCCGGAGGGCAGGACGTGCTCAGGGCCGGGACAGGGGTCAGAAAGAGGGGTCCTGGGCAGCAAGGGTGGGGGCCGTGTGTGCAGAGCCCAACATCTGGGTGCGACCGGCCGGCCACCTGCCGTGCTCCCCAGTGGGACAGAGCCCTGAGCGCAGGGATGTGGGGAGGTTCTAGGGAAACTGAGTAGAGCAGGAGAGTGGGACAGATGTGCTACAGCATCAGGGGAGGAGCTGGTAGTCCTCATGGACTCCGTGGGCCTGGTGGCGCCTGCCACCCGCAGCAGGAAGGAACGCTGCCTCCCAGACACAGGGGCGCGATGGCCACCCCGACCCACATACACACATGCTCAGAGGCGGCGGGATACTCCCTGACCAGCACACCCACCCTGGGCTCCCGTGGGGACCGGAGCCTTCCCTCTGGCACCATGTGATGCACTTGAGGTCCGGCCTGGGGATGGAGGTCCCTGCCTCACCTGGGACACCAAGTCGCCTGCCCTGTGGCCAGCGTCTGGCCCTGCAGCTGGGGAGATGTGAGCTGAGCCCAGCTGGCGGCACCCAAGGGCCCTGTTTTGGGCAGTGACACCCAGCCTGCTCCGACCGCCGCAGGCCACACGGCTGGAACTCCTCCCGGGAGCCTGTCCCGTGCTGTCCCGGAGCATCTGCCTCAGGAGAGATCGGGTGTGGCACACAGAGCCCCGGCCAGGGGACATGATCTCAAGGGAGTGATGCAGAGGGAAGAGGCCCGTCCCCAGAGGGTCTGCTTGTAGGGTCTGTCTTCATGCCATTCTCTGGACGACAAGCAATGGGGGCGGAGGGGACAGAAGCGAGGCCGCAAACCAGCACGGACGCACACGTTATGAGAGCAGTGAGCACACACGGCTGGGCACACGCGTGTCAGGCTGGTGGGCCCGGGATGAGCCCCAGCATGGGCTCTGGTGTCGTGCTGGTGACGAGGACGTGGACACTGGGCAGAGGGCCGCCCAGCTCGCCACCCGCATCTGCCAGCGAATGTCTCCCGATCGCAAAGAAAACACGTTAAGAAACCGCTGTTCGGTTTGTGGAGAAGTCTCTGCCTCCCCTGGAGGTCCCCCAAAGCTGAGTCACCCCAGTGTCTGCACACACACGATGACTCCGCGAGTCTCAGGAAGGATTCTGCGCTAACTCGGCACCCAGAAGCAGGCACAGGAACCCCTGCTGCGAGGCCTACTCCTGAGCCACTGAGGTCATCTGTCCGCCAGGGGTCAGCACCCCACGCCTGCTGGGAAACACCCGCCCTGCTCTCCGGGGCGGAAACGGGGGTGCGCGGGGGTGCAGGGCGGCAGCTGAGAACCCAGCCCTCCCCTCTGAGCCTGCACGTCAGGCCCCGCAGGCCCCGCAGGCCCCGCGAGCCTGGCACGGGCTGTTCCTGGCATCGCCCCCACACAGGGCTGGGGGACAGGGGGCAGGTCGGGGGCAGCTCGTGTTGGGTCGGCTCCCCTGGCCATGGGGCAGCTCAGCCTCCCCTGTGTCCGTCCCGCTCTCAGCCCTTGGGGGACGGCCAGGCTCTGCAGGGCAGAGAACCAGCCGAATGGCTCCCAGAACCGCAGGCTGCAGTGTGCTGAGCGCCAGCAGGAGGGACATCAGAGTCAGAGCAACCAAGGCGCTCGGCTTGTCCGACGTGGACTCGGAGTGAGAAAATTCTCCTCCCGATTCTCCTGGAGGGAAAGGTCGTATGGTGCCAGGAAGGACGCGGCCGCGGAAGCGGGCAACGGATAAGGAGGGTTTCTAACCCTGGAGTCTACCTCGCCTGCCGAGCAAAGACACTACGGGACACACGCCCCCCTGAAGCGCATACCCACACGCCTGCCGTCAGGAGGCTCCTCGGGACACAGCCCCAGGCTCCGGAGCAGAAGGGCAGGAGGCAGCTGCAGAGGGGCCTGGTGGGGCGGCGAGCACAGGGGACTCCCAAGCAGGCAGGGTGGCCCTCAGGGAAACAAGAGGACAGAAGGACCCCGTCCCCAGGAGCCTCGGGCCTCACGGTGCATACATGGCACTGGAGCCACGAAGCGTGGCCCCTCCGAGGGGAGGATGGGTGTGAGCAGCTACTGCTCTCAAGCTGGGAAAACCAGCGGCTCTTCCGGCCACGCATGTCACTGGGCCTCCGCCCATTCCCCCCGCGCCCAGGGGCCTGGGACTGACGAGGGACGGTGCGGCGACCACGGGGGCCAGCCCGCGTGCAGCTGGAGCCTGATGTCGGCAGAGGGAACGCCGTCTCGTCACCACTGGGCACCGCGTCACCGCACACGGAGGCCCGTTCCTGCGGGTCCAAGACTGGCTTCACGAGGGCAGAAGAACCCGGGAAACAAAGGACTTGAAGCCAGATGACACAGTACGGCCCAGCCCAAACCTGTGGGCACAGCGGCCTGGCCGTGTGCGCGCTGCACCACTGGTCCCGCCGAGCGTCCCTGCAGGGGCGACCCTGCCTCCTGGGTCAGCGAGGCGCATGGGGCATGATGGCCGTGCCCTCCACGCACCCACACCTGCGAACACACAGCCCGTGGCCCGGTTCCTAACTGTGACTCGCCGGCCAAGATGGAAGCCCTCCTACCAGAGAGGGAAAGCAGAGCCTCAGCTGCGGCCAGGCAGGGCGGGAGCAGAGCAGACACCGCGTCTGTCGGGGAGGCGTGATGTCAGCCCAGCCTGTGCCCACTGTGCCCTGACAGCAGCGGTGCTCACAGAAGGAGGGCGGAGAGCTCCAGGGAAGGAAGGGGTCCTCCCCCAGGTGACCGCGGCCGGTGGCTGCGGGAGCCCAGCACGCTCACAGACGTCACCCGTTCCCGTTGTCACTCTCTGGGACCCGGTTTCTAAAGGCCTCCCAACCCCTGCGGCCGGGCACCTCCCAACACGGGCAGCAGCCCCCACGGCTGGGCGCAGGATGTCCGTGCCTGGCTCTGCCCGCCTCTCGGCTGCCCCTGTGATGGGGTCCCAGAAATACTCCTGACCCACAGCCCACCTGCAGAGGGAACGCAGCTGCCTCACAGTCAGGATCTTTTAAATGCGGTGACAGGGGGCGCCTGGGTGGCTCAGTGGGTTAAGCCTCTGCCTTCGGCTCAGGTCATGATCTCAGGGTCCTGGGATCGAGCCCCGCATCGGGCTCTCTGCTCGCGGGGAGCCTGCTTCCTCCTCTCTCTCTGCCTGCCTCTCTGCCTGTGATCTCTCAAATAAATTAAATCTTCAAAAAAAAGAATAAATTCGGTAACAGGAGTCCATCTCTGTCTCTGTATTTCTCTCGCTCGTCACGAGGAAGTGAGACCGTGTCTTACGTATCTTCACAGCCAGCTGCTCTGCTTCCTGGGGATCTGCCGGTCGCCTCTGCCATTCCCCCCAGGGCTGCCCGGGCCCCGCGAGCGAGCCACGGGGACACGGCTCTGGAGAGCTCTGGAGTGCCGACGCCCGCCAGGGTCCCCTCGGTCGCTGTGCCGAGTCTCTGGGATGCCGGGCTCTGGGAGGGACGTCACGTGCGTGCCGTGGAGAAGTCAGGAACCCGTGATGCTCTAGCGGCTTCTCCCGGGGTCCTCGCCGCCCACCCTTGTCCCCTCCACCAGGGCACCGACGTGGAACAGGCGAGCCGTTTACCAGGCCACGTCCTGACGCGAGACAGTGGACGACGGAGCATCGTTAGAGGAAGTCACAGGCTGTCTGCGTCCTGACCCTCAGCCGGGTCTTTAACACAGAACCGCTCGGCAGGAGGCCTCAAAGGCAGCAGGAACTATAACGTCTGCTCACTCGGTCCCCCTCTGTCCCGTGCCCGCGCCTCCGTGTCCTCCCGTCCGTGTCACCTCCACCCCATGCTCTCATCCTCATGGCCTCACCTCTGTCCTGTGTCCCCACCTCCGTGTCCTCTGCTCTGGCAGCAAGGTCAACAAAAAGGGTTGAGGGCTGAGGGCGCCCGGAATCCCCGTCCCACTGCCCTGGGCTAGCACTGGGGCCATGCGTGTGCCGAACGGCTTCTCTCCGGGGCGCTGCTGTGCCCGTGAGTCAGGGTTGGGAGGAGATGCCTGTGGTGCTCGGCAGAGTTTCTGGGGGTGACGGTGGGTCTCCTCTGCAGCAGCCAGGACTGCCAGGGCCTTTCCGAGGGGCTCCTTGTGCATCTGGGGAAGGAGGGGACAGCGGCGGGGCAGGGCGGGCAGGACTGGCTGGTGACCTCTCTGCTCTCATCCCGACGCGGGCAAGGCCCTCCCCCAGGCCCCCGGGCAGCAGCTCTCCGGCTCCCGCCAGAATCCCGTGGCAGGAGGGGCTGGCCAGGGAAAGGGTTAAGTTTAATTTATCCTGATTTCTACTTAATATCGCGTCTCCCTGCAGGAGCAGCAGCTGCGAGCTGATTGCGCCCGCACATTATGCAGCCTGTGTCGCTAATGGCCTGTGACAAAGGCACACGGCTTCCAGGCCTCACCCCCGAGAGCCAATTAAACACACACGCTCCCTTCCTGTTTGTGGCGCATTACAATGAAATTAAACTGAATTTCAAAATCATTTTCTCCTAAAGACATCTCTTTACAATAATTAATGCACGCCATTCCTTTCCAGCTCAAACATGCATCGGCAGCAGCGAATGAACGTTCTCCTGCGGACAGCCCTGCACTTGGCCTTGGGGCCACAGGGCGCCAGCGAGCTGCGACCAGCGAATCCACAGGGCTTGGAGTCTCGTGCCCGTAACGAAAAACCCTTTTATCTGAATTTAAAAATAAAAGATGGTGGGCACAAAGCAAGTCGGGCTTGCACACTGGGACCACTCAGAGGCTGCGGGAGGGACATCCAAACCCGCATGACGGAGAGAGGCCCGCGGCCAGACCGGCTCACAGGAACGCCGTGCTCACCAGGGAAACCAGCTGGGGGTGTTCCCATGCTGCCCGCACCCGTGCACAGGGACAGGACGTCCCGAGAACGGGACCAGGGCTCCCGGGGCCCGACCCCAGAACACTGCTCCCCCGTCAGGTTCCTAAGGTCCAGCCTTGCTCTGAAGGCTGACACACGTCCACACTGCCAGCCCTCCCGAACCACCACGTGCCCGCATCCTGTGCCCGGCACGGAGGGACGGGCAGCCTGGACACCGTCCCTAGCGGCTGCCGGGACGTGCGCTTGTCAGGCACAGGGCCGAGAACCCCAGACATGCCCCGGGACCACAGGGCGGACGCAGGACTGGCCAGGACCACCACGTGTGGACCCAGTGCCACCTGGCAGGGAGACAGGAAGGGGGTCCTTGACACCCCCACCAGGAAGACCCTCCACTGGCCGCCTTCAAACCAAACCCTCACCTGTGTCAGGAGCCGTCACAGACCCCGAGACTGCCAGGGTCCACGAGTCCCTGCTCTGCCACTCGGTGACCTCAGGACTGTGACAGCAGCAGGAGAGGGGACACACGATCTCCCACGCCGACCCGAGCCCAGCGAGGCGCCTGAGCAAATGCTGTGTGGCCGCGAGACTAAGGAACACGGCCGCCGTCCCTCTGAGAGGCGCGCGGCCCCCCACCCCCCGCTGCCCCGCAGGACAGGGACGGAGGCAGACTTGACGGTGGGGCCGCACGCGGTGGTGCACGAAGCAAGCCTCTCTTTTCGGAAAATACTGTCCAAAGAGGACTGTGCAACGGCGCACTGTCAGCAACGAAGTCGTACAAACACAGACGGGCGGGAAGAAAGGAGGAACCACCCAGAACCCCACCACCGACCGGCCGGGAGGTCGTTCTCAGTGAGCTGCAACCGTAACGTTCAGCGTCTGCTGCCAAGTCCCCATTTCGGGACCACCGGGGCCAGGAGGGAGCTGGGGGACCCTGAGCAGCTCTGGGTCCTGCCGGGAGGGACTGCTGGCACACCACGCCCGGGGCCCCGGGTGTTGGGGCAGAATAACGGAAAACGACCCAAAAGAACAAGAAACCATATTCTGCCAGAAGGACCTGGATCCTGGGGGTGGGGACGGGCAAGACGATTTACAAAGCGGCGGCTCGGGGCAGGCGGGGAAGGGCCGCGGCGGCGCTCTACATCCAGGCCCTGTCGCGACCCTCCTTCTAGAGGGTGCTGGGGCCCTGGGGCAGGGGGAGGACGCAGCCTCGAAGACAGGAGACACAGAGTGCATCCCACGCCATCTCTGCCCTGGACGGAAGACCCTGGGGTGTCCAGGCCGCCCCCCGCAGGCCTCTCCTACCTGTCTTGAACCAGCCATCCTCGGTGAAGGCGCGTCTCGTTTCTTCTGGTCTGTCCCAGTATTCTCGGAACACAGACGGCCCTCTGACCAACAGCTCCCCTTCCTTCTCCTTGAACCCCGGGGTCACCTGCAGCATGGGAGACAGTGGACCCCTCTCAGGAGGGAGGCTCCACCTGCCTTTCTCGTGACCCCTCACCACACCCTCTTCTGAAACTGGACACATCGTTGGAAATGATTGAAAATGCATCTTTCAACACTAGACCTCAGGTGGACACCACAGTAGTGAGTGTCTCCGTGTTCACCCTCTAGACTCGAAGCCAGGAGTCGCTGACCCATGTCACAGGGCCTGGCTGGATTCGAGCTGCCCGTCCACTTCTCAGAGTGAGCTCCTGGCATCGAAGACTCTCCCTTTCCAGGGTGTTTCCTGCACACTCCACGGCACAGGGGAGGTTCAGGGACATGGCCAGCCGCCACAGCACCCACAGGGGTCCGGCGGCTCCCATGGGGCCTTCTGGAGGTGGTCACTTTGCTTGTGGAGAAGGAACCGAGCACGCAGCCACGCGAGAGAGGACGGGCCGGCCTCAGGTGCCTGGGACAGAGGGCGCCCAGATGGCGTGGGGAGCAGCGGGGGCGGGGGGTTCACGTCTCGGCTGTGAACACAGGGCAGGGCAGCGCAGGAGGGAGACGTGGCTTTACAGGAAACGGAGAAGGGCTCCAGCAAAGCCAGGAGAAGGCGCAGAGCACGTGCATATGCGGAGGCCCTGCGGGAGCCCGTCCTCACACAGAGCGGAGGTGACCGAACGGAGGCCAGGGACCCTCTGGTCTGAAGCTCAGCTCCCCCCCAGAATGAACTTATTCTGGGGAAGAACCATCCCTTCGAAAAGGCTGTCAGACTGCCGGGCTCATTCTCTGAGGCCTGGAAGCAGGCCACACTTCCCAGGCCAACAGCCGGCGGCCGACCAGAGCCGGCCCTGCCCCTGAATCTCTCCGCGGACACCGCAGCCCACTCCCCGCACCAGGGCCCAGCCCTGTGCCCGCCATCCGGCCTGCCTGGAGGATGTGTTTCCCAACCAAACCAGACTTGATTTCACCTATTTTTCCCACTGCTGCCCTTGGTCTGATCCACTGCCAAGGTGAGACCATCTTTTTGCTGGAGATGGGGGACCTACTTCCAAGCATCAGCCCCGAATCCCAGATCCAGGGTAAGTAATGAACAGGGGACGCCTGGGGGCTCCGTTGGTGAAGCGTCTGCCTTCGGCTCAGGTCATGATCTCGGGGTCCTGGGACGGAGCCCTGCGTCAGGCTCCCTGCTCGGTGGGGTCTGCTTCTCCCTCTCCTCTGCCCCTCCCCCGGCTCATGCGCTCTCTCTCTCACACAAATAAATAAATAAAAATCTAAAAAAAAAAAAAGAAGAAGAAAGTAACATTCAGGATGGAGGAAAAGACAAAGACCCGTAGATACAGAAGAAACAACAGAACCTTGGCCAGCTGGTCTCAGCTGAGGAATTACCAGGGAACGTTCCTCAGAAGGCAAACAGTGCCAGAGTTAGCACGAAAACTCAGAAACGAAATAAGAATCAGTAAATACTTGGGTGAGTAACACGGACCGTTCTGTTGCTCAGCAGTTCTTTCCAACAGTTTAGAAGGCAGAAAGCAAACACGGTAGCTCCGATCACGGGCTTTGCTTCCGTGCAGGATTCCACATGACAACCAGGCCGCACAGGGAGACAGCAAAGTGACCGGGATTCTGTGCCTGACCAGGCTGCAGTCGGGCTCCCGAAGCTTCTCCTAGGCCACCTGGGCCCTTCCTGTGACATCCGGTTCTAGTAAGAGCCCCACTCCGTCAGTTCAGCAGGAGCTCCCCCACCCTGATACACTGTCACCCTCAAATCTGCTCTCACCCCCAGGGGACATCTGATCACCCCAGCCTGCCCTCAGAAGAAATCCTGGTGGGTCGGTTTAGCCAGAATCCCCACTCAGCCCTGATGTGTCCCCTCAGCAAGTCTCCACCCACTGACCCCACCGCGCTCCTCGGGAGTGAACGTCCACGGGCCCGTGCGGCACTCAGAGCTGGGACACCCGGCTGCGGGGGGCCCACAGCCTCCCCGGGGTCCTGAGTCCCGTCCGCCTCACCACCTCCAAAGAGGGTCACTGAACGTCTTCTCTCTGACCGTAGGAGTTCTGCTTCTCCAGGACTGGTGAGGACTGGTCTAAGCAGATACGTATCATAGCCCCCAGAACCACAAAACCCATCCAGGAGTGTAAGGTCAGGAGCTCGAGCACCAAATGACCGTGTAACACTGAGGAATGAGTTCAGAGAGGCCTGAACGGGCAGCTGAGCGACAGGGAGCTGAGGGAGCTACTGTGGGGGGCAGCACGCGGCGGCGGGAGACGTTCGAGCATCTCAACCACTGGGTCAAATGTGAGCACTGCTCTGGACACGCCAATTGGAAGACTGCGGACTGGACTGGAAAGCCGGACGTGATCCAACCCTACACCGTCTGTGAGAAACTCACCTCCAGGGCAGCGCCACAGGCGGTGAAAGCAAGGAGACAAGACCACGCACAGCATGGACACCAGTCAGAGCAAAGTACACTGACCACAGCTTTGTCAACACCAGGCAAAGGCAACATACGAGCAAAGGACTGAGGACAGAACGGTCAGGTCACCGACACGCCAGAACCATTAAACACGTGCATTCACCAAGGAAGAGACTTTCAAAATACATCAGCAAAAATGCAAAAGCAGAAACAGACAATGATGGTGGGGGAGTCACGTATATCCCCCCCACCCCGCACCCAAGAACTGGACCGACGCTCACGGAGCCGTGGGACCGGGCAGCACCGACCACGGTCCGTGGCCTGACGTCTGTGTCGCAGCACTACCAGAAGCAGGCGCGTCCACCAGGAAGGCCATGTTTGGGGGCACACACACGCGTTCACAAATTTAAAGGAACTGGAATTGTATCCAACAAGCTTTGACTATAACAGAAATAAACTACAAGTGAGTAACAGAAAGATAACACTCTCCAAACACCTGGAAAACAGACAACACGCTTCTAAATAATCCGTGAGTCCAAGATGTCTTAAGGGAATTAAGAAAATTAGGAAATAGTTTGAACTGAATGGAAACGAGAACATCCGAATTTGTGCGGGGGAGGGCAAGCCCCCACAGCTGAGGAAGACCTGGCCAGCAAATGCGCGAATTGGGAAAGGGGAAAGTAATAGAGAAAACTCACGGAATCCAAAACCAAGTTCTCTGAAAAAGGTTCAGTAACAGATAGACAACAAGGAAGAGTAACAAAAGAAGCAGAAGACACACACTGTCCACGAGAGAAACGGGCAGGCGCCGCCTCAGACCGCACAGGCATGGTAGGACGGATAAGGAGACACCGAGAAACACCGTGCAAAACTCCAACCACTTAAGTGGATCAACTTCTCAAAAACCACGCTCTACCAAAATTCACCCAAGATGCACTAAAGGACCTGAATTGTCCTATAACGATTAAAGAAAATGAAATCATAGTTAAAATCTTCCAAAAAAGAAGCCTCTGGGCCCAGATGGTTTCACTGGTAAGTTCTAGTCAACATTTCAGTAAGTAGGTAATACCAATTATATGCAGAAAGCACAGGAGGGGGAAATAATTCTCAACTCACTTTATGATGCCAGCACTACCCTGATACCCAAACAAGACAAAGCAGCACAACAAAAGGAAACCTTAGATGCAAACACCCTCCGCGAAATGCTGGCAGACCCAATCCAGCACATCTAAAATAAATGACACACCACAAGCAAGTGGGGTTTGTCCCAGGAATGCGAGGCTGATTCAATACTAGAAAATCAACCAATGAGATCTACTATATTAGCAGCCTAATGAGGAAAAACCAGTTGATGTAAAAAAGCATCTGCAAATACATCATCCAGCGGGGCTCAGCTGGATAACCATCCGAATCTTGATTTCGGGTCAGGTCATGATCTCAGGGCTGTGAGACTGAGCCCCACGTTGGGCTCCCTGCTTCTTGGAAGCCTGCTTCTTCCTCTCCCCTTTCCCCTCCTCCAGGAAGAAAAAGAAAATATTTCATCCATTCATGCTAAGAACTCAACATATCATGAGTAGAATGGAATCTACAAGAAGTCTACGGCCAACGTTATTTTTAATAGTCTTCCCATTCAGCATCACACTGGAATCATCAGGGCAATTAAGACAAGAAGAAGAAATGAAAACACACAGATTGAAAAGGAGGAAGTAAAACTACTCCTACTTGGAGAAAACATGACTGTTGATATGAAAAGTCCTAAAAAACCTACAAAAATCCCTTCTAACTCTAAAAAGAGAATTTAACAAGATTGCTAAAGGATATGCAGCCAATATACTGAAACTGATTATATTTTCATACCCCAGCAATGAACAGTTCAAAAACAAACCGAAAAGTCCACACCTGCCGTGACTGAAAAAGAAGGAAAGGAGGGGACGGCGGGAGGAGAAGGCAAGAGAAGGACCTGGTTATAAGCCCAGCGGGACACACAGCAAAGCAGACCTAAGTGAGCGCGGAGGCATACCATGTTCATGGACTGAAGACGCAGCATAGGGGAGATGTTAATTCTCCCTAAACTGATTTAAGGTTTAATGCAATTTTATTTTTTTATTTTTATTTTTTTTTTTAAGATTTACTTATTTGAGAGAGGAAGAAAGAGATAGAGAAAGTGAGCACACACACACACACAAAGAGAGAGAGAGAGAGACGCAGGTTTCCAAGGACAAGAGCCCGACACAGGGCTCGATGCCAGGACCCTGAGATCATGACCTGAGCCGAAGGCAGACGCTTAACGACTGAGCCACCCAGGCACGTCGTTAATGCAACCGTAAAAAATATGTATTTATTTGAAAGAGAGAACGAGCACGTGAATGATGGGAGGGCAGAGGAAGAAGAGAACCTCAAGCAGACTCCGCGCCGAGCAGGGAGCCTGACGTGGGGCTCGATCCCACAACCCCGATATCACGACCTGAGCTGAAACCAAGAGTTGGATGTTTTGAGCCAACCAGGCACCCCATATTTAATGCAATTTTGATCAAGATCCCAAGAGGACTTTTCTTTTTATTAAAGATTTTTATTTATTTATTTCTCCTCTCTGAGAAGAGAGGAGGTCAGAGGGAGAAGCAGGACCCCACACAGCTGGGAGCCCGATGCGGGACTCGATCCCCAGGCAGTCGCTTAACTGACGGAGCCATCCAGGTGCCCCCAAGAGGACTTTTTATAGAGACAAGCTATTTATAAAATTGGTTTGGCAGGTGGGGCTCCTGGGCGGCTCAGGTCATGATCCCAGGGTCCTGGGATCGAGCCCCACGTTTGGCTCCGCTCAGCAGAAGTCTGCGCCTCTCTCTGCCGCTCCCCTTGCTCATGCTTGCTTTCTCTCTCAAATAAGTAAATAAAATCTTTTAAAAATAAGCTGGTATGGCAGACAAAGTAACTAAAGTAGCTGAATGAGAATAAACTTGGTGGCATAGCACCATTGTTCTGAGACTCACCATAAAGCCACCAGTGGTCAAGACTGGTGTCGGAGAACCAAACACACAGACCGATGGGGAGCATACAACCTGCGTACAGACCCTGCTGAACGTGTGACGCCCGCCACAGGTCCAGCAACACAAACACAGACACTTCTACCAGCCCTAATTCCTGCCCGATTTGCCAGGGAACCTTGGCTCGAGGCAAAGCAAGTACAAAGTAAGATACACCGTCATTTTCCTTATGCACCTCTGCCCCGCAAAGGAAAAACACAAAGCATTTTATTTTTCAGGGAGAGAGAGAAGTCAAGCAGCAGTATGAAGGTTGAAAGACATACCCCCCGTCACACGCTGGCTTACGTTCCCAACTCATCGCACAGACCCTGGACTACACGGTCAATCTGATTTCACTCGCTGACGCTCATGAGTTTCAGAGACAGGAGAGCGGTGATACCACGAGGGAAGACGACCATCTGAGGGGAACACTGAAACATCCGCTCACACTAACCCATCGCCTGGACCAGCAGGTCACAAGCAGAGCCAGAGCCCAGCAGGGGGTTCCGACGGACTCAGCATTAACACCCACCTCTGCTGGGAAGAGAGCAGATCTGGGCACCCCAGCTGTTCCCAAGGACATGCGGGTGCAGGCTGGAGGGGGCAGAGGGCCAGACCCGGGTGCCCAGCAGGCAACACACGCAGCTGCTGTTCTCATAGGGGCCTCTGGTCTTCGGGCATCGCACCTCTGCATGAGAGCCCCCCCCATCATACTCTGACCAGGGGCCGTGCTAGAGAAGCCCCAGGCCTGGAGGAAGCCTTCTCATCTGCAAGCAGCCTGACCATCGTCTTCTCCATCAGCAGCAGGTTCGGGCAAGGCCCCTGACACCCACCCACGTTCCTGACGAGGGGTCTGCGCCAAGCTTCTGAGGGGCTGTGGCGGGAGGACGCACGGGACGGCGGGCAGGGGGCTCTGGACCACGGAGGCCAGCGAGGAGAGGCAGAACCCGAGGCAGAGCTCTCGGGCCTGTGGGCCTCTCCTTGGCTGTGGGCTCCCGCTGTGTCCTGGTGAGTGGCTGCCCACTCCTCAGGCCTCAGATGTGGGCTGCACCAGGAGGGTCTGGACACCCACGCAGGATAAGCCCACGGCAGGAAGGAGCCTCTCAGGGGTTCCCGGCTGTCGGGAACAGCGAGGCACGGGGTGGCTAAGTGCTCGCAGACGTTCATGGGGTGCGTCAGGGCCACCGGCCTTCCTCTTCCTCGTGAAGCTCCCCCGTTGGGGGCAGGGCCACCTCCCACCTGTTTCTTGCTAGAGAGGGGGTCAACCCACCGCCTCCCAAGAGACCAGGGACGCATGGCTGCCGTCGGGCTGCTGTTCGTCCGAGGTGAGGGCCTCTGTGGGCCAGTTTGGTGGCCGGCCCCCGACCGTCGCAGGGTCAGCGCCAGGCCCTCAGGCACTCCGCCCCAGCCCTGGCCCTGCTGTGGGTCACGGGCAGCAGTCGGTGGCATGCGGCTGTGACAGACGGCAGTGACAGGCAGGGGCGGAAGGAGACGCATCTGGGGAGCCCGGGAGATGCTGGTGGCCATCGGGAGAAGAGGCAGCTGAGCCGGCTGCTGACCACAGTAACAGCTTGCATACGGATGAACAAGATATTTGATTTTTAAGGGGAAATCGAGGGAAGCGGAGCTCGCTGAGGCCGCCCCGCTCCAGCCTGGACCCCGGCGTGGCGTGTCTGTGGCCTCAGCCACAGATGTTCCTGGGTGACGGCCAGCAGCGACCTTCCGCTGTGCGGCGCTGGTCCGCTGACGCACCCGGTGCTGCCGGCGAGCACTGGGTTCTCTCGAGAGTGAATGAATGGAAGACAAATACACGGATAGAGACGTATTTTAAAGGTGAAGCTGGCGGGCGGCCATGGCTTGCGGAAGACGCAGCCCGGCAAACAGGCACGGGGTCCCACGGGCAGCCGTGGGATTCACTGCAGCCCCGCAGGGAGAGGGGACAGAAGCCAGATGAGACCGTGGAGGCAGAGCAGGAGGCCCGTCCAGGTGGAGGGCCCGCGTCGGCAGCACCCCGACTCCTGCCGGACAGAGCTGTGCACAGCAGGGAGGACGGGGTGCCCTGGGCTGCCACATCGCCAACCAGCCACAGCCGGAGCAACCCCACGGTGGGGACTCGGCTGAGACATGCCAGTTTCACCACACAGGGACCAACAGTGGCAGCCCAGACTATTCCCTATGGGGCCCACAAGTGAGCCACCCTCCTGAGCCGTCCGGCCTTTCCCAGACTCCAGCCCCACCCCACTGCCACGGCCCTGGGAGCCCCAGGCATGTGCTCCTCCCCTCCTGCTCTGGGGCTGTGGCAGCCGACGCGGACTCTCCCTCCTGTCTGGGAAGCACCACTTGGCCCAGCGACCCCTCTGCTCCTGTCCTCCCCAACGGCTCCCGTCAGCAGGGCCGAGCCCCCAGAGCCCCCCGGCCACTCCCTCCTGGTTCATGGTCCTGGGCTCTGGCTAGAGAAGCACCACGGGCTCCCGGGCTGCAGAGGCCTGGGGGGACCTCGCTCCACACTGCCCCTGGGCCAGGTGGCTCCAGAGGACACCGTGCCTGGCCCAGAAGGAGGACCCCCGCCTGCCAGCCGAAAACAATGCATGAGAGAACCCGAGTCAAGGTGCCTCCGGCAGGCTGGCCCAGGGCTTCTCAGGGAAGGCGTCCTGGGCACTGCTGTGCTTCCTACTCCGTCAGCACCCAGTGTGCTCCTGCTCAGGCATCTCTGTCCCTGAGAAGTGTGGACATCACGCCTGTCCCTCAGGCCTTGGGTGGCATTGCCAAGCTCTGGGTCCCCTCACTGAAGAGCAAAGGCGTCACCTGAGCCCAGACGGAACCCCCGGGAAGGCCCCGTACCTGACGTCACCTGCTCAACAGACAAGAGGAACCGATGGCGGTGGGTGAGAGACCCCAAGGATCCGACACAGGACATCCTGGTCGGTCAGGGACACCCACGGTGCTGGAGGGGTGGGGGCACAGGCACGGCCGGCGTGGAGCCTGCCCCACGGCACGGAGGGGAGCAAGTGCGGGCCTGGAGCCCTGGCACCACCAGGGAGGACCGGCTCCGGGAGCCTGGCGAGGGTCTACGGGCTGGCCCTCCACACGGGGCCCAGGTGAGGGGTCCCGGGCAGGCAGAACACCTTCCTCACATCACTGCGAATGTTATCACAGGGTCACACCCAAAAGCACCCTGACCCGCCCGTGTGCTCAGCCGCCTCCTCGACCCCGACTTCGGAGACAGACACGGAGACCACAGATGGGACCAGTGCCAAATGGGAGAGCCGGGGCCGTGGGGAGACGCGGCTCACCTCTCCTAGCAGAGGCCACTCCCACGGGGCGTCCAGCCCAGGCATCAGCTTAGACCGTCTCCTTTTCATCAGGATCCCAGCCCCCCGGCCCCCGAGGTCTTCTGTGATTGTTATTCCCTTGCGATCAGCCGACTGCAGCTACGGGCGCTCTGCGGAAGACAGGGACCCCCCTTCTCCTGCTTCACCCCTGTGAACTCAGAGCAGCAGCGAGAGCCCGCGGTTGTTCCAGCGGCCGGCGCGACCTTCACGTTCAGGGCTCTGGGAGTCGTCCACACCGGCCTCGTGAGGCTCCCGGAGCTGGCACAGCCACCCCGGCTTCACTGAGTGGAGAAAGGGTCCCGCCAGCACGGTACTTTGAACCAGATGGCGCCTACAACCACCTCCGTTTTCACAAGGGCTCTGTGAGGCTGTCATGACCCCACCTCATGGTGTCCCCGGTGGACGGAGCCTGGGGGCAGCGGGGCAGAGCCCTGGAGGTTGGGCCCAGCACCGTCCAGACGGCCACAGTGCCTGGAAACACCAGCAGCTCTGCTGTCCGGAAGGAGCCATCCCCGTGCGAGGGGTTTCAAACCGGAAGCGGAGACTCTCCCCCCCTGGGGCTGGGTGGCCACGGCCACAAGACGCCGCGCGCTGCCCACCTGCGTCTCCCTGTCGTTTCCTTCCGCGTGGAGCACGTAGGGGCAGCCCTCCTTCTTCGGGTTTTCTGAGACTATGCGCACCTCCACGGCTGGCAGCGGGGTCCCCACGGAGCCTGCGGGAGAGAGGAGAGGGCTGCACAGAACGCCGTAGACCCCAGAGCCAAGGGGACAGGGCTCGGCTCCGTGTACGCAGGTGGCCACCCGGCTGCACGGCTGCCAGCGCTCACAGCCGCCCACAGCCCGTGAGGCCCGGCTCTGGACACTCCGCCAGCTTGGGGAGGCTCCCGGCACCTGGGCTGGAGGCTGGGGCTGCTGCTTCCCCACTAGTGGCCGGCTGGGCAGTAAGGGCCCGGGGGCATGGAGGACTCCCGCACACGGAAGCCCAAGAGGGATGGGGCTGGCCGGTGGAGAAGGCCGCCAGCATGCTGGTTCATTTATTAGGCATCTGCGGTTTGCTCCCGAAGCACCTGGTGGAGCGGTCTGCCGGGCCCTGAGTCCCCACAATCCCCTAACAAAGGACCGATGTGGCAGAGGTCCCAACACCAAAGGCTCCGCCTCTGGGAGAACCCACATGAAGGACTTTAGGCGCTTTATCTTAACCCCTGCAATCAGCGAGCGCTTGTTCCGGGACTAATGCCTGGGGCACTGACTCTACCACCTGACACCTGCTCAGGATTCCGGGACCCGGACTCCGGGGCAGCTCAGTCCCACGGCCGCGTGTGCTGGGATGGCACTGACTGTCCCTGTGGTCTGTCTTCTGCATCTGAGGTCGGGGCTGGAACCAGAGGGCTCTCAGCTGTCCTATCCCCAGTGGCCTCATACCTCCACTCTGGTCAGAAGCCACATCCTTGCCTGGTGGGGAGCACAGCAAGCAGCTCCCTCCCAGCCCTGTCTCCTCAGTTTGCTTCCAAAGGATTTGCAAATCCAAGTTAAATGTACGTGAGACACAGTGAATCATCACAAAGCCGCAAAGCCACACAACTCATGGCTTTCTGCACATTCATGACACTGGGAACTGCCCCTGCCATCTGGTTCCAGAACGTTCCGTCCCCCAGAAGGAAACCCAAGCCCTCAGCAGCTCATCCCCTCCCACACCCCCCACTCCTGCCTGCGTGGACCTGCCTGGTCTGGACTTTCCCTATGGAGCCTGGGACCCGGCCTTCCCCAGGCCTCTGCTGGTGCCAGTGCTCACAGCCTGGGGCCACACAGGCACCGGGACATGAGAGACGCCGGCCGGGAAGCGAGGGAGCATCATCCGCAGCGTGCAAAGGAGACATGGGGACCAGACGGGACGTCCTGTGAGCCCAGCCCCTCCAGCCCCACTCGTGGCCTTGCTTGCACCGCCAGCAAAGACCAGACGCTGCTCCACAACCGGTCCAGACACGCGTTCGGGTGACCTCAAGGTCGTTTCCTTTTCTAGATTAAATGAACAGTTCCTTTCCTTGTGGATTCATTTCAGCGACAAGCTTAACTCCTCCATTGCACACGCTGCTGTCCCCCGGCCTCGCGCCCACGCAGAAGGGCTGACCGCGGCTCAGCGGTGGGCCAGGGCCACAACCTCGCCTGTGGGATGCCGAGCTGGGCCAGGGCCCAGGGTCCTCACACGGCTCCCAAGTGCTGGTGTGTTAGGGCCGGAGCTCAGCATGACCTCGGTGTCAGCCCTCAGTGACCACAGTGTTTGGTGGTGACTCATGACGAAAACATGTTAAAGCCACAGAGCAGGTTTGATGGAGGAGGCCCGTGTGGTATGGGAGCCAGCCAGGAGGGGCTCAGACGGGCCATGTGGACCCCGCCACGTGTCCTGACAAGGCCGCAGTTTCCTGCTGCTGCACCGGGACGAGGAGCCGGAGCGCCGAGGGCACATGGAGTGCAGCCGTCGGCTGACTGACCCAGTCATGAGGCCGGGCAGAGGCAGAGCCCCTCGGCCGCCGAGTAGGCAATCAGAACGAGCACCGTCCGCTGCAAGAGAACCTTCCGCAGGAGCCCGGCCTCGCTCAGAAATCAAGGCCGGCTCTTCCACCCCTGTCCTGCCGAGCTCTGCAGGGGGAGGTGCGCGGGCCCCGCTGCCAGCCGGAGAAGGGCAAGGCACCACCTGAACACCGCCTACTTCCAAGCCAGTCACAGCGGCGTGTCCCCAGATGACCACTGACCGGAGCGTCCCACGCGCCCTCTCCTGGAACCCCGCAGAGCTGAGCTGCCCACCACCACCTTCTGAAAAGGACGTGACTCAGGAAGAGCAGATGGGAGAGATGCCCAGGAAGGGAGGGTCCCCCAGCTCCTGTGCCCCCAGGGCACCCCCCAGCACCTCCTCTGTGCACCAGCATCCTTAGGGTTTCTATGGAGATCCCACAATTCATGAAGCCAGCGGCCACCGACTCAGCCCGCAGCCGCTCTCCCCAGAGGCTCTGCCCCTCCAATTGGCCCGGTGGTCCCAGGTTGTCTCCTTCGCACACACTCAGGTGCTGGGGAGGGGGCTTCTGTGAACAGTAAGACCCCCTTGTGGCTCCCATCACCTAGAAAATTCCAAGGGTTCCGGGACCTCAGTACCAGCTATGGAGAGAGACCAAATGTCTATTTCTTACCAGAAGAGGGTCCTCTGACCGTCGCCCTCAGCCGAAAGCACCAGCCTCCACACTCACCGTCCTCCTCTGGCCTTTCCGTCCACTGCCTTCTCCTTCGGACACTTATTAAAAAGGAAGAAACCCTCTTCCCAGCTTCCTCCTGCTCCGCTCTGGCCCCTTCCCCATCTCAAGAGTGAACGCTGTCACAGCCATTATAACCTGCAAGGGAGGTGCTGACACCTAGCTGGAGACAGCATCAGACACGACTGACATCTCCAGGCAGAGACAACGGCCGCAGTCCCGTAGGCCTGAGGTACTGCCGGGTGAGGGTCCCGCACGGGAGACGCTGCAGTCCGTGCGGGGCAGCCCTGGCTCCAGACCACGCCCACCCGCCCGAGTGGGCCAGATGGAGCAGAGCCATCAGCAGCAGCAGTCTCCTGCCCCCGTGGGGACAGCACCCCCTCCTGTCCTGTCCTGCCCCTGCGAGGACAGCGCCCCTTCTGGTGTCCACCTGGGCGGCGGTGTGGGCCACGGTCAGAGGTGCGTCTCGTTCTTCTGAATCTCTCCAAACCGCTGTCGGCTCTCCCCAGATAAGCGTAACTGGCCTGCGGCCCTGTCCAGCATCTAGGGAGGGAGGCCGCGCTGCAGCTGGTCCCGAGAGGATCAGAAGGGGCAGCTCAGGTCCTGGAGCCCCTGGCAGCGTGCCACGGAGCCCGCCGCAGGAGCTGTTCGCGCCTCTGATCTCCACCTCCAATGACTGCCGATCAGGCATGGCCGCACGAGGCCATGAATTATTCACCCCCTTCGAGGTACCGCCAGGGACACAGAGAAGATCAGTCAGAAGATCCGACCCAGATCCTGGCACGCGGCAAACGATACTCTTCGTGCAGCACGTCCCTCTTTCAAGGCTGGCTTTGCCCTATGCGCCCGTCAGCCTTTGAGCACCTTTAATGGACCCGGTGTTCACTGCATGGACCGTGAGAGCCACGCTCAGAGGCCTTGCAGGCAGCCGGAAGGAGGGGCCGGGCTGGAGTGACCCTGAGCTGGAAGCAGGTGTGGGGCCCGGGGGCGGGGGGGTGGCCACGTCCCACCTGATGCCAAGGAAAGCCCTCAACCAGGTTTCTCCAGAAACGACACCACTTTGTTCTCTAAACCGAACAACCAGCATTGTACTCGACCGCTGGCGGCCTGCTTCACAGACACGGTCACGGGCATCTGATCCCGAGGCAAAAGGAGTGACTGCACCCACGCCTGCACGTACCTCAGTGTCCTTGAGGCCGGGTCACAGCTGTCGCCACCACCTCAGACCCAAGGATTTCTGCCTAATAAACCTTGGGGATCGGAGCCTTCGTGTTCTACCTTCCTGGAAAAGGCCCCGTGAGTCGGGGACGCTCGTGGGACCTCTGTCCTGACCTCTGCTTTCCCCTCTCAGCTGGGGGCGCTCCCTCCAGCACCAGGGTGAGCCCCGGCTGGGCCTCCCTTGCACAGTGCTTCCCGTCCTGACGCCTGGTCTTGTTTGCTCTTCTAATGAACCAGGGGGTTCCCCAGGCCTCTCTGCTCCCTCCCTTCCCCTGACACCATGCACTCCCGGCAAAGCAGGTGTCCCGGGGCAACAGTGTGGACACCCGCTCCGCCCCAGGCTAGCCGTGCAGCCCCGGCCACTTGTATGGTTGCCTAAAGCCTGTGTCAATGGGATAACGTCACCCGTGCGTCGGGGGCTGCTCTGGACACAGTGTGGCTGCTTTTGGGGAGGCTGAGTACTCACCCACCTTCTGACCAGCAACCCCACCCTGGGTGTTGACCCACGAGAAATAAAAAGGCACGTGTTTGCAGAGGACCTGCACACACGAATGTCTACAACAGCTCTGCTGGTTACTGTCCCCAGATACAGGCCCGTGTCCTTTGGCGGGGGAGCAGGCTAAGAAACAGTGGCCTGTCGGTACGTGGGATTGTACTCAGTGAGGGAAAGGAACCCACATCCACATGGGTGAGTCCTGGACACATCCCGCTAAAGGACCCAAAGGCCATGTCCTGGACACATCCCGCTAAAGGACCCAAAGGCCATGTCCTGTATGAGTCATTGTATGACACTCCAGAAGCAGCACGACTACAAGAGAGAACAGACGCGTGCTGGCCTCGCCTGGGGCGGAGGAGGTGCTGAGCCGTCACAGCCGTCCTCACCTCAAGCCTGGGTCGGCTTTTCAAAACCTGTTTCCAGAACCTCATGGAAATAGACATGGGCAGGGTGAGCGTGACTGAGTGTGCGAGATGCAGGGCCGTAATCACGGAGTCAGAGCTATGCTGCTGGGACTTCTCCTGTGCTGTGGGCTCCCAGGGCTGGGGGGGACGCCGCGTGGAGACCAGGAGAGCGCCGGGAGCGGAGCGGGGCACATCCACAGCTCGGGCTGTGGCTCTGTCAGCAGGGTCCCTGCTAAGGAGCCAGGATGTGCAAGTCTGACTTAACGTCAAAGCATCTCAGGGAAGGCTGGACAGTGAGCCCAGGGCACGGAGCCCTGTCTGCTAGCAGGTCATAGGGGACCCCCTCCCCCACAGCCCCTATGCCCTGCATGGCTGCAGGTGCCTGCACAGGAGGCTCCGGCCAGTAGCCCACGAGGCCTGCCTGGAAGCAGCGCCTGCCCCGGGAGGCACTCTGCTGAGCTCGTGGTCCTAGTCATTCCTGTTCTTCCCATTTGTCACCCGGGAAGGACACTGGTTTCAAGGACACCTTTCTGTCCTGTCCCTGACGGCCAAGTGGGAAAAATGTGAGTGCCCACGGGGGACAGGCCACAGCCGCCCCAAGTAAGTTCCCTGGCCCGGCAAGGCAGCGTCCTCCCCGGCCCGGCCCAGCTGAGGGCGAGGACACAGCCAGGAGGCTGCTTGTACCTGGCACACGCGTGGCGGTCAAGGGGTTGGACAGGGCCATGCCGATCTCCGTCATGCCGTAGCGCTCCAGTAGAGTGTGGCCTGTGATGCCCTGCCACCTCTCCAGCACCGGCAGGGGCAGGGCGGCGGACCCTGAGACCATCAACCTACGAGCACAAGAGAGGCAGCCTCAGCTTCCTGCAGCCAGCCCTGGGCCGGACAGTGCCGCGCTCTCCATGCAACACCAGTGTCCCTAAGCTCATGACGACAACGCCCGCCGGTGGCTAAACCCGAACTCTGTTCTTTTCAGAGTTTGTGGGGGCATCATCGAGCAAAACAGGTCTTCAAAAGAAACAGGTAGGGGCACCTGGGTGGCTCAGTGGGTTAAAGCCTCTGCCTTCGGCTCAGGTCATGATCTCAGGGTCCTGGGATCGAGTCCCGCATCGGGCTCTCTGCTCAGCGGGGAGCCTGCTTCCCCCTTCTCTCTCTGTTTCTCTGCCTACTTGTGATCTCTCTCTGTCAAATAAATAAATAAAATCTTAAAAAAAAAAAAAAGGAAAAGGTAACTACAATAAAAAACAATTTTAGGGTCTTTGGAGGCGTTCTTTGCACACGACAAATACGTGGTCTGTAAGCGGCCCTAGACCACAGCTATGATAGTAAGAATTTGGTCTGGGGGGTAAACTGCTTCCAGGTCTAAGGAGCAGGAGGGGCAGCCATGGAGACCGCCCAGAGCTGAGCACCGAGGCAGCTGGTGAGCTCGCAGCACGACACCGGTCACTCGCACCACACCGAGCGCGGCCCGTTCATGCCAGCCAGGCCGTGGGCTCTGTGTGCCGTGAGAGGCTGTGCTTGCCACGGGACATGTGTCATGGGGCTCTGGTCCCAGCAGAAGTCGCCAGGCCACCTACCTGCGTGTGCACGGTCTCAGGGCTCACACCCGAGCAAGAATCAGGCCAAAGGGCGCTGTGTCTGTGGGCTTGCGAGAGAGCAGAACAAGCCTCACGCCACGGAAGGGCCCGGAAGGTCCAGCACGTGTTTGTCAACGGGGCTTCGAGGGGCAGGGTAGGGGTGGGGGCGCTCCATGGGGGAGGGGGGGCTCGAGGGCCAGAACGGGGGGCCTGAGACCTCGTCCTTCCAACTGGACCACGAGACAGACAGAGACAGATGCAGAGAGAGACAGAACACGGACAGTCACGCAGGAAACGTAGCTCACTACAGCTTTAAAGGCTGGGGAATACTGCTTCCTACCACTTGGGCCTGTTCGGCTGAACATACATGATGTCAGCTGCCCTCTATGACCTTCGGGGCAGGAGAGCGAGCCGCTTCCATTTACCTAATTCTCTGCTCACAAACTGCGCGGACAAAAGCCTGGACGTGAGGCTGGGTGAAATGTCTGTCGTAATAATCCGTCAGCTTGGCGTAGATCGTGGGCACCGCCATGAACACGTTAATCCGGGGGCTCTCACCACCTAAGAGCTTTTCCCAAACCTAGAGAGGAAGCAGGAGGGGTACCGGGAGCCGTGAGAAAACTCGCACAGGCTCCGACGCGGAGACGCGGCTGGCTCCCGCGCAGTTCCCCGGACACAGACCGCCCTCCTCCTCCGCTTTAAACCCCGGACGCGGCTCCCACAATGAGGCGTGTCACCTGAGTGACTCTGGTCGTTCTTGTGGGAGTCCCCTGTGCCGGACACTGGCGTCCGGCTGCAGGGTGACCTGTGAGGGGGGGCAGTCTGCAGGGAGAGAGTAGGGGCACGGCTCCAGCCTCGGGTCTGCTGCCAGGAGGGGGGACGCACCTCCCCCTCTCCCAGGCGGCACTGGTGAGCCTGCGGGTCGGCCCTGGGCCCGGCCCCAGCCCCAGCAGACGTGCGGAGATGGTGGATGCGTGACCATCCGGTGAGGTGAGGAAAAACCACGTGCGTTCTGTGTTTTTTTGGGTGGCAGATGCTCCCTGTGTCCATAAAGAGATGCCCCAAGGCCTCCCTGTTGGCAGGTGTCCCCCAATCTTAGAGAAACTGGCGCAACGTCCCACTCGGTCTTCACCACATCACTGCCGAGTAAGCCTCCGGCGACCAGACCTCGCTCCAGAGTGTTCGAGGGGCCAAACCCGTGCACCCTGACCCATAAGAGGAAGAGCTGCGTGGAGGGCGGGCGTATTGGGGGAAATAATACCATTCTTTTAAAGACAACGATCAGCACCGCCACACTGCGAAGCATTTAGGGAAACAGGAAAAAGTGACCCATGATTATGGAGAAAAAGTCAACAGAGGCCAACCCTCAGAAGATCCAATGTTGGAGTTAATCAGACAAGGGATTCAAGGTCATTACAACAAACAGGCCTATGGAATTTTGCAGAAAAGATGAACAAAATGAGGGAAAATCAAGGGTTTCATCAGCGAAGTGGAAATACAAAAGAGAACCACTACAACACAGGAGATGTGCTTTCTGAAGTCAGGAATTCACCGGACAGACTCGGACACAGACGGGGCAGTACAGAAGGACGGACAGAAATGGTGAGACACAGGCTCATGGAAAAGGTCCACACAGAAGGAGGATAGCACAAGACAGAGCAGAGGGAGGAACGTGCGGACCACAGAGGAAACACCACACGGCACAGCTGTGGGCCTGGCAGGGACACCCCGCGTCTGTGGACTCGTGGCCTCGACACAGACCAGACAGTGTGTCTCCCCAGCCTGAGCTGCAGCGTCAACGCGCCCCCCAGATCCCCAGGGAACCGTGGCGCAGAAACTGACCGGCCGAGCTGGCACTCACACGGGAGGGTAGAGACCCGAGAGCGCCAGGAGGAGTGTGAAAGGGGGAATAAGCGCAGAGGACTCGCGCCTCAACTCCTGACCTTGCTCCGGATAAAACTGACCACAGCGGTGCAGTGCCAGTGGGAGGCCAGAGCCCCAGATCGACAGACCGACCAGAGCCCAGGATAAGCAACACTTGCACGGCCCGTTGTCTGTTTGTAAAGACTCTGTGCATTTATTTATCTTACAGAGAGTGCGCACGCGTGAGCGAGTGAGCATGGCGGAGGGGCAGCGGGAGAGGGAGAAGCAGACGCCCCGCTGAGCGCTGAGCCTTGTTGGGTGACTCAGCCTCACAACCCTGAGGTCACGACCCGAGCCAAAACCAAGAGTCATGGGGCGCCTGGGTGGCTCATTGGGCTAAAGCCTCTGCCTTCGGCTCAGGTCATGGTCCCGGGGTCCTGGGATCGAGCCCCACATCGGGCTCCTGCTCAGCAGGGAGCCTGCTTCCCCCTACCCCCTGCCTGCCTCTGCCTAGTTGTGATCTCTGTCTGTCAAATAAATAAATAAAATCTGAAAACAAAAAACAAAAAACCCCAAGAATCAGGCACTCAGCCAACTGCGCCAGCCAGGCACCCTGTGGCCGATTGGTTTTTGACAAGAGGGAGAGCCCTCACTTCAGCTGGGGAAAGACTGACCTTTCCAAAAGACAGCACAAGGGGGACTGAGCAGCCACCTGCAGAGGGACGGATTCCAGACCTTTGCCAGACACAAAAATTCACCCAAAGTGAACCAGAGACTTAAATGCATGAACTCAAACTAGACAACTTCTAGGAAAAAATCTCCATTATTTTGGATGAGCAAAGATTTCTCAGATATCACACCAAAAACATGATCTATGAAATTAACTGATACAATGGATTTCATCCAAACTAAAATCACGTGTTTCAGAAGACACCATTAAGAAAATGAAGAGACAAACCAGACGGGGAGAAAACACCTGTAAACATCCGTCTGACAAAAGACGGAAGTGTGGAGCGCACACAGAAGGCCGACGATTCAATGAGATCAAAACCCGACACAAACATGGGCAAAGATATGAAGATCTCACCAGGAAGATCCAGAAATGCGACAGAGACCATGAAAAAACGCTCAGCATCACTGCTCATTAAGGAAATGAAATCGAGGGGCACCTGGGCGGCACAGTCAGTTAAGTGTCCAATTCTTGGATTTGGCTCCGGTCATGATCCCAGGGTTCTGAGCTCAGGCCCCATGTCGGGCTCTGCACTCAGTACAGACTCTGCTTCAGATTCCCACTGCCTCTGCGTCTCCCTGCCCACATACTCTCTCTCAAATAAATAATCTTCAGAAAAGAAAAAGAAATGCAAATTGAAAGCACAGCAGATCTCACCTCCTGTCCGCTAGAACTGGAACAATTACTTACCACAACAGTAAGGGCTGGCCCGATGTGGAGAGACTCGGGTCCTTGCAAACGGCTGGGGAGACTGTAAACAATAGCCCATGTGGAAAAGAGTTTGGAAGTTTCTTAAAATACGAAAAGTTGCCCTATAATCTGACAATTCCATTACTGCATATCCTGTAAGGTAAATGAAAACATGTCCACACAAGGGCCTGGGTGCAAATTTTCAAGGCAGCATTATTCTTAAAAGACCCAAACTGGAAGCAACCCACAGTCCACGAGACAGTTGCCGGGCAAACAGAGCGCACGTACCCACAAAACAGGGTGCTCTTCAGGAACAAAAAGGCAACCACTGCCCCGTATCCTACAACGTGGGTGAAACTCTGAGGTGTTTTGCAGAAAGAAGGAAGCCAGACATAAAACACTGCAAGCTGGAGGACTCAGGACACACACATTGTCCAGGAAAGGGACTGTGCAGAGACTCAGGCTGATGGCGGTCACCAGGGGTGGCGTGGGAGCAGGGAGTGAGACAGCGGCTCTGGACAAGTCTAGATTGATGAAGAATCACTGAGTCATTTGCAGCAGTGACTTCCAGGGGGTGTGAACCACACCTAGACAGAGCTGCAAGAAAGACATGACACTGGAGGGGAACACGCTGGGAGACTGGGGAGCCCAGCCAACGAGGACACAGCTGAGGAGCACATGGGAAGCGCCGCGGAAAGGCCTGGCAATCGGTGTCGGCGCTACAGGCTCCTGACTGCTTAAAGCAACAACAGTGACGACGTGTTGTGAAGATAAAGGACGGAGTAACGGACAGACGTCAAACACACAGGAAGCACAGGTGCATTAGGGAAAAGCCTCTGACACGACAATGGCCAAGAGAGAAGAAGGGAAACGTAGACCACCCACTCGGAGCTACATGAGACATCACCACAGACCCCAGAGGCACTAATGCACAAGGAGAGAACTTACAGTGAATTTCACAATTGTGATGAGATGGACAATTTCCTTTAAAAAGCAAAACTTACTGAGACAGACACAAGAAACAAAATATAAACATCAGAAGTCTTGTATCTGTTAAAGGAATCGAACCCTTAACTAAAAGCCTTCCTGGAGGGGTCTGGCCTGGATGGCTTCCACGGTGAGCTCAAGGGAAGAAGAGCTTCAGCCTCACACTAACCGGCCCAGGAAGAAGCCCTTCCCAAGGGAGCACTGTGCCGACATGGAAGCCCAGCAAGAAGGTCCCGAGAGAGCTGCAGACTGCGCCCCTCACAAACACTCGTGCAGAAGCCTGAGCAAAATGACAGCAAATGAAATCCAGCAATACAGAAAACGACAGTACATCCCAACCTAGGGCGTCTGCTGCAAGGCCGCCAGGCGAGGAAGCTGGAAACACGGAAGGAGTGTGTGAGCAGACCACAGTGACGGAGGAAACACACAACAAACGAAGGGGCAGATGCCCCGTGATCATCACAGCAGACAGAGCCATCTAACACTCTATCCTCGAAGGTAAAAGCTCTCGGCAGACAAGGAGGCGCCAGGTAGGTCCTCCAGCTAACAGGCGGCATCTACAAAACCAACAGCTAGCATCACACTTAACCGTGAAATGTTAATGCCTTCCCCAAGACTCTGAGTAAGTCAGTGATGGCCACACATTACTGCTTTCAAATCAGTGCTTCAAAAGTAAAAATTCTCTGTATCACAAGACACTGTTAAAAAGGACACTGGTTTGCGAAACAAAAACCAGACTGGAGATTCACAATATATCATTCTGACAAAGGCCTTCTATCCAGAAGATATAAAGAACACCTACAGATCAATAACAAAGAGACGGCTCACTTTGAAAAGATCTCTGAATGACCAACAAGCACAGAGAAAGGTGCTCACGAGAAACGCAGATTTTATAACAAGAGTGAGGGCACCGCACACCCAGGAGGGCGGCTGAAATGTAACAAGTCCGAGCAGCTGAGCGCTGGCAGGGTGGAGCCCTGTGGCCCTTGTCCCCGCGGACAGAAGCACAGAACAGAAACGAAAGTTGACAGTTTCTCAAGTTAGCAGCACAGGACTCCCCGACCCAGTAATCCTACCCCTGGTACCTACCCCAGGGAAATGAACATACACATCTCCAAAGAGACTTCCACAGAATGCTCCTGGCAGCTTTTCTCCGAAAGCCAAAACAGAGACCATCCCAAATGTCCAGCCACAGGACAGCGATGCCAGCTGCAGGACCGCGATCATGAGAAGGAATCGGCTGTTGCCGTGTGGACGCAGATCAATCTCAAAGGTATTACGGAGACGCACGAGACGCAGGAGCACAGTCGCCGTGGGCCCATCCCACGCAAGCTTCAGAAACAGATCAGCTGCCTCAGAGTACGAGCATGCAACGAGGTG
Organism: Mustela erminea; assembly: GCF_009829155.1. NCBI lineage: Eukaryota > Metazoa > Chordata > Mammalia > Carnivora > Mustelidae > Mustela > Mustela erminea. The sequence goes on along the minus strand of NC_045632.1, from coordinate 59,998,757 downwards.
GCGGTCTTCGGTGGGGTGGCTGGAAGGCGGCCCCACACACCTCCCAGCGGGCCAGGAACATTTCATGTCCAAGCTGGTGTACCCCACACACTCACCACGACACGGTGAACCACACACTGAGATCTGTGAGTCACACTGCATGCACACCACACTTCAACAAAAGGAAGCAAAAACACACCCGTGGATGTGACGGACAATGCCAAGTGTGGATGAGAACACGGAGCAACACGGAGCCACACGGAGCCAGCCCCACCCTCACTGTCTTGGAGGAGTCTGTCGGTCCAGCCCAGATAGTGTCTGGCACCAGCAAGCACAGACCCAGAAGAAGCGCCCCCAGAGAGATCCCGATGAGAATGTCCACAGCAGCTTTATTCATAATGTCCCCAAACTGGAAACAACCCAATGTCCTCCGCAGCAGCAGGGATAAGCGATGGAACACAACGCAACAACACAAAAGACCAAGTGACAAGCGACGTAGCCCAAGAATGAATCCCAGTGCAGCGCCGTGAGCCGCAGGGCACAAGGGAGCACGTGTTGTCGTGTTCCTTCACACGAGGAGTACGCGGAATATACCCACGGCAACAGAGCTGGGCCAGCGTCCGCTCTGGTGGGTGCGGGGGAGGGGTGCTGAGGCAGGAGAGGACCTTCCGGGGCGAGAAGATCCTCTGTCTTCACCTGGGTGCAGGCAGCAGCACTGGGGGCACAGGCATAAAGGCAGATGCGGCACATGCCTGATGCACACACGCCTGAATGTGCGCACATCATCGTCCGTGGAAGCGAGCCTTCCCGCCGTTCAGACCCTGCGCCCGAGCTCTCGGCAGTGAGCGTCAGTGAGTGCGGACGACAGCAGGTGCCCTGCGGGACTGCTAGGCCGCCCACCACTGGGAAGTCTCCCGCTCACCACCACAAAATGGGAACCTGAATCCCATCTCTCAAGCCAGCCACGAAATCTCAGGGGATACCAGGGACAGGGAACATGTTCAATGACACCATCGGGATGCAGTCTGCAAAAGGACACACAGTACGACTTCTTCAACAACACACGCCAGGAAGGCGCAAAGGGAAGCCCGCGGGGGAAGCCACACGCAGCAGGGGCCGGGCGTCCCCGGGATCCAAGCCAGGCACACTGGAGGCCACGGGCAGCCCTGGCACTGAGGACCTCGCTGGTGACACCTGACACTGGGGGTTCTGGCCCGTCACTCCATGATGACAGCACCGTCACAACTCTAAGAAAGAGCGTCCTTAGCTTCAGGGATGCAGAGCGCATCTGACGCGGAATGGGATCTGCGATGCCTTTCGATCGGCCTGACACAGGAGAGGACGTGTCCGGCCGAAACAAGAGCGACCCTGAGCCCGGAGCCGCCGAGGCCAGGTGACGGTGCGCGGGCAGTTATTGTGTCGCCGGGCTCTGAGACAGAACTGACTTTAGAAAGTTTTAAGACTTGATGAAGGGGGTTAGATTAGGTGATCTCTCTCAAGGCCCCTAAAGCTGATACGGTACAATTCTCCCCAAGCACAGACGTGAACTAATATTTATTAGCAAGAAGATATTAAGAATTGATGTTCAATCAACATTTGGTATGACTGAGGAAGTTCACGTAGGTGAACACAAGCCCACTTTCTTATTACTGAGCAGAGAAGCGAAGATAAGAAATGGGTGTGGCGAGGAAAGAGCTCACGGCTCCGGACCACGTTGTACCAGCCGCGAGCAAGGATGGAATCCGTGGGGACAGGACGGCTGCCTGACAAGGCCCCTGTGGCCCAGGTGTGGCCATGAGCTTGACCCGCCGCTCTCTCTCCCCCCACACACCATGGCACCGATCTCTGCGGCCACCACCGACCCAAGCTCTGGAATGCAGATTTGCTGGAAATTCTGGGTAGCCTCTTACTTCCCACAGGCTTGTAAAGCCATGGGTCCGCCAAATTGGTGCTGCGCATCACTGGGGAAGATGTGGCCTTGGGATGAGGGCAGCTGAAAAGAGTGTGGCCATCCTGATCTGGCTAAGGTGGAACTGCCCAATGCCATGTGGCACTCCTATGTGGGGCCGAGCTGTGTGCAGACCCTGCCAGCTCCTGGTCTGATGAGCCCCGACAACACCCTCCCCTTGGCCAGACCTCGTTCTGCCCACCAAGGTCTCACCTGTTGCCTGGAGCATGTGGACAAGAGGACTCCCAACGGGACAGACTCCCACATCCCAGGGGAGGTACCAGGGCGGGGGCTCCTCCCTCACAGGCTGCCCGGCACGAGATGAGGGAGGGCAGGCCCCACAAGCGTCCGTCCACTCTGGGGAGCCCTCATCTGGTCCCCAGGTCTCGCACGCAAGGCTACAGGAAGGAGGGAACACGTGCTGACTGGTGCTGTGGTCCTCTAGCCTGGCCTCTGACCCCAGCACACAGGTTACACACCAGATGCCACCTCCCGAGGGCGCCTGTCCTGGCACTCACCCAAGTCAGCAAAGGGGGCAGCGGCTGCCCTGAAATGCCACATTTCCTCCCCGCGGTCCCAAACCCCCAGAAACTAACACGCGTCCATCTCGGGATTCCGTGCGGAGAGCGAGCCCCCCAGAGCCTGCCTCTTGCTGGCAAGAGCGCTTCCGAGGCAGCCGGACCGCAAAGCCCTGCTGTGCCGTGAGCTGCCACAGCAGATCAGACTGTGGTTCCCAAATCAGGCTGCCCACAGGAACCCCCGTGAGCTAGCAAACTTGCTGAGCTGGGACACCGCCCACCACGGAGGCAGCCTTGCGAGGGGCCCAGGTACCTCTCTCACTCACCCTCTCCCCACTACACTCTGCTCTGTCACCAGGATGGGAAAGAGAGCTCAGGTCTCAGCCCTGTGGGACTGCTGGGCAGGTGGGGGACCACAGGGAAGGCTTAACCAGCTGAACACAGTGACCCCGAGGGTCAAACCATCACTCGTTTTTTGGCAATCCTAAACAACATGGAAAGCTGTTCTTGTGTTCTGAGGTGCTCCAGCCAAAAGTGGGTGATGAGGCCCTGGCTCCTGCGGTCTGTGCGTACACCCTGCCTGAGAAGCCCCCACAGTACGGCTCTGACCTGAGACTATGGGAGGGTCGTGCGCTCTGCCCCCCCCTCCCCCAACTCTGCAGACACCCTGATGTACATTCAGCCTGAAGACATCCCCCCAACCCTACCAAGATGCCCACTGCTCAGATCCCAGAATGAACTTGGTCTGGGGTCACAGGTCTCCTGAGGCAGCATGGTTATGCCAGGAAGAGTGTCCTGGGCAGGGGTGGGGACCCCAGCAGCCTACATGGCTGAGCCCCTTTGAGCCCCAACCCCACGTGACCAGGGTTCTGGGGCAGCCGGCACAGACTCTGCCCAGCAGGCAGGCTCCCAGGAGGTCCCATGGCACCACCCTGATTTAGTGTCTTTGGCAGAAATTTCCCCCTTGGCCAGAGGCGGAGATCCTGGGGCGTCAACCAGAGGAAATCCACGGAGACACAGGAGGGACACGGCCTCATGAGCAGCTGGCATGTTCCGCAGGCTGTGACGGAGCACTTGGCCCACCCACCGCCCCGCCTGTCCTCACATCAAGGCCATCTCACGAGGCCCGATCATGGGCCACGGAGAGCCTGTTACCCCATAGCTGGTCCATGCCGGGCTCAGTGCGGAGACCTCCAGAGCGCAGGAGCCCAGGCTGTCTACCGCCACCGCAGAAACCTGGCCCCACCTTACACAGAGTTCCTCAGCAGAAGCTACGAACTGTCTCTTAAGCCCACACGGTGCAAAGCAAAGAAGCTGTTGCTGCTACTTTACACGGAAAACTGTTGAGCGTTTCCAGATCCCCCTCAAAACCTGAAGCTTCTCTGATACCTTAGAATTCATCTTGCTAAGGGATGCACAAAATAAACTGAGAAGAAGCACAAACGTTCACAGACACAAACGTGTACACACCCAGACCTTTGCAGAAAGTTACTGTTTCAAGGATGATGCACTTTAAGTGGACAGCTGTGTTACATTGTATCTATCTACATTCTTCTTTACTTGATACTAAAAAACTTATTAAACCAACAACTGTACCCCCTCCACGGCTGAATGCCTGTGCCACAAATCCACACACTCACAACGTTCTTAAGTGAGGCAGCGCACCGTGGTTGTGAGCCGGCTGCCCGCCAGCGCACCGTGGTTGTTGCTCGCACAGCGAGGGGTCCACGTGCCGTCCACTCGCCCACAAGTGCCAGACTCTGCACTGCTTTACGTCCTCGGGACACCCCACGAACAAAAGGGGCGACATCCTAGGGGAGTGAGGAGATGTGCAGGACACCTGGCCAGAGGTGGTGACCAATGCAGGGGCAGGGGCGGAAGCAGGGCCGTGAGGAGGAAGGCAGAGGCCTCGGGGTCACGGCTGTGGACACCTTTACTGCGAGAGAGGCTCGAGTGTCGGAAGTGGGGGGGGGGCAAGGGGACACGGAGCGCCCTCCGAGACAAGACCCGGGCTAGCGGGCTGTGAGGGTACCGGGTCCGGGTGAGTTGCCCAGGGGAAGACCAGGCTTGGGTTGGGGGGTGGGCAGCGCTTTCTTCTTGTTCCTTCTCTGTGGTTCCTGGGTCTGTGGTTTGGGGAAGAAAAGATCTGCTTGGTCTTGTATTGCTGCCCCGAAGGGTGTCCCTGCCACCCCCACCAGGAGCGTACACGTCACTCCCAAATCAGGAGCTGGGACATGGGGACTTTCACATCGGCCAGTGTCGGCTGTCTGCCGCTGGGGCTGCAAGTGAGGGTGGGTCGGCCTCTCCCTCTAATTAAAGGGAACCTGGAAGCTTAGGTCTCCAGAGATCGGGTGCTGCCCCACCCTCTTCCTGCCTCTAAAACCAAGCCGAAGACGGGGGACCCTGGGCAGCACGGCAGTGGCTCCCGAGAAAGGCTGGCCACTCGCCCAGGTCAAGGCAGCCGTCCATCCGGTCAGGGTTGGGGAGAGCAGGGCCCTGGGTCAGAGCCCTGCCAAGAAGGGGCGCGTGCATGGGGGGGGGGGGTCACACATCACATCTGCTGGGAGGCCTTTATGTCTAAAAGCGGACAGCGCCCCAGCCTGCGGCCCCAAAGGACATCTGCAAGCCGCAGACTCTCTGTCCACATAAGACCACTTGGGACCCTGCTGCTTAGGACGCGCATGGCTAAAGAGACGGACAGAAGGCCCCGAGCCCTCCTGGAGCCGTGCCCTGGGCTCTCGGGACAGGTCCGAAGCAACCACCTGGGCCCGAGGGCCTCCACCCCTTCTGTCCAGTCCACGGCGGCTCCTTCTCTAACTCCTACCACCGGCCGTCAGCAGACAGGCTCACTGGCTCATCTGAGGTGAGCTCCTCCTGGACTGAAACTCTAGCGGCCGCCAGAGAAGAAAGGGTCCCCTTCTCCATGCTCTGTCTTCCTGGGAGAGGTGTCCGTGTCGGCTGCGACGCCCCTGCTGCGTGCTGGGCGCTCCGCACATCCCCGGGGCACCGCTCACACTGCTCCTCCTCCCCAGAAGCCGAGACCGAGGGTCAGAGAGGCCGAAGGTTGCCTGGGCTGTGCTGCTCCGTGCGGCTGAGCTGGGGCTAGGCCAGCCCGCCCCCAGAGCCTCCCTCTGGACACCCGTGGAGATGAAGGCTCTGGGCTGCGAGGGGAGGACGGGGCCTATGGCAGGCCGGAAGGCGGACGCTGCTGACCGCTGGAGACCGGGGCCCTGAGGCGCCTTTGGGAGGGCTGCCGGGCAGGGAACCCCGGCTCTCCCTAACAGACCATCCGCTGGGCCAGCTGCCTTCAGGCAGCTGGAGTGCTGGGTGAGCGCCCGCCGGAGCGCGAGCTCGGTCTCCTCCGGCTGGGGACGGTCCCCCTCTGTGGGACAGCCCCCGCACAGCCACCAGTCCACACCAGGAGCCTGGCCTCAGGGGTGCCCTGGGCTCTTCACCTTGGCAACCTGGCTATTTGGTGTTTTGAAAAGTAGCACGGCATGACCTGACCGTACTCTTTTCAAGATCTTCCCTGAGACGAAAAGCTCTGTTCATCACATAAATTGGACAAAAGTCAACGCACATTTCAAAGCGCCAAGCTTCAGCGTCTCTGCGGAGCGAACGCAGGCAGCCAGCCGTGCCGGGCGGCCCCTCCCAGGGCACAGGCCCAGCCGCTTTCTCCGGGGGCGGTCTCAACCACCACAGATGGGAAACCGAGGCTCAAACGGAGTCCAGTGGCAGGTCCGCACCTGACCAGGTCTGTCTCCCCTGCTGGGCTGACTGGGAGAGGAAGGAACAGCACGCTACATACGCACACATCGGGGACCAACCAAGGGCCCCAGCTGCACCTCCTGCTCCAGAACAAAGGAGAGCTGGTGTTCTTGGCTGAGCAATGGGACCAAAACGTCCTGTTCTAATCCACGTGGGTCCGCCCCCTCCTGTTCTAATCCACGTGGATACGCCACCTCGTGCAGCAAAGGGACTCTGCAGACGCGGTTAAGGCTTGTGAGAAAGCAGGGTGCCCGGGCCGCGCAGACGGACCCCTGTGCTCACGGGGTGCAGAGGCGGCGGACAGAACTGTGGTGAGGCGGCAGACAGGCAAGAGCACGGGGCCGCGGGATGCCAGAAGCAGCAAGAAACGGCCTTTCCAGATGCAGGCAGCCCCGCCCACACTCTGATGTTCGCTCCCCAGGACTCTCAGAAATCTGGGTGTTGTTTTAGGCTCTCCCAGTCTGGGATCATTTGTGAGAGCAGCAACAGGGACTCTCACAGCTGGCAAAGTTGACACCACCGAGGAAGGCGCCTGGTCCACGGGCACCCGGATCCAGCCACGGCGCGAGCCTGACCCCTGACTTACCAGCTGCGCGCTGAACTCGGGGAGCATCACACAGGTGGCCCCCACCCAGAGCGGACACAGCAGCTTGTTGACCACGCCGTGCACGTGGTGCAGCGGAAGAACATGGAGAATCACATCGTCTTTACTCCACGCCCACTTGTGGACCAGCCCCGTCACCTGTGGGATGACAGCACAGCCTCAGGCGGGATGGAAGCCACCAGGCCAGCCAGGGCCTCCGTGGCCGGGGAGATAAGCCGGGAGGCTCGCGCTCCGCTGGCCAGCCCTTCACAGCATCTGGAGGGGACGGCGGTCACGTGCCCAAGGGTCTGCTGGCTCGTCTGCAGACCCCCAGGTCCAAGAACAGAACTGGACACGGTCAGAGCTTTGAGGCGGGGGCCCCAAGGCCTCCACATGCGCTCTTGGTGGCCCCCTTCCCAGGCAGGCAGAGGTGTGATCCTGGCTCCAGCGGGCCCTGGGGTTCCAGGCGTCTGCAGGGTCCAGGCCTGAATCCGCGCGCCCGCCCTACTGTGCCTCCTGACTCGGCGCCTCCCTCTTCCCAGCTGAACGGTCACAGCACCCGGAGGTGGGTTCCCACCACGTCCTGAGCTTTGAATAAGATGCACCGTGAAACATGCCCACTGGAATCTTCTGAAAGTCACCCGTGAGGATGCCGCCCACGAGCCTCCATGACCACTGTGGGCAAACACGGACATACGCACCCTCACAGGCGCTGGGCAGCAGATGGTCTCTGCAGACAAGAGGTACGTCTTGCAGGAGACAGAGAGAACCTACCAATGATGCCACGGCTGCAGTCAGCCCGGACTCACTTTACCCCGCCGCTGAGACTCAACGGCCCTGACCTCACACCTCCCCTCTGGTTCTAAGCGTCTCCTATTTTACTGCTCCTAGAGAACGAGAGTCTGGACCATGTATTTTGGAAGCAGGGAGGACAGAAATGGCAGGTAGGTGAAGCAGCTGGGGAGCTCGGCTGAGATGCTGAGCCCTGAAACACGAGAACAGCACCCAAAAACGGGACCCGAGTCCTGCACACAGATCTCGAGAGAAGGCTGGTTCTCAGTGCCGAACCTGCGTCTGAATGTTCGCGCCCCAGCTGCTGCCTCTGAAACCCTCAGCATCATACATGGGCCACACTGTTCTTTGCTGGCTGCGGAGCCCTAAGGAGCCCTCGGGGGGCCCCCGCATTCCCAGAGCCCATCCCCGGGTCCAAAAGACTGGTGGCCACTTCCGGCCACACGTTTTAGGGAGGGCCATTAGAACGGGAGGCAGCCACAGGTGGTGGCCTGGGAAAGGCAGGACAGACCCCTCCCAGGGGCCCCGGTATCGCACCCCCGCCCCCGCCAGCCCCCAGCACTCACCATGGCCTTGATGTTGCGGTGAGTGCTCAGCACGCCCTTGGGCCTCCCTGTAGTCCCGCTGGTGTAGATGATCATGGCGCCTCGGTCTCTCCAGTTCCGCTCAGGCACCTTCCACGCCCCAGGCTCCTCAGGGGCCGTACCATAGACCGTGGGCGGGAGGGGCAGCAGGGGGACCCCCAGCTTCCTGACCACCGGGTGCAGGAGCTCCAGGTACTCCTGGCTGGCGAGGACCACAGCACTCCGGGAGTCCCGGATGAAATACTCCAGCTCAGCCTGGGGGTGCCTCCGGTAGAGGGGGACGGCGATGCCTCCACTCATCCACGAAGCCCACTGTGCCACCACGTAGGAGACGTCGTTGGAGCACAGGAAGGAGACCCTCTCCTCCTGGAGGTCCCCGTCAGCACGCTCGAGGAGACGGCACAGCTCCCGGGACAGGCTCAGGCTGTGGTTGTAAAGGTCCCTGTACGTGTGCTGGCCATGCTGGTCAACCAGAGCAATCCTGTCCGCAAAGGCCAAGGCGCGGGTGTACACCGGGGCGCTCCCGTCAGCACAGACGGCGGGGGCCGTGTGCAGGGGGCTGCTTCCGCCGCCTCTCCAGGGGGCCAGCCGCTGGGAGGCCACAGCACAGAGCAGGCGCGGGAAGGACATCACGGGACGGGGCAGCATCACGCCAGCCTGATGGACCTGGGGCGGGGCCGGAAGAGAGGAACAGCACGCACGGTCACCCGTCTGTTCTCACCTCTGCCCGCCCGACGGAGCGCGCCCACTGCACTCCCGAGGTAAGTTCCCCGGGCAGAAGGCGAGGCACACCACGTGACAGCTTCCGGGTTCACTCACTGCCCAAGGTTCGGGCTCTTGTCTCCTCTTAGGGACGAACTTCAAAAGCAGTCAAGATGCTAAAACAATGAAACTTGGTAAAACCAAGGAAAAGCGAATTCAGTGCCCTTAAAAAAAATTCTGTGAATAGTTTTTTTTTTTTTTTAAAAGATTTGATTTATTTATTTGACAGAGAAGGATCACAAGCAGGCAGAGAGGCAGGCGGAGAGAGAGAGGAGGTAGCAGGCTCCCCGCCGACCAGAGAGCCCGATGCGGGGCTCAATCCCAGGACCCTGAGATCATGACCTGAGCCGAAGGCAGAGGCTTAACCCACTGAGCCCCCCAAGCACCTTGTAGAATGGTTTTGAGCTGGAAAATGACTAGCCAAGAGGGGAAAGCCCCAAGGAAGGCTCAGCACACCTTTTCTGTCCATATATGGGCCAAGCCCAGACACGTGGCTCACTTCTGCTCCACGTACCCCGCACAGGGAGGGCGTGTGGGGACATAGGTGTGCGGACACGTCCTGGGAGTGTCAGTCCAGCTTTAAGCTGAATCGGGACTCCTCCCTCTCCCCCTGCTAGTCTAACTATTAATATTAAAGTAACTGCCCAGTGCGGCCGGCCAGGAGGAAGAGCCTGCTGAAAGGGGCCGTGGCCAGCCAGCGTCCGAAGGCAATGTCCTGAGTGCCAAGGCAAGAGAGAGCCAGGCAGGGCCAGGCAGCCTCCTGCAGTGGGTCGGAAGCTCCGGCCTTTGCAGGCTGGACGCCGCGAGAGGCGGTCGCAGCAACAACCGCCAGAGAACCCAAAAGGGAAAGTCCCCTGCCCTAGACCACAAAATAACGGGAGAACCAGCGATCCAAGTCCAGGCCTGGCGGGTCCCCCCACACTCCCATTTGGCCGTAGGACAAGCAGCAAGGAGTGTCCTTGATGGGGGGCTGCCCGGAGAGGCTGACACCTGAGTGACTCAAGAGGCCTTGGCAGCCAGGCTGCCCCCAGGGGGGCCCCTCTGGCTAGGGCACCAACTCGGTCCTCCCAAAGGGTAATTCAGTGTCACTTCCAAGATAAGACAAAACTAAAAAACCTCAGAAAATACAAGCCCTTTGCTCCCTAAGATGTACCCCCAGAAAACAGTCAGAGATGCACAGAGGGGAGGTTCACGGCCGCACTATTTATGATACTGAGAACTGGTTCTAAACCAAAGGGTCCAGATGGGGTCTACGGAGGTCATCCAAGGAGGGCAGGAGCTGGCCGCCAGGCCGTGTCCTGCAAGAGTACCAGCCACGGGCAGGTAAAACCCCGTGTTCGTAAGTTACAGGGGTGCAGGGGATGTCTGTGATTTCTCAGCACTTCCCCGTTTTCTCCAGTTTTTCGGAAATGAGCATGTACGAACTTCGTAATCTGACTTTTTAAAAGCCTAATAAATGTCACTCGTTTCTTAAAACTGGAGATGCTTGAACTTCAGTATTAGTATTTTCTCTCTCACAAAAAAGAAAAAAAACTTTGCTCTGGATGGTGGATCTCCAGGTTTGTAAGTATCTGTCGCTCTCCGATTTCTCAAATGGTAGCAGCAGACACCAGGAGAGAACAGCAGTGTCCTCTGGCTAGAACTCCTGGTTCACAGGAGGCCAGTGACGTCCGTCCCGTGGACACACACTATGCACAGGCACACACGCTTGCGGCCATCTGTTGGAGGGACCAGGCCAGGAGCGGGACGCTGCAGGCACGCCCTCCTGAGAGGGGCAGCGGAGCTGCAGCTGGGGGCGGGGGCAGGAAAGGGCCTCTGAGCCAATGCAGGGGCTCCTGAGCTCACAGTGGGTAGTTCCCGGAGCGGATGTCCAGAAGAGGCCCTCCCAGTGCTCACCGGGGGCCTCACAACAAAAGTAACTTAATTTGGGTAAATGGCCAGAGTCCCCTGCCAAGAGGCTGCCCTAACGTATTCTCCCAGCAAACATGTGGGGGCATGGGGCCCTCCCTTCAAAACAGCTTCAGGTCACTCAGGTTTGTGACCCAGAACTCGCTCCTTCACACACAGAACAGAGCTACCTCTTCATTTTAGCTTGAACAGGCACAAATACCAACCTCTGGAGGGCAGAGGACTTGGGTGTCTCCCTCGTGAACACCTCCAGGTCCAGAAAGACCAGGAGACCCCCCTCAGGAGAGCCCCACCTGCCGACCACGGGGCCTCCTGTGGTCATGGGGTTCCCGTCGCTCCCAGCGGCACGGCCTGGAGGGAATGGCCACGAAGGACATGCAGTCAGGCCACGGGCTCTCCCTGCCGCCGCTGCCCGGCCTCAGGCAACTGCTGTCAACATGCCCCCGGCCCAGGATAAGCAGCGTCACCGTGCAGCCCCGTCACAGAGCCTCGGCCCAGACCACAGAAACCTGCCTGCTGGGGAGCTGGGCCAGCCCGCTGTCTCCCAGCGCGGGACGCCGTCTCCCAGAGCGGGACACGCTGCTCTCGGATTCCACAGGCGCCTGGCCAGAGACGCGGCCCACGGGGCAGCCTGACCCCGGGGCACACCGCCAGAGCACGGGCGCCTCGCGGACGCCTCCCGGACCGGGGCGCTCCCTGCGGACTCAGACGCGGCGCCCACCCCGCATCGGCTCTGCCCTTCGGCCTGCTCGCCCTGTCAGGACAAGACCTGCCCCATGGCCAGTGCAGGGCGGCCCGGCGCGGGGAAGGGGCCCCGGCAAAGACCGCGTCCTGAGGGTGACACCTGCGTGCCACGAGCTGTGGTTCCGGCAGGAGCCGGCGGCCCCGACGGCCGACAGCAGCCCGACGCCCCAGCCCCGCGGGTAACGCGCAGCCGCCTCCGTGGCCCGGGTGCGGGACGACCACCTTCCCCTGGAGCTGCCGGCGCCCCGCGGCTCCGGGCCTGTGCGTGAGGCCGTCGTTTCCAGGGAGGCCTTCACGGGGGACGACGCCGGCCGAAACCCGCACCCGCGCCGGGCAGGGAAGCGCCATCCCCGGAGGCCGCGGGAGGGTCGAGGCCACCCGGGCCGGAGCCCGCGCCACTGCCCGGCGCGCCTCAGGAGGGTGCTGGGGCCTGGCCCTGTCGTCCCAGCGGCCGCCGCCCCGCGCCCCAGGCCGGCCGGGGCCCGCCTCCCGCCCCGGGGCTCCGCGCTCCGGCTCCGACTCCAGCCCCCGCAGCTCCGACCCCGCAGCTCCGACTCCCGCAGCTCCGACTCCCGCAGCTCCGACTCCCGCAGCTCCGGCTCCGGCTCCGGCCCCGCAGCTCCGACCCCGCAGCTCCGACTCCCGCAGCTCCGACTCCCGCAGCTCCGACCCCGCAGCTCCGACTCCCGCAGCTCCGACTCCCGCAGCTCCGACTCCCGCAGCTCCGGCTCCGGCTCCGGCCCCGCAGCTCCGACCCCGCAGCTCCGACTCCCGCAGCTCCGGCCCCGCAGCTCCGGCCCCCCCAGCTCCGACCCCGCAGCTCCGACCCCGCAGCTCCGACTCCCGCAGCTCCGGCTCCGGCTCCGGCCCCGCAGCTCCGACCCCGCAGCTCCGACTCCCGCAGCTCCGACTCCCGCAGCTCCGACTCCCGCAGCTCCGACCCCGCAGCTCCGACTCCCGCAGCTCCGACTCCCGCAGCTCCGGCTCCGGCTCCGGCCCCGCAGCTCCGACCCCGCAGCTCCGACTCCCGCAGCTCCGACCCCGCAGCTCCGGCCCCACCAGCTCCGACCCCGCAGCTCCGACCCCGCAGCTCCGGCTCCGACTCCGGCTCCAACTCCGACTCCGGCCCCCGCAGCTCCGACCCCGCAGCTCCGACCCCGCAGCTCCGACTCCCGCAGCTCCGACCCCGCAGCTCCGACCCCGCAGCTCCGACCCCGCAGCTCCGGCTCCGACTCCGACTCCGGCTCCGACTCCGACCCCGCGGCTCCGACTCCGACCCCGCAGCTCCGGCCCCCGCAGCTCCGACCCCGCAGCTCCGACCCCGCAGCTCCGACTCCGACTCCGGCTCCGGCTCCGACTCCCGCAGCTCCGACCCCGCAGCTCCGACCCCGCAGCTCCGACCCCGCAGCTCCGGCTCCGACTCCGACCCCGCAGCTCCGACCCCGCAGCTCCGACTCCGACTCCGGCTCCGGCTCCGGCTCCGACTCCCGCAGCTCCGACCCCGCAGCTCCGACCCCGCAGCTCCGACCCCGCAGCTCCGGCTCCGACTCCGACCCCGCAGCTCCGACCCCGCAGCTCCGACTCCGACTCCGGCTCCGGCTCCGGCTCCGACCCCGCAGCTCCGACCCCGCAGCTCCGATCCCGCAGCTCCGACCCCGCAGCTCCGACCCCGCAGCTCCGACTCCCGCAGCTCCGACCCCGCAGCTCCGACCCTGCAGCTCCGACTCCGACTCCGGCTCCGGCTCCGACCCCGCAGCTCCGACGCCGCAGCTCCGACCCCGCAGCTCCGACTCCGGCTCCGGCTCCGACCCCGCAGCTCCGACCCCGCAGCTCCGACCCCGCAGCTCCGACTCCGACTCCGGCTCCGACCCCGCAGCTCCGACCCCGCAGCTCCGGCTCCCGCAGCTCCGGCTCCCGCAGCTCCGACCCCGCAGCTCCGGCTCCCGCAGCTCCGACCCCGCAGCTCCGGCTCCCGCAGCTCCGACCCCGCAGCTCCGACTCCCGCAGCTCCGACCCCGCAGCTCCGACCCCGCAGCTCCGACTCCGACTCCGACTCCGGCTCCGGCTCCGACCCCGCAGCTCCGACCCCGCAGCTCCGACCCCGCAGCTCCGGCTCCCGCAGCTCTGACCCCGCAGCTCCGACTCCCGCAGCTCCGACCCCGCAGCTCCGACTCCGACTCCGGCTCCGGCTCCGACCCCGCAGCTCCGGCTCCCGCAGCTCCGACCCCGCAGCTCCGGCTCCCGCAGCTCCGACCCCGCAGCTCCGACTCCCGCAGCTCCGACCCCGCAGCTCCGACTCCGACTCCGACTCCGGCTCCGGCTCCGACCCCGCAGCTCCGACCCCGCAGCTCCGACCCCGCAGCTCCGACCCCGCAGCTCCGACTCCCGCAGCTCCGACCCCGCAGCTCCGACTCCCGCAGCTCCGACCCCGCAGCTCCGACCCCGCAGCTCCGACTCCGACTCCGACTCCGGCTCCGGCTCCGACCCCGCAGCTCCGACCCCGCAGCTCCGACCCCGCAGCTCCGACCCCGCAGCTCCGACTCCCGCAGCTCCGACCCCGCAGCTCCGACCCCGCAGCTCCGACCCCGCAGCTCCGACTCCGACTCCGACTCCGGCTCCGGCTCCGACCCCGCAGCTCCGACCCCGCAGCTCCGATCCCGCAGCTCCGACCCCGCAGCTCCGACCCCGCAGCTCCGACCCCGCAGCTCCGACTCCGACTCCGACTCCGGCTCCGGCTCCGACCCCGCAGCTCCGACCCCGCAGCTCCGGCTCCCGCAGCTCCGGCTCCCGCAGCTCCGACCCCGCAGCTCCGACCCCGCAGCTCCGACCCCGCAGCTCCGACCCCGCAGCTCCGACCGCGGCCGCAGGAGACGCCGGACCCCGCGGCACAACCGACGTGGCGCCGCACGAGAAGCTCCGCTCACCGGGGCCGAGGCCGCCCGCCCGCCCGCCCGCCCGCCCGCCCGCGCCCCCACGGCCCCCGGAGCCGCGCCTCGGGCGGGGTCCCCGCGCTCCCCCCGGACCCCCGGCGGCCACGGGGGCGGGCGGGACGCGGAGCCCCGCGCGGGGACACCCAGGGCGGCTCTACCTCGGCGCGCGCCGCCTCCTCCCGCGCCTGCTCGCGCCGGTCCGCGGCCGGAACCGGAAGCTGCGCGCGCACCCACCGCGTCCGGCGCTCGAGCGCGTCCCCCGGCGCGTGCGGCCCCTCGGAGGCGGGTTCCGGGCGCGGCCGGGCCGGGCCGGGGGCTGCGGTGGGGTCGGCGGCCGCGTCCGCGCGAGGCCGTGTACAGCCCGACGGCCCAGGTCCCTCCGGCGTGCGGGGCGTGCGGGGCTCCCGCGAGGACGGCGCTGCCCTGGGGCCCACCCTCCGGACGCGGGGGGCAGGGAGACCGAGCGGGGAGGGGTGCGGGGTGCGGGGGTCGGGGGTCGGGGGTGCGGGGTGCGGGGGGGCGCCCGGGGGGGTGCGCGGTCGGGGGTCGGGGGCGCAGCTGCTGCGGCGTGCGGCGGAGCGGCGCTGACCCGGCTGGCCGCGGCCGACGAGGCCGACCCGAAGTGCCCACTCGCCCGCGGGGACCGGCCGGCCGCGCCGTCCCGCCGGGTCTGGCACCGAGCGCGGCGGCCCCGGGAACGCGGGCTGCGACCCGACGGCCCTGCGGCGCTGACCCGCGCAGAAGGCCGAGGGACTCCGTGCGCTCAGCAGGTGGACCTTCGGCACGGACCTCCCCACCCGACGGCAGCCCCGGGGAGCTCCCTCGCCCTCTGGCTGCGAGGACCCCGCCAGGTACGGACCCGGAGCCGTCCTCAGCCCACGGGAGTCGGGCCTGGTCTCCAGCTTGCGGGGCTGTGGGTTCCCGCAGACTGGAGCCCGCGGGGCGGCCGCCTCCTCCCTTCCCAGCGCCCGGCCCGTCCCGCTCCCTTCTTCCGACTCCCCCCGGCGCCCCGGGCACCCCGACTTCACGCCAGGTGCCTGAGAAAGCCCCGCCGCGCCCCTGCAGCCCGCTCCCGTGGAAGCCGGAGTCAGATCCCAGCATCCGTCCGCCCCCACTCCTCGCGGGGTCCCCTGCGGACAGGTGGGAGCGCCCCTCCCGGGGGAAGGTGACACCGGCAGGTTACCGGGTGCCTGTGCTCCTTTGAGAGATCTGACAAGGGAGGGAGAGTTTGCGCGTAGAGAGGGACAGTCACACAGGAAAGGGATCCGGAGAAAGGGTGACCGTACAGAGAACACGGGAAGACACGCAGCGGAGGCAGAGGCCGTGGTATCCTGGAGGGCCGTCCGGCAGCACTTACAGACACAGCCGTGGACACATCTACAAGGTGTCCACTCCCTGCAAACGTTGACCTAACCAAGTCTGTGGCCGAGCCTCAGAAGGAGGGATGGGATACAGGAAGGTCACGGCTGGAAGGAGAGAGTGCGGTGTGTCCACCACAGCAGCCACAGGGACGGGCCGCGGGTGGAGGCCGTGCAGGAGGGAAGCAGCACCACCTCTGTGGGCAGAAAGGGGAGGGGGTCCCTCCAACCGGGTGTAGCTGTGATAAAATCTTTTTTTTTTTTTTCCAAATCATCTTAAAGGGGGATGGGAACAAGGAAGCACTTCATGTGAACTTTCTGGCTCTGAGCCAGCGGGAGCACCTGCCCAGCATGGCCACGGGGGCTGTGTTCCTGCCTCTGGCCCCCAAGCGCACCAAGAGGACCCCCGAAGGAGGGTGTCCACCAGGCACAGTAAATCTTCATGGCCCCTCAGTGTTTCCACGGCCTCCCCTTGGCCTTGAAGCAGTTCACAAGACCAGTTCACGAGGCCGGGTGTGCAGATGCCCCCGTGTCCCCAGGCACATTCCAGACACAGACATAGAGCCCCGCCCTCCTGTAGCTCCGGGCTTGCAGATCGGCGAGGTGGGGCGTGCAGGGGGTGAGCAGTGAGTACACGGACACGTGAACAAGGCATATGCCACATGAGGTCATGGACTGACTGTATCCTTCCCAGCCCCCGAGTACCTGTGTTCAAACTGTCCCTTATGTTAAGAAGGGGGGTCTTGGCAAGGCAGTTAGGGTAGATGAGGGGGTGAGGCAGAGCCCCTGGTGAGTCCCAGGAGAGCATGCCTCCTCTCTGCTCTCTGCTGCGCAAGGACACAGCAGGTGAGGGGTCCCGGCTAGGACGCCGGCTCTCAGCAGACGCTGGTCTTGGACCAGCGTGGCTGCGTGACCATCTGGCAAGGGCTGTACTGTCCCCGTCTCGCAGATGAGGAAACAGGCTCAGAGAAGTCACGGTGCTCGTCCACACTCATGAGCCTACCACGCACCAGAGCCGGGATTTCCAACACAGAACCCACCCACGTGCCGCACCCCTCCCCCGGCCGCTGCGTGCCTCCCACCTTGCCGTGGCAGAGGCTGACAGCCAGCCAGACACACGTGTCCCTTCGCTTCAGACCAAACTCTGTCCCACATGCCGCCACACCAACTTCCTCCGTAAAGAAGGAGTCCTCTCCACGGGCTGCGTCCTTGGAGCTGTTCACGGCCGCGCCACCCCTGATGGCCGCAAACCAGGAGACACCCCACATGGCCCACGGCGGGCCTGGCGAGTTCGGGGAGCAGAGTAATGAGACACTGTGTCACCATGAAAAGGGTAAGAGGAAAGCCATGCAGAATCCTAGAATTGCCTACAACAGTCTGTGGGTGAATAAAAATAGCGTGAAAATACTTTCTGGGCGCCCGGATGGCTTCGTCGGTTAAGGACCGACTCTTGATTCCGGCTCAGGTCGTGATCTCAGGGTTGTGGGATCGAGCCCCGAGTCAGGCTCTGGGCTCAGTGCAGTCAGCTCAGGAAGCTCTCCCCACCCACACCCCTCCTCCTGCTCATGTGCGCTCTCTTTCTAAATAAAATCTTTTTTAAAAAAGAACACTGAAGGAGTAGAACACAAAATGGCACGTGTAGTAGGGTGTCCCACAGTGTGTGGCCTGAGTGCAGGACAGCGTGAGAAACGGGCCCGTGCCGCCCCGGAGCTCACACGTGCTCCCGCACCTGGAGTCCTGCAGCTGGCAGGCCCGCGTCAGCCCGGGGGGGGGGGGCGAGCCCCTCCCTCTCCTGAAGCCCCTGAGAGGGAGGTCCCACCTGTCCCAAACCTGGGCTACCGGTAGATCTGATCCTGGGAAGAGGGTGCCCTGGGGAGGGCGTCTTGGGTGGGCAGGGCCTCCGTGGGGCAGTGTGGTGCTGACCTGCCCAAGCGGCTCCTGGGTCTCAGACCCCCCCCCCCCGCCCCGAGAGAGCAGATCATGACTGGCCCAGACCGGTCACAGCGGGCTCATTCTCCCTGTCGAGACTCTGGTCCAAGCCTGGGGATGTTGTTCTCACCCACGAAAATGAGATGCACTGCGAGAAGCAGCCGCAAGCCGTCCATGGCAGACGCGGTGTCTGATGTCTGGAGCCACCGCAGCCATTCTGTGGCCATGAGGAGCACCACCCCAAGAGCGAGCCAACAGCCTGACAGCCTGAGTCCTGGGACATGCAGAGCTAGGGCACCTGGTATGTCAGGAGCCGTCCTGCCCCTGCACTTGCGCAGCTTTAGCCACTCTGAGTTTGGTTTTCTGTTATTCACACTCGAAGTTACCTGAAGGTGCAGGGGAGGAAAGTTGACTCGTGGACACTCCGTCAACTAACCACCATCCTTGCTGAGTGGGGACCAGGGAGGAGGATAAGGAGGGCCATGCTGCTGGGGTTCAAACCTGAGGCCCGACAACACCCCCCAGCACTGAGTACGGACTGTGGGGCTCCCCAGATGCAGGGTTTGGAGGCTGGGGAGGCTCTTGTCCACGGCAGGTGGACCCTGTGTTCAGATGAACTCTCCCGAGCCATCCTTGCCCTGCGGTGCCTTAAAGCGGGAGCTGGAGCCCAGTGGAGGCCACAGCCCCGGGCCCTCAGTGGCTTCTGTGCGCTGTTGGGAAACTCGCTTCCCCTGAGACAGCCCTTGATGAGGCAGCCAGGAGGACCGGTTCCATGGCCTCATCCTTTAGAACCTTCTGTGACTAGCTAAGTGCACGCACACCACTTCTCTTGCTCTGGTGGTAAACTCATGTCTATCAGCCGGGGCTCGGGGACGAGCAGGACGGCGGGGACCCCTCTTTCCGGCTGGGTCGGTGAAGGTGCTCCAGAAGGCTGGTCTCTGCATGGGTGCATGGGGGTGAGCCCCGTCCAGCGCACCGAGGGCCCGTGTGGCACAAGAAGGTGGAGGAGGTGAATCTGGGGTCCGTGGGAGCGGCGACATCCACCGGCCCCGGGCTGCAGACGGCCAGGCTGTGGGGTCTTGGCCTCTGGCCTCACCCATCTCTGCGGCTCGGGCAAACAGGCTGAGGGCCGTCCCGGCTTGACGACTGCAGGCGGCAGTTCCAGGGAGAAGTGTCCTGGTGCACACACCCCTCCCACGGGCCCCGACCCCCTGGAGAAGCCAGGACACCCTGCTAACCGCAGCGGCTGTCCTGGGAGAAGGCGTGCACACAGGCCCTTCCAGGGGAAAGGAAGTGAGGTCAGGGGCCGCTGGAAGAGAACTTAGGAGCAGACTCCAACATGGTGCGCAAGAGGACGGGGGTGTGCACAGAGCAAGCAAGGCTAGACTAGACACGTGTTCAGTGAGGGCACCTGTCCTGCTCGTCCGTCCTCCGGTCTCTCTCACGGAGGGCACGCCAGCATCTCCCTGCAGGTCTCCGCCGGCAGAAGGAGCTTACCCAGGAGTCGGGATGCCAAGGGACTCTGCTGAAGCAGAGGTGGGGTGTGCCCAGGGGGCCTATGAGACAGGTGAGACCAAGAAGCTTCGAGATGGCCACTGCGGTCCTTCATTGTCCCTTGTCCTTTCTTCTTGCTCCACTGGGCTTCTGAGGAAGACTGTCCTCTGCGAAGTACGCCAGCCAGGTCTGCAGGTGGACCGTCCTTAGGCCCCGCCTCTTAACAGCGGACGCCCCGGTTTCCCCACTGTTTAGGAGGACTCACCCTGAGAGCAGATCAGAGACGGTGCGTGACCTGCCAGGATGCACAGAACTTGGGCCTGCCTCCGGGAAGACACACAGCAGGCCTGGTCGTGTGGAGCCGGGCGCCCACGCAACAGAGCTGGCTGGTGTCACAAGGGTGGGCGCTGCAGGGCTCCTGGATGGCGGAGTGGAAGCAGCTGCACCAGATGACACACCTGGACAGCTGGACACCTGCACGGCCCTTTCTCCTGCTGTCAGACAGGAGCCGAGAGCTGAGAGTCTACTCCACACGCCATAGTTCCTGGGTCCAGGAGGGTCTCAGGCTGCCCAGAGTGGTGCTGTGGAGCCAAGAGATGGGGACATGGCGTGGGCTTCAGGGTCAACCCTGGTCTTCAGAGCCCATTTGCTGTCAGGAAGCTTCCCAGTTGTTCCAGAGCCCGGCCCCGCCTAACCTAGGCTCACACTCACATCCTGGACTCAGCATTGGCCCTGTCTGGCCCCTTGGGAGGCCCAGCGGATGCCCCTGTGGGGCCTGGCTTCACAGTCCCCGTCCTGGGCCTGGCCTTGGCCTCTCTCCTGGTTGTCTCTGCTGTTCTTCGAAGCAGCGACTGCGGAGTTAGGGCTGCTCTCCGCTCAACACCCCGTTTCCAGACCCGGAGCAGGTCCTTGGAAGATGTCCGCCACACTCCATCCAGGTTTACCCGAGCCATCTCAGCAAAGCGAGGAGACCCTGGGCCCTGAGCCGGCCCCTCCCTGGCCCCGGCCTTCCCATAGCCATGGGCCGTTGTAGTGACCAGAAGCCGCTGTCAGAGGCTGGTGGGTGCAGAGGCTGCCCCATGCTGGGCTTCTGTCCATCGGCCCGGCGCCTGGGGCTTCCTTAGCCCGCTCTGTCCGTGCAGGGCCCCTGCAAAGCCCGTTGCCAGCAACTCTTCGCCCAGACTCGCGTTTTCCGCTTCAGCAGTCCCGGAGCACAGGTGCGCCGGCCAGAGGCGCGTCTGACTCCACGAAACAGGCATCTGAGCAGGCTCTGCCCCGAGCCGCAGGTCGTTCCGGAGTAGGTGCGGGGCCGGCCAGCCCAGGGCGCTGTGCCGTACTCTCTCTACCGCCCCCGGCCCCTCTGCCTCGGTCACCCTTTCCCGAGTGCAGCAGGTGGGATTGGACGGTCCCGTCCCCTCCCAGGGCCCTTCCTGTGCAAGACTCTGTCCTGTCTCTCTGGAACCTCTGCCCCTAGGTCCCTGCGCTCGGGAGAGAGTTTGGAGGCCAACCACCACCTGCTACCCTTTGTCGCCACAGCCCCAGGGTCAGGCTGGTCCATGGCCCCACATAATGGCAGCCACAGAGGCTGCACGCAGAGACAGCTGTGCCCTTGGGGAACTGGGCAAGGCACAGGAAGGACGAGGTGGCAATGATACAGTGACAGCAGTGACATGGTAGAACACTGAGCCCTCAGCCTGGGACAGCAGGGCCAAGTGACTCTACAAAACCATCCCGTGGGGACTTCTCAAGCCCACAGAGGGGCCATGATCTCTCTCCTTTTACAGCCAGGGGGAGTGGCGTGGGGAGGACACTTGGAGTGGACAGCAGGCAGATGCTTCTGGTAAGGGGACATGCAGGCCCCACTGCAGTACAGTACGGACAGGCCCCTGACGCTCTGAGTCCCTGCACTACCGCTGCCTGGCTGTAGGTCTTCAAGCAAGCTATTCGCTCTCTCATTATGCCTCACTGTCCTCTGTAATCATAGATGATCAGTAGCTAGTATGAGAGTTAAATGAGTTAATACGTACAGACTGTTGCCGGCCATGGAGTAGGTGCTGTTAGAGATCAGCACCACCACCACCACTGCCATGACCATGACCAGGACCACCACCACCACCACCACCATCACGACCACCATCGGCACCACGGTCATCGCCGGCTCTGTATCCGTAGACGGTCAGCTCTCTTCCACACGCGCTGCACGACCTCGGGTGAACTGCTGAACCTCTCAGTGCCTCAGCTTCCTCACCTACGTGTGGAGGTAGGATCGCGTTGGCTCCCAGAAGCCTGTGAGGATTCGAGTGCTAGCACGCGCCCGTGATACGCCAGTGCACACTGGGCTGGTGTCCTCTCTTGCCAGGCACGGGCATAATGTCTCATTTCATCTCAGGGACTGAGGAAGCACCTACTTTACAGATGAGAAAACTAAATTGGGGAGCACAGGGTCCCGCCGAGGCCTTAGGGTCAGTAGTAGCGGAGCTCGGAGAAGCACCGGGGACTGACCAGAGCCGGCCTCTGTTCACGCGCCTTCCCCGACCTTCTCCCGAGTCCTCCCCTGTGACCCTGATGACAACACCTGTGCTGGCAGGGCTGGTCTGGTTGGGGTCTGGGCATCGGGACTTCTCTGGGCTCCCCAGGGCGACTCCAGTTCAGCAGCCAGGCCTGAGTGCCTCCGCATGAGCTCCGCGTTGGCACTAGGACCACCCGGACCCCTCTTTGTGATCCCTTGCTGATCGCCCATGAGTGGCTGGCGCTTTGGGCTTGGGCGGCGGGCTGTTCCTGTGTGGGCGGTGCCCTCGCGGACCCGGCGTGGGCCTCCAGCTCCGGTGGGGAGATGAGAGGCAGCGCGGACACGGTGGGGCCCGGCTCCTCTGGCCAACACACTTGGCCAACAAGGACCACAGCTGTAGGGCAGTGCTGAGCACCTGTGCTCGGGGCCCAGGCTGCCCGCCCCACGTCTGCCTATGTGTGGCCGCACGCAGCCCTGCTGGGAATTGCGGCACTGGGGACACACACCAGACGACAGCCCTCCACAGAGGCTACAGCCCCGGGGCCTGGCGCAGCCGCGCCATCATTGGCCTGGTCTGGTTCATCCCCAGGGCTCCCCCAGCGGCTGTCCCCTCCCCAACCCCTCATCTTACTTTAGCCACAGGGATCACGGGGACACCCTCCTCCCAAAAGCCAGACACAATTCTGCCCCCGGGGCAGGTCTGTCCAGAACACGGGGTGGGCGTCTCAGGCTGGCATCTGCCGACGCTGGCGGGTGGGTGTCCAGCCGCACCCGCAGCGGACGCTCCCTCCACCTACGGACAGCGGGGTCAGGCCCGAGCTGCACGTCCGGTCAGACCCGGCTTAGAGGCGATTCTTCCGACCAGCACCATGAGCGCGGTTCTTGGAAAGGTTATTTATTTATTTTCGCGAGGAAGGGAGAAACGGAAGGAGCGCGAGAGCACGAGCAGGGGTGCGGCAGGCAGAGGGCGGGGGAAGCAGGCTCCCTGTGAGCAGACGGCCTGGATGCGGGACTTGATCCCAGGACCCTGAGATCATGACCTGAGCCAAGGGCAGACGCTCAAAGGACTGAGCCACCCGGGTGCCCAGTGATCAGATTTTTCAATGTGACTCTCTTTGGGTAAGGTGTGACCCCCGCCCCCGCTTCCCTCCTCGGTCTGCACCACCTGCTGCGGCCCTGCTTCCCGGTCACTGCTCCTTGTCCTTGGCTGGAGACATGGGGACGGTGGCCAGGGGTGGGGGATGGGCTGGCCTCCTGTCACCCACCTCTTCCCCACCCAGGCGACCCCACAGACAGGACAAACACTTCAAGATGCATGGACACAGTCCCATGAAAAGGGACCCGTCAGTGGTTACACCCGAGGCTGTGTAAGAGCCACAGGGGGCGAACAGGGTGAGGGGCTCCCCACGACAGGGGCTATGGGGTAATTCCTGGAGAAGTGCAGACCAGCAGGGACGTCCCCAGAAGACGCTGACGTGGGGGAGCAGCTCTAAGCCCGTCCAGCGAGCCACCAAGGGGGAGCGGCACATGGGCCGGCCAGGGCACCTTTCTCATAAGCCCTGGGGCCCAGCCCTGCAGGATGCCCTGGTGAGGCCACCTGGGTCCACGCCGGTGCCTGGGCAGGAGACCAGCCCCCGTGCCAGTCCTGAAAAACCCACCTGTGGCCTGCACACCCTGCAATTTCACTTCCCAGTTCTGGGGGGAGCAGAACACCCCGGCGCCCACACCCTGCACACACAGGCTCCTGTGCAGAGGCCGCCGGCGCCCTGCTGGCACCCCTGGGACTGCCCCTCCGGGCTACAGGCAGAGCAGGCCCTCCCTCCCCAGGGCGAGGATGGGCAGCACAGCCACCACAGCCGCATGAGGCCGTCCTAGGAAGCCACCACCCACCTCCCCGGCCACAGGGCAGGGTCAGTGTCACCAGGGGCAGTGGTGGGACCTCTGGGGTCAGGCTGTACCTCTGATGTCCCCACAGGCTCAGGGGCTCCCAGAGCTGAGTGTCCACCCAGAGGTCAACATCCACCCAGAGGTCAACGTGCCCAGGCTTTGGTACCGCAAGCCCGCAGGGCCGTGGCCCAAGCCCAGGGCACCTGGGGGGGGGGGGGGGCTCTTGCATTTGCCCCACCCACAAAGGGGCGTGGCTGAAGGGCTCTGAGGCCGTTGTCTTAGGATTGAGTGGTGATGCCCCTGCCGGAAGCCTGGGGCTCGCACTAGGAGGTGTGCAGAGCTTTCAGGGCCACGCGTAGCAGACACAGAGAAGATTCCCACTGGATGAAAGTTTCTCCTTGAATCACCGCAGGCCCCCCCGGAGGGAGTTCACTCGGAGGGGACAGAAGGGAGAGCCTCCCCCCCCCCCGACTGTGCAGGGCAGGAAGGAACAGGGACCGGCACCGGCTCCGTCTCAGCCGCGCCGTCTGCGTGAGGGACCTCCAGTCCCAGCCAGCTGCAGAGACACACAGATGCGGACAGCGGGCAGCAGGTCACGGGCTCTGATCACCACCAGCCCAGACGAGACCCACCCCGCCCGGAGCCCAGCTAGGGCCAGGAAGGTCCAGCAGGACCCTTGGGGCCGGAGAGGCCCTGCCTTCCGGCCATTGGCTGCTCCCCACCCCCACCCCAACCGGCAGCGGAGTGGACAGGACTGGGCTGTGGTCACTTGCAGAGCTCGGGCCCAGGTGCAGCCAGGAACGTGGGTCCTTTGACACAGCCGCAGGAGGGCCTGCGACCCAGGGCAGCCCTGTACTCCTCCCCCAGCTAGGCCCCTTGCTGACTAGATGGGTCAGAGCTGGGGCCAGGGGTGTCCCCGGTGACATGTGATCCCAGCCCGTGGACCGCTGTCCCGAGGTCTCATGATCTAGGGTAGGTGGGCCCGGGCGAGTCACGAGCTCGGCCTGAATGAAGGTCAGCCTCTGTTTCCGGGGCCCCACTGGGTGTCTAACGGGGGAAACTCCCGTGACCCGAGCCGGCCCATCCCCCGTCTCCCTTCCTCTTTCTCTGGCCTGGGCCTGGGCGGGCCGGACCACACCTGGGGCCGCGGTGCCGACGCCTGGCCTTTCTCAGCCTCTTCCTGCGCAGTCTTCGCTCTGGAGGCTCCGTGGATGCCCAGCATCCCCCCCCAAGAAGGGACTTGGGGTGAGGACCCCTCAGACACCCAGTACTCATGGTGCAGAAGGGGAGACTGAGGCCCAGAGCCGACAACACCTGCCTCCAGCCACATGGCCGGGGAGCGGCCCCATGATGACCCACCAATCTTCAGACAGTGCTGGGCTTCGGGGACCGGTCCTCCTCAGGTGTGTGGAGCTGACCCTTTACGCCGGGGGTCCTGGCACTGTCCTTGGGTCGCCACACAGCTGTGACGGACTGAAGACGCCCCGGGCCGGGCCCCCATCGCGTCCCCCCGCAGAAACACTCGTCTCCACCCTGCGCGGACCACAGCCCTCCACGTGGCGGGACGTCAGACGACCGCGTCAGATGACCTCAGCAGAAAGCAGCGCCGTCCCTCTGGGGCGCCTGGCCTCTGAGGGGATACCCGCAGGCCAGCCTGTCACAGCTTCTCTCCAGGGCACGGGAGTCCCTACAGACGTCCTCAGACCCTGGCATGTGTGTGCTCTCCGGACCCTCCCTCTCTCTAGCGCCTGCCGAGCTCAGCGCCCCCTGGACCGGTTACAGACCAGCTCCGGCCACAAACCAGGGCCGCTCTGTGATGGCCACACACACGGGGCACTTTTGTCCTTCTGGTCCCACCCCTCTGTGTCCATAGCACTCTCTGGGGCCCTTTCTCCCCTGCTCGCCCATGAGCCACGAGCCCGCCAGGCTCCAAGCCTGCCCCTGGGTGGGAGATGGGGCGGGGGGAGGCGGCAAAAGGTGGCTGAGTCCCGTGTCTCAGCTGTGGCTACGGATCCATTTCTGAATGCGTATGTCAAAACTTAAACCCTACAGCATTACCAAGCGTATTTTATCGTATGTCAGTCGCAGCTCAGTAAAGCTAGTAAGAAATGGTATTAGCACCCCCAGGCGAGCAAACCTAAGGAGCCAAGCCAGAAGGCCACGAGAACCTCAGGACAAAGGTGGAGAGTGTGTGGGCAGCAGGCAGGCCCCACACGGGTGGCCGACGTTCCCCCAAGAGCCGAGGACGGTAGGACAGGGCAGCATGCACGGGAGGAAGGGAAGGCTTCTCAGGTAAAGAGGAACCCGCTCAGTGAAAGAAAAATAACTCCGGTAATTCAGGGGAAACTATCTCCGATGTTGAGGCTGAAGAAAGGGTTCTATCAATTCTCTAGGCAGAGAAACACTTTAAATGCTACACTAAATTTGTCGTGCCCTTAAAATAAGTTCCGGAAACAGTAGGGCGGTGTTCGGTTTTGAGAGAAAAGGACTCGATTCCAAGGTTTTACACACAAATGAGAAAGTCAGAAATTATGCCGTCGGGGAGCTGGAACCTGACAGGTGATGAACCGGGGGCAGATCCCACCCGAACACGGGACGGGTTACTGAGGACAGTCTGAGAGCGAAAGCTCCAACCCAGAAGCAAATCCAAATAATCACTCTGATGGGATTAAAACACAGGACGCCGTGGCCATGAACAATCTTCTTGAAGATTTTATCTTGAAGTCATCTCTACCCCCAACGTGGGGCTCGGACGCACACCGCGGGACCAAGAGCCGCACATCCCACTGACTGAGCCGCCAGGCGCCCCCGGAGCCACGAACGATTTCACAAAAGAGAATTCAATGTGCTAAAAGAACAGCATCGGCCAAGTGAGTCTTCCTTTTCCTAAGACCCCCCCCCAAAATCCAGCAGGCCGGCCTCAGGAGGGCGGAGGGGCAGGAGCCATGTGGGTTGGGGGACTTGCTGTAGTGGCTGGAGGGGACCCGTCCCTGGGGCAGCTCATTAGAGCTACGGGACAGCAGATGCGTCTTCTGCAATCAGCAGACTGCGGGGAGCGTCTCCCCGGCAGCTCGTGGCAGACGCGGCAAA
The DNA here is from genome assembly GCF_009829155.1 of Mustela erminea. Lineage (NCBI taxonomy): Eukaryota > Metazoa > Chordata > Mammalia > Carnivora > Mustelidae > Mustela > Mustela erminea. Next base: position 59,971,974 of record NC_045632.1, on the reverse strand, counting down.
CACGGCGGAGCAAGACGGAACCAGAAGGGCAAGCGCCCACGACACAGGGGACAACGCGCTCGTCACCGGCCGGTGGGACAGTGACTATAAATACATCTGACTCCTTTTCAAAGACAAAGACTCTCAGGTTTGCTAAAAAAAAAAAAAAAAAAAAGAAAAGAAAAGAAAAAAGGAAAAAAGAAAATTGAACTCAGATCTGTAAGAAAAGGTCTAAGAGAAAGCAAACCAGAACGTTAACATTCAAGCTGGGTAAGACAGGCCGGGACACAGACAGCAGAGGAGATGCAGGCTTCGGGGTAGAAGCGGATTCCACACACAGGGCTATAATGGCAGGAGAGGCTGGCTCTTCTCGGAGTCGGAGCAAAGTGCGGCAGCGTCGTCACCACCGGGAACTCTCGAGCGGGTGCTCCGGACTCACACGCACAAGCCATCCGTGGGGAGCGCGTGCAGCCTTCGGCCTGAACACGGGCCCCCGGACGGTCAGAGGCTCTCGAGGCTCTGCGGCTTGCGGTCGGCGGGGACCCACACGCGGCTGTCAGGGATCACGCCGAGACCCCGTGTGGGCTTTCTCCGCTTTTCCCAGCGGTGCCACTTGCAAGCCGCGGCACCCAGTCCGCCCTCAGGCCGCCCTCGTGGGCTTCGCCGTAGTCCCCGGCCACCCCGGCCCGACCCCATGTCTCTAGTTCTGTCCCTTCAGGAGTGACAGACGGAGGGACTCACGCAGCACACCCCTCTCGCGATCGGGGCTGCTGCGCAGGGGAATGGCCGCTCCTCTGAGTGCCAGGGAATGTCCCCTGCATGGCCGGGGCACGGCCGGTCTGAACACCCCCTGCCGGAGGGCATCTGGGCTGGCCCTGGTTTCTGACTCTAACAAAGCCGCTCGGAACATCAGGGCACAGGTTTCACTGTGAACAGAAGCATCCGTCCCTCTGGGACACACGCCCCAGAGGGCAGGGTCACCCAGAGTCGCCGCCCTCCCGTCCCAAAGGCCACGTCGGAGAGCCCGGCACGTCTGCACTCTAGCCATCGGTCCTCTGCTGTCGCCGCTGGGTTGTGAACAGGGACGTGTGACCGCAGCGGTACTCGGCTCTCCCTGAGGCTAACGGCCTTGGAAGTCCTCTCGTGGGCTCACCTGCCATGGCCTCTCCCTGGAGGTTTCTGGTCCTTCTCCCCCGCTTTCCCGCCCACCTGTCTTCAGAGCGTGGGGTTGGGGGGCCGCCGGATGCCCGGCCACCAGCCCTCCGCCACATGCCTGCGTTGCGGAGGCCCCTCCCAGCGGGCCGCTGGTCTGTCACCCTCCCAACGAGGGTCCACGGGGAAAAGGCTTTTAATGTTGGCGAGGTTCCGTCTGCCAGTTTTCCCCACTAACGGGCCGCGCTTCGCTGTCGCATCTGAGAACAAGAACCTCCGTGTCGCTGAGGAAACCCTCTCCCGTGCTTCCTTCTCCGAGTCTTGAGCTCCACATTCTGGGTGGAGACCGTGATCCGTTTCGGAGTCATTGTTTTACTCTGATGAAACGCACGCAGCACGGAGCTCACCATTCTGAAGTGCGCAGTTCGGAGGCTCTCCCCACCTTCACCGTGTGCGGCCGCCGCCGCCGCCCGCTTCTGGGGTGCCCAAGCGACCCCCCGGTGCCCATCGGCGGCCGCGCCCCGGCCCCAGCCCTGGGAACCACACGTCCCGTTTCTGTCACTACGGACGGGCCTGTTCCCACCCGATTTGAGTTAATTTTTACAGCGCGTGTGAGGCTGAGGCCAAGGCTCCGATCTCTGCCCTGGAGGCCCAGTTCTCCAGCTCCGTCTGTGGAAGAGCCTGCCGCCCCTCGGACGGCCCTCACACGTTGGTCAGCAACCATGCGGGCGTGTCTGTGCGGGTCACTCCTGTTCACCCGCCGTCGTCGGCCCGACACCAGCTCCGGGCGGTCCCGACTCTGGAGCTTATATGAGGGTTTTGGGTTACTTCTTCCTTTCCAGGACTGTTTCTGACTATCTAGAGCCTCTGCTTTTCTACGTCGATTTTAGAATAATCTTGTCTATTTTATGTCTACAAAACACCTTGTGGAGTTCTAATGGACTCCTGCTAACCCTAAGGCTTCGTGGGGGATAGGACGGATGCCCTGATGGCTGGAGCTCCCCGTCCAGGAGCGGGGCGCGTCTCTCCAGGGGCTTAGCTCTTTGATCCTTCCAGCTGCGTTTTGGAAGACCCAGCAAATAGATCTCGTACATCTTTTGTCCAACTTATACCTAAGGGTTTCATCTTTTGGAGAGATCACGACCTGAGGCGAAGGTAGGTGCTTAGCCCACTGAGCCACCAGGTGTCCCCGAGTAAGGGCAGTTTTAACTCTTCCTAATTCGTGTGCCTTTTCTTTCTCCTGCCGTATGGCGCCGGCTGGGACCTCCAGTACTGTGCTGAGTGACGGACGGCGAGGGGACAGCCTCGCCTCGTCCTGGGTCTCGGAGGGAAAGGTTCAGTCTTTCATCATGAGCTGTACTGACGGCCGTACATTTTTAGTAGATGTTCTTTACAACACTGAGGTATTTCCCCCTTTACTCCAAATTTCCTGAAAGTTTTCTTTTTTAATCGTGAGTGGGTACTGAATGTTGCCACATGCTTTTTCTGTCTCTACTGACATAACCACGTTTGTTTGTTTTTTCTTTTTTTGGACTGTTGATCAGCTTTCTCACGTTGAACCTGTGGAGTTGAGCGAACCCTACCTGAGGGTTTTTCTTATACGCTGGATTTGATTTGCTAATAGTCTGTGGAGAATTTTTGCATCTAAACTCATGAGCGATATGGGTCTTGTGTTGTGCTGTCTTTGGTTTTGATAACCAGGTAGTTGTGGTCTCAAAAATCTGTTGGGAGAATGTTTCGTCTTTTGCTTTCCAAAAGAATTTGAGAAAAGTTAGTGTTAATTCTTTAAATTCTTGATAGAATTCTCCAGTGAAAGCATCTGGACTTGGAAATTTATCTTCTGGTTATGAATTTGATTGCTTAAACCGTTATAGGCTGTTGCGATGATCTTTTTCATCTTGGTTGCGTGGTGTGTGCTTTTCAGGGAACTCGTCCATTTCTTCCAAGGCACCGAATGTACGAGTGACATTTTTTCACAATATTCCTTTATAAGCTTTTTTTTTGAGAGAGAGAGAGAGAGAGAGCGAGCTGTGAGCATGGGGGGGGTCTGAGAGAGAACCCTAAGCAGGCTCCACGCCCAGCAGGGAGCTGGAGGCCGGGCTCGGTCCCCTGTCTGCAAGATCATGAGCTGAGCGGAAATCAAGGGTCAGACGTTTACCCGACCAAGCCCCCCAGGCGCCCCGATTCCTGGGTGAGCTTCTGAGGGGCTGGAAGGCCTGTGGAGAGCCCCTCACCCGTCCTGGTGTCGGTATTTGAACTCCGTTCCAGGTTGGTCAGTCTTACTAAAGGCTTGTCCGTGTCACAGTAATGAACTTTCACAGGAAGGGCAGTGCTGGACAGTAGCCTGGCTTGTAAACGTGGAAACACTGACGTACAGTAGCAGTGGCCACACGTTAACACACCTCCCTCAGTTTTTGACTAATCAAATGAGCAAAAAAAAAAAAAAAAAAGGACATAGAGGAACTGAGAAATATTATTAATTAAATTAATTAAGTAGATCTAAATTTAAACTCTGTGACCTACACTCAGAAAACACGTTCTTGCCAAGTTCCCTTATAGCAAGTACTAAGACAAGTCCCACTTTAGGTGACACGGAAAGCCTCGGTAGCCAGCTTGTCCTGGTCGGCCTGGCACCACAGGATGCGTGTCCCGGGCAGCCCCCCAGCCCCACCCCCAGGACGGCTGGACGCCTCAGACGTCACCCAGGCAGGACCCACAGTCCACAGTATGTCACAATTAATAATCACCAGGTGACGCTTGTTACAGTTCCCTGCTGGAATTTGAAACGGAACCTAATCGAGTAGAGGAAAGCAAACCTGTCATTACAAAATGCTGAAACATAACAGGTGAGGTTTCTAGATGTTGACACAGCCCTGGCCATCAGCGACCACAGAGTAAGGGCCTCGGGATCAGAGTGACGTCCGTACGCACAAGCACCCATCACGGGACATTACGAGCCCCTAAGACGGCACGCGCAGCTCGATACTGACGTAGGGACTTTCTAGAAACACGTATGTCATCTAAACAGACCCCCCCAAAATGCAGAAAATCCAAATAATCACAACCAAAGAAGGAAGTGAAGACAGAACTCAGAAATTATCCCAAGGAGGGCGCTGGGCTCCGAAGGCTTGACCGCGAGCTCTTGTACGCAGACAAGGAAAACAGATTTCTAATTGGTTTTACGGAGATCGCTTCACCCTGGTATGAAAACCAAGCCAGGAGAACCCAGAAGGACAGGAAGCCGGACTGCTCCTGCGGTGGCTGTGACGGTGACAGTGACCGCGGGAAGTCACCCCCAGAACCCGAGTGGACGGTGTGCGAGGCCCGTCGGAGCGCTTGGGAACCCAAGGGCCGCTCCATGTCAGGAAACCCCACGTTCTGTGCAGCCACACGCGGAGGAGGACTCTCCGGGGGGACGTCCTCACCCACGACGTCCTTTGGGGGCAGAATGTGCATTATTTTGCAGCTTTTTGTTTGGAAATTTCAAACTTCCAGGAAAGGCAGCGGAATAGCTTAGAGGACGCGTCTGCCTCTCGGCCCGTTCGCGACTGTTTTCCTGTTTCTCCCTCACCTCCGCGGCGCGCTGCGCTGTTCTTCGGAGCGCGGGAGTCGCCACGGGAGCCTCTCTACCCCCGAGTCTCAAGGAAACGCAGCCGCTTGCTCAGCGAGCTCCCAGCAGGGCCGGGACGGGGACGCGGACGCGGCCGGCCGCCGTACTTCCCTGACGGGCACAACGTGAGGCTCGCCGACTCGCCCCAAGTTCTAGAAGTGGCGGCCACACCCGCAGGCACACAGCGGCCATCGCACGTGCCGGGGCGCAGGCAGGGCCGCCGTGATGCTCCCCTCGTCCCCACTCTGCACTCGGGGCCTTACGCTGGTGGCCTGGCGTCTGCCACCCAGGGACCGCACCACGGAAGCTGGCACGCACTGCCAAGCTGGGCCGCAGGCTGCCACGCGGCCCACTTGTGCACGCGCCCCACGCCCGCCGCGCCGGGAGGGCTGTGTCGGGGTCACGCTGCGGGTGCCTCGTCTCTACGCGTCGGTGTTCCCATGGGCGGAGGTCGGTGGTGGCCTCGAAAGGGGGCCGGGAGAACAGGGGCCGGGTGAAGGCCACCGGGCGGGGGTGGGGCGCACAGCTGGACGCCTGCTCGGTTCCACAGCTGCTGCTGCAAGGCCTGGACCTCCTGTCAGGGCCACGGGCCGCCCAGCAGGCCCCGCGGAGTAACCTGCGGCCCCAGGGCAGCCCCACTGGGGCCTTCCCAGATGGCAGCTCTGCCCCCACCCCCCACACACGGGTGCCTCGGTGGGAGTCAGTGAGGGAAGCTCCCCCACCCTGTGCATGGGGACTGGCCACCATTCAGGCGTGCACTGTCTGCTGACTTATTCAAGTAACCGTGCCATGCCGGCTTCCAAACGGGCATGACACAGGCCCTGCCCCCGCAGAGCTGCTGTTCCAGTCAGGACGGTCACCAAAGAGGACGGGTCTGCAAAAAGACTGCGTGAGTCACAATGGAGCAGGGCTGGCCGTGGGTGAAGGTCACTGCAAAGCTGACCCCGCAGCAGAGATCTGGAACAAGTGCGGGGCCCAGCCATGCGGATTTCTGGAGGAAGAGTCTTCCAGGCTGATGGGACCGCATGCGCAAAGGCCCTGGGGCAGCAGCTGGCATCCCATGTTCCAGAAAGGCAGGAAAGGGGACGCCGTGCCTGCTCTTAGTCTCACTGTACCTGACGTGTCCTCAGGTCTCTGGGGGGCAAATCAGGACAGGAAGGGACACAAGCTGTCCTGTCTGGCCTGGGTGGGAGAGATGGGGACACGCGAAGCTCCAGGGAAGCAGCACCTCACCTGGCACGTCGCTGCCCACAGGGCACCCCCCAGCCCCCACTCCCTGCAGAGGCACACACGTGCCCCCGGCGCGCCCCCTCGTGGGTCCACACACGCAGACGCCATGTGCTCCTGTGTGCACGTGTCCACAAGTCCACCAGCTCGGTGGTGTTTTTCACCCGAGCTGGCACCCGCTCACACCGTCCTGTCGACAGCCCCACTGAGCCCGCCCGGCCACGCGTGCTGTCTCACCCCTGGGGAAGCAGAGGAGCACAAGGACGCACAAGTGGACAGGCTGTGCCACAGGGAAGCCGGCTAAGGCCTCTATCTCTGCACAAGGGGTCACCGCACAGCCCCCGACCGGGGAGTGGGCAGAGCCACGGGCAAGCTGGGGGCCTGGGAACGGCCCCCCCTGCAGCTGCACCACCACTGGAAGCCCCTCTGACGAGGCAGGCAACACCACAGGGCTCTGGGAGCCAGGGAAGGCAGATGTGACCCGGCCACCCGCCACACCCACTCTGGCTGAGACAGGGTAGGTGACAGGCACTTGGTGTCCAGCCAGCGGCCTCCAAAGGCACGCACCAGGCCACTCAGGCAGCTGCTATGGCCGGCCCTGCCAAGAGCCCCCAGTGACGGATGACACATGGGCCCAATGGGGGGTCCCCTGGCTCAGTCCATCCATCACCGGAGCAGGGGGAGCCCCAGGAGAGCTCAGGGATGGGCAGACATGGGGCAGGTGGAGCCTCGGGCAGCTGCACACACAGGCGTCCTGAGGACGGGGGCTGGGGTCACTCTGGGCTCGGTGCGTCTCTGTCTGCGGCTGCAGGTCTGCTCTCCCCGACCCCGTGTCGGACACCCAGCTGTTCGCCTTATGCTGGATCTGCTCCCCGTGGTTCAGAGGTCACTTTTGCACTAGTTTCGTGGTGAGAGGACCTTCTGCTGCCCACGTCTACAGGGGCGCACCGGTCCTGCCCGTCCTGTCCCACCGGAGGGGAACGCAGCAGGCAGCGGGCCCGGCGGGTGGTGGGACCGTAGCGGGGCACGCGCCACGCCGGTAACGCAGACAGAGCGCCGGGCCGGGCTCTGCTCCCACGGCCGAGCCAATGACAAAGGAGCCAAACGGGCCGAGAAAGGGAAGGAGGCTGATGCGGCCCACGGCGAGGACGAGCCTTGGAACGTGCCACAGAGAAGCGTGGATCGAAGCTTCGGAGACGTGAGCCACCAGGAGCCGGCCGGTCCCGACACACAGCGGGTCTGTGGGCCAGAAGCACCCGGGGCAGGTGGAGGCGGCCAGTGATGCTGCAGATGTGCCGACGCCTCCGCACCCTGCGCTTCGGTGTTGCGTCACGGTGACGTCTATGTGGCGGATGTCAGGTGACGACTTCCTGAAAAGGAAAGATCAGGGAAGCCCCCCTGAGGAGGCGGCGTCTGAGGGGCGCCGGGCCTTGCCGGGGAGCGCTCGGCAGGCAAGGAGCAGGAACAGTTGCTACCTCAGCAGCGGCTTCTGGAATATTCTGGAAGCAGCCAGGAGCCTTGGCAGGAGGGCTGAGTGGGCACAGGAGGAGTCGGGAGGGCAGCGCTTCAGGGCCTCTTTCCAGAACCACTTCTAGCCTGGGGCCTGGGCCCACCCTATGGAGAGGAAGACCCAGTACCTAGAGGTCAAAGGTTGCCCTTGGAGGTCACCGCAGAGCCTGAATGCCACCTGCCACCAGCAGCAACCTGGTTGGTGCACAGGAACACCGCCCAGGTTGAGCAGAGAAGATGATGACCTGAGAGAGGGGACATCTGAAGGGGGTGACAGCTGAGGGACGGGCTGGCCCGAGGGAGGTGATGACCTGAGTGACATCTGACGGTGACAACTAAGGAAGGTGACATCTCAAGGAGGTGACATCTCGGGGGGGGTGATGACCCGAAGGAGTGACAGCTGAGGGAGGTGACATCTGGGGGGTTGATGGCCCGAGGGATGGGATCACGTCACACTGGGGCTTCGCGGGCTCGTGAGGAGAGGGCCGGCGGCAGCCCCCAGAGCAGAATCGCAGGCGGTGCCCTGTCCCTCCATGCCTAAAGCTTCAGAGCCCGGGCTGGGAGGTTCCGGAAGGGGAGAGGCTGCCGCGTCGGAGAGCAGGCTTCTGGCAGTGAGGCTGGGCAGGGGTTCGGAGCTCCCCGGCGGCGGCTGGGCTAGGCCTGGGGGGAGCAGGGGCACCCGTGGTGAACCCCCTCTGGTCCACGGGGGCTGTGAAGCGACGCCAGGCTGTCAGGTCCGTCCATCGTGGGTCGGAAAGGACACACAGAGAAGCAAAGCGACGGCTGAGGACACTCAAGGCCTCCCCACAGGACAGGAGGTCGTCTGCCCGGGGTGTTGCGGGGGGAGACACTGGAGCCTCAGGTGAGGTCGTCTGGGTCTCCTGCCACCCAGAGCCATCTGGGCACCAACAGAGCCGGCCCAGGGCCCCCTCCCCGCGGGCGCTGGTGGCCCCGAACCGGCTGCTCATCCTGGTGGCCGCATCCACTGCCCCCCGCCCCCGCCCGACCGCAGCCCCGCACACCCGGTCCCGCCCAGCCGCTGTCCTCCCGAGCACCCCGGGGACCCTGCAGCGCCCCACCCCAGCGGCTGCTGGAGGCCAGGGCCCGGGCTGACGACCTCGGCGCTTCGCCACAAGTGCCCCTTCGGGAAGGGCCAGGGCCAGGCACGGCCACGTGGCAGCTGGCAGGGGACAAGGGGCGCCGTGTTGAGAGGCTCCCAAGTGCGACAGGACTCGGAGGTCCTTGTCGCTGCGCCGGAGGCTGCTTGGGGGGAGGCGCCGGGAGAGGAAGGCGCCGGCTGGGCTTCCACACGGGCACCGCCCGGCTCGCTGCCACTCGCCGCCGCTCTTGGCTGGGGCTGCTCCCGACAGAAGGGACGCGGGGCGGCCGGGCGGGGGCTCGCGCGTGTGCGTGTGCGTGTGCGAGGCGGCGCGCGTTGCCAGAACAAACGAGCAGCCGCGGCGGCCGGGCTCCATCCTGCCAGCTCCCGGGCGCGGGCCCCACGGGCGCCGGAGGAGGGTAAGCCGCCGCGGAGGGGGCCGTGGACGCTTGCCACGGCGAGTGGCGGGCCGGACACCTCCCGGGGGCCGTGGGCGCGCGGGGCCAGCCTCGCAAACAAAGCCCAGCGCCCGTCATGGGCTGCCCGCCCGGGAAGGCGGCAGCCGCTTGGCACCGGAGCCGTGGAGGACTGGCTGGGCGCAGGCGTCAGCACAGGTAACGGACGTGCGCAGCTCGCTGGGCACGGGCTGGCTCTCGGCCCGGTGCAGGTCGCGGGGTGGCTGGCAGCCGCAGCTGCGTCTGCTGGGGGGTCTGGGCCCTAGGGGGTCCAGGCCAGCATGGGGGACCCCCTCAAGCCCGCAGGACGCAGTGCCCCCCACCCGTCCGCCCCATCCCAGGGGCCTGTTGGTTCAGGCGCAGTGGCTGGGAGTCGTCCTGGGGGCAGAGGACCTCTCCCGGCACAGAGGACTGAGGCCAGGCTGTGCAGGGTGAGGGTTTGAGGGGACACCCCTGCCCTATGTGTTGGAAGGTGTCCCCAAATGTCCTTGAATGTCTGCTGTTTCTTCTCAAAGGCCAACACAGGGACTCGGTGTTGGGGGGACACGGCTAGAGGAGCTGGGAGGCCCCGAGAGAAGCGTCTCGACGTCCCTCCCTCTTGGCTGCCCAGGCTGGCTTGGCGCACGGTGTCTGTGTGCAGGCAGTGGGACCGCAGCCAAACGTGTCCCATCAGCAGGAGCTTAGGCGGTGGTGCCAAGGAGCCCAGCTGCCGAGGGCTCGGGGGGCGAGCTGCCCGATGGGGAGCAGCCTGCTTGCTGAGCCGGAAGGGCCAGGACGGGGGAGGTGGAGGAGGGCGCATGTGCCGTGGGCCGGTGCTGGCCACCCTTCCCTGGCCGGGCGGGAGGGAGCCTGCCTTGCCCTTCACCGGCCGCCAAGCACATCTGCCGAAGGGACGGATGCCTCGGGCTGGGGCACAGGAACAGGTGGAACACCACGCCGCTCCAGGGGCTCTGGACCGGGCGCTCTGAGCTGCTGGTGTGGACCCGGGGAGAAGGGCACACGCAGGGAGGCTGGGGCAGGTGGCCGGGCAGCGGACAGCGAGAGCGCAGTGCCTGGACTCGGGTCGGGGGTGGGGCTCAGCTCTGCCGACTCAGGAGCCAGGGCTGCAGGAGCCGGAAAAGCTGAGTCTGGAGGGGCCAGAGCAGCACCCCCCACCCCAGGAGAGCAGCAAGTGGTCAGAGCTGAGCTGCAGGAACATGGCGGGGGTGGGGGGAACACACCTGTGCAGGGGCCCAGGGGATGTGGGATGTGGCGTCGGGCTGCTGGAGACGGAAAGCTCAGGCAGGGCCCAGCCACAAAGACGCTCAGGCGGAGGGCAGGGGCTCCAGTCGACGCCCTCTCCTCCTGGCTGGACGGGCAGTGGGGTGAAGCTCCGTGGCATCGGGCGCTGGCTAGCATCCTGTCTGGGGTCTGCCGCTTGGCAAGGGCGGCCCCCGGTCTCCAGGCCTCAGGGTGGGTGGCTGTGAGGTGGGCGGGCAGGTATGGACCAAGTGGATGCTGTGGAGAGAGCCTTCCCAGGTCTTCTGGGGCCATGCCCTGGCACTAGCGCGGGACTTCGGAGGCTGGGTGTGGGGCGGTCATTCTGTTCACAGCCCCTAGGACTCTCCGTCCAGCGCCCTGACATCCCCACCACCAGGTCTGGCCTGAGAGCCAAGCAGGGAACACGGGAAACAAGAAGCCACGGGCTGCTGTGACCGTCCCCCTCCCCCGCCCCCGGCCCTCGGCAACGGGAGGGGCCCCGACCAGCTCCACTCAGTCGGGACGGGGCAGAGGGTGCGACCGCTCCTATCTCTGTGGCCTCGTCCGTAAAAGGTGACGCTGCTTCCCACCACTCTCCAGTCCACAGAAGCACAGCCTGGCACCGATCACCCCCGAAAGCGCCTGCTACTGGCTTCCAGGCTCCATTTAGCCAAAGCTGGGAGCTGCCATTGACCGCCCAGGGTCTGGACAGCCCCTCGGCCAGCTCTCCCCCGGGACCACCCTCGCGGAGGACTGAGGACATTCAGGCCCAAGGGAACCTACCTCCCCAGCTGCCTTTATGAAGAGAGGACCAAGGCCTGTTCCTGCTGTTGGCAGGGAAAGGGGCTTGGGACCCTCGACAGCCCTGGCTGGGGGCCAGGTGTGTTGGGAGACCAGTGGGTTGCCCATGCTGTGCGAGCCCCCAGGCACGGCCTCACCCACACCCCCCACCTGGAGGTGCAGAACCGGCCCTCAAACGTATAAGCTCAGGGATAAGGAGGCAGGTTGGGGGTTCCTGTCCGGCAGGGTCTTCGTGTCCCTGGTCTAAGGAGAAGCCAGCACAGGTCTTCAACAAAATCCTCTGCCTTCCTGCGTTTGGGACCTTTGCTGAGCCAGGGCCTCCCTGTCCCGGGGTTGTTGGGGACAAAGAGCAGCTCCTGAGCCCGCTACGAGCCTCAGGGAAGCATGGTCCTCCAGGGAGCCTGTGCCCACCAGGGCTGGATCCTGCCCCCACGGGCTTCCCTGGGCAACGCGCGCCTCTCATGCTCTCAGGGTCCTGACCCAGAGCCTCTCGGCCTCCCGGCCACCCCGACCTGGCTTCACTCTGCCCACTTCCAGCCTGGAAGGGGTCCGCAGCAGGTCCAGGGATGCTTCACCTTCCCAACTCTCCATCAGGGCCTTTACCCAGCTGCCCTGGCCTCTGGATTGAATTTTTGCGGCTAGCATCCAGAACATTCCCCTGCAGTGACCAGGCGGAAACCTGGTCATGGTACCACTAACTGAGCCACGTCTGAGCTCTGCCCGAGGAAGGGTCTAACTGCTGTGGAGGCAGGCACGGGGACTCAGGGAGAGGTCAGATCGCCTCCTGGTGCGGGAACAAACTGCCCAGGGAGGTCAAGCCTGAGCACGGTCACCAGGATGGGCAGAGAGGAAGCAGGACCCTCCCCGAGGAAGGACGCCGGCCCTTCAAGGTCACAAATGGGTCCAGGGCTCTCCCTGGTGTGGGCCGCAGGCCCTCGGGTCGGAGGAGCCAGAGGGTCCACATCCCCTCCGCTCCCAGCCTGACTAGCTCTCTCCCCACGCGGCCGGCGAGGCAATAAGCCATGCGTGTGCTGTAGAAAGAAACCCCGATCGGCAGAACAAATGGTGTTAATGTGCAGCGCGCTCCGCAGCCTGGAGTTACCCAGCACCGGGAGGGTGGGGGGCGGCAGCTGCACCGGAGCGAACAGCCGTGCGGACAGTTCATGGCCCATGCATCACCGTCAGAGGGACAAAGCACCCCGAGCCCAGCTACCGGCAGCCCTGCTGTCCCGGGAGGAGGCGGCTTCCAGGAAAGCCAGAGGAACAGCTTCCTGGCCCCACTCCTCTCCTGGAGACCCTTGCCGGAAGGTCCCATGCCTGGCACTGGGTGTGCCAGATGGTGCTGCTCAGCTCGACAGGGTTCAGGCATGGCCTGCCTCCTCTCCCCGGGACCAGGTCAACCCTGGTGGGGCGCTGGCTTTGTCCTGTTGTAGACACTGCCTCCTCCACTCGACCCCCCAAATGCATCTGGGGCCAGTTCTGCCTTGAGCCCTGTGCTCTCAGCCCCTCCCTGGTGGCCTCCCCAGACACCCCACGTCCCCTTTCCTCCCCGCCCGGCTTATGCTCCTGGCCCCTCTTCCAGACGCCCCCCACCGCCGCACTGGGCCTCATCAATGTGCTGGTCTCTCTGCTATGACTTGCTCTTGGCGGCTCAGAGCTGCAGTGTCCATTGGTTGTGGCGGTGCCCGCGGCCCTGAGGTGCACGGCTTTTCCGAGGCTGCTCGTCTTCCTCCACGGCCCCATCCCTCCGGCCGACAAGCGCCTGCCTTAGGGGCTGCGGAAAGCTGCGCCCACCGCTTTGTGGGCCACAAAGCGGGACTCTTTCCCGCCATCCATCTGTCCCTGTCGCGGCCGGCGGGGACCCCACGCTCTTCATCCTTCTAGCCGGAGATCTGGGCTGTTTCCCCGGGGTGAGCCGTAGGCCGGGTCTCTGCCCGCTGCCTTCTCCGTAGCCCCCGCTTCCCTCTCGGCCGGAGGAGCGGGGTTGTTCTGGATGTCTGCTCTCGGGGCTTTCTACTGAGGTCTGTGCTGGGCTCCTGGGCCTTCAGAGAATGCCTGAGGACACTGCGTGGCCCGAACCACAGCCCCGGGGCTGGGACCCACCTCGTGCACTGCCCAGTCCTGTGTGTCCTTCAGAGCCTGCCCACACAGCTGCTCCCAGGTGAGGGAGCCCGGGCCACTCGGCCTGGGGCGGCCCGCCGGCCTGGCCACCACCCCACCACCCATCGGTCTGCCTCAGTGTCCTTAGAACCTCCTGGGAGCGGGAAGGGTGTCTCGTCACTGGAGCTTCTCACTCAGGGGCTCTGCGGCTCCGGGGTTTCTCGTCAGCGGACCCGCGGCGATGAGCAGAGGGCCAGGGACCATGCATGCTCGAGTCTGGTCCACGGCACCGCCCTTCAGGGGCTTGGCCAAGCCAGGGTATGTTCTCAGACACGGGAAATCCACCCAGAAGTGGCCCCAGGCCGACGGGGGCTGCCAGCAGGAGGCCACAAGGATGGGCCGGGCCTTGGGGGGGGAGAGCCGGCTCTCCCAGAAGAGCTCAAGGGTCTGGCTCTTCTTTCCCTGCTGAGCCCCTGCTTCTCGCGGGCACCGTCCACCCCTGGTGTTCAGGCAGGCTCCCGTCTCCTGTTGTTCCAAGTCCCGCTTTGCAGAGAAACACCTTTCTGGGATGGAATTTACCCCGACCCACCACATGGACCGCAGTTTGTGTGCAGCGCTCCGCGGAGAGGCGGCGCGGGGGGCTCCCCTGCCAAGCGTACACAGAGGCCTCCTGGTGCAGCCGCAGGCTCGTCCATGGTCCCACACCGTCCCAGCGGGCCCCCCTCTGCCCGGCTCCGGCCGCTGGATGGCAGCCATCACCGCAGCCCCTGCTCGCAGTCCCGGACGCGGCACCGGCACCACGGGGTCTCGGGGGGCTCTTGTCTGAAGGGTGGGAGGTGGGCTTGGCGTGTGGAGAAGAGGGGCAGTGAGCAGGGCCCCTCCCCCCTCCTCCCCTGCCAGGGGGTATAGAGGGTGCTGGTCCCCGCACCGTCCGGAGCCCGGGTGGCCGCGGTCACCCCTGGGTCCCATGTGCGGGGCGCCGCAGAAGGGCCACGCGCGCACGTCAGTTTCCCCCGCACCCTCTTGGCGCCAGAAGCCGCCGGTTCGCTTGAATGCGTAATTAGCATCTCCAGGCAGGGGAAGGGAGTGGAGGGGTGCGGGAATTTGCATATTAATTTAGCGGAGGGAGAGAAAATTGTTTACCACTTCCTTCTCGCAGAGGACTTAACTCTTTCCTGTTTGCTGTGTGGAACCTTGCGGGGAGGGCCTGCGTGCGGCAGAGCCAGCGCACCCCGAGGCCCCAGTCGCCGGAGGGCCCCTGCACACGCCCGGTCAGGCTGGGCCCCACAGTCCAGGGAAGCCCCAGCTCCCCCCCTCCGCGGCTGACCCCCACTACCGTTTTCAGGGCCTGGAGATACCCGGGCCCTTCAGCCACCGCTGGCCTCCAACCCTGCCCCGTGACCCTACGGCTTCTGCAGCACACACAGTGCTGGGCCACGGTGAGCACCCACGGCTGCCCCCCAGGGTCAGAGCCCAGCCCTCACCGAAGGGCGAAGGGCAGCAGAGGAGACACCGCAGAGAGCCCTCCAGGGTCAGAGGGAAGATGAGCTTCCAGGGGACTGCGCAAGGCAGGCTTCCGGGAGGAGGGCCCGTTTGCCCTGGGCCCTGTAGGAGACTTTTCATAGACAGAGGAGGATGTCCCTCCCAGGGATGGTGCTTGGGACAGCAAGGGCCTACGGGGCAGGACACATGCTGGAGACATCTGGAGAGCAGGGTCCTCTGCTCTGGCCAGATTCAGAGCTTGGGAGGTCTTGGAGGAGTCCTGATGAGGACGGAGCGAGGCCAGGCCCTGGACAGAAGCACGTTCCTCAGAGCCCCCATCTAGTTGGGAGGAGCTGCCGGGGGCCAGATGAGATGCCACGGACGCCCAGCACTGCCAGGACAGACCGTGTCTTCGGGCCACACCACCACGTGCTCTGGGCGAGATGCCCACTCAGGACAGCAGCGCGTCCACCTGGGAAAGTCGGAGCATCGAAGCAAGCACGGAGCTCCGGTTCCCACAGAGCCCAGGTTTAGCGGGGACACTGGCAGCTGGAGGCCTCGCCTTCAGCACAGCAGAGACCACTGACCCCACCGTGAAGACCAGATGAGGCGGTGTGCAGAGCGCCGGGGCCACGCCCGGCCCACACGGGCCAACCCAGAGGAGAGCCGCCCCCGTCCAGCCCAACAGCAACCAGGAACACAGGCCGCGCGCGGACCACAAGGGCGTCTCCTGCAGTCCACAGACACCACCCACCCACAGCTTTGGGGTCAGGACTGGGTGTCCCACGTCAGCACGCAGCCAGGGGGACTTGAGGGCAACGGCTATGGGCACCCTGAGAGCCCACAGGGACCATGGGTGTAAGTCACACGCTGTGGGCGGCCCAGGCAGAGAGCTGATCACACAGACCAACGCTGGTGTCTGCAGGAGAATCCAGACCAGGCCTCGTCCCCTCCTGGAGACTCAGTTTCTCGGCATCACCAGGGGCCTGTCCTCATCCTGAGCTAATCAGCCGCAGTGGCCTCTCCTACAACCCACAGGGATTCCACGGAGCCACCGGCTGCCAGCTGTTTGCCACCTGGACTCCACGTGCTCCGAGAGGCCATCTCTCAGGGCTGGTCTACACCCCACAGGCAGGCCACTGAGCAGCCGTGCAGCCGCCGGTCTGGAAGAGCCCTTGGCCGCAGAGCCGGGGACCTCCTGTTCCCGGCAGACTTGCTCGCAGCCCTGAGGCCCGCAGCAGCTGCTGACTGGTGCGCTCCCTGGGAAGCAAGCTGGACGCTGGCCACCCACACCAGATGGGAGAGCTACCCAGCACGTGGCCTCCTTCCTGCCTCAGCAGTGCACCGTAACCAAGGACATAGGCCCTGGGGTCACAGACACGTGGGCTCTGGAAGCCCTGAGCTGTGCTGCGGACCATCCTGTGGCCTGGAAGGGAGGCCTCTCACGGGGTCAAGCGCCTTCCCTGGCACACGGCGCAGGCCCCGTGAAGTCAGCGCCAGTGGGCTTCACATACACGCCCCAGCACAGATGCCGACAATGGCCACAGGCGGCCAGAGGACACGGGGGTGTGCCGAGGCTAGGGAGGGACGGTGCTGTGAACACAGCAGCGGAGCCCATCTACAGAAACACCCGTGGGCACCAACAGGCCAGTAGCTGGCTGCAATTCTGAGAGCCGTGGGCTGGAGGCTGGGGGCAGCAAGATCGGGGACAGACCCTTCAGCCATAGCAAGAGAAGGGCTGTCCAAGGAGGGCCGCCCCAGACCACCCACCACACAGCAGCAGGCGACACGGCTCCTCCAGAGCCAGTGTGGGTGTCAGGGCCTCAACGAGCGCCCAGACCCCTCACCGTGGCCCCCTCTGCAACAGTGAGGAGTGGGGGAGGGGGTACGGCCACCCCAGGGCCCTTGCACCCCTCAGCCAAGCTGCCAGGATGTGGCTGTGGCGTGGGAAATCGCCCGCGCGGAACGGCTCGGCTCTCGGGGTCCCTCCCGGCGGGACACAGCCGGGCAGCTAGGCAGACCAGGGCCGGAGGACATCACTCCAAGGGATTTGGGAGCACAGCGGAGGAAAGCCACCCCGCTGCGGCACCCCTCCTTGCCCATCACCACCCCTTCTCCCTGGGAATTAGGAGGGACCACCTTCCGTGTGGGTGTGGGAGCTGGCAAACGTCTCTTGTGTCTTTAGCTCCCCTGAGGCCTGAAGACCGCAGCTGCGCAGCCCACGGGCTTCTCAGGGAGGTACTGAGGCGCCTGCCCAGGCCCTGTGAACCCGCACCCAGCCTCCAGGGTCCCACCGCCTGATTGCCGGAGTCCTACGGTCCCGACCCACCCAGGGTCCAAGAGCTCCCCAGGCCTGCACCGCTCGCCTCAGGGAGCCTGGGAGATGGAACCGCATCGCACTGGGAGCTGCGCCACGGCCCGCCCGAGCGGCGTCGCGGGCTTAGGGAGACCAGCCGCGCGCCGACCCCGGACCATGGACAGGGAGCAGCAGGGAGGGAGGGCTGGGGCTGGGCTGCCTCTGGCCCGCACGGGACTGAGCACAGTCCGTGGGCTCTGCCCCTGGTGGGGTGGGAGCTCCGGGAGGGCGGAAACGGCCTGCTCGGCCCCCGCGTCTGCGCTCACCCGAGTGAGCCGGGACGGCTCCTTTGTGTGAATCTGTGGGCGTCGTGGCCGGGTCTGGAGGTGATCGTCTCGCTCTGCGGCGGGCTGTCAGCTCGCATCTGCGAACCAGCTTCATTTTCCCGGTCATTAAAACCCCCGGTCTGACAGGGAAAATCTAACGTAAAAACCACCACCCAGGGACCCACCACAGCTCCAGCAGGAGCCCAGCTTCCAGCCTAGGGGACAAGCTCTTCGGGGAGACGGACTGGGGAGCCCACCCTGCCCCCACCATTTCGGGGTGGGCTGGACTGAGCCGAACAGGTGCTGACCTGCCGCCCGCGTGGCGGGACCAGAGGAGAGAGAGGGGCGCAGGAGGAGGTGGGAGGGGCCGGCACGGGAGCGGGTGCAGGCCCCACCCCGGGCTGCAGGTGCACGTCCCGCGGCCCCACAAAGCCGGCCCCGCTGACAGATGAGGCAGGGAGAGAGCCTGCCTGCTGTCCCTCTGACCGGAGGCCTCCCTGCTCCTCTGGGGGGGGGTGTGTGTGCCCGTGACCCATGAGGTTGCACAGGCCCTCGGGCAAGTCACAGGGACAGAGCCCAGCCCCATTCCTCAAGACGTCTCCACTGCTCAGATCGGCTCCTCCACTTCGAGGGGCACAACTCTAGATGGCGGGAAGTGAGTGGCTCCCCTGTGGCAGGCCATGTGGATGGACACAGGGCCTGGCCCGTGAGGGGTGTGGCACCCCCGCGGCGTGGGACCAGGCCCGGGGCTGCAGGGCCGCCTGCCACCATCTCAGAGCACAGGGTGGGTGCACCCACCACCCGGAGACCCTCTGACCCCGGGACGGGCGAGGTGGGCCTTGGGGGTTCTCTGCTGCTGTGCATGGCCCAGGCTGAGCCTCACCGTCCCAGGCCTTGGCCGCAGCCCGTCCTGGGCTCAGAGCCTGGGTCTCCCTGACCTCCGGAAGACATGCAGAGGAGGCTCGGGAGGGGCGCGCCGTTCCAGGGTGGCCCGCCCGCTCCTTTTGGAGACAGGGAGACTGCTGTGAGGCCCAGACCACCGCCTCCCCGCACCCCAGCATGGCTGCGGCCCAGGCGCAGGGGCCCGGCGCGTGCAGGGTTAAACGCTGATTACAGCTTTGTCTCTGCGCTGGGTGCATAATGTGCTCATTTGCATACTGCAGTGTGCGCTCAATTAAAATGAACTTTTAATTTCTTCTAAGTAAATTACTTCTTGCCAGTACGTGACGCGCACAAATGTCAGAATAATGGGAGAGCCGTGATGAGCTGCAGAGCGGGACCGCTGGGAATAGCCCAGGAACACGCATGACCACGTGCTCCAGACACGCACACGGATGGACGCACAGCCCGGGACCCAGCCAGCACACTCACCCTCCGCACGCAGCCCCACTCCCGCAGGCCCTCGAGCCCGGGAACGCCCGTGCACCCACCAGGCGCACCGGGACACGGGCTCAGCCTCCCCTCTCCCCTCGGGCTGCTCATTTACGTGCTAGGGAAGGACGCACATGTGGACAAGCTGTAACAAAAAAACAGAACCCGGGGCTACCCAGGACGCCAGTCTTCCCTTCCTGAGGGTGGCGGGAGTTGGGGGAGCCGGGGGGCCGCTCCGTGGGGGGGGGCAGTCCTGGAGCTGCTGCCGAGTGACAAGCACCATGAGCCCTGGCCCGGCCATCAGGAGACGGAGCCCTGAGCCGCACCATCCCCCCTTCTCCCAGCATCTCAGAGGGACGGTGGCACCCCTGAGCCCCAGACCCCGAGCCTCAGACCCCGGCAGTGAGAGAGAAAACCCAGGAGGTAGTGTCTGCCCCCAGAGCCTGTGTCCCTTTCCCGCCTCGCCCTTCAGGAGCGGAGACTGGAGAACGCGGCAGCCTTTCACTGGCCACGCAGGGAGAAGGCGTCAGGGACGGGAAGCTGTAGCCCAGCCTGGGCCTGTCCCGGCACCTGGAAAGGGTGGCCAGCCAGCCTGAGCTGCCTGGCAGGGCCTGGGCCACCATCAGGAGCTCAGGAGAGGCTCCGGCCTCTGACAAGAGTCCCGCACATGTTCCGTCCCCAGCCAGAGCAGGCTGCAGACGGGGAATCAAGCGCTGGCTCCAGCCCTGAAGGGCCCAATGGCCCTGCATGTAGCATGAGTCTCGGCCACCCAGCTGTCTCCTTGGAAGCTGCCTGGCCTGGGGGCTCCCTGCCCAGGGCCATGGGCGGCGGCCACACGGTGCGACCCAGCCGGAGCACCTCGGGATACCCATACACCTGTGGCACCGACGCCTGCGGGTCAGCACCCACCAGCTGCCACACTTGATCTCGGACAGGCCAGTCTTGCCCGCATGTCCCAGGAGGATCGGAGGAAGGTGGTGATGTTGCCGATGAATCCCAGAACAAGAGGACGGGGCTTCCCAAGACGACGGAGCACAACCAGGAGACTGTGGGCCCTGCGCGAGCCTGCAGTGCCTCTCAGTGTTCAAACAGGCCTGCGGACCTGCCGGGAGGGGCAGAGACAAGTGCCTGCCTATTAACAAGTAGTCAGGGAGGGCTTCCTGGAGGAGGAAGGCCCTGAGCGGGCGGCATCAGGAAGAGGATGCATGAAGGGAGCACAGGACCAGAATGGCTCAGGCCAGCGGAGAGCTCTCGTCCAGGTGTGTCGGAGGGTGAGGAGGAAGCGGCTGCGCAGGGCTCCTGGCGAGCCGGGACAACCACGAAGGGCACAGGGACACACAGCAGAGCTGCTGGGAGGGACATGTTGGAAACGGCCAGCAGAGAGAAGCGGTGGGAATGCTCAGCGTCCACAGGCGGTAGAGAGAGAGGCTCTGGGGGTCTGAGGCCCCGGTCAGAGCCTGCGAGTGGGGCTGCGATTCCTCAGCATTCGGGGGGACACGGAGAAGGCAGAGCTACCGCATTTACCAGTAACTCGCCACCGTTCCAGGTGAAGAGGGGCCATGGTGGCAGCCGGGGGAAGGCTGCCAGGGTCACCGCCTTCCCGGACATACCCCAGCGCACCCAGGGGGCAGGTGGAAGCCCTCACTGGGCAGGTCGTGCCACAGGCCGAAGGGTCACTCGCTAGCCCAGCCGGGCGGAGGGAAGGACGCGGGGCGGCCTGGTGAGAGGCTGGGGGGCCCGAGCCCCGCGCACGAGCCCCGGCGCGGCGGGAGAGGGCCCACCTGCTGCTCCGACCTGTCCGGGGGGCCTGTAGTCGCCTCGCAAGGGGCCACCAGCCTGGCGTCCGAGGTCCCAGCGACGGGCTGACGTGTGAGAGTGACGGTGAGAGCCCAGAGCCGGCGGCTCAGCGAGGCGGCGCGGCTCCCCGGCGCTGTGCAGACAACGCCCGGCTGGTCACTCGCCCTCGTACGCTCACAGGTGGTGACAACACGCCATCACCAAACCCGGGCCGTCGGCCTCCCTGCCTCTGCGCCCGGAGTCCGTGTGCCCGGACGGCTCCCACCGCACCCCGCTGCCAGACTGAGTCCCCGCAGTGCGGGGCTGGGCTGCGCGCCGTGGGGGTGCGGGTGCGTCTACCCGAGCCAGAGGGCAGCAGTGGCCTCCTCGGGGCAGGGTGTTCTCCTCCGGCCCCTGGAGCCGCTGTGCCTTTAAGAGGACGCAGCCCACCCCGGCCCCTTCCTCCCTGCTTTTCATGCCAGTCTCTCCCCCTGGGTAGGTTCTGACAATTACCACTTCCCTGGCAGCTGGGCTATGCGTGCGTGTGTGTGTGCGTGTGTGCGCGTGTGCGCGTCGATCTGTGCACACGAGGTGACTGGAGCCCAGCGCTGAAATTTACATTGAACCACAAATTAATTTCATAATTTTTCCCTCTCTAATTATGCCAACATCTGCTGCAAAGCCAAGCTGTGCACATGCATTTTAATATCCTTTCCCTTCCCTGCTCAGAGCATCGCTGTCTGTCTCTGCACTGAACTTTTCAACAATGATCACAAGAGAAGATCTCGACTCCGTCTCTCCTGCCCCCAGGATGCGGAGAGAGGGGTGAGGAGGGCAGGGAGAAGCGGGGCGGACAAAGAGGAAGAGGTAGAGAGGGCAGGAGGGAGACGGAGAGGAGGGTCCGTGCGCCGCGGCTCTGAGCAGGTGGGAGGGGCTGGAGGACAGCGGAGGGACTTCTTCGTCGCTGCAGGGAGAGGGGTCTCGGGGAGAGGGAGAGAGAGCAGGTGGGACCAGGGGCCACGGAATGGAGGGCTGGGAAGGAGGCATGGGTAGAGATACCCAGCGCCCCAAGAGCATGGCCCCCGGAGCCAGGGATGTGCTGAGGCGGACACATGGACTCTGCTGGACCCTTTCTTACTGACAAGCCACACGGCCCCTTCTCCCAAACACCGAGAGGCAGAGGAGGGTCCCAACAAAGTGGTCTTCCGTTTCCTCCAAGCAGGGAGCAGGGCCAGATGAGGTCGTGGGGACCCACCAGCTCTCAGCAACCTTCTTGAGAGTCTGGCTACCCCCAGGCTGGGCATGCTTGGCCCACAACCTTCCCTGTGAGATGTCCTATCTGGGTCCCCAACAGAGGGGCTGGCCGGGCCCATGTCCGTGGGCACCCACGCCGGGCTGGCTAAGGCCCCTCAGGTTAGTACCTCACAGGGTCCCTGGGTGGACCTGACTTCTTCATTCCCTTCTCTCTCCCCATTCACCGCCTCCCCCAAGCCTCAGATCTGGGGGGGCAAGGCGTTTCCTCTCTAGCCTCAAAGCTGTTGCTGTTCGGTGATCTTGGTTAGGTGACGAGTAATCAAGAGACTGAATGAAGCGTATTATCAGACTTCCCTCACCCAGAAAACAAAGGGGTTGACTCTCCCATGGTCCAGTGTGCTCAGTCTCGCCATTTTCAAGGTCCACTCCACCCCAGCCTGAGAGGTCAGCAGGGCAGACAGCAGCCCCTCCCCCCCGCAAAGCAACAGGTAAAATAAAACCAAGTTCATCAAAGCTACAACACGCCAGGCACCACCAAGGTTCTCATGGAGCTTCCGACCGCCGATTTGCTCTGCCGTGAGAATGGGATAAAGCTCAGGGTGGGGACGGCTCACCCCAAAGAGATCAGGGAGAAGGTCACCGGCGACACAGCTTCCGAATGGGGTCACGAGGGGTACGGAGGGCTGCGACGGCATGGGGGTGTTCTCTAGAAGGGCACAGGAAATGGAAGGCAGCAGGTGTAAAGTTAGAGTGGACACTGCTTTTGACCATGATAAAAAGAAAGGTCCCCAGACTCACTCTCCTGCTACAGACGGCTCCTGAGCCAGGCCAAAGGTATGCATGATGGGCCGCTGCTCCCAGCTTCCTGACCAGAGCCATTCCCAAACCAGCGACGGTGAGCAGAGCCCCAGCACTGCCGCGGTCCCCAGAGGTGGAGGGAACAGAGGTCGAGCCGGGCTGCTGAGGTGTCCGTGAGCACAGCGGGGAGGACACACAGCAGAGGAGGAGTTGCAGAAAGCTGCGCGGCCTCCTCCGAATCCTTGAACCGTAAGCTGCACACGTTCAGGGTGGGGCCCGACCAGACCTGGCAGAGAGCCAGTCCGGGCTGCGCGTCGACGGGAGTCCGGAGCTGGCACAGGGTGGGGAGACACCATGCGGTCCGGACGGCTGCAGCGCAAAGACCACACCAGACATGCCGGACGCACGAGCTACTTAAACCCTGCTTGAGATCCCGTCACCCTTAGCCAGATGAAGCCCAAGACGCCGGCACGCTAACTCTGCCACGACGAAACTCCGCACTCGTGAACGGGCTCCGCACGAGCCTGACCACTGACGATCCAGGATAGACAACATCCAGCGGCCAGTACAAAATCGCTGCATATGCGAGCAATGTCCAACCAGAAAAGGAAAACCCAGCCCAAAGAGCAGACCTGAGATGACGCTGATGTTGGAAATACAGAAAACAGAAGGAAGACGTGCGTGGAGAGATGGACACTTGACAGAGTGGACGCAGGAGGCTCATGTGCAAACTGCTTGTAGCCATAAAAACCAAGCAGCGACGCAGAGCGGGAAACACAAATCTGAATGAAAAATTCACAGGACGAGTCTAACAGCAGACTTGGCTGCAGAAGAAGTGACTGGGGGACTTGAAAATACAAATGTCCCATAGAACAATCGAAATTTAAGAACAGAAAGTCGGGGGGGAGGGTCTTTGAATCAGCAACAATAATAACAAAGACCCTCAGTGACCGGTGGGACAAGGCCCTCTCGTGTGCACACACATACAGTAAGTCAGTGACCGGTGGGACACTGCCACCAAGTCCCTTCCGTATGCATACACGTACGGTAAGGAGTGCGGGGCTCAGGCGTCTACGTGAGGAAATAACACCTGAGAATTTCCCAAATTTTATGAGAAGTATCAATCAAAGAGAGTCCAGCGCAAAAGTAGCCAGAGTGGGGCGCCTGGGTGGCTCAGTTGGTCGAGTTCCGACGCTCGGCTCCAGCTCAGGTCACGAGCTCAGGGTGGTGAGACGGAGCCCGGCATCTGGCCCAGCGTCCGACTGCACTGGCCCGGAATCTGCTTCGGCTTCTCCCTCCTTCCGGCCTCCCCCATCAGATAAGTCCATCTTTCTAAAAAGAAGCAGCCAGAGAACAGACACCTCGTAGAGAAGCAAACAAGGTAAGACACATGGGCAACCTCTTATCAGAGACCCTGTGAGCCACAGTATCACAGAATGGCATCTTTAAAGTGTTTAAATAAAAATTCTATATCCTGCTCCAAAAAGAATTCCTTCAAAAATTAGTGGACTATCGGTAGTTTCAGCTCATTGGGAAAGGCATAACAATCGTACACGAGCTAAAGTACGGGCAGCAAAACAAGCAAATGGAAAGGGGGACAGACAAACCCACAACAGCTGCCGGAGTTCTTGACGCGCGTCGCGGTAGCTGCCGGGACACACACAAAGAATGCGCAAGGACATAACAGCACTGCCAACCCGCATGAGCGAGTCAGGCCTGAAAAATCAGGAGAGACACAGCAGAAAGCAGGAATCAATAAGATATAAGTTAATAGCGGAAGACACCCTCAAGTTAGCTCTTTGAAACAATAACGTTACTCAAGAAGAAAAGAAACAGAAAACAAAATTTCCGACATCAGGAATGAAAGCTAGCACGTCACCCAGAGACATTAAAAGGGAAATAAGAAAACATTATTGACAACTTTATGCTGGTAAGTTTGACAATTCGCAAAAACAGGCAAACCCCTTGAAGGACCCAAATTACCAAAACTGACAGAAGAAGAAACAGAAACTCTGAAAAGTCATACGTCAACCACCAAAATGAATTCATCACTAAAACCTTCCCCACACAGGAGCAGGCGGCTGCTTCTGGCTCCAGGCAGGGTGGGGCATGGAAAGGCTTCCGCAGCCAAGAAGCGCCCGAGAACCACAGAGCTGCCTGTGCCTTCTGCCCCGTCCACTGCCCGGCGAGGTGTCTAAGCGTTTCCTCACCTCCAACAACCTGACCTTGCAGGTCAGCAGAGCCTCAGAGAGGTGCCGTATCTCGCCCAGGTCGCACAGGAGGTGGCACAGCTCCTTCCTGGTGCCCACGGCCAGGAGGCTGCTCGGAGCTGCCCGGCGCTTGCTTCCTGCATCGCCTTTTCCTTCCCACCCCTGAGCCTTTGAGACAAGGGACAAAAGCCCCCATGAGCCATGCAGTGAAACTGTCTTCAAAAGCGACATTCAGCAGACCCCTCTCTTGTTCCCTGGGGTAAGCAGCTTGTTAACCCTCTCCTAACATGCACCCCTGGAGATGTTGAACTTCATTAATACATCGGTGACTGAGCAGAAACACACACACACACACACGGTAACCCATGATGTATCCCTAAGCCAAGCCTCGTGAGACAGAAAGGGATCCCCCACCCATCAGGATGACAGAGAGACCAGGACTGACCTGGGAACTTTAGGCCAAGCAGTCTACCTGCTGGGCAGTGTGACCACACACCACGCTGGTCGGACGCATCCTAGAGTACAACACCCGCGCCAGGCAGGGTCTGCACCGCGCTCTCGGGCTTGCCCCCGTCCCCGGGAGCAGGCAGCAGGCGGAACCGGGCAGACACTCTCATTACTCCTGCTTCAGGCGGGTTGACTGCTTTTCCGGTGGTCAGGGGGCGGGAGACGTCCGCACCTCTCACGGCTTTCCCCTGGAAGTGCCTTCATCGCCGACACGTTCCCGAAGAGTCTCAACGTGCAGACGTGAATCTGCGGGGACAAGCCTTTCTTGCCCCCCTTTTTGCCGCAGGCACCAGGAAGTTCAGAGTAAAACTTAGGGCTGATGGGGAGTCCCGTAACCTACGGACCAGCCCGCCTCTCCTGCTCACACAGTTCTGCGGTTTCCTGCCTCTCCCCACCCCCCTCTGGAAGCAGACGGGCATCAAGTTATAAACAGCGTTTTTAAAGGAACCAATCTGCGGGCGCAGGCGGACCTCCCAAGACACCAGCCCGTCCTGCCCAGCACTGAGCCTCCTGGACAGCACCTCCCTGGGGTGTCCGCACTGCGGGACGCCTGCCCCGCGTCCGCTCCATCCTCTGCCGACAGCTGGAAGGTGCATGTGCTGCGGCGGAGGGAGCACTGTGTTAGGAGCCGGGCACCCGGGAAGTCCAGCCCTGCAGACGGCTGAGACTCAGAACCCTCCTGGGACCCCCCACCCCCACCCCAGAGCCCAGGCAGGGGGCTCTGGGAGCAAGAGGGTCTGTGGCACCCAAGACCACAGGCCCCTGGGACGCTATTTACTCCGTGGCTCTTCCCAGTCTCCGTTCTGGACGCCTCTGGTGGGAACGCCTTCGCCCGCATCCCCCTTGGAAAGTGAAGACACCGCCAGGGAAGCCCAGCGTCCATCACTCCCCCTCAAAGCACACTGCCTGCGGGCCTCCGCCGCAGCACATGGGTCACTCTGCCTGGACCCTGGGGACTCGCGAACATGCCTAGACCCTCCACGAGCACACGGGCCCCCACACAGCCTGGAGCCTCCCAGGGCCCAGGCCTTCTTACCTGGGCAACGGGGCTGCCTGGGGCCTGCAGACTGAGGCCACCGTCCCGGGGGGAGGGGCGCCGAGGACTGGTCATGGTGTGCCTGGACTGGCCGGTGACAGCCAGGACCTGTGGGCTAGCTCTGGGGGCCCCCACCACCCTGCGGCTCTTCACACCCCAGCCCCTGGGTGTTTACTATTTTGTTATGGTTGTTCGTTCCTCACCAGGTGGAAACCCGCACTGTGGGGCTTAATTACGCTCAGCCAGCTGCTGCCGAACACGGGAACGTGCCGCGCGGCAGAGACAGCCTCCGCGGGGGGAGGCGGGAGGGCAGCCGTGAGGAGGGGCGGGCACCTGGGAGGCCGAGGGAGGCGGGAGCCCCAGGCCCAGATGGAAAGGGGTCCGAGTTTGGGGGACAGGAAGCCCCGCCCACAGAGGGGACCTTCCAGGTAGATGCAAAGCAGGGCGGCCCTCGGCTGGCACCCCGTCCCCTGCTGTGCAGTGACTCCAGCTCCTAAGGACCGAGAGCCTGCAGGACAGAGGGAGACTCTGCAGGGGGACCATCACCCGGGCCAGTGCTAAGGACAGGCTGACCAGCAGCCCCCAAGGAGCACAAGGTGGTGTGTGTGTGTGTGTGTGTGTGTGTGTACGATCGTGCATATGTAAGGTGGATACGAGTGCGTGTGTGTGTGCGAGTGCATGTGTGTGTACACGTCTGTGGCACATGCATGCGTCTGTAGTGTGCACGCGTGTGTGGCGTGTGTGCACGGATGACGTGTGTACACGGGACAGTGTGTCGGTGAGAACGTGTGGACGCGCGTGTGGCGTCTGTGCATCTCCACGGGGAGTGTGTGTAGAGGACCGTGTGCACGCAGTCTCCAGATCAGGATTAGGCTGGGTGGCACACGCACGCACGCACACACACACACACACACACACACACCCCTACCGTCTCAGGACACGCCTCGCTACTTCCCCAGGACCCTCACAGGGACTCCCTAAGACTGTGCTCCGCCGAGTGCGTGAGCGCGGGGTCCAGCGGGACGGGCCGCTCTGCTCTCCTGCAGGACGCGTCCGGGCCACGCTCCTGCGTGGGAGCTCCGGGCTGGGAGACGGTGCGGGTGCAGGTTCTGGGGGGAGCTACACGGGCTGGGCACAGGGAGACCCCAGCGAGGAACACGCCCACCTCACCCCTCCCACAGCAGTCACCGCACCGCACGGCAGACCACCCCCCGCACACGCACAAAGATCCACACGTCAGGGAGAAGACACCTAAAGCCAGCCGTCCGGGAAGTTCAGGTCTTGTCGAGGCGTCACTGCTCACCCACCAAAGTGGCTGCACCGAAGAAGACCAAGGAAGCAAGTCCTGGCGAGGGCCGGGGGGCAGCTCGCTCGCTCGCCGGTGACCTGTGTGGTCGCCGACCTCCCCCGCTGACTTGGGAGCGCACCTGCCGATGGGTTTCTCCCCGCCGGCGCTGGCTACCGCAGACTGGGGGGCTCACAGGCCCCACTGATGTCTCACAGCCCAAGACCAAGGTCCCATCGGGGAGGACCCGCTTCGCGGTTCAGGAGGCCGTGTCCTCGCAGGGCAGAAGCGGGGAGGGCGCGGGCCCGGGGCCTCTGCTGCAAGGGCTCCAACCCATCACGAGGCTCCGCACGCTGACCTCACGGCCCCTCCTGACGCCATCACACCGGGCGGGGGGAGTCCTGGGTTCCCGACATGGGCCAGGGGGACACAACCTTCGGTCTGCAGTCCCCAGCCGCAGGGCATCAAGTTCCTGTGCGTCCTCGGCCCTCTGCCTCCAGGTCTTGGTCCACCCCACACCCCGCAGCCGGGCCTTCCCGTTTCCCTACCAGAGCGGGCTGGGGCGGACGTCCTCCTCCGCACACCTGTCCCTGCTCGGCTGCCCCAACACAGCCCCGGGAGACGAGCTCGGACCGGGGGTGGAGGGGAAGGGGCGGAACCGTGTCTTTCTGCCACGCGCTCTGGCTTTCGGAACACGCTGTCCACAAGATCCCGCCGGCCCTCACCCAGCCCAGCACGAGGAGCACGGGGTCGGCCACGGGCCCAGACGGCGCGGGGGACGGCAGGGAAGACTGGGTCCAGCTGCTGGAACGCACAGAGAGCGGCTGCCCCTGGTGGTTGGGGCGCAGAGAGTAAGGAAACCTGACGTCCCCAAACGTCGGCCCGTGGGGCGCGGGGGCCGATCCGGCGGCTTCCTGGCGGCACCGGAGACCCGCGTTCCTGTCGCGTCCCTGCGGCCACGGCTTCCCCGCCTGCGACGCCGCCGCGCTTCTTGCCACCGGAGACGCTGACGACCTTGGGTCCCGCGCAGCGGGCGGACGCCTGCTGGCCAACGGCCCCGGTGGAGGGAGCGGCCCCTGCGGAGCCGGCCAGGGCTGTCTGCTCCTGGCATAGAGGTCAGGCCCGAGGCCGCGGCCAACCGTCCAGGCTCAGCTCGCCACTCCTTGGGCTCCCTGTGCGCACAGCCTCGGACCGCGCTCGGGACTGGGGCAGAGGGGACGCCCACGAGGCCAGGACGACAAGGTCTGTGGCTCAGATGGGGAGCGGGTGTCCCGCCAGCGGCCGGGAGAGGAGGGCAGGCTGACTCCCCAGGCCCGACGGTGCCCCCGACGGTGCCCCCGACGGTTCCGCGCCCGACGGGGGTGGAGCCCAGACGGCTCGGGGTCCCAGCCTCGGCCCGGACGCGGGTCGCCGGCGGAGAGCGCGGAGCTGGTCCTCCCAGGGACCCCCAGGCCAGAACGGCGGTCTCCGGAGGCCTCCGGCTCCCTGCGTCGCATTTTGGAACCAGTCGCTGAATCCTAAGTGTTGGAGGAGCAGGTGGGTGGCCTCGAGGGTCCTGCCCCAGGCCTGGCCGCGGACCGGCCCCGTCGCTGCCCGGTCCTCGCGGTGGGAGCCGCCGGGAGCCAAGCACCCTCGGCCTCGGGCCCCAAGCAGGTCCCCGCAGCAGGCCCGGCGCGGTGGCCGACAAGCCCGCAGGCCGCAGCGCCGCGGAGGAAGGAAGGTCGGGCGGGCGGAGCGTCCACCGAGGGCGCCGCTGGGAGGGCGTCTGCGCCCGAAGCCGCGTCCTTGTCCTCGCGCCCGTGGGGTCCAGCGGGGGCGCAGGCCCCGGCCCTCGGCCTGGCCTCTGTCCCCCGCCTGTCGCCCGGCGGCCCAGCTCTCCCCGGGGGCCCGACGAGGAGCGCCCGGCCGTCCCCGCCCGGTGAGAGGACACAGGAGCGGGGGCGCCGCGACCCTCGGGACCCCAGGCCCCCGGCCCGCCTGGCCCCTCCCACGAGCTCTCGCGGGGACGGCTGGGACGGACGGGAGGGCCGGCCCCGCGCGGCCCCGACCCGGCAGCCCGCGCGCTCGGAGGCTCCGTCTGGGCCTCGCCCGCCGCCGCCCGCGCCGCCCGCGCCGCCCGCGCCCCCGCTCCCCAGCCGAGCGCGTCCACCCACTTCCGGTCCGCGTGCGCTGACCGACACAGGCTCGGCCCAATGAGCGTCGGGCCGCGTGCTCCTGGAGGCTCTGCGCCTGCGCAGGTCCCGCCCCCACAGCGCGCTCCGCATCCGGCGCAGGGGGGAGGCGGGGCGCACGTGCGGCGCGGCCTGCGGCTCCGGCGAGGGCGGGTGGCCGGACCCGGGTCGTGCGCTTCCGCTGGCCGCTGCGGAGCGGCGGGACGGCCCGGGAAGCCCGGGGGAGCCGGGAGGTAGAGGGAGGGCGGCGAGGAGGCGCGGGCGGCCGCTCAGCTCGGCCCCGGGAGCGGGCTGCGCGGTGCGGGGAGAGCGGCCGCGTGTCCACGACCCTCGGCCCGGGTCAGGCCGCGGCGCCCCCTGCGCAGACCAGCGGACCGTCGGGAGCCCGGGGTCGGCCCTCGGGTGCGAGACGCCTGCGGCGCGGCGTCCTGGGACCGGGCACCGTGCAGGGCGGCCTCCCCTCCGCGTCCCGGCCGGACCGGACTAGCGGGCCGCGCCGCCGAAGCCTGCGGTTCTGCCCGTCGGTGACCGGGGCAGACCGGGGGTGCGCCCGGGCCCGCCATCCCCGCCTTCCTCCCGTCTAACGTCCGGCGCGGGGCCGCCAGCCTCCCCTCCGTCCTCCGAAGAGGGGCCTGGGCTGCAGCCTCGCCCGCCCGTGTGCGCAGGTGCCACCCCCCTCCGCCCGCCCGGGCCCGTCGCGGCTCACGGGAGGCCTGCGCGCACCGGTGTGGAGACCGCCCTCCGGCCTGCCTGGCCCGGGGCCCCAGGGTTGGCCGGGCGGGGCGCGCCGGGGAAGGGGCTGTGCGCCCTCCTGCAGAGGCTCTCGCTGCCTCACTGCCCGGTGCGCGGCCAAGGTTGGGGTCAGGACGGCGCCGCAGCCCTTCCCTCCTCTCCTGGGCCCCCGCGTCCCTCCTCGGGAGGAAAGCCACGACCAGAACGCTGGCTGGACCAAGCCCTGGTCCTCATCCTCCAGGCACGAGGGAAGTCCTGCCTCCTCCCCGCTGGGGGGCTGGGCCGGGTCCGGGTGGCGGGTTGGGGTAGGAAGGAGGGAGGCCCTTGTCCGCCCGCCCGCAGGACCTCGAGCTGGGCCGCGCTGTGGCTCCTGACTTTGCCAGGACCTGCCCGGCTTCTCTGAAAACAGGCGGTGAGGCCCTGCCTGCCCCCAGAGGGCCAGCTGCAGGGGGCCCAGGCCCGGCCCAGCCTCTCCAGGTGGAAAGCCGGTGGGACGCCCGTTGAGAGCGAGTCTGAGAGGCTTGTCCTGTCCACCCTGTGACTGTTTAGTAGCCGCACGCTTCCTTCCCAGCCAACTTGAATGGGCAAATGACCACATCAGCAACCACACCTGCTGCCCCCTAACCCAGGGCGGCTTCCCCGCCTGCAAGCTAGAGGACCCTCACCTTCTCCCCAGTGCACAGGACTTTGTCTCCTGTTGTCCTGAACGGACTGACTGAATGGCCTGTGACCCACCCGGTCTGCCTCAGAAATTCGCCCCCGCTGCGCTCGCCCGGGGCTCGTGGCATCGCTCATGCCGACTGAGGAATGACTACGGCTTAGACTCAACGGAAAAGGGTGCCTGGGTGGCGCTGTTGGGTAAGCCCCGGGATTGAGTCCCACATGGGGCTCCCAGCTCCCGGGGGAGCCTGCTTCTCCCTCTGGCCTCCCCTCTCATGCGCTCTCTCTCTCTCTCTCTCTCTCAAATAAATAAATAAAATCTTAAAAAAAAATACAAACAGAAACAGAAAGTTCAATGTTCAAGAGAATTCTAGAAACAGACCGGGAAAAGCGGCAAGGCTTTGCACCGGATTCTAGCCAGAGTTTTCAGCACTGGCTGAATACTAAAATCATCTGAGGACAAAAATGGGAAGATTCCTGCCTAGATACCTCCTGAGTGGGCTCAGGATCTCTGGGATGGGGCTGGACTTCTTTCCCTGGGTGATTGCAGTTCAGGCGACAGCCAGGACGCACGGTACTGTCAACCGCTGCCCTAGAGGCGGGGACGGGATGGAAGGCACAGACACGCTCGTTGGCAGGTGACTTGCACACACACTCAGGTGAGTATCCTGTGACACCACACAGTCACCCAGGTTCTTGCCTGTGCACGGCTGTCTCTGGGAGATGGGACACTGAGGCCCCCGGGGGTCAGGAACAGAGGGGACATTTCGATGGGTTTCCTGGAGGGCAGGTTGTTGGCTTTTTTGTCCTTGCTGTCCGCTCTTCATCTCCATTTAACATTATTTTTTTGTTTAATAGAAAGGATGCTTTTTCCAGACACTGCCTCCCTCCAAGAAGGGAATTTCTGGCCAGTGATGACCTTGGAACATTACCTGGGGGCAGACAGGCTCCCTTAGTCCCCTCTATGGCATTTTCATCCAAGCCCCGAGGACTAGGAGCTGCTCCTGGACAGAGTGCAGGTGACTGGCAGAGCTGCTCCTCCCAAGGCCTGTTCTGCTGACAGCCCTGAGCAACGCAGTCTCACCGACACAGCTGCTTGGCGCTGGACCCTGGAGAGAGAGCCTCAGGGGACTGTCAGCCCAGAATTCAGTCCCCACCGGGCAGCAGCTGTGGCCACACATGATAATGGATGCTTCAGGGGAGGAAGCCCGTCCCAGCAAACTCGTCCCCCCCCTCACCTCCCCCCACATTCTGGCCTGAGAACCCTCCACCACACTCCGTCCCCCTGCCTCAGGCTCCCTGTGCAGCCTTGGGCCAGGCCTACTGTCTAGGGTCACTGGACCACAACCACCAGCCCCCCCCACGATGGCCTGGGCTTGCTGTAAATTCAGTCCAAAGTCCACCATCCGGGACAGGCTGGAGCCGGCAGGTCGCGTGGAGAAGGGCCTGGGTGGGTTGGTGGCAGCCCTGACTGAGGGCATTTGGCGTTTGGCAAGAGTGAGGCTCACCAGGCAGCCCAAAGGACGAAGGGAGCGGGCCTGGGGGGCTCTGGGGGTGGGGAAGGATGGCGGGTCCAAGGGGCGCAGTGTCTGGGCCCTGAGGGTCTTGGCGGGTGCCCGGCCTTCTTCATTGCACCTTAAAAGCCCCACTCCTCAGCACGGGGAGCGTTGCCAAGACAGCGTGGAGGCAGCCTGGGCTCTCACAGGGAAGCCCCCAGAACTCCCCCGTGGCTGATGTTTAATTGGGTTTAATTATTTTCTATTTAATTGCATTTTTAAAAGCTTTCCCCAGTGGTTTCTTGATCGGAGGACCTCTCCTCTCTCTTCTCTGGGCTGGAGGCTTGGCCTGGGTGGGGGTGAAGAGACAGAGCCAGGTGGCTGAGGGTCTCTTGGGACATGGGGAAGGCCCCCTGGCTGGGCACTAAAGATGGAAACTGGGGGTGAGGCCAGAGCTGGGGCTGCCTGAGGCCCTCCCTGGGCCAAGCAGACGGGTGCCCCAGGCCCACCTGCCCCCCGCACGGCTTTGCCCTCATCCTCACGGTCCCCCCAACTCCCCACAAGCTCACGCGCCCCCACACCCCCCTGGCTAGCTCCTAATTGTCCTCCTCCGCCTTCTGCCCTTCTAGAGCCTTCCCACCTCCCCGTTCCCCTCAGAATCATCCAGAGTCTCTTGCTGCTTCGGCCCGTCCCCGTCCTCTTGCAGCCCTCCTCGGTGTGTCTGGATCTTACACGTGCCTGCACCTGTGCAGGCGCCTCTACCCGCCCCCTTCTCTTCCTGAGGTCCCCCACAGCAGGCGGTCAGTAAACACATGTGAGCGCGTCCCAGACACGGCTCCATCCCCGGGACACCCCCCATCCCGCAAATGTGGCTGCACAGGACTTGGCAGGATTGGAGAGCAGTAGGCACCCGTGTGAGCTTCGGACTTGCTTTAGCCAATAGGATGTGGCAGAAGTGATGTTGTTTGAGTTTGGAGCCTGGACCCTAATAGGCCACGGGCCACCACTTCACCCTCATGGAGTACCACTCGGAGAACAGCAGGAAGGAGACGGGTCCAGCTCCTGGAGGCCTCGGGGCACCTCCGGCACCAACAGCCAGGCCTGGGAGTGAGGCCTCTGAGGCCTATCCAGACCAAAGATCTGCTGCATCAGCAGATGCGTACACAGAAACAGACCACTCGCAGTCGTGAGAAGTAGATCACCGTTCCTTCTGGCCACTGAGATTTGGGGTGCTTGTTGTGCAGCAAGTGTTAACCGACGCGCGGCCGCTGCAGGCAGCCCGAGTCCGGTGCTTAGCTGGATGCCCTTCCTGCCCCCGCGTGCCAGCGTCCCCTCCCCCCAGACCCTCAGAACCACACATACACGGTCCTAGAGGAGCTCTAGCTCCGTTGCCTCCTTCAGCAGCCCCCGTTGCCCCCGGGACGGAGTTAAGGCTGCCTGGCTTACCCCATCCAAGGCCCTACCAACCTCGCCCCTGCCCGCCCCTCCTCCTGCATCCCTGCTCCAACCCAACCCTCAGTAGCCCGGGCGCCTCCCTGTTCTCTGGTCCTGCCGTGCGGCAGCTTATACCCCGTCCTCCACTCGTCCCGCCCTCGTGGTGTCCTCTGCAACTTCTCCGTCAGACAAGCTCTTCTTCCAAGACCCAAATGAACCCTTGCCTCCCCCGAGAAGACCTCTTAACTCTCTAAGCACCCTGTGTCCTCCAGGCGAGCTAGCAGGCTTGTCCGAGCTGCCGCGCCATTTGCTCACGCAGCTGAACCTCCCACGGGGCCCCTTGGTCACGGCCCCCGGCAGAAAGACGCGGCTGGGCACCGCGCTGGGCATGGCAAAACGGAGAAAGAGAGGGAGTCACTTAAATGAGAGATGGGAAAGGGCGCACACGGAGGGACTGCTTCCTTCCTGCGCCGCGGGGGGCCCTTACGCAATGCCCAGGACGAGCGCACCCTTGCCTGGAACCTTACCTTACACCAGAAGCTCGAGGGTAGACAGGGTGCCGTTTGTTGCTGTAGTTCCCAAAGGCCGGTACAGCGTCTGGGGACGTGACATGACCTCTGCAGATGTGTGGATGGATGGATGGATGGATGGTCCTGTGGGTGGCTGGATGGGGGGCGGGGGATGGGGGGTGAATGGGGGGGAATGAGTACTTTGTGTCCATGAGAAAAAAGTAGAGGCTTAACCTCCTAAACTGGTACACTTTCTACCACAAAATTCCCGCACCCAGTCTTGGACAGAGTGAGCTTAGCCATGTGTGCCCAAGACAGAGAAAAGATGACCTAGGACCACAGTTCTGCAACTCTCTCCTCTCCTGGACGCAGGACAAGGACTTAGTCCTGGTTGCCTACTTGCATTCAGGACCTACACTGGACCACTCGGGACCAAGCCCTTTCCCCAGGGACAGCCTCTCTGTGTGTTTCCTCCCGTGCCTTTTCTGGGCATTCCTGCCATTAGGTGCTTCTGGGAATGGCTGAACCACTCTCAGGAGGGCAGCCCGGGGTGGAATGTAGGCAGTTAAAGGTCTACTTGAGCCACTTAGTCTCGGGGAGATGGTTGGCAGCGTTGAGGGCAAGGCGCCAGGTAGAAGTGGGTGAGGGCGGGGCACTGCAGGAGTCTTTGGGTCTGCACCATTCTGCATCCAGCCTTGCTGGCAGGCGGGGCCCCTGCCAGGGTCACAGAATCACCCAAGGACACCAACCCCACCAACCCAACTCCATTCCTCCCTGTGTCTAGCTCGCTCTGGAATCCACGGTGATGTCTTAGGCAGAATCCAGAGTAGGACAGAACAGGGCATGGCCTCCGTCCTACAGATGACTTGTTCCAGAACCTTGCCCAAGCCATTGCAACTTTCTGGACCTTAGTTTCCCGTAAGGCATCCATACCTGGCACCCCCACGCTGTTCCTAGTACGCTGTGTAGGCAGCCCAGACCAACCGGTCCCAGTTTTCTTTGCAGATGGTCTCACACACAACACAGCATTCTGAGCAGGGACCATGGGCGTGGGGACGGCCCCTGTTGGCCACACTGGATTTCCAAGGCACCATCAGGCTGTGAGAACCATGTGTGATAGCTACTGACCGCGTCCGTCTTTCCTCACGACATGTGGGCCCTGCGCTCTGGGCTGTTTCTTCATGTCTGCGCTTCCCTGGCACACAGTAGGCCCCGAATGCTGGTGGAGAAAAATGAATAGGTCACCATTTCTAATTCCAAGTCCTTTTGCCTCTGGACCTGAGGAGGATGTTTGCTGGGGCTCATCCCAGCACCCATACCCGAGTGGGCCATGGGCCCATGGGCTCTGTCCTTCCTGGCATCGGGAGGAGCCAGCAGACTTCTCACACGGGCGGATGAGCAAGAAGCAGCTCAGCTCCACTCGCCACGGTGGGCCCCGGAGGCCGGTGGCCTCCCTGCACTGGGCTGGGGCTGCCAGGATCCGCAGGTGGGGGGAGCCTAGGCCTGCCCTCCGAGGGGAGCAGTCCACCACACGGGCTGGCAGTTCCTAACCCAAGGATGATTAGCCAAGATACAAGCTTGGTGCCCAGGTGAGAGGCCTGCTCTGACCCAAGAGGACTGACCTCAAACCACGGCCGGCCCGCCAGGCCCTGGCTACCTGTCACCTCCTCGAAATGGCCGCCTTATCTCATGTCAGCCTGCAGGCCGGGCTGCATTTCTCCAAGTACCCTTCCTGTGGGTTTTGGATGTAGAGGTCCCAGAGGGAGAGTCCGGGGTGGGGGGGATTTGGAGGGGAAGCTACGAGTCGTCCCTGGTCCGTGGAGTCACCTGTGGCATGTGGCCAGGCCTGCCACTGTGCCACAGCCCCCCACCCTTGTTCACCAGCTCTGACCCGGCGTGGGGGGAGCGTATCCTGTTCCTCCGTTGCAGCCCAGCATCTGCAGAACGCCCCAGCCCCCAGGTCCTCGGCACAACGAGAGTCACTCAGGGCTGTCGTGGGGCTCTGGCTCCTGCTGGGCGCTGCCTGCCCGCTTTCCCTCTTCATAGCACCTTCTCTTCCGGCGCCAGAGCAGCCCCACCAAAGCGCGTAGCCGGGCGCCTGACTGCGTGTGGTCGATCGTTGCAACAAATCCACACGCACACACACGCACACACGCCCACAGACAACCCTCCTCCGGCTGAGCTCTGGTGGACACCTGCGCAGACCTGCTCAGGGACCCACAGGCGGAGCGCGTGGCAAGTAGAACAGTGGCCGATAGCCGTAGGATCAGTGTCCTCCTGCGAAACCAGGACCAAACAGAAGTCCCTCTTCTCTCCCGCGGATGTGTGGGTAGAAGCGCCGCCGGGTCCGAGGTCCAGCCCAGCGCTCTGTCTCTGTGTGTGTTTCTCAGCTTCTCTTCCCGCTCACCTGGCTCAGGCTGGGGGAGAAGGAGGGATGCCTGGGTTCAGCACTGCGGACAGAGGCGCAGCCCTGCCGGGGGTGGGGGGACTCCGCCCCAGCCTCTCACCTACCTGGGCCTCACGGACCACGACTCTATTCATTTGTTCATCCCCTGGGCAGGCTTGCCCGGTGCAATGGGGCTGTGGTCACAACAGCAACAGGTGTGTGACGCCTGTGTGCCTGGCTTGCTGCGCTCATTCAGTCTTCATAATGGGCTGGGAGGTCAACACTCTTGTGCCCAGTTTGCAGATGAGGACACTGAGATTTGGAGCAAGGAATGCCCTGCCCAGGGTCCCACAGCTAGAACAAGGAGGAGCCACCGAACTTTATACGTTAACACTGAGGCCACCTTCCCCCCATGAGCCATCTCAGCCACCCAGAACCAGCCCATGGCCGGCCTGGGTGCAAAGGTGGAAGCCTGTGGCCAGGAAGAGGGGAGAGGCAGGGTCCCTGTGTGCCATCGGGCGCCCACTCTCCAGACCTTCCTATTACAGTTCTCGTGTATGTACGTTTCCCTGAACGGCCGCTGTATTCGTGCAGAGCTTTCCTGCAGACGAGGCGCTCTGCACCGGGTGACCGGGCGTTCGCGCGTGAGTAAAGCCAGGTGCGGTGGCAGCCTGGCCTCAAGGGAGGAAATCTGGTGGCGCCGGCCTACCAGGAGATGAAGACCACAAGGACAGATGCTGGGA
This sequence comes from Mustela erminea, assembly GCF_009829155.1. Taxonomy (NCBI): domain Eukaryota; kingdom Metazoa; phylum Chordata; class Mammalia; order Carnivora; family Mustelidae; genus Mustela; species Mustela erminea. The sequence continues at coordinate 59,934,331 of NC_045632.1, read as the reverse complement.
GACGCTGGCCACTGCAGGCCAGAGGGCCACAGCCCTGACGTGCCGGGTCTGGCACATCCAGAAGACTCTGGAAGGCTCCAACATGTGCCTCAAGAATTAGAACTGAGACTTCGGCTCTTCTTAGGCCCCCTGTGCGTTCCCAGGCCTCCTCTTCGTGCTCTGGACACTTCCCATCGTCTGTGCTTGCCTGTCTTGGCTCAGCTAGGATGAGATGAGGCCCGAGGCAGCCGGGGAGCAGGAATGTGCCGCACGAGGGCCTGACAGCAGGGTCCGCCTCCATCTCCTGAGGGCTGTCCTGCTGGCACCGCACACTGTCCTTGTAGGGAAGCCCCCAGCATTATGTCCGTTTACAGATGAAGAAACAGAGGCTCAGAATGGAGAGGGGACTGCCCAGACCAGGGGGCACACACACCTGCTCTGCTAACTCCAGAGTCCCAGCTGGTGGGGGGCAGGTGATGCCCTGTGCCTCTGTTTCCTTAGCTGCAGAACGCAGGTGACAAGAATGCCACCTCACAGGGCCACCGTGCACACAGAGCACAGGACCGTGCGTAAAGCAGAGGCAGAGAGCAGGGTGGGCCGCGAGAGAGCCTGCCATCCGTGACTCCTATGTGCATCCCCAAACCCAAACGCTGTTTGACACGCAGCGTTTACTTTTCCCATATTCAACGCATCCTCATAGTTTTAAAAATATTGGTCCTGACCCACAAAGTCAGTCTCGGACAGTGGCGGGGCCCCACCTGAAGAAGAGCACCCAGGGTCAGAGCCGGGCGCGGCAGCCCCCTCCCACGCCCTGCTCCTGATGGAGGACTTCGTATCTCCTGCTGGGAAAAGGGGTGCTCCCTCTCGCCTGGGTCCATCCCCACAGAAACCTGGCTAAGGTAAGGCTTGATGGAAGAATCCAGAGAACAGTAGCTCGCAGAGAAGCGGGAGCCAGGAAAGCGATGACAGGGCAGGGTGCGGAGCGGCCTCAGGAAAGCCGTGCGCGGAGCGGCTTCCGTGTCCGGGCTCAGAGGTCCCAGGGAGGAGGCCGCCTTGTCCACGCAAGCTCCCACTGCAGCTGGGACCCAGCCAGCGTTTCCTGGGCTGGAGGAGCCGTGGTGCCCTGCCGTGTCCTTCCCCTTGCTTTTCCACGCGTGACACCGGGGCGTTCGCCCGCCCGTCCCATCTCTTTTCCTGGCTGCTGGAGCCCACCTGTGAGCCTGCTTCTGGGGAGCGTGGAGCAAGACAGAGCTGGGTGCGCGGGTGCGGGATTGGTCGGTGTGCTGGGGTGCAGTCGGTGAGCGTCTGACTCTTGGTTTTGGCTCGGGTCAGGATCTCAAGGTCGTGAGATCGAGTCCCGAGAGGAGCACTGTGCTCAGCAGGGAGCCTGCTTGAGAGTCTCTCTCCCTCTGCTCCTCCCTCGTCCACCAAAAAAACAAAGGCCTCTCTGTGGAGGTGACATGTGACAAAGTCTCAAAGGAAGTGAGGGAGGGAGACATCTGGAGGAAGAGGGCCCCTGAGAGGCGTCCAGCACGTGCAAAGGCCCTGCGCACTGAAAACAAACAAGCCCATGGAAGATGAGGAAAGAAGGTTGGGGCCTCTGAGAGTCTTGAGATTTTCACTCAGGGAGACAGGAGGCACGGAGGGGTCTGAGCGGGAGAGGGGTGTGGACAGCTTCTCCTCCTCCCCCCGCCTCTCTGCCCATCGCATCCCTTAACCGTCCCTTTCCCGTAATTGTAAATTTGTTTGTACGGTTGTGTGCTCAGCCTTTGTCTCTGCCAGCGGGCTGCCAGCCCAGCAGGACAAGGCCACACCCCGCACCACAGACGCAGAGGGTGAGGCTGCCCCGCCGCCCCCAGCCCTGCACATGGCAGAGCCCGGGGAGCTGATGCCCAGCCATTTCCTTCCAGACTCACTGTGGCCCCTGAGGCCTGCAGGGGCTGCAGCCGCCTGCCTCCCCCAGCAGGTGTGACCTCCGCGGGGTCCCTCCCTCCATCGGCAGCCGGTCTGGACCTGCTCTCCCCTCCAGGTCCCTCGGCCTGCGTCCCTCCGAGAGAAACCAGAGGGAGACAATGGCCAGGGAGAGGGGCAGGCGGGCGAGAAAGCGAGGAAGCGTCAAGCTCTTGGCGGCCGCTCCCCGCCCCCCACTCCGCATCTTCCACGGCACTTAAATGCCTGTGAGCAGATTAATAAGGTCTCGGCCGCACGGGGGGCCGTGTTCTATCTGGAGCCCCAGTCGCCGCGGCGGCGTGCTGATGGCGGGGGCTGGAGGCGGCTTTATCTCACGGGCCCAGGCGGCCTCTCCCTTATCAGGCCGGCCGGGCCGCGCAGCTGCTTCTGCGGGCCTGCGCCCGCCCCCGCCGCCTGCTTTGTAAACAGAAGAGAAGTTGCTGTCTTGATATTTCCATTTTTATCTCTTTTATTGACTTCATTTTCATGTCTTTGAGGGAGCATTTTCTTGGGTTGCCTACGTCTTCCCACCGCCCTTGCCCCTTGGCCGGCCTGGGGGGAGGGGGAGGCTGGGTGAGGAAGAGGGTCAGGGGCTCCGTCCCTGGCTCATGTGCCCCATCTTGTCCCTGAGCGCCCTCCCGCCGGCTCCTTCCCCAAGGCTCCGGCTCTGCAGGTGCACAGCCCTGGGCCAGATCCTCCCAGCCTGGGGAGCCTGCGCGGGTGAGGGACAACCCAGGCCGGCCTCCTTCCCCTCGGCTGTCGGCACGGATCTGGGGGAGACGTGGTTACCTCCGCCGCCCAGGCGAGGAAGCCCAGCTTCCACAGGGTCATCAGTCACCGTCACCTCGCTCCGTGCCGGTGACTCGTGACCGAGGGGGACTGCTGAGCGGCCCGGCCGTCAGAGACACGTCTGTGCCTGGGACGGAGCTGGCCCGGAGGACCGCACTGCCAGCGGCCGCTCACCTCGCTGACTCCGCCCCGCCTCTGCCGGGCAGCGACCGCCAGGGCAGTGTGTGTGCCGCAGGCCGGACGGGCGCCGGGCCTCCCCGTGCCCGGCTTACCGTCATCAGTGCCCTTGAACGGGGCTGAACAGGGTCTCGCCCAAAATAGGTCCACGTCCTGACCCCGGAACCTGTGGAAGTGACCTTGTTAAAAAGGGGGGTCTTTGCAGATGTGATCACGTGGAGCCTCAGGATGACAGCGTCCTAGGTTGGGGCGGCCTGAATCCAGACGCTCAAGTCTCCGTGAGAGACAGATTCAGGTGGGAGAGGCCACACGGGGATGGGGGCAGTGGGAAGGATGCAGCCACAAACCCAGATTCGCCAGGCCCCCAGAAGGACCGCCCCCCGGAGCCTGCGACAGGGTGTGTGTCCCTGCCGGGGTTGCGGGCTCCAGCCCCCCGAGCTGGGAGGGGGCAGCTTCCTGCAATCTCAGCCCCGCTCTGCTCTGCGGCCGTGAGCTTCCGCGGCTCTGGGCTCTCACACCGTCCCCACCACGCCGACCCCCCTCCCCGGCTCCCTGCAAGTCCACGGCAGCAGGCCTGGCACCTGCCACCACGAAGAGGCTCCGCAAATAGTTGAACGAGCGAGGGAGCCCCGATGGGGTCTCCGGCCCCACCACCCGGGACGGCAGGTGTGTGGGAACCCGGGCACAGAAGTCTTCCCGGGTGCTGGGCTCAGGAACCCAAAGCAGCAGGACAGCCGTGCTTCTCCCAACCCCCGGCGCCCCTACATCCTCCAGCCCCTTGTGGCTGGGCTGCGCGATGCCTCCCTGGTTTCCGGCTGCTCCCTGGAGATGCTGAGGGGTGAGCTGCCTCGGGCGTGGCCTCCTCTTACCCCAGCATCCCCCTGACTGTGCCAGGACCCCCACCCGCACTAGCACAGGGGTCTCCCCCACGGACTCAGGGACTCAGCCGTCCCGTGTTTGCAGGACACAGCGGGAGCTGCCCTTACATACAGTGGGGTCACCAGAGGCCACTGCAGGAGGGGCTGGGGACAGAGGAGCTCTAAAGAGAGGAGATCCGACAACCCGCGCGCCATTTGGAATGTGTGGTTTTCCAGAATTCACACTGGAGAACAGAAAGGCTGGCAGCTGGTGTGGGCCAGCGTGGTTTCTGTCACTAAACAGGGAGGGTCAGAGCTGGAATGACACATGGCTTCGCCGGGAGACGCTGGCAGACCCGCCAGCCGCCTGATCAGACCACTTGGGCCCCGGGAGCCAGGGGGAGGCCCAACTGGAGCCGCGTCAGGGGCCTCCTGTGACGGACTGGGGGGTGGGGAGGCAGGGGAGAAGCCCTGGGGCGGGAAGGGAGGGACACAGGGGACGTGGGGCAGGCTGGGACCACGGTGTCCCTGAGGCAGGGCAAGTTCCCAGATTATCCCACAGGGCCCCCGGGAAGCTCCGCCACAGGGGTCTGAGCAAGCTGCCCCCGCCCAGCTCCTCCCTCCCCATACATGGCCCCCACACCAGTAGGGCACTGCCCACTGGGGGCCAGGACAAAAGACTCAGCAGAGCTGGTTGCTGGAGAGGCCCAAGGACAGCCAGGTCCCACAGGCTGGTGATGCCACGGCCGGACCCAGGCCCCTGCAGCCCACCAGCGTGTCCTTCCAGCCCCCGGGGCTGCCCACCCCACACAGTGCACAGCAGACCGTCTGCGGCCAGGAAGACTGAGGTCAGCCAGGATGAGACCGGGCCAGTGCGGGCGGCCCTCGCGCTCCCAGGAAAAGGCCGGGCCCCTCCAAGGTAGAAGCCGTTAGGCACCGGTGAGAAGCCCCGGGTCCCAGAGGGTCCTTGGGCTCTCGGGTCTGTTCAAACTGCACTTACAGCTCCCCCACCGCAGAGCCGCCTCAGAACAGCCCCTCTCCCGTCCTCCCCCCCTCGCTCCGCCAGGACGTGCCCCCCCCCCATGGTGAGCGGAAGCTGGCAGGGGCCACTGCTCTCTCCCTGCCAGCCAGGGGCAGCCTCTAGCCCTGCTTAACCTCATGGGACTTGGGGTGTTCTGTTCTAGCAGACCCCCAGGCCACCCGTGCCCTCCCAGCCTCCTCAGAGCCCACTCACCCAGCACAGCGAGGGCCAGCCACACTGCCCTTCCCCTCACCTGGTCTGATCCAGGAACCTCCCTGGCTAATACCTTTGGTACTATCACCTCTCTGCCCCACTCCCAGGAGCCAAACCACACCTCCAAATGATTCCAATTTCCCTCCCACCCTGGGCAGCAAGACAGGGCCACACACCAGTCCCGCAGTTTTGCCCTGGGGCCAACAGGCCTCATGATTCCCCTGCAAACACCCTTTGGGTCAACCCAAGCTCTCCGTCTCTGGGGCCAGAGCCCAGACCAGGTCCCCAAGAGAGCTCACCGGGGCCACCAACGCCTCCCGTCTGCGGACCAAGAAGAGGCATCTGTGGTTTCCGGCCGCAGCCCGTCGGCCTCAGGACACTGGCACAGCGGGCGCCGCAGCCCAGACCGTGTGGGCCGGACGGCCCTGTCGGTGCACGGGACTCGGACACCCGAGCCCAGGTCGGGCTATGACGAAGGAGGCCCCCACTCGGGGCTGGGCTGGGGTGTCACACCTGGGAAACGGGGTCTCCCCCAGAGCCCCTTGGCACAGGAAGTGGGTCCTGGACCAGTCTGTGGGAGCCAACGGCACGAGACTTCGGGGAGGAACGGGAGGAAGACGGCCGGCCGAGACGCCTCCGATCGCGCACGAACGCATTTGCTCTGGGAGCAAGAATAAGAGAGGATTTCATTAAAAGCAAAGCCCGCGCCGCGTTCGCGGGCACCTGAAGCTGCGGCAAGTACTTGGGGAACAATCTGGACGCGACCTCGGACAGGAAGCATGTGGGGTCCGTGGCCAGCAAGTCCCCGGCGGGGCTGCTTCCGGAAGGAGGGAGGCTGTGCGTTCCCAAAGGCCTCTCGCACGAGGATTCGTGGTCACCTACCTGCCGTCGCCCCACACCCACCACGCCCCACGGTGTGTGGGCAGAGGAGGGGGTCCGCGCGCTGAGGCGGGGACCCCAGCGCAGACACACCCCGAGATCTCCGGGAGGGGCTGCGGAAGCCAGGCACGGAGGTGCCCTGCGGGGTCCTATCCCTGTGAGGCTTCTCTGGGTAGGAGAGAAATCAGGTGGGGGGTTGGGTTGGGGGCGGGGAGAACTGATTCGAGGAGGATCTCGGTGACGGAGGTGTTCTGCGTCCTGCCCAGAGAGAGGCAAGGGCTCGCCTAGGGGCTCCCTCTCGCTGAGCTGCGAGCTTGAGTCCCCAGCTGTCTGCGACTTCGAACGCGGGAAGCCCGCGGGAAGCCGAGGCTGCGTGGTGTGGCCCTGAGCTTTGCCACCATAACCAACGACCCGACCTGTGGTTCGAACCAAACACACACACTCACAGCCGTGTGGGCTGGCACAGGCTGGCTGTGGCGGTTCTCCTTCTGGGTCAGAGAAGGACCCCCTTGACACCCCCAAAGCTGCTGCTCCCGCGGCAAACCTCAGCCTCACCACACCGCACTGGCCGAAATTCTGCGTGGCCCACCTGACACGACAGGGCGGGAGGCATCCCCCTCCCCAGGGGTGGCAGGGGCGAGGAGTGGCCTCACCACTGGGGAGGTGGGGGTGTGACTCGTGGGAGACATATCCCCCGCCCCTGGGGAAGGCCCCCAGGGAGGAGGTGTCGGGTGGTGTGGGGGGAGAGAGGGTCCCCGAGCAGAGCCAAGGGGAGGGAGGCCAGCAGGCTGGGAACAGCGAGGAGGACACACGCCCGGAGCCCAGCTGCCCCGGCCCACGGTACAGTAGCGCCCCAGAGCCGCACTCGGCCCCGGAGCAGGCGCTCTCCGGAGGGGGACATGGACCTGCAAAGGTGAGCAGGGAATGGAAAGCTGGCATGAGGCTCGGTGGCCCCGGCAGTGAGGTCCTTGAGGTGTGCACAGATGGGGTGAGGCTGGCTTCCCCCAGGGGTGGCAGGCCAAGTGGCCGGCCTGCTCTCTGCTGGGGACTCCGCAGGAGGCAGCAGGCCGCGGGAGAGTGAGCCACAGCTTGTCTGGCCTCTGTCGGCCTCGGGAAGAGCCAGGCCAGCTGGCTGCGGGCCGGATGCTGGCGGCCCTGGGAAGGCTTCCCACCTGTCTCTCCCCCAGGTGGCTCCTATTTTTAGAGCCAACTCTTCAGTCGGGATGCAAGGTTTCAGAGCTGCGGCACAGGCTCAGGTCCAGCGAGGGGAAGCCTTGGCAGGTGGGAGCCCCCCCTCTACGGAGAGCCCAGCCCGGCCACAAGGCTACGAGGCCAGCAGGGCACACTGCCAGCCCCTGTCCTCCTCCCAACCACCTGCCTGTGGCCCCTTCTCTCCCTGAGGCCCTCCTCTGCCCCACAGACCTTAGAATGGTCCAGGACTGGGTCCCTGGGTCCCTGGGTCTCTTCCTACTCACCGGCAGCGTCTGATACGTGTCCCGTCAGTCCACCAGCTTCAAGCTTGGCCCTACAGGTCCATCTTGCCCAGAGGAGATCATCTCCTACCAAACCGGGAGATGCAGAGGGAGCTAACCCTCCCCCTAGCCCCACACGCTCCTCCCGCCTGTGCTCCACCTGACCACGCTGCAGGCCAGCCTCTCCCCTCCCGGGCCCCACCAAGCCCAGGACACCCCCGGCTCTCCTGGGACACTTGCCCACAGCTGCCCCGTCCCAGCTTCACCAGTGACCCCGCCCGGGCCCCGGCCTCACCCTTGCGTGGCCCCGTCCCCACACGAGCTCTGTCCCCTCCTCCTATGCCCGCTGCTCCGTGCCATCCAGCCACATGGGAGCACCAAGCCCGAGCCCCTGCCCCTCTCCCGGCTCCTGGCCACAACTCCCTGTGACTGCATCGCCAGCGGGCCTAGTGCTGGGTCCGGGGCAGCGAAGGTGAGCCAACACGCAGAGGCGCAGGGACGGTGCAGGGGGCAGTGCTGAGGGCAGTGCAGGGGGCGGTGTAGGGGGTAGTGCAGGGGGCGGTGCAGGGGGGATGCAGGGAGAGGTGCAGGGGGCGGTGCAGGGAGTAGTGCTGAGGGCAGTGCAGGGGGCGGTGCAGGGGGTAGTGCAGGAGGCGGTGCAGGGGGTAGTGCAGGAGGCAGTGCAGGGGGTGGTGTAGGGGGTGGTGCTGAGGGCGGCGCAGGGGGCGGTGCAGGGGGCGGTGCAGGGGGCGGTGCAGGGGGCGGTGCAGGGGGTAGTGCAGGAGGCAGTGCAGGGGGCGGTGTAGGGGGTGGTGCTGAGGGCAGTGCAGGGGGCGGTGCAGGGGGTAGTGCAGGAGGCAGTGCAGGGGGCGGTGCAGGGGGCGGTGCAGGGGGCAGTGCAGGGGTGCAGCCGTCCTCCCTCCAGCTAGTGATGCTCCCCTGCCTGAGTTCCAAAGCTGAGGTCCTGCCGCTGAGGGAGGAGCCGTGGTACCCAGTGGGGCGGGGCCACAACAAGCCCCGCCCCCACCACTGCTGCCCCCCAGGCCTCCCCCCCACGCACCCGCCCTCTAAATCCGTGTTGAGGCCCTTACCTCTCGTATTCGGAAAAGTGACCTTACTTGGAAGTAGGGTCATCCCAGATGGGATTCCTTAAGATGACGTCATCGGGGGGTCCTAACCCAGTAGGCCGGGGGTCCTCAGGGAAAGGGGGATTTGGACACAGAGACAGACGCACAGGCGGGAAGACGCCGCGCGAGACAGAGGCGGAGGTGGGTGACGGGTCTACCAGCCGAGGACGTGGAAGATGCCGGCAAGCCAGCAGGGGCCGCGAGAGGAACCGTCCTGCTGGTTCCACCCCCCGCCCCGTACCCTTCCCCAGAGCAGAGCCCGGGGAGCCCACACAGGCCGGGACACGCACGCAGCCACTCATGATGGTGAGGACTGGACAGCCCGGGAACGGGGAGACGGAGCTCAGAGACTCTCACGAAGGCGCGTCAGGCAGGAAGGGGCCGCAGGGGAGCCGTGAGGGGCTGCGGGCCCACGGTGCACACGGGGTGGCCCCAGGGGCTTGTTTCCCCGTAGAAGGTGAGAGGCAGGGCCAGGCACGCAGTGCGTGTGCACACCCATTCGCAAGTCACATGTAAGCCGGGAGCAAGACAGGGTGCAGGCGATTCTGGATGAAAACACATGATGCTTGTTCATTCACGAGATTCCCAGCCGACGGACGAGGATGCGGGTCTCCAAGGGGACCCTGGCTCCCGCCACTCCTTGAGGTCTGCGAGAGCGCCCACCATGGCAGAGGACACCGCCCCAGGACTCTGGTCCCACATCTCAGCCCCGGGCTCGATGCCTTGGACGTCTGAACGCGGAGCGGGGCCAGGATTGAGGAAGCTGCGCCTGGGGACCCTGGCTTCAGGGAGGGAAGGAAGCGTCTCCAAGGGTGTAGCCCCCAGGGTCACCAGCAGGACCCAGGCACACCCATGCCCAGTGAAAACTGTGGCTGAAGGCCGAGGACAGGGGACGGGGCCCCTCTGGGCTTTCCCCCTGCCTGGACGCCAGTCCCCCTGCCTTCTGGCAGATGCGACGGCTGATCTCCCTCTAGGCAGGCCCTGACTCCTATCCAGCCATCCAGACCCTGCACCTGGGGCCACCACCCCTTCCGCTGTCCCCAGAACCACGTAGGTGGTGACCTCAAGGCTGGCAGAAGGACAAGAGGAAGGCGGCCGGGCCGTGGCCTCAGATGCCTCCATGGTCACATCTGCCAGGCAGCCCTGCTGTCTCTTCCTCCAGCGACGGGGTCAGCCCCTCTCCCCACCCCGCCCAGCGCCTCCTGCTCCCGCCCAGCCTCCCACGGCCACTGCCGAATCACTGCTGGCCGGTCTCGCCGCTTCCGCCGCGGTCCTCTGGTCCTCGAGGGAGGGCCCAGGGAGGAGGGAGGGAACGTGGGTCTATCCTCGTGCCCTCTTGAAACAAGACCAGAAGACGTGTTCATTCCGTAGAGCAAACAGGTGTTGATGTGGGTCCCAACGCGAGACAAAACCAGCAACATTTGTTGAGTCCCAGCCTCGTCGGAGCGAAGGTCTGGTGTAGGCAGGGAGCAGCCCTGTGGCCCCCGGGGACGGTGCTCCGGGCCCAGTGAGTGGCAGGTGCGAAGGCCTTGGGGCGGCCCTGCCTGGCTCCCGGCGGCTGTTCTGAGAAGAGCTGGGCCCTGCTGCTGCTCACCGTGGGGTCCCAGGGCAACAGGATCAGCCGGACCTGGGGGTCCCCATCTCTCACCCAGTGGGCAGGGCTCTCTGTGGGTCCTGTCCGGGGACACCGGTGGGGGGAGGAGCCAGCCCCTTCCGGAGGGAGGCTCCCGGGCCTGGAGGGGCTGGCGCAGGAGGGGGTGCCAGGAGGGGGTGCGGGCAGCAGGTGCAGACTCCAACAGCTTTGCCTGGCTGGCGGTTGCCTCTGAGGTGCGGAGCACATCTGTGTTCATCAGTTGGCCGACAGATGGGCCCGGTTTAATATTTTTGGATTCAGTTAGACTCGGGGCCGCTGTGAACCCATACGGAGCGCAGGTGTGAGAAGCAGCGTCCTGGGGCGGGGAGGGTGGAGCCGGGGGGGTGGGGTGGGGGGTGCGCCCTTGCTGGGGGCTGGGGACCCTGCAGGTGCCCCCGGGGAAGGACGCTCACCCTGTCCCTCGGGTTAGGCTGCAGATTTCGATAGGAGCTTCTTGTGAGGCTGTGGACACCGTAATCCCACAGTCGTCCTGGGCGTGATAAGAAGCCGGCCAGCGGGGCCCGAGGAGATAACTCGGAAGGAGGCAGAGCAGGGCCTGGGCAGCCAGATGGCCGGTGTCGCAGCCGATTTTCCCACCAGCAACTGCTTTTGTTACTTAATCGCGTCACAGGCAGGAAAGCACCCGCCCTGTGCCCAGTATCTCCGGGGCCACCTTCTCGGCTGGCCGGGGGAAGTTTCCAGGAACCGCGATAACGCCGCCGGATGTGGCCCGGACTTCTCAGCTCCAATCAGGATCCTGCAGACAGCCCCCCCGCCCCCGCCCCAGCAACTGTTTGAGATGGGATCAAGGGGCAATGTGACCTCTGGGGGGCACGGAGGGCCTGGCCAGGAAGGTGTCCTGCGGCCAAGGCCGTCCAGTGGGTCCGCCGCAGCCCCGGCCAGGCCTCTTCCTGCACTCGGGGCTCTGCAGAGAACAGCCTGCTTCCCGTCAAAACCCCTTGTCATCCTGGCTGATGGTGGGGAAACTGAGGCCCCGGGCAGTCAGCGAGGTGGCCTCAAATCACAGACGGGCAGCCAGGGCCCCGGGCACCGTGGGCTGAGTGTGCGGCCGTGGCTTCACCAGCTCGCCAACCCGATGCTCCCAGGAGACCCTGCGCACTCTGTGGGAGCCCTGTTTGAAGGAACACGGGCCTCTCCAGGGGTCAGCCTGCCTGTCCGGTCAGTCCTCACGATTGCACCATCACTGCTGCGCACGAGGGTCTGGCCCGAGGGGGTCCCACCCACCTGCCTCCAGCACGCACACGTGCACACACACACTCACCACACACGCGTGCACACGCACGCACAAACACACACCCACGCACGCACACTCACTCGCGCACATGCACACGCACTCACACATGCACACACGCACGCGCACAAGCACACAGAGGCACAGCGGGTCACATCTGCTTCCTGGGCCTGAGCATCCGGCCATCGGCAAACAGTCGCCGGCCCCCAGCTGCGTGTCAGCCGAGGCTTCAGGAGCGGCGGCCCCGGCGGGAGGAGACCGGCAGGTGCCCGCCCTCCGGCAGGCACACGGCAGTGTCCGGTGCGTGAAGGGGAAGTTAGAGAAATCAGGATGCTTCGTTTGAAAAGTAAGAATTGAGATTCTGGCTGCAGACAACAAAAGCTAACCTCTCTAGGGCTCCCCGCTCGTGCTAAGCAGCGGACGCGAGGGCGCACGGATCTCCGCCAGCCCCTGGCGCCCCTGGGGGGAAGACGCTGAGAACTCTGTCGTCTCAGGAGGAGACGCGCTGGGTCTGGTGTGGCGGCGAGAACAGCCACCTTCCAAGAGGGGCCTCTGGGCTCCCACAGCACACGTCCCCAGCCGGCCACAGCCCAGCTGGGGGGGGAGGGAGACGGCCCCCACGAAGCCCCTGGGCTTGGGGCTCGTGTATGCGGACCCTCCGCCCAGGAAAGGAGGGAACGCCGTTCCCAGGCCCTTGTGCTTCCCCTGTGACGTCCTAGGACGGGCCCCCGCGCCCCCCACCACCATTCCAGAATGTGTCCTCCGTACCCAGGGTCCACGTGCCTGAGGCCTGGGCCCTGCCACCAGGCTCGAGCCCACTCTCAGCCCTGGGACAAACCCGCCGTCCGCCGGCCTCCTGGGTGCCGAGCTTGCACACGACCCAGCCTCAGGGAAATGCCACCTCTCCTTGTGGGTCCTGCCCCTCTGCCTTCTCTGACCCTGTGCCCCATCCCCCCCTCCCCGGTGCCCATGGTGAGCTCACCCTCTCCCAAAGGCCGGGGACCACCAGGATGCCCCCCTTGCACTCAGGCACAGCCACGGGGCCCTCTAGCCAATGAGCTGGAAGGGGAGCCCTGCCCGGAGGTTCCGAGATTTTCCCCAGGCGCATTTTCCTCCTTCCTTGAATGCGGTGGTAGCAGGAGCTGCGGTCATCGCGTGGGGTCGGCGAGACCCGCCCAAACACAAGGGACAGCAGAGCAAGGGTGGAGGGAGCCCAGGAGCCCGAGGACCTCGGTGACCGGCCGAACCCAGTCCCGACCCACCAGCCTCCAGGCTGTCCGAGAAGTAAATGTCTGGGCTTAGAAAGCCACCGTTGGCCAGAGGCTCCGCTGCTGGTGGCCGAGAGCGTCCCATCGAAACACAGAGCTCTCCCTGGGAACCCCTGGGCCCACCCGGGTAGGAGCCGACCTTGGAGAGGACGTGCAGAGCGGAGCAGGACGGCCCTGCCGCGCCCGGCCTGGCGACCAGGGCAGGTCACCGAACCTCCCCTCATGGGGCCTCTGCCTCCCATCTGAAACTGGAGAGGATCCTCCTGGCAGCCCCCGGCGGAGGCCGCGCCAGCACACTCCAGTCCGACCCTCCTGGCAGCCCCCGGCGGAGGCCGCGCCAGCACACTCCAGTCCAGTCCAGTGAGTCGCCTCTGAGGCCTTGTCAGCTGGGTCACTGGGGACTCCATGACCTCAGGGGAGGACATCCTCCCGGCAGAGCGGGATGGGGCTGGACACCTTAGGGGAGGGAATCCTAAGAACGGCCTGGAGGCCAGCACAGAGACGAGGCTGGAGGATGGCGTGTTCTGGACCTGGGATGCTGGGCGGCACTAGCCTCGCTTCGACGGGAGATGGGCAGCCAGCGAAGGTTCTTGAGTGGAAGCATTCCCCTTGTCCAGTCTGAGTATTGACCTGCCCCCCTCTCCGGGGACTCACAAGCATCTCCCGATCTGCTGCCAGGAGGCTCCATATGGAGGGGGTGGGAGGCAGGTGTCCCTGAGGTCCTCTGTGTGGCCTGGGGAGACGTCTGAGCCTCTTTCTCCCCCGAGAAGACAATCCTGCCACAGGCACCTGGTTCACCCACGGTGGCAGCCAGCGCAAGTCAGGGCCCAACCAGGTCCGTCAGAGCGCAGACCTCCCCCCCAGCCCGGGGCTGCTAACCCGGCAGGAGGAGACGGGCCTGGCCTGCACACTCCCCCTCCCCGCAGTGTGAGGCAGCCAGGCAGCTGTGAGAGGAACCATATGGCCCAGATTCCCGCTTCCAGGAGACAAGCAGGACCAGGACCTCAGCTCCCAGCTACTCTCGGGACGGAAAATATTTACATCCAAATACGTGCCAATATGTCGCATTTCTGCCTCCAGCCTAGGGTTCTGTCCTCGCCAGCTGGGAGGGAGCTCTGCCTGGCTGGGGAGGGCGCGCCTTCCTGGGGAGCTGACAGCAATGTCGCGAGCAGCCCCCGACGCAGGCGCCCCGCGAGCAGGTGGGTCAGACGCACACCAGGGCCTGTGGGTTCCGAGAGGGGATGACGAGGCCAGAGCCCAGCCTGCAGGGTACATCCGGCTCCCCTCAGAGCCGCGTCCCACGGCTTCGGCCCACGAGTGCCCCCCAGACTGTGTGCTCGCAGAAGAAGGCCTCTCCCCCCCGGAGGCACACCCAGTCACCCCCGGCCCCTTGGGGCTGCTTTCCTCCCCAGCAGGCCCCACCAGGTCCCGCGTGGACTCTGCCCTTGACTTCCACGGTCCTACCTCCAGCAGCTGGGTGGGACCTGCCCGGAGGACCGCCTCGTCCCCTGTGCGCAGTGCGGGGACAGCCGGCGTGTGAAGGGACAATGCACGGGGCCGGAGGTGCGGGGAGGGGTCCGCCAGGTCCCATAAAAGGGGGATAACCCATAGCAACCACCACGCCTTCACGGTGGTGTCCGTCCCTGGGGCTGCCTCACCTGCCCCGCAGACGGAGCTTCACAGGACAGAAACTGTCTCTGGACTGTGGTTCTGGCGGCCAGGAGTCCGAAGTCAAGGGGGCAGCAGGCCCACACTCTGCCTGAAGGATTAGGGGAAGGATGCCATGGCCTGAGACATGTTCCCACAGAATTCCTATGCTGAAGCCCTGACCCCAGGATGTTTGTCGTTAAGACCAGATTGATGCATTCATTGGAGGGAGAGAGAACACACACACGGGTGAGCACAGGGAGAGGGACAGAGAACAGAGGCCAAGCGAGCTGCCCAGGCGCTCTGAAGATACGGTCTTCCCAGTGGGGACTCAATCACAGTGAGGCTAGTGGGGAGGCCCAACCCCCTCTCACGGCCGTCCCTCTAAGGGAGCTTTGGACACACAGTCCTGCAGGTGACATCTACAGCGGCTTTATCCTCGAGGAGCTGATGGGTAAGTGAAGCGTGGCCCATCCACACCGTGGCTCAGAGAATGAGCTGGCATGACCCAGAGAGGCACGGCACAGCCGATCAGAAAGGCTGTGTGTGGTGGCGGTCCAACCACGCGGCTCCTGGAAAAGGTCAGAGGGTCCGTGGTCCCCCGGGCTGGGGGGCAGGACGAGCAGGTGAGCACGGGGCACCGCAGGGTAGGGAAAACACTCTCCTGGTCTGACGACAGACATGTCTTCACCCGTGTGCCCAAACCCACAGAGCGTCCAGCCCCAAGCGTGACCCACAGGTAAACTGCGGCTGCTAGGAGACGACAGGTGTCCGTGTAGGGTCACCGACCGTGGCAAATGAGCTGCACGGCTGGCGGTGCGGGCGGAGGGCACGTGGGACCTTCCTCTCAGTTCTGCTGTGAACCTAAAACTGCTCTAAAAAATCGTGTTTAAAACAAACAAAAATCTGGCCCCGTGGAGCTGACCTTCCCGTGAAGGGACAGGTGACGCATTAAACTGATCCATAAACCGTCTACCCCATCAGAAAGTGACACCTGGCATTGGAGAAACACCAAGCAGGGGGGAGGGGGTCGAGGGCTGGGCAGGCTGGAGAGGGAGGGAAAGATTCACTGGGGAGGAGCAGTCCCGGCAGCGACGGCCATTGTGCCAAGGCCCTGGGGCACCGAGCCTCGCCTATGCGTGGGAGTGAGCAGACCAGGGTGAGTAGGGGCGGTGTGGCAGCAAATGCGGTCTGAGACCCCCCCCCAGGTCCTGTCGCTCCGCCAGCACACGGCTGTTGGTCTCTGGAGACCCCAGGGCACTGGGGTTTAGTGAGACACCTGCAGACTTCCTGGGGTTTCTGGTGTCCCAGGACCCCCAGATTCCCTGCCATGGATCCCAAGGCCCCTTCCCCAGGGTCTAGCACCCGAACTTCCTAGGGACTGGGTGCACTCGGAGAAGCTAGATAGGGGCTGGAGGGCGTCCCTAGACATGGGGGGAGTCAGCGGGAAGGCCACTTGGGGCCGGGGCCAGCTTCCAGACGGCTGAATGACAGACTGGTCACATTCTGTGATAATGTGGGGAAAGGGAGTGAGCAAGCCGGCCTCGTCCCCGCCCCTCCATGATCATTGTTTTCTCCTGGGAACACCACACCCGACCTCACAGCCCCACATGGAGAACCGGGTCACCTGAGGGACCCCTGAGGGGATAAAGTGGGGGGCTCTGGGTGCTCAGAGCTCCATCTGTGTCAGGGAGGCCCCCACCATGCACACAGGCATGACGGGGACAGTGTCGGCGTCCTGCTGCTGACCTCATAGGACCCCTGCATGGGCCTGGGCCACACCCCAACCCTACAGGCGTGGCTGCCTCCTGCTGTGGGGCATGACAAGGGCAGAAGTGTCCTGCGGGCCTCACCGGCTGTGGCCCAGAGTGGACAGGAAATGCGACAAAGTTGAGCCAAGGTCAGGCAGGCCTCGTGAAATGCACAGGACTTCTGAGAAGTGGCCCGGACACAGAGACGAACAGATATGTGACTCGACCCTTCTTACTGTGGTAAGAGACCTGTCGGCTGGGGCTGCCTTAGTGGCCACGTCTGGAACATAATTCAAACTGGGTCAACCACAGGGATGTTTGAATGCCGGGAACACAGACACGCATGAAGGTTTCAGGCATGGCTGTATCCAGGGGCTCACCAAAGCTGTCTCATCAGAAGCTCCAGCTTCTGCTCTCCTGGTCTCTGCCCTTCCAGGCACAATGGCCACTTCAGCCTCAAAGTCAGCCCATCACAGCCCTACCTGCAGGAACACGAACTCGGCCATATCTGTGGGTCTGCCCTGGGGAAGGTTCCCACAGGCTGCCCTGGGTCACTGGCATTCTCTTTTGATGGTGGGGTGGGCAGCATGGCTGCACCCCCCTGGGAGGAATTCCCTCAAAAGAATCAGAAGAAGTGGGTGAAGGAGAGCCAGCCCCAGGTGTCCGACTCGGCAAGTCCCATGGGGCTGAGAATTTCTGACACGTTAGCAGGGGTGCCGGCGCTGCAGGCTGGGGCCGCCCTGGAAGGGCCTGCCCTCTGCCCTGGCCCTTCCGCTCTGCGCCCGGGGACGACTGGGGTTCAGAGTGACCAGATACAGGGCGGGGACTGCTGACCCGGGGTTGTGGGAGCCGCAGGAGCAGAGGGTCGCGGTGAGGCTGGCGGCTGGGAACTTGGGGAAGTCGGCGCACGCTCGTGGGGCTTGGCGGACGCTGGCCAGCCACGTGGTCCGGGGTGGCTTCCCGTGGAGGGGCTGCCGTGGGAATTTGAACCTCAGCTAGAGAAGTTGGGGACTTAAGGCATCATGTAGGTGACGGCAGAGGGGGAGGGACCCCTGCTCTGCTCCTGGGGAACTAGAGCCTCGAGGGCACCAACCTCCAGCCGCAGCCCACACAGGGGAGCAGGCCGCCAGGACAGGCTCGGGCCACGGCCCAGGCTGCCAACACCCAGAGGCCACGAGGAGCATCGCCGCGACACGGGAACGCCAGATTCCAGACACGCTGGCCTCAGCGGGATGGCCGGGCCCCCTTCAGTGGGGACGGTCTCGTCCTTAAAGTGAGGCCTGATGTCGGCAGCTCGGCCGTCTCAGTGAGGCTGGGGGGCTGTGCACCCGAGCGTTACGGTCTCGAAACTTGTGTGTGTTGGAGAAAAAACGTTAACGTGAACTCAAATTTTTAATAAGGAGAGAGAATATAAAATACACAGTTTCTTTCCTGACGGATATAGGCCAATTTCTCCCGCAACCCAAGGAGAGACCCTTCCACGTGACAGAACCACAGTGACGTGCTCAGGATCACGGGGCCTCTTAGAAGCAACCGGCATCTGCCGTGTGGCGCGCCGGGGAAGGTCAGGCCTCGGCGTCTCTCGTCCCCAGGGTTCCGGGCACCTGGAAGAACCTCATTCCCTCCGGCCAGTCCTGGCAGGGACCTCCATTCCCCCAGCCCACAGCTGTCTGAAAGGTCCCACCCGGGGCCCCCTGTGCAGCCCCTCCCCAGTCTCAGGGCTGTCCCCGTGAAGGCGAGCGGACGCCTCCTCCGCTCCGAGGGCCTGGCCTGTACGCTTCTCGAGCCCACCCGACTCCCCCGTCATGGACCCCTGACCAGCTCCCGTCGGGACTCAGCTTTGGCCGGGTCTCTAGTAGTTCCCAGGCCCCAAGCTCTATGGGTAGAATGTTCCGGAAGATTCTAGGTGGCCGGTCAGTGCACAGAGCCCATCTCCTCCCCTTTTAAACTGTTGCAAACCCCAAGGCAGGAGAAGAGAAAGGCAAACAGGAAAACGGCATGCATGCCCAGAAGAAGGGCCTTTCTCCTGGGACGCACGGTGCCCAGGCCAGCTGAGCCCGGACGGTCAGAGAGAAACCGGACCCCGGACAGGGCCCAGCGAGGTGACTCACCACCCTCCACCTGGGGCTCCTTGAAGGGAAAGTGGCGACGGAGGGGGGGTTTCCCTGTGTGGGTGGCACCCCAGGACCCAGAGGGCACACTCTGAAGCAGGCGGCAGCAGCAGGGACCTGTCCCCCAGGAGTGCCAGGTCATGTGGGGGTGACGGTCTTCCCTCTGTGGCCGGCTTCCCCCCAGCCCCGAGCCTCTGCTAGCTCCTCTGTGGAATGGGCTGCCTGGGCCGGATGCTCCCGGCTCGGCTGGGAGTGGGCAGGGAACAGAGGGCAGGGAGGGCGCTGGGGGCGGGGGGGGCTCAGCACATCAGGACCCTCCACCCTGTGCCTCTGGCCACCCTGGGACCCAAACCCCAGCCCCCCACACCCCTGCTGACAGCTTGACCTCTCCGAGCCTCGTGGCAGGATGTGACTGGCTCCAGGCTCACAGGGGCTCAGCCGACCGTCGGGGGGACTCTGCTGTCACTCGGTCACGCTCGAATTACACCCCCTCGCAGTCCGCCCTTGCCGGGGTCAGCCCCAAAGCAGCATCTTCCTCCTGGAGCCCATTTCAAGGGCGAGGCTGCCAGGCTCTCCCTGCACTACACCCACTGCCGGCCTCAGGCAGCCCGTGTCACCCCGGCACAGACCTCCCCGGTGTCGGGGGACACTCTCAGCCCTGACCCAGGCTCCCGAGGCCTGGCCTGAGCAGCTGGGCCTAGAGCACACCCCACCTTAGCGCACCAGCCACCCCGGGGTCCTGGGCCCAGTGAGCTGCCTCCTCTGCCCCAGCCAGAGATCAGGGGGTCTGGGGGTCGAGGATTACCGGCCGTCCCCCTCGGTGCTCGTGTGAAGCAGAGGCCTGAGGGCGGGAGACGGTGGGATTCGAGCCGGGAGAAGTTACTGATGAGGGCAGGGGCCGGCCTTCAGACGCGGGCTGGCGCACTCACTCACCTATCCGTCAGGCTCGGCCGGAGCCCAGGGCTGCGCGCCCAGGACACAGCCATCCCGAGAAGAGAGGGTCCGGGCCCGTGGCTGCTTTCCCACTGGAGCAGGGAGATGCCCACAGCAACCGCACCACAGGGTGCTCATGCTGCGGGGGGTGGGTGGTGCCCAGGGGCCGTGGGAGCCCAAGACGGGTGCTTCCTGAGGGCTCTGAGGGAGGCGTCGGGGGGTACAGTGGGTGGGGCTGGGCAAAGCCGTGGGGAGAGAAGCTGCTCCCAACGGGAGAGGCTTACATCGAGGGGAGAGGGACCCAGAGTGGGGGTCTCCTGGGTCACCTCTGGAGTCTGGCCAGATCTTGAGGCAAAGGTTTAGGAGGAAGAGCTGGGGGACCAGAGTGGGCTTTGGGCAGATCTCGCTGCTGCGCTGTGGGAGGGCTGGGAGCCACGGGGCTGGGGAGGAGAGGCTGCTGCAGACCCCTGGGGGGTGTGGGGTGACAGGTGCTGTGGGCAACAGAGAGAACGTCCTTCTTCCAAAGGACTGTTCTGAACAGGGGCTTGGACTCACCACGCAGAACCCCCAGAAGGACTGGCTGGGCTCCATTTAGGAAGTGCTTTCTCAGGGTAACACGCCCTGTTGGAGGTGGGCATGACCGTTCAAGCCTTGCCCTGAGTGGCCCTTCCAGCAGGCGGTTCTCACGGGGGCCACCGCCAACTGAGACGGGGCAGGGTCCGTATGGGAACCGTGTCATTGACTCCTCAGCACCCTGCGAGGTGGCTACCCTGGTCCTCTCACGGTCCCGGGGAGGAAACAGAACCCAAAGAGCACCCAGCAAATAAAACCAATGTTGGGGAGCCTGGAGGCCCCTGACTCCTGAAGCCTTACAGTGACAGGGTCACCAAGGCTGGAGGGCCCTGGCTGAGGCCAGGCAAGAGAGGGGTCTTCAAGACGGGCTTGAAGCATAGTTCTTTACTTAGAAGTTGGGGGTCCATGGACTTGCATAGGAAAACAAATTGTATCCGAGTCCATTAACCTCAACCCAACACTTAGCATGCGTGTAGCCATGGCGCACTGCCCAGGATTTCGGGGCCAGCAGCCGTGCGCCTGCCGCGGTCCGGAGCCCGCCCGGAGCGGGGCCTTCAGCGGGTTCAGCCTGCTGGGTCCCTTCACGGTTCAGAGCGCAGTTAACCAGTTAACACCCCTCACCGCTCCAAACTCATGGTTGAACGGGAAAGTATGTATATTTGAAATTGTTTAACATTTCGGCAACTATATTTGAATATAATGGGTTTGGGTTTCCGTAATTCTACGAGCGTTTGTGTTCTCAAAACAGTATTTGGAGAAAAGGGCCATTATTTTGGTTCCACCAGCAAAGGGGCCTGCAGCACCAGGAGGGCTGAACTGGTGGTTCAGGGTCAGCCTCCTCCTGGGCTGTTCCCAGTGTGGGCTCCGGCCGAGCCGCCCTCCCCGCCGCCGGGAGAGGCACCATCAAGTGACGGCAGCCAGAGACCCCTGGGGCCCTTCCCCGTGTGAGCATTTTCCACAATCTGCCCAGCCGAGCACATGCTGCCTTCCTGGTGGCTCTGGGTTTGCCCAGTGGCCCCTGAGCTGGGCAGTGGGGGGCGGGGCAGTTAGTCCTCAGGTGGCCCCGTCTGCTGGGTATTCAGTAAGCACAGGCGGACGGGATTTTTCCCGCCCCCTCCCTGTTGTCCACCACCATTCAGCCATACCACACTCAGGACTGGAAAGCAGAGGTTGGCAGCCATCTGGGCTCTGGGCTAGAAAGTGCTGGTCCTGTTGGGTTCCCATGGAGCTGCTCACACCCCCCCACATCTGACCTGTCCTGGAGCTTATATCGTCTGTGACTTCTATCTCTCTTTTGGGGGCTTTGCAACGGAGGACATCACCTTTGTGGGCCCAGTCCTCCTCTATAAAGCAGGCTACGTGAGATTTGCATAGAATCACGCTTCCACTGATGCATCCATCCACTCGAACATCCATCCATCCGTCCATCCATCCACACATCCATCCAACCATCCGCCCATCCACCATCCATCCATCCGTCCATCCATCCGTCCATCCAACCATCCGCCCATCCACCATCCATCCATCCGTCCATCCATCCGTCCATCCATCCATCCATCCGTCCACCATCCATCCATCCGTCCATCCATCCGTCCATCCAACCATCCGCCCATCCACCATCCATCCATCCGTCCATCCATCCGTCCATCCATCCATCCATCCGTCCACCATCCATCCATCCGTCCATCCATCCGTCCATCCAACCATCCGCCCATCCATCCATCCATCCATCCACCATCCATCCATCTGTCCATCCATCCGTCCATCCATCCACCATCCATCCATCCGTCCATCCATCCATCCATCCATCCGTCCATCCAACCATCCCTCCGTCCATCCATCCATCCATCCATCCACCATCCATCCATCCGTCCATCCACCCATCCATCCATCGACCATCCATCCATCCATCCATCCGTCCATCCATCCATCCATCCATCCGTCCATCCAACCATCCCTCCGTCCATCCATCCATCCATCCATCCGTCCATCCGTCCGTCCATCCACCCATCCATCCATCCACCATCCATCCATCCATCCGTCCGTCCATCCATCCATCCATCCATCCACCATCCATC
Organism: Mustela erminea; assembly: GCF_009829155.1. Lineage (NCBI taxonomy): Eukaryota > Metazoa > Chordata > Mammalia > Carnivora > Mustelidae > Mustela > Mustela erminea. The sequence continues at coordinate 59,912,621 of NC_045632.1, read as the reverse complement.
CATCCATCCATCTGCCCATCTGTCCGTCCATCCATCCATCCATCCATCCACCATCCATCCATCCATCCATCCGCCCATCTGTCCGTCCATCCATCCATCCATCCATCCGTCCATCCACCATCCATCCATCCACCCAGCAGTCATGGGGGCTCCTATATATGCTGGCAGAGGAGGCAGGAGTAACAGAGTCAGCCTGACAAGGTCCTTGCCGACCTCCATTCAGTGTCATCTCCTTCATAGTCCCCCACTGGCCTCCCTCTAGCTCTCTGGTCATCCTACAGATTCCTGGAAGCCTGGAGGTAAGACTGCCTCAGGGCCCCTTACATGGAATGTTCTCCCCCAACATCCCCAGGCGCAGCTCCTAATGGGTCCCTCAGATGCAGCTTCCCAGCGACCCTCCGGGACTGCCTCACGGGCCACATCCATTGAGGACTTATTGATTGTCTCCTGTAGGTTCCCAGAAAGCAGGGCAGCTGTGTAACCTCCACGTGGCCCACAGGGACTTGTAAGGGAGAGGGGAAGGACCACAGGTCGGACGGCGGTGGTCTCTAGAGGGAGTGGCGTGGGACAAGCACGGGCAGACACAGCACCCCACCCCCTCCCGCTGCAGCCACTTCCTCCTTGGCTCCTTATCTCCCAGCTCTGAAAGCCACAGCCAACGTCTGCTTCCCCACAAGCACCAACTGCCTGGCCAGGGAGGGGAGGGCACGGAGAGGGCAGGTGCCCCCAAGGTGCCCACCAAGGGCCTGGGCACTCCCTACCCCCCACTCGGGGAGACTACGCCTTCCAACCCAACCCCCAAGAGCCCCGCCAACTAGAAAAGCAGGCCAGACAGGCGGCCTCTTCCCGAAAGTGGAAGTGTCCCATCTGTTGGGGGTACTCCCCGCAGGTGTGAGCCCCGAGCATCTGACCCGGGGCGGGGGCTGTCCCGCCGAGGGGCTGAGCCGCTGGTCTCTGCCCCCAAAGCTTTCTCCCCACCAGCTCGGAGGGGCCTCGCCGAGCGCAGGTGGGAAAGAGCAGGAGAGACGAGGTCCCCGCAAGCTGCTGGCCGGGGGGGGGCAGCCATGCGCGGGGCCCTCCCCTGCACACAGGCCAGGCCTGAGGCCCCGCCAGCACCGCCCTGGGCCAGGGAGGAGACCAGCCACGCAGGGCAGGCAGGTTGGGCCTAGGACACTCAGTCCTACCCTGAGTTCCAGCACCATGAGCGAGGAGGGGCCAGGAGGCACCCGTGGGGCTCAGGGCCAGGCCCAGCTCACAGGACCCCTCTTTCCCTGGGACCCTAGGGGGAAGGGGTGGGGCGTAGGCCACCCTATGGGGCAGACACGCACGGGGCAGGGGCTTCCAGGAACAAGCAGGGTCTCGTCCCAGCACCAGCTACAGACGGACCCCCACAGAATCCGCCGTGACGACAGTGGGCCCAGGAGACGGCAGCCGGGAAACACCGCGGGTGAGGGCCTCACTCGGGGCTGCCCCCCTTCTGTACAACTTGAAGGACTCACCACATGCAGGCATGACCCATGGATTCGGTGTGAGAGGGTCAGCATAGCCCAGAACCCTCCAGCCAGCCCTGGGCCGGCCAGCGGCACACCTCCGGCCGCCGGATGGAGCCTGCCGCTGCGACTGGGCGCTCAGGAGGGCCGCCCGTGGGCCGGTGCTGGACATGGGGCACGCCATCTCCTGCACGAGGCCCCCTGCCCCCCGCTGCTGTCCCAGTGCTGCCTTCAGCACGTGGCCTTTTTGTCGCCTGTGGTGGAATGTCTAGTGGGGACGGGGCTCCAGGACACAGGGGGTCTGAAAGGTCACAGAGGACTCTGATACGGTTTCTGGACCCTCAGACTGGGGGGATATCTCTAGTACCCTCAGCACATCCCAAACAAATGGGCCAGTCTTCTCCTAGGGCGCCCGTTGGGAAGTGGGGAAGGGTTTCCCAGGAGCCCCCAGCCAGGAGGCCAAGCACAGAGAGAGGTGTCTTTGCCTGGCCTGCAGTGGTCCTTCCCGGGTGGGAGGGGCCAGGAGGCCCTGGGCAGCTGAGGGAGAGCCCAGAGAGCCGGGGTGGGGGGGCACGGCTGGTCAGGGCGCCCCACCGAGTCTGCCTCGGGGGCAGGGCCAAGGCTCAGGGAAGTGGCCCCAGAAAGGTGGGCCCTGGGGAAAGTCTGGCTGAGGACAGGGGAGGAAAGGGGCATAAACCACGCAGGACGGACACTGTCCCCCCAGTCCTGGTCGAGGAAGCATGGGCTGCCTGGGGCTCCAGGTGGGTGGGGTGTCCCCCGGCTGGCGGCAGGAGGAAGTTGTTGGAAGTCAGACCGGAATGGCCGAGAGGGAAGGCCGGGCCGGGCCGGGCCCAGATGGTTCCTGTTGAGGAAGCGGTGGGCACAGCTGCCTCCTCAGCCCCCAGCCGCGCTATCACGGTGACACAGCTGGCTGCCCCGCCTGGGCTGCGGGGAGACCTCCCCCACCGGCGCCTCCCCGGCCCGCCCTGCATCACATGAGCCCCTCCAGCCTCCCGCCCCTTCCCCAGGCTGGCGGGCAGCGGCTGCGAGAAGGCCCGGCGCTGTCTGTGGGGCAGAGGCCTCCGGCGGTGAGAGAGCCGGGCTGGCTGCGCCCCCTCGTCCTTCCCTCAAGGTCCCTTGAGGTCAGGAAGGGCGCGCCCCACCTTCGTCGGCCCCTGGGAGGCGGCCCGCCTCTCGCCCAGCGCCAGGATTGTCTCCCAGAGCCACCCCCAGACCCATGTCCCAGGCCTCCCCGCAGCTGGACGGCGGGTTGCTGGCGTCCACCAGCTGCTCCGTGCCCCGGGGTTCCAGGAAGGGCGGCCCAGGTAAGAGGACGGCGGGGGAGGACCGTGGCAGCGGATGGCGGGAGTGTGACATCTCCGGGCCGCCCGGCTCTGCGACAGCAGGGGCCGGCCGTGTCGAGTCACCTCAAACACCAGCAGAGCCGCCCCCCGGGCGCCGTCCCACACAGCTGGGACAGGTGGCCCCGGGAGGACCTGGCAGGTGCTGGGCTGGGTGCGGGGGCCCCTCCCTGAGGCACGGGCTGGAGGGGGCCCTGCTCAGGCCCATCTAGGAGGGAGTGGGCTCTGTCCTCCTCAGCGGGCAGGGTCCCAGGAGTAGGTGAGGAAGGGGGTGTGCAGAGGAGTGGAGGTGCCCCTCCTTCTGGGAGGACCCCAGGATGTAGGGGTGGACGAGGACACTGAGGCCACATTGAAGAGGGCCTGGCCCAAGGCCCCTGGATCAAGGGACGGTCCAGGACCCAGCCCCGGTTCCCACCGATAAGCAATCTCTGCCAAGACTCCCGCCCTTTGGAGCCAGTGCCAGAGGGAAGGGGGGGCGGGAAGGGCCCAGGCCTTGCACCCCACCCCTGGGCTGCGGCTCTGGGCGGAGGCCTCTTGGACACCCCCGGCCCCCACTACAAGGTCCCAGGGGCCTTGTAGGACCTCATCCCAGGACTCAGGGGGCGGCCCCGCTCCCCAGCCACGCCACGTGGCCATGCTCCAAGGAGCCTCTGGAACCTTCCAGAGCTCACAGCCCCAAGTCCCACGGTCGCAGCCATGTCCGGAGTCCACATGGGCCCCTGACGCCCCCGACGCTCCTCTACAGGGATCACCTTCCCCACCCTGCTGCTGTCCTGGGGCCCAAAGCCAGCCCCTGACACAGGCCTCCACGGGTCACCTGGACTTCCCAGACGAAACACCGGCTGTGCAGAAGCCCACTTGGCACACAGCCACCACGTGCGGGGGATCCGGAGCCACCACAGGGAGGTGCCAGGTGGCCAGCCCTGGACACGGTCCCCTGCCCCTCAGGCCGGCCTGGGGCTCCGGTCCCGTCCTCTGCCACGGGTACCACACGCCCCTCCCTCCCTGGCGCAGCACCCCCGCCCCGCCCCGGAGCCGGCAGCCTGCTTCTGCCGCGGGGCCCTGGGTCCAGCCCTGCCTCACATGGGCCTCAGTTTCCTCGTGGGTCAGATCCTGGCCTCACACCCCCGAAGGCGTGTCGGAGCAGCTTCCCCGAGGCTGGGGAGGGCGAGGGCAGACGGGGTGTGTGTGAGGGCTGCTGTGGCTCTTCGGTGTGAGTTGGGGGCTGGGCTAACCCGTAGAAGGAGTCGGAGGCCGGGAGGTATCGCGGCTGTGCGCGTCGTCACGGTGCTGGAGGCTGCAGGCACCGAGAGCCGACTGTCGGGGCCCACCCTGATGCCGGATCCCCGCCACTGACTCACTGGCCCCGCGGTCCCCGTGCCCCGAGCTCCCTGCTCCCTCGGGGCCTCACGGAGCCCTGCGTACTTGGCTGGTGCGTCGGGCTGGCGGCTTCTGTGGGCCCGGGGGTCCCATCCCTGGGATGCTCTGACCCGTGGGAGTTCACACGCTGTCTTCCCTTAATCGCCTGGACCCGTGGGATGGCCTCAGCCGTGCTGGGGGACATGGTCGCCCTCGGCCGGCCCAGGCCCCTGGGGCTCTGCGACGCTGGGCGGGAGCAGCAGGTGGGATCCAGCCAGGGGGCCTTTGGAGGTCTGGGGGACGGGCCTATGGGCAGCACAGTGTGACCTTGAAGTTTCTGGGGCCCATAGGCACCCCAAGAATCCATCAAAACCTTGGAGACCCCAAAACATATGAAGTGCTTCTAAACTGTGAACAGAACAGGAAGTAACATCCCCCGTCAGTGAGCAAACCTCTCTGAACGTCGCTTGGTGGGAGGCAGGCGCCGGGGGTGGGGGCAGGCAACGCTGCACCTCAGGCCACCAGACCCTGCTGCTGGGCGCCGGGTTGACCCCTGAGCAGCCTCACCAGGGCCCTGGGGTCCTGGCCAAACTGGCACCACCTCTGCTGGTGGCAGAGGTCAGGACCCCACGAGGTGGTGGACCCGTTCTGCGTCATGGGAGGGGACGGCCCCCTCTAGAGGAGTGTTTACTTCACTCAGATTTATTAGGCGCCTACTGTATGCACTGGGAGCTGTGCTGATTCCAGCAGCGCACTCTGCACATGGGGAGACTGAAGGCCGGACTGCCGTGCCCCCTGAAGAGCAGGAGGTGGGAGCCAGGACACCTGCACAGGGGCTGGGACGGAAGCCCTGAAGGCCCCCGATGACTCCTGGAGAAGGGGAGGCTGGAGGGCAGCTTACCGTGACCAGCCTGGGGGGAAACTGAGTCTGGCCTGCTTTGTGTCACCAGAGAGGGACGAGGTGGGGTCTGCGTGGCAGAGCGCAGCCCGGATGACCAGGGAGATAGCGAGCCGTCCCTGGAGGAGTCCAAGTAAACGCAGGCTGGGGCGTGCGTGGGTGTGGCCAGATCCCAGGGCAGATGCCACCCTGAGTGGAGCGGGGCAGAGCTCGGGTCCGCGGGGAGGGGAGCTCAGAGGCCACCACAGTCGCCGAGAGCACAGGCTCGGCCTCCGCAGCACACGCGCCCGTTCCCCTCACTGTCCCCTCCAGCCTCCCCAGGGGCCACGGCTCTGCAGCACCTCTCGGCTGGGCATGCCCTCCCCCACTCTGTCAGTTTCCTGGGACAAATTGCCTAAACCAGGTGACTCAGGAAAGAAGTCTGTTCCCTCCCAGGCCTGGAGGCCAGAAGTCCAAAATCGAGGCAAGGCCAGGCCCCCTGCAGAGGCTCCTGAGGCTCCCACTGTGGCCACGTGCCTCCGCCTCTGCCGCTGCCTCGCACGGCATCGCCTCTGTGTCCCTATGTCCTTTCATCACCGGGGAAGGACACTGGTCATTGGATTTGGGGCCCCGCAATCCGGGTGACCAGATCTCCAGCTGTTCCCTCTGCATCCAGGCTGTAGGCTTGGGGAAAGGTGCCCAGAGCCCATATGGCCCACCTCTGTCAGAGCCCGCGGTCAGGACCTGGGCACAGGGCCTCCAGCTGAAAGGGAGGCCCGGGGCCCCCAGGGGAGCAAGGCTATCCCTGGCCTAGCCCACACCACCCCCACTTATCACTCAGCCACGGTCCCTGGCCATGCTCGCGGGACTGTCAGGACACTGGCAGGCTCAGCAGGGAGGCCCTGGGCATCTGGCTGGGGGTGTGCAGGAGGCCCTCTCTGCAGTGGCAGCCAAGGGCCAAGCCCCTCAGGGGCCACCTGACCTGTGACCCGGTCGTGGCTGTCCACCTGCGTGCGTCTGTGTACAAAGTACTGCTGACAACTTTTGGTTCCATATTGTCTGTGCTGTCACCAGGCAAGGACGGCCCCATGTCCCTGCTCGGCTCACACCGTGTGGGGGACTTTTCCCTTCACTCAGCCCCCGCCAAGACCCGAGGTGACAGACCCCATCCCCCAGATCCTGCCCCCACAAACAGCGCCAGGGGCTCCTACGGCAGGATTGCCAACGCCCGTGTGACAAGTGACTCCCATCGTGGAAAAAGAAACCAAAGTTCCCAAGGGCACACAGCAGGCGAGAGCAGGGGCTCTGAGGCCCTGATGGATACAGGACCCGTGTGGGCGTTTGGGGTGGTCAGCCAGGTCGGTCAGTCCCGGCCGGGACCCAGCAGCCCTGAAGAGGGACAGCGTATGGGTGGTTTGAGGGGAACCGTTTGTCTAGGTGGCAGGTTAAGCAGAGGTCTGGGGGCTGACACCCCCCTTAGGGGTGAGGAGGGGCGGGGAAGGAGCTGGGAGAGAGCCCAGCAAGGGGAGCGGAGAGGAGCCGTCGGGAAGTTTCAGGAGACCCAGCCTCTCCCGAGGTCCCCGGGCCACCCCCCAGGGCACAGAGCATGGTAGCAGGGCACAGCTCCGGGCAAACAGGAGCTCTGGACTCGGTCCAGAAGCCTGGTCCTCAAGTCTCATGTCAGGACGAAGCTGGTGGAGAGCAGACTCTGCTTCCCGGGGCGGGGGCTGGGGGGTGGGGAGGAGGGCTTCCTCCCTCCTGGTAAATGTGGAGGGTCCCCCCGCCCCCCGGGAACTTCCCTTCCTGCTGGAACGTGCCAGTCCCTTCCCTGGGCCATGCCCTAGCACCCTCGGGCAGGCCAGGAAGGCCGTCCAGTGATCCCTGACTCTGAGCCCAGGAGGCCGGAGCCGCAGGGTGGGTGCGAAGAAAGAGGGCTTCCTGGAGGAAGCGGCCCCAAGGGGGCAGCTGGAGGAGGGCAAGAAGGCTTTCACTTCTCAAGGTATCTTGCCTGAAAAGAGAGGCGAGGCGTCCTGCTCAGCCTGGCTCAGCACCCGGCTGTGCGGGGCTTTCTCACCCACTTTCACTTCCCGACAGTCGGTGGGGGAGGCTCAGCCAGGAAGCGTGGCCCCAGGAGAGGCGAGAGCCGCTTGCCCCGAGCCAGGACTCTCCCTCCAGTGCTCCTTCCAGAGGCGTCGCTCTGGATGAGCCCGCACTGGCTGCCACGGGACGGAGAGGGCGGGGGCGGCTCCTGGGGAGAAGAGGCCTCTCGGAGAGCCCCCCACCCTCGGGGGAAACTCCAGGCCGGCCGAGGTGCCCGTGGACTCCGGGTCATTCGTAGCGATCGTCATGGGGCTGGAGGTCAGACTGCAGTGGGCGCTGGCGAAATACTCGTTATTAAAGCGCCGTGTGTGGGGCGGGCCAACCCCCGGGGGCGATCGCCGGACAGCTGCCCACGATGCCAGCGGGTGTGGGTGGGGACATCTCACATGGCACTTTGCCGAGCTGCTTTGTCTTCAGTCGTCTGCGAGCGCCAGCAGCGGGGTCACCTCGCACCGGCACGCGCTCGGGGGTTTCTCCACCTGGCTTCCCACCCTCTTGCCCTTCCAGCCCCTGGGCCTTTGCATGTGCTGTCCCCGCCCCCAGGAGCCTTCCCCTCAGGCATGTGCCCTGCTCCCTCCTCACCCCCCTCTTCCCCGCTTTTACTTATTTCAGCGGGCGAACTCGGCATTGCCCGGGGCTCTGGGCATGTCTACCGTCCCTCACCCCAGCAGCACAGGTGGTCTGCCCCATGGTCTGTCGTCACCTCGGTGCCCACGGCCGTGCCGGCTCACAGGGCACTCAGCACTTGGGTGTGGATGCGTGCCGTGCCCCAGGACATCAGCCACCGCACCGCAGCATGTGCCTGTTGACGCCACCGCAGGGACTGTAGGGGACGTCCGCGTTGCTTTCCAGATCCTGCGTCTGTCGTGACAGCCGCTGTCAGGCAAGGAAGGAGGCTCCGAGACAGAGGGTGACTTGCTGGAGTCACACAGCAAGGGGGCCGGGGCCCAGGTGGCACCCGGAGGCTGATCCTTCGGCCCCCAAATGGGAGGGCTCCCCTGCCGTGGGGAGCCCTGTGGCCAGATGTTGGGGCACCAGGCGTCCAAGCCTCCTGGAGATGGTAGGGGCGGGACGGCCACCTGGCACCCCCACAGAGCCTGGGTGACCCTCCCCCACCCCACCGTGGCCAGCAGGGGGTCTAGGTCAGAGGTCAGCTTGAGGGCTGGTCCACAGAGAGGGCTGCTTTGGCCGAGCCCTGGAGGGTTTCTGGAGCCCCCCTGAGCCCCCTCCACTGTGTTCACCTCCAGCCCCCAACCTGGCCAGGTCAAACCGCTCCGATCTGGAGCCGGCTCCAAGCTGGCGGTGAGTCCTAGGTAGGGCCTGGCTCAGCGATCCTCTGGGCAGGGGGGAGCCCCAGGAGGCATCCCCGGGCAGTGCAGGTCTCTCAAGGGGGCCTGAGGCTTTCCTTGGGACACAGTGCTGGGGGCACGGCCGGCCGCATCACTGTCCCTGAGAACAGGACGTGGGAGCAGGTCCCTGCTGTTGGCCCCCCGGCTGCCAGAGGGAACAGGGCTGATGGGGCATGATGGGAAAACCTACTCCAGACTCCCTCCTGGGCCTGCACGCGGCTTTCCCGGCAGCCTTCACGGCGCCATCAGCCGCTTGCAAGACGAGAACACAAATCAGAGAGGTCAGGGAGCCGGCTCAAGGCCCCACAGCACGTCCTGGGCAGGGCCCCACAGGGGGACCTCGAGAAAGGGATTCCCTTCTGCACCCCCTGCTCCAGAGGTGAAGGCTGTGCCCGGCATCCCACGGCCCCAGAAGGACCCTCTGCAAGCCCTCGGTGGGCTCGGCTCGCCCCACCTGGGGAGCCCAGAGCAGGTGCACTGACACCTGGGCCCCGCGCGTCCCCGCCGGTGCCTGCAGAGCTGCGCACCCAGCCCAGGGCCCCTCCAGCCAAGCCCCCTCCGCTGGCGGCCGCTGGGGAGCCCTTCGGAACCGCTGACCCGGGCCCCGGCGTATGACTGCCCAGCACCCACGTGTTCCAAGTGGTTTGGAGCGCCGCTCCCTGCGGCTGAGGTCTGGGAGGGGTGCGGCTCGCGGAGGGGTGGGTGTGGAGAGAGGGGTCCCTTTCTGAGAGGAAGTGGTGTCGGCACCTGCCCACACGGGGCTCTCAGACTTGAGGGGACAAAGAACCCACGGGGCCAACGACGGATCAGGGCCCAGCCCCGCACCACGGTCCTTACCCTAATGATGTGGCCTCCTCCGTGGTGCCCTCGGACCGGGGGGAGGGAGCCCGAGGGCCTGGTACCCATGCTGGCCACGTCCTTCCCCCAGGCCCGAGGAGACTTGCGGACCCGCGCAGAGGTACGGGAGGTGCAGGGTGGGGAGGTCTAGGCAGGAGGAGGCTGCTCCGAGGACAGGGCCAGGGCCGGGTTCTGGGCTAACCCTGCGTGGCCTGGCTTCCCTGGTGTGGGGTGCGCAGCCGTAAGCCAACGGGGTGGGGAGACCAGAGCCTTGGTGGGAGGTCCGGGCTGGTAACCCCGTGACCCCACAGGCCCGTCTCTGTCTGTGACGTGAGGATAAGAGGCTGGGGGCTCTGGTGAGGGACCCCGGGGCCCTCCGCCCTCCCCCCCCCCGGCCCCCATGCTCCCTGCCACCAAGGGATTTGCCCGTGACCCCTGGCACGCCTTTCCCTCAAAGGCCACTTGGGGCGGCGGACAGGGCCTGCCGTGGAGAAGGAACTGGGCCGTCTCCCCCGCCCGCAGCTCCGGGAGCTTCCTCCTTCCCTCCCAAGCTGGGGTGCATTTTGAGTGTTGCGGAAAGCCCCGACCTTGCAGACCCTATGAGGGAGAGCGGTGGGAGGAAGGGCCGGCGGGAGGGCGGGAAGGGCCTCTGGCCATCGTCCACCCGCTGTGCCCCTCACCGCCAGCTGCCACGGCCGCGGATCCCAGGCCAGTAGGGCCAGCCTGACGCAGCCCTGATCACCCCCGGGGGAGACTCAGGGCCCCTCTGCGCTAGGGCCAGGCGCCGGGGTTTCCTCCCATCTGGGCTCCCCTCCTAAGAGACGAGGCGTAAGGGTCCCAGACCCCGGCCTGTGTGGGGCTCCACCAGCCAGGCCAGGGGACCCCGACACTTAAGCCTGGAGCTCAGTCAGAGCCCAGAAGGACAGCAGCCCGCCTCCTCCTGCCGCTTGCCACCCTCAGCAGCCCCTGCTTTCTGCCACTCCCCTGCCAGGGCCTTGCGGGGGGGACTTTGTCCCGATGTTTGGCCAGGCCTGGACACATGGACAGACAGACAGACAGCAAGCCTGGTCCTGCCCCTCTAATACCACAACATTCTCTACAAGTCTGGGACCACACACCCCAAAAACAGGTGCAGACAGGTGACCAAAAATGCAAGTCAGAGCCCCCCCACCAAGGCCCCAAAGGGCTGCGCTCCAAGTGCTGGAAGGCTCAGGAGGCCTCAAGGGGCTCTGCTCTGCCCGGCCCCGCAACCAGGCTTCCTCGTCTGCAGCGGGAGGGGCTGTCCCCACCTGGGGACTCTCCGGGCGGGGCTGCCACCCCGAGCTCCGGGGCAGCGGGTGCAGCTGGGGTGAGGGAGATAGGAGCAGGCTGCTTCCTGTCGGAAACCGAAACGGCCAGGTGCTTCCCGCCTGCCCTCCCTCCCGGGGCCACCCAGAGACAGCCAGCCCCACCGGCCTGCAGCCCAGCCCTCCGCCCAACGACGAGGACCGCGGGGCCTCGCCTCCCAGCACGGGGCCCCTCTGAGCCTCGGTGCAGCCTCAGCCTCAGCCACCCTGGCGCCGGCTTTCAAGGTCTTTGTGCAAAACACAGGGTGCAGACCACCTTCATGATTTCTAGCTTGGGGCGCCTGTGAGCACGGCCAGACGTAACAGAGCACTAACTCCAACGGTTCTGGCTTCCTTCCCTCCGGCTGGGGATCATGGCACATTCTGCACGTGGTCCCGTCCGTGGGCAGGCTGCCCCGAGTCCGTGGATCTGGGGGAGGAACCCGTCTGACCTGTTCTCGGGCCCCAGGCTCGCCCGTGGTCCTTGCTTCTCCGTGGCCCCTCGTTCATTTAATCTGAAACAACTGGCAGGCATGTCACCCCGAACACTGGGGACCAGCTGCGTCTCCTTGGGGAGCCTGTCCCTCCCCTCTGCTTCCCGGCAGCATTGGATTACCCCAGACGTCGTGGCGGCCCCCAGAGCCTGCCCCAGCCACAAGCGGCTTCAAGCCGGGCTGCGTGGGCAGGACACACTCAGCCAGCCCCGGCGGCGTCTGGACTGAGCTGCGGGACCCCAGCGCCTTCCCGCAGCCTCCTCCGTAGCATGGGGCAAGGACACGTGAGCCCCTCTTGGCTGGAGGCCGCAACCATCAAGGGACTATGTCGGTCTGTGTGTGTGCTTCCCAGATACACTGTGATTTTTGGTATTTTACGTTGTTACATAAACATATCGTGGTCGACGTAGTCTTTCCAAGTTTCCCCTCCACGATAACATGACCTGGGTGCAGGCAGCGGGCTCCAAGAGCCCAGGCCGGGCTTTGGGTGAGGCCGAACGGAGACTCCTTCCCAGCGGCCATTGTTAAAGGCCTTCTGTACTGTGCGGGTGTCTGGCAATGGCATGGATGTTTCTGGAGGTCCTGAGCGGCTGAGGCTCCTGGAGATTTCTCGGGTGTGGAAACCAGCACCAGCCGGAGAGGGGAGGCAGGAGGCCGAGTACGGAGCGCGGCGCCTCAGCCCTTCTAGCCCGATCCTTTCCGAACATGGGCTCCTGGTCGGCCCCCGTGAGGCGGTGGGACGTGTCCAGCTGCAGGGACAGAGGCGGGGAGGCTCTCACTCGGGTGCCTCTTCACCTGCGGCCACATCCTCTCCTGCCAAGGATACAGGGGAGGGAGGTCGTCGGGCAGGAGAGCCTGGCATCGTGCAAGGGTTGAGTGGGGACCTCCTGGGAGCACGAGGCCTCCGAGGATACTGGGAAAGCTCCGAGTGGCGGGGGAGGAGCTGCCTTGGGCTCTCCAGCAGGAAGAGGCTCGAAGGGACCTCTGCATCTGCCCAGGACCGCTGAGCCCCCGGGTCGTCCCCCTGGCCCCGTCGTCCTAATGCCCTGCAGAGGGGGCCGCCACGGATGGTGGGGAAGTCGGAAACAGAATGGTGGCAGGTCCACCCCCATCAAGCCCGTAAGGGGACCAGGGACGCACAGCAGGGCTGCCCAGGGGCCCGAAATGCCCCGAGAGCTGCTGACCCTTGGCAACCTGCTCAGCAGCAGGAGGACTCAGTCCATCGTGTTTCCTCTGGCCGGCTTGGGACGGGGAGCCCAGCAGAGGAAGGTCAGGAGACCGGGGTCCCGGCTGGGCTTGATGCCCAGAGACAATGGCCCGTGATCAGATTCCCTGCAGGGGAGGTGCTGGGAGGAGCTTCGGTCTGGAGAGGTGAGGCGACGCAGGGCCACCGCCAGCCCCCAGTCCCTTATACTCTTGCCAAAACAACGTGGCGCTCGAGGCCCACGCCCGTTCCTCCCGGCCCCTGGAAAGTGGTCGTGGGCTCCCGGGCTGTAGAGACTCCGGCTATGGACACCGCTGCGGGGGGCTGGGCCTGGGGGGCCGGCAGGTTCTCGGTTCCTTTTCCCTGAAGCGGGTCCCTCTTGCTCCTGAGAAGACCCTGTGGGCCGACAGCCCTCCACGCGCAGCTCGAGGACACGGCTGGTCAGAGGGACAAGAGCCTCACCACCTCTGTGGCTGGGCCAGGCCTCGAACCAGACCCGTGCTGACCCGCCCACCCCTGTCGGGTCGGGCCACGGCCCTGTGGGATCTGGCAGAGGCCGTTCTCACCAGGGTCTGGAGTCGGAGGGTCGCTGCCCCACGCGGATGGTGCCTGGCAACTGGGTGCTCTAGAAGTATCGGCCACAAGCGGCTCTGGGAAGGCAGAGCGTGGGGCTGGGGAGCTGAAAACGAGGCCCCGGCATGGGGCCTCCCCCGTGCCGTTCCCGGCGCCGACGCGGGGAGGAGGCCACCACGGACAGGGAGCGGTCCCCGGCAGCTGGCGGCGCGAGGCACTGCGTGACAGGTCGTGGGAACATGTTCCTACCTGTGGGGCTGGGGCTGCACGGCACCGTCAGGACCCTGGCCGCCGCAGCCGCGTTCCTCTCAAAATGGTTACAAGGGGCACTTTTCCATTCTGGGTTTTTTTACCACAGAAAATGTAGTTTTCTTAAAAAATAAAAACAAACCACCACTAAACCATCGCGAAAGGTGAGCCCTTCCTCAGCCTCAGGCCCTGCCGACCCGCCGGCACGTGTCCCGCAGGCCGGGGCTCACGGCAGCCTTGCTCCAGGGCACCCCGGGTTCCCTCCACCCAGCCCGGCACCCAGGGCCTGTGCTCCGTGACCTCCCGCCGGCCCTGGGCCTCGCCTCCTGCGGAGCCGGCCGGAGAGCCTGCCCCAGCCCCAGCCCCAGCCTGCCGCGCAGCCGGGACTCAGGCGCCTCGTCGGGGCTGAAGACGAGCCACGGAGGCTCCTATCCTTCCCTCCCCCGCAGCCCACAGCAGGCGCGGGCTTGTGTCGTGGGGGGTGCGTCCCGAGGTCACCCCGGGCAGGGAGCTGCGTCTGTGTGCAGAAATGGACAGAGGGTTGGTGCCATGACCCCAGGTGCAGGGCCCTGGGGATGGCCTCCTGGGCTTACGCCAGGCCTCTGCGCTGGGGTGTGCTGAGCACCCCCAGGGCCAGGGGAAGACGCGGGGGAAGGTGCTCCGTGGCTCATGAGGGCCGCTCCTGGGAATGTGGTCCCCGAGAACCTGGACGTCGGTTCTCAGTCCTCTCAGGTGGACCTTCGGCCCCATGGAGGCGCCTGGGCAGCAGGCCACTGTCCAGGGACCTGGGTGCCCCTTCCAGGGCATGTCACGGGCATGGCCATGCCTCACAGAAAGTTCTCACTGCGTGTGGACCAGGCCTCACCATCTGGCACGACACGGAGTCCTTGATGGCCGAGGCACTCGAGCAAACTTGAAAGTCCCTTGCCTTCAAGCCCGGGTCAGCAGCCCCACACCAGCCCTGCAACCCGTGGGCCACCAACACTCTGGTCAAACGCAGGGAAAGCGTCGATGAGAACGTCCCGCTGCTCCCCCTCGTACACGTCTGCCTTCTGTCCTGGGAGCAGTGTGGCTTTCCTGAGTCTCCGTGCGTCCGACGGCGGCACGCTGAGGAAAGTTCTAGAGACACCAGGCCGGAATGAACACACAGGCGGCCCCCGGGCTCCCAGCCCCTGCTCCTGGCGAGACCCCAGACCCCTCTGGCTGCCATGACTTCTCCGGGAACGGAGCTGCAGTCTAGAGTCAAGCTTGAGGCCTGCGGCAGAGGGTGAAAAGCCAGTCCCCCGTCCGCGCAGGGACCCATTTACACGGACGCCCGCTCATTGCGAACCCGAACCCCGAATGCCACTGGGCCTCCCGTGATTTTATTTCCTACCTCTGGCCACCCCGCCCATGAAGGGTCTGAGGCCCGTGTCCAGGAGGGGGGCAGCCGGGCACATAGATGCGGCGCGGACGGAGGCCCGGAGGCGAGTGGCACAGGCCACCTCCAGACGCGAGCCTTTCCGCTCCCACTCCTCCGCCATCCTCTTCCTCGAGGCCGCAGAGTGGCTGCACCGCCTCCAACCATCACATCTGCCTTCCAAGCAGGAAGAAAGAGGAAGAGAGACAGTACAGAGGACGAACCCTGGGCCAGCCCCTCCCAGCAGGAAAACCAAGGTTTCTGTAGATGCCGGCCTCCCCGAGGGCTGTCCCACCACAACAGGGCTCCTGCCCCCATCCCCGAGGCTCCTTCCCAGACCAGGACAGTCCGGCTTCTGTTTCTTCTCCGTGGCCTTCTGGAGGCACCTGCTCCCACGGCCCCATTGACCCAGCTCTGGCCCCTCGAGGCTGTGGTGCAGGTGACCCTACGACCAGCCCACCGGTGGCCACCCTTGCTGGCCGTGGAGGGCGTGGGGTGGGCCACCCTGGCCTCAGCCCCCGTGCCAAGACAGCGGTGTAGTATCGCATGTCTCTCAAGGGCCTCCCGAGGGCACAGGCTGTGGGACGGTGACCTGGGGTCCTGCACTCGTCCTCGAAGGGTCTCGTCTTAGCCCTGCAGGTTTCCACTGAGCGTGACCCGAGGGGTTGGCAGACCTGTCCTCCTGGGAGCGTTTATTCTGAGAGCCAGCCTTTCCTCCTGGGGCCTGGACGAGCATTTCCCTGCCCTGTCTTCTCTCCATCATCCCTGCGAGCCTCCCCGGAGCCCTCCTCCCCTCTCCCCTCCTCCTGGTTCCCTCCGTCTTTCTTCCCCGCAACCTCTCTGACGGTCACAGCGTCGTGCTAATTTACTTGCAGAATATTCTCTCCTGTGCCGAAGCTGAACAGGGACAGCACACCCATGCCGTCTCTGACCTCTGTCCTCACTCCCATCTGAGACCTCTGGGCCACCGCGACGGCCCCCAGGCCTGCTCTCGGGCCCCGGGCACCCACCCTCCTCCCAGGCCTGGATTTCCAAGCCGGTCTTCTCTGCAAACCCGCCATTATCTGCCGGGGGCTCGAACTGTGTGCTGCGGATGGAGAGGCACCCCCGTTTGCCAAAGCCGGTCAGGGGTCACAGCAGTTATCCGTGGGACTGTCCGGTCACCTTGGTCAGAGCAGGACCAGCTCGGTCCCACAGGCCAGTGTCCTTGGCGCTGGGCACAGAGCCTGCCCCGGGGTAGCTTCAAGTCACCCAACCCCTTAATCGGTGGAAACAGGGTAGGCCTTCTCACGGCTGCTAGGACCAAAGCCACGAGGCCGGCTTTTCAGCCCGTTCACCAGAACTCCCACGCCCTGGGCGGTGCCGGGCACGGCGTGGGCCCTCAGTCCACGATGGTCAAGCACATGAGCGCCTCAGAGGGGTCGGGGAGAGGGTGCAGAGAGGACCCACGCGGGGTCCGACAGAGCTCTGACCCGGAGACGCTGGGCCTGCGTCCACATAGCCTCCGGAGACCGCGGCGGCCCAGCCTCAGTCTCCCCATCTGGAGAACGGGGAGTCTTCGCTCGCCACAATCAGATGAGGCCCCTAAACCGGAGTGTTTCCGCGTGGGGGTCCTTCCCCTGCCCTGCCCGGCTTCCCCCAAACCCCCAAGATAAAACTTCTCCTTCCCTGCACGAAGAGTTCCCACTCGAGCCGACCACAGCTCCCCCCACCAGCTTCTCCCTGGAGTTTCAGGTTCTTAGAATTATTTTAGGTCTCCTGCCCCATGTGGCCTGCGCTGGGGCCTTCCCCCTCAACGGGCTTCGCCGTGGCTTCGGGGGCAACTTGGCCGCCCGAGCGGTCCTGCCAGGGCCTCCCGGGCACACGGCTGCCATCGGCCCGGCCCCTCCATGGCCCTGCCCCCTCGGACAGGGCGGTCGCAATGAGGCTCGGAAGGTATCTGGGTCCGGCTGGACTCTGGAGCAGCTTTCCTGCAGTAACTCAGGCCGAGTGCGTGCGAGCCGGCGGCTTTCAGCCGAGCTGTGCCGCGGTCAGCACCGCTATGGAATTTTAGAACTTTTCCACCCCCTCAGCAGATACCCGACACCCCTGCGCCGTGCCCCCGGCCTCGTGCCCCGCGACCTGCCCTCCGTCCCTCAGTCCGTGGCCTGCTCTCCCGATGGTCCGCAGCAGCGCGGGCCGATGACAGAACGGGGACCGCACTCCTTTTCCTGGCCGAGTCGTGTTCCCCGTTGGCACTGGGCCTTCTTCCGCGTGAACGCTGCCGAGCTGGGAGGCAGGAGAGCCTGGCGCGAGCCCAGCCCAGTGCCCACACGCTGTGCGTCTCGGGCGACTGACCACCGTCTCTGGGGCTTCGCTTGCCAGCGGCCACCGCGGACCGGCGCAGGGACGCAGGGGGTGCCGCAGAGGGCCCTGCAGGGGAGGGTCGACCTCCGGGCCGCCGTCCTCCCTGTGCTGAGGACGGCAGGGAGAAGCCGACGGCTCGTACCACAGGCGCTCTGCGCCCAGCACTGCGGTCCCCGGCTCGTGCCGGCCCGACAGCGGGCGGGGATGCAGCCCTGAAAGGCCGCGCTGTCGGCCCGGGGAGCAGCCCGGGGAGCAGGCTGGGTTTCTGGATTTGTGAGCCGTAGAATCTCCCAGAACCCTAGATGAGAGCAGAGATTCCCGGCTCCCCCCAGAGACCCGTCCTCCGTAGGTCTGGCGCCCAGCTGCCTTCGGGCACAGCCGCGGGGGCTCAAGTCCCAGGGGCGGCTTCGGCTCCCGGGGAGAGTGTGCTCAGACGCAGAGTTGGGGGTGCGCCGACTGCCGTGCGATGCGGTGTCGGGCCCCAAAGGGGAGCTGCGCCACGAGGAGTCACACACGGGGCGCCCTGAGGCTGGGGCTCTCCCTGCCTCTGCCCCGGACAGCATTACCGGGGTCTGGCCCCGAGGCTCCCGGGGAAAAGCTGGGCTGGCTGTGTGCTGTCCGTTTGGCTGGGAGGCAGGGGAAGGGCTCCTGCCCAGCGAGGTCGGGAGCCCGGAGCAGTTCAAGGTGCCCAGGCCGGGAGCTGTGCATGGCCGGGCGTCCCAGCTCCGACCCGGTGCTTCTACTCTGTTGTGCACAGAAGCAGCCAGGCTCTGCTGCCCCCCGTGTCTGGACCTCCCCACCCTGACTTTCTGTTCCCTCTGGGACCGGGGGCCAGGTGGGACGGAGTGTCGGAGCCCGGGCAGCTCCCCTCTCAGTCCCTCTGGGCCCCTGGCCGACGCCCCAGGGCCCCTCCCCCAAATTCTCAGGGACCCATATGTTGTGCTCAGGGACCAGCCAGCTGTGGCTGAGGGGAACCTGCGGGGTCGCCAGGATGGAAGCGCCCCACTGTGGTTGGTGACGCGTGTAAGGTGTGTGAAGTGTGTCACACACAAGAGAGTCGGGACTGAACGGGACTTGGTGGCATCAGAGGGAAGAGAGGGCGGCTCATCCCGGGGACAGAGCAGAGCCCGAGTGGCAGGAGAGGTCTGTCCTCTTCTCCCCATCTCTGGTCCTGCGGCGGCTCCGCAGACCCGGGCTGGCTCTGAGGCAGCGGGGTCCCGGCTCAGCAGCACGGCTCTCCTGCCCTCAGCATCCGCCACAGGAAGGGTGCCCGTCGTCGCTGGCCGGCCCAGGGGGTCCTCCCCTGTCTGGTCAGGGATCCGGCCTGTGGCCAGAGGCAAGTCTGTTTCCAGAAAGGGGGGCTCTGTGACGTCTGGGTCTCCCCACTGTGCGCGGCGTCCACATCCAGGAGCAGGTCCCCACGCGTCTCACACGGAGTCTGAGGCTGGGACCTGTAGCAGGTCCTGCTTGGAAGGCCAGCGCCAGGGCGGGAGCCTGTCCCCTGGAGGGAAACCCAGAGACCTCACGCTGTTAAGATTCATGCGATTTAGTCGCAGCAAATGATCCCAAGGGTTTATTTTCCTGGTGGTAAATTATGACTTCAACAGGCAGAAATTAGGGACCCCGGCACCGAGGAGCCATGAAAGCCATCAGCAATCCCATAGCCAGAAACAGAGAAATCGGAGCCTGTCTCTGCCCCGGCACCCAGGGAGCCCGGGGAGCCCCCAGTCCACTGGGCCTCACGTCCACCCCCTCGCCCCTCCACCGGCCTCACCCCTCGCGGAGCCTGGCAGGGCGAGAGGCCTTGGGCTGCTGTGCAATTCCGCCCCAGGGCAGGGGCTGGGCTTTGAGGGGTGCAGAGGTCTCAGGGTGGGGGGTGGGGGGTGCGCTGCAGATCAGGGCCCTGTTCCCTCCTCGGTCCTCCCTGGGGCATGTGCCTGCTCTGGTGCACTGGTGCCGCCAGACAGGGAACCCGCCGCGGGGGTGGGGAGGGGAGAGCAAACCGGTGGATCGGTGGATCGCGCAGCCAGGGTGACGCCCTCTCCTGGAGACGGGGCCAGTGAGGCTGCGGAGGGGGTGGGGCGGGGGGCGGCAAGCGCTTGCGTTCAGGCCATTGTGGTAGCCTTTGTCTCACGGGGCCGGCGGGCAGGGGGGCCGTCGGGGGCTCTCACCAGCCACAGCCCGTCTTCCCACCAGGAAAGCCCGGTTGTCCCTGCGGTGCTCAGCAGCCTCCGTCCGCTCCCTGGACCAGCCCTGCACGGCAGGCGGGCGGGCGAGGACAGGCTGGCTCCCACCTCGGGCTGGGTGGGCTCCACGTGCCCCTGAACGATCGGGGCCTCTTAGCCAGAAAACACCCCTTGGGGGTGAGGGTCCGCCTGGACCTGGGGGATAAGCAGAGAGGTCCGGATGTGGCTCCCTCTCTGAGGCTGTCTCCGCGTGTGTGAAATCAGGGGCTCGGTCTGGTGACATCTGTCCTCTGCACCTGGCTGTGAAAGTCACAGCTCGAGGAAGGGCAGGGTGACCCGGACAACTGTGGACAGAATGAGGGACAAGGGAGGGCTCAGCCGTGTCCAGGGAGCCCAAGGGAGGCTGCTCCCTCCCCGGCACACACCCACAGCTTGGAGGCTTCTCCCATCCCCTGGGGGCACGGGGCTGTCTGGTGCAGAGTTAATGGACAAACGGAGAGCAGGATGACGGTTAATTCCGTCAGCGGCTCACACAGTAGCAGACATGGGAAAGCCGTCTTGACAGGGCCGTGCGTGTGGGCTCTGGACAGTCCGTACCCCAGGCCACGATGGTGGCAGGACACTGAGGCCGTGGCGCCGAGGGCCCCCGGCTCCTAGGAGAAGCCATGGGTGCAGTAGGTGGGCTGTCGTGGGGAACAGAAGGAGGCGCCCCGGCCCCAGCAGGATTTGCTTGGCAGAAAGTTCCAGGTGGCCACAGGGGGTGGCAACCACATGTGCGTATGACAGGCAGGCATGCCTTATCTGATGCGGGAGTGACAGGACCAGACTCTCAGCTGTGCCTGAGCCCTGCTGGCGGGGGCCTGGGCCTCAGTGATGGCCGCACCCCATTATCAGAGCAGGAGATGCGTGTGGACTTGGAGACCGTCCGTCCGGCGACAGCGCCCCTTTCAGGCTGACACCTGGGCCTGTGTGCCCTGGCACCGCAACAGGCTGGTCCGTCCCCTCCTCGCCCGGGGGCCGTGGGGTGAGGCCGTGTGCTGGCCAGGATGCCAGGGGCAGGCGACAGAAGCCCCGGGGGAGCTCAGGCAGGACGGGGCACAACAGGCTTGGGTAACAGGCTGCGGGGAGAGAAGGGTGTGCTGCACACAAGGCCGTGGGGCACAGAGGCCCCAGAGAGACGGGGGTCCCTGAGCCGCCGGGCAGGGTTCTGAGGTGCAGCCGGGGGACGTGGCCGCGGGGAGCAGAGAGGCCCCGGAGGGCCAGCGGGGGGCTGCCCACAGGCAGGGCTGGTCCTGGCTTTCGGGGGGGGGTTCGGAGAAAAACCCTAAAAGTGAAGGAGTTTATGGTCTCTTTGCTATGTCTTCCTGTGGGACGTACCTAGTCATACACTCGGCCCATGTTTCTTGTGGCTGTAGACCCGCGAGTCATTTACCACAAGGGTCACTGTCTCCTCTGCCGGACGCCTTACCCTCCAGGCCCCTGCTCAGCCCCTCGGGGCACAGCCGTGACCACTCAGAGAGCCAAGTGTGTCCGTCTGTTTTCGTCTGTGTTTCCTTCATCAGAAGCAAGTGTCCCCCAGACGCCTGGGGTTCTCCTCTGATCCTGGCCCACTTTGTTTTTCACATTTTATTCCTTCACACACGGAATTTCTTTTTCAAAGTGAGGTGAGGCGCATAGAAAAATTTCCCCCAAACGAGGACGGCGGTTGGCCTGGCACCTCCTGCCAGGGACTGCACGGCTCCCTGGGGATTCACACGACCCTCGTCCTGTGGACACTGCCTGTGATGTGGCCGCAGCGGCCGCGCTTCCCGCGGCACGTGTCCACGGCCCGCCCGATTCTCACCCGAAAGGGAATGAAGACAAGCGAGAACTCAGAACCCATCTTTGGGCCGAGATGCGTGAGCCGCTCGGTGGCTCCTGTCCGAGCTCCCGGCCAGCCAGGCTGTGTCGTGGGGAGGGAAAGGCGAGCGGATGAGGCTGCTGCGTGGCAGGAATGTCAGAAAGTTAGAGAAGCAGAAAGCGGGGTCCCAGCAGCCACTGGCCGCCCTGCACCTGCTGGGCCCCTTTCGGCCCCTTCCTGGGACCCTCGTTCCCCGACGGCATCTGTACCGTCCACCTGCCGATGGAGAGCCAGGGCCCTCCACTCCACTCCCCTGCTGAGGAGGCAGGGCGCCCCGTGGCGTGTCGGTGGCCACGGCGGTCCGCGGACGTCCCGTTGTCCATGGTTACACGGCGCCGTCTCTGTAACAAGCATCTGTGATAGAGAAATCTGGCCATAGAAGCTGCTGGACCCGCTCACAGCTCTGGATGGCCGCTGCCAACGTGCCCTGTGGGGAAACAGTAGCCGTGCACCACCCCCGAGGAATGGTGTCCTTCTCAAAATCTGACCTTTTCTGTGGGCGAGAAACAGTGCCTGATGACTTACCCTGGGCCTCTGATCCCCAGTGAGGTTCAGCCTCGCGGTGTGGGGCCCTCTTGGGTGAGCGCCAGTGCCCGGACGCGGTCCTTCCCTGACTTCATCCGGAGTCTCAGGAGAGTGGGGACAGGAATGCCGGAGAACCGAGGGCCGCAGAGGGAGCGTCTGGTCCCCCGAGGGCTGCCTCGGGGTCAGCGGCGGGGCACTCGGGCTCTGTGCCCAGTGATTGTCCAGTGCCCGGGCCCTCCCCAGCTTTCCAGCAGCTCCCCAGGAGCCCCTGAACCGCACACCCTGATGGCGACCTTCTCCTTGGGCGGCTCTGCCTGGTTGCTGCCTGTGGTCTGGCAGGGAGGTGGGTCACCCGTCTGTGTCGTCCTTCCTTGTGACCTGCGACCGTGCTGTGGACGGGCTGGCAGGCAGGTGGGCCTGGGGGGTGGGCAGGCTGTGCTAGGCCAGATAACAGGGCACAACTGAGCGGGGAGGGCCGGCAGCACAGCACAGAGGGACATGGGCGGGGGGGCCCTGGGCAGAGCTGCCCGCCACGCGGTGCACCCCCACACGAGTCCTGGGTCTCCCCAGGCCTCGGTTTCCTCAGCTGCAGAAACATGGGGCGTCACTTGCCACAGGGGTGGTTTCAAGGTTTGAACGAGAGGGAGTTAGAAAAGTGCCCATCACGGCACCGAACCAGTGGGAGGAGGCGGGGGCGGTGCTCTGCCGGAGGGCTCCACCCCCCAAGGCCAGCCGGTACCTGGCCCAGCCTGGGACGGGGGTTTTAGCGCCCGGCTCCGCGCACGGTCGTTGCTGATGCCACTGGAGAGCTTGTCTTCACAACTTTCCCAACTCGGCTGTCGTCCCGTGTTGGGTGGTTTGTTGTTTTTTTTTTTGAGATTTTGTTTATTTATTTGAGAGAGAGAGAGAGAGAGAGCCTGGGCAGGGGAAGGGGCAGAGGGAGAAGCAGACCCCCCGCCCAGCAGGGAGCCGGACGCCGGACTCGATCCCGGGACTCCAGGATCAGGACCCGAGCCCGAGTCTGTCTTTGGTGTTCCTAAGCAAGGCTACACCACAGATCTGAAAACACAAATGACCAGGAGTAGCGTGGTGGGAGTGCCCGCGGAACGTGCCGGGACTCTGCGACGCGGAGGCGCCCCGAGCCGGGCTGGGAGAGCCCTGGGGCATCAGAGCCGGGTCTGCAGGGTCCATCCAGGCGTGGCCAGTGCCCACACTCGCCTGCCCACATCCCCTGTCCCTCTTCTGTGCGTGTCCTCTGGCTGCAGGCCTCCAGCCCCGGCCGCCCCCATCTACGGCCCGCTTGGCCGCTGTGTGGGAGGACCAGGCGGGCTGCGTCCCTGCGGCAGGGACGGGGTGTCACACGAGCGCTCCAGTCCCCGGCCTCTCAGCTCTTTGCAGATCTCCCCGGGTGCCCAGAGGACAAAGCTTCCGCGGCCCTGGGGGAATGGGCAGTTTTGTACGTTTGTTCCACCCGCAGCCCAGGGCCTCCAGGCAGCCCGTCCCAACCATCCGCCAGCCTCATCTGCGTCCTCCTCCGGGGGAGCCAAGGAGGACCGCGCCAGCCGTCCGTCCGGGCCCTGGCCCAGACCAGGGCCTATACCCCATTCTCAGAGCCCCGTGGGGTTAGCTTGCCCCCTGCCCACCTGCGTGGCTGGTCCCCTCCATAGGGATGGTCTGAGCCCAGAGACCGGTGAGTGGCTCATGCCATGCCTTGGGTCTCTCTTTCTCCAGCTGTGGCCTCAAACCCCCGGAGTCACCTGGGGGAAAGGTCATCAGTGACTACAAGGTTCAGGACGCCTGGCGGGCCAGCCCTCCACCCCCATCTCGGGGGAAGGAGCCCGGGCAGCGCCCGGATGACCCCAAAGCGGGGAATCGGCCATGGGAATCCTGTCTCTATTTAAAGCTCTGGCATTTTGCTCACCGTGGACTTTTCTGTCAGTGATTGTAATATTTTTAAATATCGGATTAAAGTATGGTTTATCTCGAATACTGAAGTTTTTGGTGCTGCCTTAAATTTTGGGCCTGAGTGTGGGCCACCAGTCCCGATCCCGCTTGCACAAGGACTCGATGTGCTCCTGGTGCGTGGTCGAGTTGGGGGTGACCAGTAAGCCTTTGTGGCCCTTGGACAGCTGAGATAAAGAAAGACCCTCCAGCAAGGAAATGGAATGATTAGACTGCTTTTGGTTGCGAGAAACAGAAACTTTGGGTAAAACCAGCCTGAACATGAGGGCAATTAACTATTGAACTAACAAGTGAAGGGGCGCCTGGGTGGCTCAGTGGGTTAAAGCTCAGGTCATGATCCCAGGGTCCTGGGATCGAGCCCCGCATCGGGCTCTCTGCTCAGCGGGGAGCCTGCTTCCCCCCCCCACTCCCCCTGCTTGTGATCTCCCTCTCACCATCTCTCAAGTCAAATAAATACATAAAGTCTTTCTAAAAAAAGAACGAGCAAGTGCCGCATGGAGTCCGTGGGTTTTTGGGTCGGCCAAGCAGCAGACGTGCACCGAGGACCCCGTCCCTTCTGTCCATCTGCCCCCAAGTCAGCACCTCTCAAGCTGGTAGCTCTGGGCAGTGGTAGGCCCAGGTCACCTGGAGAGCCCCCAGGCTGGGAGAAAATGGGGCAGTTTCTCCCGCGGGAAGCAGGCCGACTTTTGGATCCCATGTTCACGGCAGAACCCATCACCGGCAAGGGAACTAGCCTCCTTGTGAACCGGCGTACGGGGCGGGGTGGGGGGGCAGGCAGTGTCCGGGGCTGGGAGGGTCTGCAGCGGGGAGGAATGTATCCCTGACCTTCTTGGGGGGTGTGCTTGTGAGGAAGGAGGGGGGATAAGGGGGGGCGAGGCAGGGGGCCCCAGCCCCAGGCAGGCAGGGGTCCCTACGGAGAACTCACGAATTCTTCTCAGAGGTGGGCCGTGGGAGACAGGAGAGCTGCACACAGGGGCGCACCTTCCCTCCCCCAGCCCCCAGCACCGCCCGCGTCCCGGCTCACTGGTGCAGTGTGCCCCCTGCCCAGCCTGGCATCCCCCATGCCGGGCAGACCAGATGACCCCCAGCCCACCCCTTGGCCTTCCTGCTGTGTCTCTGCCTGGGGCTTGGAGTGGGGCTTTCCTTGGCAGGAAGGGTCACTCCTGGAGAGGAGCTGAGCCGATCTTGGGTGAGGGGGCGAGCCGAGGGATGCTCTGGGGGTGGGGAGGGCTTCCTGGCTGGAGCCTCAGCTTCGTCTGCTTTCTGGTTCTTTCCCCGCGTGGACAACATAGAACCCCAGAATCCGCTTCTACACCAGCCACAGCGGGTGGCCGGGCACCGACCTGCTTCCCAGCTCCCCTCGAGGGGCCCCTGCCTCTCACTTCCCAAAAAGGCACAAGTGTCCCCGCCGGGGCCCAGTCCTGACACCCCACCTGCGCCGTCCGGAAACACAACTTTTTGCAATTCCGGCAGTCTTCAGGGCTCGCTTGCAACAGGATTGGAGAAGGACTGCGGACTGGTCCGCTGACTAAGTCATTTTATGACGGTCACCATGAGGCTCGGGCACCGCGCCGTCCGGAGGAGGCCACAGTGTGTCTCGGGGGCACAGAGGCCTTCCTTCCGGGTCTATTGGTTGACGTGACCGGGTTTCTCCAGCTCTCACATGAGAACATGATTCGCGACTAACGGCCACAGTGACCTTCAGCTCCCCTGTTGGTGGTGGACGTTCTGTGGGTTGGGACGAGTGTACAAGGACAGATTTCCACCGTCACAGCATCAAACAGACCAGCTCCTCTGCCCTAAACCCCGCAGTGCTCTGCCCACACCTCCCTCCCCCAACCTTGGCAACCATGGATGGTTTGACCAGCTCCGTAGTCTTGCGTTTTCCGGCTGTCACAGGGCTGGGACCACACGGCAGGCGGCCTTTTCCGATTGTCTCTTTGACTCCGAGATGTGCGTGAGAGGTTCTTCCAGATCTTTCCACGGCATGACAGCTACCTTCTGTTCAGTGCTGAGTAATGTCCCCCATGGTCTGGACGGACCGCGGTGTGGGCGTCACTGAAGGACGATTTCATTTCTCCCAAGTTTTGACAGGTTTTTTTTGTTTTGTGTTTTGTTTTTTGTGTTTTTTTTAAAAGATTTTATACATTTATTTGACAGACAGATCACAAGTAGGCAGAGAGGCAGGCAGAGAGAGAGACGAGGAAACAGGCTCTCCATGGAGCAGAGAGCCCGATGCGGGGCTCGATCCCAGAACCCCGGGATCATGACCCGAGCCGAAGGCAGAGGCTTTAACCCACTGAGTCACCCAGGTGCCCCAAGTTTTGACAGTTTTGAGCAGAGCTGCCATGAACACCCGCGTGCGGGTTTCTGTGGGGACATCGGTCTGTACGATGCTCCGGTAAACGGCGACCTGCCTTCCCCGGTGTCCGTGCCGAGCTCCTTCCCCGCGGCCGCGAGTGAGCGCTCCTGTGGCCACGGGTTCTGGTCCCGGCCGCGTCCTGGTCTGCGCCCGCGGCGGTTGGAGCCCTGGGCTTCAGCCACTCGAAGAGCAGGCTCGGGGTGTCCCCGGCTGTTCCCGCGTGTGTCTCCCCGGTGCCGTGTGACGCGGGCCGCTGTTCACACCGGATGCGCCATCCGTGTGTCCTCCTCCGTGAGGTCTGTCCGGGTCTTCCCTGGACTGGTTTTCTCCTCTTGTTGACATTCAAGCTCGTTCTCCGTGTTGGGCAACGGTCCTTCGTGAGACGCGTTCTTGCCCGTCTTCCCTCGCGCCGACGTCTGTCGCGGCGCTGACGCTTGTCGCGGGGAGGCTCCGCTGACCAGATCTTTGGTGTTGTGTTGAAAGGTCTCTGTGACAGCCGGGGACCTGCGTGAGGACGCAGGTGCTGAAGAAGAGTTTGCGTATTTTTCATGGCTGGTGCTGGGCACGCCTGGGGGCTCAGTCTGTGAAGCGTCTGCCTTTGGCTCAGGTCAGGATCCCGGGGTCCCAGGATGGAGCCCCAGGTCGGGCTCCCTGCTCAGCGGGGGGTCTGCTTCTCCCGTGGCCCCTCCCCCCTCTTGTGTTTTCTCTCTCTCTCAAATAAATAAAATCTTTTTAAAATTTTTAAAAAAATGGGTAAGGGCAGCTATCAAACTGCTGTGATATCTAGTCTCCCCACCCTTTTATCTTAAAAAAGTCCATGTTTATGGTACGTCAGATTTTATACTCTTGGCAGCTCTCTTAATTTCTGTTCCATCTTCTGATGAAACACAAGCATGTTCAAAGCGGTCCTGAGTTGTGCAGAATTCTTTATGAAGACCTGTGAGTCTGCAGCAGCTGACGGCCTGGACCCCCAGGCCAGGCTGACCCGGTGGGACTCCAGTTCTGCCAAAGCCATACAAGAACCCGAGCTCTCTGGGCCCCAGGTGTCCCCTTCAGGCCAGCGAGGCCGGGGGCAAGACCCACCTCCAGGGAAGCTGGTGAGAGCCATGAGGACCTGGCAGGTGGCGCTTGGGGCCCCTGGCCAGGGCCCAGTACAGGACTGGGTGTGAGGGTGAAGGGGCTCTCGCAGCTCGAGGGGTCTTTGGCAGGTGACCCCCGAACCACACCGGTTCAAGATGCGCGGGTCCACTTACACACGGATTTCTCTTCCATCAACACAGCTGAGTTCTGTACGTGTGTTTTGTCCTCCTTTTGAGTTTCTGAGTGAGATTTTCTCCCCCCCAGCGACCTGCTGTAAGAGCGTGGCAGACAACGCACGTAACACACGGGGTGTGTGTTCACCGACGATTTACGCCGTCAGTAAGGCACTGGTCAGCAGCATGCTATTAGCAAAGGTGGGTTTTTTTTTTTAAGATTTTATTTATTTATTTGACAGAGAGAGAGAGAGCACAAGCAGGCAGAGAGGCAGGCAGAGAGAGAGAGGGGGAAGCAGGCTCCCCGCTGAGCAGAGAGCCCGATGCGGGGCTCGATCCCAGGACCCTGAGATCATGACCCGAGCCAAAGACAGAGGCTTTAACCCACTGAGCCACCCAGGTGCCCCTTAGCAAAGGTTTTGGAAATCAAATGTCATGTGTGGATTTTCAACTGCACAGGTGGGGGTGACCCAGACCCTCATGTTGTCTGCCCCCACGTTGTTCAAGGCTCAAGTGTACAAACCGCGTGTGTCTTTGTCAGAGCCCCGAGCCTGAAGCTGTCGGGTTAAGACGGGACTCGGTGGGGGAAGCCAGTGCAGAGGCCCTGGAGACGGCGGCTGGAGAGGACTGGGTGTGAGAGGCTACTTTCCTAAGAGGCAGTGGACACAGGGCCCCACAGTGAGCCCCAGTGGGTAGGTCAGAGACCCTGGGTGCTGTCCCCAGCTTTGCCGCTGGGAGCCCCTGGGCAGGGCACAGTCCCTCTCTGTGCGTGTGAGCAGGGAAACGAGATGCCGGTGGGGCGCTCTCTTCACTCGGGGGGCCGCGCTGCCACAAGGTAGGGGAGGTGGTTCCTCTTCCTTGAGCTGGTCTCCTGTCTCTGCAGACGCTGGCACGTTGGAGGCTGCCCAGGGGCACCCGACCCCCACCCCACTCTCCCCACCGCCGTCCCTCCTGCTCTGCGTCCCTCTGCCTGGCCCTTCAGTGCGGCACCGGCCTTGGCACTGACTTGCCTGTGGTCTGGTCTCCTGGGAGGGGCGTCTGGCCTTGCTGGTCGAACTGCATAGGTCTCTTGGGAAGGGGTGGGATGCTTTTCCTTCAATGTCACCTTGCAGTGCCCAGCAGTAGTGCCTGAGCCACTTCCAATGTCAGAAACTGTCTGCGGGAGACCCGGTGGGTGAGAGGCAGTGTGGGCATTCAACCTCCACCCAGGTGGGCCCCTGTGACCATAGACAAGCCAGACAACCTGTCCGAGCCTCATCCCTCCACCTATGAAATGGGGCTCCGGGAGCACCTCTCTGGCAGATGGGTGGGAATTAACTGGGAAAATGCTGAGACGGAGCCCAGCCTAGGGCCGCCCTTGGCGAACCCCCACGGCATCCACACTCACCATGGCCCTGATGTGGCCCTTGTCTGTCCTGTTGCACCCCAAGCAGCAGCCCTCCCCCCGTGGCCCCTCCCTCCAGCCACAGTTCCCTCAGGCCAGGAGGAGGGAGACATAGGGACGGACTCCAGGACCTGGAGCTCTGTCCCAAGGAGCACAGCTTCATTCTCCGGGTTGGGGACCTCTTGCATCTCTAGTGGTTCCCAGTCTCCCGCTTCACCTGATGACACTGTGATTGGTCATTTAACACTCGTCTATAGGGGGGCCGGTTCAGCGCCCCCCAGCCCCTTGCTGGGCCTAGCTTCTGCCAGCGTCCCACGTGCGCACAGTGCTGTGCCTGGGGGACAACTCCCAAGGCCAGCTTCTGGGCGTCGGCTGACTGCCCACGCAGCCCCTTCCTTGCACGTTGGCATCTCTGAAATCTAGAGGCATCTGGGGGTGACGATGGGGAGCTGCTCTGCTTTCTTAGGGACACATAAGGGCAGGGCGCATTTAAAATCAATGCTGTCTCAGAACCGGTGACATAAAGGAGCCGGTGTCAGTCAGTACCGGTGCGTGAACTCTGGGACCTTCCGCAGCACGCCTGCTGCCTACTGATCCACATTCTTCTGTGAAAGGGGCTCGGGACCCCCTGCTTTCCCGCAGGACCGGACAGAGTCCACATTTAAGCACATGCGGAAAGCAACGGGAAAGAGATGCCAGACATTCGTGTTATCCTTTAATCAGTCACCACGCCCCCTCTTACCTCTCCAGGGACAGAGGCCCAGGAGGTCAAGGGTGACCCAGCGCCCCAGGGGGCGGCCACGGGAGGAGGGGCAGGGACAAGTCCCCTTCTCCTCAGGCCTCATTCCGGCCTCCTCTGCCTGGCTCAGCTCCCGTGGGCCGTGCTCAGTCCGGAGAGGTCGGTCTGGGGCTGGGGAGAAATGGGCCTGGGAAGCAAGCCGGGGAGGACGGGGCACTTTTTGGCACCTCGCTGCATTTTTATACTTGGGAATTAGGGACCTTGGACCTTCACATGCAGATGTATGCCAAATAAGATGCAAATCAGGGCACTGCTCTTCCCAAGTTCTGGTCCCCCTGTCTGCTAGGACACCCTAGGACCCCGGTTTGTCTCTGAGAAACAAAGTGCGCGTGGTTCGGGGGAAGAAGGAAAGAAAAAAGCGCCGATTTACTACCACGCACGCACCAGGCAAACGCATCAGTTTCGCCACAAAGCGCTGTAAGGGAAGAGGCAAAACGGGTGGGGGGTGGGGAGCCAGGGCAAGGGCTGCCCGCGGCTGGGGCATTTCTGCAGACGTTCAAGGAATGGTATGCAAATACATGCAAAGTACATGCAAATGTCCCCAGGCCGAGCGGCCCGGGAGCTGGAGACCCTGCGCCCCCCGCACTCTTGCCCGGGTGAGCGCGGGGAGGGGGAGCGCGGGGCGCGCGGTGCCCGGGGCGCGCGGCGGGGGGAGGGCGCCCCCTGCCGGCCGAGCGCGGGACGACCCGGACCCCTTCCCGCCCCGCGCGGCGGGCAGGCGGGGGGGTGGGGGGGCGCGGCGCCCGGAGGAGGGGCGCCCGCTGCTCGCCTCCCGCCCGGACGCCAGACGCGCGTCTCCCGACACCGCGAGGCCGGCGGCCGCCGACTGCTGCGAGGGGGTGCGCGGCGGCGCGCTCGGCTCCAGCCCCACCCGCCCGCCCGGGGCGCGGCCTGCGGAGTCGGCGGGGGCGGGCGCGGGCGCAGGCGAGGGGCGCGCCACGCACGGGACCCGCGCTCCCCGCGCGACGCCCACACCGCTGCCCCTGCGGCACCCCGGCCCCCGCACGCCCAGCGGGCACTACCCCCTCCCTCCAGAGAAGCGCGCGTTGCCCCCAACGGCACCCCTCGTTTCGCCCCCCGCCACGGCCCCGCGCCCCGCCACACCGCGCCCCGCGTACACGCCCCGCTCGCACTCGCACCCGTGCCGCCTGCCGAGGTCGCAGGGCGCGCCCCGGGCTCCGCGGCCGCCCCACCGGCGGGGTCTGCGGTCGGCCTCGAGCGGCGGCGGGCGGAGCCCCTCGCCCGCGCCGGCCCCGCATCGAGCCCGGGCCCCTCGCCCGCCGCCCGCCGCCCGCGCCCCGGGGCGGAGCCGAGCGCGCCGGGCGCGGGGCGGGAGGCAGGTGGCGCAGCGGCGGCGGCGGCGGCGGGGGGCAGGAGGCGGGGGCGGAGCGCGCGGGGCGGGGGCCGCGGGGCCCCGTGAGACGCTCGGGCGAGCGCGCGGCAGCCGGAGCCCGGCGCCCGCGAGTCAAAGGCGCGGCGGCTGGAGCGGCGGCCGCGGAGGCCGGAGACCGCCCGGGGCGGCGTGTGCGCTTTGTTCCCTCGCGGGCGGCCGGGCGGGCGGAGCGAGCGGCGGGAGCCGAGCCCGGGCATGGCCCAGGCGGCCGCCCCGCGCGCCCCGGCCCCGCCGCGCGCCTGAGCCCCGGCCCCGCCGCTCGCACCGCCGCGCCTTCGCCCCCAAGTTACGCGGGCGGGGACCCAGTTCGAGGAGGAGCCACTCGAGGAGCCGGGCCGCCTCCGCCGGACCTCCGGACCGTAAGTGCCCCGTGCGTCCCGCGCGCCGCCGCCGCTGTCACCCGGACTCCGCCCGCGGCTGCCGTCTGGGGTGGGGGGTTCTCCTCGCCGCCGGCGCGGAGCGTGCGGGCAGTCCCCGGGCGCCCCCTCCCCACTTCGGAAAGTTGGAGCCCACGGCGGGGTGGGGCCAGGCCAGTCAGTGCCCACCCACTTCGGTCCCTGCACCGCACTCGGCGAGCAGAGCTTGACCCGCGGGGGGTGTGGTCAAGCCTAACGCGAGGACTGCGTGCGGCAGGTGGGGTGTCCCGCAGCCCCCCCACCCCCGTCTGGCGCCTGGGCTTCCTGACAAAAGGCCTGGTCCAGGTGACAGGGGACAGGGAGGGGCCGCAGGAGAGATGGGGGGTGGGTCTCCTGTCTTGTTTTAGTCCCTAGCCCTGCCCCCAGGTAGGTGGCCGGTTGGTTAAGCGCGGTGAGGTCTGCCCAGAGCCTGGGGGAGGGGGCTGCCCCCCACACGCGTGTGAAGGGATAGGGGCTTCACGGGCCCTCCGTGGGGTCCCAGCAGGCAGCCATGCCTGGGACGCAGTGATTCTGCTCACAGCCGTTGGGAACCGTCCATCTGCGTGTTGGGCAGGCCGGGAGCCAGGCTGTGGGAACGGCTCCGCTCCGAGGGAGGTGTGAGCCGACGTGGAGGGACAGATGGCTGGAAAAGCAGCCCTAGACGGGCTCGCGGAGAGCAGAAGGCAGCGGGGCTGGTGGCAAGCCACACTCTGAGCTGCTGGGCTCTGAACACACAGCCTCAGGCTGTCCCTCCTTCCCGCCCCTGGGAGCCGCATGGGTGTGTGTGTGTGTGTGTGCACTAGCGCGCGTGTGCTGGGCCCGGCAGCCACAGAGGAGTGGGCAGACCCCGGCAAGTGTGCACACTCTTCCTCCAGAAAAATAACTGCATTCCCCACATTTGGACCTTGGCTGGCGGACTCCCGGCTGCTCCAGATTGGGGAGAAGAATATTTCCTTTGAGAGCAGCTGAGACCCTGCGCTCCTGCCTCAGGCCGGGGTCTCTGGCCCAGCAGCCAGGATGCTGCCTCCACATGTCCCACAGGCTTGCGTTTCCTCTCCTGGCCCTAGACATGGGAGGGTCCGGGGATGGCCCCTAAGAGCACTGGGGCTGGCCGGGGACAGCTGGGCAGCTAGTTGGCACCCTAGCTTTGCTCCTGCAAGTTGCTGCAAGGTTTGAGAAACTTCTTGGGGTTGGAGCCTGGGGGGGGGGGCAGGGCTGAGAGGCCCAGAAGTGGCTCCCAGCAAGGGCAGGGGCAGGAGGGCCTGGCACACAGTTCCCCGGCACGTTTGCAGACAGCTGGCGCCGTGACAGGCATTTGCCCCACCCCCCTTCTGCCCCCAGGATAGGAGATGGGGGAAGCGGGAGACTCAGCCCAGCCACTGGGCAGGCAGAGGGCTCTGCTCCGTGCAGCCATGTGCAGCCATCAAGCGCTCGCCTGGCGCTGGCCCAGCTGTGCTTCCCCACTGCTCCCGACACAGAGGGGAGCAGAGCAGGAGGAGCAGATGTACGGCCCCGCGCTCCCGAGAGCTAGACAGGCACAAGGCAGGAGGAGGAGGTCAGGTTAGGACCAATTATCTGGTGGAATCCGGCTTTCTCTGGAGGTGCCTTGGTC
Organism: Mustela erminea; assembly: GCF_009829155.1. Taxonomy (NCBI): domain Eukaryota; kingdom Metazoa; phylum Chordata; class Mammalia; order Carnivora; family Mustelidae; genus Mustela; species Mustela erminea. Next base: position 59,879,887 of record NC_045632.1, on the reverse strand, counting down.
TCCGGGGGCCCAGGGAGAAGGGACAGGCCTGTGGTGCTCCTGGCTGTCCACAAGGCCAGCCGGGGCTGGTAAGCCGGGGCGTTTCGGCCGCACCTGTCCCTGCGGGACGCTCCGGGGCTGCAGGGCCCCCGCACTCCCTTCTGGCCTAGAGCTCCTCCTCGGTCACCGGGTTATCTGCGTAACTGAGTTCCCACCTCCTGGAAATCTCTGATTCGGCCCCACATATTTTCATTTCTGCATGACTGGAAGAAATTAATTTTCCTTCCTACGCAAGGATCTGGAGACGCCGGCAGGCTGGGCCACTAATCCTCAAGATCCAAGCCATCGGGGCTGCCAGGTCGGGGTGGGGGGGACGGACGGCTGCTCCAGCCCTGGGTGGGGTCCCGGCGACGCCTTTCCCTGCCACCTTCCGGAACTGTCGCGGCCGTTGGCTGGGCATCCCCGCCCGGCTGCCCCACCAGTGGGCTGTGCTCGGCGCCGTCTGATTCATCCCCGGCCTCCTCCTGCGGCGCCCGGGCCTGCAGGGCGGCTGTTGGTTCCCGTGGGTCCCAGGTCCTTTTCTGAGTCATGTATCACTGCGTGTGCACACGTGTGTGTTCAGAATCCCAAACACGGAAGAGGCTTTGCGGCCCATGGCCCCGGCCCGTGGCGAAGAGCTGGCATCCAGTGGGTGCCTAACGAGCGTTGCTTGCGAGGAGGGAACCGGCACTCCTGTGGGGCAGCCCTGTCCTGCCCACGCACCTCCCCCACCTGCAAGGGTCCCTGGGCCTGGCTGAGCGGCTCCCGCTCCCGGAGGCAGGGTGACAATGGGTGGGGGTGTGGGAACTGTATCTCCCTGATGCCCAGAGGTGGGGTCCCGTCAGGGAGGGGAACCCACGCCTGCCTGTTGGCCCCCGCTCCTTCTTCGTGCCGAGACTGCAGGTGACGGCTGCTCCCCCTACCGTGAGGGCCACCTGTGCCCCGGCCCCCAGCCCCGGCCTGACTGCTGACATTCCTCCCGGCCTGACCACCGGGTGCTGACCAGTGGTTAATGCCCCGGTGCGAGTCCCTCCCCTGGACAGGCCCATGGGGCGCAGCGGTGACGGCCATCAGCGTGGCACTGCCGAGAGTCAGAGTTCCCCCGGGTTCTGGGATGGGGAGGAGGAACACCGCTCTCCTGTCTGGGTGATGGAAGCCCAGGGGCAGACCCCTCCCCCACCCTGGGGCCCTGGGGGACGACAGGAGCTGGGAGGGGGCCCTGTCATCGGACACCCTTGAGAACCCCACGGACATGGTGTGTCTGCTAGTAGAGGAGGGGACACAAACTCAGTGCCTGCTGTGGAGCTGGTGTCCCCTCCCGTGTGGGGTGGTAGAGGGGCGCGGCGTCCTGCACCCCAGGACTCGGGCACGTGACACGGTGGGCTTGCCGTGGACTGGTAACTGCAGAGGACCGGCCCCGGAAGGAGTTGGTCATCCGCGGCTCAGCCCCCAGGCAGGTCGCAGGGAGCCCTTGCGTCGTGGGGGACAGGTGCAGAGCGGTCCTGAAGCAGGAGTGACCTAAGTCACATCAGGGCCCGCAGGCTGGGCAGGGCTGGGCTTCCTTGTGTGTGACCTTGCGACAGACCTGCATGGGGGCACTCTCACTGTCCCATCTTCCAGGCGGGGACCCAGAGGCCCGGAGAGGTTCACCAGAAGCAGGCGGGCAGGTGCCACACTGCTCCAGTGACCGAGGGCAGACAGGCCCCTGTGTGTGGTGTCCGTGCCTTCACTGTCTGCACACAGTGCGGCCGTCCAGAGGGACAGAGTGGGGCCACTGAGTCCAGAGGGGCAGGAGGGGCCTGGGAACTTGGGGTTGGTGGATGTCCATCTAGGGTGCAGCCTTTGGGGCCCGGGCTCAGTGGGGGGCACTCAGAGGGTTTAACCAAGGCTCCTTCTCTGGACCCGTCACATTTTGGGGAGACCGGGTGTCTGGAGTCCCAGCCAGATTGGGCGGGCAGCATGCTGGGGGCTGCAGGGGGTGGCTTGGCCCCGGCTGCTTTGGTGGGCTGCCTTTAGCCAAGGACACAGATGCAGGTGCAGGCTTTGGTGTCTGGAAACACATTCTTAGAGCAGAAACCGCCCTTGGAGCGTCAGGGGAAGGACCCAGGCCGAGGTCTGGCTGTGGGATGGAAACTCAGGACGGAGCAGTGATACTCAGTTCCCAGTTCCCGCTTCTGGACTCACAGCTCGACCCGGGGCGCGGGGCACACAGCTGAGCTGCAGCCTCAGACGTACGAGGAGACGCTTCCCACCCGTGCCGTTTGCAGCACGAAAACAGAAGTGAAGACTTCTGCTTTTCGTAATTCCTGGGACCTCACGGTGAGCCAGACGTCCCTAGGAAGGAAAGCAGAGATGCATTTGGCGGTAATAAGGAAGAGGTCTCTTCCGGCTCTGCTGTTCACCCACACGCTCAGCAGCTGCACTGGTCCTGTTCGCAGTGTGCGCACTGCACAGCTGGGCACCACCGGGGGCCTGGGGTGCCTCTGAGGCTGGGAGCCTGGTGGACGTGGCGGGGGAGATTTGGGGAGGATTCCGGGCACAGGCTCGCGCGTCTCCGTCCTGGGGCAAAGAAAAGTCTTTGGCAGGGGCAGGGCAGGAGGAGACTGTGGCTGGTGGGGAGGGGTGGGCAGCACACGGGCTTCTCTGAGTTCCGCTGCTTGGACGGGCTTCCCGGGGCTGTGTGACGTCCGCAGGTCGCTCACCCCTCTGTGTCTCAGTCTCAAATGCCAAACGCAGTCCCACGACCTCGCCCTCTTCAGATGGCGCTGAGGCGTGCAGTCTCTCCTTGCTCCCTCTGGCCTGTGGACGTGGCCGTCACGTGCCCACTCTGCGGTGTCCCCGTGGCCATCCTGGGGTTTGCTGGTGAGTGTGGGGACTGGGTGGCTCTGCGGAGGGGGAACCCTTCTTTCTGCCCCTCCCAGACAGCCCTGTGCGGGCACTAACTCTCCCCACACCTGTGTCCCACAGTGCAGCCCAGGCCCCCGCTGCTGACCCTCTGCCCTGCGTGCGGGGACACCAGTCCTCTCCCCCCACTTCATGGAGGGGACACCGAAGCTGAGGTCATCATGTCCCACGGCTACTTGGTGACAGAGGTGGGATTCCAACCCAGGAACCCCGGTCACCTGACTCTGTCTCTGCCACTTCAGGGTCCCCAAAGAGCGGGGGGCCTTGGGGTCCCGTGGCTCCCGCTTCTTCCCTTGGGCAACCCTGCACAGCCTCGGCAGCCCAGCCTGGACCCCTTCCTGCTGTCCTCCCCTGTGCCGAGGCGTCAGAATAGGACCTGCCAGCCCTGGGCAGAGGGTGCCGCTCGCATCTGTTTGGCCGTGTCCGGGGCACAAGGAAGAGGCGGCTCCTGCGCCGCTGATAGAGTGGGTGTCCGCGGCAGGCGTGGCCACGGGTGCCGCGGGGTGGCCCTTCTGCCGGCTCAGAGACCGCATCCTTCTGAGCATCTGGCCACCCACTCCTCCCAGGGCCTCCAGGGCCTGTCCCACTGCCAGGCTCTGGTCTGCAGGCAGGAAGCAGGATGGACACCGCCCAGCTGTGGGGTGTCCATCCGCTGTGGCCCCCGTGGGTCACGCCCCTCTGAGCTTCCCGGTCCGGTGGGTCCCCCACCTGCTCACAGGGGAAGCGCGCCCTCTTGTGGTGGCTCGGGGTGGGGTGGGATGGGGGGGGGTCTGGGCTGCGACCCTCCTCACCCAGCCGTGGTCTGATTGGGTGCCAAGAGTCCCTGTCACCAAAATGTGGCCCCTCTGGGTGCCTCTCGCAAGCGTGGGGTTTCACCGGTTTCTCCCATGGGACGCGAGTTAGAGGGTCGACTCCCCGTGCGCCCCGGGCCGGAGGCTGCACCCGCAGCATGTGTTCTCAAGGGCAGCTCCCTTCCGGAAGTGCCGGCTCCCACCAGCCTCGGGGGCCCCGGGGCTGTGCCCAGCATCCCTGTGCAAAGCAGACGTGTCCGTGACACCAGGTGGCCACATGTGACTACTTAGATTGTGGCCCTGTTAAAAACAGGAAAGGGAGACAGGGCGAATTAGCCGTACGATTTACCGAACCCGACGTACCCACAATGTCTTTTCACTCTGCTATTGACTTTTTAAATAATTGAGACCTTTTTTTTTCCTGAGAGACTTTGAAGTTCCGTATGCATTCGACGTGCCGGGCATTTCAGTTCTGGGCAGCCACGCCGGCCGGCTCACGGCCGCACGGTCCCACGGAACAGGGCAGAGGGCACAGGGTATTCCCAGAGGACCCGCAGTGGGCACGGCTGGGGTAGCACTGTGCAGCGCGATGTTGGGGACAGCCCCGTGGAAGTGGCGGGCCGCGGAGGTGGGAGCGAGGGGCTCCAGGCAGGGAGAGGCTGGGTGGTAAGGCCAGATGGCAGGACCCCGGGCAGAGGGGATGCAGAGGGGACTCTGGCTTTTGTCCCTGGAGCCCCCGAGCCTGGCTGCATGGTGTGGAGATGGGTCGGATTTGCATTTTGAAAAGGCCGAGCAGGGCAGAACTTGGGGAGACCAAGGGGGACCGTGTCCAGACACAGGGCCCTGGGAGAGGGTGGTCAGGGCCGGACAGCTGACGGAAGCATCCAGGGCGACCCTGTGTCCTGGTCAGTCTCCAGAAAGTGCATGTGTGCGGGGAAAGCCACACCTTCTGCCCCTTGGCCTACATGTGCCACATGGAGGTCCCACCCCCAGCTCAGAGGCTCCTTCTGCCCCACAGTCTGCGTGTCCGGGAACACGCGGCCCAGGGAGCTTCTTTCCTAAAGGGGGTCCTTCTCAGCCACCATTACTTCCTTCTTTGCCTTGTGAGGACAGCGGGGAGGGCCCTGTCCCCGGGGGGAGTGTCCGGCCAGAAGCGGAGTGCCACACTCCAGGGACCGTGACTGAGCTGTCCTCCTGCCTATGGAGTCCTCGTGTGTCTGAGTGTGTGAATGAGAGTGCATAATGGGTGTGTACAGGTGTGAAAACCAGACCAGAAGGAAGCGTGACTTCTGACCTGGCTGTCCAGAGGGCGGCTGCCCTCACGCACTTGGGGGAGCCCATGTGCTGGCCTGTGTGTCCAGGAGGAGGGACTGGGAGCCCACGGGCTGACTGCCACAGCAGGGCCCAGCAGCATCGGGCCCCCAGCTCGTCTTCCCAGGCCGTCTGCACTACAGCCCCTGGGAGCTGCGTGTAGAGGGTCCCCAGGCTCAGGGGAACCAGCTCAGACGTCCGAGTAGGCCAGCCCCTGCCAGGACCCCGCAGACCGGAGACCCACGTTGGCGTCCAGCGAGATGGCTAGCAGAGGACTCACAGATGACTCACACCTGCACGACTGTCCCGGGACACCTGTCACTACCGTCTACACTACACAGACTGTCCAGGTTGACAGTCAGCGTGTCTGTATAGGCTGTCCCTAGACACCTGTCGCCACGCGGCCTGCGCACCAACCTTCCTCGGCGTATCGTGTGGGCGGGCCCTTCCGGCTCTTCTGCGTCCGCGTGAGCCCACCTTTGTGCATCGCAGAGGGCCTGGCAGTCAAATACCTGGTCGGGGGACCCAGCACAGCACCTGGCCCTGTCACGCTGGGGTGGACACAGTTTCTCTTTCCAAGTGAGGTCAGAGCTTGCCCAGGGTCTGGGGCTTTGAGGTTGAGGACACGGGTCCGGAGGTAGCTGTGAACTGGACCTGACCTCCCTTGAGCACGTGTGTGGAGGGCTTCGTGTCTGCTTCTCGAAAGGGCTGGGACCCCCGAAACTACTGCCCGGACCCCTTCCTGTCTGGTAACCCTCACATTACAAAGGCCTTCAGCCCAGTGAGACCCCCCGGGGCGTGCCTACACGTACTGGGTGTGGGGAGCGTAGACAGAAGCCGCATGTCACCAGCCTGCCCAGGCCTGGCCTCTGCCCTCCTCATTCTCGAGGGCCGCAGCCGGCCTGCCGCCTCTAGGGTCTACAAGGGCCTAGAGCCTGGGAAGACGGAGGCTGCCGTCCTTCCGCAGTCGAGCCGCGGTTAAGCCGTGCCCAGCCTGTGCTGTTAGCAGTGTAGACGGGCCGCTAGAAGGCAGAGGTGGGGAAGCCCCTTCATGCCTGGCCTCAGTCTCCCCACTGGGTGTTTTATTTAATTGTGGTCAAACACACAGAGCGTCAAACTGCTGGCCTGCGCCATTTCTCGGGGTCAGTTCAGCGACGTTAAATACATCCACACTGTTGTGCACCGGCCGTGCCGTCTGTCTCTGGAACTTTCTCATCTCCCCTAGCCGGAGCCCCGGCCGTACTGCGCCTGCCAGCTGTTTCTGTGTCTGTGGGTCGGACTCTTCTGGGGACCTGGGAGAAGGGACTCTTGCCGTGTTGGTGCTTCTGAGACCGGCTCACCTCCCTGAGCCTCGTGTCTCCTGGTCCGTCCACGCGGTGGCCCGCGTCAGAACGGCCTTCCCTGTGACGGCTGAGTCACCGGCCACCGGGTGGATGGACCGTCTGCTCACCATTCCTCTGCGGGGGGCCCTCGAGCTGCTTCCACCCTTTGGCTGCGGCGAGGCTGATGCTAACGCGCCCCGGCGAGGCTGATGCTAACGCGGGGCGCGGCCGTCTCTTCGAGTCCCTGCTTTCGCGTGTCTTGTCCGTACGGCTACAAGTGCAGTTTCGTGTTTGGAGGCGCTGCCCTACGACACCTCCGTGTCACTTAGAACGTTCGCACCGTCACGCAACCGTCACCACCCTCTAGCCCCCAGACTTTGTCATCCCCCCAGGGACCCTGTCCCCGCTAGGATTCACTGCCACCCCTGCGTCCAGCCCCAACGACCGCAGATCCGCTCCCATCCAGGTGGCCCAGCTCGTGCACCCTGTGGCCTCTGTGGCTGGATGCTGTGCTCAGGGTTTGCACACACGTCGCCGCGGCCACACATCCCTCCTCACGGAGCAAAGAGCGCTGGCTGCCGGGTGGCGCACGGACATCAGGTTGTCTCCGCCTCTCGCCTCGCGGGTCCTGAGCCGTGGACACCCGCGGGTGTGTCCTGTGGGGCCGTGGACACCCGCGGGTGTGTCCTGTGGGGCCGTGGACACTCGCGGGTGTGTCCTGTGGGGCCGTGGACACTCGCGGGTGTGTCCTGTGGGGCCGTGGACACTCGTGGGTGTGTCCTGGGGCGCGTCTACAGCCCATCTTCCTCCTGTGCCGTTTCTCGGGGCGGTACCTGCAGAAGGACCGGCGACCCTCGGCTCCCCCAGCCAGTCTGGACACAGGGCAGAATTTAAACCCCCGGGTCTTGGCCTGGGTGCACAGTCACACCTCCCCCTTTCTCCGAGTCGGGAGTTAGGGCGCTCTCTCGTGCCGCGGAAATCCAATCCCCCCATCCAGGCTAGCCGGGCTTCTGCGGTTGACAGACATTCAGCGGAGGCCAGCACAGGGACTGGCATGGGGATCCGCCGCTCAAAGGCCCTGGGGCAGGAGGATGGGCAGCACCCGTGAGGACCAGCCGGGGGACTCGTGGGTGGGCTGTGTGTGGGAGGGCGACGGGAGGGGGATGGAAGCCTTGGGTGGCTGCAGCACTGGTCGACCCGGGGGCTCGGGGCGCCCCAGCGGGGTGTCCGGTCCACTGCAGGGGGCCATCCTGCCAGAGAACCCTGCTCCGCTTGAGGGGAGAGGGAGTCCCGCCTCCCTGCCACGCCCCCTGGAGCGACCCACCGGTGAGGGTCTTCTGGAGGCCAGGACCTTGTCTTTCTGCCTACCCCCCTCTGACTGTTGCCATGGACATTGCCATGGACATTGTCACACTGCCCAGAGTGTGTGACATGGGGTCTGGCCTGAGGGCTCATGGGAGACAAGGGTGCAACGGCCCCAGGAGCTCGGGGCAGCCCCGAAACCCCCGGAGGTAAGCCAGACGCTGCACCAGCAAAGGGCACTCCACGGGCCCTGCCCAGCCCATCGGGCCGGAGGGGCACCCCCAGGCCCGGGACAGGACCTCAGGCATGTCCCCAGCCTCTCTGAGCTCCAGCTTTCCCTGCTGCCAAAGGGGAGACGTCCTCCACCAGCCTCAGGAGCCACCCCTGCAGAAGACCCCCCGGGGCTGTTTTGACTCAGCAGGAACCTACCCCAGGTCCCCTCAAGCTTCTGTGAGACCATTTGGTGGAATGCGTCAAAACATGCAGAAGGTTCCCAGAGGGAGGCGGCTCCTCGCGTGCCCCCCCGCTCCCCCCACACACAGCTGCCACCGCGGCTGCGCCAGCCCCAGGCCCATCTGCCTGCCTGGTGCCTTCCCACGGCGAGGGAGGGGGCAGGGCTGCACACGGGCACTCTGCCCATGGTGCCCATGGCCCCCATCACTGTCCAACGAACACCAGCACCAGGCTCCTGCCCTCCCTGCCCCCCGGAAACGGCCCAGCTTGGGGCTGGTGCAGGGTGGGGACGCCGCACCCCAGGCTGGACCCCAGTGAGCGCCCACTGGCCCGTGGCGTCCTGTTCTCCCAGGACCGTGTCTCTGTTACGAACGTTGCCCTGATGCCCGTCTTACCCGTGGGATGTGATTCTGTGATTCGGGGCAGAAATGATTCCTGGGTTCCAATGAGCCCCCCTTTAGGTTTCGGGCAAGCTCCCCCCCCCCACCAAATTCATTCCTCACACAGAGAGGGTGAGTCTTGGCCCAAAGTCACTGGGGTTCAACCCCAGGGCTCGGCCATGTCTGTGGCCCATTCGGCCTCTCAGGAGTGTGTGGGGTCCCCACTCCTGACCCTGAGCCGCGGCCCCCGGGCTGGGGGTGTGCAGGACCGAGGGTCTTCTCCCGGCAGTTGTCTCGCAGGGGACCACGGCCAGTGGGCAGGTGGACACCACCTTGTGGCAGGGTGAGCCCCCGTGTCTGGACAACCATGGCTAGCGAGGGACAGGCCTTGGGGACGGACTCTGCGTCCTGCTGCCGCGAGGACAGTCACCGGGCTCAGCCGGCCTCAGGCTGTGTGCGAGCGAGCCGGCGTCCCACGTGCTGTGGGGAGCCCTGCCCCCGATGAGTCCCCGCCAGCAGAGATGCGTCTTCTCGCTCACGTTGGCTGAAGGCCCCAGAACAGCCACCCAGATCCTTAGGATGGCTGGTGGGTGTGGGAAGGAGTAGTATGCGGCAGAGGGTCTGAAGGAGACCCTCACCCTAGGCTGCGGTCTGAGCGTACAAGGCCACTGAGAGCATGAGGGCAGGTCCTGAGAAATGGGGTCTCGGGCCAGTGGCTCAGGAAAGTACCAGACAACACATAGGAGCTCAGCCTGGTGGGCTGCCTGGAAGGGGAGGCAAGCGGGAAGTAATCAGCAGAGAGGCCTGCAGGAGAGCCCAGCGTCCTTGGGCCCTCGCAAAGTGGAGGCAAGCACCCTCCGCCTCTCCGGGAAATGCTGAAGACTCGCACTGCCGGGGGACAAGCCCACAGCCCGCGGCCAGTAGCGGGACACCCACGGGACTTCAAACCCAGAGGCTGTACCCACCCCGCCCCCAGCTGCTGTGTCCGGGGCAGGCTGTGAGTCCCCTGCAGGTCCCCCCACCCCGTCCGCCGAATTGGGGGGACTCGGGATGTTTGGAGGAACCAGGCTGGGGTCCCGACGGGGCCGTAACCCCGCTCTGTCCATCTTAACTGTGTGCTTCACGCTGTCTCGTGACCCCTCTCGGCCCCTGGGAGGAGTAGCAGGTCTTAAGTTTTCACCATGGCCGTTCGATAACAGAACAGCGTCCCAGGCTGTCGGAGGAACTCTGGCCTGTGTGTCCCTGTTGTCCGTCTGTGGCTGGCGCGGGACCCCAGACAGCAGCCTGTCCCCAGCGTCTCAGGCCTGCCAGCAGGACCGGCTGTGGAAGGGACTTGCCCCTGCGGATGGCCTGTCCGTTTGTGTGTTGCTGACCTCCCGGGGAAGCCCCCCCCCCAGTGCAGGCACCAGCAGATAAGAAAACAGGCGGAATGTTCTAGAACACTGTGAGCATCAGGTTCCCCACCTGTGGAGTGAGGGGTGGACTGACCTACACAGAGAATGGGCCCCTCTGGCCACGCTGGTGCCCAGGACAGACGTGGCTGATCTATCTCTGTCCACAGCGATGCCCAGGGCTGACGTGGCTCGTGGATCGCCGTCCTCCCCCTCTTTTGAGCTGGCCCAGAACTCCCAGGCTCTCTCTCTCTCATGTGCGGCCCTGGTGGCCACCACGTGGCTGGACTCGGCGTGTGGGCGGAGACCTTCAGGTCTCTCAGCCTGGACAGGCTCTGAGAGCCAGCAGCCCTGACCCTCTTGGCATCTACAAACCAGAAACCCCAGGGGAAGGGCTGGGGCCAGCCTTCCACAGCCACACGCATCTGAGGGGGGCAGGGTGAGTGGGGACCCCGAGATGCCCCAGGACGGAGAGCGTGGCTGTGGGATGCAGACCCCGCACAGGCGTGAGCCATAGGACCTGGGACAGGCCGCGCCCTCCCGAGCCTCCATGACAATGCGGCGTCGTGTGTCCTCGGCGGTCACCTGCTGCACGCGCTGGGCTGGACGGGGACACAGGCAGGCGGGCTGTGCGATCAGACCGTGGTGCTGGCTGTGGACGGGGGTGGTAGGCCGGGCTGGGAGGGGTCGGGGCAAAGCCCCCTGCGAGACAGCTCTGAGCGGGCTGCGAGCTCCAGCAACCAGGGCTTAAGACAAGTGTCCGTAAGCAGCGGCTCGCTCCGATCCCCAGCCAGGCCTTCCTGCGGGAGGTCCAGGCCTCCATCCCTCTGGCCGCCTCCCTCCCCAGCAGAGTGGGGCCAGGAGGGGAGGGGACGCCCTGAAACCCCACCGTTCCTGTCCGGTGACAAGGCGGAGTCGTGGGGCCACAGGGGGCCTGTGGCAGCAGGGTGGTGGGGACACGGGGCATGCTGGAGGGGCCACACCTTCCCTGCTGAGAGCTGGGGGCCCCGGGGAGCGGCGCCCACTCTCCAGGCCGGGTCGGGGAATCCTGGCTGGCTCCGTGCCACCGCCCCCCGCCGCCCTCCTCCACCAGGAGCCAGACGCACGCCGGCTCCGTGCCAAGCTGGGGGAGGGCGGCGCTCGGCTTCCCCTGCGCCCTGCCGTCCTTTCTGCTGCCTGCGTGTAATTAACAGAGTAATTAAAAACAGGATGAGTTAATTGGTATTCATTTATGTGGCAGATGTTTTTAATTGAGGCAGGAAACAATTTACCTGTTTACATAAACAATGGCAAAGCCAGGCTTGTAAAACACATTTTTTAAAAACATTTTCCTCCCTCTTCCTAAAAAGAATTGCGGTCGCTTGGTCTCCCCGCGCCTCGGCGTGAGGGCGTGAGAGCGAGCGGCAGGGCCGGCCGGGGAGGCCCCGCCAGGAGGAAACATCTGTTTAAAGGGCTGGCTTCCACGGGAGCCTGTTTTCTTTAAACTCACAGAAAGGAGGTGTTGTTCCCGGGTCGTGGGGACGCCGGCCCCCGGTGGCGCCTCCCCGGGTGGCTCTGGGGCGCAGGGGACCCCGGCCGTCCTGGCAGAACGGGGGCGGCTGGTGTGGCTCCCCGCTGCGTGGGGAGGGCAGGGCCTCCCTTGGCACCTGCGGTTTCCGCGGCCACGCCCCGGGGGTGGGGCTGTGCCTCCGTCGTGGGAGCCTGCGCCACGTTCGGGAACACGAAGTGAGAGTCCAGGGTCGGGTCTGCGTCACACGGCCACCTTGCTCGTGGTGCCTGGGATGCACAGTTCTAGAACCTTCCATGGTCACAGGCGCTCTCCGCGAAGAAGGGGGTAGGTGGGGGGCCCCGCGTGTGCTGGGAGGACAGCGGCCAGGGTGCTGACCGCCCCCTTCTCCACCTCTCAGGGTCGAGGGCAGGACAGAAGAGCCAGTGCGCGAAGGGTTCAGGGAGTTGCCTGTTCATAGGGTGGTCCTAAGTTGGCACTTACTGCATGCCTGGCGGCTGTGGCAGACTGGACAGGTGCTCGTTCTTGCTTGGGTCCCCGTTGACTCTCCGAAGAAGAGTGAATCAGCCCCAGGGGGCAGGTGTGCGGGGCGGGGGGTGCCGAGCCCTGCAGCCTGAGCGCGGCCTCCTGGTCGTCTCTGGAGAAGAGGCCGCGGCCCCAGCGGGGAAGAGATGGGGTCGCACGGGGTGGCCTGGGGGTGCCTGTGCTTGTCTTTCCCTAGTAAACACACGCCGGATTCCGTGTACACGCGCGTGTCTGGAACTGTCTGGAGGGCTCCACGAGGGCTGGCCACAGAGGCTGCTTCCTGGGGGCGGGGGTCCCCTTTCCTCGCCCAGTGTCCTTGCTGGTGGAGCGTTGCGGGAGCAGGGGTCCCCTACCTGCCGACCTCCGCCCCTCTGGCCCCCGGCGCAGGCCCACCCCCGGGCACGAGGCAACTTCTCTGGAAGAGGTGTAGACGGCGGGGCAGCTGGCAAGGCTTGGCCAGAGGCTTTCGAGAACGCATGGGAAGATCTTGGCCCTGAGAACCGGGTGTGTGAAGCCCCAGGCCACTGGCCACACCTGCATGGCAGGAGTCTGGGCTGTGCCTTTTGGGCAACGCGCACCTGGACTATCGGGGTCATTTTGACGGTTCCGAGGGCAAGAAGACAGAATGTTCCAGAATCCACCAGGGAGAGGGCCCTGGGAAGACAGTTTCCCAGAGCTCCCAGCTCAGGATGCCCAGCAGGCGCCCTGATACCGGCTGTCTTCCCTCCCTCCTGGACGTGGTGTGAGGCCACCCGCCCGCCCCCAGGCCTCTCCCACGTGACGGAGCTGAGAGCATGAAATCAGCCACGGCCATAGATACTGGAGGAGGTGAGCAGGGGACCCAAGCCCTTCTCCAGTGCCGTGTGACCTGGGGTCAGGACCTGCCCCTCTCTGAGTGTCTGGGAGTGAGGGCAGAGAGGGCCCCGGTGCTGGGAGCTGTGACACATCGGGGCTGCCCTCCTGCCCCGCCGGAGGAAGTGCGAACCCCGCCAGCAGCCCCCTCCCCCTGTGACGGCGAAGGCAAGAGGACCACCCTCTGATGTCAGGGGTTGGAGCCCCTGGAGCCCTGGGGCTGCTGTCCCCGGGATAGTGGGTCTTCCTTTGCCCCTGCGTGGGGCCGAGACAGACACAGGTCTGCCCCTTCCCCCGTCCCGGACCCAGGGGTGCTTGGAGGCAACCCCATGGGGGCAGGCTCACCGCAGCTCAGGCGAACCTGCGGACAGGCCATCCTTGCATCCGTGGGGGGGAGCCTCAGAGCATTCCCACAGCCCGGCTGGCCCACCGGCCTCCCCACGTCCCGGCCGGCCGAGCGCCTGCTCTTTGCAGCTTCGCCTGTTCCGGCTTCTGCTTGCACGGTGTCCCCCGGGGCCGCTCGGGGGCCGCTGGCAGGGCGCGGGGTCTGCACCCACCACGGGCGACCGGGAGGCTCCGAGAGGCCGCCAGGTGCCGGGTGCCTCAGGCCAGTCTGCATCTCTGCCTCCCGTGGGCAGCGGCAGGTGAAGCAGGTCCACACGGGTCACGCGTAGACGAGGCCGCTGCCGTGTGCGGCTGGGCCCGGCAGGACGCGCACCTGCCCCTCGGGAGAAAGGCTGTCAGTGCGGGGGGGAGGGCACCCGTCCCTCGTCACCGTTCACGCGGGCACCACCGTTATTTTCAATTTGGGCAGCTTTCCTTTGGCGAGTTCAAGGTGGTAATGCGACCAATTTGCCCATTTTTTAAACTAATGAGAACACTTAGGGGTCCCTGAAGCCTTCCGTGGGTCTCCCTCCTTGCAGACAGGGTCCTCACCGCGGGGTGTTCCAGACCCGCCGCAGACCCGCCTTCTCACGCGCTCCCCGCGAGGACGGGACACAACCCGTGCTTGCTGGCGGTCCCCCTGCCGTCGGAGAAAGGCCCGGAGCCTTTCTAGGGTGTGCAGACCCCACGGCCGTCTGGCTCCAGCGGCGACCCCACCTCTCCCTAGAAGCTCCTCTGACACTGGACACCCACTGTGTCCCCGGGGCCACACAGCCCACTGTGTCCCCACACAGCCCACTGTGTGCCCGGGGCCGTCGGTGGCACTGCCCACCTGACCCCCCCACCTCAGAGGGCAGCCTGGCTCCTGATGTCCACGGACCCAGGGACCCAGCCACCATCCACCCCCGTCCACTCACCCATCCGTCCTTCCGTCCACCCGCCCGCCTGTCTGTCCGTCCGTCCGTCCATCCGTCCACCCCCGCCCCGCTCACTTATCTTCCCGTATTCGCCCATCCACCCGGGCAGCCGGGCCACCACACTCATTGTCACAGCCCGGTCACACGCGGGTGTGCCGGCACGCGGAGGGCTCCCGGAGCTCTAGGACCAGTGCGGGACAAGGAGGGCCCCCCTTCCTCCCACTGCCCCTCCCCCAGCAGGCGGCCAGATGGCAGGGTGCCTCCCCCACAGCTCTTAGGGGGCCGCTGGCCGCAGCAGCTGGGCGAGGAATGTGTTTCCTTTGTGTTGCCGGCCACAGGGCAAGTGGGCCCGGCATCTGGATGGTGTTCGTGGCCCTTCGGAGAGCAGGAGAGCACGGAAGGTTCTCACTGCAGCAGCTCTGCGCTCTCCCCCCCCCGCCTTTTAACTTTTTGCTGGCTGCTGGGTTGCTGGAAGGCCTGGGATGCAGAACCGTCCGCAGGGCTCGGGGCTGAGAAGGTCTCGCCTCTCCCGCTTGTCTGAGGCTTGCCTGAGGCTTCTGCAGCTGGTCGGAGCTCTGAGCTGTGTGGCCCAGCGGAAATCCCACGCTCTTCCGGAAAACAGAGGCAGGGAATGTGCTGGGTCTGAACTGCTTTTGACCCAGAAGCCACGGTCACCTTCGTGTCTGGTCATTCTTCTGTGTATGAGTTTGTTTTTAAGATAGAACCGCGTGCGCTTGTCCCCTCTCAGTGTGCGCGGGTCACTGTCCCGTCCATCAGAGTGGGCTCCACGGGCTCGTTTCTGCAGTTAGTGGCACCCACGGAAGTCCACGGCTTGAACTCCCAAAGCGTGCCTGGTCACAAAGGTTGCCTGGCCCGCCCCAGTCCGGGCCCCTCTCAGGCTCTCCATCGGAGGGACATTTCCTGACTCCTACGTTAAGAGTCAGATGCCCCTTGGCCTGTTGCCGAACTTTGTGAAAATGGCGTTGCCTGGCATGTGGGCCGTGGCTCTGGCATCCGTGGCTCTGGCGTCCGTGGCTCTGCTGTGGTGAGATTCGTCTGTGTTGGTACACGTGGCTGTCCGGGGAGCTGGCCCCTCGCTCTGTTGTACACTGCAACCCCGTGCCTCACGCCGCAGCCCCGTGCCCCACACTGTAGCCCCCGTGCCCCATGTCGCAACCCCGTGCCCCACGCCACAGCAGGTGGGGACGTTCGCTCTCATAGGCCAGTCAGTAAAGCTTCAAAGTCTGCTGGAGACCTGCCAAGTGTCCGGCATGGTTCTGGGATCCCTCTGGGGGTTAGCGGTGCACAGAAAGACCAGAGCGAGAAACCAGCACGTGAGTGCAGGTGCAGACCAGTGCTCCAGGGGAATGGAAGGCAGGTGTCGGAGGGCACGTGCCATGGGGCAGCTCGGGCCTGGGTGTCGGGGAAAGCTTCTCTGAGGAGGGACATCTGAACCAAACCTGACTAATGAGGAGCCAGCCCTGTGAAGATCTGGGGTCGTGTTCCAGCAGGTGCAAAGGCCCTGCGGCAGGACGGGAGGGCTAGACAGGAATGGAGGAGGGGGGAGGAAGTTGCCCGAGTCAGGAGATGGGCAGACGTCTGCCCATCCGCCTGCCGCCCATGGGGCCTGAAACAAGGAGGGACAGTCGTGCCCTCCTCCCAGGCCTTGATGAGACCAGGTTCATCTGGACAGTGTACAAGTTCCCGCTTTTCCAGAGATGCTGGGAGCAGGCAGGCCTGCTGTGTCCGGGATGAGGTCTCGCAGCCTGGGGCCTCATAGCTGGGTCCGAGGCGGTGAGTGGGCCTGGCCTGGAAGGGACCGCTGGGCGGGGGCCGGAAGGGACTTCCGTGAGTGCTGCGCCTGGCCCGTTGTGTTTATCTGGTTGGTGGAAGGGACCTCCCAGGCCGACCGTCTCCCTGTCACTGCTGAGCAGATGTCAGCAGCCCGGCGGCTACACAGGGTGACCTCTCTGTCACCCTGACACCCCTCTGACACTCTCCTGTGGACCCCGTCACACTTGGACAGAGGCTCACCGTCCGCCTTGTGGGTGGGCTCTGTGCACGTCCACGGGAAGGGACGAGCTCCTCTGCCAGCAGGTGCGGACGTCAGCCTTCGAGCTGGACCCATCTGCTGTGTGATGGCTGTGTGACCGGGGCCGGGGACATCGCCACTCTGTGCCTCAGTTTCCCCCACTCTACCTTGGAGCTCTAACAACACCTGCTGGCCTTTTCAGGAGGAGTTGAGTGACAGATGGCTTCAGAGCCGGGCACAGGGGCAGCTCTTGGCAAAAGGGAGCCAGTTGAAATTCAGAACTGGGCAGGTGGGTGGCGTGCAGAGGACACCCCTTCCCCCGGGACCCCCACGGCAGGGCCTGCTCTGGGCCCTAACAGCTTGTTGAACTCATGCCCAGTCCGCGAGCGCTGGATGTTTTCCCCGGGTCACCCGCTGCGACCCTCCAGGTGGGCTCTGACCTCCCTGCGTCACAGGTGTGGACAGCGAGGCCCAGATAGAAATGTCACTGATGTTCCAGCCAGGAGACGGAGACGGGCCTGGAGGAGCGGCGGGCTTGCCACCTTGAGAAGCCCTCCTGGGTTCCTCATCCAAGACCACCCCCGCCCCAGAAGCGGGAGTTACAGGCTCCATTTTACCAGCCGGTAAACCGAGGCTCAGAGACATGCTGGGGTCGTCTTCCCGAGTTCAAGGTTGTTTGCGGAGCCAGAGGGGAACCCCACTCTCCTGCACCTGGCCCATTTTTGTCACCATGGTGACCTATGACCTTTGCCACCAGCGCCCACAGCCGCAGGGAGTCGCAGGGTCCTGGGAACAGGCATTCTGGGGGCTCAGCACGGAGCAGTGGGAAGGGCGCGGGCAGGCAGATTCCCAGCCAGAGGAACGGCCCCGAGAGCCTGGCGGGAGGCTCCGGAGGAACATGCTGGGCTCCAGCACTCGCCGGCAGGGAGGCCCACCCCGCCCTGTGGAGGGAAAGCAGGAATCCTGTGTTTTTGTGACTTCGTCGGGCGGCGGGTGCCTGCTGGAAAGCAGACACGGGGAGAGCCTGGGACTCATCGGGGCTGCCCCGCTGAACGCCCCACGTTGCTTTGCTGGGGGTCAGAGACAAGGCTCCCGTCTGACACCGGCCTCGGTCAGCCTCCTGGTCAGACCTGCCGTCCGGGTCAGCCGCTGTCCTGGGCTTGCCCGGGAGGCAAGCAGCCCCCCAGCCCATCACCCCAGCCTGGTGACCCCACCGCCCATCACTGCTCAGACCTTCCAGAATGTGTCTCTTCCTGGGGGTTCAATTTTCCTCTTGGTCCCACACACGCCATGGGAGGCCCCAGGAAGTTCGCCCCCAATCAGGGAGGCCTCTGAGAGACCCTGGGGCCAGAGGAGACACCGGCCAGGCCAAGTTCAGGCCGCCCAGGGCAGCTGTGAAGGAGGGGTTCGCTGCGGGGGCAGGACCGCGTGTCCGAGGTCTGGGCTCCTGCTGTCTGCACCCCACACCCGGGGTGCCCGGCCGGCTGGCCGCTCTGGCCTGGGACCCACACTGAGCTCAGCGGCCTCCCAGGGGGTCTCTGTGTGCCTGGTGGGTTCAGGTCAGGGTGGGGACCGCGTGGGACGCTCTTCCCACGGCCTGTGGCCCCTGCCTCCGCCTGGCTGTCCCATGAGGCCCTCACTCGCGGACGGGGAGACCCCAGCGGTGCTGAGCCCTTGGGAGGGCTCCCCAAACCCGCTGCTGCTGCTCAGACCCTCACAGGCCGGGCCCCCGTCCGGCGGGGCCTGCCCTCGGGGCGTGCGCGGGAGCAGCCATGGCCTCGCCGTGGGCCCCTCTGCCTGGTCTCCCTTCAGACACGTCGCGGTGTTTTATCTGCCGGAGCTCGGTGTCCGGCTGGTCTGGGTGGCTTCAGACCCGCCAAGTGGGGAGCTCTTGGGACAGGAGGTCGGACGAAGCCTCGCCCTCGCTGTCATCCTGTCAGTGGGCGGCGCGGCCCTGCAGGACGGGGATTTGCCCCCCGGGGACCATGCCTGGGAAGGAGAGGTACTGGGGGCCGGAGGCTGGGCAGGCAGCTTGGGGAGGGTCGTGGGTCTCCCCGCAGGCCACACCACGGTTTGGACCCGATGGGGAAGGTCGGGAGCCTTATCAGCCTGGACCCTGGGTCCCCGTGGGGCGTCTCCCCTGCTGTGTGCGTCTGGGCCTCAGTGTCCTTGTGTGTCGCGCGGGTGATAGCTTTCCTCGAGGGTTTCCAGGGGAGGAAGGTGAGTGGCCACCAGTTCAGGACCCTGGAAGCCCGGGCGGGGCCTGGACGGGCAGAGGATGGGCTTCCGACGGGCAGATCCACCCCCACTCCGGGCTCAGGCTGCCCAAAGCGGGGGCCAGGAGGGTCTGCGGGGGACGGGTCGCGGCTCTTCCCTCTGGAGCTACCCGACCTGAGCGGGATGTTGTGTGCTGGGACATAGCGGCTGTGTGCACCCCCCGCCCCACCTCCCGCTGCACCCACGGGTTCTCCCTGCGGGGCAGGTGGGCAGAGTGGGGACAGCTGACATCGGCCTGCTAGGGCAGAGGTTCCCTCCCCACCCCCATCTCTGGCCAGCCCCACCGGGCAGGCGAGGTGGAGAGTCGGGGCTCACATCTGCTAGAAGGGAGCCGTGACACCAGGGAGGCTGCTGTCAGTGAACTGTGCCTCCCTCGATAGTCCTGTTTTTCACTCAGTGAGGATTTATTGAACACCTACTGTGTGCCCGGCACTGTTCTAAGCACTCGGTTATACAAGAGAATGTCGCCTTGAGGCAGAAACGCAGAGGATGTGAGCAGGCCCTAACAGAATCCAGGGAAGGAATCCCCAGCAGAGGGAATGGTCTGTGCAAAGGCCCTGAGGTAGGGGTAGCTGAGTAGCCTGCAGGAGGGGAGGGGATGGGAGACGAGCATAGAGAAGGGACAGGCCAGGCACAGAGGACCCCGTGAGCAGGCTCAGGGTCCTGGCTGAGGGGCAGGCTTAGGAAATACGTCTTAGAAGGACCAGCTTTCCCCTCTGGTTCCCAAGAAAGCCAAGTGCATGGGTTTACCTTGGCTGGGCTGTTACAATATTGGCCTGCTACCCGGCTGAGGGCAGAAGCTGGGAATTCAGAGACAGACCCTGCTCCTGGCTCTGCCCCGTGCTCCCTCCCCTCTTGAGGATAGGGAAGACAGGCTCACTGTGTCACAGGGGTGTGGCGCACCCAGGGAGACTGGCCTTGGCCCGCGACCTCGAGGGGGCTTTCTCCTCCTTGTGTTCCTGTAAGGAAGCTATGACAACTGGGTGACAGCCAGGAGCCCCGTCAGGCCCCATTGGGGACGTGGTCTCCTCGGCCTCAGCGATACTCAGTGGTCCCTGTGCACGCTTTGCGCTCACTCCCCACCCCTGTGTACAGGTGTGGACACGGAGGCTGAGGGCAGCGTGGTGTCCAGACCCCTTGCTCTAGCCCCGTGTTCTGCCCTTTACAGAGGAGGGCAGGACCCCGACTCTGCACTCCCAGACCCCTGCCTGCCAGCAGCCCCAGGAGCCTTCTGCTCTGGTGCTTCTGAGGCTGGGCCCTGTCCTCCTGGGGATGCAGCGGGGGCTCAGAAAATTGGGGGCCCCCCAGCCTCCCGCAAGCCTTAGGAACCTCTGCCTGCTTGCTTGTCCGCTCCAGGAGAGGGGTCTGGGGTGGGGCTGTGTCCATCCTAGGACAGCAGACCCCGGAGCAGGGCCCCAGCACCCTAAAGCCCCACAGAGAGAGTGGCTCCTGGGGCCAGACGGCCTGGGTTCGAGTCTGGGTTTCCTCCTATGCCTGCCTCGCAGGCTTGTTGCCGGGTGAGCTGAGCTGAATCGCAGGAGGCCTTGGCATAGGCTCAGCACACAGTCAGGGCTTTATCACCGGGGCTTCGTGACCTACCGTCGGTGCCCACCCCTCCCCGTGCAAAGGGCCCGACGCGGGTGACCTGCTCAGCTTCCTACTTTCCCACGGCCTTTGCAAGGGTCAGTAGAGGTACCAGCAGGTCAGACCCTACATGATCAAAGCAGGACCTTATTATTTCTGGCCGCTTTGCAGACTGGAGGCGGGCAGAAGGTTCTAGAACCCCAGGGCTGGGAGCTCTGGGCTGTGGCCAGTTCTCAGCCAAGCTGGGCGGGCTGGGAACCACAGGCAGACAGGGACAGTGATGGATGAGGTGGCTTGTTCCGGCACATTCCATGTTCTTTCCCACCGGCTCCGCCCGGCCTTGGAGAGCTGCTTCCTCTGTGGACAGATTAGGGACAGTCCGCTGGAGGCTGGCTATGCCGTCTGGGAAAGAAGCAGGGTCTCCCACGGGCCTGTGGCATGTGGGCCGAGGGCTGGGAGCGTTCTCAAGGGGAGGAGGCAAGGCTGGGGGTAGGGACCCCTTTGGCTCCCTGCTCACTGGGACGCCCTAGACGTGACTTGCCTCTTGCCCACCCAGAGGCGCACCAGCACCAGCCGCCCAGCGCTCACAGGCCCCCAGCCCTCCGGGAGGCCGGGTGGAGACTGCCACAGAGAAGGCCCCCTCGGGGCGACGGACGGGGTGGGCAGGGCACCTGCAAGCCTCAGGGCTGTGGGCAGGGGGAGAGATGCCCAGCTCCCGGCTGGCTCCCCACTCCGCTGTGTGAGCCCAGCAGGTCACGGGCCGCCCTGAGCCTCGGTCTTCCCCTCCGAGAGAGCAGAGGAGAGCCATCAGCCTCCGAGGCCTGTGGGAGGGTCACACAAGCCGGTGGGCTGGGCCCTTCCCATAAGGAATGTTCTTTTCCATGTACGCTGGAGCTCCCTGGCTACGGGCCCCTCACTTCACGTCTGCCTACCTCAGAGCCAAGACCACGGGGTGGGGGCCTGGCACTCCCCTGGCTGTCCCCACCCCCCAGGCTGCTGCTCTGGCTGAGACCCTGCTCAGGCTCCAGGATGGCTGGTGGGGACCCCCGGCATCAGGTGACGGGGCTCAGCGTCCCCGCTGCAGAATCTGGGCTTCCCTCCAATCACGGGATTGGCCCCTCACTTGGCTAAGGCAGCCTTGTGCACTCACGCAGCTGGGCCTGGCGGATGGCTTGGAAAGAACCATGATGCCTTTGCCCTTGCTGCCAAGGGACCCGAGGTGCTGGGCAAGGGGTCGGGGACGCTGGGCACAGGGCACGTGAGCGTGGTAACCAGTCTGCCTGTGGATTCCTAATCAAAACCCATCACTTCACGCTTCCTGGTCTGAGGGGTAGACAAGCTCCCTCGTGCGGAGCCCCACGGGGGGCAGTTGATACCCTTATTATTATATATTAACATTGTAAGGCTTGACCTGATCTGCCTAAACAGAGCTCCCTAAAGGCACTTTGTCTGGGGAACCCCAGCTTCTACCAGATACTGTGTGCAGAGCATGGCGGGAAGGCCGCTGGGCAGGGGCACTGAGGGGACCTGGGGGGGGGGTGCAGCGTCCCAGGGCCCACCCAGGGTCTCCAGGTGGGGTCTGGCCTTGCCAGGGAGCAGAGCCTACCCTCACTCACAGCCTCGGCAGGAAGCAGGACCGTCCCCCTCACCAGCTTCTGGCACTCAGCCTCTGACGAGGGACCCTTCTCCTGCACCCACACACCCTGAGCCCAGCCAGCTCCTGCTCCTGCTCGCTCTGGGCACAGGATCCTACCCAGACGGCCCCATGCTGGCCACCTGCCCGTGTGACCTTCGGGGAGTCTGAGCCTCGCGGGGGTCCCGGGGGGCCAGAGAGCAGCCCTTGGAGCCAGCGGTGGAGAAACCAGGCCTCCCCTGTCCGGCAGCGCATTACCGTTTGCCTCCAGGCTGCAGGGGCTGTGGGCCAGTCAGGCTGTGCGGGCTGGTGGGCCTGGGGCTTTGGGGATGAGGAGGAGTTGACAGGTAGTGAGGGTGACCGTAGTCCGTGCCGCCTGTGGTGTGACCCTGGCGGGCGCCAGGTCTCTGCTAAGTGTGTTTCTCCCTCCGGCTCCTTGGGTGCATCCCACACATCAGGGAGCTGGGCCGCGCACCGGCTTCGGGCGAGAAGTCAGTCGCTGGGCTCGCAGAGGCAGTTACTCATCCTGGGGCCCAGCATCCAGCTCCCTTCGGTCCGCGCGCCGAGTGGACCCCCCTGCTGTCCCTGCCTGGCCAGCCCCTCCGCTCCCACCAGCCCCCTGCAGCCCCGAAGCAGGGAGATGCCCTCAGAGCCCCCGTCCGCCCCGCGTCCTGCTCCTGCATCGATGTGCACACAGCCCAGCCTTCTGGACGCCCGGCCCCACGTGCCCCTGCAGCAGCGCGATCAGGAGGCAGGGGTACCCCAGAGAGGGCCGACGTCCCCGAGGGCGAGGGGCACCTCAGCAGAGGACATGAGGCCAGAGCCGAACCGCCAAGAGGGAAGCAGCGTTCCAGGCGCCGTGGAAGCTGCTGGCGGGTGTGGGCAGGGGCGTGGACATGCGGGCCAAAGCTCACTCTAGCTGCTGTGCAAGCCTTCGGGGCTCCCTCCTGCCCACACAGCGGGTCCGCCTGTGCCCGCCCGGCCCCCGCTGACCCTCCGTCCCGGGGCCCCTGCGCACGTACTTCTCGCCAAGACTCCCAAGCCCTCGGAGCCTTCCCGCCGCAGGAACGCTGTTCCTCACCATCACCAGGTCACCTCTGCCCTCCCCGGACAGTCTTCGTCATTCCCGGGGGGGGTCTGCACTGAGGGCAGCCTCCAGAGCAGGGGCTGGGCACACAGTCCTTCCGGAAATCTCTGCCAAGTTTCCTTGAGCGCGTGCCCAGGCTGCTGCCCCTCCACAGGAAAAGACTCCGGGAGGCGCAGCCAGGGAGCCGCAGAGCCACGACCCAAGACACAAGGGACTCAGGAGGTCCCACTCGGTGCCCCTGGGACGTGAGGCCGCCACCCCCACTCTACCCTGCAGCCTCGGTCCGCACCCCACCCGGGGCCGCCTCTGGGAGAACAGGTGCACTGAGGCCACGCGGCTCCCAGACTCACGGGCCCCCATGGAGGTGCGCCCGCCCCCGCTGAGTGACCACGGCAGACACGGCGCTGCTCGGTGCCTGGGACCCAGGGCTGGCGACGGAACCCCGCCCCCAGCGCCTCTGCCAGAACCGGGAGCTGGGACGGTCGGGGGGCCAGGAGCGGGCGCGTCTGCTCAGGGAACGGGCAGCCTCGTCTTCCCTTTCTGCCAAAGGAGGTTGCGGGCGCCAGTGGGCACGGCCGGCTCCCTCCTTGGGGCTCAGCGGGCGGCCCTTGGCAGAGTGTGCCCACCAACCGGATTCTCCGAGGGCCCTGCCGTGTTGCCCTTGGCGCCCGCGGTCCCCCCACCGGCTGTGGAAGGGGCGGGCGGTGGGCCTGTCAGGTTTCCTCCGCCCTCTCCACACGGTTCGTCCTCAGCGGCCGGGCTGGGACGAAGCCGCCAGCGGGGAAGGGCCGGCCACGTGTCTGAAACACGCACACCCAGGTCGGCCCCGGGGGACTGGCTGTCCCGGGGTGCCCGGTCCTTCCCAGGGCTGGCTGGGCCACGTCTGCACCCTGCAAAGGTGGCCCAGGGCTCACAGGGGCCGGCCACGTTTGCCTTCTTTGGTTGTCACCAGGGGCTGGCGGCCGGCCGTGCCTGCAGGCCCGGCGTTGACGGGCGCCCACAGCTGCGGTGCACGTGTGCCCGGCCATCAGCTCCCTGACAGGCCGCAGGGGGCAGGGCGCCTGGCAGGAGGGAGGACCGTGGCCGCAGCTGAGGACAGCAGGTGCAGCGTGGCCCGGGGGGCCGCTAATGACCGGCTGCTTCCCTGCCCCGGGGGGCCTAGCAGGGAGGGGCGTCCTCACGGCCAGCCCTCGGCCCGCAGCGCGGAAGGCTGTCAGAGCCCACCGGGCGGGTGGACAAGGGGCATCTCCGCTCTGTACAGTGGAGGGGGAGGCAGTAATGCCATCTGTCGGCATGATTCATCTCCAGCCACAGAGGCTCGCCGCCCCATTTGCACATGTGCGTCCTGGGCCCGCGGGGGCCCCGGGAGAGAACGGGGCGGCGCAGAGGGCAGGTGAGGTGAAGTCACACAGGGACAGCCTACAGGTGGGCCGCCCGGGCCCCGGCAGCACCCCCCGGTGTTAGCAGGGTGAACTCGGGGCCGCGCCTGGGGCAGCATGGGCTGTCCTTCCGTAGCGGGCAGAGGACGCCCACCCTGACGGCCTCGAGCCGCTGGGCCACCCCACGTCCCAGCAAGCCTGCTGTGGTATTTCGCCCTGCCTGGGCGCTGGCTGCCCCGAGTCAAGACAGAGAGGGAGGCCCAGGGCCTGCCGTCTCCAGCTGCGGAAATGGCTGGCTGCGGGCTCAGGCTTTGTACGGTTGGTCAGCTTCCCCCGGAGGCCTTTCCCTGGAGGCCCTGCTTTGTGGGGCTCGGGGCTCGGGGCCCCCCAGGCCCTGGTACGTCGCGGCTCCACAGCCACCATGGACCACATGGGAATGTTGACAACGTGGGGGGCACGTGCCCCACCGTGGGCCACAAACCGAGTGACCAAGCCTGGAACAATGTGGAATTGACTGTGTCTGTCGCCTGGTCAGGCCCAGGAATCACCCAGGCTGCCAAGGGCTCAAATAAGGGTTTGCCACCGCAGAGGCCCTGCCCCCCAGGCTTTCCTGGGAAGGTCCCCCCCACCGCGCCAAGACATGATGCCTGAGAGCTGGCAGGGCCCTGGGAGCCATGGTTCCTCCGGAGGGGGACCACCTGCAGCCCCGCACCAGGGAGCTTGTTAGGGACACAGGTGCTCCGGCCTCCCCCAGACCTCAGGCCCTCCGGGGCGTGCAGACAGAGGCTGTGTCTGGTAGCCGCTGCCGGGGATAGGGGCCACCCGCCCCCTGATCTGCAGGGGAGTCCACACCAGCCCCCCCAGAAACAGCCCCCGAAGGACCCCAGTCCCGTTCCGACGGCCCGGGTTCTCCCAGCTCCGCCGTCCAGCTCACCTGAAACGGCCGCCCCTGCCCGCCCTCTGAGCCCAGTGAGTGGGAAGCCAGCCCCTGGGAGCACAGCTGAGGCTTATCTGCTGCCCACTGGGGCCTGGGATTGGGCCGGGCTGCGCGCAGAGCCAGACGTCCCCCGGGAACCAGCAGTGCCAGTCCACACCCGGCGTGGGTGCCTCGCGTCCCGTCAGCCCGCTTCACCCTGCCTCTCTTTGTCCCCCCCCACGGCCGCCCGCAGTGGACAGGAAGAACGAGACAGGGACGATGCCTGACTCGCCGGCCGAGGTGAAGACGCAGCCTCTCTCCACACCCCCCAGCATGCTGCCCCCGCCGCCTGCCGCGTCCCAGGGGCCCACCCGGCTTCCCTCCTTCGCACCACACACAAGTGAGTGACCAGGGCTGGGGCACCGGGTGGGCTGAGCGGAGGCCCCTGCAGCTGCGTGAGGCCCGTCCGGCGGGTGACGGGGGCACCGCCACCCCGAACCCATAAACGCCCACCGCTGGACCCTTGAAAGGGACGGTCCCAACCGGAGCCTGGAGGTTCACATCCTGGTTCTCCTGCTTTGTGGCTGTTTGGCCTGGGGCAAGCGACTAGAGCTCTCTGGACCTGGAGTCCTCAGCCACGATGCAGGACTGGCCCCTGTCCCTGCCTCACGGAATCCCTGTGAGGACAAGTGAGTTAATGCAAGTTCTCACCCGGGGAGTGTTGGAGGCCAGAGAGGGACAGGGAGATCCCTACTAGCGCACAGCAGCTTTCTCGAGGGCCGAGGTCCGTCAGAGGGGCTCTGCAGCTGCCGTGGGGGTGGGGGTTGCTCAGGACCTGGGGTCAGCCGGAGCCTGTGCTGCCAGGGACGTCGGGGAGGCCAGCATCTCTCTGGCCCAGGACTGATCTGGGCTCAGCCTCGGGGCACACACGGCGTCACGGGGAAGGTTCCACAGTCCACAAACACCACTACGGACCTGTTCCTTCGAGCCAGAAAATTCAGTGACTCCATGACTTTGGGGTCCTGAGTGTTTGGGAAGGAGGCGTTAGCCTTGGGCCGATGGGGGAATTGGCCGATGGGGGTATGGTATCCCGTGCCCCCCAAGACTAGAGGCTTAGCAGTGTGTCCTAACCATTTCTGGTGGGCAGTGGAGAGAATCCACATGGCATCTTTGCCCCCCACGTCCCGGGGCCAGGAAGCCCCACACCTGGGAATGCTTCCCCACGTTTGAAATCCAAGCAAAGCTCGTCTCTGGGAAGGGAGCCTCGAGTGCCTCAGCATGGTGGTGGACATGGCTTCCTCAGACACTCCTCTGTCAGCCCAGAGCCCAGGCCACATGGCAGGGCCCAGCTCCTACCTCCCTGTCATCCGAGGGCAGGCAGCCAGGGTCCCTGGGGGCTTGGCTGGACCCAGCCTACATCTGGAGAAAGGTGCTGCTTTCAGTGGTCAGGTAGCCCAAGTTCAAGGCCAGGCTTGGCCCCTTGTCTGTAGGACGCTGGCTTTAACCGTCACTAGGAGCTCCCAAGACACAAGGCCATGGGCCCTCCACCTAAAATGACGAACCCATCCTCCAGTGTCCGGTTCCCGGCAGAGAAGGCAGCAGGCTGTCTGCCGGCATGACCGAGGGCTGGGAGCCGGTTGCCCAAGTATGAAAGGCACGTCGCCCTCGGCCTACTTTCCTTCTTGGTCCGGGAGCCATGTTCCCAAAAGCACTGGTCTGGGAACCAGATGTTCCAGATTGGGGGCAGGGGTGGGTCCCATGTGTAGCTCAGGGTCCCTCCCGGCCATTCTGTCCCCCGCACACCCCAGGACACCATGGGATCACATTTCTGGCTCCATCTGGAGCAGGGAGGTCACGAGAGGCTGGTGGCTAGCACTTGGATGTCTCCGGCCTGCTGGGGTGTGCTTCTGGGCCCCTGGCCACCTCCAAGGGGCCTCGGTGTTGTGCCCTCACCCGTGGAACTCCCTGAAAGCCCTGGCTAACTGCACCGTGGCCCTGGCTGCTGGGGGCGGGGGCCTGGGAGCCATGCTGGCCAGACTGACCTTGAGCCGTAGCCTGAGGGCTGTGGTTTTCCTTGACTGATGACCGTCTGGGCACAAACTCATCCTGGAGTGGAAGCTGCGGTATGTCTGTGGCAGTGGTCAGGATGGCTGAGATGGCTCAGGATACCCTCAGAGGCCCATCCTTTCTTGATTACCCCCTGTGACAGGGGGCTCTGTGCCTGTCTGCAGTGTTCCAGCCCGTCTTGCCGCGCCTCTTGCCAAATAACTCCAGCTGGGACAGATCATATCTCTGCCTGCTGGTGTTTCCCCCTGCACAGTGGCTCGGTCCTGGGCTTTGTTTTCGA
This sequence comes from Mustela erminea, assembly GCF_009829155.1. Lineage (NCBI taxonomy): Eukaryota > Metazoa > Chordata > Mammalia > Carnivora > Mustelidae > Mustela > Mustela erminea. Next base: position 59,852,575 of record NC_045632.1, on the reverse strand, counting down.
ACTGGCTTGTCTGCCAACAGACCTCATGGCCTATCTGCTTGGGCTTCGGGTCCCTTGAGGACGGTCCAAGCAGGGTCACTGGGCACCTTCCAGGAAGAGAGCTTTTCAGGATCCTAGCGTCCCACCCATGCTGTTGGAGATGACACAGTGCTGGCGAGCTCTGAAGATCCCACAAGAAATGGCCCTAAGACCCCCCAGTACAACCCCATTATTTCACGGTGGAGGAAATGAGCCCCAGAGAAGGGACTGGACTGACAGAGTCCCAGCCCCAGAGCTGCAGGGAGAGGCAGAGGCGAGGGGCGGGCTGCGGGCGCCCTCGGAGGCGACCTTGCCCACCCCCCCGAACCTCCCTGGCCTGCTCTTTCCTGACAGCGTGTTTTTCTTATTTTGCTTACAGATCGAGAGGACGGGCCCACGATGTCCTTGCCCCACGGCCGTTTTCATGGCTGCTTAAAATGGTCTATGGTCTGTCTCTGTAAGTAAAATAACAAAAACTGTGGCCCCTGGGAGGTGCTGGTTCAGCATGCTCTGCTCTGGGAAGGCCGCGGCAGTGCCCCCACAGCCTGCACCCGTTATCACTGTGTCTGCTGTGTTCGTGAGCCCTGCCTCCCTTAGACAGGAGGGGGTTAGGGGCAGGCCCAGGAGGGCAGAGCGTAGTGCCCCGAGTCAGACCCGCATCCACAACCCTGCACTCACGGGCTGTGTGGCACTGGGCAGGTGGGGGGCCTCTCTGGGCTCCCTTTTCTCCAGCCACAGGACAGGGAGAATAAGGCAGGCTCAGATCCTGTGGGATCTGTGAGATCCTGTCAACAGCAAGTTGGTCGCTCAGCCCCAGCGCCCACAACCCCGCCCCCCGCCCCGCAGCTGGTGCGGCACCTGCTTCTCCACCTGTGAAACGGTGGTCAGCCCAGCACCCAGTGCCACGGGCAATTACAAGGAGCCGTGAGATGCGGCTGGTCTCACACGGGGCCTGGGACACGCTGGGCGCTTGGCGGCCAGTGGATGTTTCTGCCATTGTCGTGGGACCCTGCTGATGCCTGTGGCAGGAAACACTTAAGGGCCATGCTCAGGTCAGGCCCAACTCTAGGTCAGGGGGCTGCTTGGCCCGGGGCGGCCCCGGGGAGCCCCCGGGCTGTGATCAGGAGTGACATAACGGTCCTGCATTGTTTACACCCCAGGAGGCCATCGTCCTGCTGTCATCGTTGTGTGCTGGGCCCAGCCTCAGGGCCCAGCGTGTCCCAGGAGCCGCTGTGCTGACGGGAGAGGGGCTGGCAGGAGGGGCTGCTTGTGGGTTCCATGTCCCAGCGCGACCCCCGCCCAGGCCCCAGGGCCAGGGGAGCCACAGGGGTGCTCGCGTGTGCCCCCAAACCCCAGCCAGGGACACGTGTGCGGTCTAACTTAGTAACACACCTGTTGTGGGAATGAAAGCGCTTGTGGCCGGGGGTTATTTTCGGCGTCTCTTTAGCAAGTTGCTGAGACTGCCCAGGAGCCCGCGGGAGGGAACACAGGCGAGCGAGGGCAAGCAGGCCACCGGGAGGACCCAGGCGCCGAGGGCAAGCTGGTAAGAGAGCTGCAGGGGTGTCAGGTCCAGGCCAGGCCGTGTGGGGGCCCAGGAGGTAGAGAAAGCCGCTGGTCTCAGAGGCCTCGGGAAGTTCCAGACCCCAGGTGATGGCCCAGCTCTGCTGCAAGGAATCGGGCCCTTGCGGCGTGAGCTCCCTGGGCCAGCAGAGCCCTCTCCTGGCCGGGGCGTGGGGACGGCCGGCGGCTGTCATCACTCTCGACCAGGGTATCAGCTGCAGCCATCAGGGAGAGAGAAAACGGGCCCAGCAGTGGGGTCCCCTGCTCTTCCGGAAGGTCCTCCGGACAGCGCCTCGGAGAAGGTGAGGGCGGGAACGCTTCCTGCCTGTGTCCAGCGTTCACTGCCCATCGCAGAAGCGAGGGGCCCAGGGGGGCTGGTGTGTCCCCTCGAGGCCCCGGATGGTGCCCCTGAGGCTGTTCAGACCAGGGGGCGAACGGGCTTCGACTGCGGGTGCCTCCTGGGGAGGGGACGGCTGACGCCAGCGCGCAGGCCCCGTATGGGGACAGGAGGGGGTGCACGCCGACCAGGCAGTGCCTTCCAAACTCCTGCTGAGCGGCGGCCCGTTACTGACGAGTGGCCCCCAACACGGGAGCCGTCAGGGCCAAGCCTTCCCGCTCCTCTCGGCGGTAGGACAGCCGAGGCCACAACCCAGGAACCGTGGAGGGGAAGGGGACTGACACCCGTCCTCCGGGTCAGGCCAAGGGCCACTTGCAAATGAAGAAATGGAGTCCAGGCCCCCACTCGCACCTCCCAGGCAGAGGTGAGGCCGCGGGCAGGATGCCCCCTCCCAGCCACGAGGGCAAGGCCCAGTGTGTCTGCCGCTGAGGGCCTATGGTGTGCGGGGGTCAATCCGCGGGGGGCAGGCGTCCTGGGGAAGTGCATGGAGTGTGCGTGGTCCTGGCCACCTGTGGACTGGTACCTCCTGGCCCACTCAGGGACTCACGGATTGACGTTTGCAAGTGTCTCTGGCCAGCGGGTCTGGGGGAGGAGGCCGGCGTGGAGGGAGATATGGGCAGCGTCTGTGGGGCCAAGCCCGCCGACAGCAGCCTCCGGGTTAACCGAGGGCTAGCGGGCTTGGGGGCGGGCAGGCGTGGGCACAGGGGAGAGTGCAGTCCTGGGCCGAACTCGGGGGGAGCCATGTCCCCCAGCCCTGCAGGGCAGGTGGGGGGGGTGACGTGGACCCGGGAAAGCCACAGCTGGGGGAAGGCTGAGGCCCGGGGAGGTGGCTGGCGTGTGAGCCCGAGCCTCCAGGCCAGGTGAGGCCGAGAGCATCTGCAGAGGACACTGCCCGGGCCCGGTGAGGATGGGCTGGGCAGCCGTGGTCCGGAGCGGAACCCCCACCCCCATGGCCCCGGCCAGCGGACGTGCCGGGTGCTCAGGAACAGCCACTCACAGAGCCGACCCTGGTGGCATCCCCACCCCGGCCCCTAGAAAGGAGCTCCTGTCCCCCGTCGCACGCTCTCCGGCTGCTGGGCCTCAGCCAGAGGCCCCTGGAGGGGCCAGAGCCCTGAGACAGTCTGTCCCGAGGGAGCAGTGGCCCTGAGCACCCCCCCAACTCCCCGGCTCCGGCTTCGTGCGCAGCCCAGCGGGAAGGGCGGGCGGGTGCGGCCCTCAGGACGGCGCTGCACGCTGGGGCGCAGGGCTCTGTGCTGGGCACGTGGGTGCTTTCGCGTGCGGGGCTGTGTGTGCTCGTGTGCCCATGTGAGTACACGTGTGACAGGTGCGCGTGTGTCCTCGTGTGTATGTCTGTGCACACATGTGTGTGCCTGCGTGTGTGCGTGTGTGCACGAGCGTCCATGTCCCCTTGTATGCACGTGTCTGTGTGTGCGCGTGGGCCTGAGAGGACATGGGCACGTCTGCGTGTAGGGCACATGCGCAGCTGTGTACAGACACGAGTGCGTGTGCATGGGAGAGCGGGCAAGGATGCTGAGGCGGGGAGCGGGGTGGGGAACGGAGCGTACGTGTTGGGGAACCGGGATCAGGGGCCGGGGGCTGCCCTGAGCAGTTGCCAGAGGGGGCAAGGTGTGAGTGACCGCTGGGCGTATCAGACAAGCCTCAGAAACCCAGACGTGTCCGTCCCCTCCCACATCTGGAGCCCCTGCCACCGTCCCCACGGGCCCCAGCAGCCCATGCTCTCTGCCATCTCTGCAGACCCTGGTCATTGAGGTCAGACTCTGAGGCCAGGGGACCGGGGTGCAGGCCGGCCGGGCTCAGGCTCAGCCTTTCCCTCTGTCCCTCAAAGCTGAGGAGTGAGGTCTTGTCCCAGGACATGGCACAGTGACCCAGGTGTCCACCGTCCTGGAACACTGCCCCCAGTGTTGGGGCCACGGGGACCACCGGTGCCACTGCCCTGACCCTCCCCTGACCCGGCGCACTCATCACAGCGGCTTCCGGTCCGGAGGGCGCCTGCCCTCCCTGCACAGCCCGGGGCTCCCGCACATTCACCTCCGGGGTGTGGCAGCCCCAGACAGCGGCCCACCAGCAGCCTCCGGGCCAGGATCCAGCCCTACCCGTGCAGGGTGTCCAGGCCCCTCTGTGCCCCCACAAGCCCTGTCAGCCCAAGTGATGGGGCCTGTGGAGGCCATGGGGCACCATTTGGGCCGTCATGGCCGAGGTGAGGGTCATGGCCTTTCTGGAACGGTGAGCCCCTGATCCCCTGAATGGGGATAGAGGTCTGCAGGTCCCTCGTGGGGGAGAAGCCCCTCTGCCCGCTCCTAGCAGACCCCTGAGCAGCCTGGCGGGGGTCCTGGTGTGGTGCACCTGCGGCTGTGGAGGGCCTGGCCATGCAGCCCAGAGCAAGGCCAGAGGCCTGGTGCAGTCAGGGAACCACGCCTGCCCAGCCCCACCCACTGCTGACCTGGGCCTGTTTGCCCATCTGTGCGGGGTGTCCAGTGCCCCCATGCCCCCGCTGCAGGCTCTGGCCCTGCGGCCCCCCCGCGTCTTCAGCCCACCTCTCCCTCCTGCAGTGATGAACGGTGGTCACTCACCCACGGCCGTCAACGGGGCTCCGTCCACGCCCAGCGGCTTCAGCAATGGCCCGGCCACCTCGTCCACGGCCTCGCTGTCCACGCAGCACCTGCCCCCGGCCTGCGGGGCGCGGCAGCTCAGCAAGCTGAAGCGTTTCCTCACCACCCTGCAGCAGTTCGGCACCGACATCTCCCCGGAGATCGGGGAGCGCGTGCGCACGCTGGTGCTGGGGCTTGTGGTGAGTGGGGCGGCCGGCAGGGCTGGCGGGCTGCGGGGCCGTGCCGCGGGGCTCGGGCTGACTGTGGCCGTGTCTCCTCGCCCAGAACGCCACGCTTACCATCGAGGAGTTCCATTCCAAGCTTCAGGAGGCCACCAACTTCCCTCTGCGTCCCTTCGTCATCCCCTTCCTGAAGGTGAGCCCGCGTCCCCGTCCCCCAGCGGCGGGGCCCCCACGCCGTCCCGTGTCTGTCCCCCGCCTGCTGGGACCAGGCACCGCGCTCGGCCCACCCCACGGGCTCCTGTGTGGGAACAGCACTGACCAGCCAGGCCCGACTCCTCCTCGTTGTGGCTGCAGACCAGCTCCTCCCGCCCCAGGGCTCCGAGACCCTGCCCCCAGCTCCGTCCCACCGCCGTGGCCGAACGCACCCCTCCTCCCCGCAGCACCTGCTGTGCGCCCAGTGGCCCGCAGGAGGCCTGGGGACGAGGTGTGAGGGAGCGGAGCCAGCCGGCCAGGGCTACAGATCAGCAGGGGTGAGGAGGAGGAGGGGGAAGCCGGTGGACCGCAGGGCGCAGAGCAGCGGGGCTACACACCCCGCGGCCCAAGGCAGGAATGTGTCTCCCGTGTTCGCTGTGAGGCTGGAGCAGATGGAGGGGTGACCGGGACAGACGGAGGGACGGGCTGACGGACAGACGGGTGGTGTCAGAACGAGGGCCGCGTGGCCAGACGCGGAGGGTCGTCAGTGGACCAGGGCCTTGGCGCAGGGACGGAGCTGGGGACAGGGTCTCGGAGCCCTGAGGCCGGAGGAGCTGGTCTGCAGCCACAACGAGTACCGAGGGCTGTGAGCCATGGAGCTTCCTGGGCCCCAGCCCAGAGCCTCGGAGCAGGAATCTGCCTTGTGACAAGGGGCCGAGCGCATACAAAGTAGGACAAGCGTAGTTCTACAGCCCGCGGGCCGTTTTCTCCTTGCGGGACTTCTCAGGGCCTTCCCTCCAGCAGGAGGGCCTTGTGTCTCTGGAGAGGGCTGAGGTGAAATGCTTCCCAAATGCATGTGACCCTGTGACACTTTACTTCTGAGCCCCTCTGGTGGTCACAGAGCTCACTTAGGCGCTGCCGTCTCCCTGGGCCCTGCTCACCAGCACGGCGGGCCCTGGCCAGGGCTGCCTTCCAGGGTCTTGAGGACAGAGGAGGGCAGATGCTCCTGCCTTTGAGCCCCGCCCCTGAGCCGCTGCTGTTGGCCTGGGCCAAGCTAGCTCAGCCTCTCGGACTTGGTTTCTGCAAACGTGCCATGGACGTGGCCCCATTGCCATTGGGAAGGCAGCAGATGCTCGCTTCATGGGGGCGTCCTCATCGGGGCACGTCAACGTCTGTGGACGAGGCCTGCTTAGAAAGCTCTTCCCAGCACCCCTGCTGACCCCCGCCCCCCACCGCAGCCCTGTGAGCGGACGGCGCAGGAACCCCCACTGTAGAGAGCTGCAGGTCCCCACTGTAGAGAGCTGCGGTCCGGACGCCCCGGGGCCATCAGACGCCCTGGGCTGCCACCGCGGTCCCTACAGTCCCTGTCGAGGGGACCCTGGGTCCCGCCCCACGCCCGTCCCCTCGTCCCTGCTTCCTGCCCTCCCGCCCACACCCTGCTGGGCTCACACCCTGGGCCGGACGCCTGTGGCAGCGCCAGCATTTGGGCCCATCCGGCCGTCGTCCGCCAGTCGTCAGGAGCCCTGCCCTGCCCTGCCCTGCCCTGCTGCTGACCCACGCTCCCCATCTTTGGGGACACAGGGCGCCTGCTTATCCGTCAGATCAAATATTTACAGCAGATGTTGCAGTCCGTGCAGCTGCCCTCGTTGGCGGGAGGAGCGGGGCACATCCGGGGGCCCCTGCTCTGGGCCCAGCCAGGCCCCCGGCCCCCGACCCCGGCCCCGCTGCCCCACACAGGGTCCTCCCAAAGTCCCCTCAATGTGGCGCCAGGCGGGTCACACCAGGGCCCAGCACCACCTGTGACGGTGCCCTCTGGCTCTATGTCTCCTCCAGCTCTGTGGCCCCTTGAAGGGCTCCTGGGGCTCTCAAACCAAGACTGCTCTCATGGTCACCAGGCAACCACTGTCTGTGCCTGTCGCCCCCCCCCCCCCCGACCCCGGGGCTCAGGGCCAGCACTCGATTAAGGACACGGAGTCTGTCTCCCTCACCTGGAGCTCCAGGGTGCAGCCACTTCTGTGTGCAGGCCGAGCCCCCCAGGTCCTGCCCCCACGCCACTCCAGCGGAAGCCCCAGCCACTTGAGAACACGGCACTGTGGGGGTGCACGACCCTGATTTCCCGTCTGGGACCTGGGCTGGAGGTGGGGAGCCTCTTGCCAAGGATTCACCACCCACCAGGCCCACCGTGGGGTACGAGCTGTCACAGGTGTCTTATCGCCTGCCGAAGAGGCAGGAACTGTCGCGGGCCTGGCTCAGAGCCCAGAGCTGGGGTCTCGGGCCTCTCCCCCAGGAACCCTCACTGGGGCAGGACTGCCTGAGGCTGGGATACAGGCAGCTTCGCACGGCCCCGCTGCGGGTGAGACACGCGGGAAAGGTCTCACCCAGGGTCCCGCGGCGGAGGCGGGGTGGCCTGATCGCCGGGCCCGCAGCACCCCAGCCGCGTGGGCATCAGGGAAGGCCCTGGACTGGCCACAGAAGCAACACAAGCCCTCATGAGTTGGGGGGCCCAGTTCAGCCAGGCCCACAGTCGCACGTGTCCGTGCAAACATTGATTTCCCGTCTGTGAAGAAGGGGGTTCGGGGCCTTCCTGCAGTGTTGGTGTTCACGGGGCTCTGGTGACGAGCTCAGCCTGCCGACATCGTGGCTGGGTCTCCCCTGTGACCGGGGCCCTGGGAACACAACGGGGGTGACTGCCCCAGAGGCACGTGTGAGACCAGCTGCCCCGCAGCCCACCCTCGTTCTTCTGGCCTGTGGCTCCGCTTTCCCCACCCCCACCAAGGGCCCCGAGACCCCTGAACCCTCTTTTCAGCCTGACATGCAGCAGGCTTATGTGGTGGGGCTTCCCAGAAGCTGGGAGATGCTGCCCCACCCGACCAGCCCTCCGCCCTCGGGCCGGCTCCCAGCTGGCCCCAGCCTGCCAGGAATCCAGATGTTTCCACGGCGACCAGCCGGCCAGCCGGTGCCCCAGCAGTCCCCACCCTGCTGAGCCAGCTGAGGGGAGGCCATGGGGGGTGGGGAAGGCAGCGGAGGATGTTTGGCGTCTTCAGACCTCCCGGGACCTCCCTTCCCAGCTCCTGCTCCTAACGTGTCCGACAGATGGAGGGCTGGCCGCCGTTCAGCTCTCCAAATAGAAAACAGGCCTGGCGGCCGGCTCTGCCTCACAAACCCTCGCCGGCTGCTCCATCGGGTCTGGTTGGACGCGCCCACAGGGGGCTGGAGAGCCAGGAGGCGGCGGCCGCTCTGCGATGCCATGGGGAAGCTGGGGGATCCTGTGTATTTGCAAAACACTGGGAGCTGCCGGCTCTCCCAAGCAGCCCGCCTCTGGGCCCCCGTCCTGCCTGTCCCCTGCCCCCCGCCGTGCCGTTGGAGGAGCCCACGTGCAGCCCAGCAGCCCACGCCGGGCGGGGGGTGGGAGCAGGTCTGGGGCGGCAGCGGCTGGGACTGCCCCGGGTCCCGTGTGCCCCCCGGATGTGGGCTGTGCTCTCCTCACCCACAGACGCGGAACCAAGTGGTCACGTGTGTCCATGGGTCGTTGTAAGGATCGCGGGAGAGGACGCGTGTGATGGTGCAGGTGGGGTGGGCACGGGCCCACGTGTGCTCTGGGTTCCAGGCTGCTCGGGGCTGGGCTGGGCAGGGCACCGCGGGACGTGGGAGAGCCAGGGCTGCGCATCGGGGTCCGGAGCGCACACGCAGGGCGCGGCTCCCAGCTCCTCCTCTCATGGTCTGCGGGGGGTGCTGCCTCCTTGCCTCGCTGAGCCTCAGCTCTGCCCTCCACACCGCAGCTGACTGGGTGCCCCCACGGGTGAAGGCAGAGCCCTGCTTAGGAGTCCTTCCTCCGGATGCCCTCAGGGGAGGAAGCTCACCGAAGCGGGAAAACCCGAGCCTGGGGGTCCAGGATCTGGGCTCAGGCCCCCCTGCACCTCGATCACTGTGCCCACCCCCATTCCCAGACTGTACTAGAGGAACCCCAGAGAGCTCGTGCAGTGTGCCCGGGGTCCCAGAGCAGGGCTGGCCGCCAGCCTCCCGACCGCGCATCAGAGCACACTTGGGCCTTGGCCCCTGTCGGCAGTGACCGCCGCCGTCTCTCCCTGCCGCAGGCAAACCTGCCCTTGCTGCAGAGGGAACTCGTGCACTGTGCCCGCCTCGCCAAGCAGACCCCCGCCCAGTACCTCGCCCAGCACGAGCAGCTCCTGCTGGACGCCAACGCCTCCTCCCCCGTCGACTCCTCGGAGCTCCTACTGGACACCAACGAGCATGGCAAGAGGAGGACCCCTGACAGGTGGGGGGGGGGGCCGAGGGGGGAGGCCGCAGAGGGACGGGGTCCGGGGAGGCCACAGAGGGACAGGGTCCTGGGCTTGGCATCCCAGTGACTCGGGGGGCCCCTGGGAGGACAAGGGAGTGTTCAGGAGGGAGTCCGTGTGCTGGGAACGGCCTGGCTCTTCGCTTTGGGCTGCAGGTGGACCCGAGCGTCCAGGCACCTGAGGTCTCCAGGTGGCTGGGCCAGCCCTCAGTGCGGGTCACAATGCCAGACGCTTGTCTGGCTGCTGGAGAACGCGTGGCTGTCTTCCTAGACCCTCAGCAGAGGCTCAGGCTCCCTGACCGCGGCCCCAGGAGCCACCAGCGGGCGGCGGAAGCACGACCCCCACAGGAGGAGGGGAGTGGGGGGCTGGGCTGGGCCTCGCCTCTCTCCTTGTGCGTCTGTCTCCGCCCTGTGGCTCTTTCTCCTTCTCCCTGCCCGTGCCTGTCTCTCTTTCACCCCTCCTGCCCGGGCTTCTGTGCACGGTTCGTGGTCTGTGACCCCACCTGCTCTTTGCGTCAGGACCAAAGACAATGGGTCAGACCGTGACCCGCTGCACCCCGACCACCTCAGCAAACGGCCGTGCACCCTGAGCCCCGCCCAGCGCTACAGCCCCAGCAACGGGCTGCCTCACCCCACGCCTCCCCCGCACTACCGCCTGGAGGACATGGCCATGGCCCACCACTTCCGCGACTCCTACCGCCACCCCGACCCCCGGGAGCTGCGGGAGCGCCATCGGCAGCTCGGTGAGCAGAGCACGGGGGCCCGTGTGGGCCTGCACGGGCTGGGGAGCGACACAGAGCCGCGGTAAGAGACAGGCAGATGCCTCTGGGCCGTGTCTGTCCAGGAAGGATGCTGAGGAAACAGGTGTGGGAGAGAATCGGAGTGGAGTGGGGCGTGCCCCTGGCCTTCGGGAGGGCCATCTTTCCCAGCCCTCTGTCTTGGGGGTCTGACATCCCTGATGGGTGGGGGGGCCTCCCTCCCCCGGGGGGAAGGGGTGTGGTTGCAGAGCTGCCTGTCCCCTGGGACCAGGCATTCCCTCTATGGGAACCTAGAAGAGCGTTGGCCGCTGGCCAGGTCCACACACAGGATGTGCTGCCTGGGGGTTGCGGGTCCCTAGGGGCAGCAGGAGGCTGGGGGCCCGGCCAGCCAGCAGGAGACCCCCTGTTAGCCTGCTTCCAGGGACTCCCACACTCTGGGCCCAGGATCCCAAGAGAAAGCAAATGCCCCCCTAAGACTCACGAGCCCTCTCCGAGTACCGCCACCGACACGGGCGAGTCCAGCTCTCTGAGTGGGAGAGTGAGGCCCACATACCAGATCCCAGAGCGGCTCTCGGGGGACAGAGGGAGCCTCGGAGAGGCACCAGCTCCCACCCCGCAGCCTCCCGTGCGTCCGCTGACCTCCCAGGCTCAGTCTCTTCCTCCGGCACCGGCAGGCGTCCCACCTCTCCGGGCGGCGTCAGGAGAGCTCACACGGGGCCTGGCACAGGGGAAGGCCTGGTACTGACGGGAGGGCAGGCCCACATCACAGACGAGGAGACCCAGAAAACCCAGTGCGCGTGCCCAAAGCCTTCTCGTCCTACCTGCCTGACCTTCTGCCCCCTTCTGTGTTGAGGAAAGAGAGATGAAAAGAACCAGCCCACACCCCAGGGCCCCCAGCGTCCTGGGGAACAGCCTGGAAACAGCTGCCCCAGAGAGTCCCAGGGTGCCCTTGGGGGGCCCAGAGGCAGGGTCAGCAGAGGCCTCGCCCTGTACAAGGCCATCTCCCCACCCCCACTCTGCAGAAGCTTCCAGGGCCTGGGCCCAGGCAGCAGGTGACAGCATGGGGCAGGTGCTAATTCCCACCCGCTTCTGCTAATGCAAAAATAAACACCAGCTGTCAGGCACATCTCAGCCACTATTTTGGTTGGGGTGTGGGCACAGGCCCTGGTTCCGCGGGTGGCGGGGCCGGTGGTGGACGGCAGGCTGGGCCACCACCTCTCACGCTCACTCCCGCCGCACTTTGAAGAGGCATTTCAGGTTTGGGGAGGCTAGAGGACCCTCAGGGACTGGACAAGGCCTAAACAGTGAGAGCCCCGACCGGGCAGCCCCGGCCAGCCCTGGGTTACCGGCATAGCTCGCGGCCCCGCGGCGGGAGCATCCGAAGCAGCGTGCGGCCCAGAGCCTCCGAGCTGTCAGGACAGCCTGAGGACAGGCAGGCACTGCTGCATCGGTCGGTTCAGGGTTGTGTCTCACCACCGCTGGGAGGCAGGGAGGGCACCCCGTTGTTTCAGTCGCTGGCGCTCTGCCGGCCAGTAGCTGAGGGCACACTTGAGGCTCGGGCTGACCTTGGGCGACCTTGGGCCGTCACACCCCCTGAGCCAGCCGCGGTGTTCTCGTCTGTCGGATGGGAGCGACAGTAGAAGCCACCTTGGGGGGCTGTGCCCCTCTGGAGAGCCTTCTCACACCCTGGAAGGTCAGCAGGGTAGGGAAATGCACACGGAGCGCTGAGGAGAAGGGGCCTGGGAGCCTGTGGGGAACAAGGGTTTCCCAGACCTCCCTGTCTCCCAGGGGGCCCCCTTGGACCCAGCCCATGGGCCAGAGCCCAGCCTCTTGTGCCACTGGACTTGGACCCAGGAGACTCAGCAGCCCCGCCCAGGACAGAATGAACTGGGCAGCAGCCAGGACTGTTTCGCACGCAGATCCCTGTGGGGCTGAATGAATTCTCAAGGGCTCAGGACTGCTGAGGAGGGGGCCTGGGACCTGGGCTTTGAAGGGTGTGTAGGAGTCCAGCTGGCTACCAGGGCGTAGGGCAGCATGGGCTGGAGACGGGCTGGAGCCGGGCAGCGGCCAGCGACCCCTGACAGTTTGGAGGAGGGACAAGGCCATCAAAGTGGGGCCTGAAGCAGCTTCATGGGCAGCAGCAGCAGGGAGAGGGAGATGCGCTGGGTTTGGAGACAGGGAGGTGGGGGAGGGGGGGCCCAGCCTGGACTGAGGGATGGGGACCCGACTCTTCCTCCCAAACACGGAGTAGAGGCCGGACCTGTTCTTGACCAACCCCCAAGGCAGTGGACAGAGGGTCCGTGTTTAGGGTCCTCCTCCTCATCCTCTTCACTTCCTTTAGGCAGGCAAAGCCGAGCCCCAGGACGGATCCTGGGGTGAGGGGCGGGGCTTGGGGGCACTGGGCGGGGCCTGGAGTTCCTGGGCGGGGCCTCAGTGTGGGGCGGGGGCTGGAGGGCTTGGGGCTGGGGAAGGGACACAGGAAAGACCATTGCCGGGCATGAGGGCGGGGTCTGCGGGCCTGGGGGGCCTGGGGGGCCTGGGACGGGGGTCTGGACTGAGCGTCTGCGCACCCTGCAGCGGCGCAGGGGTCCCGGCAGGAGGAGGTGATGGACCACAGGCTCACGGAGCGGGAGTGGGCAGAGGAGTGGAAGCGTGTCAACAACGTGAGTGTCCCCGGCGCCCGGAGACTCCTGGGGCTCCGCCCAGCCCGCGGGGCCCTGGGGCTGCGGGCGGACAGGCTCCCTGTGGGCCCCGCTTTGTACCTGCCTGGGCCGTCAGCGCCTCAGAAGCTTCTCATCTCCACCCCTACGGAGAGGGTCTCCTCTGGGAGAAAGGGGGCTTGGGGCGTAGGGACCCCTTCCACTCTGTGTTCAGGGTCATCCCTCCCCTGCTTCCTTTGTGGGAGGGAGCCCCGGCAGGTGTGGTTCCCAGAGCGGCTCTGGCCCATCTGCTCTCCCCCGGCAGAGCACCCCTTGGAGCGTTGAAAGAACGGCCCCAGATGGAGAATCTGGCCGTCACCCCCCACCCCAGGCCTGGTGCCCAGGCAGCGGGAGGCAGTTTTCACACCATGGCCCTGAGCGCACTGTGGCGGGCCCTCGTGGCCGGCGGCTGGCCCAGGCCCAGGGCGTAGGAGAAGTTCCGTGGCCATCCCCCACAGAGCAGCCCCCCGGCCCCACACGCTCCCCGCCCCCGCCTGCCCGCCCACAGCTTCTGAACTGCATCATGGACATGGCCGAGAAGACACGGCGCTCGCTGACGGTACTGCGCCAGTGCCAAGAAGCCGACCGGGAGGAGCTCAGCCACTGGGTCCGGCGCTGCAGCGACAGTGAAGACGCCAAGAAGCGCCCTGCGCCTGCCCCCGCCCGGGCCCTCAACAGCTCCCCGGGTGCACAGGGGTCTCCGCTAGGTGCGTGCGAGGGGGCACCACGGGGGGCAGGGTTGCACGGCAGCGGCGTCGAGGACGGAGACCAGCACCGCCATTCTGGCACTGCAGTGTAAGGATCCAGCCCAAAGCCCCGGAAGCCCTGACTCAGGGCAGGTGACCGAGGAAACCGAGCGAGGCCCGGGTCCCAGCCGAGGCCAAGGGGCCCCCGAGGGTCCTCCTTCCTGGCAGTGCCCTGCCCACCCCACCCCCCGGCAGTGGATACAGGGTTCCGACCCAGGGGCGTGCCAGGAGACCCCCCGCAGGGACACACACTGTGTTCCCCTTACCCGGCTGGGTGTTGCCCCTTCTGTGTGTGAAGCTCGCATCCCTGTGTTGCAGACGCCCACCGGGAGTTCATGCCTCGGAGCCTCTCTGGCTACATGCCCGAGGACATATGGAGGAAGGCTGGTGAGTGCGGGTGGGGGCGCCGGGTGGGGGCACCCGGCGTGCCCTCCGTGCCCTGTGGGAAGGCTCAGGGCGCACTCAGTGTTCAGTGTAGGACGGTGGCGACCTGCCGTTTTCAGGCAAACGAGTGTGCCGCTCAGCAGAACCGACTTGGTCCCTGGGTCTTGCACACACACGCGTGTGCACAGACACAGGTGGCGGAGACAAAGAGCTGGGGTGCCTGCGGCCTTCTGGGTGTGGCACAGAGTCCCGTGGCCGGGGACACTCCCTGCACATGGGGACACACTGTGGGGAGGGCCGGGTAGAAGTAGGAGCCAGTGGGCAGCTTGAGAAAAAAGAGGGGGACGGGGGCTCCCTTGGGGGGCGCCTGGGGAGAGAAGCAGCAGGGTCCCTGAGATGCTTTGGTTCATGGGTGGATTCGAGGAGAAGTGTAAGGCAGAGGGAGAGTCTCAGACTCTAGAGAGCGGAGAGAGGGGAGCACCCCTCCCCAGACTCAGACCGAGGGGCCGCAGACGGGTAGCAGCTACCTGGGACAAGATGGCGGAGGCCCAGGCCTGGACAGTGAGGGGGGGTCCTCGTGTCCCTCGGCCTGTCCCCTCTGCCTCCGTCTGTCCCCGGGAGACCCTTGGCAACAGCTGCACGGCACTCCCGGGGTACCCTGGGGGCGGGCAGCTCTCAGGAGCTCCGCTGGCAGCCGGCCACGCCCGGCGTGCAAAGTCTCGCACAGAAGGCCCCTTGAGCCCTGGTCACCCCTACCCGCTTCCCCGCACACCACCGCAGGAGGAGCAATGCCAGGTAAACTGAGGCAGGCCTGAGCGGCCGTGGGTGGTTGCCAGGGCTGGAGAGCACCGTGAAACCCAAACACGCTCTGGGCTCAGCCAGACAGCTGAGCTCACGCCGCAGCCCCAGGCCGGCTTTGACAGCAATGCAGAGCCCTAGAGGGGGCGACCCTGGACTGCTTCAGCACGGCCCAGGAGAAGCAGACCGTCCAGGGGGCAGAACAGCATAGCTCTGGTTCTCGAGGTGGGTGCCGGCCCCGGCAGCATCAGCGTCCCTGGGAACTCATGGGTTCCGAGTTTCCAGGGTTCCTCCTCTCATGCCCATGGGGTCCACATCAGGGTGGACTTGGCCACACCCCCAGGACAGTGCCACCACACACTGAGGCTTGGGAACAGCAGCGAAGGGTCAGGCTTGGGAGACGCCCCCACACCAGTCTGCCACACGCGTGCCCGGTCGCAGGTGCACGCAACGCAAGGAGGCGCGGCGGGGCCCGGCCGCATGTCGACAGCCCGCGTGTCGTTTGCAGAGGAGGCGGTGAATGAAGTGAAGCGGCAGGCCATGTCCGAGCTGCAGAAAGCCGTGTCGGACGCCGAGCGGAAGGCCCACGAGCTCATCAGCACAGAGCGCGCCAAGATGGAGCGCGCCTTGGCCGAAGCCCGGCGGCAGGCCTCGGAGGACGCCCTGACCGTCGTCAACCAGCAGGAGGACTCCAGCGAGGTACGGCTGCCCGCCGGCCCCCCACCCCGGCCCCAGCCTCCAGGTCCAGGCCTCGAACCCTCACCGGGTCACCTCCCCGCCTCACGACCTTGGGCAGCTGGGGCTCCCCATCGCGTGGGTGTGGACACTGAGGGCTCCAGGGCTAGGTGGCTTGCTCTAGGCCACACCCGAGGCCTCGTGGGCCAGGATTCAAACCCAGGCCGGCCGACGCCTGTGCTCCGGCTAATGGTGACAGCAGGGGTGCCAGGTGGGTGGAAACCACAGGTGCACACAGAGCGCCTCCCCGGCTGCCACCCACGCATGTGCCCAGCAGGGGCATGAGCGCCAGCATCCTGCTTGTGCAGGGGCATCAGGGGCTGGGGGGAGGGTCCAGCAGAGCAAGGGCCAGGTGCCTCTTGTCTTTGTCCAGAAAGGGCTCTCGTGTCAGAGGAGTCCGGGGGGGGCAGACAGCTTGTTCAGGGGGCTCCTGGAACTGCCCTTTGGAAGGGACACACCTCTAGAGTCCTGGTGTGTGTGTGTGTGCGTGGACAGGCCCCGAGGGTCAGCTCGTGTGTCTGCAGCGGCTGCTTCCGCAGACACCGAGCTCGGGAGGAGCAGGCGGGTAGAACAGGCGGACCGCTGGGGGCCGGGGCAGGGATGTGTGAGCAGAGTGCTGGAGGAGGTGAGAGCAAGCCAGGCAGGGACCTGGGGGAGCAGTGCCCCCGCGAGGAAGGGGTGGTGAGGACAGAGGCAGGGGCACGCCGGGCCAAGTGAGGACGGTGTGGCCGAGCAGAGCAAGCCTAAGAGGCTCTGGGGGCCGACTAGATGCTGGGCCTTCCTCCTGGGGCAGGCATGGGCTCCCCGACCCTCGGCTTGGCTGCCAGCTCGGGTCCCTGCTGGAATCCCTGCCCACCTTTTGCTCACATGCACGCCTGAAGGTACTGCTCATCCCACAGAAAGGGAGCAGATGCCCAATGGCCTGGGGCAGGCCTGGCCGTGACCCCACACTGGAGCCTGGCAATCTTTACCCAGCCAGGGCGCCATGTTCTGGGGTTGGAGTCCAGCTAACCCGGGAGGGCTTCCTGGAAGAGAGGACAGGGTGTGACTGCCTTCCCTCCTGAGGACCCACAGTCCTGTAAATGCCACGTGAACCTGACCACAGCTGGCGGGAATTGGGTGCCTCAGTAGTGCGAGCCCAATCCCCAGAATGGCCTAGCCAGGTGGCCGTGGTCATGGCTGTGGCCGCTGAAGGCCACCCACGAGCTGCGGCGAGTCACTGGTCAGGGCTGTCTTCTTCTCGCTCTGGGATGCCGTGGCTGGACCAAGTGCGTGTGTTTGCGGCGTGTGCCGCCCCCATCAGCCAGGCCAAGCACCTGGGTGGACGGGGCCCAGCGTCCGCCCCGTAGCCACCCCCTGACCGTGTCCCCCCACCCCCCCCAGAGCTGCTGGAACTGCGGGCGCAAGGCTAGCGAGACGTGCAGCGGCTGCAACGCGGCGCGCTACTGCGGCGCCTTCTGCCAGCACCGGGACTGGGAGAAGCACCACCACGTGTGCGGCCAGAGCCTGCAGGGCCCCGTGGCCGCCGTGGCCGACCCGGGGCCCACACCGCCCGACGCCACGGCCAACCTGGGCCCCTGCCTGACCACGGGCGCCGCCAGCCCCAGCGAGGCCAGCTCTGCGGGGCCCTCTCGCCCCGGCTCGCCTGGCCCGCCGGGGCCCCTGGACGCCGCGCCCCGCTGACCCGTCCCCGCCCCTGCCCACGGCCCCCCAAGCCGGCTGCGGCCCATGGATGCCGAGCCCTCTGGCCCCGCCCGGCCCCGGGCGCCCCCCCTCCCCCAGCCCTGGGAGCCACTGCTGCTACTGCTTCTCTCCAAAAGAAAACAGAACCAACAAAGACTGCATCAACGCAACTTCCTCAGCAACCTGGCGGTCTCAGCACGACCGCGTGTCCTCAGAGACCCCCTGCGACAGAGCGGCCCGGCCGCCGCCCACTCGCGCTCCCCGTGTCTCTGTCTCTGTGACCCTTGTAGACTTTCTCTTGAAGATGAAATGTTTGGTGGCTTATATTTTCAGTGAAGAATTTTGGGGGGTTTTGTGGAATAGACCTACTGAGAGGTAGACTAAGGAAACGGGCTTTTGTCCCCTCCGTGATTAAAAAGGGAAACAGAACATGGACATGTTCCAGCGGGAGGTCGGAGCTGCCGTGGCCGGGAGCTCTTCCAGGGGCGTGGGGCCGACGCGGTGAAGACGGTAAGAATGATTCCCATTTCCAACTCAAGAAACATTTTTCAGAGTTTTTTTTTCCTTTAACGTTAAACTCTTTGGCTTTAAGTAGAAATCCAAAAAGGTTTTAAAAAAAAAAAAAAAAAAGGAAAGGAACCATTCCTGTAAGCTACCTTGCCAGCTAGCTAGCCAAGGACGCCGGACACACCTCTGCTCCAAAGGAAACCCAAAAAGCAAACACAAGACATCAAAATTCAAAATGGTTTTGTCACTGCCAAAGTATTTTGTCCACGGTTTTACTCTACTCTCGGACTTGTTCAGGTGTCGCCCTGTTCTCTTGCTTTGCCTCCGTGTCTGGAGTGTGGGGACCGCCGGGTCTGGAGGGCTTCGCTCAACGAGAGGTCCCTTGGGTTTCTCTGCCGCGACGGAGGGCGCCCTGCCCACTGCGTGCAGGGCCACCCCCGTCTGTCCCCACGCCCTCCGTGAATCTTCATCACGCTGCATTTTTCCACGTGTGGGAAAGCGCTAACGTGTCCTTCCCAGGAGAGAATAACTCTGAAACAAAACTGTGACAATCTGTTGGGTTGATCCGTGACTGCTTCTGGAAGCTCGAGGAGACGGCCACGGGCCTTGGAAACGCTGCTTCGCCGCCTCTCCTCCTCTCCCTGCCCTCGCGCCCCACGAGGCTGCCCGCCGCCACCCCGGCCCGGGGTCTGCGGCCCCCACTCTGCTCTGCACGCTGTCGCAGAAACGGAAGGAAAGCTGCAAACGAGAATGCCCTCGCCGGCCTGCTGGAGGCTGGGTTGGCCGCAGGGAGCCCCGCGTTTCTGTGCCGCTGCGGGGCCCCCAGCCCCGTCTCCTCACCCCACTCAGCTGCCCCGACCCTCTCACAGAGGACGTGAGAGAGTAGGGAAGCCCTCGCGGGGACTCCGTGGGAGGACCCGCGGTGGCTGGGCTCGCGGTCTGGCGTTTTCTTGCATCTCTGGGAGGGGTTTCCAGGACCGCAGTACGGGGAGTGACCAGCTACTGAAACTGGGGCTCTTGGGGGCCCCGCCGAGAGGCAGGAAGTCCTAGTATATGCTAATGTGAATGTATATAGTTTTCGAAGAGGTCCAAATCATGATGTTCATGGTGGTGATAACAGAGAAGGGTTGTTTGCCAAATAAAAACAGAGAAACCGCCGGAGCACAGAAAGCTCAGAAAATAGATTTTCAAAGAAATCAGAACTGTGGTCCTGCGGGGAGCAGTGGGTTTGTGCGATCGCCATGATCTCTCCCAGAGCTGTAGGAGTTCATCGTGCGGTCCTGGGAAGACAGGTTCCGTCCAGGAGCCGCAGCCAGGGGACTTCCCAAGTCCTGCCTGATGGTAAACCTGAGTCTCGAAGTCGAGACAGGCCTACCTTTCCTCCGGAAATGTCCCTGGGCTCGAGCCGTGGGGCCAGGCACCTGTCAAAGGTCCACTTCCATGGGTTTCGGAAAAGCAAGGACTGGTGTGGGATTTGGGCTCTCGATGAGACTCTGGACACGCCTGCCGTGCGTCCAGGCTTCCGTCTTTCTCTCTGGCAAGCGCCGAACCTATGAAAACAGCCGTGTGGGTGGTGTACCTTGGAGGCAGGTGCTTTTGGACTCTGTTCCCCAGGGTTGTGTCCAGAGTGCATCTGCCCTGGGTAACCTGGGGGTCTGGGTGAGCAGGTCTGAGGCCCCCATGATCCAGGTCCCCGACATCAGGACTAGGCTGAGGCCACAGGTCCGAGGCGAGGCGTGCAGGAGCCCTCCCCTGGGGCCCGCTGGCTTGCGCTGCCAGCCTGTGTCCCCGCTCCTCACAAGGCCCCCCTCAGGGTCAAGCAGGTGCACCAGGGAGTGTAGTGTGTCAGCTCTCCGGGGGTCTGAGATGGGGCAGCCCCTCCCCCCGTCGCTGTTGGGAACAGGTCCCTCTCGAGCCCGTCTTCCCGGTGTTGTTCCCCCACCCGTGTCCCGTATATCAAGAAGCCAGCTCCCGGGGGGCTGCAGGAGCCCAGCATGGAGAGCCGACCACCACAGGCCGCAGGCCAGGCCGACAGTGGAGCCCCTGCGGGCTGAGAGCAGAGCAGCTGGGGCAGGGGGCCTGCAGGGAGGAAGCTGAGGCTTGGCGCCAGCCACCAGGAGCTGTCCCGGGAAGCTCTGTGTCTGCCAATGCCTGCAGCGCCTCCCACCCAGGGGCTGGGGCCGGTCCAGGTTTTGGGAGCTGGTGTTCCTGTCCGTCATGTGCTCAGGCCCCATTCGGCCAAAGACCTCACAGCAGCACCAAACACAGAATCAGTAGCTTTGGGGAGGGGCTGTGGCAGGGTTTCTGCCTCTAGGAGGTGGGCTGGAGTGCACACCTGCCTTTCTTATGCAAAGAGGGCTCTGCTCTCTGCTCAGAGACCCTCGTGCCCTGCTACCTCCTGAGCTTGTAAACCACTGGCCAGTCTCCTTCCCGCCAGCCAGCGCCAGGGTTAGACACACAGGTGACCCAAAACTTCAGTGAGACGCTGGTGCTCATGGAGCCTCCCTCCCCCTAAATCAAGCTCAAAGGGCTCGTCTCCCATTCTGAGCCCCAGGTTACCGCAGCAAGGGGGAGCGAGGCCCAGAGCTCCCTCGCCCCAGGCCCAGGCGCATACAGTGCGCAGATGGGGGGGGGGTGGAGCGGGCAACAAGAAGGGGACGGGCCCCCCAGGCCCTCCCACCTCCCCGTGTTTGACCCTCAACGTTCCCACCCGCTCCTCTACCTCCGTTTCCCATCTTGCCGTGGACCCGTTAGGACATGTCACCATCCCCAGGTGGTGTCTTGGGGGGGGTGTCCCTGCAAAGATGAGTGCCTCCTACCCCACGTGTGAACAGGCTGGCCTACCCCAGACTCCACCAGAATAGAGGGTCCCCGTCCCGACAGCTCATCACAACCAAAGGGAAGCTTTGGGTGTTCCCAGGGCAAAGAGGAGAGCTGGGAGTCAGTCTTGGAGGTCCAGAAGCGTCAGGGGCGGGATGAGAGGAGGCAGATGCCCAGGCCAGGGGCTGCCGCCTGCGCTCCACGGGGGAGCCACTCATCAGGGCTTCTAGAGGTTCAGCAGCAGAGGGAGCCGGACAGGCCAGGGGCTAGGAGGTATTGGTTTGCTTTCATCTCAGTGACGTGGTAGAAAGAGATCCCAAATTTCTGTTTGCCGGTTTTCTCAAACATGTCTTCAAAACGACACCAAAGGCCCTTCACTGTTACCCGCCTGTCCTGCAGGTTCTAGCCTGCTATAGCCAGCGCGGCTGGCCGTTATGCTGCCCATCCCCAGCCAGACTCCAGTTGTTCCTCAGTTCTTTTATTACGACAGCTAACCCTTCTGACCAGTCACCTCTCTGGCCGTCCGTCCACTCACCCCCCCCACCCACGGACTGACCCATCCGTCCACACATCTGTCTGCCCATCCGTCCACACATCTGTCTGCCCATCCGTCCACACATCTGTCTGCCCATCCGTCCGTCCATCCACTCATCCGTCCACCCCCCCCAGCCTGCGCATTCAGCCAAACAGCCACCCA
Source organism: Mustela erminea (assembly GCF_009829155.1). Classification (NCBI taxonomy): domain Eukaryota; kingdom Metazoa; phylum Chordata; class Mammalia; order Carnivora; family Mustelidae; genus Mustela; species Mustela erminea. The sequence goes on along the minus strand of NC_045632.1, from coordinate 59,831,493 downwards.
GCGCTCTGTCCGTCCGTCACTCTATCTCAGCTGCCACTGGATTCCGCTGTCCCCCATTCAGACTTTCTCCTAATCACCTGTCTGCCCACCATCCACCCCAATACACACCAGACGCATATACGTCCGTCTGTTCTCCAATCTAACCCACACAACTATGCCTCAGTCCATCCATCGTGTCCGCCTCTCCACCCCTTGAACCCAGAGTAGCATCACCTAATCCTGCAGTGTTCCAAAACTACAAGGGCAATTTGGATGTTTCCATGACCTCAACTGCCCTAAAGGAATCTGCCTGTGGACTCAACTGGCCTCCCCCAGCTCCTCAACCATTGGTCCAAGCCTGCTCCGGGCATTGTGAAGAGACTGGACCGATGTCCTAGCAACAGGTTTGGCCAGTCTGAGACTGCTTGGCAAGTGTGGTGGCCTCGGGCCAGGAGCACTCATTGGGAGATGGCCCACACACCTGCTCGGGGGCCCCGTGACCAGGGCCACCAGTCAGGGTGAGCACATTCCCTGGCAAGACCCCAACATTGTGGGTGTCCTGTCCTTGTCTCCAAGGCTCACTGCCTGGAGGAGGTGTCCTCAGGAAGGGAGGGGGGCGGGGAGAAAGAGACCAGTGCCCCCGGAACTCTCTTACCTGGGCATGCATGGCTTGCTGCGCCTCTTTCCCACTCCCGTCTTCCTCCTGGGCCGGCAGACTCTGGAAATGAGCCCTTCAGAGCTCCAGAGAGCTGCAGGGACAGCCCCCGCCCAAGCTGAATGGCGGGGGATGTTCTCTGGGACACTGGAGGCGCAGCACTTCCTAGCCCCAGGCTTCACGCCACATGGGATATTTTCCAAAATGGGGCTGGGAGCAAGGCCCCCAGATGATGGTCCCGCGGGCAGGACTGGAGGAGAAAGAACATGAGGCACAGGGCCGGGGTACGTATCAGCTCGTCCATCAACCCACTCATGGTTTAAGGCCTGGGGAGCCCAGCGTCTGCCACAGCACCTGTCTGGGCCCCCACAGTTCTGGAAAACTCCATTTTGCATGCTTTCTATGCCTTTTGTTTCAACTTGACTGGCTCTCGGAGTCCCACCCCAAAGACGCCTTGTGAAACAATGTCGGGACTCAAATTGGAGCCCGTTTTTGTAGGACAGAGGCCATGGACACCCTTGCTGTCCACCAGGATGAGGGGCCCAGCCAGGCTGCCCTCCAGGGTGTCAGGTCCTGGGAACAGGCTCGTGGGGTTGGATGGATTTTCCCGCTTTTTTTTTTTTTTTTTTTAACTCCCCGGAAGGCGTTGGAGCGAGTGTTGGTCCGTTCTCCTGTGACGGGTCTTCCTCAGTGCTCTGGGACCCATGGCACGCCGCCCCCGTCACGTGTCCCCTGATGTGCGTACTTGGCCTGGGTGCTGTGGGACGTCCGGATTCAGGTCACACCCGTTATCTGTGTCATGTAATAAAGCTAACGTTTGCCATCACAGGGCTGTGCCTCTCCTTGGTTCCTGGTGACCGCAGGGAAGCCGCATCTCGTGGGGCCGCTCACCGTCTCTGTACGGAGGGCTCTCCCGGTGCCGGGCAAGAGACAAGGCCCTGCCCCATGGGGGTGCTGGACAGATGGGTGACGTAAGTTGGGGTGTGCGTGGCGACGGACACCCTGGCTCAGTTCGCCCACAGCCTCCTGTGCTCTTGCCGAGCGGAGTGAACTTCCAAGATCTGGGTCCTCAAGGTGATCTGGATGACCTTGGGCCCCGGGGACACCCAGGCTTGTGGCTGTGCCCGGCACCTTCCCCAAGACCCTCCCAAGGGAAGACACTGAGGGAAGGGACACCTTGACCCCAAGGAGCCAGGATGTCGCGGCCAGAGTGTCCCGGCTCCCAGGGCAGGTCCTCGCCAGATTCGGATGCCCAGGGCTTGGCATTCCTGGTGTGCTGGCAGCCCCTGGGAGGAAAGGCTGTTATTAATACTTGGGCCCAGGCTTGGAACATGATGTATTTTGAAAGGTGTCATTGGAAAGGCCAGCGTGGGGGCGAGTCTGTACCCCCGCCAGGCGGCTGGCGGGAGCCCCAGCTGGGCCTGGTGTGTCAGCCGTCCCAGCAGAGAGCAGGCTGACGGCGTTTTTCCATTGCAGAGATCTGAGCTCAGACGGAGGCTGGCGGGGGGCCCAGCCTGAGTCCAGCCGGCTCTTGGCTCGGACACAGCCACCGTGGTGTTCTGCCTCCCACGTGTAAGTGGAGCGAAGGGCCCGGGCTGCAGGCCCTCCACGGGGCCTCAGACCCCCAGGAGGCAGAAGACCCGGCGGCCTCGTGTTTCAGAATGGCCGTACTTCCATCCTCACCGGCCAGCCTTGGGCCAAGGCCCTGTCCTCAGTGCAGACACAGATGCTGCCCTTGAGGCACCATGACCTGCCTGGGGAGACTGAGGGGGAGTCCTGGCGGAAGGAGGAGCAATCAGGGAGGCTTCCTGGAAACAGCGGCGCAGAGGTTGCGCCCACTGTCAGTGTGCGTGGCTGTGTGGCCTCTGGAATGGAGGCAGTGTGGCAGCAGGGAGCTCCTGGAGACAGTGCAGCAGCGACAAGCGCTCCCACGCCCTCTGCCCCGTTGGGGAGAGAGTCTGTCCTGGGTCCAGGGCCCGCAGGCCAGCATCATGTAAGACGCAGCTCCCCACAGTTCAAGTCCCCAGGGAAGAGATTCCAATGAGCCCAGCGTGGACCTACCAGCTATGGCCTGGGGTGGGGGGCTCTGGGCCAGGGTGAGCAGACATGCCCAGAGAAGTCCCCCATAAACACGAAGCAGGAGCCCCACTGAGGCCGAGGCAGGCTGAGGCCAGCCAGAGCGGTCACTCCAGCGAAGACAGATGGGAGGCCAGGGCACATGGGGACACAGGCCCACAGCCGCCCTCCAGAGGTGACAAGTGAGGACCAGAGGCCAGCCTGGAAGCCAAGCGGCCTTTGGGCCTCCAGTGTCCATCACAGGTCTGCACCTGACTCGACGTTTACCACCCGTAGTCAGGGAAGGACTCCGGCTCCCCCCTGCCATCGGGTCCAGAGTGAGGGCGCGAGAGGGGCGTCCGTGGGGTATCAGTCGGGGTAGCAGGAGCAGGGACAGGGCCCTCCCCTGTGCACACCATGGGCCTCCGACCTCCTGTGGCACACGCCCTGCCCTCACCGCCTGCCAGGCCTTTGCTCACGCTGGTCCCTCTGCCCACACCATCCTCTGCCCCAGCTCTGCCTGACCAGTCCCTCTAGGGCAGCCCCGTCTCTCCCAGGAGGCCCGTCCTCACCCCAGTGCCGTCCTCGCTGCTTGTGCGCACTTAGGAATCCGCTTGTGCCCGTGTCGTCCCACCCGTGTCGGACCCTGAGCAGGTGTGGCGCGGAGCGTGGCAGAGATCACGCAGTGCAGACCTGCCCAGCCCTGCCTCCCGGCGCCCCTCCTCTCTCTACCTCCGGTGCCCTGGGGGTTCCTCCTGGGTGAGGAAGACGGGGAAGGGCCCAGAAGCTGGGGCTGGAGGTCAGCCCCGTGGGAAGCCTTTTAAGCGCTCTAGTGGGAGCAGCTGGCCTGGGGAGGCGCTTAAAGCCCTGGGGGAGGGCAGGTGCTGGCGCAGAGCCAGGCGGGCAAGGGAGGCCGCCAGCCGCCACCCACGTGGCCACACTCTCTTCCCACCCCCTACTGAGGCCTGGCTGCAAAGCCTTTCCAGGGACCCTGAGGCCCAGGACCAGGGAGCCCGGAAGCCCGCTCTGGGGTCAGGGGGCGGGGACAGGAGGGAGGAGGAGCCAGGGGAGGCGGAGGAAGCCCAGGAAGATGAAAAGGCGGGCTCCCTCCTGTCTCTCTGGAGCGGGGAGGACCTGGCTGAGCGCCCCAAGCCTGACCAGGTAACGTCCACACAGGGCCCAGCGACCCTGGCAGGGGCTTCAGGGGCTTCACAGATCAGAGGCACCGACGGCTGCAGCCCTGACCCTTTTCCAGGCCACTGTTCGTGACCCCGAAGAGGGCCATGGGTACGTCCACCCCCGCAAGGCCAGGGAGGACGGCAGGGCCTTCCTGGTCCTCCCGGCGTGTCCCCTTGGAGCCAGACCCTGAGGACAGACGGGGTCAGGCCTGTTCCCCCTCCCTCCCTCAAGAGGAGCCTAGGGGCCGTCATGCCTCGGGCTCAACCCGGGGTCGTGCGGGCAGGAGCTAGAGGCCGTCAAACTGAAGCTGTGAGCCATGGAGCAGACCCAAGGGCCAGGACGCCCGGGGCACGGGGGCCGCAGTGGCCCCGCAGCTGCTGAGCCCCGAGGCAGGTAAGAGCCAGTGGCCCGGCTGCCACCTTCCCTGGTGGGTCGGCCACGAGTCCTTGGGCACTTGTCTCTGAGCCCCCTGCCCCATCCGTGCATCTGGGTGGGCTGCAGCTGCTGGGGGCTCGGTGCCAGTCCACGGGGAGGGGCCGGGGTGCGGTTAGCCCTTCAGAACAGTCCCTGGGGGTAAGCCTCTTCCCCAAGGAGCGAGAAGTAAGCCATGAACGTGAGGTGTCTGCCCTTAGCACCTGCCTGGAGCCCATGCCTGCAGTGAGACCCCTATCCTGAGGCCCCTCTCTGTAGGTTGCCTGTGCCCCTGGACCCCCATGGAGAAGGTGTGAGTCCGGGCGGGGGCAAGATGGGGCCCTGCAGTGGGTGTCCAGAGTTGGCCACCTCCTCCTGGCCTTGAGGATTAAACAAAGGAGCCACAGGCCCAGGAGGGGAGAAGCCAGAGGACAGGACCTGACTGGGGGGTGGGCTGCCCAGGATGGAACGTGGGCCTGTGTCCTCAGGCATTCTGGTGTCCCGACAGAGACCATTCCATGGGAAGTCTCCAGCTGGCCAATCACTGTGGCCACAAATCCCACTTTAAAAAGGCCCACGTTGTCTGGGCAGGCCAGATGAACTTAGGGGGTCCTCTCCCACATGGAGAGCACACGTCTGTCTCCAGTCCACCCACAGCAGGGGTAGGGAACAGAGACTGTGGCAGCCACTTCCACCTCTTTACTAAGAAAACTTGCGGTGGGAGCCCCTGGGGGGGAGGGGGCAAGGCTTCTGCAGAGGCCCCTCCACACCGGGGGTCCATACCTGTGGCCGGTGGACTACGGGGCACAGCAGAGAAGCTGGTAGCCTACTTCAGCCCCCGCGAGGAGGTCCGCCGGATCACCATCCTGTGTGCCAAGTTCTCCGGACACCCCAAGGGGTCAGTGCCAGCCAGGTAGTGGGGAGCAGAGGGGGGGCTCTGGGAGGAGACCTCCGGGGCCCCAAGCGCCCTGGGGTACTACAGAGCCCGGACATCCTGGGGTGACTCCCACTCGCTCTGTCCATCCGCCCCAGCTATTCATAGAGTTGGACACCAAGAGCTCAGCCCAGGCCGCCGTGGGGCTGGATGAGACCGTCGTCCCCGGCCGAGTCATCAAGGTGTGTTCCCTAAACCACACGAACCTCTGACTCCCTGAGGAGGCAGGAAATTCGGGCTCAGGGAGGCCACGATCCTTCTCCAAGTCCCCCGTGTCTGTGCTCAGGGCCCAGCGGGTTTCCACTGGATGGGGCACGGGCGGGGAGAGGGTGCTGGGGGCTCCCTTCCCCAGCTGGACCCCTGGGGGATGCCGGGCCCACAGGGGCACATCACCCGCCCCTGTCTGCGGCTGGACAGTTCAGGTGTGAGTGGGAATTCTTAGAAGGTTGGAAACAGGTTAGGGTCTGACGCCCCAGAGCTCCATGCCCAGGAGCTGCGGGTCGTAATTACCGCTGCAGTACCCGCAGCGCACCTGCCTGGGAGCCTCCAGCAAAGAAACCCAAGAAGGCTTCCTGGAGGCAGGTTTAGCCCTGGGCTCTGCCGCGCTGCGGAAGAGGGGAGGAGAGCAGGTGTCTCCGAGGGAGTCCGCCTGCGGCGCCAGGTGCTGCCCAAAAGGGCCAGTTTGCCGGGGACCCGCCCCACCGACCACCGGGGCTTCCGAGGACACCCAGGCGCCGGAGGCGGGCTCTTCCCGCGCAGCGGCGTCCGGGGCGGGACCTGCTTCAGATCGCGAAGGCGGAACCGGGGGGCGGGGCCCGAGGGCGGGACCCGGGGTGGGGGCAGGGCCTGTGCGGACTCGGTGGGGGGGCGGGCCGCGTGGGGCCGGGGGCGGGGCCTGCGTGGGCCGGGGGCGGGGCCCCGCTTCTCCGCGCAGGGGCGGTGGAAGCTCTCTCCGAGGTGTCCGCAGGGCAGAAGGGCGGGTGCGGTTTTGAGTGCGGCCGCGGTGGGTCGGGGTCCACAGCTGCGCTCCCCGGCGCCCCAGCCACGGGTCGTGCGTGGAGCCGGGCACCGTGGGGTGGGGGTGGGGCCGGGGCTGGAGGTGGAGGTCGGGCTGGGGGCGGCGGTGTCCTGCGCCGCTCGGGGCTCTGGAAGGCACCGGGTAACGCTTCGGGCAGGTTGCGCTGAGTCGGCCTGGAGCTGTCCAAGTCTTTTTAAGGAAAAATAGAAACATATCTTGACGGTAAGCGTAAGATTACTTCTGAATAGTTTTTTAAAAGCTCATGACAGCAGGCCTCCCCTTTATTCGCCTCTCCATCGGGTGCAGGCCTGACCGTGAAAGGCCGGTGATGGGTCCCAGACTGGGCCCTGCCCTACTTCCCAGCCAGTAGCCAGCCCCCTGCTCCATGGGGAGCCGCGGCTAACTGCGTGTCCAGCCCAGGCCTGGTGGCCTGCGTGGTCGGTGCTGCCCCCCCCACGGTGAGTGACACAGTGTGAGGCCCTGTGGGAGGGCACGCACCTTGGGCGCCTGGCCCCAGCCTGGCCCTGGTCAGAAGTTCAGAGGGCAGAAGGGAGGTCCCCATGCTGGGCACTCCGACTGCCGGGGCTCTGAGGCAGGCACAACCCGCATCCCCCCTGAAGGGGCAGTACGTGCTCCTTCCCAGTGCAGGGCTGGGCGAGGAAACTCCCTTTGCTCTGGAACTAGGTAACTGCCAACCAGCCCTCACTGGGCTCTTCTAAAGCCTCTCACCTGGTTGCCCTACCTACCTATTCCTGACCCCAAGGACAGAGCTGCCCCCGGCTGCCAACCACCAGGGGTCCACAGGTGTGGTCAGGGGGACCGGCCACCCCTTGGCTCTCCACCCGCATTGGTCTCTGGCATCCTCTCTCAGACCAGCTTCATAACCCCCATGATCTGGGGTCAGGTCTGCCCTTGAGTGGGGTGAAGGATTCCCCTGGGAGAAAAGGTCCATATCCTAATTTCCAGAACCTGCGAATGGGACCTTATTTGGGAGGAGGTCAGGATCATGCTGGGTCACCTGGGTGGGCCCGAAATCTAATGAGACACATGCTCCCAGAGAGGCTGCGGCGACGGGCCAGAGGTTGTACGGCTGCATCTGAGCCAAGGAACCCGGGTGGCTGTCCAAAGCTGCGGAGGCCTGAACCACATACCCCCTCAGACCAGCCTGGAGGAGTCGGCCCTGCTGACCCCTGGATTCCTGGCTCTGGCCTCCGGAACCTGGGAGTACCGCTTGCTGGCTCACGCACACGTGCACACCCATGAGAAGGCAGGAAGGCAGGGCTGTCAGGGCAAGCCCGGGGTGGCCCTGGGCGGCGTGCTGTCAGGGCGGTGCAGAGGAGGCACATGCGCGGGACAGAGTCCCCTGGGCTGGAGCTTGTGTGGCACCAAGCAGGAGACATGGGTTCCTGCCCGCTAAGCACCCAGGGGCTTCTCCCCTCCTTGGTGAGGGGGGATTTGCTTCCATCTTGAGGCGCTCACCGTGCATGCTGGCCTTTCTGCAAGGTCCTGTGGGCAGTCTCCCCACCCCGCATCGGGTTCCTTTTCAGAGTGTTTCCTGACCCCTTCTGTGTGGCCGCTCTGCGGAGTGACATGGGAGCTCCTCCTCTCCCGTGGATTTCGGGCCGAAACAGACCAAGACGGAGAGAGGATGAGGAACGCTCCTGACCTGGGGCCGCACGGGTGGTGACGGCTCCCGGAGGTGAGAGCTGCTGAGGGGACTCACGTGGCTGTGCCTGGAGAAGGCCGAGACACACAGGCTCCCTGTCTGGTCCGGGGCAGAGGGAAGGACAGGGAACCATCTCCCAAGCAACCCCAGCGCGACGGGCTGACCGGGCGCGGCCCAGCTCCTGGCTGCGGGGACGGGCAGGCGGTGACCCCCAAGGAGGCTGGCCTCAAGGCAGAGTGCTTGAAGGTGACAGGAAGCCCCTACAGGACGGTTCCACGGGCGGTGTGTGGGCCAGCTCGTGACCTCTGAGCCCTGCTTCTCTCAGGCTTAAAATGGGATGCCCCCCAACCACGTGTCGGAAAGCCCGACTGCAGAGTAGGATTAAGGGCTCATCTGGCTGCACCTACAGAAAGACCCGAATAGCGGTGCCTTCCACAAGACAGCGGTTTACTTTATTTTCCTCTACAGGATGCTGACTGTAAGAAGTCCAGGCCCCGGTGAGCAAATCCCACGTTCCCTCTGGCTTTCTGCTCCCCATGTGTAGGAGAGAAAGCTCGTCCTCATGCGTTCGAGGGGGCTGCCCTAGCGTCAGCCATCACATCCAAGACGCGGAAGGAAACGACGAAGGCCGGAGACTCCACCTGCTGGCCGAGTCCCCGTCCAAGTATCTCCAGTGCCATCCGCTCACGTGCCGTGATGACCCCCGTGGTGGGTACGGAGAAGCGGAAATATCTTCCGTCAGTCACCTGTAGCCAACAGCAACTGTAGCACTCTCAGCAGGGAAGCAAGCCAGCAACGTGTGGCTGCCCGCGGCCACTACTCAGACGGGAGCAAATACTACGGAGCGCGGCCGAGAGGGCACAGCTGGCACGAGAACCAGTGCCCACCGGTCGGTGCCTCAGCCCTCCGCTAGGCCTCCCGGTCCACCTGCGTCCGGGGACTTGGGTTTAATACCCGCTGCTGACTGAGTTCTCCCTCTGCTTCCGACCTGCGAGCACGAGTCCTGTGCTCCGCCGGCGGGAAGGGAAGGCGATGAGGTGTCTGGCTTCCACCCAGACGCAGACTGCCTTCCCCGCTGCCCAGGGGGCCCCGAGCTGCCTCCCTCCTGTCCCCTTCTCTGGCGCACTGAGGAGGGGAGGGAGGGACTCGAAGCTGTCTTGGGGCCCGTGACCCAAAGCCAGTGTGCTCAACAAGCGACTGAGGGCACGAGAGCCGGGCCAACCGGGAAGGCACAGTCACATGCACTTGGCCGGGCAGGCCTCTGGGGAAGCAGAGTGCAGGAATCCAGTCACCTTCGGCTCCGTCCCCAATGGGACCTTCCCCTCCCAGCTCGGGGGCCTGCCAGGGCAGCAAGTGAGCGGGGACTCCTCTAACCCAGCCGGGCCCCAACCGAGAAAGAGGCCTCTGGGGCTTGCTTGCTCTGCCCTCAGAGAGCCAGTGGCACCTGACAACCCACGTCAAAGCTCCCGGGCTCTGTGAGGGGGGCCTCCCGAGGCCCGGCGCAAAACCAGACCCACGCAGGCCCCTCCGTGCAGGGGGAGGTGTGTGGGCTGGGCGGGGGTCTAGACCTGGCTCTGGCCACGGAGGCCTGCCACACCTCCCCGCCAGGTCAGCCTCCGAGCACAGCCCACCCCAAGTCTCCCTGCACCTCCGTCAGCTCCCCCTGCAGCAGCAGCATCTTCAGGGCCGAAGCGCCGTGGGCCCTCCCACCACCCTCCCTGCCCCTCCCCGAGCTGTGCGGTGCCTCAAATGCCCCGTGCCACCCCCTCCAGCTAAATCCTCCACTGACACAAGGAAAACGCCAAATCCGATCCCAGAGGACATTTAGTCTGCACGCAGCACGCCGGAGACCGTGCCCCCAGCAGCACGTCTGTGAGGCTCAGAAACAGGCAAGCGATCACGGATGTCCGCACAACGATACAGTCATGTCCCCAGGGCCTCTCCCCCACGACAGCGGCAGGGCTGTCACTCAGCACACCTGGACCATCATGGATGTCACCATGCTATCGAAGGCCCTGCGGAGAGAAACAGCCATCAGAGCAGCCCCACCGGGGACCCAGGACCAGGACAGTCCCTCCGCAGTCACGTACTTCTCGGCTGCGAGGCCAGCGTCCCGCCACCCCGGCAGGGGGAGGCTAGGTCTGTGCCGTTCCCGCAGTCCCGCTGGGGCTGGCTCTCCAGGGAGGGGTAGGGGGTGGCGGCTGTCCCTTAGCCGGGCAGTCTGGGAGACACAGGATTCTCCCTACCAACACCTGCTTCTCTCACCCAGGACCCAGGATGAACTGAGACCAAGTCCTGGCTGAGGGCAGGTGCCACGGGCAGGGGTGACCCCGCGCTGGGCCACGCAGGATCCTCTCATCTGCTGGCTCGGAGGAGCCCCTTGGGAACCATGTTTAGGAATGTAGGGAATTCCCGGGAGCAGATTCGGAGCATGTGCACGAACGCTTCCTTGTAAGATTTCTGTGGAGTCCCCCGTCATGCCTGCATCTCTGAGTACCACGCACAAGACCCCTATGATCCGGTTCCCTAACCCCCAAGTGCGGCATCGAAGACAAGAGGGCATTTTCTCACAAAGGTCCGGTAACACGCCTGGGCCCCTACTGGGTCCCGTGGGGGCCCTGGGACTGACTGGGCACACCTGGGAAACCAAGAGGGCAAGGTGTGTGCCCTGCACCCAGTCCTTGTCTGTTTTATATCGGACACCCATGTAAGAGTTTACTGGAAAAACAGGGTTCTGCTGCGTCAGCGTCACTGCTTAGAGACACGATGCCCAGCATGGACACAGACCTTCCCTCCCGCACGCTGGTAACTGCGGCTCTCCGCAAGGGAGGGGCTGCACCGCAATCGGCTCACCGGGACTGAATGCGGTCCCCGGGGTTGTAGAAGGGGTTGCACATCACGTCCGTGTACGAACTGTGCAGCTTCCGGAACATCTGCGACAAGAACCAATGGTGTCGGTTCACAGTACACACGGCTGCTGCGACTGGCCCGACTTCTCAGCATTTGAAAACAAAGTGGGAAAGAGAAGGCGTGCCAGCCCAGGCACGGCCCGCAGACCCCCCACTTACGCTGTGGATCTCGCTGTCCGGCAGACCCCCCACACTCACACTGCGGGTCTCGTCCCCCAGACCCCCCACTTACGCCGTGGATCTCACTGTCCGGCAGACCCCCCACACTCACACTGCGGGTCTCGTCCCCCAGACCCCCCCCAACTTACACTGCAAGTCTCATCCCGCAGACCCCCCCACACTCACACTGCGGGTCTCGTCCCGCAGACCCCCCCACACTCACACTGCGGATCTCGTTGTCCCGCAGCGCCGTGTTGGAGGAATCCACCACCATGACGAACTTCACCTTGGAGTTGGTCACGTAACCGTACCTGCAGAGCTGGTTAGGGAACATGCGTTTCTCACAAAGACTCTGCGACAGCACAAGACACGGCATCACCCGGAGACAGTATGAGCCAAGGGCCATCTGTGCACAGCCCCTGGCTCCAAGGCCGCTTTGGAAAAACAGGACACCATACAAAGACCCCAGGCTGGACCTGTCCCACAATACCAGGAGGACCCCACGGGACCCTGCCTAAGGCACCCACGCCACGAAATCCCACTTTATCCGATAGAACAGCGGCTCTCGGGCAGATGTCCCGGAGGGCAAGCGACAATTCTACACATGGAGCTGTCTTTGCACTCCATGGGTTTATGCCACTTATCCCCAGGGACTGGTCAAGCTGTGATGGTGGCCTGTGGGCTGGGCCTGGTGACAGAACTGTCCCTCCTCAGAAGCGGTGGCCCAGAGGACAGAGCCTAGAAAGCCATCCTCACGGGAATGGAAGCGGAGAGGCCCGGTTCTTCAGCCAGTGTGCAGACTGCCACACTTCTCCAAGGAATTCATGCCCAGTTTTTCCCACATTACCCTCCCAAATAAAGTAAAAAATGGCGTGAAGTCTTCATTGGTCTCAAGGGACCCTAATTCCCTGTTGGATAAAGTTCTTTCTTTCTAAGCGATACGGCGTCTTTCAAGGTCACCTGATCCTAAGTGCCCTTCAAAACGAGAGGCGGGATCTCCAAACATGGAACCCTGCTGGGGGAGACCGCCTGCCCGCAGGCGCCCCACCAGGTATGAAGGATACACCTTGTGGTCCTCCGTGGGGTACAGCAGGCCCAGGTAGAGCTCCCTCTGGTCCACCAAGGCCTTCCCCATGGCAGAGATCTTCTCGTCCACCACATCTAGGGACGTGTGTACCATGTAGTGGAATTTCAGCTCATTCTCGGTGGGGCTGCTGCGGATGTAAAGAGGGTAATTCTGCAAGAAAGGATGCCAGAACTGAGGTGCCGAGAAACCACCCTGGGTCACAGGCCTCAAGGATGAGGCCTCAGCACACTCAGGACGGGGGACTGGCCAAGAGCCAGTTAGCCACAGGGGGACACACTCTCATTCTCTAAAACCTATGGCTTACTCCTCCAAGCTGCTACAGGGGTGTCTCTGGGGAACTCAGTCTACGCTGGAGGTTTACCTCTTGCCTGCACGGGGCATCCCTGGTGGGCAGAAACAGTGGGTTTGAGCACAGTGTGACAGCAACCCTGCGGCTGGAAAAGTCACTCAGCTTCTGTGCAGGGCCCAGTCCTCACATGTGCTCTCCACCCGGCCCGTAAATACTGACCATCCCCCCATCTGTGCCTACTGCAATGCCTTCACCTCGGCACAGGCACTGCTCTGCCCTCACTAAAGCTCGTCCAGGCTCAGCTCGAACCTCCCTTCATCTCTGCATGGCCAGCTCTTTCCACCCTAACGCCAGGGGTCAGTAGGGTCTTCCCAGGTCTCCCACACGCCCCATTCACGGATTCTGCCCCGTACCTGATGCTACACACACCATAAACACGATGCTGTCCCTGGGCTAATGGACAGTCCACAAACCCACCAAATAAATAACGTCACGTGCCAATACGGCAGAAGACGGCCCTTGAAGAACTTCTGTAAGGCCCGCCCCATGGGCCTGGTCTTAGAGAAGACACGGGCACCGACGCTGTGTGCTGCAGGAAACCGTGCGCATGGCCACCCAGCTCAGGCTGAGGGTTCCGACACAGCTCTCTGGAGGAAATGACCCCCACGGTGGCCAGCTAAGGCGGCGGCAGGGGGCTTCCAAGCGCACAGGCCCAGGGAAAGCAGAGCCCGTCGCAGGAGCTGCCGGGAATCCCACCGGGCCGAGCGGCTGGTTAGGGGAGAAGGGGATGGGGCGACCGAGCTATCCCGACGCTGCCCTAAGGCCAGGGGAGCCACTGGGGAGACCCGGGGCCGGGCCGGGCCACGCTGCGGCTTCAGAACGGCACCGCGGCCGCTGCGCGGAGGAGGCCGTTCGCCGCGGGGCGGGCGACGACGCGGCCGGACGTGCACGAGCGGACAGCCAGGCTGGGGAGCGGGACCCAGCGCGGCCCGCGGACGGACGGCGGCGGCGGCGCAAGCGGGGTCCGGGGCGCTGTGCTCGCCCGGGCTGACCCTCCAGCCGCGGCAGACGCGGCCCGGGCGGATCCCACGCCCCCCGCACCGTCCCCACCTCGGCGCGGCGGAGTCCTCGGGGCAGGGGGGAGGCGGGGGCCAGAGCGGGGGTCCCCGGGCCGCCCCCGGCCCCTCGGCGGCCGCCCCCGGCCCCTCGGCGGCCGCCCGCGTACGCACCTCCTTAGCGATGACCGCCACGCACACCGCCATCTTGGAGGCCCGGCGGCCGCGTCACGTGACCCCGCCGCGAGTCACGCGGCCGCCCCGGCCCCGCCCCCGGCCCCGCCCCGGCCCCGCCCCCGGCAGAGCCGCCGCCGCGCGCCCGCCGCTTCCTGCCTCGGCGCGGGCTCCGCGGCTCCCGCAGCGGTCGCGATGGCGCGGGTCGCCGCGGGGACCGGATGGCGGCTGCTGCTGGTGCTGGGCGCCGCCGGGCTCGCGGCCGTGGGCGCGCCCAAGCCCCCCAACATCGTGCTGCTGCTCATGGACGACGTGAGTGCGGCCGCCGCTCGGGCTCCCAGGGACGGCCCCGGGCGACGCGGGGCGGCAGGGGGCGGCCGGCGGGGCGGGGCCGGGCGGGGGAGGGCGGGGAGGAGGTGGGGCTGGGGGCGCGCCCTCGGGGCAGGGGAGCGGTGGAGGGCCGTAGGGGGGCGGGCAGGAGGGAGCGTCCGTGCGGCGCCCACCGGCCCCCTAGATCCGGGTCCGGCCGTCGGCGGTCTTGCCCCGGCAGCGCCGGACTGAGGTGGGCCCCGCTGGGCTGCCCGGGGGACGAGCCCTCCAGCACTGCCCCCTGCCCCAGCGCGGACCGACAGAGGGGTGGCCCAGACCAGTTCCCCAGCACCCCCCCCCCGGGTCCCCTTGCCTTCTCCCCAGGCACTGGGTGCAGAGCTGACCGGGACCCAGGCCCGTCTGCCGGGACGTCCAGGATGTGCCCTGCCGGGGACTGTTGCTGTCTCCCCCGCCAGGCTGCTCTGGGTGGCTGGGAGTTCTGGCCCTGGGTCAGGTTTGTCTGGGTCCGCTGCTGGGTGTGTGTGCGGCCTGGCGCGGGCTCGCTCTGGTCACTCTGGCGGGCCGGCCCTGTAGAGGTTAGCGGGGTGCCTGCAGTGGCCCGAGCTGTCCCGCTGTCTTTGTGCCTTTGTCACCGCCTCTTGGTCACAGAGGTTGGCAGCGAAGTGCAGGTTTTGAACTCGGCGTGAGGTGTCGGGGTAGAGCGGAGCACAGACGCCGGCCTGGGCGCCTGGTGCCCCTCAGGGCCTGTCTCCCGTGCAGGCCTGCGCTCCTCAAACCCTGAAGGACGGCGCCATGGTAGCAGAGCTTCGGCGTGCCTGGGTGGGTAGTGGAGGCCCCTGGAGAGGTTGGGGACGGGTCTGCAGAGAGCCTGAGGCCTGGTTCCGCAGGGGTTTTCAGCACGGCCCTGACCTCCAGGGAAGGCCGCGGGCTGGGGCTTGAGTTCCGGCACTGAGGGCCGGTGACGTGATGAGTTCTGGGTCTGTAGCCAGACTTCCACGAAACCCTAAGGAGTGCGTTTGAGGGCTTCCAGGTTGGTGAACTCACGGAGGTGCTGGCCGTGGGACCTCCCCCTCCCCTCGCCCTGGGTGTCTCCTCCGTCTGCTGTCCCTGCCAGACGTCCTTTGTGACAAACTGGTAGTAGGAGACATGGCACGTCCTGGGGTGCACAGCAGATGGTTGAGCCCCACCAGAGGTATGGACGCCGGGGGGGCACCTGGGTCGCCCAGTCAGTGAGGCACCCGCCTCTTGGTCTCAGCTCAGGTCTTGATCTCAGGGTCGTGAGTTCAGACCCTGCATTGGGCTCCATGCTGGGTGTGGAGCATATGTACAGAAAAGGGAGAAAAGGGCCCCTGGGGGGCCCAGTGGGTTAAAGCCTCTGCCTTCGGCTCAGGTCATGATCCCAGGGTCCTGGGATCGAGCCCCGCATCGGGCTCTCTGCTCAGCAGGGAGTCTGCTTCCTCCTCTCTCTCTCTCTCTGCCTCTGCCTACTTGTGATCTCTGTCAAATAAATTAGTTAATTAATTAACTTTTTTAAAAAAGGAGAAAAAGGAAAAAAGGAAGAGAAGTGCAGAGACTTGGGCCTCCCAGCCAACCTCTGCCGCGGGACTAGTGTGGCATCGCGCCCGGCTTGTGGGGTCCAATGCCAGCCCCTGGTAGCTGGGGTAGAACTGGACCGTGGCAAGATGAAGAAGCAGTTGCTGTGGAAGCCCCCACAGTTAGAGTCAGAAGTATTTTCAGTAAAAATTGCTCAGAGTTTCCCCAAAAGGCCGGCAGAGAGCCTCACGGGAGCCTTTGGACCAGGGCCACGAGCCTTGCTCGGCTGCCGGGCTGTCCTGGGGTCAGCACTGGGGAGCGCTGCCTGTGAAACACACCGGTTCCCGAGACTTAGTTCAGGAAAGTGAACGTAGAATTTGTCCCTCAGTAACTTCGTTATGGGCAGGAGTGGGGGGGCACCTGGGGGGCTCAGTGGTTTAGAGTCTCTGCTTTCAGCTCAGGTCGTGATCCCTGGAGTCCTGGGATCGAGCCCCGCATCGGGCTCTCTGCTCAGCGGGGAGCTTGCTTCCCCCCTTCTGTTTGCCTGCCTCTCTGCCTGCTTGTGATCTCTGTCTCTGTCACATAAATAATAAAGTCAGTCAATAACTTCATTATAGGGGGGACACCTGGGTGGCCCAGTCGGCCCAGTGCCTTTGGCTCGGGTCATGATCCCGGGTCCTGGGACCGAGCCCCTTAGCGGGGAACCTGCTTCTCCCTCTCCGGCTTCCCTGTGCTTGTGTTGCCTCTTACACTGTGTCTCTCTCTGACAAATAAATAAGAATCTTAAAATATGTAACTTTATTATTAAAATAACAATTTCTCATTATGAAAAGTTAAGGGTTCTCAGATCATGCTGAAAGATGGCGGACATCTGTCCGTGGTTTTGCTCTCCTGGGAATAACCGTAACCGTGTTTCTCTATTCCCATGTACGTGCTCAGAGGGGCGCTGCTTCTGAAGCCGGTGCCGGGGTCCTCAGATCCTGTCCCGGCAGCGGCCAGGGAGACCTTGCTCACCCGCAGATAGCCCATCTTGGACGCGCGTGCTCTCTGGCTCACGGCGCGGCTTCTGCAGGCTGAGCCCAGAGGAGGCCGCCTTGCGCAGGCCAGACCCTGCCAACTGCCCGGCCTTTTTTTTTTTTTTTTTTTTAAAGATTTTTTTTATTTATTTTATTTGACAGAGATCACAAGCAGGCAGAGAGGCAGAGAGAAAGGAGGAAGCAGGCTCCCCGCTGAGCAGAGAGCCCGATGCGGGGCTGGATCCCAGGACCCTGAGATCATGACCCGGGCCGAAGGCAGAGGCTTTAACCCACTGAGCTACCCAGGCGCCCCCTGCCCGGCCTTTTTGGTGCCCGCCCTGTCCTCCCATCCGCGGTGACCGCGGGGTACCCAGTCAGCCGCCTGCTGCTTCCTCAGCGGCGCCAAGAGTGTTGTCTTGAATGTGTGTTGAGAGGATCGTGTTTCAAGTACACAGAGTTAAAATACGTTTACCTTTCCTCTGTTTCTTTTTGCCTCCTGGATGGGGCTGCCGGAAAAGGCGAATGTGTGCAAGTGGTGGCATTTCTGTTGCAAGCGTTGGCTCAGGCCTCAGTGTGCACGACCAGCACCAAAGTGTGCTTCTCGGAGGGCTTTGTGGGGAGCCCCCCACCCCGCACCTGGGCACCCCACGCCAGGCAGCAGAGAACCAGAACAGCCGACCGGGTGGCCAGGACTGGGGCCAGGCCTCTCTTGTGCAAGTTCCTCTTGTGGCTTTGGGGTTGTTCGCAGCCGAAACACCAAGAAGTCACAACAGCTTTTGTCCTAGCTGGCAAACGCAGGTTAGTTCGGACATCTTGGTGACAGCCGACAGAAAACACACTCACAGTGACTCAGGCAGAGGCAGACACCCTGGCTCTCCTGCTGGATGGGCCGGGGCCATGGGGGCTTTGGGGTTCCAGAGGCCCTTCCTGCAGCTGTGGCTTCACCCACCCTGCCGGGCCCCGGTGCAGGGCCCTACGTGATGGCGTGGGTTGCTCCGGAGCCAGGCTCACCGGAGAGGGCCCGTTGGGGGGCAGAACGGGGGCAGTGGTGACGGGGCTCACCAGCCCCTTGACTTTCCTGGGGGCGCCTGTCAGAGGCCAGGCCGGCAGCTGTCTCACCGTCCTCGGTGCGCTCAGGACCGGACGGGTCCCCCACGGCTGTGTGCTGAGTTCAGAGGATGCTGACACTGGTCTCCTGTGGATCTGCCTCCCTTCTTCGCGTCTGGCAGGGCTGGGGTGGGCAGGGGCTTAGAGGCCCGCTCCCGAGCGCCTGGACACTGGCTCTGTCTTGGTTCTTTATGTGTACGGCTGGGGGAGTGCAGCGGGCCTGTGGGTGGGGAGCCGCCGGAGCTGCTGAGCCACGCGCGTCCTTCCGCGCGTGTTGACGTGAGTCTGAGGGCCCAGGCTGGCCCTTCACGGGCAGCAGGGAGCAGCTGACTCAGAAGTCTCCAAGCTCTAGGGGAGGGGAGGCCGGGCCGGGCCCCAGGAAGGGAAGTGAGTCCCGTGGCCTCTGCCTGCCCTGTGGGCGGCTGGGCCAGACTCCGACCGAGCGCTCAGGCCCTCCCGCACCCGACTGGGGCATGTGAGCCCTGTCCCTGCGTGTGCGGCCTCCAGACTCTTGTCACTCAGGGACATCGTCTGCCCCCGGCTCAGCCTCCATCCTTCCTGTGGCCGCGCCTCCCTCGGGGGCTTGCTCCGTGCCAGTGCCTGTGCCCCCGGACAGGCAGCCATTTCAGAGATGTCAGGATAAGCCGTGCCGGAGGAATCCGGAGCTAAAAGGCCAAAGGGACCAGCTGCCGCTGACTCGGGAGAGCAGGCCACGGCCTGCAGGGGCCTGCGCTTCGCTGACAGCTGTGCCAGGACGGTGCGCGGGCTGCCGGCCTGGGGTCACGGGCTTAGCTGGGCAGGTTTGTGGGCTCTCGTGAGCTCAGCGCCCTGTGCAGCCACATACAGTCCACTTGAGGCCGTGTTCGTTGGCCCCTCGGCAGGCACCTGCCTCCTCTCCCCAACTCCCACGACCCACCTCCTGGCCTTCTGGACCTGCCTGTTCTGGCCTTTCCCGGAAACAGAGCCCCACAGCGCGTGGTCCTCGTAGCTGACCGTGGCCCCCGGCGTCCTGATTCCCGGCCCAGCCGTGTCCAGTGTGCCTGTGCCGCTGCCCAGGGCATCACCACTGACCACAAACACGAAACTCTCCAGCCCCAGTTCTGAGGGCCCAAGTCTGAAGTCAGGGTGGCAGCAGGGGCTCCCGAGGCTCCGGAGGAAGGCCCTTCCTGCAACGCCAGCTCCGGCGGCTCCCGGCGGTCCGACTGCGTAGCCGTGTCCCTCAGCCCCTGCTCTCCCGTGCTCCCCTGTGCCTGCGTCCCGCCGCCCCCTGTTCTTCTGCATTGGATTTGGGGTCTGCCTTAGTCCCATGAGTCTACTTCCAGGCCAGTCACACCAGCAGCATCTGCTTTTTTTAAAGTGGGCTCCACTAGCCGGGCGCCCAGTGCGGGGCTTGAACTCACGACCGTGAGGTCAAGGTCTGAGCTGAGATCAGGTCAGACACTTACCTGACGGAGCCCCCCAGGCACCCCTACACCTGTGTTTCCACATACGGGGCCATGCGTAGGTTCTGAGTGGACATGACCTTCGGCCCGGACCGCGCGGCTAGAGTGCGGTCTGTGTGTCCACCGAGCGGATGTCGTCCATGTGTCCACGGAGCAGCTGTCGGATGCCCAGTGCGTTTGCTCTGGGCTGTCGTCAGGCATGCCTCTGTGGACACTCATGTTGTTTGTGTCGTTGTGCCTGGTGCTTGTGTCCCGTTCTTGCGGCTAGACCTGGGAGTGGAACAGCCAGTCACGTGGCCACACTGCATCTCCCTGGGTGGGGGCCTTGCCCCGTGTTTTCGGTCTCAGTTTGTGCACCAGCTCCTTCCTGCGCTGTGTTGGTTTGTGTCCCGAGTTGCCGGTTCCCGGGGAGCCGCAGGTGCTGGCGTCAGAGGCTGAGGAGCAGCGAGCATGGGGCCGTCCCCGCTAAGCCGGCCACAAGGCCGCTGACAGTGCCCACGGCCCGCACCGGGCACCGGGGTGTAGTGAGGATGCTGTGGCTCGTGGGGCACAGGGTGCCAGCTCCTGGCTGCTCTCACCTTCCCCCAAGACAAAAGGAGGTCTGTGCCACCTGTCCATGCTCTTTTCTGCAGATGGGGTGGGGCGACCTGGGAGTATATGGAGAACCTTCCAGAGAGACCCCAAATTTAGACCGGATGGCTGCAGAAGGGATGCTTTTCCCAAACTTCTACTCAGCCAACCCGCTGTGCTCGCCGTGTAAGTTGGGGCTGGCCCACGGGCACAGGGAGTGGGACCAACACTCGGGCGCCTCCCGGCTTCCGTCCAAGCAGAGCACCAGGCGGGCTGCAGGCGGCTGTGGCAGCCCTAGCCCTTTCCCCTCGGGGTCCCAGCACGTTGGGGCAGCTGGGCTCCGTGCTGTCACAGGCCACCAAGGGCACGGAGCATGTCGGGTTTGGAGGCAGAAGCTGCTGCCAGTGGCACGTGCCTTCCTCCTTTCCCAGAGTGGAGCAGCTCGGGGGGGTTCGGGACAAGCGCCCCTCCTCCCAGGACAACCACCCGTGCTGGGAAGGTTCCTTACGTGACCCCCGCGGAAGGGAAGGAAGGCCGGTGTTGGGGGCGTGCTGTGCCGTGCGCATAGCCCACTAGGCTGTCACTCTGGAGCTGCCAGCGGGAGGAGGAGCGTTGCGAGCTGGCCGTGGACGCTCATGACATTTCTGTTTCCTCGCTGTAGCACGGGCAGCTCTGCTCACTGGACGCCTGCCCATCCGCAACGGCTTCTACACCACCAACGGGCACGCCAGAAACGGTACGCAGTGCCGCGGGCAGCACCCGCAGCACAGGGGACGCGGGCCCGGGTGGGAGGGATGTCCGCCACCATTCTCATGCGCGACCTGGCGTCCGCCGGCCAGCTCTGCGAGCGCCAGCTGCTTGCCTGGGCTCAGAGGCTGTGTGTGGGGGTAGCCCGTCCCTCAGAGCAGGCCGCTGTCAGAAATGCGCGTCGTCAGTGGAGAGGAAACGGGCTGAGTGCTGGTCCTCCTGGGGACTTGGTGGAGAGTCCAGGCTCCTTCCCGGCCACTGCTCTGCCAAGGACAGTCTGGGCAGACACCGCTTACGGCTCCTTCCCTGCTGCTGTCCTGTGCCCAGGGCAGCCCAGCACCTGCGGCTCTGAGCAGGAAGTGTGCCAGGCCAGCCGTGCCCTGGGGTAGGAAGCGGAGGGAGCCCGTGCCGGGCCGGTCGTGCCCCGGGGTAGGAAGCAGAGGGAGCCCGTGCCGGGCCAGTCGTGCCCCGGGGTAGGAAGCAGAGGGAGCCCGTGCCAGGCCGGTCATGCTCTCGCAGCCTACACGCCGCAGGAGATCGTGGGCGGCATCCCGGCTGAGGAGCGCCTGCTGCCCGAGCTGCTGAAGGGGGCCGGCTACGCCAGCAAGATCGTGGGCAAGTGGTGAGTCCTGACACTCCTACGGGGCGTGCGCAGCTGGTGGGCAAGTGCAGGGTGCTGTCTGGGGGGGGACACGGAGGGGCAGCCGGGAGGCTGAGGACAGTCCCTTGGCGGGGGATTGTGAGGGCCCTGCGGTCATGACGGCAGAGGCCCCCGTGGCGTGCGTGTGTGCCGTGCCTGCCACTGGGAGCAGGTTCCATGGGGATCCCCAGGTGTGCAGCCTGGGAGGCAGATGTGAAGGTCACAGGGTCTCTGCTCCCTCTCCCGAGCTGTGGGGCTTCTGGAACAGAGCCAGTCCGCCCTCCCCGGGGAGCCTTTCCGATGTCCAGCCGTCCGTCCCTGTCCTTCACGGCACCGTGGCCCCTCTGCCCTTAGCTCTTCTGCTACTTGCTGGCACTGCCTTCTCGAGGATGGGCGCCCCGTGCACAGCACTGTGGTCACAGCAGTGGGAGGTCCATGGGAACCAGGACACTGAGCGTCGAGAATCCTGGTGATCCAGGGGCTGCCCGACAAGTGCTATCTCGCTCCTGAGTCTCGCCGGGAGCCGTCCTGCCGAGCGGTGCTTGGAGGAGGTGGTGGCAGAGCGCAGCTCTGGGGATGCTTGTCACCAGCCCAGGCCTGGGCAGTGCCCGGAAAGCCCAGGGAGACTGCCAGGGCCCTCTCTGTGGGGAGCCCATGGGAGGGATGGGCCCTGTGATGCCCGGCCCAGCAGCTGTGCCCTGGGCCAGCAGACTTCCTGGGGGGGGAGGGGTGCGTCCCAGTCTCAGCGGGGCCCGTCACAGGGCTGTGGCCTGCACTGACCTTCTTCCTCCCGGCCCAGTGCCACGGAGCCGGACTTCCGTGGCTTGAGCACGTCTGGGGATGGGTAGAGGCTGGATTCACATGAGAGCCCCCTCCAGCCGCCCCAGTCCCAGGGGACTGTGGGGTCCCGAGGGACTGCAGCCTGCTCGGGCTCACCGGCAGGCGGTGCCGGCCCCACTGCTGTCGGGAGCCGACAGCCTAGCAAAGCGGCCCTTCCAGCGGCTGTGTGTCAAGGGAGGCCGCCTGAGCTGGTGGGTGTGAGCGTGCAGCCACGTTGGCTAGCCAGCGCGTCCCCCTCCGGGCCATTGCTGGTGGGCGTGCGGAGAGCTGACCATGCCGGAGCAGCGGCCCCGGCCGACCTGAGGCGCGGAGAGGGAGCACAGAGCGCAGGGCGGGTTAGGTTTCTGCAGCGAGCGGCCGTGGTAGCGCCCATGGCCCTGCCCCCAGTGGAGGGCCCTGCAGAGGCCAGAGCCGCACCGTGGCCACGCGGCAGTCGGGAGGCAGAGTGTTTGAGAACCAGCCGTGGGAGCTGAGGCCCCAAGAGACACACTTACCGGCACCTTCTTAGACCCCGGCTCTGGGCACCTCAGTTCTGGCCCCACATGGCCTACCCACCCCACCACGCCGTGCCGTGCCACACCGCCTTGACCAAGTGACCAGTGCCTGGGCATCTGCGTGGGCCACCAGTACACCTCTGAGCAGGCAACGGGGTCTCCTGGTCGCCTGCTCCAAAGCCTCTCCAGGGCAGCAGAGGAGGGAGACCCTGCTTTCCAGCTTGTGTGGCCGTGAGAGGCCCGTGGGAGCCCACTGGCCCTGTAGAGTTGCTGTGCTCCCTAAGAGCCCATGGGCGGAGCAGAAACCCCCGTGCGTCTGCGCCGTGTGTTCTGAGGAGCAGACGACTCTGGCTCAGGGACTGCTGGGTCCTCCCTCGGCGGCTGCTTGTTGGCAGAACCGACAAAGGGAGGGTCGTGATGCCCGCAGTCCGGAGAGCCTGGGCTGGGGAGCGCTTGGCCCTGGTCACCCCGTAGGCACACGTATCCCTGAGCGGGGCCCGGGCGCTGGGTTAGTGCGCGGCCTTGGCAGGTCCTGGAGCATCCCAGGCTGTGATGAGGCCAGGCTGGGGCGGTCAGCTCCCCCAGGGCCGCGCGGCCGTCTTTTGGGGCGTGATTGCGCGTACCTGGGGGAAGAGGCTCTTGAAGACCTTACCGTGAGGGCCGGCGACCGGCTCAGTCCCGGAGAAGGCGGAACCTGTAGAACCGTCCCCAGAAATGGAAGAAAGAAGAAGCCAGAGTGCGGGGAGTTCTGGGCGGCTTCTGGCTGCTGTGAGGCAGCTCACTGCGTGTCTTCCCCACCCGCGCAGCACTCCGGAGGGATGCCTCAGTGCCCCTCTGTGCCCGGACACCCGCCGTGGCCAGGGCCGTGGGCTGTCGGCGGGGGTGGGCGGGGTCCTGGCGCCCACCTGGAGGAGGACGTCTCGGGGCGCCTGGGGCTCAGCACACACAAGGCAAGGAGCTGTCTGTGCTCAGGACTTTGGGGTACCCTGAGAAGGGGTCCCTAAAGTGTCCGGGTTCCCGTTTCTAGGCATCTGGGCCACAGGCCTCAGTTCCACCCCCTGAAGCATGGGTTCGACGAGTGGTTCGGGTCCCCCAACTGTCACTTTGGACCATACGACAACAGGGCCAGGCCCAACATCCCTGTGTACAGGGACTGGGAGATGGTCGGCAGGTAACGGGTCCCTTCCTGCCCCGCCCCGCACGTGGCAGAGCTCAGCCCTGCCCTCTGATGCTGCGCTGGGGGCGGGGGTTCTGGAACGGCTTCCCAGCGCTCGGCTTTGTCCGCCAGCGGTTCTGCCGCAGCGAGGACCACGGCCTAGGGCTGCTGTTCGAGCCGCCCACAGGGGACTTTAGCGTGGGAGAGGTTAGGACCCCCAAGGTGTGTCACGCAGCATCGTGTTCTGCTCCTGAGGTTCGGGCTCCGGCTCCGAGGCCGTCCGCCTGCACCAGGCTGGCCCGTAGCCCTGTGCCAGGAGCCCCCGGGGCTGCTCCTTCCTCAGGAGCCCGCCTGGAGCTCTGCTGCCCGAGCCGGGCGGCTCCCCGGGCTCCGGTCCGGCCGTGGGCCTGCCTTCACGGCGCCGCAGCGTGTCCCCGCGTGGTCAGCCCCGTTCTGTCTCCAGCTTTGTCTGTGTTCCCTTTCCTCCCCGCCCACCTTTTGTGTGGCTTCACGGTTTCGGTGGAAGTTCTTGCATCGGGGCCGGAAAGCCGGGTTGGGCCCGTGCGTTTCCAGGATAGCCTCGTTGATGGAGAATGTGCCCCGTTGGAAGCGGGGTTCGGGGGTCCTGGTGCGCTCGTGGTGCCGCGCAGACACGGCCGGCTCAGAGCGCCTGTGCCCATGAGCTGCTGCCGGCCCGGGGTGACCGCGGCGCCGCCTCTGTCAGCCTCCCTGTGTCCTCACACGTGGCCGCTCCCAGGTCGGGGCTGCCGTGGGGCCTCGTCCTCGACCGGCCCGGGGCCTCCGGAGCGGCGCACGCCTCTGGGTCGTTGACGCGCGCGGGCCGCGTTTCCCTCCCCCTGTGAGCGGGCCTACCCGCCTGGGACATCAGGGAAAGGAGGCTCGCTTGGCTTCCGGGAGGCGGATTTTTGTCTGGGTCTGTGTTACTTTCAGATACTATGAGGAATTCCCGATCAATCTGAAGACCGGGGAAGCCAACCTGACACAACTGTACACGCAGGTGACGAACGCGCGGGCTGGGCGGGCGCGGGGGAGCCTGGCCTCCGGGCAGACGGGTAAGGCAGCATCTCCCCCAGGAAGCGCTGGACTTCGTGCAGAGGCAACACGCGGCTGGGCGCCCCTTCTTCCTGTACTGGGCCATCGACGCCACTCACGCGCCCGTGTACGCGTCTCGGCCCTTCTTGGGCACCAGCCGGCGAGGGCGGTGAGTCCTTGGTCCTAGAGACGTGGACCCCCCCCCCCCCCCCCCCCCCCCGCCGGAGAGTTCGGCTGAGCGTGATTGGCTCCAGGGACGGGGCACTCGGCCATTCGGTCTCAGTTACCCTGACGGGAAGGGAGGGCAGCTCTCGTGCTTCCCCGAAGCTGCCGGCCAGCGCGGTCTGCGTGGAGGAGGCTGCGCGGTGTGGCGTGTCCCGTCCCGGGTTAACTCTGGGGACTGACTTCTCTCCCTGTCCTCTGAAGCCAGCCCGTCCGGTGTGCTGTCCGTCGCCGCAGCCGTCACTTCTCTGCTCACGGACGCCCTTTCTCCCCTTAGGTATGGGGACGCTGTCCGGGAGGTCGACGACAGTGTGGGGAAGGTCCTGGGCCTCCTCCGGGGCCTGAGCATCGCGGAGGACACCTTTGTCTTCTTCACCTCCGACAATGGCGCTGCCCTCATCTCTGCTCCTGAACAAGGCCGGTGTTCCAAGCACCTCGCCTCCCCAGATGGGGCTGCCCTTGGGACACTGGGATCTCTGAGGCTCCGTCAGGGCCACTCAGCCCTCCTAGGGGCCCCGTCCAATGGGGGAGATCCCCGCTCCCTTCCCAAGAGCCTACGTCCAGTGGGAAGACGGTCGCCCAGGAGACTTGCTGGGGCATCTCCAGACCTCCTGGGAAGTGGTGTCTTGGTGTCTTGGACCCAGCCCCTACCCCAGAGTGCGGGCTTGGCTCAGCGAGGGAGCCGCCGCAGGGCCGTGAACCCCCGGGGCTGCTCGGCAAGCTCGTGGACTGTTGCACCTTGGGGAGCAAGGGGTTCCACCTGGTGTCCTATAAGCATGTCCGTCCCCCCCTCTTGTCATGGTACCATATCTTTTTGTCCCATTTTCCCTGAGCAGGGCCCTGAGTCACTCAAAGGGCTCTGGAAGGAAGGCCACGGGGAGCAGGAAACCCCAGGGGGACAGGCCTCGGCAGGGAGGTGCTAGGGGACCATGCAGTCGGGGGAGCCCCACGGCTGGTATGGGTACAGATGGGGTCAGGTGAGAAGGAGTCTGCTGGCACAGAACAGCAGTTTGGGGTCTGGGTCCGGCTGGTCTGGGGCCCCAAGGGGCCATTCACGGCCCATGGAGGGACCTCGTCCTCACGCAGGCGCTCCCTGCACTGCTGTTGCTCCCAGAGGTGAGGGTGGGACCCTCTGCATCCCTCCCAGCAAAGACCCGGGACCTGGCTGGACGCCGCTGTCCCTGCTGTGCTCTGCGCCGAGAGCCCCAGACGCGCAGCCCTTGCCGGGACCACCAGCGGTGCCCCATCTTCATGCCTGAAGTAGGGGCCGGTTCCCACGCACGCAGTCCACATGCTCGGTTGTAAGAACACAAGTTTGTGTGCTCGCCTCACCGTTTGCGACGCGGAGTAGACAAGCAGTCGGGCCTCGTCAGTGCGTCTGAGCCCCGCGAGGCCCCGGGAGGAGCGCGTCCGTCCTCGCCGTCCTGCGATGCCCTTGCCGCTTGCTCGCTTGTCGCCCGGACGCGCCCTTCCTTGCTCTCTCGGGCTCTGCCTGCGCTAACGCGGGAGGCCGGGGTGCATAGGAGCAAGAGCACCGCCTCTTCTGTTCCTCCCGGGGGCCGGGCTCGTGGGAGCCCCGGGCAGCAGGCGGTGGCGGCAGCAACGGCCGTTCGCCCTGGACTCTGGGAGGCAGCCAGCCTGGCCAGGGCCCTCTGCCCTCCAGCGCTTCCCACGCGTGTGGTTCAGGAACCGAACCTGCCCCGTCCCCAACCCACTGCTGGGCCCCGGGGGGGACACATTTTGATTGGACCCCCCACCCCCCCCACAGAGGGGGTGCTCGAGGACGGGAACACGTAAGTCACACAGTCCCTGCAGGCAGCCGTGAACCCCACTGAGCTGCTCCCCCGGAGCCTGTGTCCCAGCCCCGCCTCAGGGCCGTCGTCCCCGACTCCATTTCTGAGCACTTGCGCTGCCTCAGGGACATAGTGTCACTGCCTGACCTTGTCCAGGCATCTGACCTTGACCTTGAGGCCTGAACTCTGTGTCTGGTCCTTGTAGCAGTGTCACCCGAGGACCCAGGAAGGTTGGGGTCCGTGGCAGATCCCTCCTGAAAGCAACGGGCCAGCAGGGGGGACGCCCTGGGGACTCGGGGTAGGCGTCTGATGCACGACTCTGTCTCCCCAGGCGGTAGCAACGGCCCGTTTCTGTGTGGGAAGCAGACCACGTTTGAAGGTGGGATGCGGGAGCCCGCGATCGCATGGTGGCCCGGGCGAGTCCCTGCGGGCCAGGTGAGTGGCGCTCAGACCGGCCGCTCCACACTGGGAGGCGGCTGGTGAAGGGCAGGTGGGGCGGGCAGGGGGCCTCAGGGGCGGTGTTAGCAACTGCGGTCCGCTGTTGAGGCTGCCTTCTCAGTGAACGTGGCAGTCCTGAGTTCAGCCAAGTTAAGCAGGTTTCTTTTCTGCAGGACTCGTCAGAGCTTTAGTGTGCTAATGGACCTCAACGAGCACCCTCAGGCACAGGGCATACTGAGTCCCTAAAAGCTTGCTTGGCCCCAAAGTCTCTCCCCGGCCACTGGTTCCCTAGCAGCCTCCCAGACATTGGAGCCCTTTCCTGCCCCAGAGTTCCTTGCTCTGTCCCTGCCTCCACCAGGAACCCACACGCAGGGCCTTCTCTCCCAGGGCAGCTCAGTTCAGACTCCAGAGGAATACGGGGTCTGAGGGCTCCCGTTTTGAAATACTCCTTTCCCGGTCTTCGAACCGGTCTCTCCCCTTCGACGCCCCCCAGGGAACGCTGGTATTGGTGCGGCCCTCACAGCAACAGTGCAGGGGCATGGACTCCCCCGCGGTCTCTGTCACAGTGCCGCGCTCCACGCCTTCCACGACACCCTCCTCCGCTCGGGCCGGAGGTCGGGAGACCGGCCAGGCCTCCCGGGCCAGGCTCGCAGCGTCACAGGGCTGCTTCCTTCTGGAGGCTCCAGGGGAGGGTCCGTTTCCTCGTCTTTCCAGGGTCCTTGAGGTGCCCACGGCCCCTCCCTCCGTCGTCCAGGCCCGTCGAGTGTCACCGGTCCCTCTGACTCTGGCCCCCCGGCCACTTCCCGGGACCCAGAATCCGCTCCCATCTCCAGGTCCGCTGCTGGCAGCCTTGATTCCCTCTTTGCCGCGTGAGGAATGTGCGCGGGGTCTGGGAACGGGGCCGCGGACCTCAGTGCGGGGCGTTACCCTGTCGCCGTCACCGTCGTCAGCACTCCCACGCCACGTGCTAGCAAACGGGGCCCGAGGAGAGGAAGTCACTTGTCAGGACCGCTGGCGTCCCCTGTGGCGCTGGGATCAGGCGCCAGGCGTGGGGCACGGAGCCCACCCTCCTGCCCAGGCTCCCCCACAGCCGCACCCTCTGGGACGGTCTCCATGGGGACTTCTCTCCCCGCGGCCAGCTCCAGTCTTTGGGATCCTCCGCCTCCGGCCCTCGTCTGCCTGGCTCCTCACCCCTCAGCCCTGCTCCCTGAGGCGAGAGTCCAGGAACAGCCGGGCAGCCTTCCCCGCGCCGGGTCCCATGGCACGCGCTGAAACTGAGCCTGACGAGCGGTGAGGCCTGCGCCCCGCGGCGACCACGGGAGGGCTTCGTTTACCCACTGTGGCTTGCCCACCGTTTCCGGTCCTCAGGCCCCTTCCTGCCTGGTGGACGGACCGCTCCCGCGTGGGGTCTTAGCAGTGCCGGTGGCACCAGCAGGGACTCCGTGTGCCCACAGCAGTCTGATGGCGTTTTCTTAAAGACGTGACGCATGTCGAGAGTGTTTGTCCTTCAGGAAGTTTCTCTGTGTGCCCCAGCTGCTCTGTGCTGACAGGAAGGACGTCGGCTGTCCTACCCCACCCACACGGCAGTCTCTCCTCTCTCTGTTTTGCTTGGCAGTTAAAGTATTGGGATTTCTTGATTTTTTTCTTTCTTCTTTTTTTTGTTGCAAAACAAGCGTTAGGGGAGAAGCCGCGGCAATGAGATGATGCCGTTGGCCGCCGGCTCCTGCCTCTGCAAGCCCACGCAGAAGGTTCCACTCAAACACCAGCTTCCCATTTCCCCACACGGGGCTGCTGAACCCACAGTGCAGGCGGCCGTGGCCTGGGCGCTCCGTGTGCACACAGAGTTCCTCGTGGCGGGGGCGTCTCACGTGATCCCAGGGCAGCCGTGAGGGACCCCTGGGGACTGGGAAGAGCGGCCGGAGGTCCGAGCCGACAAGATGCCCGCGGATGCCCGCCCCGTCAAGCTGAACAGCGGACTCTCCGGCCTCCCCCCAGCTCCAGGCTGCTGACGCCGGGTGGTGGGGTGAACCCGGGGGTCTCCAGATGAGGCAGAGCCGCGTCCAAGGAGCAGACGTGCGTCTTGTGGAGACCAGCATGTGGCCCTTGGCCAAGAGTGCTCCTCTCAGACCCGTCTCGCTGGGTGCCTCGACTGAGACCATCCCGTTCGGGCCCGGGTCGTCCCCAGCCAGCCGCCCCTCCTCCGTGCTGCGCTAGGCCTCGCCGTCTCCTCTCCGCCTGTGCTCCCGCCTGACTCGGGAAGCTCCCAGTGGTTCAGTGGTGACAGATGGGCTCAGGGAGGCATCAGCAGGCCGGACCCCACCGGTGTCCGCCTGCCCCGTCTTCTCACCTCTGTCTCATTCGTAGCCCCACAGACACGAGGACTCGGGAACTGGGGATGGGACAGTTGGAATCCCCACTCAGCCCTAACCTCCCGAAGCCGCTCTCCCGAGGAGGAGCTCGCCCCTCCCTTGCAGGGTCGTGAGGCCTGAGGGTTCGTGTGGCGGCCCACGCGCACTGACCTGACCCTCCAGAGCATGCGGGGCTCCGGGATGGCCTGGAGCGGGGTCAGACTGCAAAGGCAGGGCCTGGAGGAAGGGCCTGGGCCCGGGGCGTGTGCACCGCACGTGGACATGAGGCAGAGAAGGCCTCTGTCCCTGTGTGCCCCTGGCTGCCGTCCGGTCAGGGCGGGCTCGCCGAGTGCCCCCGCGTCCTGTCCTTGTGCCTGTGTGCCCCTGGCTGCCGTCCGGTCAGGGCGGGCTCGCCGAGTGCCCCCGCGTCCTGTCCTTGTCCCTGTGTGCCCCTGGCTGCCGTCCGGTCAGGGCGGGCTCGCCGAGTGCCCCCGCGTCCTGTCCTTGTCCCTGTGTGTCCCTGGCTGCCGTCCGGTCAGGGCGGGCTCGCCGAGTGCCCCCGCGTCCTGTCCTTGTCCCCGTGTGCCCCTGGCTGCCGTCCGGTCAGGGCGGGCTCGCCGAGTGCCCCCGCGTCCTGTCCTTGTCCCCGTGTGCCCCTGGCTGCCGTCCGGTCAGGGCGGGCTCGCCGAGTGCCCCCGCGTCCTGTGCTTGCAGGTGAGCCACCAGCTGGGCAGCATCATGGACCTCTTCACGACCAGCCTGTCCCTCGCGGGCCTGGCTCCGCCCAGCGACAGGGTGATCGACGGCCTGGACCTGCTCCCTGCCGTGCTGTGGGGCCAGCTGACAGACAGGTGCGTGCCCGCTGGGCGCCAGCCCCCTACACCAGGGGACAGAGCCAGGCCTGGCTGACAAGGCCGTTTCCTCCCCAGGCCGGCTCGGGGCAGGGGGAGGACCTGAGAAGCGAGAGCCCTGGCACCCCGAGACCCGGCTCCCAGCACCCAGGGCATGGGACCCCAGGCCCAGCGCTTGGGGTGGAGGGAGTTCTGCCTGAGTGTCCAGCTGTCCGGACCCCTGGGGCCCGGCCATGGCTTGGGCTTCACCGGTGCCGGACGCGGCTTCTTCCCAGCTTGAGACCAGGTGCTGTTGTGCTCAGACAGAGTCAGTTTCCCAGGTTGCTCAAGGGACAGGAATTGCGAAACGCGAAGTCTCGTGGCTGGGAAGGCAGCCGCCGCCGCCTCAGAGCTGCTGAGGCCTGGGTCTGGGCGGGTGAGACAGTGTCCGGCGTTTTCAGCCATGCTTGTCTTTGCTGTCTCGAACCCTGGACAAGAGCTTGTTGACTCGGCGGGGAGAGAGCGCAGTGGTGGGCGGGGCTCAGCAGGCCGTCTGCCCCACGGCGAGGGCCAGAGCCTCTCTGCCTGCCGCCAGCTTCACGCCGGGGCCAAGGACCCAGGGGCCCGACCACCCCCCGCGGCCTGGTGGACCTGTTCCCCACTGTGCTCAGTGGGAGCCCAGCGTGGTCGTTTCTGTGACAAGTTTCTCCTGACCCCTTCCCTCCCTCCGCAACAGGCCGATATTCTATTACCGCGGCAACACGCTGATGGCGGTCACCCTCGGCCAGTACAAGGCCCACTTCTGGACCTGGACCAATTCTTGGGAGGAGTTCAGACAGGTGAGGGGGCTTGGGGTACCATGAACTCTGCAGACCCACCACCTCCCTCTTAGGAGGACACCTCTGGACAGAGCGGGCCAGGACCAGAGGCCACTGCGGAGGACAGGTGGCCCCAGGCCTCTCGTGCTCGCCACCTGACTTGTGAACCCCCAGACTCGCTGTGGCAGCGGTCCCCAACCTCTTCCAAACCACTGTCAGCACGGGGCATGGCACAGTCCTGTCCCCTGGTCTACGCGCTTAGCACTGGACTCTCTCAGGCCCACTCGGCCCTCCCGCTCGCGCCCAGGGTCCCTGCCCTTGCTCTCCGTCCCACAGCTGAGCCTGCCCGCCCTTCAGGCACGATGTCAGCCGTCCTCAGCACCTGGCCCCATGTCCTATCAGGCAGGGCTGCCTGTGGTTTGCCCTTTAGGTGCTCAGAGGCTAAGAGGTCGTAGGAGCCCCCGAAAACTCAGAGCTTGGCTGTGCGAGCTTGGGGGCAGCTGTGTGGCCTCACTGTTCCCTCCCGGGGCTTTCTGCGGCCCCGCTGTCGGCTGCCCGAGATTCCAGGTGGCATGGGAGCAGGCTTCTGGGAGCCACACCTCAGGCCTCCCTGTGGCTCCAGGGGCTCTCGGGGCAGGGTCTGGGCAGCCCCACATGAGACCCGTCCCAGCTTCCACCCAGGCCAGACCCCAGAAGAGCAGGGGGAGCTTCTTTCAGAAGGAGTGTTGGGAAAGTCCAGAAAGTTCTGCAGGTGGAGCCGTTGCCTGTGTGACCTGGGCAGACCGTGTTTACAATGGGGCCCCGATCAGGAGAGGCCACTCTGCTGCGTGGGCCCCGCCCTCCTCCGCCGGACACGTGGCTCCCGCTGCCTCCGGGCTCTGCTCGACACCCTTCTGAGTTCCCAGGAAACGGGGTGCTGCTGCTCTGCTCCCCAGGGCAGTCCCTCCCTGGGAGGCAGCTGCCCAGGATGGGAGTGGGCTCACTGTCGGCTGCTCTGACGGCCCTTCCAGGAGGCTAACGTGCTAGGGCCAGCTTTGTTCAGAAGTCACGAGGCTGCCCGGCTGGGGCTGCTCAGCCAGGCCCGGGCCGGCTCCCAGCCTAAGGGAGAGGCCGGGGCTGCGTCCCTGCAGGGGCGTGCGGGTCTGTGGTCCCGAGCTTGGGAGTCACCTGCGTGGAGCCTGCTAGCTTCCCAGCTATACTCTTGTCCCTGGGGCCCAGTCACGCCCCAGGTCAGGCTTTTCCGTTCCCCAACGGCTAGCTGAGCGGGGCAGGCCGAGAAGGAGGGACGAACCCATTTCCCTGTGGCAGCCCGTGGCACAGCAGGAGTGGGGTACACGTGCATGTGGTCCTCTGCACTTGGGGGCCACTCCCAGACTTAGACTAAGTGCACGGCTCCAAGGGCCAGGGCCGCGGAGGGACGGGTGCACCCTGGGCTCCGAGGGAGAAGGGGCCACGTGGGCTGGCTCGGCTGTGATGTCCCAGGGACCGCAGTCGTGAGGGAAACCCAGTGCTGGTGAGTGGGGTGTTGGTAAGTAGTGTACTCGGCTTGCATCCAGGTGAGGATTTGTGTTTTTTGTCTGGACTGGTAGCTGCCAGCTTTTTCGTGCTGGAGGCTATGGGCTCTCTCGTGGTCAAATCCCCATGTGTTCTCCAGCACTTCTACTCCCCGAAGGTCAAGGGGCCACCCACTCTGGAACCCACTTGGGCGTGCATCACTGGCTGTCTTCTCCGGCTTCGAGTCTCCTTAATCTTCAGCCGCTGGCTCAAGAGTCACAGCTCAGTGAGGATGGATGGAATTTCGCGGGTTCCTAACCTCCCTGCTTTATTGAGAAGCAGAGTGTTGCCTGCTCCGCTGACCAGCTGTCCGTGACAGACGCAGGGGGGTTGGACACGGGGTGTGGGGGGCGCCCGTCGACGGCACTGACCGCTGCAGAAAGCCTTCCCCGGCCGCCGGTTCTGGGGTTCGTGAGCACCGTGTACCCGTCTCTGTGTACAGCCGCCTTTCCAGACCCTCCCTTAGGCCGTGTCCTGTATTGGCTGAAGACTGCAGCTAAGCTGCTTGTGGGGCCCTGGGCTCACCAGGGTGTCCTCGGGGTACAGCTGGCTTTTCCTGTTCCCAAGTCAGAGTCCCACGGCCTGCGAGCCTTGGGGACACAGCTCCAGGCCGTGAGCACAGTAGCTTTGGGAAGGGGCCCAGGGCCGTCCCAGCACCTTGGACGGGGCTCGTGCCGCACGCTGACCTCAGAGGCTGAAGCTGCCCCGCAGTGTCCCCCCAAAGGAGCCCCGAGGGCAGAGGTGGCCTGGGAAGTTGCAGAACTGGGCCTGTCTGGGGACCTGGGGCCATACACCTGAGCCTCGATGCACACGGTCTGCTGTCCTGTGTCCTCGGATGTCGCTCTCGGCCCACAAGAACGACTCGGAGATTCACGTAGCGGCGAACCTTCTTCTTTAATCGCTTTTCTTCTTCTCTCCCTTTACCCTCGGTGCATGAGTTTTTATACCGGCAGTGTTAACCAGTCAAAATGCAGTGCTCATGCACCTCCCGCGAGAGTGGACCTAAATGAGCAGCCAATCATATTCAGTCCCTTACGGCCCTTAGAGTAGGCCTCCTGCACTGGCTCCTGACATCTCCCCTCTTTTATTTATTTATAATTGCTGAGATCGTGCCTGGCTGTTGCGCTGTGGGCAGTCCTTTTTCATATGACCTTCTTGCCCACATAAGAAACACCCTTTGGTCCTAGCTCCATTTGCACCCTGCAACACTTGTGCAAAAGCAGCAGCCATGACCTGGCCCTGAACTAGAGGTCCTGTGATATCCCTGCAGACCTTGATATACGCTGACAAGTCTTTCGCTTTCCAGGGTCTAATGGCTTCTCGGCACCATTTATTGGCATTTTCAAAAGCCAATTGTTTAACTAGGGGCATAGCCTGGTCTACGTCCCCAAACATCCTACCAGCTGTTTGTATCAACCTGTCCACAAAATCTGCATAGGGCTCATTCGGCCCTTGTAGCACTTTGGATAACTGTCCTTGCAAATCTCCAGCACCCCTTAACGTCTTCCATGCCCTCAAAGCTGCGGTTGCTATCTGGTGATATACCCCTGGCGGATAATTACTTTGTGCCTGTGACCCAAAATATTGTCCCGCACCTGTTAACATGTCTAGGTTCCACTGTGGGTTACCTGCTGCTGCATTTCTTCGCGCCGTGTCCTGGCAATTGTCCTGATTCTGGATCTTCCATTCTAAATATTGCCCACCAGATAAAACTGCTCTAGCCAAGTTACTCCAGTCTTCAGGAGTGAGGTAAAGGCTACCTAGCGTTTCAACCAAAGAAACCGTAAAAGCAGCCTGAGGCCCATAGGACATAACTGCTTCCTTCAGCTGCTTTACGAGTTTAAAATCTAGGGGCTGATGATATCTTTGCTGATGTTGATCTTCCATGACGGGGAAAAACCCTTTTTCTGGCCCTAATACTTCTCTCCAACTC
Source organism: Mustela erminea (assembly GCF_009829155.1). NCBI lineage: Eukaryota > Metazoa > Chordata > Mammalia > Carnivora > Mustelidae > Mustela > Mustela erminea. The sequence goes on along the minus strand of NC_045632.1, from coordinate 59,797,059 downwards.
TGTGCGGTGCAGCTCGCACAATAGCAGGCCTTGGTGCAGCAAGGTTTATACGGAGGAGGCCCCTCGTAAGGTGGTGCTGTTGGGGCTGGGCGCGTGGGCATAAGATCTAAGTTATCTACCACTTCCTTTGTTTGTAACTGCGCCATGGCTCCTTCTTTCACTTTTAATTTCAGCTGCGCCATAACTTCCCCCTGCATTTCGAGCTGCGCCATGGCCTTTTTTAGTTCCTCCTCCTTTTTTGCAAGCTCTCTTTTCATTTCTTCCACTCTCTGATCATCGGAGGGACCCCCTCCCGTCACTTTTCTCTTATCACCCGGACAGGCGTTTTCCTCGTCCGAGCTTTCTTCTGAGCTTTCACTTTCAGAACTGGAATCTCTCCAGGATCCTTTGCAAGACTCCTCTTTTACCTGTTCTAAGATCTCTCCTCCCTGTAGAACCGCCTTGCGCATGGGTTCGCGGGACGATAGTAAGCAGACCTTCACTAAGGACCAAACAGCGAGAGTTCCCGGCATACTGTGCGGGTCGCGCCTGAGGTCCTCCCCTAGATATTCCCACTGGGGAATATTAAGCAATCCCTCCTCTAAGAACCACGGAGCGGTTTGACCCACTTCTTTTAGAAATAAGCGAGCCTTCTTATTTTTCAGAGGGGTCCCATTTGCTTTAAGAACGTCAGTTAGCGGCCCCAACATTTTATATGCAGCCATCTCGTTTCCCATCCCGGAAAGCTTTACTCTCGTCCTTATCCTAGGAACTTTCCCTGTCGCTCACTAGACAGAAATAGGTGCACTCCTTACCTGATCGTCGCCGACTCCGTGCGTCTCTCACGATGAGAATCCCGGGTTTCGGCACCACTTGTCGCGCTCGGCCCGCAAGAACGACTCGGAGACTCACGTAGCGGCGAACCTTCTTCTTTAATCGCTTTTCTTCTTCTCTCCCTTTACCCTCGGTGCATGAGTTTTTATACCGGCAGTGTTAACCAATCAAAATGCAGTGCTCATGCACCTCCCGCGAGAGTGGACCTAAATGAACAGCCAATCATATTCAGTCCCTTATGGCTCTTAGAGTAGGCCTCCTGCACTGGCTCCCGACACTCGGACACGTCGGCAGTGGTCTGTTTCAGGCCCTGCTGTTCCTGGGCGTCTGGGCTGCGGCCGTGGGCCTGTCTTTCCTGGCTCCCGGGCGGCCTGCAGGGAGCGCTGAGCAGCCCGTGCTGGGGTGGCTTTGCTCTGGAATTCAGGGACAGGCCGGCCGCCGGAAGGGCTGGAACAATTTGTTTAAGGGGTAGCGCTTTTTTTCCTTTTTCTTTGAGATTTCATTTTTTACCCAATCTCTACACCTAACATGGGGATCCGACAACTCTGAGATCAGGAATTACATGCGTCACCGAGTCACCAGGTGCTTCTAAATATCGTAAAGAGATTTATCTCCTGGGGTGCTTGGGGGCTCAGGTGATAAGCGTCTGCCTTCGGCTCAGGTCAGCATCCCAGAGTCCTGGGATCGAGCCCTGCATTGGCCGGAAGTCTGCTTCTCCCTCTGCCCCTCCTGTCACTCGTGTCATTTCTCTCTTTCTCTGTCTCTCTCTCAAATAAATAAGTAAAAATTTTAAAAACAAAAAATCACGTCCCTGCCCGAGAAGGGGCTGCCGGCGGGATACAAACACAGGCACAATGGCTCAGCGGCTCTGGGGCCAGGGCGTGGGAGAGATGCCATCCTACAGGAGGCCGGCCCTCGGCGTGCTCAGCCCTGGGACACTCTCGTGGCACATCTAGGGATGCAGCAGGTGGCAGGGAGATGGGCTGGCTTGCCTCGGGGAGCTCGAGGCCCCTGCCTTCTGGGCTCCTGGGGCGCACCCCTGCCCGCACGCGCGCATGGCCCTCACGGCCCTCCCGGCCTCCCGTTTCAGGGCATCGATTTCTGCCCCGGGCAGAACGTCTCAGGAGTCACCACCCACGCGCAGGAGGACCACACGGAGCTGCCTCTGGTCTTCCACCTGGGACGAGACCCCGGGGAGAGATTCCCCCTCAGGTGAGCCGGCCCCGAGCAAGGGCAGACGCTCGCTGGCGGGCTGGGCACTGCCAAGCAGAGGCATGTCCTGAGCTCTTGAGAGACGCGTGGCGGCGGGTGGGGTGGTTCTCCTGCCCCCACAGGTGGTCCAGGCCTGTCCTCAGTGTCTGCCTCGGCAAACTGGTGTGCGTGGCCCACCTCCTCAGGTGTTCCCATCCGCCTGGTCTCTGTCCCTCCACCACGGGTTCGCGTGACACAGTTACATGACCCCCGCCCTGAGCAGCCTCTGCGTGTGGGGTGGATGAGCCCCTCCGTGCCCGGCGGGCAGCACCAGCGTGAAAGATCCACCCCGGGGCTCCTCCCGGCGAGGCTCTGGGGCGGGGCCTTGTGGTGCCAACCGGGACGCTTGAGACACTTCCGGTCCCTCTGCCCAGCTCAGATCCCGGGGATGCGGGAAGGAGACAGGCGGGCCCCACTCCAGAACCTCACACGCGGCTTTCCTGGCAGCGGGGCCTTCGTGGGGACAGTGAAGGCGAGGTCGGGGGGAGGTCATCCTGGATCAGGGTGGCATTGCCTGCGGAGAGTAGCCCTGGGAGACAGAAGAGGGGACACACACGGGGGAGGGGCCGCATGAAATCGGAGGCAGAGGTGAAGGGACACGCACCTCCGCAGGGGGTACGTTCCTGCCTGGATCTCGGCCTGCAGCCTCCAGACCTGGGAGGGAAGAGACCCCGGGGGTCTAAACCCCAGTCTGTGGCCGCGTGTCTCCGAGGCTCCAGGACACTTTGCACTGGGAGCTGGGAGGCCCTCACGGGTATCAGCAGCCACAGGTGTGGAGCCCAGGGTCGTGTGCGTGTGGGGCTGGGGATCAGGCTAAACCAGGGGGAGCCTGGGAGGAAGCAGTCCGAGGCCTCTCCTGTCCCCGGAAGTAACTTCAGAGCCAACACCGAGCGGGGCCATGGGAGCCGACGGCAGGGCCTGATTGCGGAGGAGCCACAGGCCGCACCTCTGCCCATGAGGCCTCCTGCAGTCTGACTGCCCCCAGCGTCACCCAGAAGTCACATACGTCCCCAGCACACTTGAGCTTCAGAGGACAAGAGCCAGGCAGACCTTGCTGCTGAGAAGAATGACCTTAGCTTAAGCCAGTCCTTCGCAGTGCATTTGGCCAGAGAAGGGGAAAGACTTGACAGGGTCTGGAGGCCTCTCGGAAAAGCTTGCAGGCCGTGTGTGCGGTGAGCGCGGCCTGCAGGATGGACTGGAGGGCCTGAGGTTCGGGGCAGCCTGGGAGTGCCAGGGCTGCAGACCCAGAGACCGTGGGGAGCAGGGCGGGACCCCTGCTCCTGCCACACATATCTGGGTCGGAGGGACTAGGAAAGCGGGAAGGCCCCAGGTCTGCTCGGGGGCGCCCGTGGTCCTGTCTGTGCCCTCGATGGTGCTGGCCAGGGCTCAGGCCCCGAACGCTGACAGGGTTCATGGCCGCTGTGCCTGCGGCCTCATCTGTGGGGCAGTTGCTGAGGTGCATGCCAGTCCTTGGGCACAGAGGGACAGAGGTAGGGGCCACCAGCTGGTGGCTCCACTGGGGCGGTGGGCCCCTCACTCCCCAGGCCCCTTCCCCCGCTGCTGGGGTGGCCTGTCCTGCCGGCCGGCCTGGGCCTCGCTCCCTCAGTGACCTGGTCCTCTCGCCTCTAGCTTTGCCAGCCCCGAGTACCTGCGTGCCCTGCGCGGGGTCACCCTGGCCGTCCGGCAGCACCAGGAGACCTTGGTCCCTGGACAGCCCCAGCTCAATGTGTGCAACCAGGCTGTCATGGTGAGTGCTTGATGTGCCGCAGGTCGCCAGTGCCGGGAGGGTGTCCCAGGGGCCGTGGAACGTCTGTGCAGCCCACACCCTCGCCCCCCTTCTCAACTGGGAGCTGTCTGGGATTGCAGAGACTTCTGGCAGCGGAGGCGACTGCTGGGCAGTGTGGCAGGACGCGGTAGACCGCGGGCCTCCAGAGGCTGCCGGGGCTGCGGGCTGGACCCCTTCCCCTCCTGCTGCTCTGCGCAGACCCAGCAGGGGTGGCCGGGAGTTACTTGGCCCAAGTCACTTCCACGTGGGGTATGGACACAGTGGACTGATGGCCTGAAGGTCCTGTCCCTGGAACTGAGGGTGTCTGGCTCCCTGCTCCGGACATGGGTGATTCAGGTGTCCCAGTATCCGAAGCTTTGGCTTCAAAGCCCACCAAGCACCGTCAGGACGGGGTGGCCCAGCTTCCCGGCCTAACGGCCCCTCTCCCTGAGCCGTGCGTCCCGCAGTCCCGCACGGTGGTTCAGAGAGCAGCCAGACACTGTTGACCTGCCGTGTGGAGTCTGGTCTGCCCCGAGGGGCCAGGGCAGCAGGTGGGGGAGCGCACCAGGAGCAGAGTCAGCCGCGTGTTCCGGGCGCTGAGCGTGATCCTGGGGCGGGCAGGGCTGCCTTGGTAGCCAGGGCCAGGGTGGGGTGGCCTGTCGCTGCTGTCCCCACCTGCAGCTTCGTGTCCTGAAGCCCCCCACAGAAGGACGTTCAGAGCAAAAGCCCCCAGGGCCTCCTCCCTCCCTCCATGGAGTGGTCTGCCTTCTGAACGCACAGAGTAGAGCAGGAAGGTACCCGTCTCAGGACCACCAAGGTGCCTGGGGTCCCAGCAGTCTGAGAGCCCCACGTGCCCACTCCACTTTAATCTCACTGGGAAGGCGAGCTGTCCCCACCCCCAGCATGCCCTCTGTCAAGCAGTGCGTGTGGTGCCCGTGTCCCTTCCCACTGCGTGATATAGTGGGGGAGGGCGTGGAGGGAACTGGCCGGGGCATGACCACAGCCACCTGACCCCTGGACCTGCCCCCCCAATCCCGCAAGTGAACTGAAGGCAGCCCAGAGCAGTGTGGACCAGCCTCCAGAGTCGGGTGCTGGCTCCCCGCACCCTCAGTCAGGCTGGCTGGGCGGTCTGTTCTGCACACACCCTGTGCTTTGCTCTGTGTCCGAGGGCAGCTTCCTTCTCCAAAGCCTGGCCGGCCCCTCTCCCCATCTGGGCAGCCACAAGCCAGGTGATGCCTTCCAGGGCAGGAGAGACCTTCAGCGCGGTTCTCACTGCCCTTGGTAACCTGATTCGGGAACAGCCTGGGAGGCCCGCTCAAGGGGGTACGCCTCCAGAGTGACTTGGAGTCTCCCTTCTGAGGTGCAGAGACCCCCATGGGCAGTGGGAGGCCATGACGAAGCAGGGAGGGCCCATCCTCCGCACCAGAAGAATACGGCCATATGGAGGCGTGTGGACGCTGGGTAGAGGGGCCGTCCGTGCTCCACTGGAACAGGCCAGCTCTCCCCTCAGCTGACCATCAGAGAGCTCTCTATGGATGGTCTTGAGCAGGCTGTGAGGGCCCTCCAGGGTCAGCCCTTGCTGAAGTGTGTCTGGAGGAGATGGGCGGGGAGGGACTCTGGCCACGGTGGAGCCCAGACGTGCTTAGAGTAACTTGCTGTTCTCTCTCAATTCTCACTGCCAGAACTGGGCGCCCCCGGGCTGTGAAAAGTTAGGGAAGTGCTTGACGCCCCCGGAGTCCGTCCCAGAGAAGTGCTCCTGGCCCCACTAGTGCCTGCGGCTAGGAAGACTCTGGCCTTAGGGCTCCCTGCTGGACGAACCCTGAGCCCCGGCTGCCCTCCGGCCGTGCCCACACGGACAGACCTCATCTGCAGCCAGCAGCGGGATCTGCTGGCTCCACGTGCCAGAAACCCAGCCCTGGCGTCCCTCGGCCCTCCTGGTCGGGCTGACCCCGCGGCGAGGACCCACAGCCTCACAGCCCGAGAGCCGGATGCTGCCCTCCGACCTCCTGCTGGCCTCCTCCAGGGCCCTGCCTCCATCCAGCGATCCAGATGACAGGGCTGCGACCTGAATCTCACCGTCACAGTTGGCCTCGCCAGTCCTGTGTTGGCCCCTTGGCCCCTGCACCCCACTGAGTGGGATTGTGAAGGCGGAAGGAGATCCTGACAACCGCCAAGGGAGGCCTCCCTGGTCCGGTGGGGACCTTGACCTTCCCCCTTCCTTAGGGATCCTGACCCCAGGACCCTGTGGCCAGTCGGTGCCTCTCAGCTGCCCTGCCGCCAACCCTCCTCCCCGGGGCTCCTAGTTGCCTGGCGCGGGGAGCCTGAGCGAGCCGGTGTAGACGCCACCACCTGTACTGCGCCGCTCTAAGACTTGGGAAATGGCGAAGAGGAGTTTTAGAATAAAGGAGCGGGCACTTGGGAGTTCTTGTTTTTGCAGAAGCCGGCCAGAGGGGAGCGGTGCGCCGGGGTGGAATTCGCTGCGTCCCGCCCCGCGGCGGCCGAGCCACCGCCCACCTCCGCGGACGGGGCGGTGCTCTCGGGTAGCCCGGGCCGTTCTTCCTCCCGGACTCTCGCGGGGCCGGCCCCGCCCCTCGGCACTTCCCCGGGAGCCCGGCCCGGCCGCCGCGGTCGCCCTCCGGCCGCGCAGCCACCCCGGATGCGGACGCGTTTGTTCAGGGTGCAAAACCGCAAGCGCGCGGGAACAACCTTGGCACCTAAGATTCGGAGAAATACGGTAGTTCCGGCGGGCGGCGGGGAGCCCGCCCCACGGTGCGGCCCCGCCCACGGGCGCCGAGCGCAGGCGCAGAGCCGCCGGCCCCGCCCCCTCGCCGCCGAGCCCGGTTCCCCCGCGCGCAGACACGCGCCGGCCGCTCGATGGCGGACCCCGAGCTGCAGCTGGTGGCGCGGCGCATCCGCAGCTTCCCGGACTTCCCCGTCCCGGGGGTGCTGTTCAGGTGCGGGCGGGGCGGCCGCGGGGGCGCGCGGGGCGGGGGGCGCGGGGCCCACGCGCGACGCCCGGCCTCACCCGCCCGCTCGCGCGCGCCAGGGACATCTCGCCGCTCCTGAAGGACCCCGCCGCCTTCCGCGCGTCCATCGGCCTCCTGGCGCGCCACCTGAGACAGACGCACGGCGGCGACATCGACTACGTCGTGGGCAAGTGAACCCGGGGACGCCGCGCCCGCGCCCTGGGGTGTCCGGGGCCGCAGGGTCTGCGCCAGGGAGGCCGTGAGCGCGGAGGGGCTGGGGGGCGGCCCCGGCGGACACACTGGACGCCGCACCGGGGTTTGGGCGGGGACCCTGGGGTGGGTGGTAGGGACGGACCCGCTGCGCCGCACGTGGCGGCCGGAGCGTGGGCCCAGCCTGGGGTGGCCCGGCGGACCGTAGCGTCCCCGCCCCCCGCCGCAGGTTCCTGGCCTCCAGCTCCGGACACGTGGGGCCCCGCGGCCCGGTTGCCCAGGGAGTGTCTGACCAGAGTCCACGGGCCAAGCACGCTGGTGTTCTCCCCTGGAGAGCCCTGAGCCCTGGGCCGCGCCCTTTCCCCGCGGCACCCTGGCAGGTCTGGTCCCTGTGCGAGTCCCCTCGCCTGGGGCTCCCAAAGCTCCCCAGGGGCCACAGCTTTCCACTTGGCTGAGTCCTCCTGGCCAGGGCAGCCCGCCCCCCCTGCTCTCCTGGATGGCGTCGGGACCCCGCTCCGCCCGCTCCAGGCAGATGCTGCTTTTAAGGATGAGGAACGGCCGAGTCCCTGTCATAGTCCCCGCTAGACCGGCAGCAGCGCCGAGCGGGGGAGTCAGGTCACTTCCTGAGGCGCAGCACGTGCGCACTGGGCTGGTCAGCGTTGCTGAGAGTGTGATGTCCTGGTCTTCCAGCTGCAGCCGACAGACCCAGGAGCCTGTTGTCTTTGCAAAGGCCCCGTGTCACCTTCCAGCACTGGCTCACGGGGATCTAAGGCTGCTGTACCACACAGCTGCCCCTTGACACCCCAGCTCTCGCCAACAGGCCTGGACTCCCGAGGCTTTCTGTTCGGCCCATCCCTGGCCCAGGAGCTTGGCTTGGGCTGCGTGCTCGTCCGAAAGCGAGGGAAGCTGCCCGGCCCCACTGTGTCTGCCTCATACACCCTGGAGTACGGCAAGGTGAATGGGCTGGGCACCGCCGCCTTCCCCCCTCGGGGACCCCCCACCCCAGGACAGTCGTGGGGTCGAGGGGCACTGCCGTGGTTGGGGCTCAGCCTCTGTGTCTGGGACTCCAGGCCCGCCAGGAAACCGCTGGGTGGGTTGAAACTGGGGCCCAGACATCCCCGCCCAGGCCATTCCCGGACATAGGCGGACCGTGCGCCTGCTTCCCATTTGCAGGCGGAGCTGGAAATCCAGAGAGACGCCTTGGAGCCGGGGCAGAAGGTGGTCGTCGTGGATGATCTGCTGGCCACTGGCGGTGAGGGTCTTCCCCTGACCGACCCCACCAAAGGAGGGCCTGGTGGGGGCGCTGCTAGGGCTGGAAGAATGTGCCTCACAGGGGGAGTGAGAAGCAGACCAGGCAGCACTGTCCAGCTTCCAGTGAGCTGCGGGACTCCACGGGCCACTGGGAGCCTCGTCACCATTCCGACCCCCTCTCCCCCCGCCCAGGAACCATGCGGGCAGCCTGTGAGCTGCTGAGCCGGCTGCAGGCCGAGGTGCTGGAGTGCGTGAGCCTGGTGGAGCTGACGTCGCTGAAGGGCAGGGAGAAGCTGGCTCCGGTGCCCTTCTTTTCTCTCCTGCAGTTCGAGTGACGGCGCCGCGGCCGCCAGGGGGCACCGGCCATCTGCCTGGACTTTTTTTAACGGTTTTGTGCATGCAGTTGCCTTTTCAAAGTGCCTAGGCTGTGGTCTCGGTCCTTCCTGCGGGCTCTGGATCTGGAGGTGCCAAGGCCTGGAGCTAGCAGTTCAGGCCGGGGCCCAGCCCCCTACAGGTGCACTTAACAGACAGAATAAACTGCTTAACAGACGTGAATAAACTGCTTTGTTAGAGTGCTTGCTCTGGGTCCAGGTGCTGGGGCGGGGCCGTGGGGCGACATGCGGGAATCCCACCTGGCCGGCTGCCCAGGCCTCCTGTGGCCCAGAGCAGGCAGAAGACCAGGGCTGCCCGAACCGCTGTCCAGTCGTGGCTCCGATAGGTCATGCTCTGGGCAGCTCACAACTTTGTCTTCACGTTCTAGATGGTGGAAGTGCCCATCTGTGTGGCTGGGGCCAGTTCCTTCTGGGGGCTCTAGGGAGACCGTGTCCATGGCTTTCCCAGCTTCTAAGAGCCTCAGGGCCGACCCTCCATCCTGAGCCAGCAGCTTGCTGCCGTCCAGGTTTGCAGTCTGCTGCCCTCCTACAAGGGCCCAGGGGGACACCAGGCCCACTGGGCCATCCAGGATTCCCACGTGCACGTCCCGAGGGCATTCTGCCCACCGCCTGCCCTCCTGCCTCACTTCCCTACACCCTAAACACCGCAAAGACCAAGTCCCCAACAGAAACCAGTTTAATGACAAAATGCTGCCTCAGGGGAGGCCTACCGCCCACGCTGGCCAGGGAGCCTGGTGGGGGGTGCAGGGGGGGGAAAGTGCATCTTGTTCCTAAAGAGAGTAAAAGACACAGCGGGCGAGGGCAGGGACCGGAAGTCCGTGGCCGCGAGGTTCACAGCGCCACCTCCGCCCGGGCAAGACAGGCCAGCCGTGTGAGGACACCTGCCAGGTCAGCAGCCTTGTCCAGCTTGATGTAGGTGTCCGCACGGACACGGTGCAGACTGAGCCAGTCGGGCAGCAGCTCAGAGAGGAGTTGCACATGCTTCTCCATCTCCCCTGCAGAGGGAGGGGTGCATGAGGCGGGGGCCCAGGCCCCGTCAGCAGGTCTGCCTGAAGGCCAACTCTGCGCCTCTCCCCCTGCCTGCCTGTCCATGCCCGAGAAGCAGAGTGAACGCCGAAAAGATGAGGAACAGCTTTGCCAAGGAGCTGACCCTCCCACTAAGCCCTGCACAGGTCCCAGTCCCAGGGAGGAGCTACCCTGGAGCTTGGAGGGAGCCAAGGGTCCCGTGGGCCGTGGGGCCATCTGAGGGGCTGCAGGGCACAGTCGGGTTGTGAAGGCAGAAGCTCAAGAGCTGACCTCCAAGGCACTGTGCCCACCCAGCACACACCACAGATGCTCCACACGGATGTGGAGCGGCCGATCCCCGGTGCCCACCCTCAACCGGGAGTTGGGGACACAGGGAGAGCCCCACACACACCAGGGCTCAGGGCCACGGAGTAGCTGCCCAGCAGCCGGCTGCAGGCCACGTCCATGGGCAGTGCCGGCTTACGCTCCGACACGAAGATGCTGCGCAGTACACGGGCCAGCTCGGGCAGCCGCTCGAGCCGCTGCAGCCGCTGCTCCTGCTCCGGCCGCCGGGTCATCTGTGCCAGCTGCTTCTGTGCCTCCTTGCACCGAATCTGCGGCGGGCCCAGGCCACAGTCAGTGGGAAGCCAGGCCCATGCTGCCCCCGGCTCTGCCCCACTGCGACCCCCAGCACTCACCCTCTCTAGCAGGTCCTGGGACACCCCCTTCAGGGCCGCAGGCGGGGTGGCTGGTGGGGTGGCCGGTGGGGCGGAGCCGGGGGACCCAGGGCTGCTGGGCTTGGCGGTACGCTGGGCCAGGTCACTCAGGGCCTTTTCCATCTAGGGCAGGTCAGAAGGGAGGCATGAGGAGCAGCCTCCCCTCCCCGGGGGAGCACAGTCTGTGCAGCCCAGCAGGGCCGAACCTGCTGCCCCAAGATAGAGCCGGCCAGCCTGCGCACTGCGCGGAGGGACAACCCATCCCACCACCCCGAGGCATGTGGCTCAGGACAGAGCCTACCTATCAGGTGCCTGCATGTAGACGGGGGCCGCCCCGCCCCGCCCAGACTCAGTCTCACCCTGGGTGACAGGAGGCCGCGGGCACGGGCCAACACCTCCTGGGCGGTGGCCGGCTTCTCCACGGTGGGCGGCTGGGGCAACTCAGCCGGCTCGATGTCAGGCACGCTGTCCACATTGAACCGGGGGTGCCAACGTGTGAGCTGGTCCTCAGGCACCACCACGGGAGGGTTCAGGGAGGCCAGGAAGGCCTGTGTGTGAAGGGGACAGGGAGTGTGGGCTGATCCCGGGCACGTCCATGTTGGGGCAGGAAAGGCTGTGGGGCTCCTGTCCCGGCTGGACGACCTTGGATCCAGCAGCCGAGCTCCAGCTGCTCAGCCGGGCAAGGACAGGACACCGCAGCTGACAGCCCCCACTGAGCCCGTCGTGAACCTCCAGGGGCCTGGGCTGCCACGCCGAGCTCCTCCCGCTCAGCCACCAGGGGACCAGGACCCGGACCCTCGCCCACCCCGCATCCACCCTGCAAGAGGCAGCCGTGGGAGGGGTCCAGAGAACTTGAAAGGTCAGCCTCTCAAGAAGACCTGTTTCCTGCAGGCAGGACCGAGCTGTCACAGGAGGAGGAGACGGGGTGCAGGGTGGGCTAGGGACAGACCTCCTGCATGGGCCGGGTACTCACCCTGTGGTGCTCACGGACACGCTTCTCCAGGTTCTGGCTGAAGAGCCGCCGGCGCTGCAGGAGGTGTGAGGCCGTGAGCTGGGGCGCCGTGCTGCCGGCCTCTGCGGGCAGAGTTCAGGGCTGAGACCCCCGGTCTTGGAGGAGGCCAGGGGCCCAACGCCTCACACCCACGCTCCAAACCGTATCACTGGCAGGGAGACAGGCTCAGAGCTGCGTGAACTCAGCCATGGCCCACTCACCGTGGTCCAGCAGCGGCTCAATGGTAAGCTGGTAATCGGACCTCTTGACGCCGTCCTTGAAGGTGGGGATGTTGCGCTCCTGGCGGAAGCGGTAGGAGTTTGGGTACACGGTTCTGATCTGGCCCACGTTGCGCTCTTCAAAGCGCCTACGGGACAAGGTACTGGGCTCAGAGAGCGCCAGGCAGGGCCCCTGCCCGCTGCGCCATAGGGAGGGGGAGGCCCCGGCCCGCTGTGGGCCACTCACTTGCGCATCATGTCCTGAACGCCTTGCTTGACTTTGGCAAACGTCACGGTCTCCGAGCGGTTGTACAACAAGCCCACGATGGCGTCCATGGTGCGGAACATCTCCGCCAGCACTTGGTACTTGTAGGGCAGCACGAGGCCTGGGGGCCCCGGCTGGGCCAGGGCGTGGAAGCGCTGGTAGGCAGGTGCCTTCTCTCCACTGCCATGGAGGGAGCCGGGCTCAGGGGAAGCACCAGACCCACAGCCCTCCAACACCAACCGCAGGCAGGCAACGTGGCCCGGGAGACCCCAGGGCCGGGGAAGTCCCAAGCCACCCCCAACCCTGGTTCCCTCATCTCTAAGAGGCACACGATACCACAGGGAGCAAAAGAGGACACGGGGCTACAGGACACACACACACCACAGCAGCAGCCTTTGAGAGCATCCGAAATTCACAAGGGCCCTCACGGCAAGAGCTGGCACGTCTCACAGATGGAGGCCAGGGTGCGGAGCTAGCCAGGGCCAGAGCTGGGATCTGAGAGCCCCGTGCCTGCCCCTGCCCAGTCCTGTCCTCCTACCAGACTAGCCTTTCCTTTGAGGCCTGAACGCCCACACAGGACTCACCATGGCCCAGCTGGGTGCCCCTGGTCCTCCAGCACGCTGGGCTCCCCAGCATCCTTCCTCTGGGCACTTGCCCTCAGCTCCTGGGCCCGGGCCCCTAGCTCCCGGGCTCGCTGTAGGCATGACTTCAGCTCAGAGAATGTGACTTTTGAGGAGGTCTGTGGACACAAGATGCCGTCAGCTGGCCAGTCACACCCACATCACTCGACCTCCCCCACCCTAGGTCCAGACTCACTTTTTTCTCCGGGGTGGCCAGGCACGGCTGCAGACCTGCTGAGAGAGAGGCCTGCTCTGGGGAGCCAGGAACAGCCAGGACAGCCGGGGCAGTGGGGTCAGCCAGGGCAGCTGGGGCAGTGGGGTCAGCCGGGGCAGCTGGGGCAGTGGGGTCAGCCGGGGCAGCTGGGGCAGTGGGGTCAGCCGGGACAGTGGGGTCAGCCGGGGCAGCCGGGGCAGCTGGGGCAGTGGGACCCGAGACCTGGCGGGCAGGCGGCAGAAGGTGAGTGAGGAACCAGACTCGGTGGTGAAAGACTGGTTCCTCCCTCCCTGGCTTAGCACAAAGGGGGCACAAGGCCCGGTTTTCCCTGCAGTCAAGCCAGAGGGGCCGGCCGTGGTCTGTCTGGGCTTCTTGCTCTCCCGGGCCTGACCCCTCGCCCAGCCCGGCCGGCAGGCTGGACATCTACCAGCGCACGGAGCCCGGGCCCTCCTCCGGCCCCTCCAGCAGCTCCGTCCAGCACCTCCGCGCCCTCGCTACGGAGCTCTGCGCCCGGTTCTCGCGGCGCCCACGACACTCCTGCCCCCGCCGCCCGCGGGGACTGGGCCCCAGGCCTTCTCCAGTGTCCTGCAGCCGTTCGGGGCCGGTTCTCCGCCCCGTGCCCCGTGGGCAGCGCGCACCCCGGTCCGCGCCCCCCGCCCGCACCCCCGCCCCGGCCTGTCTCCCGCTCACCGCGTCCGCAGGCAGCCGCAGTCTCCGGCGCGCGGGCGGCGCGGGGTGGTCGCGCGCGGGCTCTGCGGGCGGGCGGGCGCGCTTGCGGCTGCTGCCCGGGGTGCGGGCCGGGGCGCCGGGCGCGGGCTTGGCGGGGCTCGGGGTGCGCCAGGCCTGCTTGACCCGCGGAGGCACGGCGCGGAGCCCGGGGCGGCGGCGCGCGAAGAAGTCGGTGAGGCGGGGCTGTGCCATGGCGGGAGCGGGGACAGGGACGCGGGGTCCGGGCGGGACGCGGAGCGAGCGGGAACCCGAGGCACAGAAGTGGGGCCGCGCGCAGCGCCGATTTTCCCGCCGCGCCTGCCCCCGCCCCCCGCGGGCGGAACCACCGGCAGGGGAGCCGGGGGTGGCCGGGAAATGGGCCCGTCCGCGCGCGTGCGCACTGACGCTCTCGCGGCTGCGCCGACGCGCGCATGCGCCGACGCGCGGCCCCGCCTCCCCTCCGGCCGCCGGGCTCCGGCAGGGGACGAGCTCGCCCTGGGAAGGCGGCGGGGCCGGGCGGTTTCGGCGAGGAGAGCGATGGCTCGCCGCTTCTCGAGGTTGGCGGCAGTCACCGTGGAGTGACGCTGGCCCTCGCGGCGGCTGCCAGACCCCGAGTCTCTCCGCGGGTGCGGGTTCTGTGTCAGCGACGCTGTTGTACCGGGAAGAGGGTCGGGGGGAGGGGGTGTTAGTGCGGGGGGGGCCGCTGCCGTCGGGGTCCCGCTGCCGCCGGGGTCCCGCTGCCGCCGGGGTCCCGCTGTCGCTGGGGACAGCGCCGCCGGGGTCCCGCTGCCGCCGGGGGTCCCGCTGCCGCCGGGGGTCCCGCTGCCGTCGGGGTCCCGCTGCCGCCGGGGACAGCGCCGCCGGGGTCCCGCTGCCGCCGAGGTCCCGCTGTCGCCGGGGTCCCGCTGCCGCCGGGGGTCCCGCTGCCGCCGGGGGTCCCGCTGCCGTCGGGGTCCCGCTGCCGCCGGGGTCCCGCTGCCGCCGGGGACAGCGCCGCCGGGGTCCCGCTGCCGCCGAGGTCCCGCTGTCGCCGGGGTCCCGCTGCCGCCGGGGGTCCCGCTGCCGCCGGGGTCCCGCTGCCGCCGGGGACAGCGCCGCCGGGGTCCCGCTGCCGCCGAGGTCCCGCTGTCGCCGGGGTCCCGCTGCCGCCGGGGGTCCCGCTGCCGTCGGGGGTCCCGCTGCCGCCGGGGGTCCCGCTGCCGTCGGGGTCCCGCTGCCGTCGGGGTCCCGCTGCCGCCGGGGTCCCGCTGCCGCCGGGGGTCCCGCTGCCGTCGGGGTCCCGCTGCCGCCGGGGGTCCCGCTGCCGTCGGGGTCCCGCTGCCGCCGGGGTCCCGCTGCCGTCGGGGTCCCGCTGCCGCCGGGGGTCCCGCTGCCGCCGGGGTCCCGCTGCCGCCGTGGGTCCCGCTGCCGCTGGGGTCCCGCTGCCGTCGAGGGTCCCGCTGCCGCCGGGGTCCCGCTGCCGCCGGGGTCCCGCTGCCGCCGGGGTCCCGCTGCCGCCGGGGTCCCGCTGTCGCTGGGGACAGCGCCGCCGGGGTCCCGCTGCCGCCGGGGTCCCGCTGCCGCCGGGGTCCCGCTGCCGTCGGGGGTCCCGCTGCCGCCAGGGTCCCGCTGCCGCCGGGGTCCCGCTGCCGCCGGGGGTCCCGCTGCCGCCGGGGTCCCGCTGCCGTCGGGGGTCCCGCTGCCGCCGGGGGTCCCGCTGCCGCCGGGGGTCCCGCTGCCGCCGGGGGTCCCGCTGCCGCCGGGGTCCCGCTGCCGTCGGGGGTCCCGCTGCCGCCGTGGTCCCGCTGCCGGGGTCCCGCTGCCGCCGGGGTCCCGCTGTCGCCGGGGACAGCGCCGCCGGGGTCCCGCTGCCGCCGGGGTCCCGCTGTCGCCGGGGTCCCGCTGCCGTCGGGGTCCCGCTGCCGCCGGGGGTCCCGCTGCCGCCGGGGTCCTGCTGCCGCCGGGGTCCCGCTGTCGCCGGGGTCCCGCTGCCGCCGGGGTCCCGCTGCCAGGACTGGGGCGCGCTGGATGGGGCCTCTCGGTGGCCTCTCGGTGGGGAAAGGGTGCCCAGAGGCGGCGGTTCCCGTCGGTGAGCGGAGCGGGCCGCCCCGGGTACAGCAGCCGGCCGGGGAGCAGGGTGGGAGGCGGCCGCCGTTGTGTTTAAGGCTCGGTTCTGTGACCGGTGTGTGCCGGCGTGTGTGCCCTGGGCCGCACGCTGGAGGCAAGCGTGGGCCTCCGTGGGAATGGAGCTTTCCAAATTTAAGGTTGCTGTGCGTTATAGGGCGGAGCCGTGCGGGATCCTGGAACTGTAGTGACAGCCTCTTCTTAAGACCAAGGGCGTCCAGCGGCTTCGTACGTCTTCCAGCTCGGAGCTGCTCATCGGGAGGGCGGCAGCTGTCTTCTCTCCCAGATACACCGTGGTTCCCCATCGAGAAAGTAAGGGAGCGCTGGGTCTTGGAGAGCACAGCTAGCTGACCTGAACACACGGGAGGTCAGGATCCGACTCACAGCCCCTGCCCTCTGAAGGTGCACTGGTGAGCAGGAACGCCCCTCCCTGCCCAGAGCCTCCAGAATGCCGCACTGTTTCTGCCAGCCTTACCCTCGTCTTGCCTCCTGGCCACCCACCAGCCTGGAACCACAGAGTGCCGGCTCGGCTCCCGACCCCCAGAGAGCTGAGTGAGGGGACGGACGACAGGCTCCCCTGGCTGTGTGACAAGAGTGCGCACGCCCAGGCAGTCCACTGCAGGGGACTCCTGGCAGGGAAAGAGTCAGGTATTGCTGTGTTCTGGCCAGCTCCCCGGGAGCACTAATCCAGAGGTGGAAGCGGGCACTAGGAGGCCCTGAGTGGCTCTGGGGATAACCGAGGGGTCTTGTAGAATGCAGAGCATGAATCTAAAACGTGTCTGTCCCAAGTAGGATGAGGAAGTCTGTCTGCATTCCGTCCTCACAAGCAGCCAGTGGGCAGGGGCCGGGGGACCAGCTCCAACACCACTGCCAGTGCCTTGCCAGTGCACTTGGCCGTACCACTGTTACTTTGCATGTCTCACCTGGTGAGTAGGTCTTTCTGGGGTGACTTCAGCCTCTGGGGAAGCTCCTTGTTAGAAAATTTTCTGCCCACTTACAGTGACGGCAGTTAGACGGTCACATCAGCAGCCACTTCTACAAGGTGGGACCCCTACCTTCCTGTCACTGCTAATGAGATGAGAGACGCACAGCTGAACCAATCAGCTCCTCTCCTGGGACCCAGGACTGGAATTGGAACCACCATCCTGTCACGTCTGCTTGTGAGAAGTGAGATGGAGTAGGACTGTCATCTCCACCCTGTGCGTGGAGACAGGGTCATGACCAGGAGACTGTGTGAGCCCGGGACAGGGAGCCAGACCCAGCAGCTGACTCAGATGGTTTGTGATGGTTTCCACTTTGCTCTCGTGGGAGACCCACAGCCTTTCAAGGTGGCCCGGCTGATTAGAAAGCAGCCTCTAGTCCCTCCCGTACCTCTGCGTCTTTTATCTAAAGGGCCTCTGAGTGAATCTCTGTTTCTTCCGACCCAAGGAGGCTGGGGGAGAGCAGGGGCAAAAGGTTGGTCCATATGAGGCTACAGTAATAAAAACAGAGTCAGGAGTAAGGAAAGTGAATGCTCTGCTCTGTTCTGCCCAGGCTCCCCCTGAAGTGTCCTGCCGGCTTATAGGTGTGGAATATTAAGAGGACATAGCCTGGTTAGAATGCCTTCAGGAGAGAGGAACCAGATAACCAGGACAAGAGCCCTGCTTTCTGGAACCCTTTACCCTGGAGTGCCCGGGAGATCGGGACGTGTGCCTTCATTCACGTGGTCACTGACTGCCCACTGGGAGCCTGGCTGCCGAAGGCCCCGTACAGGCCAGGCCACGGAGGGTCCCCGGGCACTAGGCTGAGAACAGGACAGGTGAGACCCCGCTCTCAAGGAGCTCACGTTCTAGTGGAGAGAGACAGAACCCAGTTTTATTGGGGGAGGGGTACCACTTCAGAAAAAGAACATAAAACCTAGTCATGAGCTGCCATAACGGGGGGCACTTCATATTTGAGGGTTCAGGGAGGCCTCTTGGAGAGGATCACACTGAAGGGCCAGAAGGGGCGGGGGGAGCGTCTGATAGCAGCGTGTGGAACCCCCACCGCCGTCACAACCACCACCTTCATTTTAAGCACATTCCGAAGAATGACTGGAGTTAAAGTACGTTCTGAGTTTGAGTTACAGACCTGTCTGCCGGTCTGGAACTTCCTTAGAACCCATCCCACAAAACCATAGCGGGGCGCGGTGAGGTGCGCCGTGTGCAGGCCTGCTTCCCCATAGCCGGGAGGCCTTCTCCGTCTCACCCTCAGAGCGAACCTCCAAGCCGCAGCCCCTCTGGATGAAGAAGCCAGGACTTGTAAGGCATAAAGCCGGCGCACGGGGGAGCCGGCTGTGGTCGCCCACCTCTGTGTCTCATTCGGTCACTTCCTCCCCCAAGAGACAGGAAGGAGCTGCAGAGGTGTGGTGGGATTCAGGCCTTCTGGGTCCCCTGCGCCTGCAGAGAACCTGCCGCCTGCAGTCGAAGGGGAGATTTTCATGGTCTCGGCGTGCAGTGCCATGTGCCCAGCCAGACCTCGAGGCAGCTTGACGTTCAGGGAAGACATCTGGGTCTCAGCCATAATCGGCCTGCGCCAGGCTCATGGTCCACCAGGCACGATGGGACAAACGGGAGGGTGGAGCAGCCGCTGCTGCGCACAGGCGGAGGGACCTGGGAGGGACCTGGGAGGTGGTCCCGACTCCCTCCGCCTCGCGTCCCTCATCCTTATCAAGGGGAGCTCACGGAGAGTGCTCTCAGCAGAGCCCTGGGGAAGCAAAGGTAGCCCCAAGCTCCCGAGCGGCCGTGGCCCACCGTGGCCCCGCGGACCGCACACCTGCTTGCAGAGAATGTCGCGGGGGGGCACACTCGGTCTCCGTCCGCGTGTGCGTGTCCAGCAGCCCCAACAGAAACGGGGCGGGGGCCACGGGCCTGATTTCACGCTTTCTCGTGGCTCCGTTAAGAAAGTCACAAGAATCAGGTGACAGTCGTTTTCAAGTATAGCCTTATTTTACGTCATATCCCCACTGTTCTCATTTGAACAAGTAACCGATGAACTTCATTAACGAGCTGTTTCACATGGTTCACCGGCGTCCAGTCAACCCTCACTGCGTCCTCGCACTGGTCACACCAAGTGCCGTCCGTCGCGCCCCGCGGCACGCTCGGTTCCCACGGGAACCCCTGGTCTCTGCTCGGGTTTCAGGAAATCCGCAGCTGGAAGCGGACTGGGCCCGGGTTGCTCTGACCGCACAACTCTCCCAGCAGGGCCGGGGGAAGGCCGGGCCCCAGCGGGCTGGCGGCTGCAGGGCGGCGGGCCCCACGACCCGGCGGCCGGCGACAGGGCGGAGGCGGCGCCCGTCGAGACGCCACGCAACCCCGGGGCTCCCAGACCCCGCCCGCGCCGCCCTGCGCCGTCCGTCACGCGGCGGCACGGGGCGGGGCGGAACTCCAGAAGGGGCGGTGTCTGCGAGGGGGCGGGGCTCCGGGGGAGGTGCCGCCGGTGGGGGCGGGGCCGGAGGTCCGGCTGGGCCCCGAGTTTCCCCACCGAGCGAGGGGCCGGCCCGCTGCGGCGCCCGCGAGTGGGGCCGTCGGGGTCGCCTGGGTCACCTCAGCCCGAGGGTCCTGCAGGCTCCTGTTCTGACCCCCGCTGCCCTGTCCTCTGAGGGAAGGTGGAGCCACGGAGAGCCCACCTGCGGGACGGTCAGGCCGGAACCGAGGGCCTTACTCCCGGCCGAGCTCGCCGCCCTCCTTGGGGGCTTTCCACAAGCCACTCCCGATCCAGGAGGGTTGGCCGTGCCCTGCGCGCCGCCGGCTCAGCCCCGCGCTGGGGGGGTGGGGGGGCGGGTGCTCCGCGCTGCAGAGCGGAAGGCATCTGCCCTGCACCCCGAGGGCTCGGCCCTGCGGACGGAAGGCTCCCCCGGAGCTCAGGAGCGCACTCTGCGGTGAGGGAGGCCCGTTCGGCAGCGTCCGTTGCGCTCGCCCTGGTGCTGGGCACTGCGCGGGGCCGGGGGACGTGCCAGTACCCACTGACGCAAGGGAAACGGAGTCCAGGGAAACCGCATCAGAGCGGGGCGGGCAGGTGGGCAGGGGGGCGCTCCCGCCGCGCCCCGCCTGTCCCTTGCAGACCCATCAGGAGGCGGGACTTGACCTTGCACGTGGACACGGCTCCGCTCCTGGGGTCTGGGAAGGGACGCTGGCTCATCACCTGTCCCCCCACGAGCACTCGGCTCCCTCCAGCAGTGGGAAGCCGCCGCACTGCGGTCCCGGTCCCCCCGCGGACGTCCAGCTCATGACCGCGCTCTGGACCTAGCCTTTCCCTCCTCAAGACACCGCGTCGCCCCTTGGTTCCTCACACCCGCCTGTGGTTTGTCACACTGCAGTGCATTTTTACTCCCCAGTCCACGCCTCTTTCGCGGGTGAAGTAAGGGGCGGGTCTGACGCCGAACACCTCGGGCCGGTCTGTGAACAGGGGCAGCGAAGTCAGCAACCCCGGGCCAGCCTTTCCCGCAGAGGTAGGCTGCGTGGGAGTGACCTTTCCGGGGATCTGGGCCGCGTTCCTGCCACCTGGCAGTGAGGGCCTGTGCTGACAGGAGAGGGCACGCAAGGTCTCCTTGGCCTCACAGAGCGCTTTGGTCTTAGGGCCATGGAAGCCTCCCCTCGGGAGTGGGGAGACCAGGGTTCACCCAGACGGAAGCCCGAGGGGTGGGAGCCAGGGGAAGGCGGAGGCCGGCACTTGGGCAGACACCCATGGCTCCGGGGGCATCTGCCTGGCTCAGTCAGTGGAGCGTGAGAATTGTCATCTCAAGACTGTGAGTTCCAGCCCCACATTGGGTATAGAGATTACTTAAACATAAAATCTTAAAAAAAAAAAAAAAAAAAAAAGTCCTCTGACTTAGGTTTACAAGAGGTGAGCTGAAGATCAGGTCAGATGCCGGCCCGTCCGCCAACCTGCGTGTGTGGTCACGGGCTCACGGCTGCACGTTCCGGCGACACGGGTATCACCAGGACCCGTGGACCGTCCCCGTAGCAGGCTTGTGTGCAGGAGCGCTCAGGCAGCGAGACTGGGATGGTTCTGAGAAACCGCAGCGGGCGGGTGGCACCCAGGAACAGGACAGGGAAGGACCCCGGGCTGGGGGCGGGAATGGGAGGGACCACGTGACTGTGTGGCCGGGCAGGACTGGCCCACAGACCACCAAGAGCCGGGGCACCACAGACGAGTTTGAACTTCCGGCTAGGGCAGGCGGAGAAGGAAGTGGCGACCAGAACTGTGTGGACGGTAGCCCCGTCGGTCACTGTGGAGGGCAGGTGAGGGTCAGGAGGCTGTGGCAGCCCCCCCGCGGAGAGAAGACGGGCGCGGCAAGGAGGAAGCCCTGAGTGCAGCCCAGTGGGGCCGCCGGTGACCACACAGAGCCTGAGTTTCTCGGGCCCGCCGTGAGGAGGTGGGGGCCTCAGGACAAGAGAGGGAAAGGGCAGATCCCGGGTCCCATGGAGGCTTTCTGCTTCGACCAGTGAAGGGTGCTGTCAGCCAGGCAAGCCCTGACCACACAGCCCCACCCCAAAGTCTCTGGAAGGTGGGAGTGGGAACAGGGGCGGGGTCTGTGCCATTGTCAGATCAAGACCCTTTTCACCTAGATTGACGGAAATCAGGGCCCAAGTCAAAGCCTCGTGCGCGACTTTGGATGACGGGCCCTGCAGGGAGCCTGTGAGAACAGGACCCCAGAGGGGATAAAGGGCGCCCGTGGAAGACCCATCTGCCCTCAGAGTTGATGGTACAGCCTCAAAGGCCAAGTAGATCACACCTGATGACCGTCCAGGGGGGAAAGGAGAGGCGTGGGACAGGTGTCCACACCCAAGCAGAGGTAGTGGCAGAGAGCCAGGCATGTGGGGGACCCATGCGGCCCTGCGTGTTTTGCACAGGGTTACAGACAGTGGAGTGATGTGGCCTGTGCCCCCAGCCCTGGGACAGGATGCCCAGAAACCCTGCAGGACCCAGGATCCTTAGAAGAGTGACGCGATAGGCTCCCTGTGCTCGGGACTTCCGGTCTCCTTCCTCCGCTCCCAGCCAGCGCCCACCGAGGTGAGAGGAAACCACTCAGCCGGGCCGCCGCTGCCCACTGTGCACTTGTCGCAGGGAAGGGGATGGCTGACCCCTTCCCTGTCCCTGAGCAAGCTGGTGGGGGACCTCGATCACCCCCGGGGTGGGGACAGCGCCTCCTCCCCACCCGCCAGGGGCCCTTGATCAGTTCCATTCCAGTGACAGTAAAGAAAACCAGCAACAACTGAGGGCCAGAGCGGGACCGGCAGGAGGCTGGAAAGCACCAGGACCGGAAGGGCCAGGGGCCTCCTCGGCTGAACCCGCTTTGGGAAGTTTCCTGCAAAGGAGGAAGGCACAAGCTGTGCCCAGCTCCTGCTCCACCCTCGACCTGCCCCAGCGGTCTCGAACCCAGAAGTGCAGGCAGGGAAAGGGCCAAGTGTAGGGGGCAGCCAAGTCTGCACGAGGACAGGCCCTCCTCCTCCAGCTCCCACCAGGCTCCCAGGAGAGCCATGGCCCCATAGGAGGGCTCGGGACTCGGCAGGGCTCGTGGCACTGGCAAGTGCCAAGGGAGGGGCGAGCGCCGAGGGAGGGCCCGACAACCCCTGTGTCTGGGGCCAGGACCTCCTGCTGCTCCCCCCACCCCACGGACCCACCTCGCCCGGGTTTGGAAAGTGCACTGCCGCGCCTGCCCCATGCGGCCCGCCTGGGTTCGCCGTCCCTGGCTGCCTGCTCTGTGTCACTGGGGGCAGTCAGGTCTCAGAATTTCCACCAGGAGCCGGGCAAGGTGGAGAGTTTCGGAGCTGGGCAGCTGGCTGGCTGTGGAGAAACTCTGGGTCTTCTCGGCCTTCCCTCCGAGCTCGGTGTGATGCAGCATGTCCGGAAGGAATGCAACCAGAGAGGGTGGCACTGGCCTGGCCTCCCTGCTGTGAGGGGCTTCCCCGGACCCCACAAGGACTGGAAGGTCTGCCGCAGAGTCAGGTACTACTCTTCCCTGGGCTCAGTTTGTTTGTCTTTTAAGATTTTATTTATTTATTTGACAGAGATCACAAGTAGGCAGAGACAGAGAGAGAGGAGGAAGCAGGCTCCCCACTGAGCAGAGAGCCCGATGCGGGGCTCGATCCCAGGACCCTGGGACCATGACCTGAGCCGAAGGCAGAGGCTTTAACCCACTGAGCCCCCCAGGCGCCCCTGAGGGCAAGTATTTCTCACAGCTGCTCTTCCCGCCCTAAAAACCGGCTGGATGGTGGAAATGATCCCACTTCATGGGGTGGGAACGCGGTCCCCGAGGTCAGCCCACCGTCTTCAATGCAGCATTGATTGATCTCTCCCACTCCTTGCCACCCCCCTGCTTGGCCCTATCCCCACTAGCCTGGGACAGTTGTCCTTCCCGCAGGCAGGCAGGCAGGAGAGGCACCAGATCCTGTCGTGGGACAGGCTGCAGGGGTCTGGGCAGAGCCATCGGTCGCTTCTCTAAGGCCTCTCACTCGTGCCTGCCTGGGGACCTGCCAGCCCCGGGGGACACCGGGCACTGGTCAGATTCGCTGCTGCGCGGGTCCAGGCCATCGGCCCTTTGCTCGGTCTTAGTCCCGCCCATCATTCCGTCCAGCTGCAGGCAGTTTTGCGGCTGAGATGGGGGTAAGGAAACTGCTGACAGAGCTCTAAAGTCAGGTTCAC
Organism: Mustela erminea; assembly: GCF_009829155.1. NCBI lineage: Eukaryota > Metazoa > Chordata > Mammalia > Carnivora > Mustelidae > Mustela > Mustela erminea. Next base: position 59,773,906 of record NC_045632.1, on the reverse strand, counting down.
ATGGAAAATGCCAATTACTCATCAGATGAGGTTCACCAGCCGCAGGTGTGGGTTTCAGGACCTACTTGATTCCTGGTAGAAGTTTGTGAAGGGCTCTTCGCTGCACACACCTGTAGGCACTTCTCTGCGTCACGGGCTCCAATTCGGCCGGTCTGTGAGGCCAGCAGGTGGTTTCCAGACCCGACCTGGTGTCACTGCTGACTTGGGTCCGATCACGTCCTGACCAAGGACAAGGCTGAATGGGGCTCACCAGGCCAGTTCTGGGTGGGCGGGGGGGGGGTGAGCGGAGGGGACAGTTCGGCGAGGCTGGCCCTGTGCAGCAGCTGGGCGGGCCCTGACTCTCCCCGGACCGGTTCCGGTTCTTCGCTTCCAGGAAAGAGAGGACTGCAAGGGAATGTACTCGGGGAAATAGCTCCGCAAAAGCCCGTCAAGTCCTTGGCCAGCCGTCAGGAAAACAACATTCGGCAGAAGGAGAGAATGTGGTTGGTCTGGGGAGCCTCCAGGGGTCGGGGGAGGAAGACTCAGGGTGCGCTGCTGAGAAACCATCTTAACCTGGAGTATGTGTCCTCTGTGAGCTGCTTCTGGGCTAAAAATACCCAGTGGAAGACTTAGCATATTCGCCCTCCGGAGCTGCTGCTCGGCACCGCAGAGCACAGTCACACGGTTGCACAACCCACCACCATTTCCCAAGCTTTCTCACCAACACAACAGAAACTCTGGCCCCATTAAGTAATAACTCCCCAGTCCCTCCCTCGGGCCGGGGGCCTTATCGTCTAGTTGCCGTGTCGTTGGCCTGTCCCGGCCGTTGTGAGCGAGCGGGATCACACGGTGTCTGACATCTGCGCTTGGGACGGTGTGTTCATGGGTCACCGGCTGGGTGGTGGGGCCAGCCCTCGCTCCTGGTTCTGGCTGGGTAACCTGGGTCTGTTCATCTGTTTGTGGACACGTAGGTGGTGTCCTCCTGAGTTCATGTCTGAGCGTGGGCAGATAACAACGCCTGTATTATCCCTGGGGAAGAGTGAAGCCTGAGGGGTCAAGGCCCCTGTGACGGCCCACGCCCTGGTCCTTTGTCCCTCGGGGAGCCGGCCACGCTTGCTCTTTCATGACAAGATTATGGGGGCATCTGGGGGGCTCAGTGGGTTAAGCCTCTGCCTTCGGCTCAGGTCATGATCCCAGGGTCCTGGGATTGAGTCCCACATCGGGGTCTCTGCTCAGCGGGGGGCCTGTTTCCTCCTCTCTCTCTCTCTCTGCCTGCTTCTCTGACTACCTGCTTCTCTAACTACTTGTGATCTCTGTCAAATAAATAAATAAATAAAATCTTTAAAAAAAAAAAAGAGTTGTTTTTCTGAAAATCCGTCACTGGGGTGCTCAATTTAAGTTTATTTTGTGAAAGGTGGTATTACACGCCTATAGCAAAAAATCTAAGTAGCGCCCGTGACCATCATGTTTCTCCCCCTCCTGACCGTGCGGCCTTGGCCTGTGCTGTCTCTCCCCACCCCCACCTTCTCCCTCCTGCCGCGCCTCCCTCGTGTCTCCACCCCACCCTCTCCCTCTCTCACCCTCTCCCGGGGTCTCTCTCTCAGGCTCGAGGCCTCCTGTGCCCTCCAGGGGCTTTCTTAGCTGTATCACTGTATCTTGGATGCTTGCTGATACAGAGTTGCAACTCTCCTGCAGGATACACTGTAATTTCTGTCCGTTTCCTGTGGGTGAGGAGTCGGGTTCTGCCCAGTCTTTTCTGCTCCCAGTCCCAGGACACGGGCATTCTGTTCCCCAGGGAGCACACCTGCTGGACAAGTTGTGAGGCCTCCCCTTCTCCGCAGCCCTGTGTGGGAGCCTGTCCCCGAAGCTGGGTGGGGACTTGGGGCCTGCCTACTCTGGGGCTCCCCTCCCCTGACCCTCATTCTCTGTGTCCTGATTCCAGGCCTCAGAGGCTTCTCTTGGGAAATGGTCGGAAGCCTCAGATCCTAAGCCTTCAGAGGACTTAGTAAAGGAGCAGTTTTTGAAGGTTTTTTTTTTTAAGATTTTATTTATTTATTTGACAGACAGAGATCATAAGTAGGCAGAGAGGCAGGCAGAGAGAGAGAGAGGAGGAAGCAGGCTCCCCGCTGAGCAGAGAGCCCGATGCGGGACTCGATCCCAGGACCCTGAGATCATGACCCGAGTCGAAGGCAGAGGCTTAACCCACTGAGCCACCCAGACGCCCCTCCTTTTTCTTTTTTGCATCTAAACTCTTTATATAAACAAAGTTATCTCATGCCGCCCATATGGAAAACAGCTGATCCCTCTGAAGCACTAGAAGGGGGAGAAAGGCCCACCCTGGTCTTCCTTCCTAGGCACAGACTTCAAAATTCCTGGTTTAAAGTATGCCTAGACCCCTCTCAGGTCCGAGTGGAGAGCCTGCCCTCACACCTTACTGACCTCAGTTCTCTTACTGCTCCCTTGTGGGCAGAGCCCAGAGAAGGGCAGGGGTGAGCCAGGACTCACGGGCTTGGGGGTGCCGACCTGTCCGCTTTAGGGAGTCTGCCTTCTGACACGGTGAAGGTGGTCTGCTGGGGCAGGAGCCCTCTGAGAAGCTGCGGGAGAGCTGGGTGGTTGGGGCCACGGCCAGCAGACCTATAGAGTGTCCCTTGGCGGCCTGTGCAGGTGGACGTCAGTGTCTTGAGTGTGGAGACCCCTACGATCACCCGCAAAGGCAGGCCAGGCCGAGGAAAGAGTGAGGGGAGGCCTCCCCCCGCTCGAATCTGCTCTGCCCATTTCCATGGTGTTGGGGAGGGCTTTCCTCTCCATCCGCGCGCCTCCCTCCGGCCCGTGGCCCGGGGCGGGCACGGAGGGGGCAGACAACAGTCCTTCCTTCTCAGTCTACTTGGCTGTGCCTCTGAAATCTCCACAGCCCTGCTGCTCGGGGCCACAACCCCATGTCACAGATGCTCTGGAGGCACAGCGAGGAGGGAGGCCTCCTGGGGGTCACGTAGCCAGCAGCTGGCAGCACCAGTGCGGGCTGTTTAGTCCTTTCTGTTGATGTTGCCGCTGCTGCTCAGAGACCTTGGCCCCAACCCCTGCCAAGGGATGGCCCTAGCTGGCTTCCCTTAAGGTTGGCACCAGATGACTCCACTAGAGGCTGGGACTAGCCAGGATTTGCAGGTGGGTCCTGGGCCTCCCACAGAGCTGGACCTTATGTCCCCAGCCTCCTTGGGGCTCGGGCCTTGGGGAAGAACCCCAAAGTTCTAGAAAAAAGGTTCTAGAAAACGGCCAGGGTCAGACACAATGCCAGCAGGAATTAAGGTGTGAAGAAGCAGGCAGAAGAAGGAGGGAGAAAAACCGGTCAGCACTGAACACCAGACTCCTGGAAGTCTGTATTTCTCGCCTTTTTTTTCTTTTTTAAGGTTTATTTGAGGCACCTGGGTGGCTCAGTTGGTGAAGCGTTTGCCTTTGGCTCAGGTTGTGATCCCCGGGGTCCTGGGATTGAGCCCCGCTTCAGGCTCCTGCTCAGCAAGAAGTCTGCTTCTCCCTCTGACCCTCCTCCCCTGTCTCTCTCTCTCTCAAATAAATAAATACAATCTTTTTTTTTTTTTTAAAGGTTTACTTAAAAAAAAAGATTTATTTATTTGGGAGTGAGCAAGTGAGCAGTGAGGAGGGGCAGAGGGAGAGGGAAAGAGGGTCTTAAACCGACTCTGGACTGAGCGCCAAGCCCCAAGCCCTAGGTGGGGCTCCATCCCATGACCCTGAGATCAGGACTTGAGCCCAAACCAAGAGTCAGAGGCTTAACCGACTCTGCCACCAGATGCCCCAGCATTTCTGGCCTTTGAAGAGTGGAGGGTCTGGGCCTGAGTTGGGGCTGTCACCAGGAGGCGGGTGTGGGGTGGGTCGGTGTTGGCCGCAGGCTCCCGGGCCCCAACCACACTCACCAGCTTCACCGATGCCCTGGTACAGCCCAGGCTGGGGCTTAGGACCACACTCACGTGGGTTCTGCCCCTTACACCATGGGGCCCTCCCCTTTCTCCTCCCAAGCTCACCTCGACGGTGGCAAAGGCCAAGCGGAGGGTCTGGTGACCGGCACAGCCCGGACTCAGACCCTATCTTCCACCCCAGGGGACGCCAGGCCCAGGCGGTGCTCCCGCTGGGGTCACTGTCCTCCCACAGCAAAGGGATCGGCGCAAAGACGCTGGTGGGGGCCCCGGTTCTGCAGCCCCGACCCCCCGCCACGGTCCCCAGGGGGCGCTGCGCGCTCACGTGTGCGGCAGCAAAGCGAAAGTCGCTCCGGCCACGCGGGGCGCAGTGGGGCGTGGGGTGCCGCCCGGGAAGCCCCGGAGCTGGGCAGCCCCTCCTGCGCGCACCTCCAGCGGCGGGACCAAGCCCTTCCCGGGGCGTGTGCGCGCGGGGCTCCGGGGCGTGGAGGGCCGGCGGGGCGCGCGGAGGCGCCGAGCGCAGCGGGCGCGCGGGCCGTCGGAGGAGCGCGGAGGCGGGCACGCCGCGGAGGGCGGGCGGGCGGGGGCCGAGCCTATAAAGGTCCGCGGGCCGAGGGGCGGGAGCGCAGCGCCCAGCCGCCGTCCGGCCCTGCTCGGCCTCCGCGAGCCCCGAGAGCCGCGCGCTGCGCTCCGCCGCGGGGCAGGGCTGGCACCAGAGAGGGCTCGGCGGGCCCCGGGCCGAGGCGGAGGAGAAGGCGGCGGCGGCGGCCGCGGAGGCGCTCGGGTCGCCGCCGCCCAGCCGGGGGTCCTGGCCGCGGGGCGCGGCACGTGCGACGACCCGCCCTGCGCGCCCTGTCCCACTAACGCCGCGGCGGCAGAGCGACCCCCGGCCGGCCCCGCGGGCCCCCCGGGCATGGAGCGGCACGTGCTCGGCGCCGCGCTCTACTGGCTGCTGCTGCCCTTCGCGCTCCTGGCCGGTGAGTGGGCGCGGGCGCTGGGGGCTCCGGGCTGGACGAGGGCTGCGTCCCGGCTCCCGACTTCCCGGGTCGGGACGCGCGGCCCGCAGCGCCCGCATTCCAGAAGCATGAGCGCGCCGGAGAGGCCGGGAGGGCGGCGGCGGGGCGGGGGTGAGGTGGCACCGGGCGCCCTCGGGTGCGGGCCGGCGAGCGCGCGGAGAGCGGCCGGGCCCTTGGCAGGGACGCGGGGGAGTCGGGGCCCCGGAGGGGCCGGTGTGCTCCGGTGGGGGGGGCTGGAACGCCGAGGTGGGGGGCACGAATCTCTTTCCCTCTTTCGTGTTAAAAAAAAAGAAAAGCGCAAACTTGCATCATGACTTCCTGACCAATCTGGGAGAAGGCGGGCTTCCTGCCTGGAGCTGTTTAATCTGGAGGCTCGGGAGCAGAACTAACGTCCATCCGTCCCTCCGCGCCCGGCCCGGCCCCACCCCCGCGGCCTGGGGCCGGCCTGTGCTGCGGGAAGGGTGCTGCAGGCTCCTCCCTAGCCTTCCCTTGCCCTGGCTCAGTCCACAGGGCCTGCCAGGCGCTGGGGGAGGAGCAGCCCCCAGAAGGCTCCGGGCATTAGAGCCCAGGACCCCCAACCCTGGCATCACAGTTCCCCGCTTGCGGTGGGCGGCAGGGTTGTCCGGGCTCTTAAACCCCACCCCCCGCGGCCCTCCTGCCTCGTCAGTGCCCAGGGCAGAATGCCCGAGAAGGCCTTCCACCCTTCCCCTGGTCCCCCGCCCTCAGCCCCTCCACGTGGGGCCGTGTCTGCCGGCTGGGAGCTGGAAAGCAGTCTGAGTCAAGGCGCTGGGGGAACAGGGCCCGGTTTGCCTTGTGGACGTCCCTCCTTGCGTGGAAGTCCATCAGAGCGTGGGTGTGGGGGGTGTTTCTTTTCTGGAAGCCCTTCCAGGGCTCTGAACTCCCTCCAGGTGGGCCTCTGCCAACCTCTGGGCTAGGTGGGAGCTGGCCTCCCTGGGGGCCAGGGCGCGGGATCGGCCTGCACTTGGGCTCCCAAACAGACTGTGTTTTGATTTGTAGCAGGGAAAGACGGTGAAACGGGGGACTTTTCGGGACAGGAATCAATGGCAAGCATTGAGGCCGGAGAGAAGAGTTTGAGTCAGCGGTGTGTGGACAGGGCGGCCGGGGTCAGCTCAGGGGAGAGCGCAGGGTCACCTGGCCCGTTCTCCGTGCTGGCTGGCTTTGCTCCTCCTGCCTCTAGGCAGCCAGATAGACGGACAAGCAGACTGGATCTTGCTGGGGGGGCGGGGCGGGGGGCGACGGGACAGTACGCTTCTCAAAGGGCAGCTTCCCCTCTGCCCTGCAGTGCACCCGTGGCCTCCTTAGCCTGGCCTTGCCCTGCGGGAACCCGGGAGGCCGGGGCAGGCCATGTGGAGGTGGTGGAGACCCCTCCTGCTGCAGGATGGTAAGCTCTTCCTGTCATGGGGCAGAGTAAATATTTTCACATCACGAACTCTCCTGATACTGTTTCCAGCCGTGCAAACACGTAAAAGCCACGACTGGCCTGCGGGCTGTACCAGGACAGGCGGTGGAGCGGAGGGGCCCCGGGCCCGGGTGTGTTGGCCTGATCATTAGTCGGGGCTCCTGGGCTCTCGGGCCCCCAGCTGGAGCCCATGTGGGTGCCGGGGGTGCCGTCTTCTTCTCTGCCTGCTTGTGGGCCCTACCCAAGGCAGCTGGGGAGCTTTTCAACTGCAGGCGACTAGTGCACTGTATCCTGTCCTCCGTTACTCTGTTAGCGCGGAATTGCCCTCCGAGTCTCCCGCAGATACTGACCCAGGCCGTGTCCCGCGTGGTTCTGTGTCCGGGTGTGGCGTTTGGCTTCAGGGCTTTTTCTTAAGGTGGGGGGGGGGTCAGTGCGGTACCAACCGAGGCCAGCTCTCCCGTCCTGGGTGTCGGCAGCTCCCTGGGGACCATCCTGCTGTCCCCCTGATGGGCAGGGAGCCATCGACTCTGCCACTGTGCGTGCCCCTCCTCATCCCATGATGGGCTTTGGCTGGAAAGGGTAGTTCCGCGGTGTTTTGAAAGCGAGTGTGTGGATGCTGGCGAAGGCGTCGGGCTGTTAGTCATGAGTGCCCCGGGCCAGCTCCCGCCACGGCCGTGGTGAGGTAGTGAGTCATCCCGGAGTGCCCCCCGCTCACCCCACGCCACTCCCCGGACAGCCGGCCTGCCTCTGACCCGTGCCGGAGACTCTCCAGCTCCCCGGCAGGGACGGCAGCCTCTCGGGGCTCCCCTGTTGTCCGCGCAGCCCTGGGGGCAGAGGACCCTGAGCTGGGAGCTTCTAGGGAGATGGCAGGATGTTTTGTGACTGCTTTAGACTGGGCCACGCCTCCTGCCTCCTGACCTAACGGGGGCGACCAGAAACTGCCACCGTGGTCTGAAAGGCAGGTGATAGATAGAGCGTGGTAACTGCCACCGACTCCGGGAAACCCTGCGGTGGGGCAGTATGGCTTTTCTCTGTCGCACCCTGGGGCGTCATCTGTGCCACACTGTCACTGAGAAAAGCTCAGAATGGGGACACTTCCTTCTTTTCCTCATGACTGTCTGCATACCCTTGTGATCAGGCAGTGAGGCTGGGAGAGGTTGGGGTCGCGGGGGGTCGCCATGGAGCCCGTCCCGTTCCACAGCCCGGCCCTGCAGGTGCCCAGAGCTGGGTGGCCTTGGAGCTGGGGTCGGCGGTGGGGACAGGGCAGTGAGTCAGCCGGTCTGAGCGGGCAGGTGAACGGGACGTTCAGGTGTGTGGGTGCACCTGTGTGCGTGTTGAGGACAGGGCGGGGTCACCCGTGGTCACCCCACGGGCAGGGGGATGTGGAGAGCTCCACGCTGGCCCGGTAGGGTCCTGCAGAGGAAGTGTCTTCTCTGGGGGTGGGAGGAGTCCCCGGCTCAGATCCTGGCCCCGAGGGCTGCTTCCTGGGCGTCTCCTGTTCTGACCCAGCACTAAATTTGCTGCTGGTGCTCAAAGGCAGAAAGAAGGAAGGGCGGGTCTGCTTGACTCTACCTTGCTGGGCCCCAGAGCTGCTGCTGGGGGCCGCCTTCTGGGGTGGGGTCCTGAGGCGGGCCGGCCCCCCAGAGGGCACGGAAGCCCCTTCACCACTGCCATCTGGGGGCTCAGGGGGAGCATCTGCCCTGCCGCAGGAAGCCTCCCCCGGCCACTCTGGTTCTCAGAGACCTGCCTTTGCCTTAGAATTCAACAAAATGCCGGTCTTTCCTGGGTTACCTATTTAGAAATATGTAAACGTTGTTTATGTAGATTCTTTATTTTCTAACGTTTTTTTTTTTTTGGAAGAGAGTGAGCACGAGGGGCCGAGGGAAAAGCAGAGCCCCCCCGCGAGCGCAGAGCCCTGGTTGGTGGGGAGGGGGGCGGCTGGATCCCAGGATCCCAAGATCCGAAACCCAGAAGCACCCAGAAGCGTTCAGTTGACTGAGCCACCGGGGCGGCCCCACTGGCTTCTTTTTCCTTCTGGTTTGCAAAGCCCGTCTGGACTTCCTCTCGGCAGACACCTCAGGCTTCCAGAAGCGATTACTGCGGCAGCACAGCTGTGGGAGTGAGGGCTCCCGGCCCTGGCCCCCCGGGGCGGCCCTGTGGGCGAGGCTGGGGGTGGGGGGGCTTGGTGGGGCCTGGCAGGACCACCTGCTCCGCACCCAAGCTCCTGACTTTTGAACTTCCCTGAGTTGTTTTCTTGATGGGGGCGGGGTGGGGGGGGCTCACTGACACCTGAAATCTTCTGTCCTGGAGCAGGTGAGCACACACCTGCTGGTGCGACGGTCCCTCGGGGGCGGGGCGGGGGTGGGGGTGGTCTCTGGGAGGCGGAGCTGACTCTGCAGGCTGGGTCTGTGTCCCCGGGGAACCTGCCAGGCCCTCACCCCTCTCTGGGCTCCAGCTTCCTCGCCTGTAAAGTAGATAATAAACGCTGGAAGGCGGCTCCCGGAGAGTCTCTGATCTCTGCGGCGTCTCGGGCTCTTGGGGGGGGTGGCAGGTCTCCCACACACAGTCCTCACGGGCCAGGAGCCCCAGAGCGCTTTCCCACACCTGAGTGCCGCACCCCACGCCTGAGTGCTGGTGGTCAGCAGCCCACTCGGGGGTCTGGGGAGCTGCGTGGACGGGCCACCCACCCTGGGGCTGCCCCACCAGCCATGGGCGGTTCCCAGGAAGCGGGGGGTGCTGTGTCCAGAGCAGGCTGGCCCCCAGCCACCGTGCGGTGCCCACCTGCACCGGCTCTGGAGCGTTTCCCAAATTCATTCAAGCATTCCCTCATGCAGGTCTCGTGGGACTGAGCGCTGGGCAGGAGCCAGGAGCCTAAGTTCTGTGTGGGGGCTAATGGTGGGGGTGGGGGGGGGCAGGGCTCAGTCTCTGTTTCTAACAAGGCTGCGCTTTCCTTGGCTGTCAGGGGTCATCTGGGGGTTCTCCCAGTGGCTTGTTGGGTTAAGCACAGAGGGGAGGGAGCCGGAGCCGGAAGCTGCACTGTAGGAAACAGAGTCCAAGCCCTGGGCTGAGCAGGGGCTGGGCAGGCCTGGGGGTGCCCAGGACCTGGGGAGGAGGGAGTTGGCAGCCAGGCCCTGGAGGTGGTCCCCTGTCTGGAAGGAACTGAGCAGCCAGCAGAGGCCTGGCAGATGGGGGTGCTGCGGGGCTGGGGGCCTGCGTCCTTTTTAGGCTCTCATCCCTTGATGGTGGCCGGTAGGAGGTAGGGGTGGGGGGCAGTCAGGGTGGAGGCTTCCCGTTTTGATTTTCTGTTTGCTTTTAATTACACAAATCCTACTGACTTTCCGTGGAACAGTGACATTTCCATCAGATAAGGCAAAGCTCCCTCCCTAGCCCTGAGCCTGTCTCCCCCGGGTGCTTTGGAAGGAAGCCTCCCTCGGCAGGCCATGCGTGGTGTGCTCCCGTCCAGGCATAAACAGATGTGCCCTGGGGGTCTGCACCCCGTGGCTCCGTGTCCCCTCTGTCCCTCCCTGCAAAGGAGGCCCTCGGTTCCTGTGGCCCCTGTTTATGGGGCGTATGGGTGCCTCCCCACTCTGGGGAACCACACCCACGCTGTCCTGGGGAGCCCCTCTTGGGGATGGAAGCCAAGGAGCTTCCCTTTCTGTCCGGGAGCCCGTGAGGCTGTGACCAGGCGGCAGCCCTCGGCCCTGGGGGGAAGCCACCCACTCAGGGATGCGAGAGCTGCTCCGCGTGCTGGGGCCACGGTCCCGGCCACACCAGCCCCTGGGTGACGCCAGGGCACCCTCCGGCCGACGTGCGTGGCCTCCTGCCTCCCTGCAGCCGTCTCGCGGGGACTTTGCTGAGTGGGGTGGGTCAATTTTTCTGGTGTGTTTTAATGACATAATTATAGGGAGTATTTTTAGGTTCCCCCTAACGGGCTAGCTGTTTACTGGGCTCGGTGTGCGCGCTGTTGTTCTCTGTGAGTATATATAGTCAGGATCACTTGTCCTTCCTTGGGCTCAGGCTCAGCCACCCCTGTGGTTTCCTCTGCCAGCGAAGGGCGGCTGAACCGGCCCTAGAGCCAGCCGGCTGCGCTGCGCTGGGGGACTGGGGCCTCCCGGTGGGGGGCACCGCCCCTTGGCTCGGTGCGGGGCTCATCCTGCAGTGCTCACTGCCCGGCCAGCCCAACCCCGTGGGGCCCCGGTGGGAGCGCACTCATCCCTCCCCAGCTTGGAAGATGGGGCACACTCTTCAGGCCTGTGGGAGCCACCAGAGGCCAGATGGGCGTCCCCGGGCAGGTGGCCCCCAGGAGGCGCCTCAGCGGCCCGGATCTGGATCCCTCGCCTGCTGGACCCAGGCTGCCTCTCCTTCCCTGTGCAGACATTTCCGCCAGCCCCTGTCCCTCTCGCTCAAGGATCTGATTTCTCTCATGGCTGGCACGCTGTCTAAACGCATCACTGTAACCACATGAGAGGGAGCCTTTTTTTTTTTTTTAGGATTTATTTATTTATTTGAGAGCGCGTGCGTGTGGCAGGAGTGCAAGGCTCCGGTGGGGGAGGGACAGAGGGAAGGCATCAAGCAGACTCCCCGCTGCGCCGGAGCCCCATCCGGGACCCTGAGATCCCCACCAACCACAGCCGGAGCCACCCAGGCGCCGCTAAAGGGAGCTTTTAAAGGGAAATGAAGTGGGCCATTGCGGTGCCGTGCTTACCTGTTCTCTGCTTTTCCCTCTGTGTGTGCGGTGGCCTGGGACCCGGATCCTTGAGGGCACTCCAGGGGGCCAGGCTCTGTGCGGGACGGGTCTGTGTCCCCAGGCCGCGGGGTGCACGCACGCTGTCCCACAGAGGAGCAGCTCGCCCCTGCGCCCTCATGATTTTAGTCTGCCACCGTTCCACGAGAGCAAATGCCCCGGGGCAGCAGCTGCCCGGCCCCTGGTGAACTGCACCTGCGCCCCGGACCTTGCTCCAGCCGCCCCTCCTGCTGGCGGGTCCCTCAGGCACAGGCGCCTGCTCCGAGTCTCTGCCTCACGGGCCCCCCACGCCCCGCCCCGCGACAACCTCTGCTCGTGTTCCTGGGTTTGGGCGTGCATGCTCCCGCTCCCGTGGTTGCCCATCCGTGGCTGTGACGTGTGTCCCGTGGCTTCAGTCTGTGTCACCCTGACACCAGGTGACCCTTGCCCCCTTCAGGGTCTGCTCTTGGGATGTGCCTTGAAAAGTCGCCTGCTTAAAGACACTGGGGTGTGCATCTTATCTCTGACGTGCGGGCGTGCTTTCGGGGTCTAGACTCTAGGCTTTTCGTCTGCTGGATGCGCTGCAGGGTTGTCCTGCCACGGCTGTGCGGGTTCTAACCCTTTGACGGGCGGCCGCTGAGAGCGGGCGTCCGTGGCGTCCAGTCCCCGGAGCGGCCCGCGTGGCTGGGCCTCAGGGTAGCGCGGCCTCCCCGGGGCTGCCCGGTGGATGCAGGGCGTGTCCTTTGGTGGCTGGAAAGGGGCACTGCTGTGACCCGGCAGGCCTCCCCGTCCCACAGATGCTGCCTTGTGCACGGCCTGTGGTTCTGCCTCCCGACTCTCCCCAGGGAGAGCGTCTCCGGAGTCAGGGTTCTGAGTCCAGGACAGGGCGACCCGGGCCGCGGACGCTGCTCGCGCCCTTCAGTCCTCCCGCCCCCGCCCCGTCCCCGCGAGGAGCTCGCGCTCCCAGCACCTGTTGGCAGGGGAGTCCTTGCCCAAGGCTGCCCGGGCTCCGGCCTCCTCTTGTGCCTCCTGAACTGGCACAGGCCTGCGGGCAGGGGTGTGTGAGCAGAGCCGCCGGAGACCGGTCAGATGGCCGCCATTTGAGGGTGCCCTCAGATGCCCCCCTTGGTGGGGGTCACACCTACCCACTGGCTCTGGAGCCCTGTGTGGTGACACTTCCTGTCCTCCCTGAAACCGTGTCCCAGACCTTATCGGCAGGCGCACCTTGCCAGCCCAGGGGGCGGTGGGCGGGGCGGGCGGTAATCTCTGAGGGTCAGGAGCAGGGGCCAGTGGGGGGCCAGTGCAGGGGGGTGTGGTGATCCAGGGACCGTGGCCTGGGGGCCCCGTGGGGACCTTCCGGAGTGGGCAGCAAGCTTGTCGCTCTGACCTTGGCAAGGTCACTGTCCTCATCCTGGCCACGGGCAAGTGTGCCCTGCTGAGAACGGTTCTCGCCAGCATGGAAGCCACGGGTGGGCTCCTTGTCTGGGCTGGCGGTCCCTCGCGGGATCCTGGACACTGGGGGTGGTGGAGAGCCGTGGGTCCCGTGTCCCTGTGTCCTGTGCCTGAGGAAACAGGGAGGGGCCAGGCCCTCCTCCCCCGAAGACCCGGCACCCACCCTGCTGTCCTGCCCTCTGAGATTGCAGGGGGAGACCCCCCAGGGGCGGGGGCCGCCCTAGGTCCTTCCAGAGTGAGCCTGACTTTGGGGTGGTGGAGTGGCCTCTGGGGGAGGGAGCCTGCACTCCGCTCCCCCCACCGGCAGCTGCTCCTGTCCTGGGAGGGAGGCTCCTCTCCCCCCCCCCCCCCCCCCCCCGCCGCCCCGAACTGAGAACCGAGTGTGACTGAGTGTGCAGAGCTCGTGCCAGAGGTTCCCCGCCCTCCACTGTACTCCCAGGCCCCCTGTGTGGAGGGGAAGCTGAGTCACATGCCAGAGGGGACACGGCCCCGGCAACCTCGCTGGCCACCCCGTGCTAGGGTCCGGGACTCCCGCCCCCTCTTCCCAGTTTTGACCACAGGCGTGGCTGTCAGCCCTGGAGCCTCAAGGTGCCAGACTCCAGAGTCTTGGCAGTGGTGGCTTGGTCATGCCAGCGGTCTTGTGGGGAGTGAAGCCTCCCTCCAGGATGGCCCCGGGACAGCAGCGGGTCTGTCCTGGCTTGTGGCACTTCTGTGGCTCCGTGTCCTGCCCCGCCCTGTGGCCCCGTATGTGCAGGTGGAGAGTGGGGGCCCCAGGGGGAGGCCTTGGGACCTCAGCTGACTTCTGCCCTGTCCTGGACGCTGTCACTGGGGAGGTCCCGGGAGTAGCCACGCAGGGACTCAGGCTCACGCGTGTCTGCCATGCGTATTCTCAGACCCGTGGTTTGTGACGCCACCTGTGAAGCCAGTGGAAGCTCTTCCACGTGGGTCCTATTGGACCCAGCTCTGAATCTGGCTCTGCTGCTGGGTACCCTGGGACGAGGGACGCAGCCTCTCTGGGCCGTGAATGCCTCTTCTCGGGAAGTGGGGCGCACCTGCCCGATGGGTGCAGACGGGCCCTGGGGCAGGCGTTCAGCAACAGCAGCTGCCCCTCCGTCCGGGGGCCTCCCTGTGCCCCAGCTGCGAGCTGAGCACCTGCCCCACTTGGCCTCGTGGCCCTCCGGGTGACCCGCCCTGTGCGTGGGCCAGGGGAGCCTGGTGAACTTGACCTGGGAGGCAAGGAGGGTGCCGCCTCCTGAAAGCCCTCACCGCCTCAAGCTGCTTGTGCACCGAGGACCCGTGACTCACCCCTGCTGGCGGTCCCGCGCTGGGGGGGGGGGTGGCTGCACCCGCGTCCCACAGGGCCCAGCTCTAATTAGGACGCTCTTCACCAGGGCCCTCCAAGCACGTCCGTGCTCTCACCGGGCAGGAATCTGGGGCAGCTTGGTGACGTTCCAGAGCCCAGGTGGCGGCTGGTGGGGTGAAGACGCCCGGCTTCATGTCCCCCCTGGGCGGGGACAGTGGAACCTGCCAGGTCTGGCTGAGTCACGCTGCTAGGCGCTCCCATGGGACAGCAGTGAGGCCGTGTCGTGGCTGACGGTGCGGGCTGCTGGCAGGATGGTCCTCCCCAGCCCAGGGTGCGTGTGGCCCAGGGAGGGAGGGAGTGGCCGGGGCGGGCATGTCTCTCTCACGCATAGAGCCCTCACTTGGGGTGGTGGGTGCCCCCGACAGCTGGGGAGTTTTTGGGTGCCCTCCCAGGAGGAGGATGCCTGGCCCCATACACTAGGGACCATTTCCAGCCTTGGCCGGGAAGCTCTAGGACAGAGGGCTTGGCCTTGCGAGACACCTCCCTGCTCTCAGGATGGGGTTCAGAGCGGGTGATGGGAGGAGCGAGACAGCAGCACCCCGTGAGGCTGGCGGCCCCCTCCACCTGCCGCGTGCCCACCGTGCTCGTCCTCTGAGGTAGCAACCGAAGAATCAGCTTGAAGAGGACCAGCACGTTCCAAGTCCCACGGCTGGAAAGGACGGTGCCTGGAAGTCGGCTCCGGGGCCGGTCAGGGAGCGCGGTGTGGGGCTGGCCTCGGGGTACCAGGGACCGGGGGTTGGTTTGGTGGTGATGGGCGGCGGGCGGTGCCCATGGCAGGTGCCTGTCGGGCTCTCGCAGGGTTCCGCCAGACCCAGGCTGTGAGGATGGACTTGTGCGGTGTGGTCGGCAGAGTGGGGGGGAGGGACCGCCCCCCGCAGACACCGTGTCTGCTTATGGGTGGGGATGTTCCTGTCCTCGGGCCCCCCTAGATGGGGAGGCATGGAGGGGAGGCTTCTGCAGGCCGGCCCGGTCCCCGACCCACTCTCCCGAGACCTCAGCGGTTTCTCGCTGTCAGCAGCGGCCGCTGGAGGAGATGAACCTGAGCCCCACGGCCCTTCTGTGTGTCTGTGTGTTAGCCCGGACTCCTGGGGTGTGGCAGCCTGGGGCAGGGCCGGCCTGAGGCCGCAGAGTCCTCCTCCCCCTGCCCCGCCCCCTTTAGGAGCAGGTAGGGCTTGGAGCAGTGGTGGTGAGCAGGGTGGGCAGTAAGGCCTGGTTCTGGCCCAGGACTTGCCGGCACTGGACAGGTGGCCGAGTCTCCCAGTCCTGCTGTCGCTCTGGGGCTCACATAGGCCCCAAGGGGCATCAGCCGGCACGCTTCGCATTCACAAAGCAAACTGGACGGGTTTTGTACCCCTCAGCGGCCTCCGGGGTAGGTGGGGCTGGCACCCGTTCCCAGGCCGCCAGGTCAGGGATATGTCCTTGAAGGCCGTGGCATCCCTGGCACTTTCTGACCAGCCCATTGAGGGTGATGGCTCACCCTCAATGGGTTGCTACCGGACGCTCCTGGCTCAGGGTCCAGCTGAGGCTGGGGTGGACACGAGCCGGCCAGCTCCTCCCTGCCGGGAAGGGTCCGTCATCCCCAGGGCCTCCCCTGGGACCGAGGCTCTGACCCTCGGAAGTGGAGCTGGGCCGCAGCTGCCCCCAGCCGCCAGGCCGAGTGAGCCCTCCTGCCTCCCGGGCGCCCCTTCTCCGCGGCCTCTCAGGACCCCCTTGGGCGCCTGCCACTGGCTGCGTGGTTAGGAATTAGATTAGTTTCCATAAAAACAGGATGCAGTGGGCGAGCCGGCAGCGTGTCCCTCTTTTTCCAGGAACTGAACGTATAGCTCGGGCCAGGCCAGCCCTGTCCCCGCCTGCCATCGCCCCCAGGGCGTGGGGACCTCCGCTCTGCTCTCGCCCGGGGCTCTGGGGCGCTTCCTCCAAGCCCAGGAGCCGGTGCTGCCCCTGTGCCCTGGCTTGGCTGGGCTGCGATGGGGGGTGGCCCTGGGCCCTGTCCTGAGACCACACCGACCTTCAGGCTGCGGGTCCCGCTCTGCAGACCTTGGTCTGGTGGGTCCGATGGACTACGGAGGCCGTGAGGGGCTGGGCAGGGGGCAGACGGTGGCGCTCGCTGTGGGGACGGAGGCCCGAGCCGCCCTGCAGATGGGCGTCGGGGGGCTGGGTGGTGACGGTCCAGCCTGACACTGTCGCTCACTGGCTGAGTGGCCGTAGCCTGTGACTTCCCGTCGGGGCCCCCCCTCCACCAGGGATGTGTTAGCGCGGCTCGGCCCCAGTGCCTGGCGCGTCGGGGATCTGAGATGTCGGGGGGCGGGGGGGGGTTTCCAGCGAAGCCCGTGGTTTCCCGTCCCCACGGCAGGCCGGGCTTCCCGCCTCAGGCAGCAGGAGGGCGGGCGGCCGGGGCCTCTGGTTTCTGGTCCCTCAGGAACTCGGGCTTGGCCACCATGGGCTCGCAGGACCCCGCCGCCCCCCTGCCTGGAGGCTCCTTGTTCCTTTCCCAGACGGAGCTCAGCAGGGGCTCTTTCTGGGGCTGTCCTGAAACCCTGGAGGAGGGAGAGGGACAGAGGGCAGCCGACCGGCACCTGCGCCGCATGAACCCCCGCGGCAGGGCACACGCCGGCCCGGGGCACGGACGCCCGTGCTCCACGCTCTCTGCGCTGCCCTGTGTCCAAAGCTCCTCGCAGACGAGGGGTCGGGGATGTTGGGTAGGCCGGTGGGGACGGGTCACACGCGGGGACAGAGCCTGGATGCTTAGGGCAGGGTGGGCTGGGTCCCTGCTGCAGCGGCCGGGTGTCGGGAGAGGCCAGTGCTGACTCTTCCCTGGGTCGCTTCTCGAGGGGCTGTGTTTCCAGAGAGTACGCGGGGCTGTCCCCGATCCCGCAGCCGTCTGGGACTGGGCAGCGGAGCCTGGCGGGCCGGCCTGCTGCCGCCCTGTGGAACGTGACCCCGGGGTCGGGTAGGACGCCCTCCCTGGGGAGCCGTGGTCGCACACGCAGGAGACGGCGCGGCGGGGCCCCGCTGGCCAGGGTGGGGGTGGGGGTGTCACAGTCCTGAGCCCACTTTCCACAGGCCGCCCCAGAGAACTCCTTCTCGCCCAGGGGCCTCCCCTCGGCCCTGGGGGCTTGCATCCGGGTGGCTCCGGGACGGTCGTCTCTTGGCTCACGGTCCGCTGATTTCAGCGCGACCAGCTTCCCCAGGTCAGCAGAAGCCGCCACACCCAGCCCCAGCGCCCGCTACACACGCCTGTCCTGAGCCGGCGCAGGCCGCGGCTCTCCGCACACCCCTGGGCTTTCTGCCACGTCCCCTGACCTCCTGCCTTGTGACGCAGACTGGAGAGGACGTCTCAGGTCCCCCACCGCGTGACCCGTTTCTGGTCCTCACACTGGCCTCACAAGGGGCTCGTGCCCTCCTCTGTGGCCTGCGCTCTGGGGACAGGCTCCGTGCTCGGTGGGGGGGGTCGTCTGATGGGGAGAAAGTGGTCGTGGGGTCTGGCCCGTTGTTCTCTCGTTTCAGTAAGAGGAAGACCAAGGCCCGGCATGGGGAAGGTGGGGCCAGGACCTGCGTCGGGCTCCTGCTGGGCAACCATGCTCCCTCAGCCCCGTGGAGCATACCTGGCCAGTGACCCCGCCCGGCAGCAGGAGGTGGCCGGGTGGCATTCCTCTGTCCTGCTGGGAAGGGCCCCCAGAGAGCAGGGCCAACCGGGCCCAAGCCGGACTGGACAGGCTGGGACTTGGGGTGCTGTGGGCCGGCTGAGTCACAGGGAGAGGCTCTGAGTCAGCACCCCAACCCTGAGTCCTAGGCCCAGAGCTGGGGAGATGTGGCCCCTGGTGAGCCTGGCGTGGACCCTCACGTTTGGAAGGATAGCCCTGGCCCTGAGGGGGGTACCGTGGGAAGGTGTGGAGTGACCCAGAAGCTGCCCCACGGCCGGGCCGCCCCGGTGACCCCCACTGGACGCTGTCTCTGTCCTGGGGCCCGGGGAGAAGGTGCTCGCAGGAAGGCAGCTGTGCCAGAGGATAAGGGGACCCTGCCGTGCCGGGAACAGAAGGCTGTCACCCTTGAAGGAGGTATCCCTGGTGATACTGTCAAGGTGGATGCATGCGTCAGAGAGTGGCGTGGGGGCACCGGGGACTCGGTCGGTTAGACGAGCAGTGTTCGGTTTCAGCTTAGGTCACGATCTTGGGGTCGTGGCATCGAGCCCTGCGTGGGGCTTCTTGCCATGCTCAGAGTCTGCTTCTCTCCCTCTGCCCTTCCCCTCATCCACACTGGCACGCTGTCTCTACAGTAAATAAACCTTTTTTTTTTTTAAAGACTTTATTTATGGGGCGCCTGGGTGGCTCAGTGGGTTAAGCCTCTGCCTTCGTCTCAGGTCATGATCTCAGGGTTCTGGGATCGAGCCCCACATCAGGCTCTCTGCTCAGCGGGGAGCCTGCTTCCCCTTCTTTCTCTGTCTACCTGTGATCTCTCTCTCTCTCTCTGTCAAATAAATAAATAAATAAAATATTGGAAAAAAAAAGATTTTATTTATTTATTTGACAGACAGAGATCACAAGTAGGCAGAGAGGCAGGCAGAGAGAGGAGAAAGCAGGCTCCCCGCTGAGCAGGGAGCCCGATGTGGGGCTCGATCCCAGGACCCTGGGACCATGACCTGAGCCGAAGGCAGAGGCTTAACCCACTGAGCCACCCAGGCGCCCCGACAATAAGTAAATCTTCATAAAAAACCAGAGGCAGGTGTGGCGAGTCGGTCGAGACGAATGGTCACGGTCTTGCTTCTGAGTCGGAAGGAGGGTGCGCTGCACCCTTCAGTCTCGAGGGAATCTTCTGGAGCGTGGGTTCTGAGTCCATCAGGCGCATTCCTGTCCCCGGAGAGCTGGAGAAATTCCCGGGTGATGCCGGTGGCCTGGCCTGGGAACCCTCTTTAAAGGCCACGGCTGGACACCGCGAGTTATGGTCAGTTTTGGTGCAGCGACGAACGTGACGGAAACACTGCAGCCAGCCGGCCGGGGAGGGCCCAGGCTCCTGTGGCTGAGACTCAGCCTGGGTGGCAGGCCACCTTCCTCGGTCTCCCGAGAGCATTTCCACCCCAGGGCCTTTGCAACTGGACCATCCTCTGCGGGATCTCTGGGCTCAGAGTCCATCTGCCCCCAAGGGGAGGGCTTCCGGGAGGCTGTCTTGCTGGCTCCCGCGGGCTTGTTTGCACTGACCGGTTCCTTCTCGTCCCGTGTCTCTGTGTGCTCTGCAGCTGCCCTCCGCTGCCCCCGGGAGACCGTGCACCCGGAGGGGGCGCGACCTCCTCCCCGCCCAGGCCGCAGCCTGAGCCTTGCATGCCACGGGCTGGGCTGTGTGTGGACCCTCGTCTGACCCCTGCCCCGGCTGCTGGTGCTCACCCCAGAGTCCCAGCGGCTGCCCGTGGGGCCACTGTTGAGGACGAGGGGCGGCGGCCCCCCAGTGCTGGACGGTGGGGTCTATCCCTGCGCGAGGGGCCGGGTGGCCTGCACCTGTGGGGACGGGGTGCCCGGCTCAGGCAGAGAGGCCCCATGTGCTGTGGCCTTGTGACACATTCCTGTCAATTAGCCTGGAATTCGGGGTGGGGGTGGGGTGGCTGCAATGTCTGTGTTTACTCATGACTTCCTTCCATCCGTCCGTCCGTCCGTCCGTCCGCTCTGATCAGCTTGGCTCTCAAGGGCTCTGGACTCTCCTGTCAGCCCGAGGGCTTGTTCGCGACCCGGGGCCTCACCGCATGCTCAGAGACCCCCAGGCCTGGGTGACGAGGGGGCATGTGGGACACGTGCTTCCATTCTGTGGATCGTTTAGTCTGTATTCTGGTTTTCGAGAGCGCGTGAGTGGGGAAGGGGCAGAGGAGAGAATCTGCGGCCGATGCCGCGCTGAGTGCAGAGCCGAGGCGGGACTTGATCCCAGGACCCTGAGGTCATGGCCTGAGCTGAAATCAAGCGTCGCTCCTCTAACCGACTGGCCACAGGCACCCCACTTCTCCTGAAGCCCGTGATGCTCTGGAGAGCCCCCTCCCCGCTCCGGAGCTGACCCTCCGCCATATCCGTGTCCTAGATCCTCGGTCGCCGGCAAGGGCAGGCCTACAGCTGCTGTCCCAGGGGAGCCGTGCCCCCCACCCAGCCGGCCCGGCCCGGCCCCTCCCGCACCTCCGAGTGCTCTCTCCCACGAGGAGGGAGGGCGTCGCTGGGCGCGCCGGCGTCCTCACCTGCGGCTCCGGCCGGCACCTGGCACCGGCCTGAGCTGCTCCCGCTCCCGGCTCTGTGCACGTCCTCACGCTGCCCAGGGCTCAGCGTGTCGGGACGTCCCTGTCTGGAGCTGACTGTCCTGTGACCGGACTGGTGGGCCGGGCGTTGTCGTCCAGGGAGGACCAGGTGGGCACAGCCATGAGGGGCAGGTCTCCACACGGGTGCACAGGCCCCTGGCTGGCCTGGTCGGCCCGTCACCGTCTGGGGGTCCCGCTCTGCGGGGAGCCCCATTCCTGTGGTAAAGGAGGCCGGCCTGTCCCTAGGAAGGACTCGGGAGAGCCGTGACCTGGTGAGGGCCCTGGACAGCGCTAGCCCCCTGTGCCCTGTCCCCCAGTCTGGTAGGGGGCTTCCTTTGCGGGTTGCTGGCCTTGGGGACACCATGGTGTGAGCCCCCCACCACTGTGGTCCCTTCCTCGGCCAGGCCCCGAGCTCTAGGTGGCCCAGAGTGAGGGGTATTGCCAAACCATGTCCTGGCAGACGTGGGTGGGACACCATGTGGGGCCAGGTCCAGAAACTTCCTTCCTGGACACCCCGCCCCCCACTTGTTTACCTGTGGCTGCCCCAGGTCAGAGCTCCCCACGGAATGTGGGCCCCACCCGAGACCAGAGCCGGGCCTGGCCCTCTGCGCAGAGCACTCTGGCGGTGGCCTGCCCAGTAGGGTAGCCGGGTGAGGACCCTTCCTGGGGACAGCCCACGAAGCCCACACGACGGCCCCGGGCCCTGTTGTTTCCCCGGAAGCCGGGCAGGTCCTGGGTCTGCCGTGAAGGGAGCTGTTGCTGGCAGGGCGGGTTTCGTGCTTGTGCCTGGGGTCGTCTGAGCGCGTGCTGGGGCGTCCAGGCAGCCTCCCAGGGGAGAGCACAGAGATGCTGAGCCCTCCTAATGCCTCTGCCCGGCCAGCGAGGACAGGCCTGCGGCGGGATCCGCGGGTGACCCCACTTAGGACACGTTGGGGTCAGTAGGTCTGCAAACAGTCCCCGAGGCCAAGCTGCCCGTGCTCCTTGCCCCCTGGCCTGCTTCCAGGCACCCAACCTGCGGGGAGGGGCATGCCATCCATTGGGTCCCCAGATCCCTGGACCCCCCGGGGTCAGCCACACCGACAACAGGGCAGAGCCGTCCCTCTGCCCTGCCTCCTCCCTTCTCAGAAGCCATCTGGGACCGGGTGTGGCTGGGAAGGCTCCCGGACATAAGCGGTCAGGGGCTCCTGGACAGGTGAGGACCAAAGGGCAGGTCTGTGGCTGGTGCCCACGGGCTCCTCGTCCCCCTTGTGGCCACCAGCCCCCCCTTGGGCCTCGGTGCAGCTTCACGGAGCTGGCGGTAGGGGAGGGCCTGGCTGACTGCGCCGGCCCTGGCAATTCCGTGAGCCGTAAAACCAAACGTCCGGGCCGCCTGCTAATTAAACCCTCGGCCAGCAGCGCGGGGCCCGGGGCTCTTGGCTGGGCTCCCAGGAGGTCTGGGAGGTCTGCCGCCGGGTCCCCGCTGTGTCCTGGGCCCCCCTACAGGGCCATGCAGGTTCTCCAGCCCTATCCTCTGCTGACTCCGGGTCCGCTGCCTTCCCGGGGGAGGAGAGGGCCCTCGGAAGGGGCCTGCGTTGTAGAGCTTTGTGAACTGGGAAGGGCTTGTGCTGTTCCCCCAGCAGAGCTGGAGCTCTTCACCCCAGGCCGTGCCGTGGACCCCCCAGCCCCCAGGCCTGCGGGGCGTGCTGTGAGCAGGAAGCCCCAAGGCCGGTGTGTGGCCAATGCTGGACTTGCTCGGGGGACGGAGAGGGGACCCGGGGTTGGCTCTCTGGGCAGGTGCGGCCGGGGTGGGGGGGACACAGTCCCGGGGGCGTGTGCTGGAAGGTGCTTCACGGGGCACAGAGCAGGGGTGGCCCATGGGACTGGGGGTGGGAAGGTGCCTGGTGTTCCCTGAGGGCCTGTGGGCCTTGCTCGGGCTGCCAGTGTGGCCGCTGCGGCCCCCAGATCCCTGTCCCGCCCTCTGCCTTCTGCTCCTGCCCCCAGGGTGCCCACCGCCCCGCGGGGGCTCTGCCATGTCCTGCCTTCCTGTCCGCGCCATCTGTGACCACTGACCTTGTCCCCAGAAGGTGAGGGACGCTGGTCTTGGGCTGCTCACTCCCGCGCCCTGGGCCGACCTGCTGGTCCTCATCTTCCAGAAGGGTGGGGAAGATCCAAACCTGTGGTAACCTCTGGGTCAGGGTCTGGGGTCCGTGTCTATATCCGGGCTTGGGGAAGTGTGGCCACCCACGTGCTGTGGGGTCAGGAGGCTCTGCTGCCGGGACAGCTATGGTGGAGGGTAACAGACAGCCCCTCTGCCACATTTCTCCCCCCACGCCGCCCCCCTACCCACTGGCAGAAGCAGGGGTGTTCATGGGTTTCTTCTCCAAGCCAAGCGAGGCAGAGCAAGCACACTCCCCGGACACCCAGTGGGCGGGGGAGGCCGCAAGACTTGGACCAGGACACCGCACCCCCACTCCAGCAGCTGTCACCTGGGACTCTGACCTCCTGTCCCTGGGCCACCTGGTCTCCTCGGGGCTCTACCTGGCTGGCGGCAGAAGGCAGGCCTGAAAGGTGCCCGCCCAGGTCAGGAGAGGCCAAGTCTCTTCCTGCCAGTGTCCTGGTGCCCCGGGGACATGGGTGACCCCCCGCACCGGCCTGCAGGCCCCGTGTGAAGGAGCCTGGCCCGCATGTGTGAGCCCTTCTCAGTCGTCTGTCTTTGGGGTCAGTTCAGTCGTGACCACGTGGGGACACATGAGAACATTCTTCTGACGGGAGAGGGGGCCTTACGGCCAGACACAGAGGCCCTTCTGCACGGGCGGATGCTGGCAGCGACTGGGGAGCGAACCTTCCGGAACCTCTCATACACTTCGGGGTACGAATCCTGCTTCTGTTTCTGTTTGACACGTGAGGAATCTTCCTGTGTGGGTGTGGGTTCTGGGTGCCCCAGGGCTGGGCCACGGTCGCCCTCTCCTGCCCTGCGCCAGGCGCTGTTCCCATGGCCATGGTCCGTGCACTGTCGGGGTACCCGTCCCCAGCTGAGGAAGGAGGCAGAGTGGGGACGGAACCAGCTGACCAGATCCGGTCCTTGGGCTCCCTGGTTTCGCGGAAGCCCAGAGGAGGGTGAGACCAGTTTGCAGGTCCGCAGGCCACCCAGCCCTCGGCCTCAGCCCGCGTCCCTGGGACCCAGGGGTCCAGGCCGGGTGCTCAGGGCCCCACCCCAGCGGGAAGAAGTGCCCGCCCTCCCTCTGGGCCCTGCCATGGCTGGGAGGGGCTGCAGGGTAGGGGACAGCTCTGTCCCGGCCTGGCGCCCCTCACCCTGGCCACCGATGGGTGCCCGCGCAGACCCGGCTGTCCCCGCCCCGCGTGTCTCCTGCAGGCTGTCCTGTCTAGGCCCCCTGGAACTGCACCGTTCCTGAGGGGCGGGGGTGGGAGCCCCAGTCCCAGACTCAGTTTCCTCATTTGCGCGTCAAGGCAGCCACGCGCCCCTCTTAGGGGCCCTGAGACAGTGCCGCCCCCGTGTGCCCTCCGCCATGCAGGCCTCCTGGCCTCTCCCGAGACAGTGCCGCCCCCGTGTGCCCTCCGCCGTGCAGGCCTCCTGGCCTCTCTCAGGGACGCTGTTCTTTCAGCTTCCACACTGTTAGGGGACACGGTGTGATATCAGGGCCACTGCCCCATGTCAGCTGGGGCCCCCGTGAGCCCCTGGGGTCCCCGAGCCCATAGCGGCCTTTGCCCAGACCCATTCACTCTGCTGCTGCTCCCCGGGGGGCGGTGCTGGCCTGTGTGTCCCGCCGGCCGTGCGCTTCCCCGGCCCCTTGTTTCCTGGAGCCTCCCTTCGCATGGGCCTGGAGACACCCGCCTGCGTCCCCGAGGACCCTGCCAGCCTGGGTAGTGTCTCCCTGCCACCCCCACAGTCCCTCCTGCTGCGCATGCTGTGTCGGCCTGCTCTACAGGTAGGGGAACTGAGGCTCGGAACTCAGGTTCCCACAGGAGGGCTGGGGTGGGGAAGGTCTGGGCCCACCTGACCCACAGGCCAGCCTCGGGGGACACGTTCCAGGAACCGTGTGCAGAGTGGGGTGTGTGTGGTCTCCCTGGGGACCTTGGGGTCTAGCCCTCTGCAGGGAATGTCCTTGCTGGGCCGTGTGGGGTCCCCGCAGGCTTGCTGGCCCTCCGCCTCCCCTTCCTGACCGGGCGGTGGCTGAGACCAGGGGTCTGTGTCTCCCCTGTCCAGACCCCAGTTCCTTCACCTACAGGACAAGGGTCCTGTGGGGCTCTTGCTGGATAGGCCTTCCGGGCTCCGGCACGCTCCACGAGGGTCTTTAAAGGGTTAAGCATGTGCTCTGGGTGAGGGGTCCTGGCAGGAGGGAGCCCTTTCCTGCCCAGCAGGGCTCTCTCTCCCCACCCCCAACCTATTGTTCCTGGCGTAGGAAAGGCATATTTCCCCCATGAGGTCACCGGCCGCTCTGGTGGGGAGGTGGGAGCTGCCTGGGCAGCTGTTCCCTCCCGGCAGCTCCACGCCTGTCTTCTCCGCTCTAGCCTGGGGTGACCAGCGCCTCCTCCCATCTCCCCTCGTTTTAGCTGGTCTTCAAGGCCAGAGGAAAGGCCACCGCCTCCAGGCAGCGCTCTAATGCCTGGGCCTTCTCTGCAGGGACAGGCACTTCACCGGCAGCCTCCATGGCTGCTTGGCGCGTGCCTGGAGCCCTGGACACTGGCTGCAGAGCCAGGAGCCTGGACCTAAGTCCTGCCTGGACCTCCACGGGAGTCCTTCCCCTCTGAGACATTCCCTGTCCGCATCTGGACAGGGGCACAGCTGAGCAGGCTGCCCCTGCTCCCCGGCCTGTCCCCAGCCCCTGCTAGCAGGGGGAGGGCTGTCGGCTGGGACTAGGACCCGAGCCTCTTCCGTTCCACCAGCCGCACCGCTGCCCTGCCAGCGCTGGGAGCCAGCGGGCCACGGCTCCCCACTCACGCCCCCACCCCGGCCCGGCGTCCAGGAGGGCTGTCTGGGCGCCACCCGCCTGCCGGGTACCAGCTCCCTGGCTGGGCCGATGACAGAAGAGCAGTCAGGGACGGCTCACAGGCCTTCTCTGGGCGGGCCGGGCGGGCCGCCCCCCAGACATCCCGGGGTGCCTCGGGGAGCTGGAGACCCAACCCCTGGGGCACGCACAGACCCTCCCTTTCTTGCTGTGTCCCCATCTGCGGAGCTGGGCAGGTCGTGCGTGTTGGGTGCGTGAGTGAAGGAAGGAGTGAGAGGCTCCGGGCTGCAGGCTGGGGGTCACCTGGCTGTCCCTGCCCCTGCCGGCCGCGCCCCGGCCCTCTGACCTCTGACCTTGCTGTCTCTGACCTCCTGCTTTGGGCAGATGAGCTTCTCCGAGATGCTCTCCTGCTTAGCCAGGGTGTGGGGAGAGGACTAGGGCCACATGCCGACGACGGGCTCCAGCAGCAGCCGATGGGCTCCCCCTGCCCCCGGATTTGAGTTTGTGCCGTCCTTGCTGGTTGTTTGTTTGTTTGTTTTGGTAAAACACACAGAACATGGGGCGCCTGGCTGGCTCAGTCGGCAGGACACACAACTCTTTTTTAGTGTTGAATTTTATTTATTCATTCGGAGTAATCCCTGCACCCGATGCGGGCCTGAGCTCACGACCTCCGGGTGCAGAGTCCCACGCTCTTGCCCCTGAGCCGGCCCGGCGGCAGGCACGTGAGTCTGGATCTCGGGGTTGTAAGTTTAGGCCCCATGTGGGGTGTAGAGAGCACTTAAAATGAAAAAAAAAAAAAAAAAGATACAAAGCATAAAATTGATGATCTTAACCATTTTTTAAAAAATTTTATTTTTTTGAGAGTGAGAGCGCGAGCTGGGGGTGGGGCAGAGGGGGAAGCAGGCTCCCCACCGAGCAGGGAGGCCAGTGCGGGCTCCGTCCCAGGACCCCAGGATCATGACCTGAGCCGAAGGCAGACCCTTCCCTGACCGACCGCCCAGGCGTCCCGGTCTTCCCCACGTTCAAGCGTGCGGTTCAGCGACGAAGCGTTTCTCAATAGGGCACAGCCGGCTCGGCCACCCGTCCCCAGAGCGCGACGTCTGAAGCCCGACCCCGGCCCAGCCTTGGGCCGCTCCCGGGCCAGGCCCAGGGAAAGTGAAGGCAGGGATCCTGTCCCCGCTGCGGGCTCTGCGGTGCCTCCGGGAGCCTCCCTGCTGCCCGCACAGCAGTTGCCCTCCTGGGCACCCCCGTCTGCCCCCCACCCCGCCCCTGTGTGCCGGGGGCCCTCGCCCAGCCATGCGTAGCCCCCTCTCCTCCACGGGTGTTCCCAGAGTGTCCCGCGGCCTGGCAGGTCCGTCCTCGGGGCAGGTTAGTTGGGCGGACAAAGGACTAATGGACACACAGATGCGTGGCTGGCAGCGGGGCCGTGGGGAGGACAGACGCCGCCTGGCTGCTAGGGCGGGTGCCACCCTCCCTGGGGACGGGCCAGGGCTGGCGCTGTGGCGTGGGGAGAGGCCGAACCTGGGCCTGGAGAGTGCAGCCCTGGAAGGGACTTTAGAAGCCTTTGCCGTAAATGCTTTTCCCTCCCCCTCTGGGGCCGCATCAGATGGATTTGTTTTAGAAGGAAAATCCGCGGTTGCTGCGAACCTTCCTTCTGGTGAGCTGGTGGCAGCCGCGCGTGCAGTGGGAGGAGGCCGCGTCCAGTCCGGGGCTCGGTCACCAGCGTCCCAACCCTGAGCCCTGCCCCTGGCCTCACCCTTCTGCGGAGCCCTCAGGCAGGTCGTGTGAAGCCCGTTGTAGCGACATGGAAACTGAGGCCTGGGGCACGGTGGCCACGCAGGTTTCAGGGTCAGGGGTCTGCCCCCCTCGCTGGGGCTCCTGCTGCCCCCTCCTCTCAGCTTCTCTGCCACATCCCAGGGCCTGGTCAGGGCCAGGTGGGACAGGGGACACGCAGGCATAGGCGTGCGCAGCCCTGCTGTGACCCTGGGCCTGGCCGTGGGGTGGGGTGTTGGGCGGGTTGTGGGGGACTCCACGGCCTGGGTTCTGGTGGAGCCAGCCCCTGCTCTGGCACAGTGAGAGAAAAGGCGGGAACAGGCTGTGGGCACGCGGGCAGCTGTCACGGGTCGGCCAGGAGCCCGGCTGACGGCACGAGCCCCACGGGTGCGGCTGGGAGGCTCGCTCGACGGCCAGCAGCATTGTGTGTCCGCTGAAGCCGAAAGATTTTATTTTACTCGTGTTTTGAAGATTCATTTGTTTTAGGGAGAGACAGCCCGAGCGGGAGGGGCAGAAGGAGAGAGAGTGTCTCGCAGACTCTGCTGAGCGCGGAGCCTCACGCGGGACTCGATCTCACGACTCTGAGATCGTGACCTGAGCTGAAACCGAGTCGGACGCTTCACCGACTGAGCCCCGCAGGTGCCCCTGAAACTATAAAATGTTTAAAAAAAGGAGGAAAACTAAGTTCGCGAAGTCAGCCTCCTTGTCCCTGTCTGCCCAAGGGGATGGAGGTGGGGCGGTGTGTGCCCGAGTCACACACGGCAGAATGAGCTGTGGCTCTGAGTGGCCGGTGACTAGTGTTTGTCGGGATGCCGTACGACAGCGTGTGAATCCTGAGACGTGACAGGTCACAGGTTAGCGGGGTTGCTCTGGCCGCAGGGAGCTGGCATCCAGGGGGGAGATGAGAGGTGATGGGGGGTAGTGTCGGGGACAGTGCCAAGGGCAGGGTGTTAGAGTGATGTGGGCAGTGATGGCCAGTGGGCTGGGGACCACTGGTGGGCTTGATGTCTGGGGGTGATGTTGGGGGTGATCAGGTGATATTTAGGGGGTGATGCTGGGGGGCTGTGTTGAGGACGATCGGGGTGATTTCTGGGGGTAATTTTCGGGGTGGTGATGGGGACGATCAGGGGTGACGTCCGGGGTGTGCCCGCCCCGCGGTGTGGCCGTGCTAACTGCCGTCTCTCCCTGCAGCTTGCCTGTCCCGCTTCAACGCCCTCTCTCTGGTTTACCTCCTGTTCCTGCTGCTGCTGCCCTGGCTCCCGGGCCCCTGTCGACACGGCATCCCAGGTAAAGGGCTTGGACGCTGGCTCCTGCCAGGTGGGGGCACTAGGGGCCTTGGAGCTCTTTGTCCACAAGGACTGGCCGGATGGGGGGTGTGTGGGGTGCATGTGCCCTCCGCAGAAGCCCTGGGCAGTTTAGTGGCCAGGGCAAAGGACGAGTGGCCCCAGGTTTCATTTTTCCTGTGCCTGCCCCGGACTAGTTTCAGCGTCTCCTTCCTGGCTGCGTGTCACAGGGGCATGCTGGAGGTGGTGGGGGTCATCGGACAGATCCCCCTTGTTCCCAGGGCGGCCTGTCTCCCTGCGGGCTCCCTCTCCTGCTCCCCACCCTGGGCCTGGCGAGGCTCCGGCCGACCCCTTACTTCCGGGTGCAGCCTCACTCCCCTGACCCGAACCCCCCCCCCAGGTCAGGCGCCGTGCTGTCTCCGTCTCCTCTGTTCCCCAGATGAACAGACTGGGGACGCCCTCGGGAACTGCACCCCCAGGAGGCGCTGAACCTGGGCTCGGGGCAGGGAGCCGTCCAAGAAGGGCTGGGAGCAGAGAGGCCGGCTCAGGGGCCCCGGGCCGGAGGGGACGGGGCTGTGCCCTGCCCCCTGCCCCGTGGCGCCGGCAGGCCCCCCGTGAACAGGGGTGGATGGGGTCCAGATGTGCTGAAAGGACCCTCCAGTGTGGGCTCCTGCCACCTGCCCGCTCCGAGCTTCAGGGTCCGGTTCCCCGGCTTTCGGGGAGGGGAGTGTGCAGGGGCACGTCCCCAAAGGCTGCTCTGCCCTCGGTAGGCGGGAAGGCCCCCTCCGTGTTGGACGGGGAAGAGAGGTTCCCAGGCTCGAACAGGGGTCCCTGAGCGAAGGCGGCTGTCCGCAGCAGGAGAGCCAGTGCCTGGCAGAGACCCGTGGGGAAGCAGCCCCGCAGAGCCAAGCACTGGCTTGGCTGGGACGGCTGAGGACCCGTGAGTGAGACAGGCCCGCAGACGCGGCCTCCAGGAGATGCGGGTGCTGCTGGCTGGCTGCTTCGGGGTCTTGGGGGCTGGGGCAGCACCCCCTCCCCAACTCAGGCCGGAGGTCGGGAGACCCCCTCCTGGGCCAGGTGCGCAGCATCACAGGGCTGGTTCCTTCTGGAGGCTCCAGGGGAGGGTCCATTTCCTCGTCTTTCTGGAGTCCTGGGGGCACCCACGGCCCCTCTGTCCATTGTCCCGGCCGGCAACGGACCATGGAGTGTCACCTCGTGCCTCTGACTCCGGACCCCATCAGGCTCCCTCCTTGCTGGGGCGCCGGTCTTGCAGTCCAGGTGGCATTCTGGGAGCAGGGGACTGCAGGGGCTTCGGGGGGGGCAGGGCTGAGAGCCGCCAGGGCCCCAGGCCAGCCCCTCGCCCAGGCCGGCGCTCCGCAGCTGTCCACGGTTCCCAGCTCAGGCGCCAGGGCTCACCTCCCACAGGGCCCTCCCCTTCCAATCCCTTCCCCAGCGCCCCTCTCCTGCCATGGGCCGTGGGGGCAGGCGGGCCCTGGCCGGGGCGGGGCCGGGTGGGGAGACTCCCCTGCCTGCCCTCTGTCTGTCCGCCCTCGGACGCCCTTCAGGAACAGGGAGGCCGCCTGGTTTTTCCAGGTGGATTAGGGGAACCCGGAGACCCGCCCGTGCCCGGGAGCCTGCCCTCGAGCATAGGGTGTGTAGGGGCCGGGTCTACCCGCTGACTGGTGGAAGGTCTGACACCGCCTGGGCCCGGAGGGTGCTGACCCCTGGCCCTGACCCACATCCCCACCCAGGATGTCGGGGGGGGGGGGGGGGGGGGGGGGGGGGGGGGGGGGGGGGGGGGGGGGGGGGGGGGGGGGGGGAACACAGCGGCCTGTGCCTGAGGAGGCGTGGGTTGCCTCGGGGCGGCTCCAGTTTTTGTCCTCTGGTGGGCAGGGCTGGGGCGGGGCAGGGGTCAGTACCAGTCGACCCCTTAACACTTAGGGACTTAAGACCCTGTCTCTGCCTTAGAACCCTGCCCCCCAGGCTTCCTGGCCCCCCAGGAGCTGGTGCCTGCGGCTCTCCCTGGGGCCTGGCGGGGAGGGCCCATGTGCTCAGCTCCGTGAGCAGGCGGCACCGTGAGGGTCCCTGGTGTATGTCGCGGGGAGGGGCGTGGGTCCCCGTGTGTGACTGCTCGTCCGTCGGGACGCAGGCGTCCTGTGATCTTAGGCTTGTGGGGAGAGCTCACAACCCAGGCTCTGCCCTGTCCCCTTCCTCCGCTGCACCCCCCAAGAGCCTTCTTGCTGCGGCTGCGGCACCCCCTCCCCAGCGTCCCAGAGCACGTCCTCCCGAGGCCCTGTGCGCACCCCGGGAGCCAGGCTCCTGTCGGCGTGGGGGGGTGAGGTCTGCAGACGGCTGGTGTAGACACCACGCCTGGCCTGGAGGAGAGGCTGCGTGCGCCAGGCCCGTGGGGACGGCAGTTTGCTGGCTGGGCCAGGGTGGCGGGGGCAGCGTGGGAGGCCCAGAGGTGAAGGACGGTGGTCCCAGAGCTGGGAACGGGGGTCCCTGTGGAGGGGACTGTCAGGCTGGTTTTGGGGGGGCTCCAGGACTTCTGCTTTTGGGGTCCCCAGCCTGCCAGCCCCATTCCTGTTCCCCCGAGGGCCTGAGTTCTTGCCCCTGTTCCTGCAGGAGGGGTGGTTTCCGGCCCCCCCCGCGATGCCCACAAGGGGCGCGGGCTGCCAGGACCCCCCCAGCAGCCGGAGCCGCTGCTCTGTGCCCTGCGCCCCCTCCCCTGCCGGACCTCCCCCCGCCCTCCGGGCCGCCCTTCAGGAGTGGATCTCCGGGGGGTCGCGGTGGAGTTCAGGTGGGCAGCGTGGGACGGCCCCCAGCGTCGGTGAGTGGGGTCAGCAGGCCAGGTCAGGCGCGGATTTCCCGGCCTCCTGCCTCTCCCCGTCACACGTCACCGGCCCTGCCCGGGAGCTGGAACCACCCGGCCAGCGCTCTGGGCTTGGTGGTGGCTCGTGGTCCAGGACACGGTGTGGCCACCCCAGGAGGGATCTTGGGAGGAGAGGTCAGTGGGGACGTGGTGACGCCTGACACTGCCGCATGGTGTCGGTGAGGAAGCCGGTCACAGGGGAGTCCGGTGGGGTCCCCTCCTGCCAGGGGCCCCTCCCGGACCGACCGGTTTCCGGGTGTATGAGGAGCCCGGCAGCCTGGCACTTGCGGCCTCGGGCCCAGCAGTACCGCGAGGCCGACCCCAGGGCATCCCCAGGCGTCCGTGGCCCGGGAGCAGGGTGCGACCGTGGGGGCCAGCAGGGGTGCCTCTGGCGGGCCGTGTGCTCCCGCTGCACCCCCTGCTGGGGCTTCCCGGGTCTGCAGGAGCGGCTGAGCCCTGCCCCCACCCCCGCAGGTAGCCCCCCGCCCCCCCAGTTGGGAGGCCTCAGCCTCCCCCCGGTCTTGGCCCGTGCTCCGAGCAGAGCTGCCCAGCCAGGGCCGAGCGCCAGACGATCTGTTCATTTTCCGTCCGTCCCTCCCAGCGCTCTGCTCACTCCACCCTGCTCTTGCCTCCGCTCACCCCTGCCCCGGAGCGGTGGAGGCGGGGAGGGACCTAGACAGGAGCAGCCGAGAGGTCGTCTGCGCGCTGCCTGGGCTGCTGGGGCTCCCCTGCCCTCTCTGAGCCGGGCTTCCCTCTGCAAGGCCGGGGGGCAGGGGTGAAGGCCCAGCACTCGCGGGGTCTCCCCTGCTGGGCCCTCCCGGGAGACGGGGTGGAGCAGGGACCCCGAGCCCCGCAGCCTCAGGCGGGAGCGAGTGTGACACCCGTCCCTGAGCCCGGGGTGGGGGGGGTCCGGCGGCGAGGCAAGCGTCCGCGGCCCGAGTCCTGACGGCAGGTTCCAGAGCTCGGCGCGGGCGTCCGGGTCAGCTTCCTGCACGGGGCGCGAGCCGCCCGCCCGCTCAGAGCTGAGGTGGCGACAGGACTCTGCTGGCCCCCACGCGCGGCCGGTGCGCAGACCCCTCCCTGCAGCCATGGCCTCCCTGCTCGTGCCCAAGGCACACGGGGCCATTGTCTGGGGCCGCCCATGCCCACGCCGGGGTCCCGGGGCCCAGCTCCTGGAATCGGTTTCTCCCCGCCCAAGTGGGCTCTGGGGAACTTGGGACCCCCCGGATGATGAAACTAGGCCCCTATCCCAGCCTCACGCCTGCCCGCTCTGCCCGCAGGCCACACTGGCCGCCTCCTCCAGGCCCTGCTGGTTTTCAGCCTCCTCTTCCTGGCGGCCCACCTGACCTTCCAGATATGCCTCCACACCGTGCCCCGCCTGGACCAGCTTCTGGGACCCAGCTGTGAGTATCCCTGGGTCGGGATGGCCTTCCCGAGCTAGCCGGGAGCCCGGGGAGACGGGGGGACTGCAGCGCTGGGGAAGGTCCCCGCTGTGCCTCACACGGGCCCTGAGTGCCCGTCTCCAGTTCCCGTTCACCCCACGTGGCCCAGGTTCGTGCCGGCTGGTCCTCATTCCAGACCCCCGAATCTACCAGCATCTGTCTCTGCAGCGAACAGACCGGCTGGGGCACCGGTGGCCCTCCGCGCCCTGCCCAGCGCAGCCCTGTGCCCTGCGTCCTGCGGACAGTGTCTGCGGCTGGTGCCTGCTGTCTCAGCTACAGGCGGGCTCGACCGAGCCCCGCGGCCCCGCGGCCCCGCAGCCCCGCACAGCGTCGCTCCCCGCCCTGCCCCGCCCGGGCTCCCACTTCCATTCTGTGGGGACGGTGCCCGTCCTGCTGTTTAGAAGCGGGGCCACGGAGAGAAGCCAGGCGCCTCGGGGGTGCCGTGGCCCCGGTGGCTCCCGCATAGGCCTCCCCATTCCGGCCCCCACGACTTAGGCCTCAGCTCGCGGCTGGGAGGCCCCGTTTGTGCCGGGCAGGACGCACGGGCCTTCGATGCCTCTGGCTCTGCTTGGCTGGGCCTTCGTTCCCTGCCGGTGAAGGCAACCTTCTGCGAGCTGCCCCGAGCCCAGCCACGTCCCGTGACCCCGGGGCTCCCAGGGCCTCCGGGCGGCAGGGAGTAGGGCTGCGTGGCGCTCGCTGCCTGACCCCGCTCCGTGTCTCTCCCGCAGGCAGCCCCTGGGAGAGCCTCTCCCGGCACGTGGGGGTCACGAGGTAAGCGCGCTCCTCGCCTCCCGGGTCCCCGTCCTCCTGCCCGGCACCTGCCTTCCCCAACCCACCCGTGGGCTCTCCCTGCCCTTCCCAGGCTGGACCTGAAGGACATCCCCAATGCTGTCCGGCTGGTGGCCCCCGACCTCGGTGTCCTGGTGGTCTCCTCCGTGTGCCTCGGCCTCTGTGGGCGCCTCGCCCGGGACACACAGCGGAGGCAGTGCGCCCAGGAGCTGGTGAGGGCTGGAGGCGGGCGGGCCTCGGGTGCTGGAGGACGCTGTTCCCGGCTCTGTCCGTCAGAGGACAATTTCACTTTTTCTTGACACAAATGTGGACTTTTCGTTGAAAGAGCGTGTGCTTGCTGTGAAGAGATGAGGCATGGGTGGTGTGTGTCCCCTCTCTGGGACGCGGGGCCGAGCGGTGCCGCCCGTGTGCCTTTGAGACTTGGTCCTAGCAGGAATCCATCTCGGGGACCTCAAGTCAGGACTGTGCCTTCAGCAACTGTTCCAGGGGGTCCTTCCAGGCCACAGGGAAGGAGGGACTCATCACTGCAGGGAGTGACCTGCTGTCTGTCAGGGAGCTCCCCTCCATGTTGGGGGCAACTCAGTCTGCCCCCGACCCCAGCCTAGCGGGCAAGGCTGGCACCTCACTTTCAGAGGGGGAAGTGGGAGCCTGCAGCTCAGGTTGCGGGCACTCGTGGGGCTTAGGACCACCCTGTGCCGTCCCTCGGGTGCCCTCCCCCCCGTGGCCCCCGTCCCCTCCCCGGGGAGGGCATGCGGGCTGCTCAAGCTCCGGCGGCCTCTGGTTTCCCTATTCGTGGAACCAGGGCTTCCCAGAACAGCTCTGCCGCGAAGGGGACTGGCTCTGTCTAAAATCTGGGGTGGGACAGGCCAGGGCGGGAAGGAACAGCCGCTGCGTGTGGCCTCCACGGCCCAGAACTGCCTTGCTGGCGTTGGGGGCTGGACCCTGGTCTGCCCCGTGACTGGGACAGGTCACCTCGTCTCTGTCTTCAGTGGCTAACGAGAGCCTGCGCCGCCGTGTTGACCTGGGGTGGCTGGTGTAGACAACCAGAATAAGGTTGGGGGGCGAGACCTGCCACAGGTGTGGGCTTTAGAGCCCAGAGCCACGTGTGCACACACAGGACGCCCCGCGGGGGACAGCGAGTGCACGGTTGCCCGTCACACGCACGGACAGGCAGGCTCTTGGGGTCGGGCTGGCTGCAGGGGGACGGGGCGGGAAGGACAGCAGAAGCTCCCGCCAAGGCCCCTGTGGCGCCAGAAGGAACCGCGGGGCCGGGGCTGGGGCCGGGGCCGGGGCCGGGGCGGGGGCCGGGGCTGGAGGCGGGACACCCCGAGCACCTGCCTTCCCGCCTAGCAGCTGCCTGCGCGGTTCCCACAGACACCGACTTTCCGCAGGCGCTCAGATGCCGTCCCAGGGCCGCGGCCAGCTGTGGGCGGGCTGAGCTCCGGGTGGCTGCTGTCCTGCTCCCCTCTTCGCCTCGCCTGCCCCTTCCCTCCTTCCGGGCTCTGCTTAAGGGGCTCCTCCCTGGGGCCTCCCCACCCCCCAGGCTCTGTGAGGGCAGGACACGTCTGGTCCCCACCCTCAGGCCCTCAGGGGACAGAGGCACAACAGAGAGGTTAGGGCACTTGCCCAGGGCCGCGCAGCTAGGAGGCACGAGCCGGGGTGGGAGCAGGTCGTCCGGCTCCTGTGAGCGCAGGCTGAATGCCGAGTGCCATCCGCTGGGAAGGGCACGGGCATGGCGCCCGTTTAACAGGTGGGAACTGGGGCGGGGGGGTGCTGGGCGCCCAGGGAAACAGCTTCGCTCTGGGAAACCTTGAAGGGGGCCAGCGAAGAAGGCCCTGACCTTGGTGAGGCCTGGCAGGCCGCCCGCCCCTTGCTGTCCAGGGACCCCACAGTCAGCAGAAAGGGAGCAGGGTCACACTGGGGGGCCGCGGGGTCTCCTCCTCCTCCGCACCCCCG
Source organism: Mustela erminea (assembly GCF_009829155.1). Taxonomy (NCBI): domain Eukaryota; kingdom Metazoa; phylum Chordata; class Mammalia; order Carnivora; family Mustelidae; genus Mustela; species Mustela erminea. Next base: position 59,738,701 of record NC_045632.1, on the reverse strand, counting down.
TTCCTCTGCGTAAGGGGAAGTGCTCCGTCGGCCCGGGGACCGAGGGGCGTGGACGGAACGGCGCTCCGTGGACCGGAGTGCGGGGCTGCCGTGGGCGCGCCGCCGCCTTCCTCACAGTCCCCACTCGGGGCCTCCAGAGCCAGGGTTCCAAGGACACGTGTGGGAACCTGAGGGCCCCCAGGCTAGAGGGGAAGATAAAGAAGAGGCACTTGTGGGGTTCCGGAGTAGCGTGAGGCCCGTCTGCAAGGGTCAGTGGTCTTGAGGGCCAGGCCTGGCGGGAGCGTCTTGGGGTTGAGGCGGGCAGCCTCTGGGAAGGCTGGTGGCAGGCAGACCTCTGGGTCCAGAGCACGGCGTGGCCACGCCCGGCCAGCAGCCTCTCCCCACTGGGCGGCTCCAGTGCCACGTCCCCGATTTCTGCCCCTTCTCGTGACCCCGGCAGGATGATGATGACAGGGAAGTGGACGGTGGCTCCCCAGTGGGGCCTCAGGGAGCCCCGGCGCCGGCCCCCACACGGAGGTCACGGCTGGCCACCCGGTTCCAGATCACAGCACACTGGCTGCTGGTGGCCGCAGGACGGACCCTGGCCATCATGCTGCTCGCACTAGCAGGTACCCGCGGGGCCAGGGACGGGGACCCCGGCAGCATCTGCCGCGTGGGGAGGGTCTCAGCAGCCCGCCGGCTCCCCGTGGGCCACAGAGACCCCACTGCCTCCGCCCCGCCCCGCCCCGCAGGCATTGCCCACCCCTCCGCCTTCTCCAGCATCTACTTCCTCGTCTTCCTGGCCACCTGCACCTGGTGGGCCTGCCATTTTCCCATCAGCCCCCTGGGCTTCAGCGCGCTCTGTGTCACCGTGGGCTGCTTCGGTGCCGGCCACCTCGTCTGCGTCTACTGCTACCAGACGCCCTTCGCCCAGGCCATGCTCCCCCCTGCCGGCGTCTGGGCCAGGTGAGGCTCCCCGCACAGGCCCCATCCCCCCCACCTCCGCCCCGGCCCTGGCTTCCCGGCCCCCCCCGGGTCCCCCACGGCCGGCACGCAGTGGCTCACCCTCCCTGGCAGGGTGTTTGGTCTCAAGGCCTTCGTGGCCCATGGCAACTGCTCCAACGCGCTGGTCCTCAATCCAAGCCACGACTGGCCCATCTACGTGAGCCCTGGCGTCCTGCTGCTTCTCTACTACACCGTGGCCTCCCTCCTCAAGCTGCACCTGCACCAGCCCCTGGACCAGGTGAGCGCCCGGGGCCAGTGCCCTCTGCCAGTCTTCGCCCCCGACGCACCCCGTCAGGGGTGGGAGCTGAGCTCCAGCTGGTCTCTGCAGAGGAAGGAGGCGGCCGGGAGCCACAAGGAGCAGGAGGTGGAGCTGACCCAGGTGGACCAGTGGCCCCGGGGCCAGGCCAGGGCTGCAGCCACCAAGGAGGAGGGGGCTGCCCAGGTGAGGAGCCCAGCCTGGGCCGCGGCCCTGGAGCCTGACTGCCCGAGGGCCGGGCTCACGGGGTCTCATCTTGTCTCTGCAGCACATGCTGCCCCCGGCCACGGGCTCAGACTGCGGCACCGACAGCTGCACCGTGCACGACCTGACTGGCCACAGCCCCGTTCGCCAGTGCCCCTGTGAGTGCCAGATGTCCCTGGCTGCCCAGGGACACCGCCTCCTGCAGGTGCACTGGTGCTGCCCTCTGGTGGCCAGGGGTGGTCTTGCTCCACTGACCTCCAGCTGCGAGGTTTGGGGGCCACCCAGGGGCCACCCAGCCACCACCCCCCGCCGGGAGCATGGGGTCAGGCGGGTGAGTGGGACTAGGGACGGCCAGGGACCAGCGTCAGACAGGAGCCCAGCCCTTTGCTGGCATTTTCTGCCCCTAGCACCCCCTGCTCCACACTGGCCGCTGCCCTTGAGGGCAGAGTTTGTGGTGGCCGAGGGGCTCCCCCTGTTGATGGTGGAGCTTCCCAGCTAGGGTCCAGCTCCCTGGTGACCTCTGTCCCCTCCCCCTTCAGTGCAGCCCAGGCTGGCAGAGCCTCGAGAGACGTCTGCGCTACACAGCCTGGGTCACCTCATCTTGGACCAGAGCTACGTGTGTGCCCTCATCGCCATGATGGTAAGGAGCAGCCGGCCTGGGCGGCCGAGGCGGGCCCCTCCTGCTGGTTCTCTCGGGATGTGCTGGGAGGCGGCTGGTGGCCCACGTCCCGCAGAGCCTGGTGCCTCGTGGTCAGAAACGGAGCTGTGTCCTGATGGGCTGCGAGCGGGTGTGTGCGTGTGCCCGTGCGTGCGTGTGGTGTCTATGTGCCCACATATGCAGAGTGGGTGTGTGCCCGTGAGAGCGTGCATCTCGTGCCCCCGGGCTTTAGGCCGAGGACGCGCGTTGGCCTCCCCGTCTCGGGGCTCGGCGGGGGGAGCAGGCCCCGGGGAGCGGGGCCAGCGGAGCGGGGCCGGGTGTGGGCAGGCCGGGCCGTGCAGCCCCGCCCAGCAGCCCTGGCCCGCCAGGTGTGGAGCATCACGTACCACAGCTGGCTGACCTTCGTGCTGCTGCTCTGGGCCTGCCTCATCTGGACCGTGCGCAGCCGCCACCAGCTGGCCATGCTCTGCTCGCCCTTCATCCTGCTCTACGGGCTGGCGCTCTGTGGCCTGCGCTACGTGTGGGCCATGGACCTGCGACCCGAGCTGCCCACCACCCTGGGCCCCGTCAGCCTGAGGCAGCTGGGGCTGGAGCACACCCGCTACCCATGCCTGGACCTTGGCGCCATGGTGAGAGTCCCCCTCCCACGTCCCCCTCCTGTGGTGAGTGTCCCTGATGAGGCTGTCAGCTCCCTTGCCAGCTCCCCTGTGGACATGGCACCTCCGGGAGGGCGGGGCCTGTCCGCTGTCCCGTGGGGTTCTGTGCCGCCAGTACGGAGCGGCGGCTACGTAGACGAGCAGATGAGTGAGGACCTTGTGTCCTCGGGGGCGCTGTCCCTGCGTCCCGGACACGGCCGCCGCTGGGTGCCACGCCGCGCCTGCCTCTCCGTGCAGCTCGTGTCCCGGCGTGAGGCCGGCGTGTGCAGGGCACCGCTGTGTCCTGACGTCTGTGCCCCTGCCGGGCGGGGGGGTCAGCCAGATTCCATCTCCCCAGGTGCCGGGGGGTCGGTCTGGGCCCGCAGGGAGGCGGGTGCCCGGCGCTGTCCCCGGTCCGCGTGTTCGTGGGGGCTCCGGCCGCCCCCGTTGACTGGCCCCCGCCCCGTCCCAGCTGCTGTACCTGCTGACCTTCTGGCTCCTGCTGCGCCAGTTCGTCAAGGAGAAGCTGCTGAGGAAGGCACACGGCCCTGCCGCGCTGACGGAGGTCGCCGTGGGGGACGCAGGTGAGGGCTGGGGCCGCTGCGGGGGGTGGGGGGCGGCACCCTCCTACCTGTCCAAAGCCATGACGCCGCTGCCCCCCGGCTTGACCCGCAGAGCCCAGGCGGGCGGGGACGCTGCTGCGGAGCCTGGGGGAGCTGGTGAGCGGGCTGTACGCCAAGTACTGGATCTACGTGTGCGCGGGCATGTTCGTGGTGGTCAGCTTCGCCGGCCGCCTGGTCGTCTACAAGATCGTGTACATGCTGCTCTTCCTGCTCTGCCTTACCCTCTTCCAGGTGCGGCGGGCGGGCGGCGGGGCGGCGGGCACGGCCCCCGCACCCCCGGGTCTCACCGCGCCCCCGGGTCTCGCCGCGCCCCCCAGGTCTACTACAGCCTGTGGAGGAGGCTGCTGAAGCTGTTCTGGTGGCTGGTGGTGGCCTACACCATGCTGGTGCTCATCGCCGTGTACACCTTCCAGTTCCAGGACTTCCCCGCGTACTGGCGCAACCTGACGGGCCTCACCGACGAGCAGTGAGCGGGCCGTGCGGGGCCGGGGGGGTGGTGGGCGGTCGGGGGCCGGCGGTCGGGCAGGCGCCGCGGCTGGCGGGTCTGACCGCCGTGCGCCCCGCGCCAGGCTGGGGGACCTGGGCCTGGAGCAGTTCAGCGTGTCCGAGCTCTTCTCCAGCATCCTGGTGCCCGGCTTCTTCCTGCTGGCCTGCATCCTGCAGCTGCACTACTTCCACCGGCCCTTCATGCGGCTCACCGACCTGGAGCGCGTGCCCCCGCCCGGCCGCCGCCTCCCACGCTGGGCCCACAGGTGCGCGGCCCCCCTGGGTGCGGACGGAACCCCAGGCGCACGGCGGGGGCCGGGGGCCTGCAGGATGCCCCCCCCGCCTTGGCACAGAGGAAGGAAGGGAGGGAAGAAGGCCGGTGGGTTCGCTCGTGCGGCCAGCGGATAGGGGACAGAACATGGCGGGGGCGCCGGCGGGGCTTTCTTCCCCCGGCACACGCCACCCCTCGCCCCCAGGCGGAACGGGAGGGGCCCGTGGGGACGAGCGTGGCATCTGGGGTAGGAAGTGATGCTTTGGGGCCCACCCTAGGCAGGATCCGGTCAGTGGGACCCCGCTGCTGCTGCTGCAGGAGGACGCTGCGGAGGAGGGGCCGGTGAGCCCGGAGGGCCCCTGCCCGGCCGTGCAGGGCCCGGAAGGTGAGTCCCACGGGCAGGCCTGGGGTCCCTCTGCCCCGATCCCTGTGGGCCCCCCTTGCTCACACCCTCACCCCGGGGTCTGCAGCCAGCAAGTGGGGCCTGGTGGCCGAGCGGCTGCTGGACCTGGCCTCCGGCTTCTCGGACGTCCTCGCCCGCGTGCAGGTGCTGCTGCGCCGCCTGCTGGAGCTGCACGTCTTCAAGCTGGTGGCTCTGTACACCGTGTGGGTGGCCCTGAAGGAGGTAAGGACGGGCTGGACACCCCCCCCCTTTGGAGCACGGTGTGGGGGCCTCCCTGGGGGTGCTGCCGCGCCCGCCCCAGCCTGCCCGCCGTCTCCCAGGTGTCGGTGATGAACCTGCTGCTGGTCGTGCTCTGGGCCTTCGCCCTGCCCTACCCGCGCTTCCGGCCCATGGCCTCCTGCCTGTGCACCGTGTGGACCTGCGTCATCATCGTGTGCAAGATGCTCTACCAGCTGAAGGTCGTCAGCCCCCACGAGTACTCCAGCAACTGCTCCGAGGTGCGGCCGCAGCGCGCCCCCACCTCCCGGGCCCCACGGGGACGGCCCTTGAGCTCAAGCTGGTGGGGACTGAGGCGGGGAGGGGGGCTTCGCCCTCTGTTCCCCCGCCAGCCCCTGCCTGGGCCGCCTTGTCCCCAGACATGCTGTCCCCTTCCCTGTTAAGGTCGGTCACAGGCTGACGGCCCACCTGTGTCCCTGGTGGGGGTCACCTTGGTCTGGCCTGGACCTGTCCAGAGTTGTGGCTGACGTTGGCTGGGGGCCGGGTAGGGTGGGCCGTGGGGTCACTGTCTAGCTCGTGGAGTGTGAGGAGCAGGTGCTGATTCTCCCCTCCCCCAGCCCCTGCTCAACAGCACCAACCTGCAGAAGACGGAGATCAGGCAGTCCCTGCTGTACCGGGGGCCCGTCGACCCTGCCAACTGGTTTGGGGTGCGGAAGGGCTTCCCCAACCTAGGCTACGTCCAGGTGAGCCAGGGGCCGCGGGGTCATGGGGCCGGGGATGGGGGGAGCCGGGTGGAGCGTGACCCCGGCCCCCCACCCCAGAACCACCTGCAGGTCCTGCTGCTGCTGGTGTTCGAGGCCATCGTCTACCGGCGCCAGGAGCACCACCGCCGGCAGCACCAGCTGGGCCCACTGCCTGCCCAGGCCGTGTGCGCCGACGGCACCCGCCAGCGGCTGGACCAGGACCTGCTTGGCTGTTTCAAGTACTTCGTCAACTTCTTCTTCTACAAATTTGGGCTAGAGGTGAGGCTGTGTCAACCCTCACCCCCTCCCCGGGCAGGACCGGGGGCCCATGGCGCCCTCTCTGTGGGCTTTGCTGGACATCTGCAGGGTGCAGGCCCTCTAGGGCCACCTTGGGGTGGGGGGGACACAGGGGAAGGACCTCCCAGAGGCCGGACCTGCCCTCGCAGAGTAAGGGGTGGGCATCTGGGACCTCGGCTGGACGCTGTGTCAGGCGTCTCCAATGGGCTTGGGACTTGCTGAGCCGTGCTTCTTCCCCGCCCCTCCCTGGCCCCGCATGGTGGAGGTGGTACCTGCACTAGGACGGTGTGGGCTGCGGGCGGCTGCCCCCACCCCACCCCCTAGTCTGCCCAGAAGTGGGGAGCGGAAAGTCCTACAACCCCGGCAGCTTACTGTGCACCCCCGTCCCCCGCCACCCCCAGATCTGCTTCCTGATGGCCGTGACCGTGATCGGGCAGCGCATGAACTTCATGGTGATCCTGCACGGCTGCTGGCTGGTGGCCCTGCTCACCCGCCGGCACCGGGCCGCCATCGCCCGCCTCTGGCCCAACTACTGCCTCTTCCTGGCGCTGTTCCTGCTCTACCAGTACCTGCTGTGTCTGGGCATCCCCCCGGCCCTGTGCCTCGGTGAGTTGGTGGCCAGCACAGCGGGGGCCTGCGTGCCGGGCGGCGGCTACGGTATCCCCGGGAGGGTGGGAGGACTGGCCCCCTTCCTGTACCTCGGTGTCCAGTGTTTGTTTTTCCCGGCGTTCTATCGGGAACGATTCAAAGCAATCCGGGAAGTTGGAGGTGGCACGCGAGGGGCAGCCGTGCCCTCGTCAGGGTCCACGCAAGAGTCTGTGAGCCCCACACCCTGAGGGTGGGGGCCTGGGCGAGGGACGGCACAGCCATCCGTCCTGCTCGGCCCCCGGACCTGGCCTCGTCTTCTGGGAGGCCGTGGTGGTGCTCTGCCCCTGGCCGTGCTCTGCTCTGGTCCCCTCTGCTCTGGGTGGTTTCTGGCCAGTGGGTTTGCCGGCTGCTCCTGCTGGGGCCGGCACAGCACATGGCGGTACAGTCTCCCTGGCACGGCCTGCACCAAGGAGTGCAGTTGTCCATTGGGTGCTCCCGGGTCCCCAGCGCCCCCAGGGCAGGGGCCACTGCCCCCTGAGCCATCCGCGTGCGCCGTGTCCACGTCCGCTGATTCCTGGGCGGGCCGTGGATGTTCTCGCTGTCCGGGTGCACTTGTCACCAGCCGGTCTGTGGAAGGGGGTGCGGCTCTCTCCTGCTTCCAGTGCCTTCCCCTGCCGCCGCGCTCCGTCCGCGGCTCTGCAAGGCCCATTGTGGCCTCCCCGTGGGCCCGGGCGGGTCAGATGGGGGTGTTCGCACCCCCATCCCTGCCCCACACGGCAGCCGCTGACGGGACGATGTCCACTGTGGCTTTGTCCGGGATGTTGTAGAACAGACGCTGCAGCACGTCACCTGGCATCAGGCTCGTCGGCCGAACGCCTTTGTCTTTGGGTCTGTCCTTTGCTCCTGTTCCGTGAGCTGGTTTAGACCCGGGCACACAGGATTGGCACAGTAGGCCCTTCCCGAGGGCCCTTCGCCAGGCTGGCTGTCCTGGGCGGCGTGTTCTCTCCTCCGTGCTGGCTCAGCCCCGCAGTGTGCCTGTTAGGGCCTCGCAGCTGTCGAGGAGCCGGGACGGGGACCCTGTGGGGTGTCTCTCTGCCCAGGCCATGACGCCCTTCAGGCGGGCACGCCGCAGCCGAGAAGCGTCTGGCTCCACGGGGCTGGCATGTGTCCTCTTGGGGGCCGTTCCCTGTCCCTTGGGGGCAGTGCTGACTGCAGGTTCCCCCGAGGCCCTGCACACATCCTGTTCCTCCCGGACCCCCGGGCTGACTGCAGCCTCTGTCGGCGGAGACGCCTGGGCCATCACCCGCTGGGTTTAATACCGGCGACTTTTTCTGCTTCTGCGGTTACGGGTCCTTCGTGTCATCTGGCGTGTTCTCCAGCCCCTCTGATACGTCCTCTGCCTCCTCTGGTGTGTCTTCCGTCCCTGCTGAGGTGTCCTCTGTCCCCGAGGGGCCCACTAGCTCTGGCCTGTGGGGTCACTGGGTGCTGCTGCTTTGTCGTTGGTCCCGGGAGCCCCAGCACCGTGGCAAGCCCGCTGCCTTCCGGCCACACCTTCCCTGCGCCTGCAGACGGCCCTGCCCTGCCCGCGCCCTCCATCCAGCCAGGAGCCCTCTCTGCCCCGTGGAGCGCCCCTTCCTGTCCCCTCAGGCCGAAGCAGAGAAACGAGATCCAGGCCCCCGGGGTGCTTGATGTTTGGGGAGCTTTTTTCCAGGCAAAACACTGTTTCCAGGCGGCTCGGGTGGGCTCCTGTCTTCCCTGTTCCTAGGGGTCTGTCACACACGGGTTGTCTTGTCTTCGTTGCTCCGGAAGCCGTGCACCAAAGCCACCTCTGGGACCTTCCGTGTGTCCTCCCCCACCCGGCAGCCTGCCTGGGACTCCCCGGCTGCTCCGGGCAGGTTTCCTCCCTGGGGCCGGGGCCAGCGGATGCCTGAGGAAGGCGCTCGAGTCTCTGCTGTGTGCTGCGAGCAGGAGAGGGGGGTGTTTGGAGACTGTGAGGCATGAGGGTGGGGGCGGGAGTGAGGCCCATGGGCCTGCGGTGGGGTCCTCACATGCTCCCTGTGCCCGCAGACTACCCATGGCGCTGGAGCCAGGCTGTCCCCATGAACTCAGCGCTCATCAAGTGGCTGTACCTGCCTGACTTCCTCCGAGCCCCCGACTCCACTGGCCTCATCAGTGAGTTGCCCGCGCCTCGGGCCCACGGGCTGCCTGCGGGCCCCACAGGAGGGCACGGAGGTTCTGCACGGGCAGGCCTCGAGCTGAGCCCCGCCTTCGCCAGCCAGGCGCACGGCGTCTAGGCCTCCCCGGCCAGCTAGCCTGTGGGTCTCCGGAGGGGCCGTGCCCCATGACGGTGCCCTGTTCTCCGGGGACGTCTCCTGAGACAGGCTCCCCTCTCCCATGTACACCCGGCCGCACAGACCTGCACGGTGGGGGCGGGGTGGGCGCGGGCGCCGATGCCTCCGCGGCGTGGGGACAGTTACCGCCGACAGGCACATCCCCCGGTGTCCGTGCTCACGCGTGGACATCGCGCTCCCCTGGAGAGCCCCCGCAGGCACTCACGGGGGCTTCTGGCCGGCGTGCGCTGTGCCCCGTGTGGCCAGCGCTCTCCCGTATGCCCGCAGGCGACTTCCTGCTGCTGCTCTGCGCCTCTCAGCAGTGGCAGGTCTTCTGCGCCGAGCGCACGGAGGAGTGGCAGGTCATGGCCGGCGTCAACACTGACCGCCTGGATCTGCCACTGGGCGAGTCCCGCGAAGTCCCCAACTTCCTCTACTGCAGGTGCGTCCGCCCCGCCCGCCAGCAGCGCCTGCGCAGGGCTGGGGCTCATGGCGCAGGGGGCGCGTCCCACGAGCGTCCCGGGTCTGAGGCTGCTGGGCAGGGGGCGGGGTGGCCCGGCGGCCGCAGTGACGCCCCCTCCGGCAGGTCCTACCTCGACATGCTGAAGGTGGCCGTCTTCCGCTACCTCTTCTGGCTGGTGCTGGTGGTGGTGTTCGTCACGGGGGCCACGCGCGTCAGCGTCTTCGGGCTGGGCTACCTGCTGGCCTGCTTCTACCTGCTGCTCTTCGGCACCAGCCTGCTGCAGGGGCACGCGCGCACCCGCCTCGTGCTGTGGGACTGCCTCATTCTGTACAATGTCACCGTCATCATCTCCAAGAACATGCTCTCGGTGAGCCCGGAGCCCGCCTGCACCCCTGCCCCGCCTGCCCGCACCCCCGCCCCGGCCGCTCGGGCTGACCTCCCTCCCGCCCCAGCTCCTGTCGTGCGTCTTCGTGGAGCAGATGCAGAGCAGCTTCTGCTGGGTGGTCCAGCTCTTCAGCCTCGTGTGCACCGTCAAAGGCTACTACGACCGTGAGTGGGCCGGGGGTGCGTGGTGGGCCGGGCTTGGGGATGCACCCTGTGGCCGGGGCCCCTGCCCTGAGGCCGCCCTGTCCCACAGCCAAGGAGATGCTGAGCAGGGACCGGGACTGCCTGCTGCCCGTGGAGGAGGCCGGCGTGCTCTGGGACAGCGTGTGCTTCCTGTTCCTGCTGCTGCAACGCCGCGTCTTCCTCAGCCGCTACTTCCTGCACGTCTGCGCCGAGCTTCAGGCCACTGCCCTGCAGGCCTCCAGGTCAGCCCAGGCCATGGGTCCCCCTGGGCCACGCGTCCCTGCTCCGTCACTGCACGGTACTTGGGGCGCTGCCCGACCCTGGCCCCCCGCTATGGTGCTGGCTGGAGGGGGCGCGGCCACAGGACGACCCCCCCGTCGCGCTGATCCCCGCCATCCCAGCATACGAGAGGGGGGTGTCGAGCTGGGGCCGAGGCCAGAGGTGCGGGAGCCGTGCAGCCGGAGCTCGGTGTCCCCGGGGTGACGTCGTCTTCCCGCAGGGGCTTTGCGCTGTACAATGCCGCCAACCTCAAAAGCATCGACCTCCACCGCAAGGCCGAGGAGAAGTCCCTGGCCCAGCTGAAAAGGCAGTAGGTGCCCTCAGGGGCGGGGGCCCCCCGGGTTGTCCTCGTCCCCTCGGTGCTCAGAGCCGCCTCCGCCCCCCAGGATGGAGCGCATCCGCGCCAAGCAGGAGAAGCACCGGCAGAGCCGGGCGGGCCGCAGCCAGCCCCAGGAGCCCCCAGACCCCGCCCAGGAGCCAGGTGAGTACGCGGGCTGGAGGGGCCCCCGCGTCTCGGAACGTCTGTGCCACGTGCTGTCCGTAGGCCTTCCCGCCCGTCTGTCCCGTGCCGTGTGGTCAGTGTCCCTGCAGGCCACAGAGCCAGCCCGCCACAGTCTGTCTGCACTTGCGGGCCGCCCTCCACGCCCACGGCACCGCGAGGCTTCTCCATCTGCACAGAGGCGGTGGGCGTCCGCGCTGCCCGCGCCCTCCCCGCGCCTCTCCCTGCCGGCTCATGTCCGCCTCGCCCCTCCACAGGGCCTGGCAGTCCAGGGGGCTCCTCCCCACGGAGTCAGTGGTGGCGGCCCTGGCTGGACCACGCCACAGGTACCACCTTAGCCTGGCCTGCCGTGCCCGGGCGCTGCTTCCTCAGCTGCTACCTGCCTTCTGGATGAGGGGACTTGCTCTGTGGCCCCCTCTGGCTGTGCCCCCGGGCCTTGCGCTCAGGCCTCACCCCAGCCAGGCCTGCAGCCCACCGGGGCCCCGCAGCAGGCTCTGTGCTCACCTCCCCTCGTTCCGACGCCCAGACCCGGAAGAGCCGGTCCCCAGCCCCCCCCACCCCGTGTCCCTCTCGTCCTGTCTGGTCCTGTGTCACTGCTCTCGCTTGTCCCCCAGTCGGCTGACCCCCCCGCCACGGGCTGTACCTTGGAGGGGAGGGACATGCGGGCCTCTGCCCATGGGTCTCGGGGCGCCGAGGGCACTCACACGCCTGTCACTGGGCCTGCCCTGAAATGAAGCCGAGAGGCGGGGGTGGGGGTGGGGGGAGGAGTGGGGGTGGGGGAGTGGGGGGGCCAGTGCCCTGGGGTTGGGGGGACGGTCCTCAGCCCCACCCTGCCTGCAGTCATCCACTCTGGGGACTACTTCCTGTTTGAGTCGGACAGTGAGGAGGAGGAGGAGACCCTGCCTGAGGAGCCCAGGCCATCGGCACAGAGCGCCTTCCAGGTGAGGTGGGAGGTCCCCTGCCTTCCCCTGTGCACGGGCTCCTGGGGCTGCGCAGCCCGGCGTGGGGGACGACACCCGCTCCCTGGCTGGCCTGCCTAGAACCATCCAGACCCCCAGAGCCCACCAGTCAGATGGGCAAGCAGGCTGTGGGAGGCACAGGTCGCGGGCCGCCGTGTGCCCTCCGTCCCCGGCCGGCTGAGCTCACCACTCCGACCGTCCGGACCTCAGTGGCCGCCGCTGGCCTTGCCTCAGGGAAGGGTCACGCACGTCTGCCGGAAGGACGGGCCGGGGGCTTCTTGCCTGTCTCTGGGCCCTTAGTTCGCGGGGAGCGATAGCCGTCTGTGCGGTGGGGGGGCTGTGCCGGCTGCCTTCGTGCCCCAGCCCCTCGGGGCGGTCTCTGCCCCGGAGAAGGGAGTTGGCTGGAGGGCCCCAGTGGCGGCCGGACGCTGCCGCCCCCTCGGGAGCTCACAGGTGGGCCGAGCGGCATCTGCCGTCCCAGCTGGCGGGGCGCTGAGCGAGGGCCTGGTCCGCAGATGGCGTATCAGGCGTGGGTGACCAACGCGCAGACGGTGCTGAGGCGCCGGCGGGAGGAGCAGGCGAGGCGGGACGGGCCGGGACAGCCGCCCACAGGTGCGTGCGCCCGCGTGCGTGGCGGGGGACGGGGCGCACCGGGATGGGGGCTGACCAGCACCCCTGTGCGCAGGAGACGGCCAGAGCCAGGGGGCGGAGCCGGCGGCCGGCCCAGAAGAGGCCACGGCAGCTGGTACGTGCGCCCTGAGGCTGGGGGGCTGCGGGGCTGGGGGGGCAGGGGGGCCGGGGCCGGCAGCGTCTGCAGCGTCCCACCCCGCAGGCCGCGGCCCTGTGATGCGGCGCGTGCTGAGCACCGTGCAGTTTCTGTGGGTGCTGGCGGGGGCGCTGGTGGATGGCCTGACCGACTGGCTGCTGACCTTCACACGGCACCACCGTGCCATGAGCGACGTGCTACGCGCTGAGCGGTACCTGTACACACGGGAGCTGCTTCGGGTGAGAGCGTGTGCCCCCCTCAACTCCTGGGGTCCTGCCCCCCACCCCTGGGGTCCTGCCCCCCGAAACCACTGCTCTGAGCATCTCCCTCACCCCCAACAGGGCAGACAGGTGCGCCGCAGCTTGGTGGACCAACTGTACCTCAGTGAGGCCGAGGCCACACCTCCAGGCCTCTTGGGAGCCCGAGATGCACCAAGTACGCCATCAAGGTCGGTGCTAGCTGGCGGGGCACGGGTGGGGGGCAGCTGGGACCCACCCCACCTGGCCAGAGCCGGCGTGCTTGGGGTTACGCAGACCAGGCGGTGTGTGGCCTGCTGGCCCCTCGTGCACCAGGGACCATGATTCCCCTTGGGCCCCAGGGGCAGAGCAGAGGGCAGGCGGCCTCGGTGACCTGCCCTACCTCCCGCAGCGGGCTGGGGGCTGAGGAGCCAGTGAGCACGGCGACGGGGGACACGGGCAGCCCGCTGAGCACGGGGTACCACACGCGCAGCAGCAGCAGTGAGGAGGTGGCCACGGAGCCCGGGGCTTCCCTGCGTGGCTCCCGGGAGCTCCCTACAGGCGCCGTGACCCGGACGCGCACAGCCAGCGAGCTGCTGCACAGGTCAGGGGGTGGCGGACGTGCAGGGTGGGGCGCTGCGCCCTCGGAGCTGGGCCTGGGGCTGAAAGGGTGCTGAGCCCGGCTCCCCGCAGGCAGCTACGCATCGAGGAGCTGGAGGAGGCCGCGCAGTTCGAGGCCGGGCAGGGCCGGGCGCTACGGCTGCTGCGGGCCGCGTACCAGTGCGTGGCGGCCCACTCGGAGCTGCTGTGCTACTTCATCATCATCCTCAACCACATGGTCACCGCCTCGGCCACGTCCCTGGTGCTGCCCGTGCTCGTCTTCCTGTGGGCCATGCTGTCCATCCCGAGGCCCAGCAAGCGCTTCTGGATGGTGGCCATCGTCTTCACCGAGGTGGGCCGCGGCCCTGGCGGGAGGGGGCGGGGCCCGGCCCCCCACGCTGAGCCCCTGCCCCACAGGTGTCCGTGGTCACCAAGTACCTGTTCCAGTTCGGCTTCTTCCCCTGGAACACGCACGCCGTGCTGCGGCGCTACGAGAACAAGCCGTACTTCCCGCCGCGCATCCTGGGCTTGGAGAAGACGGAGAGCTACGTCAAGTTCGACCTGCTGCAGCTCATGGCCCTGTTCTTCCACCGCGCGCAGCTGCTGGTGAGACCCCGTGCCTGGGCCGGCAGGTGGGCAGCCAGGCCCCTCCCGGCACACGGCCCGCCGCCCAGCGGTCCCTGGAGGGTCCCAGCGTGGGCTCGGTCGTCTACACCCGCCTCACCTCCATCCTTCCCTCCCTCTCGCTGCAGTGCTACGGCCTCTGGGACCACGAAGAGGACCAGCTCACCCAGGAGCACGACGGGGGCGGTGGGAAGAAGGGAGCCGAGGAGCGGGCACCCCGGGGATCCCAGGCTGAGGCGGGCACGGGGCCCCAGGGGGAGTCGGTGGTAGCCGGGGCCCTCACCCAGGACCACATCCAGGTGGAAGTAGGGGACAGGCCCGCAGAGCCTCCCGCGGAGCTCAAGCCCCGAGACGCGAAGCGCATCGGCCTGCGATTCAGGAAGAAGAGGGAAAGCGTGGAGCCTGCAGACCCCCCCGTGGCTGGTAGGACGGCCCGCTGCCGGGGACCTGCCGGTCTGTGCGACGGGCCAGCCCTGGGTGGGAGGGGGTCTCGGGCTGGATCCAGCCCTGTGTGGGCTCTGGTCAGCAGTGCCCCCCCCCCAGAAGGAGTGATGGCCTCTGGGAGCGCGAAGAAGTGGAGTCGCCCCCGGGAGAGAGTGACGGCACTGGGGCTGCGACTGCGGAGCTCGTGCCTAGCCGTGTGCGTGGGTGCGGGCCGCTCCCGGGGGGGGGGGGGGCGCTGGGGGAACCCCCCGGGACCGGCACTGAGCCCCGCCCACCCGGCCTCACCCACAGGGCCCAGAGCGTGTACCAGCCCCTGCGGTGCTTCTTCCACGATATCCTGCACACCAAGTACCGTGCGGCCACCGATGTCTACGCACTCATGTTTCTGGCCGACGTGGTCGACTTCATCATCATCATCTTTGGCTTCTGGGCCTTTGGGGTGAGTGCAGAGCCCGGCGGCCACCCCGCGGCCTGCCCCCGGCCACCCCCTGACCTCTGCTGTCCCCGCACAGAAACACTCGGCGGCCACGGACATCACGTCCTCGCTATCGGACGACCAGGTGCCCGAGGCCTTCCTGGTCATGCTGCTCATCCAGTTTGGCACCATGGTCGTCGACCGCGCTCTCTACCTCCGCAAGACCGTGCTGGGCAAGCTGGCCTTCCAGGTCGTGCTGGTGCTGGCCGTCCACCTGTGGATGTTCTTCATTCTGCCCGCGGTGACGGAGAGGTGGGCGTCGGCCTGGGGGCACAGGGCTCTGGCCTTGGGCAGGGTGCCCTGAGCCGGCGCTCCTGTCTCCCCAGGATGTTCAGCCAGAACGCGGTGGCGCAGCTGTGGTACTTCGTCAAGTGCATCTACTTCGCCCTTTCCGCCTACCAGATCCGCTGCGGCTACCCGACCCGCATCCTGGGCAACTTCCTCACCAAGAAGTACAACCACCTGAACCTCTTCCTCTTCCAGGGGTGAGTGCGGGCAGGCCTGGGGGCCAGGAGCCAGGCTGCTGCGCACGAGCCTTCCTGACGGCCGCCCCGCCTCGCGCAGGTTCCGCCTTGTGCCGTTCCTGGTGGAGCTGCGGGCTGTGATGGACTGGGTGTGGACGGACACCACGCTGTCCCTGTCCAGCTGGATGTGCGTGGAGGACATCTACGCCAACATCTTCATCATCAAGTGCAGCCGCGAAACAGAGAAGGTGCCCGGGCACAGGCCGGGAGTGGTGCTGGCCCCTCCCCAGAGGCTGGGGGGATGGCCCCCGGGACGAGGCCCTGTTGGGGGCAGGCCGCCGGCAGAGCGGGCCTCACGCTTGGCTCTCAGGCACGAGGGCCAGCCGCTGGGGCGCCAAACATCCGCTGAATGCTGTTGGGTATGGGTGTCTGTGGGGGGAGGTAACAGAAACAGGTTCCCCGGGGCACGTGGCGAGTTCAGACCCGTAGCGTGGTCGGAGCTGGTCACGGTCAGTAGGCAGGCCTAGGACATGTGCGCGCTCAAGACCACATTCCCACCGATTCCGCAGACTCGTCCGTTATGGACGGTTGGGTGTCCACACTGTGTGGCCTGCAGCTCGCTCCTTGGTTCTGCAGTGTCAAGGCTGGCCACGTGGCCGGTGTCGGAATTGGGGGTTTTCTCACTGAGGAGCTTTCCCTCCCGTGATGGTGCTACCCTGCGATTATGCAGCTGTTACAAGCAGCCCCGGACGGCGGGTCAGCTCCTCCTTTCTGTTCACTGCGGCAGGCGCTGCCCTGGACGGGAGCTTGTTGCCCTCGGGTGCCCACGCTGCAGCGGGCTGGCTGTGTGGGGGCAGCTCCGGCTGTCACCTGGTGGGGACGTCCCGACTGTCCCTGGCAGCCGCCCCCTCCCCCATCCCTGCCAGCACCCCTGACTCGGTGGAGGGGAGGCTGATTTGGGTTTCCTAAGCTTGTGGGCCATCTGCTTTGCCCCTTTTGTCCTTGGGCTGTTTGTCCTCTTGTTGAGTTCTAAGAATTCTTTCTGCGCTCTGGACGGTGGACCTTATCACAGGATTTCCAGCTCTTTTCTTCTCTGTGTTGTCTCAGCTTTAAGATTTTTCTTTTGACAGGTTTGAGACATAGAGCCAGGAGCAGGGGGAGGGCAGAGGGACTCTCGCAGACTCCCTGCGGAGCGCAGAGCCTGAGGCAGGGCTTGACCCCCCCGCCATGTGAGCCCCGCGGAGCCACCCCATCTCACTTCCTTGCCAGCACCCCGTCGTCTCCTTTCTTGGAACCTACGCTTTCCTTGTTGCATCTGAGAATTTCCCATCAGATCCAGACTGAGGTCTTGGGGGTCACGCTGCTCTGGCATGTGGCGGCCGTTTCTCCTAGCAGCATCGCTGGAGATGGTCCTCCCCCCAGTGGAATTATCTGGGTGCCACTGAGCAGCGGGTCTGTTTCTGGGTTCTTGGTTCTGGGCCTCTGTCTCTTGCTCTTGGACCTGCGCCGGCTCCGGTGCTGTAGCTTTGCAGCCGAATGTGACACTGTGAGGTCTGGCTGCACGGGCCTCTGGGTGAGGCTGTGCAGCAGCAGGGTGGGGGTCCAGGACCATGCCCGCCTTCAGCTGGGGGAGGGCGGGCAGAGCTGAGGCTCTGAGCCGTGCCCCACCCCGCAGAAGTACCCGCAGCCCAAGGGGCAGAAGAAGAAGAAGGTCGTCAAGTACGGCATGGGCGGCCTCATCATCCTCTTCCTCGTGGCCATCATCTGGTTCCCGCTGCTCTTCATGTCCCTGGTGCGCTCTGTGGTCGGTGTCGTCAACCAGCCCATCGACGTCACCGTCACTCTCAAGCTGGGCGGCTACGAGGTGAGGCAGCCGTCCGTGCCAGCCGGGGCACAGGAGAGGGCCTTCCACGTGGGCGGCCGGCCGGGGGCACGGAGAGGCTCCCTGCCCTGTCGCAGCCCGTCCCTCCCCCCGCAGCCGCTGTTCACTATGAGCGCCCAGCAGCCGTCCATCGTGCCCTTCACGCAGCAGGCCTACGAGGAGCTGTCCAGACAGTTTGACCCGAACCCGGTGAGTGGGCCCCACCTGGCCACAGCGGGGGGCCGGGCCGGGCCGGGCCGGAGGTGTCCAGGGGCTCCTGACTCAGGGGCTGTCCGGGGCCCAGCTGGCCATGCAGTTCATCAGCCAGTACAGCCCCGAGGACATCGTCACGGCGCAGATCGAGGGCAGCTCTGGGGCCCTGTGGCGCATCAGCCCACCGAGCCGCGCCCAGATGAAGCGGGAGCTGTACAACGGCACGGCCGACATCACCCTGCGCTTCACCTGGAACTTCCAGAGGTGCGTGCGGGGCCGGGGCAGGGCTGTGTGGGGGAGTGCCGCCGCCGCCGCCGGGGCTCACGCTGTGCCCGGGCGCCTAGGGACCTGGCCAAGGGCGGCACCGTGGAGTACACCAACGAGAAGCACACCCTGGACCTGGCCCCCAACAGCAGCGAGCGGCGGCAGCTGGCCAGCCTGCTGGAGGGCACCTCGGACCAGTCCGTGTGAGTTGGGGGCCCGGGGGAGGAGGCCGCAGGACAGAGAGGCCGGGCCTGACCGCCGGCCTCTCCCTTGCAGGGTTATCCACAACCTCTTCCCCAAGTACATCCGGGCCCCCAACGGGCCTGAAGCCAATCCTGTGAAGCAGCTCCAGCCCAGTGAGTGTGTGTGTGACCGGGGCGGGCGGTGGCGGGGGGGCGGGGGGGAGCGGGCCGGGCCCTGACTGACCCCACCACTGCCCCAGACGAGGAGGCCGACTACCTGGGTGTGCGCATCCAGCTGCGGAGGGAGCGTGGGGGCGCGGGGGCCGCCGGCTTCCTGGAGTGGTGGGTCATCGAACTGGAGGACTGCCGGGCCCAGTGCAACCTGCTGCCCATGGTCATCTTCAACGACAAGGTCAGCCCGCCCAGCCTGGGCTTCCTGGCCGGCTACGGGTGAGTGTGCGGCCCTGCAGCCAGGTGGGTGGGCGGGGCTCAGCTCCAGTACCAGCCCCGCCTCACCCCGCCCCTGCCCCGCAGGATCATGGGGCTCTACGTATCCATCGTGCTGGTCATCGGCAAGTTCGTGCGCGGCTTCTTCAGCGAGATCTCTCACTCCATCATGTTCGAGGAGCTGCCGTGCGTGGACCGCATCCTGAAGCTGTGCCAGGACATCTTCCTGGTGCGCGAGACGCGGGAGCTGGAGCTGGAGGAGGAGCTGTACGCCAAGCTCATCTTCCTGTACCGCTCGCCCGAGACCATGATCAAGTGGACCCGCGAGAAGGAGTAGGAGCTGGGCTCCTCCACCCTCGTGTGACGGGGCCGCCCGGCCCTCTGCCGGGCGCACACACCCGTCCCCGGCCACCACGCCCTGATGCTGCTGCCGGAAGGAAGCTGGGGGCCCGGCCTGGCGCGGGCCCACCGCTGGCACCCTGGGCCAGGAGCTCCAGCCTGCCCTTCCCCACGCGTACTGTAGGGTTTTCTAATTAAAGACGTTTTTATTTATACAATCACATGCTGCCCGCGCCTCCTTGCCCTCCTGCTCCGGGGGGCCCCGGGCTCCACTCCCGCTGGCGGGTGCCTCATCGTCACTGTTCTCCACCAGACACTCCTGGATCTCCGCCGAGGGCCTGTGGGAAGTCATATACTGGGAACCTGCCCTGCGGGGGCTGGCGCCCAAAAGGTCCCCGCCAGCGCTCCCCCAGCTCTGGGGCTGGGCCATACCTCTGGCTTCGAAGCTGGGCCTCGGCCAAGATGTAAGGGGGCAGGGGGTCCAAACATGGCTGCAACAGAGAACAGCCGTGGGCGAGGGGCTGTGCGGCACTGAGCCCCTGGGCGCCTCCCCCATCACGACCAGAGGAATGACTCACCACGTCCTTCATGGTCACGCGACAGGCGTAGCACAGCTGCTCGATGACATGGGCTCGGGAACCCTCCCTGTGGGAGCAGAGCGGTGCTTGAGTATCTGCTCGGGGCCCCAGGAGACATACCTGCCCTGGCCAGTGGCATGGGGCCAACCACAGGGTAGCATCGGATCAGGAAGGGACTCACCTCCCGCAGGGCCTGGTCCCCTGCCAACAGTTTGGGTCCCCGCCCAGGCCCGCAGCACAGCAGGGCCCTGCAGGTGCCACAGCCTCAGCCCGTGGGGTGGGGGGTGGCGTCTGCGAGAAATCCTGGGTCTGAGCCCCAAAAGCTGTGGCACTATCTGCAGGCAGAGATAGACTGAAGGTCCTCTGGGGGCAGGACCCCCAACTCCCACTGCCCAGTGCCCCTCCCCCTCCACACGCACCAGCACTGTCAACGTCCAGCGAGCACATACAGAGCAGGCAGCGGGGGCCAGCGGCATAGCCATCCCTCGGGGCCTTGACCAGCTTCTCACTGGTCCTGAGGGGGTGGGAGACAGGGCCCAAAGGCAGCCTGAGGGAAGGCTTTCTTCCTGCCCAAGCAGTAAGGGGTGGGCGCAGCACTCCCCCCCTCCCCCACACCGTGGGTGCGAGCACGGGCGCGGGCGCACATATACCTGTACACGGTGCTGACCGTAGAGGGGAACTGGGCCTGTAGCCGGAGCAGGAAGCCCTCCATCAGCCGGTGGATGCTGGCCTTTTCGGAAGCCTGGGGATAATCAGATAGAGGCTCCAGCAGTGGCGCTCCCAGGCCTGGCCCAGAGGCCACCTGGCGTGGGGGCCACAGCTTCACGCCATCAGCCCCCGGAGCACCGAGTCAGGGCTGGAGCGGGCCAGAGCTCTCCCGCATCAGAGGCTGCCCGTCCCTGAACACAGCTGCTGCGACACCCACCCTGCCAATCCCCTTCGGCTGAGGCCCCAGCCTGCCCGCCTCGGTGCGGGCGTGACTGTGCTCCAGGCAGCTCTGGCCACCGAGGGGTGCCAGCCCCTCTGACCCCACGCCGGAGCTGGCCACCTGCCGCGGCCCACGGCTCACCTTGGTGTCGATGGCGGGCGTGCAGACGGAGGGAACCGCAAACAGGCGGTTGTAGAAGGCCACCTCCTTCAGCGTGTGCTCGCGCATGGGCCGCACCACCACCACGTCGCCGTGCCGCTCGTCCGAGAAGCCCTGTGGCGGGGGCACCTTCGTCACCGCGCCCAGCAGATGGGCTCACAGCCCTGCCTCCCCTGCACTACGAGGGAGACCATGGACTTCCTGCCACGGACTCCTGACGCGACTTCCATGTGACAGAGGCCCGGGGGGTCCCTGAAGGCCTGTACGCACGTACCGTGTCCCAGGCGAGAAAGGCCCCTCTCCCCAGAGCCAGGCTGGTCATGAGCTTGATAGCCAAGCGTGTGCAGCTGTCCCCTGTCATCACCTTGGAGTAGCCATGGGTCCGGGCCATGTGCAGGATCAGGTGGGTCCTGGAGAGCAGAGCACAGGGTCTCAGGGGGCCTGCTGAGGCAGGGCCAAGCCCCCAGGGCGCGGTGGCAGACTCACCGCAGGGTCTGCAGAAGCTCCTCTTTGGCCGTCAACGTCTTCACCGAGTTAAAGAGCTGGGACAGAGCCTCGGTCTGGGCCGCCGGCGGTGGCCCAGCCGGGGCCTGGGAGTCCTGGGCGCAGGGCTGACTCGGTTGTTCCTCCCCTTGGGCTGAGCTGGGGCTACCCCTGAGCCCCTCAGCTGCCAGCGTACGTTGCTGCTGCAGAAAACTGTCCACAGCCACCTTGTAGGTCCCCACGGTCCCCACTGGGTCCTGGGCAGAGCAGCGCAGCACAGACGGCGGCAGGGCAAACACCTGCCGGCGCGGGGAGAGCGCGTAAGGCCCAGGGCCGCCTACTACACGCCGGGGGCAAAGGGGCCAGGGAGGAGGCCTGTGGCTGACCTCACCAAGTAGGCGTGGGCCCCCGTGCACCCGGCGGCCGCAGGGACAAACCCACGCACCTCTTCCAAGGTGACAATGTGCCACGGGAAGCCGAGGGTCTGCAGGATCTGCCTCACGTCGGTCAGGGTTTTTGCTCTGTCCTCCCAGCTCCGGCCACAAGCTGCCCCCTCTGAAAAATGCAGACAAGGAGTCATGACGGCAGAAGCGCCCCAGGTGGGACGAAGTCCTGTGAGCGAGTCCACCAAGCTCTTCGGTGGAAGCCGCGGGGGAAGCCTGCTCTCGGGAGTGCGGCGCGGTCAGAGTGGGAAGTGGGTCTTCTCCAGCAGCACAGGGGAGGGATGGGGGAGGCGCGACAGACCACGGGGCCCAGACCCACCTGGGGGCCTATCTCAGGGAGCGGGGTGCAGGCACGTGAACACAGAGCCCCTGACCCGGAAGCTGACCTGCCTGACTCCCACAGAGCCCCTGACCCACGGAAGCTGACCTGCCTGACTCCCACAGAGCCCCTGACCCACGGAAGCTGACCTGCCTGACTCCCACAGAGCCCCTGACCCACGGAAGCTGACCTGCCTGACTCCCACAGAGCCCCTGACCCACGGAAGCTGACCTGCCTGACTCCCACAGAGCCCCTGACCCACGGAAGCTGACCTGCCTGACTCCCACAGAGCCCCTGACCCACGGAAGCTGACCTGCCTGACTCCCACAGAGCCCCTGACCCACGGAAGCTGACCTGCCTGACTCCCACAGAGCCCCTGACCCACGGAAGCTGACCTGCCTGACTCCCACAGAGCCCTGCGAGAACAATGGTCCTTCTGCTGCCCCATGCGCTGTCTCCCAGAAGCGCCCCCACCCGGGCCACATTAAGGTCACAGCGTCAGCTGTGTCAGTGGGCTCGTCCTGAGTGGCCAGGGCGGTGACGGCTGCACGTACCATCCACATACACGACCCCTGGCACAAAACGCAGTCTTTTGGCAGAATCTTGACTCAGGCCCTGGAGAGAAAAGGGACAGGACTCAGCCAGTCAGAAGCCAGAGGACACTCTCCTGGCACGAGCCACTCTCCGTCTGAACTGAGGCCCTCGGCGCGGGGTGGGGGGTGCACCCCACCCAGAACAGACTGCCCGTCTGGACCAGGCACTGAGCAGGCCCCGCGGTTGGGCTCCACAGCCTGGCAGGGCCAAGGTGGTCGCATGGGCGGCTTAACCACCAGTGATACCTGCTCCTCAGTCTGTCCCCCTACTGACCAGTGAGGAGTGGCCTGCCTGAGCACCTCTGACCGCTAACAGTGCAAAAGAACAATAGACTCATCAGGGCCCCTGGTCCCAGGAAACGGGCTCTGGCCAAGGGAATGGGTACTCACACCAGCCCAGGCTTCAGGGGCCACAAAGTGAGGTCAGGACAGCAACACACCAGAGCCCCCAGGACAGACTGCTCTCTAATCTGTGCCCCTCGCTCGGAATGCAAAGGGTCTGCACATGTCCCGGCCCCAGTTCAAGGCCTCCCCGGCAGCCAGGGCCCTCAGGAGAAGCCTGGCGTCCTCCGACCCGCTGAGGGACAGTGTGAGTGGGTCGCCGACTGCCGGGAGCCAGCTCCCCAGCGAGCAGCCTCTCCCATACAGCTCCCCTCCCCACCTAACTTCACGTCTCCTGGCAGCCCCACTGCTCATCTGGGTCTCCCCCTTAAACTTCTCAAGGAAGCTGCCTGACCCCAGCCAGGCCAGACCCCTCTTGGGTTCCCCAAGGCACCTGCTGGTATTGCACGGTTTTGTGCTGGACCCAGGACCGGGGGAGGCCCATGAACTTGGGGACACCTCAAGTAGCCCACCATCGTGCCACCAACACGTGCCCAGGGACTAGGATTCTAGGCAGTCAGCCAGCAGCGCTGGCCTCAGGCGCAGCCGGGTGCTCCAGACTCCGCCTCCGGTCGGTAAGCTGCTGCTGCTGCCATATGCACATCCAACAACCCTCCGGGCCATCCCAGTGGGGAGTGAGTTGCTCTCGCTAGCTGCAGGCAAGAGCCCCTCTCAGTGCGGAACCCCCAAGCCTGCAACTAAGCGGGACAGCAGCCAGGGCCCTGGAAGACGCTGGGGAGACGAACCTCGAGGACCTGCCAGACCATGGAGCTGGATGAAGCCCCCCCCGACCACGCCAGGAGCACCTACGGGAGAAGAAACGTCGCTGGAGAGCGCTGCGTCGCCCCCATGAGGGAGCGCACCCTCCCCACCACCCGCACACACCCGGGATGGGGGAGAGCCAGGGTCTGGGGGTCGGGCTTCCCAGCTGGGAACCATGCAGAGGAGTCACCCCAACACACTACCTTCTCACCCGGAAAGATCAACCGATTCTTCCCAAGCACGGCTCTAAACTTGTGGATGTAGAAGGCCCTAAAACAGTCCCTGCAACAGACAACCAGCAGCTGTAGCTGCGCCGCTCCGATGGGGACGCGGCCGGAGATGCTGCGGGTCCCATCTTCCTTCTCTTACCAAATTCCATCTTTAAAAGCAGCATCTTGACAGAGGTTCTGCCCAGAAACTGGCAAAGGAAGCCAGGGTTGAGGCATTTTTACCAGCTGTGTCTGCCCCAGGACCAGCCCCGTGCTGCCCAGGGACTCCCCCCGCCTGGTCCCCAACAACCCTTAGTAGCATGACCTGATGTCTGAGGGACCCAGGGCCCAGGTGCCACCTGCACCTCCAAACACCCAGGAAGGCCCACCAGGTAGAATAGATAGACACAGGAAAGTGCAAGGCAAGGCCAGCCTGACCCTTCCCTAAGCACCATGGAAGGCCCTTCCAAAACTCCCACAGGGAGAAGTACTCTCTCGGGGTGAAGGGGGAAGCACTGAGCAGGCAGCAGGGGGATACCCTGTGCCCCAGAGCGCCAGCCTGGCTGACCGAGCTGATACCATGTTAACCGGAAATGCCTGGAAGTTCATGCAAAGGCAGTCCTGGCTTCTTCCCCAGACCCACAGAATGAGAACTTCCAGGACGAGCCCCGAGAATCTGCATTCCTGAAAACACTTTCACCTGATTCTCAGGCTCGGCAACAGGTTAAAATCACTCAGGCCAAATACAACAGACCGAATGCACCAGAGTGAGGCCCAGACATCTGCAATTCAAAGCTTCCCGGCAACCCCAGCAGGGAGGTCAGGGTCGAGGACACACCCTGAACCACGGGAGAAATGCGGCTCCGCAAGAGCTGTCCCACACTGGCAGCTGCACCCCTAAATCAATCTTTGAAAGGAAAAGCAATTCCCCCTGCTCCCCACTGAAGAGGCACCACTAAGAGGGGTCAACCAAGCACCCCATATTCCTTTGCTGTCAGTAGCTCAATGCGGTGCTTAATAAAACCCCACGCTCCAAGTGACTAGCCTCAGGAAGGGAGCCCAAGAACTCACTCACCATCAGGGAGTGGGAAGGGCCCTAAAACACAGAAGCTTGCACGGGGCACAAGAGAAGCTGTGGCTGCCCACGCGCACGGGGAGCTCTGAGCCCAGGAGGAGCTGCCGCAGCCTCAGCCTCTTCTCCGAGACACTCATCACTGCCGATGCTCTAAGAGATGAAAGCCACAGCTGCCCCACTTAAGGCGTTCACTCTAGCGGCACACACCAGGCTACTGGGCTCCCGAAAGATGGCTGGGGAGGAGAAAGCTTGGGGGAAAAAACCTCAGGCCCTTCAGTTTCTCTTTGGGAACACTCTGGGTACTACCAAGACTCGTGGAGACTAACTATAAAACATGAGCTGGGGGGCACCGGGGTGCCTCCGTCAGTTCAGCGTCTGACTCTTGGTTTCGGCTCAGGTCATGATCTTGGGGTCGTGGGACAAAGTCCCATACTGGGCTCCGCACTCGGCGCAGAACCTGTTCGAAAGTCTTTCCCCCTATGCTCCTCCCCTGGCTCGCTCTAGTAAATAAATAAATAAATAAAAACTTTTAAAAAGTGGGGGGGACCCCTGGGTGGCTCAGTCGGTGAAGCATCTGCCTTTGGATCAGGTCACGATCCTGGGGTCCTAAGATTGAGCCCCGCATCAGGCTCCCTGCTCAGTGGGGAGCCTGCTTCTCCCTCTCCCAGTCCTTCTGCTTTCGTGCTCTCTCGCTCTCTCAAATAAATAAATAAAATCTTAAAAAAAAAAAAAATGAGGCACCTCGGTGTGTCAGCTGGCTAATCAGTTGGTTAAGCAAGTGCCTTCTGCTCGGATCATGATCCTGGAGTCCTGGGATCAAGTCCTGCATCGGGCTCCCTGCTCGGCAGGGGTCTGCTTCTCCCTCTGACCCTCCCCTCTCATGTGCGCGCTCTCTCTCTCTCTCTCTCTCAAATAAACAAAATCTTAAAACAACAATGACAAATCGTCCCCAGAGCACCTGCCCAAGATCTCCGAATGCTCAAATCTGCTCCCACACGGGTTCCAGCTGCCCCGAAGTGCTCACCCTGCCCATGCCTCACCTCACCCTCACTCTGGCACTGTCCCCTAAGTGCCGTCAGATACCCTCCTGCCACCGGATCCACAGCGGACCCTGGGAGAATTTCTGCACCCACGCAGACAGCCAGGACCCCCACACGCACCACAGTCACTGGGAGCGATACTGGAAGTAAATGCTTCCAAAAGCAGGAGATGAAACCACAGACAGGAGGCACACCCGGCTGCTGGGCCAGACGCACCGCCCCCAGCGTACCTCCCGGCCTCACCTGCAGAAGGCGTCTCCCGCTCGGATCACCACCACCGGCGGGCCTTCCTTGCACTTCACACACTTCGGCTCACGGCTGTGGAGACAGGGAGGACAGAACACGGACTGCAGACCTCCCTCCGGGGGACCCTGGGGAGGGGCACCGCCGCTCTCGGCGCAGCTAGTGCACACCCCCGAACCCCCGGTATGAGAAAAGACACGGGCCGCGGGGGGATCTGAGTCGCTCAAGCCAGCCCCGAAGCACAGAACGGCCACCTCTCAGGCCCTCAGCGGACGCCAGGCCGGACGGACAACTCGCTCCGTGCGCATCGGCCGGAGCAAGCCACCGGGAGGCCGACTTCCTCGTCGACGCAGCGCACAGCCCGCCAGAACGACAAGCGGCGGCGCGCAGAGGCGGCCCCTCCCTGGGGTGCTCGCCCCGGCCGGACAGTCCCCCACCCCCCGGGGCTGCGGAGCAGCGTGCAGCCCCCACCGGGACCCCGGGGCTTCTGGGTCCCGGGCTCGGCGGCCTCCCGGCTTCCGCAGCGCGGCGCCGGGCCCTCGGGACAGGGCTGTGCCGCCGGCCCGGAGCGCCGGGGCGTAGAGGGGCGGGTGCGGACGCCCCGCTCTTACCCAGGCCGCGGTGGCGGCGGCCCCTCGGGCGCTGCGTCCCCGTAGTCCTCGCCAACCTGGCACATGCCCGCTCGGAGCCGCACCGGAGCAGTGGGCGGCGGCGGCGAGACGCGCCTCAATAACGTCAGCCCGACGCCGTCGCTCCCGGCAGGTGGGGGGCGGAGCGCGCGCTGATGACGTCAGCGCCGCGGCACCGCGGCCGAGCCGAGCGGGGCGGGGCGCTCCTTAATGACGTCAGCCCGGCGCCGTCGCGGTCGTGACGCGCGGACCTGGCCCGGCCGGGCCGGAACAGGGGCAGCGGCGGCGGCGGCGGCGGCGGCAGGCCCGGCCCCGGGATGGCGATGTTCCGCAGCCTGGTGGCTTCGGCGCAGCAGCGACAGCCGGCGGGCGGGCCGGCGGGCGGCGACAGCGGCCTGGAGGCGCAGTACAGCTGCCCGATCTGCCTGGAGGTGTACCACCGGCCTGTGGCCATCGGCAGCTGCGGCCACACGTGAGTGCGCCGGCCCCCGGGAGGCCGCGGGGTCGGGCCGCCGCTGCGGGGAGGGGTCCGCGCGCGCCCCGGCAGGGGCCCGAGGCCCGCGAGCGCCCGGCGCTGCCTCGGAGCCGGGCGCGCGGAGGACTCGGGCGGGGGCGCGGGGCTCCCTGCGCCGCCCCGGCCCTGTCCTCTGGGCGCGTTCCTCCGCCTCGGCCCAGCCTCCCGCCCGCCAGCCCCGGGCGAGCCGAGCACCCCGTCGGCGCTGCGGGCGACCTGCAGCCCAGTCTGGCCCCTGGGATCTGCGGAGGGCTTCGGCGGGCCTAGCCGGGTACCCGGGCTGGCGGGCGACCTCTGCGGGGCCGCCTTCCGTGCTGGCCCCTGGAGACCAGGGTGGGCGTTGGTAAATAAACGCCTCGTGGCTCTTGCTCTCAGCT
Source organism: Mustela erminea (assembly GCF_009829155.1). Lineage (NCBI taxonomy): Eukaryota > Metazoa > Chordata > Mammalia > Carnivora > Mustelidae > Mustela > Mustela erminea. The sequence continues at coordinate 59,711,592 of NC_045632.1, read as the reverse complement.
CTTCCCCGGACCCGCTGTCCGCTGGTCTTGGCCGGAGAGGAGACGAGTTGTCTGAAGTTAGGAGAGAGACTTGTCCGGAGGCTGGTGCTGGTTGTTTTGATGGCGAGACCTTGGGTCATACCCGTCACTGAGCAGCCAGGCGGGCTGGCCCTGGGGACCGGACACCACGCACCCTGCGAGGGCTTCCAGCGGCTCCGGAGCCTCCAGGGGGTCCTCTGAAACAGGGGTGTTTCAGCCACAGAAGCCTGAGGATGGGGCTCTTCTCCCAGCGGAGAGCTGCCCTGGAGTCTTGTGGGAGCTGCCAGGCTGGCTGGACGGAGCCGAGATCGGTGTCTGCTCTCCGGCTACTCCTGGCTGAGCAGTACAGGGCGGGAAGGCAATGAGCAGGGTGGCAAGCGAGGTCAGGAGGGTCCGGTGCCAGCAAGCTGGGCTCCTGAGCGGGCCGGTCCGTGCCCCTAGAAAATCTTTCAAAGAGCGGCAGCTGACTCGGGAGGCTCCGGATAGAAAGGGGGGGGCTGGGTAGGTGTGTGCCTGCTCCTCAGCCGGGGCCGGCGCTCCCTCCTCCTCCCGGGTCAGCCAGCACAGGCACCTGCCCACACCAGGGGAGCACAGCCCATGTCAGGAGGGGCCCTGGGCCTCATGCTGCTGCTGACTTCTTGTCAGGGGCAGCCTCTGAACGTGACTCCTTTCTTGGAAGCACGCACTCGTGGGCGTGCTCGGGCGTGCTCTGCTGTCTCCATCACTGGGAGAACCGTGAGGCTTGACCCAACTTCAGGAAGCCTTTCCTGGTTTTCGGATGGCCTCCCCTTGGCACCCACACTTACCCAGCCCTGGGCCACAGCGTTTCCAGCCTCCGGGTGTGTACAAATCTGTACAGGTTTTTTTTTTTTTGTCCCCCCAGATAAGTGTTTTCTTAAAATGTGGTCTTTAGACCGCAGCACCGCACAGAATTGTTGTGAAAACGCCATGTTCTCTAAACGCTTTCCCCACCCATGTTTCTCTCGGCAGAACCCGATCTGTCTTGTTTCTGACGCTGGTCCCCAGGAGCTCCTCCGTGGCATGCTCCTTCCCAGCGCTCTTCTGCCCGTTTCTTTCTCTTCCCCAGTGTCTCGGCTGATGTCCTGAAGGCACACACACAAGCACAGAGGACTTAAGGGCTCGCACTTTTCCTTAAAAGAGCCCCTGGCGGTGTCGGTGTTGGTCCCGGGTAGCCACCTAACCGTAAACAGTCTGCCTCCACGAGACGGTTTCTGGTGGTGCGAGTGGCCGTGCATGGGCAGCACCGGGCAGAAGAGGAGAGAGGGCATGGTGGGGGGTTTTCAGTCAGAAGGCCGTCAGTGGGGCTTGTGGAAGAGCCCCCAAGAGCTCCCCAGGAACCCCAGAGGAGGGCGATCATTTCTCATCTTCAGGGGACATCTGGAAGCAGAAGCTGCGTGGCTATGGACGACCCCCTGGTGGACCTTCCCCTGAGGGCCTGTGTGTGCTGGGGCCGGCTCAGCCTCGGGCTCCCCTGGCCTCCATTCTCCTTTCCCGCTCTCTCATCAGCGCTGTCGCAGGGGGCCTTCCGTGCCCGTGTCCCCGCATGCGGTCAGTGAGCAGAGATCACAGAGAAATCAGAGCACTCACGTCTGGGGGCAGCGTAGGGAATGAGGAGTGTCCTGTGTGCTCAGTGTGCCTCTGCCCGGTCAGGTAGATGCTGTCACTGTTTCTTTTGTACAAGAGGCCACGTTTCCAGGGGTCCCAGCAAAACCAGAGCTGGAGCTCTGGCAGTCGGGCAGGCTGGCCTCTGAGCCCCCGCCTTCCCCCAGCAAGCGCCCTTGCAGCAGTGACCCTGGGGACCGCTGAGCCTTGATGGCCAGACACACAGACCCTCAGGGCTGCGGGCAGGTGCTTCCGGGTGCAGAAGGGAGTCCGCATGCACCTTCCCAAGACCCCCACCTCCGCGGCCCCCTCCACCTGGCAAAGAGGTGCCCTTTGCCTTCACCTGTGCCTTTGTCATCAGAGATGTGGTCCTGCGGCCAGCACTGACGACGTGGTAGCCTATCCCCTGAGCGCTCCCAGGGCCGTGCCTTCTGCGTGTGCGTTTTACACCTTTGTGGAGACAGACCCTCCTCGTTTGAAGCACACACGGCGGCGTCCACTGAGTGTCTGCGGTCGAGCAGGCATCCCTGTCACAGACACAGCCGCAGCCACAGACCTGCGCTCCGTCCATGGACGGGTCTGTTCTGGATTTTCCATGTCAGCGCACGACCTGAGCTTGGTGGTCCCAAGGCCCCAGTGGCCATGTCCAGCAGTAGCTCTCTCGTGCTGGGGACAGGCTGCATCCATGTGTCCTTTACCCGTGGCTCGTGCAGTGGCGCTGCTGTGCGCACCTGCGGGACGGCAGCACACTGTCCCCCCGTGAATGACGAAGTGAGAGGCCAGCGTTGGCCGATAGGCTGGTCAGACCCTTGGAATGGCGGGAGACGCATCCTGGAACGCTTGTCAGAGCACCGGGGGGTGGGTGCCGGAGCACCTCTGCCCCACGCCTGCCGGGGTGCCCTGCGGGCCCTCCCCAGGTGAGGACGTGACTAGCGCCCACCCTCCTTCCCCTGGAGGACAGAGGCTCTTCCGAGGGCCCGAGGGCCAAGCGGGGCCTTCTCCCGTGCACACGTGCCTGCAGCTGGTGACAAGCGGGGGCCAGAGGGAAGGTGGAGGGCCTGGGCAGCAGCTTTCCTGGTGCCGGGGAATGCCGGCCACTTAGCTGAGCGGAGCTGAGTGGCCCCCACAGCACTTCCGAAGAAGCTGGACTGAGCGGGTGCTGGGATCAGGTTCCCACTTGCTGTCTGCTGGGTGCTCTCCAGCCCCGTGTCCGCACGCACTGAACACCACTCATTTCTCTGCGGCACTGGGGGTGGGACTCCGAGTGAGGGGGGCTTGTTCCTGCGGCCCAGGCACGTCTGTGTCCGCTGGCTGGCCTCTTGATATGGCCTCTCCAGGGACGGCGCCAAGAGCCTCAGGCCCCTGGGGCCATGGGTGTCCCCGCTCAGCAGTCAGGGGCCCAAGCAAGCCCACTGCCATCATCACGCCTCTGCTCTGGCACTGTCCCGAGGCTGGCGACACTCAGCCTGGAGCCCTGTGGTTTCCTCTCCCAGCGCTGTTAGTGATCTTACTCTCCAAAGCTTTGTGCATATAGGGTCTCCGGAGGCCTCCTGTGTCCCCCGTGTCCCCAGAGCACCTGGGGTGCTGGCATCACCACACGGCCATAAGATGGGCAGGTTGGGCCTCGGGCTGGGCCCAGGGCCGCGGGGCCAGCACGGCTCCCGGAGAGCCACAGCCACAGCTCCACCAGCCTCCTGCACACGGTAGCAGGCCCCAGAAACCCGCAGCCTGGAGGGGACCTGGGGTTGTCGTTTAGCCAGAGGAGCAGGAATGACACTCTCCAGAAACAGCAGAGGGGAGCTGCCCTGTGAGGTTGCAGGCAGCCAGCAGCCCTCAGGCCCGTGTCACGTGCCCGGCAGGTTCTGCGGGGAGTGCCTCCAGCCCTGCCTCCAGGTGCCCTCGCCCCTCTGCCCGCTGTGCCGCCTGCCCTTCGACCCCAAGAAGGTGGACAAGGCTGTGCATGTGGAGAAGCAGCTCTCGTCCTACAAGGCGCCGTGCAGAGGCTGCAGCAAGAAGGTACCCCACCCCGGGGCCGTTCTGGGGCAGGGGCCGTAGTCTGTAGCCGCAGGGAGAGGAGCCTCTGCTCCCCGCTCCAAGCTCTGCTGAGAGCGGAACCTGGCTCTGCCCCTCCCCCAGGGTCCATCCCTCCCCCAGGACCTTCCCGCCCTCATCACCCCCACCCTGCCCTGGGCGCTGGCTCTTAGGTTGTTGTGGGGCTAATTTGGGAACACCGGAACTGAGCCTCAGCCCCACCAATGGGAGGGGTGGGCGGGGAGGGAGGCAGGGTCCCAGGCAGAATTGGGGGCCCTCTAGTGCTGGCCGCCACCACCCACCTGGCTGTCTCTCCACCCTGCCTGGAGCCCCTCACAACGGCCCAGCCCCAGGAGCTGATTTTGACTGCCGTCTCCGCTCAATGCAAACAGCACTGTAGAAGGCGACCCCTGGCTGCTGTGTTCTAAAGCTCGGGGTCTGGACATCCTGGGGCTGCCCTGGGCTCTGCAGTGAGGCCACTGGTCTCCTTCCCTGGCACACAGGCTTCTCCCGATACATCTCTTCTGGTTTCCTCGAGGACTGCCCAGCCCCTCTGCAGCCCCCGGGACCCCAGCTAAGGTCCGCCCCCGTCCCGTAGCCGGTGACCGGATGTACCTGCCGACAGGTGTGCAGGGTCTGCGTCACCTTCCCTTGGCGCCTCTTTCCTGGCAGGGCTACAAGGCCCCCGCTTATGCGGCACCACGGGCCGGGAACGTCAGAGGCAGGGACCGCCCTGCTTCCTGGTGGTCCGCTCATCCTTTGGAGCCTGACCCCGATGCTGCCTCTGTCTTCCTAGGTGACGCTGGCCAAGATGAGGGTGCACGTATCCTCCTGCATGAAGGTCCAGGAGCAAATGGCCAACTGTCCCAAGTTCGTCCCCGTGGTGCCCACATCCCAGCCTATCCCCAGGTAGGCCTCCCCACCCGCGTGCTCAGAGCCCCGGTTCCTTGTAGGGGCGGCTTCTGCCTGTGCTGCTGTCCCCAGAGGGGGCTGTTGTGTCCCCTCTGCAGACAGCCTCACTGCCCTGCACGAAGGGACCCCAAGGAGGGCCCGTACAGGTCGCTGAGTCCTCTCACAGCAGGGGACTGTGGGGGGAAGGGAGGGGACCCAGAGCGTGGGGGGAGCCCAGCAGCCACACCGTGGGGGGCGGCGTGGGCAGCGCGGGCCCCCACTCACCTCCTGCCACCCCCCCAGCGCCGTCCCCAACAGGTCCACCTTCACTTGCCCCTACTGCGGCGCCCGCAACCTGGACCAACAGGAGCTGCTCAAGCACTGTGTGGACAACCACCGCAGCGACCCCAACCGCGTGGTGAGTGGCCGGCCCTGGGGGCAGGGCGGGGGCAGGGAGCGGGGCTGGCTCCCCCCAGCGCCGCTTCAGCCCGCGCCCCGTGTTGCAGGTGTGCCCCATCTGCTCGGCGATGCCCTGGGGGGACCCCAGCTACAAGAGCGCCAACTTCCTGCAGCACCTGCTGCACAGGCACAAGTTCTCCTACGACACCTTCGTGGTGCGTGCCCTGCCCCACCCCTGCCGGCCGGGGCCCCGCCCCTGCCTCCGCCCCCTCCGGGGCCCCGCCCCGAGGCCGGTGGCCCAGAAACCATGCCCCCCTGGCCCCCCACCCTGCAGACCCGCTGCACCCCATCCTTTCGCCCCGGCCCTAGTTGCTCCTCTGTCTCAGACTCCGGGTGGTGTGGCCCGAGGCGAAGGAGCCCCCTCCTCCCAGACCCAGGCGGGAGTCAGCCGGGCGGTGCCCTCAGGGAGGAGCCAGCTGTGGATCCCAGGCGTGGGCAGCCTGTCCCACCACCCCATGGCCCTGGTGTGACAGCACTGTGCGGTCCTTGGGGGGCGGTTGTGGCTCGGAGAGGCGCCGGCGCATCCCCCGCCTTCCCTTCCTGCCCTCCAGGATTACAGCATCGACGAGGAAGCCGCCTTCCAGGCTGCCCTGGCCCTGTCTCTGTCCGAGAACTGAAGGCACAGCCCAGCCCCTGGACCTGACCCCTCCGGCCTCGGGAGACTGGACCGCCTCCGGGGACTGGGTCTCCCGCGCCTGCGCGGGACAAGCGGAGCCTCCTGTGTTGCGGGACAGGTGGTCTCCGAGCCCGCCAGGGCAGGGGTCCTCGGAGGGTGGACACCCATGCTCCTGGCCGAGCACGGCTGGCTCCCTCGGTGCTTCGGGCTGAGCAGGTGGCCCTCGCCGGGCCCGAGATCGGGGGCGGTCTGTCTCCAAGCCATGCTGTCCTCGTCCGAGCCGGTGCGCCCCAGCGGGGCCCCGCAGGCCTGTGCGGAGCAGGAAGCCCAGGGGAGCCCCGCCCACCATGGGGGGGCCGCTTCCAGTTCACCTGCTCGGGACTGGCTTTTGTGATACTTAGAATTCTGGCATTTTTCTATACTATCCAGTGTGATGATCTTTCCACATTTTATAGAGCAGTTACTGCTCGTACTGCAATACCCGTGTTTGACTAGACAATAGTATTTTTATGGAACATTTACAAAATTATATTTTTTAAAAAAACAATCAAAAATAAACAGTTATGGGGTCTGCGCGGGGGAGCAAAAGGCGCCGACGCCAGAGCCAGAGCGCGCCCCCGGGGCTTTGCTCAGACAGATCCTGGCGCTGCTCTGCTGGGTTCCCCTTCCTAACTGCCAGGAGGAACCCCCCGGGTCCCCCAGCTGCTCGCAGAGGCTCCTGACTCCGCGGTCGCCCCAGCAGCGCCGGCTCCTCCCACTGGGGTCCCGGCCCCGCCCTGCTGTCTTCTCCCCGGGCGGACCCCAGCGCTGTCCGTAGGCCGCCCCGGGGACGACAGCAGGGCATGGAAGACGCCGTCTTACTCTTTCAGTTCGCGGCATAAATTATTGCTCTTTTAGAAAAACTTCAATAAAACATTTCAGAGCATCTGTAGTGACCTTGATCACTGGGTTTCATCCGGGAGAGTGAAAAGCTGGTGGCGGCTGGGGTGCACCGTGACTTCCCTTTGCTTGAAGTCTGCAGGCGTGTCTGTCCCCAGGCAGCTCCAGCACTGTTGGGGGACAGTGCCGCCCACCTGCCCGGGCCCCTCCCTGTGAGCATGGCGCCTCCCCAGGCTGCCCTCAGCTACAGGCTCCCCCAGAACACTCTCTCGTCCTCTCTCTCGAACCCCAACAGTTTGTTGGTGACACATCTTGGCAAAAGTGTGCCAGGGTGGCGGTTATCACCTCCTTCCTTGTCAGGAGATGGGGTCGCCCGAGGCCAGCACACTGGACTCAGTGAGGCCGGGGGTGGCCACGGTGGCTGGAGGGCCACCTTTGGGACACCCTCAGAGTAAAGTCCTGAGTCTGAGCAGCAGCCCCTCTCCCCACGGCTGGTTCTTGCCGCTGGGCAGCTCCCCGGGCATCCTCCTGGTGCCCAAGCATGTGACCTCGGCTCCCCAGTCCCACGTGGAAGCTGGCAGGCAGAAGGAACCATTCAAACAGGAAATGTCCGGGGCGTCTGGCTGGCTTCGAGTGCGTGCTCCTGGTCTTGGGGTTCTAACTTCAGCCCCATGTTTGGTGTAGAGATTACTTAAAATCTTTAAAATTACTTAAAAATCTTTAAATGTGGGATGTCCAGCCAGAGGTGGTGCTCTGGGCTGCCAGAGCGGCTTCCCCAGGTAGGGCTGTGTTCCGGGCTGTTCCTCAAAGCAGGTGGGACTCCTGAGCTTGAAGCCACAGCAGAGCCAGGCAAACCGGTCCCACAAGCAGCCACTCAGGAGCGTCGTGACGGGCTGGTCACCCTCTTAGGACCCCCTTCATTAGGGGCCACCAGTCCCACCCTCCCCCTGGTCGAGGGATGCGGTGTGGTGGCAGGTCCCTGCTGCCACCCGAGGACGCCTGTGGAGCTCTGCCCTCTCCATAGAGCCACGGGGCGAGAGCCACAAGGGAGTGTCCACACAGGACCTTTCATCCGCGACACCTCAGGCCCAGTTACTTGGAGTCCAGGGCAGTCTGCCTGGGGGAGGGCATCGAATGAACCCCAACACAGCGTGGGGGGCACGGGTGAGGTGGATCTCAGCAGACCCCACGGCGTCAGGGTGGGGATGCTCCAGCTGAAAGCCACGGCACAAAGAGCCTCCCTTCTACTTTTAATGAATCCTGGCGACTGTGGGGCTGTCCTGCCAGGCCTCCCCCTCAATCCACAGGGCCACCTCCAGGGCTTCCCGCCGCGTACATGCACACGCACACACGCACACACGCGCGCACACGCACACCCATCTCCCGCACGGCCACACAAAGCCAGACAGCGGTGCGTCCTGGTGCCCCACCCGGAGGGCACACTTCCCTTTCCCCAACGGAGTCCATGCGCATCTGCGGCATAGAAAGCACGTCTTGGGACGCCTGGGTGGCTCAGTGGGTTGAGGCCTCTGTCTTCGGCTCAGGTCGTGAGCCCGGGGTCCTGGGATGGAACCCCGCGTCAGGATCTCTGGTCGGTGGGGAGCCTGCTTCCTCCCCGCTCTCTGCCTGCCTCTCTGCCTACTTCTGATCTCTGTTAAAAAAAAAAAAAAAAATTAAAAAAAGAAAGAACGCGCGTCTGGATCTCAGGTACCCACAGTCTCCTTCGATAGCACTGGGCCGGGCAGGCAGGACCCCCGGAGCGCACAGCCCTCGCCACCCCCAGGCCCCTGAGCGCTGGCGCTGTCCTCACCCCGGGGGGCCTGTGGGAGCTGAACGCCTGTGAGTCTGGCCCACTGCCTGACCTAGCTGGGGGCACAGCCAGCGGGGCTCCCATGGGGGCCTGCTGCTGACTGTGCGGGCAGCCACCCAGGCCGCAGAGGAGGCGCCCTGGACCCAAGAGGCTGGCTGCGGACTCCTTCCGGGCTGGAGGACACTCCATGCCCTGCAGTCAGTGGCTTCCAGAAGCTAGGGACCCCGGACCTGGGACCCAGGAGGTTCCTGTCTGGCGTGGCCGGTGCACACCCCGCCCCACACACACACCCCATGCCTCGCGCCTTGCATGGAAGTTGCGCCAGAGAATTGAGCTGCCAAAGACACCTCTCCTGAGAGCCTCCAAGGACAGGCCGCGCTTGCTGGCCTCTGCCCCCCGGTGGCTGGTGCGAGAAGCACAGTGCGTGCTGTGGGCTTGGCTGGGGGCTGGTCTGCGAGATGGGGACTCCAGCCCCTCCGGTGACAGACAGCAGCAGGACAGGTGGTCCTCCCTTCTCCAACAACCTGCTGGGAAAGAGGGGTCAGCTCCACGGTGCAGAGAGGAGGCAGGGAGGTGCTGAGTGGGGCATTCTGCTGTGGGCCCAAGGGACCCCTCTCCTTGAGGCCCGGGGCGTCCCATATCACTCGGGAACAGCGCCTGCGGCCTTACAAACACACGTGTGCACACACATGCATCACGTGTGCAGCAGTAGGCCACAGCCCCGCAGGTGCTCGCACCCCCGCTCGGCCCCCCACTGCTTTCTTCCCCTGCCGCCCCTAGAAACCCCCCTCAGGGCCCAACACTGTGCTCCCCAGCATGCCTAGGACACCGTGTCTAGGACTCTCCTGCATGCTGTGTGTATAAGCTGTGTGCGAAGGGACAATGTCCCTCCCCGTCTCACACAGGACATGTCTCCCAGACCCCAGATTAAGAACCAGCATCAGCTGTAACAGACCTCAAAATGGAATGAGCTCCCCTTCTCTGGGGGTAACCAAGCACACATCGGCCACCAATCTGACCAGATGTTGGGAGCTGGAACATTGGGTCTCAATTTCCACAAACCCATGACCTCGTATGGCCACAAGGTTGCCCCACATCAGGATACAGCAGCCACAGCCACACCCCAACAAATACACCCTACGCTGGGGCAGGGGCTCTTCGTCTCTGTGGCTGGCGCCCACAGTGTGAGGGGCCACCCCTCTGGGGTCCTGGAACAGCTGAGCCCCAGCTATGAGGTCCAGCTCCGAGCACTGTTCCAAGAGTCTCGGTCCCGGGACTCTTGGGGTCCCCTCCCCAGAAGCTCACCTCTCCTCCAAGCCCCAGGGGTGTGCATGCCTGGGGCCACACTGTTTGGGGGTTCACAATGCCTTTCCATCTCACCCAGCAAGCGCTGCTGGACCCCACCGTGCACACGCAGGCACTGCGCAGGAGTGAGGGCTGGCTCCCAGCAGGGCCCCCGTCGGGATGCAGTCTGATGGGGAGCAGGGCCCCCCAGATTGGGTCGTGAAAACCAACCACTTAAGAAGTGAGCACGCACGGGGGATGCAAGTGTACAGACGCACGCAGAGTCAAGCACAACCTGTCTTACTCTTTGTAAGGCAGGAAAAAAGACTGTAAGAACACATTCACATGAGAAGAAAAACTAACCAGAACTACAGCAGTCGCTCCAGCTGCCTACCCGAATTGCCCAGCGAGGCTCAGGCACCTGATAGAGGCAGATGGGCGGGGCCCAGGCCCAGCTCCCAGCCCGAGGTCCTCCCCAGGGTCTTAGGTATCAAGGGAAGACTGCGGTGATTTCTCCTGGACTCTGGTCCCTGCTCCGGTTCAAAGGGGCAGTTCCAGGAGACTGGAGGGAAGTGGGTGGGTGTGAGGCCTAATTGCCAGGTAAAGCGGCCAGAACGAGGATAAAAGGACATGGAGCAAGAGCAAAGGGACAGCGGCATCCCTCCCTGGCCCTGCACAGGTGTGGACAGCGGCACCCCTCCCTGGCACAGGACACACCTGCACAGGTGTGGACAGCGGCATCCCTCCCTGGCACAGGGCACACCTGCACAGGTGTGGACAGCGGCATCCCTCCCTGGCCCTGCACAGGTGTGGACAGCGGCACCCCTCCCTGGCACAGGACACACCTGCACAGGTGTGGACAGCGGCATCCCTCCCTGGCCCTGCACAGGTGTGGACAGCGGCATCCCTCCCTGGCCCTGCACAGGTGTGGACAGCGGCATCCCTCCCTGGCCCTGCACAGGTGTGGACAGCGGCACCCCTCCCTGGCACAGGACACACCTGCACAGGTGTGGACAGCGGCATCCCTCCCTGGCCCTGCACAGGTGTGGACAGCGGCATCCCTCCCTGGCCCTGCACAGGTGTGGACAGCGGCACCCCTCCCTGGCACAGGGCACACCTGCACAGGTGTGGACAGCGGCATCCCTCCCTGGCACAGGACACACCTGCACAGGTGTGGACAGCGGCATCCCCTCCCTGGCCCTGCACAGGTGTGGACAAGAAGAAGCCCATGTCTTCCTCTGTGGGTCCTTCTTGGGTCCAGCCAGACGCGACCCTGCGAGCCACAGCCAGTGAGTCTGCGTGACCCCAGCAAGGGCTGAGAAGTGGGTGTGGGTCTTTCGTTGTGGGATCCCAGGGGCCGTTTCCAGGATGAGATGGGGAACCCTCGTTTCCCTAAGTTGTGTGGCCTCTCCGGGGATGAGGGACGTCACCCCGGCTGATGGCCCACAGTGCATGACCGGGTGAGGAGGGGCAGTGCGGGTGGAGAGCTAGCAGGCACCTGCAAGCCTTCTCTTCATCTGGGAGGAGGAGGAAGGGAGAGAGGGTATAAATAGAAGGCTCTCGAGGCCACAGAACAGGTGAATAAGCAGAAAGCAGCCACGTGTCCTCTGAAATCCACACGCACAACTGCACAGGGCCAGGCTGTGGCCCGCAGGAGAGAGACCTCTGTCCATGCGGCACCTGCCGTCCTTGCTCTCACCAAGCCACAGACAGGGGAGCACACGCCTCGGGTGCGCCTGGGTCCCTACCCCGCACTGGCTAACCTCTCAGAGCCTCTCACCTGCAACACTGAATGAACGGAAGACCCTGGAGGTCATGGCCTTCCCTCCCCGCTTCTCCGAAGGTCCCTCTACCGGCTCACCGTCAACTCCACCTGGTGGCCCCCCAAGCCCAGAGCCGGCATAGAGCCCCCCGGCATAGAGCCCCCCGCCGTCACCTGGCACCCGGTCCTCCAAGGCAGGCAGGCCTGCTGCCAGGCCACGGGAAAAGCCCACAGCTGTCGGGGGCAGGCTGGGCGCTGTGTCCCCTCACCCAGGGAACGCCCCGTCTGACCCCCAAAGTCCTGAAACGTCCACATCAAAAGGGACCAGCCACTCCGACGCGGCTCGCCCCGCTCCCCGTGGCACTGAAGGAGGGACACGGCCGCCCAGGGGCACAGACTGGTCTGTGCACAGTGCCCGCGCGTCCCCTCTCGGAGGGAGCTTCCGCAACCGCAGCTCAGATCCCCTCGGAACCCCAGAAGCCCAGGCTGTGTCCGTTCTCCCGGGGAAAGGCGCCTCTGCAGGCGCGGCTCAATCCCTAAAGCCTTGTCCTCGGAGGGAAGGAGCGCTCCCCGGCTTTCCGCCCCGGGAAGGGCCTCCCCCCACCGGCGGCTGACCCCCGCCGCCACGGCCGGCCAGCTGGGCCAGCTCTGGAGTCCAGGCCCTGCGCTCGCGGAGCCTACGCGGCGGGTCTGCGCGGGGGCCGGGGCGGGTGCGCCCCGCCGGAGCAGGGGTTCAGCGCGCGCCTCCACCGCCCGCTGGACGGGAGCCCGGCTCGGCTTCCGCCCAGCCCTGACCTCCGCCCTTTAGTGCACGCTGAGTGGGTGCGCCAGGCCCCAGGGGTCGGTGTGACTCGCGGCGCGCGCCAGGGCAGTCCCGTGGGGAGGACTCGGCGGCCACGCGCTCCCTCCCCCGCGGCCCGCGCACCTGTCCTGGGCGTGGCCCGAAGCCCCGCCCCGCGACCCCGCCCCGGCCGCGCCTCGCGCTGGTTGGCCCAGGCGGCGCGCTATGCTAATGAGCCAGCCCTCCCGCCACCTGCCTGCGGCGCTGCCCGCGGGCGCCCGGCGGGCGGACGCGTCGGGGCACCCGCGTCCGCCGGGGGGACCATGCCGCGCTCCTTCCTGGTGAGAGCGCACTCCAGCCACAGGGTTCCCAACTACAGGCAGCTGGAGACGCAGAGAGGTAGGGGCTGCCGGGCTCCTCGGGCTTCGTCCCAGGTGGGAGGAAGGGGGCATCTTGCGGGCAGAGGGGCAGCGACGCCCCGGGTGCGTGGGTGGCCTGCGGGCGCTCGTCGGCTGCGGGGACGTCGGCCCCGCGTCGGGCTGAACAGGCGCGCACTCTCTCCCTCACCGAGAGAAGTGTCAAGGCCCCCAGTCACTTTGGGGCTCTCCGCTTGGGGCCTGGTGAACCCATCGCAGCTAAGGGAGCCCCGGAGCCATCTTCCCTGGGGCAGGAGGTTTGGGTGGGTGGGTGACGGGGTCCCGGGGACTGGTGGGGAGAGAGACTGGGAGAACTTGGGGATGCGGTCCAAGTGCTCCCCCCAGAGCATCCCGAGGAGCCCAGAAGAGTGACCCAGGGGCTCAGTGTGCCTAAGCCCAGCTCCTGCAGCGCTCCTCCCGGCCCCTCCAGTGCTTCCTCACACCTCTCCCGTGGGGCACCTTCCCTCGGGCCTCCCTTCACCCCCGTGACAGTCCCTCGGAGCAAGCTGTGGAGGCACTTAGGGGCTGCAGTCCTTGTCCCAACCCCAAGGGTGGCTCAGTGGGGAGGTGCGCATCCAGGACCCAGGACGGCCTGTGTATCCCCATTCCCCGCTAGGCATAGGGACACACGAAGGTCCCGGGACAAAGGTCTCCCTAGAGTGATCAGAGCCATTCCCCAGAGCTCAGCTGCTTCTTGGGGGGTGAAGACCCCTTCCCCTGGGGAAACTGCTTGGTGACTCAGACAGAGGGGAGGAGGGGCACTGTGGAGGCCTGCGAGTGCATCCATCCCGGGGCCCACTGCCGCCGGGGGTGCCTCCTAGGACTGGGCTCCTCAACTCTGCATTTTGAAATCAGTTTAATGAGTCACCACCAGTGGTTTTCATAAAATGAAACAGAACAGAGACCATCAGAGTGCAGGGCTCAGGGGAAGGAAACCTGTGCTTCAGATATATGTGTGTCTATGACGAGAGATGGAACCGACACGGGCATAGTAGTGTTTCTTTTTCTTTTCTTTTTTTAAAAATTTTTTTTTTAAGATTTTATTTATTTATTTGACAGACAGAGATCACAAGTAGGCAGAGAAGCAGGCAGAGGGAGAGAGGGAAGCAGGCTCCCTGCTGAGCAGAGAGCCCGATGCGGGGCTCGATCCCAGGACCTTGGGATCATGACCTGAGCCGAAGGCAGAGGCTTAACCCACTGAGCCACCCAGACACCCTGCAATTGGCTGTTTTTAAATTCTAGCCATCTTAGTGGGCATGACATGGTACCTGGTTGTGGCTTTAATTTGGATTTCCTTGATGGCTAAGGGGGGCAAGCACCTTTTCCTAGGCTTGTGAGCCATTTCTATCTCTCTCGCTTTTTTTTTTTAAAGTAAGTTCCACGCCCAACATGGGGCTTGAACTCACAACCCTGAGGTTAAGAGTTAGACGACCTACAAACTGAGCCCGCCAGGCACCCTGCTATTTGTATATCTTGTTTGGAGAAACGTTTATTCAGATCCTTTACCCGTTTTAAACTTCTATTATTTGTCTCTCATTGCTGCATTGCAAGAGCTCTTTGTATATTCAGGATGCTAGTGACTTACCAGGTATGTGATTTGCAAATATTTTCTCCCCATCTGTGGGTGGTCTTTCTCGACCCAAAGCCTTGGCATGAAGGTAGGAGCGAGGCCAGAGGTTTATTCCATCACATCTGGAGCACGAAGTGGGACAGGGGCTGTTTGGAGATTTGGGTTTGGGGGAAATGCGGGATGTAACTACCCACTCACCTGTGGACTCTGGGGGCTCCTGCTGCTCCCATCTGGTCAAGTGTGGGCATGCCGGCCCCCAAGTTTGGGCGCGGCAGCCTGGGGACCAGCTGCCCTAGGAGGCTGTGGCGGTACCACCGAGCACAGCTGTCGACCCAGAAGCGTTGGCGGGAGGCCGTGCGCACCTCCGTCGCCATGGGTGAGGGGTGATCGGGGGTGACTGTAGGCTAATTAGTTGTCTTATACATTGTAGCCGACTGCCAAGTGTTCGCTCTGAATCAGCGCTGTGTGGGAGCCTGGCGCCGCGGCTCTGAGCTGGCCCCGCGGTGGAACAGGGGTCAGGGAGGCCTGCCCTGCCTGGGTCACGGGGAACCTCCCTCGGCCCCACGAGGGCTCTTCTGGGAGCCTGTTGGGGACTTCTCTTCCTTTGTTTTTAGAGCACTGAGATCTGTCCTGTAGACCCTGTGGTCACGTCCTGAGCTGACACCCCGCCTCGTCTGTCCTTTCCCTGCGAACTGAACTGCGGTGACCTAGAGGTGGCCTGGGGTCGGACCAAGCAGGGCAAGTCCGAGGTCAGAGTGTGGGGCTCATGTTCACCTGTACCTTCTCTCTCCGCCCTCCCTTCCAGAATTCAGTGCCTGCAGTGCCCGTTCTGCCTGCAGGGGCCTGGTGGGGCCCGTCCTCATCCCAGAGAAGTTGGCCTCTCCCACACCTGCTGACCCTCCCCGGCCCTGGGAGCGCACCTCTGTCATCGCCCGCATCTCCCTGCCCCTTCCCCGCCACGAGGAAGCGCAGGGGGCCCCCGGGCCAGACCCCTTGCAGGTTGGCCCGGTACACCTTTGGGCCAGCCGGGCCCCCAGCGTACCCCTCAAAGATAGCCTGAACCAGCTTAACCTGCCCCCGCTGCTGGTGCTGCCCACACGGTGGCCCCCGATCCCGGGCCCCGCTGGGGACCCCGCTGCAGATGGCCGGCTGGGTGCGGCACGGGCCCCCGGCGGCTTCCAGTGCGTGCACTGCGGCAAGCCCTACCACACGCCGGCCGGGCTGGCCAGGCACCGGGAGCTGCACTGCCAGCTGCAGGCACGGCGCTGCTTCTCCTGCAAACACTGCGACAAGGAGTACAGCAGCTTGGGCGCCCTCAAGATGCACCTGCGCACGCACACGCTGCCCTGCCCCTGCGCCGTCTGCGGCAAGGCCTTCTCCCGGCCCTGGCTGCTCCAGGGCCACATGCGCACCCACACAGGTGGGTTGGTGGGAGGCCCCGGGGGGCGGGGTTCAGGCCTGGCCCCAGACAGGACCGGAGGGGAGAGTTTGCAGACAAGTGGGCCAACATGGCCGGGCTCCCTCCACAGGCTCCGGGGAGGGTCCTTCCTGCCTCCTCTAGCGCCGGGGAGGCCCGGGTGTCCCTCCACCGTGGCCATGTCCCTCGCCCCTGCCCCCATCCTCATGTGGCCTCTCCCCTACGCGTATTTGCGTCCATATTACCTCTGTTGTGAGGACACCAGTATAGGGGGCCAGGGCCCACATACCCAGGGTGACCCCACCCTAATCTGGTCGCGTCTGCAGGGGCCCTGGGTTCCAGGTCAGGTCACATCCACAGGCACTGGAGGTTATGACACAAACACATCTGTTTTGAGACACACAATTCACCCCACAACACCTGGCAAAGCAAAGGATGCCCCGGCTTGTGCGGGCCTGACTTGTCACCTTCCGCGGCCTTCCGGGACGTTGGAGCAGGAGGAGCAGGGGACGGAGAAAGACGGTGGCAAGCCCGGGGGACGCGGACTGCTTGAGGGCACAGACAACGGCTGGGGCTTGATGAGGGCCCGGGAGCAAACCCCGCCCCGGGGAGAGGAGTCCTGGACACAGGAAGGGAGCAGCGGGCAGCTGCGGGCAGACCGACAGACAGACGAGCCGACGAAAGAGAGGGGCATGTGCCCAGACCGGAGGCCCAGAGGCCTCAGCACTTCCACTCCAAGGCTGGAGGTAGGACCACACCGCACCCCAGGCCCACCAGGAGAGCGAGAGGGAGGCACAGACAGAAGGCCAGGAGCGAGACTTGCGGGCCAAGGCCCCGGCTGCCACGCATGCCTCCTGTCCCCGGAGCCTCCTGTCCCCGGAGCCTCCCGGCCCGAGTCTCTGTAACGAGGACTCTTGGAGTCCCAGCGGGGCAGAGGCTGGAAAGAAGGGTCTCGCAGGAGCCGCTGTCTGGGCTGAAATCCCGTTAGGGTTTCCTCAGCTCCCCGCGCAGAGATGCCCCTGAGTGCCGCCCCCCACCCCCATCAGGCACTCAGAGCTCGGGGTCTGGGAGCCCAGAGGGTGGGAGGCTCCGCAGGACACTGACCGGGCTGGAGGGTGTCCGGGCTTTGAGCGGCAGGGAGAGATGCTCAGGGGCCGTGGGGACTGCAGCCTGCTGCCTCTCGGGACTCCGCAGGGCGGTGGGCCGGGAGTCCCCCCACACAGGCAGAGGACAGAGGAGCCTCAGTAGTCCTCTTACACTCGTCAGGGCTGTCCCCGGGGCCCAGCTCCCAACGGAAGGACTTTGTGCAAATCCCCAAGTGCCCTGACTCGAAGTGCTCTGGAGGACACAAGGTTCCTAAGACGTTCCTAAATGCCTGTGTCCACTGCGGGGGCCGGGGCTCAGTGCTTCCAGCCTGCCTTCATGGCCGATCTGGGAGCGCCGTCGCTTGCCACCCTGTCCTTCCACAGCAGGAACAGCGGCCAGAAGGCCCCCGGAGGGCTCTGGCAGAAACACAGAAGGATCTGGTGACTGTGGTGATTATAGCAAAGACCCACGCTAGACCTTTCTCTTAGGGTCTTAGATGCTGTAGTCTTGGCCGGATGGGACCGTCCATCCTGTTCCCAAGCGGCTCTGACCTTGACTGTGTATGTGGGCCTGTTGGTCCTAGGGTTTCCTCCCGGAGCCAGGCTGAGGCTCCCTCCGGGAGTGCTGGGGAAGAGAATGCATTAGAACGAGCACGAACATTTGGAAAAGGTGGAGGGCCTTATTCATTTATTTTTTTATTTTAAAGATTTTACTTATTTATTGGGGGGGAGCAGAGGGAGAGGGACTCCCCACTGAGCAAAGCCTGAGCCGCCCCCCGCCCCACACACACACAGCCCTAGGGCCACGACCTGGGCTGAACTCCAGAGGCCCGTACTCACCCAGGCACCCCGAAGCTTGTTCGTTTGTAAACACGACCCATGACCCGGGCCAGCTCCCGTGAGCAGGCAGAGGGACCCTGACGCACGCTCCCCTTCGTCCTCAGGTGAGAAGCCCTACAGCTGTCCTCACTGCGGCAGGGCCTTCGCCGACCGCTCCAATCTCCGGGCCCACCTGCAGACACACTCCGACACCAAGAAGTACCAGTGCACGACCTGTGCCAAGACCTTCTCCCGCATGTCGCTCCTGGCGCGTCACCAGGAGTCCGGCTGCTGCCCCGGCCCCTGAGGAGGGTGGGCTCGGTGCGGGTAGGGGGGACAGGTCGTCACCCCAGGAGCTGCCGGCTGGCCTGCCGTGCTGCCCGGCCCCACACTCGCCCGTGGGGTATTTCTCCTCTCTGCCTGCCGCCGCCCACCCCCATCCCGAACCGGAGCAGCCTGGAGGGCTGTTAGGGCGCGTGACCGAAGACGGTGACCGAGGACTGTCCTGTGTTTGACTTGCTCTGGTTTCTGCTTCTGCTCTCCCAGAGTCAAAGGCCGGTGGGGGACAGCTGCAGCGTGGCCCGCGCCTGCCGTTCCGCTGGCCTTCGTGGGGAGAGCTGCCTCAGGGCTCCCCCGCCGCCTGCCGCTGGTCTGGACTCCGGGCTCAGCTGCGCCCCGTCAGGGATGCACGCACGCCGCCCCCGCCCGCCTCCCCAGGCAGCCCCGGACAGAGCGAGGGCCCCACCACAACCACAGGGCAGAGGACAACCACGTGTCCTCTGAGGCTCTGAGTCAACAGCGGAGGCTGAGCGTGGAGCGGTCCTCGAGGGGCTGCAGGTGGGTGACGTGGCCCTCTGGCCGCAGAGGGTTGGGACGGCGCGGGCACAGAGCCGTGGGCCGGAGGGATGAGGGCAGGACTGGTGGGAGGCGGCGGCCAGAGTACGGCAGGGGAGCAGGCGCCAGTGCAAGCAGGAGGCACCGTCTTCGGAAGACAGAGACCGGAGAGAGCCACGGGGCGTGGACGGGCTGGGCAGAGGGTGTGAGCAGAGCTGGGCAAATCGAGGCCCAGGGAAGAGGCAGCCGTGGGCTCGCACGCCCGCACTGGCAGGGAGCTCAGAAGGCCGTCTAGTCTGGGTCTGCACACGTCTCTACGGAGGCCACCACACTGCCCAGGGACTGTGTCCGCGGCTGCCCGTGGCACCGTCACCTCCCCTCTGCCTGCCCTTTCCTGAGGCCGCAGGCGTCCTCCAGCTGAGAGAGGGACAGGCTGTCAAACAGACTCCGATGCCAACAGCAGACCCCTCCCCGGCCTCCTGCCCCCACCTCCAGCCACCGGGCGGTCACCTGCTGGGCTGGTCCTCCGTCCTGCCAGCACATCTTGGCGTCTCCGGCTGGCCCCGGAGGGCGGCCTGCGTCTCATGGGGACTGATTGAGTTCTCGACACCCGGAGGGGACACCTGCTCCTCTCTGCAGGAGGGCTGGCCGGCTGTCAGCAACGCCACTTCTGGCCCAGGCTGAGGGACAAAGTCAGGCACCTTGGTCCCGGCCCCGAATGGGGCCGCAGGGCAAGCAGCAGAGGTCCCGTCTCATCCCCAAGCCCTGTGGCCCTGCTGAAGAACATTCACCAGGCCCACCCCGGCCACCCGGCACCTGCAGATTCCGCTGGAGGCTCCTCTGGGGCTGCTTGGACGGCGGCCATTGGAGGAGCCTTGGGGACACCCCAGAGGAAACTTGACCGTTATCTTGGGCTTCTCAGGACCAAGGGTGACCTTGAGGACACTGGCCACCCAGGAGCCCGCGGCTCCAGCGAGTACCAGACTGTATCAGCAGGTGAAGGAAGACGCCCTCTGGGAGAGCCGCTCACATTCCCGGGCTGCGCCGCTGCCTGCCCTCCGCAGGGACCAGCCGCGCCCCGAGGGACAGACGGTGTGAGCCGGAGGCTTAGCTAATATATCCGCATCCTGGGGCTGCGTAACCGAGTTCCCCACGCTCTCGCGGCCCCTGCTGGCTTGCCGGCATCTTCCACGTCCTCGGCTGGTAGACCCGTCACCCACCTCTGCCTCTGTCTCACACGGCGTCTTCCCGCCTGTGCGTCTGTCTGTGTGTCCAAATCCCCCTTTCCCTGAGGACCCCCCGGCCTACTGGGTTAGGACCCCCCGATGACGTCATCTTAACTGGATCAACTCCAAAGACCCTGGCTCCAAATGGGGCGACATTCTGAGGTCCTGGGGGTCAGGACTTCAACACCACCCACCCCCAACAGCTGACATGAGCAGTCTGCCAAGAGACACCTGGGGTCAGCTCCTCTGTCCTCAGTTCACAAAGGGCCGGCGGGTGGGCGCCGTCGATTTGACTGACGGATTCACCGGACACACTTCTGTGCCCATTCCCACCGCCCGTCCGTCGTCCCGAGCAGGGCCCTCCGCTCACAGGGCGCCCAGCCCTCCTAGCAGTCTCCCAGAGCGCTGGGCTCCTCTGCTGAGCGGGTCAAGTCCGCGATCGGCCTGTGTCCCACCATCTCACAGGAGGCCTTTTTTTTTTTTTTTAAATAGCATCCAGATGCCTGGAGAAGGCTGTATCATAGATTGTGTTCTATTTCTGGGTCCCAATGTCTAAATGAGGCGATGCACCTGTTGGATATGAAGGGAGGGAATTTCGCGGCTCTAAAATAAAGTCAAACGCTTGCCCTTCCGTACCGGCCCATGGAAAATGCTCCCACGTTTGTATCTGGACTGGCAGAGGGCAGGGCAGTGGAGGCTGGCTCGGCAGACGGGGTGAGGAAAGGCCCGAGCGCCTGCCGGGAAGCCAGCGGAGGATGAATGGGGAAACGGCCCACCGGGAGCACGTCGGCTGTGCTCAGATCACGGGGAGGTCACGCGGCCTGGCCCAAGCGGCTGGCAGCTCCCCCTCCCCGTGCCCCCTGCCTTTCCTTGTCACTTTGGTTATCAGAATTCACCTGGGACATCCATTACGAAGTCGGCTTTCCGGAGCCCCCATACCGACACCTACAGAGTAGGAACCAGGAAGGGAGCCCGGCCTCGTGCAGTCTGTCCCAGGGGCGTGGGCGTGGCCGGGCTTTCTGCGGGGGCTGCCCTTTGGGTCCCTCCACCCAAAGGCTTTCTTTTTCCTGCCCAGACTTTGCCGAACTCATGTCCCCTCTGCACCCTAAAGAAGGCCTTTGGGTCCCCTCCCTCCGAGGCAGGAGCAAGTGGAGGGGGCGCCAGAGGCCCTGGGGCCGAGGAGCTGGAGACGGCGCTGTGGCCGTAGCCCGTCCTGTGGACGCTCCACCAGTTCCATCCAGCCGAAAGCAAAAGGCTGAGCGATCAGGGGGATTCTGGACAAGAGGAAAAACCATGCAACAAGCCCTCCAAGCTTGTAACAAGCCCATCTTTCAGCAAGAGGAGTCCCTGGGTGGTGGTGTGAGGGCGACACACAGGGTCAGCACCAGATACCCAGCCAGGAAAACCACTGTTCTTGGACTCAGATGCCAGCGCCCGGCCTCTGCGGGCTCAGGTCCTGGAAACAGGTGCAAGAGGGACACCCAGTCTCTCGGTGGCCCGGTCCCCTGCTCCATCCCCCATTCAAGGAAACCACTCTCTTGAAACTACAGACACACTAGGGTTGTGCCTTCCCTTCCAAAAGTCCAGAGGGTTCCATAAATATCATTTTGGCCCGGAATATTCGGGGGGGTTCTCTAGAAGTTTGAAAATAGCCTGCTTGTTACTATCTATATTCAGAGAACCCACTCCTGGCCTCCACTTGGGGGCTAAGTATAGCTCGCTGGCAAGGTTCAATGGAACAAAAGTTTCCAGACCTCTGTCACTTGTGCACGGCATGACATTCCAGGGAGGACGCTGCCAAGACTCAGAGGGGGTCCAAGGCCGGGACAGCAGGGCGCCCCCGAGCGGGGGAGTCTGTGGGACTCACCGGCAATCAGGGTGTCCTGGCTCGGTCCCCGAGTGAGGAGTGCTGATCCTAGCTGAGTCAATCCCACTGTAAGGCCTTGGCTTCCGCTTCTGTAAGAAAAGGAAAAGCTAAACTCAGTTTCAGAATTCAGGGGAGGACCAAATACATATAATAGTAAAAAAAAAGAAAAAAGAAAGAAAGAAAGAAAAAAGACACCCAAGATTCCTCCAATAAAATCGAACAGCTAACTTCAGGGAAACCCTTCCCTCCTCTTGTTGGAGTGTGCAGGCGCCTCCCAGCAGCGAGTTCGGGCTCCCGCTCCCCACCCCCCAGCTGCCTGCCCAGCTCACTGCGCTGCTGGGAGCATCCGAGAGCCCCGCACACACGAGGCAGGGGCTCAAGGTCACAGCGGGGCCAAGGGGGCTGCTGAGGGGCAGAGGTCGGGGCCCAGCTCAGCAGCTGGGCATGTACATCTCTGGTACGTGCAGAAGTTCAGGGCTGTGTCCCCCATCATCCATCCGTGCTGTGCCCCCAACCCCCAGGCTGACCTGAGGGCATCCGCCGCCCCTCTAGCTTAAGATACCGGTCCCCTTCCCTCCGCTGGGAGCAGGCCCGGACGCCAGAGAGTGACACAGCGACCTCGGAAATGAGTGTGTAAGGAGGGCACTCCTGGAGCCACAGGGGACTGAAACCTGCATGTTCACCTCGGGAACGCAAGTGTTCTGAATCGGCCAAAAAAAGGCTGGGTTAGGGACAGTCCGAGCCCGGATCCCGCCACCAGCCCCTCCACTGAGTGTGAGATGAGGTGCAGTTGCTGTCCCTGTGGCTCTGGTGACCTTGGTGGCGGCTGTGTCTGCCCCCTCACAGAACCCGCCCCGCGATGCTGTAACACGAATGGTCTGCACGCTTCCCTCCACGGCGGCCACGAGGGAGCCCCTCACCATGAGGGCACGTGCTGATGGTGCAGGAGCTGCAGGGGGCTCGGCATCTCCACACGGGCCCGCCAGCTCGCTGCCCCAGGGCCCTGGCACCTCCCCACCACGCACTCGTGGAAATCAGATGCAGCCCAAGGACGTCCTGAGCGGTACTGAACCTCAACCCTGGGTGCCGACCTCTGTCGTGCCCCGCGTGAAGACATGGGAGGCGGCGGAGCACGTCACCGGGGCGCGCAGGTCGTCTCCGAGAAGGGCACGTGCCACGGAGACGCAGGCCTGTGCACCTGCAGGCATCTCGTCAGGAAAGAACTAAGGGAGCCTGTCCCTTCCAGGAGAATGAGCAGGACTTCTTGCCCATAACACCTACACATTTGAGAGAAAATGACCATTTCGGAAGCTTTCTATCTCTTGGCAGCTGTCATGCTTAAAGACTTTTCTGATGAGAAAATGATTTATTTTTTTTCAATTTAATTTCTTTTCAGTGTGACAAAATTCGTTGTTTACGCACCACACCCAGTGCCCCACGCAATACGTGCCCTCCGTAATACCCACCTCCAGGCTCCCCCAACCTCCCGCCCACGAAAAGGATTTTTTTTAATTATGAAATGAGACATCAATCTATGGACGTTCCAGATAAAAAAATGAACCATCGTTTTCCCAACGACCGATGCGGACACTGAGACACCCTCGCCAGGCCGGAGACCCCAAGGATGGGGCAGGTTTCCGTGGGTCGGAGCGTGGGAGGCGTTCACCAAGAGGTCAGATTCCCGGTCGCAGCTCGCGGGGAGGCAGCGTCACCACAGACAAGCCGCAGGCATCTGGAGGAGCTGCAGAGCGTTTCTGTCCCGGCTGTGGGGTCGGGCAGACGGGACAGTCGGCTGCTCCAGCAAGGACCCGACACCCAGGTCGCAACCATGCCCAACCACGCCACTGTCCTACAACTGCTCTGGGAAACAGGTCCCGTTCGCACGGACGTCGGCACGTGGTGGGTTTCTTACTGATTCTGAATGAACGTAGTTCGCACATCGTTACCAGCTGAGCTCCTAACACGGGGCAGTGCACAGGCGCCGTGTGCACAGCTCTCGGGTGCTGAGCCTGGGGCGCGGGCGCACTCGGACAGCCAGCCGGAGAACCGCGTGCCCACGCGCGCTCCCAGGGTGGGAGGAGGAGCCTGTGGGGGTGCACGGACGCCGCGCAGCGGGGCGCTGGGAGAGAAGCTCGCACCGGGCACGGCGAGACGCGGGAGACGCCCCGTCACTGCTCCGGGGGAGCCTCCTGCTTCCTGGGCCGCCGGCTCGGCTCATCTTCTCTGCCCTCCGCCGCCGCCGCCTCAGCTCAAGCCCTGCGCTCCCAGCCCGCCCAGCGCCCAGCGCGAGCTCCTCCTGGCCCCCTCCCACCTTCCCTCCACAGCCGCCTCCCCCGCGCCCAGTGCAGCGCCCTCCTGCGGGAGGCCACCTTCACCCGAAACGCTCCGTGCGCCGGGCCTGTATCTGATGGGGACAGGTGCTAACCCGGGGGAATGAAAGGGCACCTGGCTGGCTCGGGTCGTGATCCCAGCGTCCGCGGACGCCTCGGGCTCCCCGGTCAGCGGGGAGTCTGCTTCTGCCTCTGCCGCCCCCCGCTTTATGCTCTCTCTCAAACAAAATCTCTTAGGAGGGGGGGAATAAAGGAACAGACGGGGGACAAGGCAAGGCTCAGCCTAAACCAGCCTTTGTTTGTTTTCTTCAGTCCGTCTGCGGGACCGATCTCCTGGCCGCGGCCTTCTCATCCTTAGAAAGGAAGCCGCCGGCCACGGCACAAGCGCGAGGACCACCATCAGGCCCCGGGGGCGGGCGAGCGGCCTGCCTCACTCCTGCAGGCCGGCCGGGCCGCAGACTCGCCGTGTGGGCGCCGGCGAGCGGGCGGGCGGTGAAGGCGACGGTGGAGACCATCCCCACTGTCAGCGGCGTGGGCAGGGGGACGCCCGCCGGCCGGCTCCAGCTGACAGGCTTCTGGCGGGCGCACGCACAGAGCGAGGACACACACAAGCTCACTTCGGGGAAGCAGCCGTGTCACTCACTCACGGAGTTAAACACCCGACACTGTTTCTTCCGGAAGGAGGCAGCGCTGACCGGTGCACTTCTGCGGCCAGCAACAGCCAGTGCTCACCGTGGGCCGCCGTGGACGTGACACTGGCGGCCCTTCTCCACCAGAGAGGTCACGCGTGTCGGCGTGCTGGTGACGGCCACTTACACCTGCGCGCGCTGGCTTCCGAGTCTGTGATCTCAGCTACTGAGCCACGCTGCCGCTCAGCAAGACACTCTGAGCTCTTCCCTTGCAAATCAGAGACCAGAAACGGGGGAGAGCAGGAGGCGGAAGTTCCAGAAGTGGCAGGCCCGGGTGTGCGGAGATGGCCGGAGGGCGGCCGGGCACGGGCAGGAAGGGGGGCCGCCCTGGGGCCTGGACCTCACTGCCGGGTCTGGGGCTCGGGCGTGGAAAGTGGGGTTCTCTTAACACCTGCCCAGGGGAAGACGAAGGGCCATAAGCAGCCGTGGGGAGGGGGGGCGGCATTGGAGAACCACGTAAGGACAGCGGGATGCTCAAAATTTCACCGAGCTGACCAGGCCTTTTTTTTTTGCTTTCAAGATTTTATTTATTTGACAGACAGAGACATAGCGAGAGAGGGAACACAAGCAGGGGGAGTGGGAGGGGGGAAAGAGGATCCCTGCTCCGCGGGGCGGGGCTCGATCCCAGGACCCTGAGACCATGACCTGAGCCGAAGGCAGAGGCTTAGTGACTGAGCCCCCCAGGCGCCTCTGACCAGGCTTTGAGAAACAGGACAGAAAGGTCAGGAAGACCAAAGAGGGTGGAGGTCGAAGGCTAGTGGCCAGGATTCCAAGAGTCCGAAGGCAGATTCAGGAAGGATTTCCCCTGAGCCGGGTGTGGCGCTGCCACTCACAGCTGGGCTTGGGGACCAAACAGGTAGCAGGTGACCTGCCCACCACAGCACCGGGCACCCAGCAGGTGCCTGAAATCTGGCCTCCACACTGGGACGCCCAGCTCGGGGCCTGGTTCACAATGAGACCTTAAACTGTTCCTGCCAGAACACAGACCTTTCAGGTAAAGACCAGCAGCGAGGCACTAGCAGGTAGGGCTGGCAGGCCCCGCCCAAGACCAGCCAGACACCTGCAGGACCAGGTGTGCGTGGGGCCGGGTGGGAGACCCCGGCCACCGTCTAGTGAAGTACACAGACTGGCCTGCAGAACGCCCTCTTCCCCAGTGTCTGCGGACGATGACGCATCCTAACTCCAGGACGCTGGGGCCGCCCTTACCCACTCCACAGGTGGGGCTGAGAGCTCCGAGTCTCTCTCTCCCTGTCCTGGGGCTGCCGGTCCCAGACAAAGGTGTGGGTAGGCTGGTCCCTCTCTACATGGCCTGCAGACTGGCAACTTCTCCCTACGTCCTCGTGTGGTCCTCTCTCAGTGCCTGCCTGTGCCTGATTTCCTCGTGGCCCCCAAGCCCTGGCATCTGGGTCTGCCCCACTGACCTCACTGTAACTTGATCAGCTCTTTAAAGATGCTCTTGAGGTCCTGGGCTTCGAGATGTGAACACATACACTTGCAGAGGGCAGCTCAGCCCGAGAGCTCCCTTTTGAAACCAGGGATCTTCTGTCAACAGAGAAACGACAACATGCCCCCCCAGGCACCAGTGCGCCACGAGGAGCCCTCCCTGGAGTCAGACTCTGGGGCTCTGAGGTGGGCGCTGTCCCCACCCCCGCTCAGGGCTGGGTGGCACAAGAGGTGGACTGAACTGCTCGGAGGCTCCCGGCCACAACCCACGGGACCAGGATTGGAACCAGGCAGCCTCCCCCAGACCCCAGAATCCTCAGGCCCCGCCCCTGCTGGAAAGCAGCCCTGCAGGGACCCGAGGGCCTCAGGTCAGGCAAGCGCCTTGCTCTCTCCCACGTGAGAACCGAGAAGCCTTCCCTGGGTTTGGCTCAGGGACCCACACAGCCCTGCTCCTTGTCCTTGGCGCCTTTCCCAGCTGCGCCTGCACACGCGCCTCATGATGCCTCTCACGCATCCCCCAGACTAAGCCCGAAGCATAAATAAAACGCAGACTAAAACCCGTACGCACGGGCACCCGGTGGCCCTGGGATGGAGCCCCGCGTCAGGCTCCCTGCTCAGCGGGAAGCCGGCTTCCCCTCTGCCTGTCGCTCCTTCCACTTACTCTCTCCATCTCTCTTAAGTAGAATCGTAAAGTAACAGCCTGTACACGAGGTCCTGCCTTGTGCTCTGCTGACGGAGAAGAGCAGGGAGCACCTGCTCGCTGCCGGCACAGCCCCGTCAGCGGCCCCGAGGAACAGGGCTCGGGAGGAAGCGGGAGCCCCGGCGGCCAGAGGGAAAGCAGAGACGCAAACCCGACGCCTCTGCCTGCATCACGGTGGACGCGAGCACTACGAGCGGAGTCCCCCAGCCTAGAGGAAATGCCAACAGTCTCAAAACGGCTGAGCTGGGACCGTGCAGAGACGGGGGAGGCTCAGGCCACGGCACACACAGTCACCATTTGTCCCGAGCCTTCCTGTCGGGGGGAGGGGGCGACCCTGGCTGGATGCGGTGCGGAGGGCGCCGAGCTCATGGGGCTGCCCAGCTGGGCTCATGTCAAACTCTTCTGCTTTTCGGACAGCGACCCACACTCTCGGCTTACAGAGCCCTCAGTGACACGGCCAGTCCCGTGTCTGAGGACAGTGAAGAGCGTACGGATGACCGGTGACCCCAGACGGAGCCCAGAGCCCCGCTTCCTTCCTGACATGTGCCCCCGGCCCCCACGATCACCGGGGCTCTGTCGCCCGTGGAGCCGCAGACCGTGCTGCCTTCCCCGCATCGGACTCTGGGTTTACGCCTGGTTCAAAGAGCTCAGCTGGGTTCAGCAGTCGTAGGGCAAATAGCTCCGAGGCAGCGAAGACGGTGTGACCCTGACACGACCAGCACAGCAGCTGTCTTCCGACGCTCTGAGAACCCACTGAGCTCCGTCGGTCCGAGCCAGTCACCAGACCCCTCACTCATAACCACCCACCCGGCAGCTCACACACATGAAATCGGGGCATCGCCAGGCAGCCACAGTGAGCAGCGACTGGCCTACGGCCATACGCACAGACATGAGGTGTGGGGGCTGCTGGGTCAGGACACCCGCGCACACCTGTGAAGCCCCAGTCTGCTCCGTGGCACAGACGCACCCACCGGTCTCCTCCCGCCCTCCTCCCCCTCCCTCAGCCCTTCTCCAGGCAGCCAGGCAGCTGCCTTCTGTCGCACAAGAGGCTGCTGGCACTTTCTTGAACTCTTAGCAGTGGGATCTGCCATGATCATTCGCACACCTCAGTGCCAACCCCAAGGCCTCAGCACACGACACGTTTTCTTCCCAGACTTCTCAAGGCCTGAGATTCCCTTTGCTGACCCTCCAATGCTGAACTTTCATTATAGACCACCGTGGTCTGCATTTTAAGAGACGACATATGTCACAGACCATGTCTACAGACAGAGGATACAGACTATCATAGTCTAGATGACAAATGACCCGGACCGTCCTGGTCTACAGACAACAGAGAACATGGACCATCCCAGACTAGAGACAACAGACGACATAGGCCATTGCGGACTGCCGACAACAGGTGACAGGGACTGTCCTGGTCTACAGATGACATGGACCGTCACAGACTGGAGATGACAGATGACAAGGACCATCCTGGTTTACAGATGACAGAGGACATGGACCGTCCCAGACTACAGACAACAGACAACACAGACCACCCTGTCTACAGACAACATGGACCATCAGGACTGGAGACAACAAATGGCATGGACTGTCCTGGACTACAGGTGACATGGACCGTCACAGACTGGAGATGACAGAAGAAACAGGCCGTCCTGGTCTACAGACAACAGATGACATGGACCGTCACGATCTGGAGAAAACAGATGACACTGGCCATCACGGTCTAGAGATGACAGATCACACGGACTGTCACGGCCTACAGATGACAGGCGACATGGGCCATCTTGGAACAGAAACGACAGATGACGCAGACTGCTACAGTCCAGCAATAACAGACGACACGGGAAGTCCCAGTCTAGAGAGGACACAGATGACACAGACCGTCATGGTCTAGAGATGACACGGACCACCACGGTCGACAGACGACAGACTACCAGAGTCTGTCAACAGCAGGTGTGCGGACCACCACAGCTGTAGGTGACAGACGTCGCCGTCTGGGCTGCAGCAGACAGTGGAGGGCTCTGACCCCGGTGAGCAGGGGTCCCCCTGCTCCAGCTCACCCCTGCGACCAACGAGCTTTGCTCAAGATACAGTTACAATCGCGTCATTCCCCAGCCTGAAAGCCAGACCTTTCTCGCGGTCTGTGGGGCCTGAGCATTCCCAGCACCTCCGGCAGCGCGCCGCCGTCTCTGCTCTGTCCTGCTCGCTCCGGCCCTGGTCTCACCTCTGCGGGGAGGCTGTGACCCTCCCGAGGACAGGACTCCCCCGGCCTCACCTGGCACCGTGCGCCGCTGGAGGGTCCCGAGAAAGGCTTCACGAACGAACAGAGAGGCGCGTGTGAACTTCGGCAGAGCTTAGAAGAGTCACAGGCTTTACAGCCTGCGTTGTGACGACGAGAAAGTCACGCAGCGGCTTCCTGGGGGGACAGAAGGAAGGACCGTTCTGGAAGCTGGAAAAGGTGGCTGGGGGTGACCTCGTGCCAGGCCAGGGCACGCCCACTCTTTAAATGCTTCTTGTTCCGTCTCTGCCCTGAGCCCTGCTCCCTCTCACCTTCCCACGGCGTCGGCAGGTGCCAGGAGTCGGAAAGTGCTCGGCTCTAGCCAAGGAGGCCCTGGATCCACGACTCTGAATCCTCCCTGTAAAGGAGAAAGCGGGACCCTTAGAGACGTAACTGCGTGAGCAGAGCCAGGCTCGGAAGCCACGCAGGGCCCGCAGCAGCAGGACGGCAAGAGAAGCAGGGCCCACCCACCAGCCTGCCTTCTGGAGAGCAGACCCGGGAGGGAGGGTGGCCCCAGGGAGTTCAGAGCACTGGTCAGGATCCCAGAATGAGTGGTGGAGGCTGGAGAGTCATATTTTGATGCATTAAGTGACCACAGGACCTGTCTCTGTGCATCGAACACTCCCTAATAAACAGGAAAACTTTACAAAGGACAGTGACTCTGGGAGAAAAAAGAGACGTCAGGAAGGGGGCCGGTGCTTCCTGGAGCAACTACGGGGCAAGGTCCCACCCCTTCCCCCCTGAACACGGGCTCTGAAGGTCTCCAGGACGCCAGGAACGGGTCCCAGCAAGCCCCCAGCTCTGGCCACTCTGCTTCACGCCCATTTCTCTCGATGGGACTGCTGGTGAGCTGCGGCAGGTCCCCAGGGTAATTAAAGGACCCGAGCACGCCTCACTGAGCTGCCCAGCAGCTGGTGTTCGAGAGAAGCCTATCGTGAGCATAAATGAACAACTCATGTTGGACTCGGTCCCACTATGCGGCCTGGAGCAAAGTGCCCGGAGACGGGCAGGCCGGGCAGCTGAAGACCGCTGAGAATCGTCACGCAGGAGACCCAGGAGTGCTGAGCTCTGGTCCCCCTCTGGTCCCCAAGCAGGAGGGACGGGCCGCAGGATGACAGTGACCAGGCCCAAATCCCCAGGCCAGGCTGGGACCGCCGGCCTCTGCTGACCACACTCCCACACCAGCCCCTGGCACAGCACTGTGGCGCAGGGCAGGTCCCTGATGGACGCCGACTGAATGACCAATGGGGCCCTTCGTGCTTTCCTGAAACGCCAACTGCTCAGGGAAGGTCAGGCCCTGGAGCCTGTGGCCAGGAGGTGACCCTTGGCCCTCAGGCCCCTGCGTATGGTCCCCACTGATAGCACACGAGGACCGCGCATCTTCAGTTCTGCCTCAGGCGGCTCCTGGAGCAGGTAGGGCCAAGCAGCAGCCACTGAGGACGGTCGCCCCTTCTTCTGTGTCCGAGCCCTGCACTGGGCAGTGGCAGTGAGACCGTCTCTCGGGCCACAAAGGAAGACACTGGGGCCACCGCAGCGAAGGAACTTACATACGCACCCGAGTCGGGTCTGCTCGACTCCAGAGCCAACGCACTTCTCCTCTGTCCTTGCGACCCATGGCCTGGCCTTCGGACCAGCAGCTTTCGTCCCTGGCACGCCCTGGTGCTTGCTAGAGACGCAGACGCCGCACGCCGGGTCTCCCGAACCAGGATTCCCACAAGCTCCCGAGAGGACGCGTGTGCACGAGAACACTGGAGAAACAGCGCCGGGACGTGCTCTCGTCCACACTGGGAGACGACCTGAAATAAAGGGACGTCTCGGGACGCAGACCGAAACCACGACGAGAAGCAACTTCACACCCGTGAAGACCGCGGTTATTAAAAACAAAGAGGAAAAAGAAAATAAGCACTGGGGCGCCTGGGGGTGTGGTCGGTTGGGTGTCGACTCTGGGTTTCAGCTTGGGTGGTGGGATCGAGCCCTGTGTCGGACTCTGGGCTCGGTGGAGAGTTTGCCTCTCCCCCCTAAATAAAAAATATTAAAAAAAAAAAAAAAAAAAAAGGAAAGAAGGGGTGTGGAGCAACTGGGCTCTTTGTGCACCGCTGGTGGGCACCTATGACACGGCTGTCACAGGAGAACACCACAGCAGCTCCTCAAAGAACCGAGAGAACTCCTGTAAGACCCAGCAAGTCCATCTCTGAGTATCTGCCCCAAAGCACTAAGAGCAGGGACCTGAACGGACACTGGGACACCTGTGCTCACAGCGGCGTCGCTCACGATGGCCGGAAGGTGGGAGCAAGCTAGGCATCCCTCAGAGGACGACGGGAAAAGCGCGACGCAGCCTGGCCCTGCAGGGGACGGTCGCACTCGGCCTTAGGAAAGGTCGTGACACCTGCTACACCGTATGGGGTTGGGGGGAGGGTATTACACTGAGTGAGAAAAGCCGGACACCACAGGACAAACTCTGTACCATCCCACTCACAGGCGGTCCCTGGGAGAGTCGGGTCCGTACGGAAGATGGGGGTGCCAGGGGCTTGGTACAGGACAGGGAGTCGGTTTAATGGGGACGGAGCTCGAGCTGAAGACGGGCGCGTTCTGTGCACGAGCCGCGGCGTCTGCATTATGGTGAGTGAGCGTCACACCCCCGAGCTGATCCAGAAACCACGAAGACAGTAAATTTGAGGCTATGTATGTATGTATTTTTAAGATCTACTTGTTTACTTTAGAGAGTGGGGGCAGGAGAGAGAGAGCACACAGCAGGAAGGGCAGGGGCAGGGGCAGGGAGAGCGGACCTCAGGCAGGCTGTGCGCGGGGCTCAGCGCCCCCCACGGGCTCAGTCCCGTGACCCTGAGACCACCACCGAGCTGAGCCCGAGAGCCAGACGCTCAACTGACTGCACCCACGTGCTCCTGGGCTTTGTGTATTTCAGCGCAATTTTTAAAAAATGCTTCAAAAAAGAAGAATCTGAGGAGGATTGTGGGAGATGCTTTAGGCTTACAGAAGAAGTACACTCTGCTCTTCCTTCCTGGCCCTTGGCCTTGAAATGTCAAGCTTTACTCCCTGTTTTCCACATAACTTTGAAACACGTGAATGGAACAGACAGAAAATCAGAATAATGAGGCCTCTGTGGGCTCAACAGGCATCAGCCCCACAGCCCATATAACCAAAAGCTGAGAGTGGGAAAAACATACATTTAACCAAGAGGCCCTATGAGGGGTTGACTTTACACATGTGGGTGCTGGGCTGAAGGTGTTGGGGTGGGATCTGGGCCGCCCCCTTCTATAGGGCTTGTCCGTTCAAGGCTCTCCGGTAAACAAGGGAGCCTCTGCCCGCTAACACGTGCGCAGGCATGCAGGCCCACCTGCCTGAGCGGAGTACGGTCTACGTCACCTCAATAACAAAAACAAAGGAATAGCCATTTCATACCCGGGACAGTGGGGAGGAAGGCACATTGTTGGGGTAGAACAGAACCCCATCTTTCTACTCAGGGGAACCAACAAACGCTATTCAAAACTGAAAAAAGGGATCAGAGAAATTAGAAAATATGGGCAGGTTATTTAGAAATACGGAGGAAGGGCCACCTGGAACCGGGGCGCACTCCTGCACGGCGCGGCCAGGATCCCCAAGAAGCACCTACGTGGGACACGGTGTGGGCAGGTTATGGGTCCCGCGGTACCCGTGGGGGAGCCGGGCACGAGCACCGGCGCTTCCGGGGACAGGAGGGCTGGGGCGGCCGGTTTGCTCGGCGTCTCCCAGCCTGGCCGGCGTCTCAGCCACCGCAGGGGTAACCGGCTGCGGGCCGAGGGCGGGGACATCGGGAGCCGCAAGGCTACCAGCTCCGCTTTAAGACCAGGAGGAGGTCGGGGGCTCCGGGGCGGTCATGGCTGTCGGGGGACCCGACTCCGGGCCTGGAAAGCAGGTAGAACGCGGCGCCACACCGCAGAGACTGGACCGGAGCCACCCAGCGCCCCGTGGATACGGCGAGCCCCGCTGACCCCGAGCTTTAAGCGGAGGGGTGAGTGGGGCTGCGGGTGGCCGAGGGGCACACGGCGCCTCTGGGCTTCTGCTCGGGTCAGGACCTCCGGCAGCGGAGTCCGCGGGGCCTGAGGTCGGAGACGGTCCGAAGCCACGTCCCTGGCGCCGGCCCGACCCGGCCCAGCTCGGGGTGGGGATGCGGACCCCACGGGACGCCGGGCCGCGGGGGCTCCACGGCCGTCAGGCGAGGGGAAGACGCATGGGCCCCACGGGGCACGCGGACCCCGACGGCCAGGAGGGCGGAGACCTGCGCGCCCCGCGCGGACGGGGGACCCCGAGGGTCAGGCGTGCGGGTCCGACACTCCGGGGCTTGCCCTTCGGCTCCGCCGGCACCCCTAGCGCGGTCACCCCGCCTGCCGTCCGGAGCTGCTGAGGGCGTCTGGGCGCCTGGTCCCCCTGAGCCCAGCCCGGCAGGACGGGCCCTCGGGGCGCGTCCCCCACCGCTTCCGGCCGCGCGAACCTGCCCCCGCAGCCGCAATCCAGGGTCGCTCGGAGGAGGTCCGACGCCACGCGCCTGCGCAGACGCCTGCGCCTGCGCGGTCCCAGCGCCTACGCAGAGCTCCGCGCCTGCGCAATCCCTGCTCCTACGCAGAGCCCTGCGCCTGCGTGGAGGGGATGCCTGGACAGATCTCCGCGCTTGCGCAGAGCCTGCGGGTGAGGGCCCGCCAACGGGGGCGGGCCCAGAGTCGGCAGTCCATCGTTCGATCCCCTTCATTGGCTGAGAAGTGGAGCGGGGGCGGGGCCCCCCGCTGACTGGGCGGCGCGCGAAACGGAGGGTCCCTGCGAGCCAATCGCAGGGCGGGCGAGGTGCGAGCCGGGCCCCGCAGCGGCTGGAGGCTGAATTGCGGCTTCTTGGCCATGGCCCCTGAGAAGCCGGTGGTGGCGGTGACCTGCACCGCGCCGGTCAACATCGCGGTCATCAAGTACTGTGAGTGCGCGGCCCGGGGCGCCGGACACGACCCACGCGGGACGTCCACCCCCGGGGGGGGCGGGACGGGGGAGGGTGACTGTCCCCGCGGGGGCGGGATGGGGTGGGGGACAGTGTCCACGCTGGGGCGAGACGGGGGGAGGGTGACTGTCCCCGCGGGGGCGGGATGGGGTGGGGGACAGTGTCCCCGCGGGGGCGAGGCGGGGGGAGGGTGACTGTCCCCGCGGGGGCGGGATGGGGTGGGGGACAGTGTCCACGCTGGGGCGAGACGGGGCGAGGGTGACTGTCCCCGCGGGGGCGGGATGGGGTGGGGGACAGTGTCCACGCTGGGGCGAGACGGGGGGAGGGTGACGGTCCCCGCGGGGGCGGGATGGGGTGGGGGACAGTGTCCACGCTGGGGCGAGACGGGGCGAGGGTGACTGTCCCCGCGGGGGCGGGATGGGGTGGGGGACAGTGTCCACGCTGGGGCGAGACGGGGCGAGGGTGACTGTCCCCGCGGGGGCGGGATGGGGTGGGGGACAGTGTCCACGCTGGGGCGAGTCGGGGCGAGGGTGACTGTCCCCGCGGGGGCGGGATGGGGTGGGGGACAGTGTCCACGCTGGGGCGAGACGGGGCGAGGGTGACTGTCCCCGCGGGGGCGGGATGGGGTGGGGGACAGTGTCCACGCTGGGGCGAGTCGGGGCGAGGGTGACTGTCCCCGCGGGGGCGGGATGGGGTGGGGGACAGTGTCCACGCTGGGGCGAGACGGGGCGAGGGTGACTGTCCCCGCGGGGGTGGGATGGGGTGGGGGACAGTGTCCACGCTGGGGCGGGACGGGGGAAGGTGACAGTGTCCACGCGGACGGCGAGTCTCGCGGGGGCGGGATGGGGTGGGTGACAGTCCGCGCTGAGGCGAGACAGGGTCGGGTGACTGTCCCCGCGGGGGCGGGATGAGGGCGGGTGGCATTGTCCACGCAGATGGCGAGTCCCGTGGGGGCGGAGTGAGGGCGGGTGACAGTGTCCACGCGGATGCCCAGCCCCGCAGGGCGAGACGGGAGGGGGGTGGTGTGTGACAGTGTCCACGCGGGATGGGAGGGGGGAGACAGTGTCCACACGGAGGGCCACCCCGGGGCTGGGGACCCACGGTCTCCCGCAGCCGGCCCCCTGGGGCCCCCTTCTCCTCTGCAGAATGCTCTTGAGCGCAGTCACTGCGTGTGCAGCTTTGAGGAGTGGCCCTTGTCACTTGCCGGGTTCTCGAGACTCCCACGGGAGGCTGCTCACGTCATTACTGGTCCTTCTAGTGCTGAGTCCTGTTCCCTGGTGGGGCCGTCCCACACGGTCCTCGGCAGCTGGACTGTTTCCAGGTTGAGCTTTATTGTGGATAAAGCTGCCGCTGCACCACTGGGAACCCAAGTTGTCCCTCTTTGGGGGCGAATGCTGGGTCATAAGGTGGTTGTATTTCAGTTTTTTATTTAAAAAAAATTTTTTTTTTTTAAAGATTTTACTTATTTATTTGACAGAGAGAGATCACAAGTAGGCAGAGAGGCAGGCAGAGAGAGAGAGAGGGAAGCAGGCTCCCTGCTGAGCAGAGAGCCCGATGCGGGACCCGATCCCAGGACCCTGAGATCATGACCTGAGCTGAAGGCAGCGGCTTAAACCACTGAGCCACCCAGGCACCCCTTAAAAAAAATTTTTTAAGATTTTACTTATTTGAGAGAGAGCGTGCATGGACAATGGGGGAGGGGGAAGCAGTCTCCCCACTAAGCGGGAGCCTCACTCGGGACTCCATCCTGGAGTCCCGGGATCGTGACCTGAGCTGAAGGCAGACGCTCCGCCGTGTGAGCCCCACAGGGGTCCCTGCTTCCCCTCTCCGCCTCTCATTCCCCCACAAGGTTCTCTGATTTTATCAGGCAAATAAATAAAATCTTTAAAAAAAAACCAGAAACGCCGCGGCCCACTTTGCGTGTCCACAGCAACGTCTGTGTGATCCTGGTCTTCAGCCGTTGCTGATGTCCTCACTGGTTTTTATTGGAGCTTTCTGACCGGTGGGGTGACATCTGGTTGTGGGTTTCCGCCCAGGGATCCTGAACCCCTGGCCTGGCTCACCTGCGACCCGCGTGTCCTCTCTGGGCGGTGTCTGCTCGCGTCCCCTGGCCACGTCCTGCTCGGACCGTGTGCTTCCTCCCCATGGAGATTTGAGAGTCCGCAGTCTAGTCGAGGCACTAACCCTCTGCTGGACGTGTGCCAGCACCTCCTCCCACCCCTTAGCTTGTCCCATCATCCTCCTAACAGGGTTTTGAGAGTTTTGAGAGTTTTGCCCAAGTCCAGCGTATCAGGCTTTCCGTGAATAGATCGCGCTTTTGGTGTCAAGTGAGACTCCTCTGCCTGGTCCGACACCGAAAGATTTTCTCCCGTATGTTTTTCTAAAGGTTTTGTAGCTTCGCGTTTTAAATCGAAGTCTCCACCTTGACTTGTTTCTCTGCGGGAGGTGTGAGAGTCAGGTCGCCGTCTGTGTCTGGCCGTGGATGTCCAGGTGTCGGGCAGCATGTGCTGAGAAGCCCCCCTCCCCTTGCAGCGCTTCTGCGCTTTCTCAGAGACGAGCTGGTCGCGTTTGTGCGGGTCCCTGTCTGGGCTGTCATGGGTCACCTGCGAGGCGTAGTCATTACCACCGCCGGTAACTGTCCCCTCCCGACACCACACACACTGTGTGTGCTTCACAGAGAGCTCCGCGACTTCCCTCGTGGGGACGGTTCCCTCGTCTGGTGCGTGGGGAGTGGAGGCGGCCCCACATGTCCCCAGGGCCTAAGCGCAGAGAGCTTGCAGGAGTCGCAGTCACCAGGGCACTCCTGCGTGGGGGGCGAGAGTGCTCAGGGCCTGGAAGGCCACTGCAAGGCAGTTAGTTGAATGGATGAAGCAAGATAGAACGCGCGATGAGCTAGGGGCACGGACTGGCCTCCAGCTCTGCTCTGGGAGCGGGAGCCCAGCGAAGTGGGGGAGCCATCCAGGAAGACTTCCCGAAGGTGAGGGCCCAGCAGGAAGAGGACGTGTCCGATGCCCGGCAGATGGGGGAGCACTGGTGGGGAGGACTGAGGGCAGCAGGGTGCTGTTTGCAGGGCTGGGAAATGGACTGGCCTGGCCTTCGGTTGTCTGTTCCAGGGGGAAAGCGAGATGAGGACCTGGTCCTGCCCATCAACTCCTCTCTGAGTGTCACTTTGCACCAAGACCAGGTCAGTACGGGTCAGCACCGAACACCAGAGCAGATAATCACCAACCTTCTGCCGCGCTCGTGTGGGACGATTGGTCGCTCAACTCTCCACCCGCCCCTGCTGGGACGGCTCCTCCCGGGCACTCCCGTCCTCCGTGGTCCCTTCCTCCTGGAGCCACGCCCAGTGGCTCTGCTGCGGCCCAGGAAGGTGTGGGCTGCACCCTGGAGCCGGAGCCAGGCTGGGCTTGAGGCCTTCCTCACCGCCTGGCCTGGCTGCCTCAGCCTCAACAGCCATGTTCTCCAGGGAGGCCGTCCTTGCCCCTCAGTGGGTGACGGGGAAGGGCCACGTAGGAAGGCCCTCCCCAGCGGCCGGGGGCGCTTAGGCGGCCCCCGCCCTGAGGTGGCCCGTGTGTTCTTTCCCAGCTGAAAACCACCACCACAGCTGCCATTAGCAAGGACTTCACCGAGGACCGGATCTGGCTGAACGGCCGGGAGGAGGACGTGGAGCAGCCCCGCCTCCAGGCCTGTCTGAGGGAGAGTGAGTGCGCTTGCGGGAGGGGCGCGTGCGGCCTGGGGCCGGGCCGGGTGGTTCCCCACTGCGCGCTCCCTTCTTCACCCCGGCTGGGGTCTCAGTGCACTGACGGTGCTGCTGCCTCGTAGCTCCTCCGACTTCCCAGCACAGCCCAGCCCCTCAGGGAAAGGGGACGCCTGTCAGCACAGCCGGAGCCGGTCTGGCGCAGAGGCTGGGGTCTGGGGCTTTGCCCTGAGCGGGAGGCCTGCACCAAGCCTGGGGCAGAGGCCCGGCTTCAGCTGTGCCGTTGCCCCTTCCTGACCTGTGGCGGGGGAGATGTCGGGAACAGGTCGGGGCCACGCTGCCTGTGACCGTCTCCCCCGTCCCTTTAGTCCGCCGCCTGGCCCGGAAACGGAGGAGCGCCGGTGACGAGGACCCAGCGGCCCTTGGCCTCAGCTACAAGGTTCACGTTGCATCCGTGAACAACTTCCCCACGGCTGCGGGCCTGGCCTCCTCAGCGGCGGGTTACGCCTGCCTAGGTGGGTGCTCACAGGAGCCCAGGGCCCCTAAGGGGTGTGCTGTGGCAAGCGGCACCGCTTGCTCTTGGCCTCCAGGGATCCGGGTGCCCAGCTCTTCCTGGGGCTGTGTGTGTAGAATCCTCTGGGTTATTTGTGTCAGAAACCCGTCTCCAACTCACTTAAGCCTAAGATAGGAGCAGTTTCTTGGCTTAGCTGGCTTCAGGTGTAGCTGGCTCCAGGTGCTCTGACAGACTCCTTGGCAACTTGTCTCCCTCCCACCAGTCCCCTGCTTGGCTTCCCTGTTTGCTGGCTTCCTCTCCATTAGGCCCTCCCCACCTGGGGCAAGCTGGGCGCCACATGGCAGGCGGCAGGCTCACCGTGTGTGGCCTGGCCGAAACCCAGCTCAGCCGGCTCACATGCCACTGCCTGAGACGCCCACGGTGACTGGCAAGGCCGGGAGGACACCCTGTGCTGGGGGCAGAGAGCTCACCTCACGGGCCCCCGGCTCAGTGTCTTGGCGTCAGCCGCTCGGCCAGACCAGCCCTGCTTCCTGGGTCCCGCACTGCCAGCTGCCAGCCTCATGCCCGCTTTTCGGGCCTCTCTGCGTTGGTCTCTGCGCCACATGCTTTTCAAAGTCTTTGTCCCCACCGCACCCATCTGAGCCTCCTCTACCCTTCCCTCTGTGCCTTCAGCCTATACCCTGGCCCAGGTCTACGGGGTTGAGAGTGACCTCTCGGAAGTGGCACGCCGGGGCTCAGGCAGCGCCTGCCGGAGCCTGTACGGTGGCTTCGTGGAGTGGCAGATGGGGGAGCGGGCCGATGGGAAGGACAGCATCGCCCGGCAGGTGGCCCCGGAGTCACACTGGCCGGAACTCCGAGTTCTCATACTTGTGGTGAGTGAGGCTGGGCGGCGGCAGCTCCTCCGGGCCTGTGGGCGCGCCCGGTGACGGAAGCACCCGCCCCGGCTCTGAGTGACTCCCCGTGGCAAAGGGGCTGCTGTTCCCAGGCGGGGGGCGACGGATGGGATGCGACGGTGTTTTAGGCTGGGGCTGCAGCGTGGGGTCCATGCCCGTTCTCTGGGGCAGGTGAGTGCGGAGAAGAAGCTGACGGGCAGCACCGCGGGCATGCGGACCAGCGTGGAGACCAGCCCCCTGCTCAGGGTAAGGCTGGCACCAGGATGGCCCAGGGCACGTCCCATACCTCCCGGCACACGGCGGGCTCCACCCGCGTCCCTCAAAGCCCCGCTGGTCTGCCCGGCTCAGCCCCGCAGTGTTGCTGCCGGCCGCCCTGCCAAGCCGGGACTGCGACCTGGGGGGCGGCCGGCGCCTCACGGGACCGTGCCTTGCAGTTCCGGGCTGAGTCGGTGGTGCCCGCGCGCATGGCAGAGATGGCCCGCTGCGTGCGGGAGCGGGACTTCCCGGGCTTCGCCCAGCTGACCATGAAGGACAGCAACCAGTTCCACGCCACCTGCCTGGACACCTTCCCGCCCATCTCTTACCTCAGCGACACGTCCCGGCGCGTCGTGCACCTGGTGCACCGCTTCAACGCCCACCACGGGCAGACCAAGGCAAGGCTGGGCCGCTCCTGCCGGCTCCCCAGACCCGCGGCGCGCTCCCTGCGCCGGCCCTCCGGCCCAGAGCTGCTGCACAGCCGGCTGCAGTCCGGCACAGGCCGGCCGAGACGGGCTTCGCGGCCCCTCTGGACCCGGCCGTTGGCAGGCACTTAGTCTGTTGGCCAGCGTATGGGTGCACGGCCCCCATTTGGCACTTGAAGGTGTGGGTCCTGAGCCTGTGGGAAGGGGGCGGCGGCGTCCCTGCAGTCAGTGCGGGGTCTCCGGGGCCAAGGAGAGGTGGGAGCTGGGCCAGCCGCCCTGCAGACACTCACGGGGGCCCCGGGGCTTCCAGGTGGCATACACGTTTGACGCGGGCCCCAACGCCGTGGTCTTTGCCCTGCACGACACCGTGCCTGAGTTTGTGGCTGCCGTGAGGCACTGCTTCCCCCCCGAGTCAAACGGAGACAAGTGAGTTGGGGGTCCCCCACATTTGGGAGGCGTGAGGGGAGGAGTGGAGTCTCCTGTTGAGATCTGGGCGCTGGCCCCCGAGGCCTGATGCTAAGTGGGGGGTCCCGGGGGAGTCTTAGTCTCTGCAAGGGACCCCAAGTGGTGTGTCACCAAGGGCGCCTCCCTGTGACCATCACGCATCACAGCCTGTGGCCACGCGTGCAGGTGCAAGCAGCATCACGGTTTCTGGGGCTGGAGCCCGGGTCCCTTCCAGTCACCTCGGTGCAGGGACACCTGGCTGCTAGGGGTGCGGGGAACGTGTGGGGTCGGCGTGTGTGTCGCCGTCATTGGGGGGACACTGACTTGTAGTGTGTGGGGCTGGAGGGCTGGCTTCCTCACCGGGTGGACAGACCCCATGACCAGGGACAGCCCCCGAGGCAGCAGGCATCCTTGCGGGAGCCTGAACTCATCCCTCCTGGCACCCTGCGGCGGCTTGTGGGTTCGCGCGTCCTGGGGGAGCAGGGGCTCCCACTCGGACTGAGGTGCTGCTGCTTCGTTTCTCAAATCTCGGTGTATTTGAGAGAGAGGCAGCTTGAGTGGGGAGAAGAGCAGAGGGAGAGGGAGAAGCAGGCGCCCTGCTGCGCGCGGCCCGACACGGGCTCGGACCCAGGACCCTGGGATTGTGACCTGAACCGAAACTGAGATTTGGTTGCTGGGCACCCTGAGCCATGCAGGCCCCATGAGGTGCTCCTTTCTGACCTTTGTCCCCCCCCGGCCAAGTAGGAGCCGCGGGTGAGGAGTGGAAGGAGGGAACCAGAGCCCCCACTCCTGGTGACCCCAGCAGGCGCGCACTCACTCGTGCTGGGCACCATGCGCGAGCTCAGATACACACCACGGAGCTGTCACCCCTTCCACGGTCCGGGAGGGCGCGCCTGCAGCTGTCCCCATGCTGCTGTGCGAGCGGCACTGCCACCTGGTTCCGGAGCTTCTGCATTTCCCCGGAAGGGACCCCCACCCCCATGCCAGCTGCCAGTCTGCTTCCTGTCTCGCATCTGCGGCCTCCGTCCGTGGCCTCAGACCTGCTGCCCGTCTTTCCCCAGGTTTCTCAAGGGGCTGCCCGTGCCGCCTGTCCCACTCTCAGACGAGCTGAAAGCGGCGCTGGATGTGGACCCCACCCCCGGCGGCGTCAAGTACATCATTGCCACCCAGGTGAGGCCCAGGGCCCAGCTGACCGAGGGGGCGCGTCCAGCCCCGCGGGCTCAGCTCCTGCCTGCCACCAGGTGAAGGGACGCCCTTCAGCTGCCGTCTGTCGTGGCTGGAACGCCGGGACACGGTGACGTGGCCTTTGGGTTTTCAGAGTTTGTACTGTCTGGCTTGACCCTTCGCTCAGCCACCCTCCGAGTGGGTGTGTAAGGACCCCCGGCGTTGCGGGGCAGTGTTCCCTGTGCTGCGGGGGGACTTGGGGAGACACAGGCTCTGGGGGTCCTCGGGGCCTTCCCGGCTCACCCCACAGGAGCGG
This sequence comes from Mustela erminea, assembly GCF_009829155.1. Classification (NCBI taxonomy): domain Eukaryota; kingdom Metazoa; phylum Chordata; class Mammalia; order Carnivora; family Mustelidae; genus Mustela; species Mustela erminea. The sequence continues at coordinate 59,670,075 of NC_045632.1, read as the reverse complement.
GTCACAATCCCAGTTGGAAGGCCTGAGCCCGCCTTTCACCGAGACTGGTCTGATCCTGATTCCTGTGACCTGAGCCGCCAGGCCCACGGTCTCTACCTTGCACGTGGGACGTGCTGTCCGCCCCACATCTGGGTGATGGAGGCCAAGAGACAGGGGCCCCTGTGGGGCAGGACGCTGCCGCGTGGGTTGTTAGCTTCTGACCTGTACTCCCCTGCCTCCCCATCGGACAGGTGGGACCCGGGCCTCAAATCCTGGAGGACCCTCACGCTCACCTCCTGGGCCCGGACGGCCTGCCGAAGCCGGCTGCCTGACCGCCTTCCCTCAGGGGAGCTCTAGCCGTCCCTGGAAGAAGACTGCTTCACTGGGATGGGGGTGCTGGGGGTGGCGGCCGGGGGGTCTGTGCTTGTTGGGGCTCCAGGCCAGACCCCGCACTGCGGCCGAGTTGGGTCAGTGGAGTGACCAAGCCGTTGGGGAACGCTCCCCCCCGCCCCCGCCAAGTGCCTCACCCAGTGCTTCGCTGAGAAGAAAGCGGGTCCCAGCACCGGGATCCGATTCTGGGCGCGGAGCCGGATGGTGTGCAGCGGCTGGGCATCCCTTCAAGGGGCCGCTCCCACTGCCCCAAACGGCAGCTCTGCTGGGCGTGACGGAGAGTCGGCACCCCTCCTCCGAGCCGGACGACAGGTCACCGCTACAGACCTCAGGGACCCCCCACAAAAGCTTCAAGCCTCAGCTAGCCCCCCACAGCTCCTCGGCCGGACTCATGCCATGCGGAACAAATGGAATGTTTCTTTGTAGAAAGACCCCTGGCGTGTCTCTAGCGGGAGATGGGCAAGCGGCGCCAAGGTGGGTGCGTTGCACGGGAGCCTGTGGGCTGCTGGGAATAAAGCCATTGGTGCTGCCTGGGACAGACGTGTTTTATTGCGGTTCCGACCCTGACACTCTGGGGCCCCTGCGTTGCGAGGCCGGGAGGGCGTGGGTGGAGTGCTCGGGAAAGCTGCCTTGCGTGCCTTTCGCTTGCCTGTCGGCTGCTGGCCACACGGTGGGCATTCAGCACGTGGCCATGAGCCACGTCTGGTGGCTGACGCACTCCTGAGGCTCTGATGGGCGTGAAATGTGGTTTGGGTCTGGCTGTGAGTCCCTGTCCACGCAAGAAGGTGGGAAGTGGGTTTGCTGGTGGGAGTGCTGGTTAAGGACTTGATTCCCCGCAACCCAGAAGTTTCTGGGCTCTGAAACCATAGGAGTGCCACCCCTCCCTGTTCTGAAACATGAGTGCAGGGCAGGGTAGGCTTCTGGGAGGAGGTGGACCCCCGGGCCGAACCTCCATCCCTCCCACAAGGGTCAGGGCTGGGTCTGGGTCTGTGGGGGCGGCCAGCACACCTTGCTGGGCTGTGATCCTGACGGGGAGGGTGAAGGGAGACCATCCCTGCCCTCCGGGTTTCCCCAGAAGCTTGGCAGGTCCTGCCCTCGGACTTAGTCCCGGAGCAGAGGGTTGCTTGTGGTTAGACCTGAGCTGCAGCACGCCGATGAGGAAGTGGGGGCTGGGCCTGCCACTGTGCCCCCTGGTGAGGACTGGCGCCTTGCTCCTTTGTGGGGCATCCGTGGTGTGGCTGCGGTGAAGGTTCTAGGCCTTGAAAACCTTCTAGGAACCAGCCTGCCCACACCTCTTTTGGAGAACCCCCTGTTGCCGCCTAGCTTTCTGCCCTCTTAGGCAGGTGCCTCCACCCCACAGCGTGCTCCCCCTGTGGCCCAGCCCTCCAGGGATCGCCTTGGTCCGAAGAGGCCCTGGGACGCTTGGGAAGTGGAGCTGATGGTGCCTAAGGGGGCAGTGGTGGCCTCCCCTGCGGCGCCTGGAAGGAGCTGGAAGGAGCTGCGGGAGGAAGTAGGCCGAGGCCTGGGCCTGGACGGAGCGGGGCCGGCGGGGGCTGCGGGGACCCCCGCCTGGGAGGGAGGCCCGGCGCCGGCAGGGCCCCCCACGCTCGGTCCCTGCTCTCCCGGAGAGCGGGTCGGGGCCGGCCCCAGCGGGGTCCCCCACCTGCCCGGCGGGGCGGGGCCTGCTGCCGGGGGCGGGGCGGGGCGGAGCGGGGGCGGAGCGGGGGCGGGGCGGGGCGGGGCGGGGGCGGGGCGGGGCCGGCCTTCGGGCTGGGCCGGCGGCGGCAGCGCGGCCCGCAGTGTCGCAGGGATCCCGCGAGTCGCGGTCGTCTCCGCCACCATGGGGCAGATCGAGTGGGCCATGTGGGCCAACGAACAGGCGCTGGCGTCCGGCCTGAGTGAGTGCGCGCCGAGCCCTCGGGCTGCGGGTCGGGCTGGGCCAGAGCGGGCGCGAGAGCCCGGGCTGCGGGCCGGGAGTGGGGACTGAAGGCAGGGCTGGGGGCCTGCAGCCGCGGGGCGGGCCCGGGGCGGGCCCGGGGTGGGCTGCGGCCAGCGGGGCAGTCAGGGACCTTGGCCTGCGGAGGAGGTTTGGAGACCAGAAAGCCCTGGCTCCTGACCACCCTCCAGCTGTCCCCTCTACTCCCCCACCCCAGCCGGGACCTCTACACGGGAGAGGAAGTTGCAACCAGGGGAAGAGGCGTTTCGTCCCTGGTGGTTTCCGGGGAGTCACTGCCCCCTGGGGTTGGGTAAACACAGCAAGTGGACAGCCCGTACCCCTGCTGCCCAGGGCTGGGGGGCTTTAGCCTAGCCGTGGAGAGGGGCTTCCTCTCGTCCTGGGTCCTGGGGGGCAGGTGCTCAGCACGTGGGGCCCCACCCCCAGTTGGACACCATGGCTTCTAGGATTTCATAAGGGAGCTGGAAACCCCCGAGAGTGACCCTGTTCAGCTCAACTCCCAGAGAGACTGCTTCTGGGGTGGGGGCAGGGCCCCCAGGCACCATGCCCCGTGTGCACAACAGCTCTGGTAAGGGAGCAGTGGGGTGTGCACCCCAGCTCTGTACTCACAAGCAGGAACCTCTCTAGACTGGGTGGGGCAAAGCTGAGTCAAGAGGGGCCCCAGAAGCTCTGCCTGCCTCCCTCCAGGGACCTGCCAGTCCCAGGAAGGGCCTGTGCGCCCAATGTGGAACATGCAGGCAAGGGGCGTCTTAGCCGCACACCATTCCCCCGGACTGCACCCCACCCGGCCTCCTGCACCTGGGGAGGGAGGAGCAGAGGCAGAGGACGTCTCCCCGCCCCACACTGTCAGATCACATTTTAGAGCGCGGGGCCTAGGGTGTGCTGTATGTGCAGGCAGATCCTACGTGCTGCGGGCCTCTCCAGTGGCCGAGAACTCAGTGGGTCGGTCACATGGTGCTGTCACGGTCCCCAGGCTGTCCACTGCAGACCAGCCTCTGGTTCTTTGGAGGCCCACTGTGAGCAGGCCGGCGTCCTGGCCTTGGCTACCGCCTGCGAGTGTGGGGCCCACACTTCTCTCATGTCCGCGGCACAGATGGCAAAGTCGGGGGTGAGCTCAGCCTTCTCCATTGTCAAATAAGAGTGCTTGTCCGAAGGTCCCACGGGGCCTGCTCTGGTTCCTCCCTTGCTGACTTCTCTTCTGGGTGTGAACTGTAGCCTCCGGCGACGGCTCAGGCCTGGTGAGACCCTGACCACACACAATCACAGCCCACAGATTTTTCTATTGTGGGAAGCCCCATCTGACCGGATGGTGGCACCTGCTGCTAAGAGCCTTCCTGGGGTTTTCTAGTACACACACCAAAAGCCAGACTCTGGCTGCTCCAATCCCTGAGTGTCCAGACCCTTGCCCTCTCCGGGACTCGTGCACAGCCTTCTGTTCTGTTCCCGGATCCTCTGAGCTGAGCCCAGGGCCTTTGCTGAGCTGAAGCGTCTGCGGCTTCTGCATTTGGCTCTCAGCTCACGGTGCCACCCGCTTGGAGCAGACTTGCCGGGGTGCCAGGCGGAAAGGAGCCCCAGACAGTCCATCCCCTTCCCCCTCTTCTGGTTTCGATTTTCTTTCTGTTCCCCTGACAAGACCATGAGACCCGCAAGAGCTGAGGCCTTGTCTCTCCTTGCCACTGCTCGGTGCTGCGCGGAGCATGGCTCTCCTGGCGTTTGGGGGTGGCGCGGCAGTCCTCCCTCCTCCCTGGTGGGTCAGTGGTGTCTCTGTCCTCCTCCTGCCGAGGGCAGGCAGCCCCGCCGCCGCTCGGGAGGGGGAAGTCACAGACCCAAACACAAGTGAGCTGGCTGAATGCGGAACAGCGCACTTCCCTCTCCCAGCTCCCCCAGATGCTGAGCGGCCAACAAAAAAAGTTAATATGTACTAGAGCTCAGCAGCGCCACTGGTAGGGAATCTGCTGGCAGCAAGCAGAGTGAGGTTTCAAGGTGGTGTATCTGGGCTGAAGGAAGGGGTGCCGGGGGAATAGGGACTCTCAGGGGCTCAGGCTCTTACCTGGTGGGATTTGGGGGCCTCTGTGTGGAAACAGGTGAATCTGGGCTGCATGGCTAGACCTGGCTGGGGAGGGCCACATGCACAAGAAACAGAGTTGAGAACAGTCCCTTTCAAGGATGCTTGGGACCCGCAGCCAGGGTTGGCTTGAAGAAGCCTGGGACCATGCAAAGCCTTGCAAACTCAGGCCTGTGCTATGTGTGGGGAAGGGCTGAATGTTTTCTACCCTGGGCCAGACCAAGAGATTGCCGTGCACGGGGCCCAGGCCTGGAGAAACCCCGAAGCCCCCAGCAGAGGCAACGTGAAAGCTGTCTGCAAGCCCGTTTGCTCCCGGGGGTGCAGGAGACCGCCACAGGAAGCCGGGCACTGCCAGCCGCCTGCTCCGCACCCCCACCCCCTGCCCCGCCTGTGGAGGAAGCACGGGGCCCGGGGCGGGCCCGCTGCGGCAGAGCCAGGGAGCCGAGCCGCCTGGAAGACCTGAGGACGTGAGGGCGCCTTGATGCCCACCAGTATGTTCCAGTCCCTCGAGGGGAGAATAGAGCAGAGCGTACAATGAAACAGGACAAAAAGTGAACTAATGCAGAACCTCAAGAAAGAAAATTCGTTAACGGTTCATGGGTGAGCTGGTGCTCACTGTAAAGATAAGAGGCTCGTGGAATGGACGATGGGCCTCGGGGAGCCTCGCAGCATGCCGCGCACACCAGAGACGGGGTTACCGAGGAGACGCTGCGCCCTGTGCAGGGGTGCAGGGGTGGGGGTGCAGGGTGGGTAGCAGTGGAGGGAGGGAGCCCGCCGCGTGGGGGCAGTGGGGGTGCAGGGAAGACCCTCCCTGTGGGGAGCAGCAGGCGCAGAGGGGAGAGTCCGGGCCCCGTAGAGCGAGTGCTGGGGGGCGGTACGAACGGGCGAGCATTTTCCAGAAATGGAGAAATCTCAGATTGAAAGAAAGCAGTCCTTTACACAATAAAGAAAAACAAATCCCTTTTTGGACACAAGGTAACGAAATTATAGACCATTAAAGAAAAATCTTAAAATTTACCAGAGGGGAAGAGTGGCTTCGAGAGTCAGGCTGACGGCCGACTTCTCCAGGAGGGCCGCCAGAAGACAAGGGAATGAGATCTTGGGTGGGGAGGGGAGGGTGTGTTCAAGCCCCAGGCCGACTCACTGAGGGCAGCAGGCCTCCCCGGGGGGACCCCTGAGGGACACCGGTCAGCGGGGGGGGGGGGCACGGGGTCCTGCAGCAGGGCTGGCGGCAAGGAGGGGGCCTCGGGCGTGAGCACCGATGGGAGATCATGAAGTAACCCTGCCCGCGCAGCTGGGGGGTGAGGCCGAGGGGAAGCTGACGCCCGTCCACGTGTGATCTGGGAAGAGATTTCAGGTTGGAGCGCGTTAGCCGGCGGTGGGAAGGTGACACCGGCGCCCGTCACACAGCGCGGCCGGACCCGCTCATCCGTAATCGTGCACGAGCCCCCGTGCTTGTAGCCGGAGAAACCGCTGGAAGTTCCTGGGTTGCGCACGCAGGTGTGCGAGGACTTAGGTCTCTGCCTCTAAAATGGCTACAGTGGAACATTTCATGTTGCAGATACGTGACCGCAAGAGAACAGGTTGTAACAAAATAGTTTCTGGGGAGGAAAGGTCCAACCGTATGTCACCTCCAGCCGGGGGAGGCAGCCCTACGCAGGCTGGGAAGAGCCGACAGACGCCAGGCCCAGGAAGGGGCTGGGGTATCAGCCCCTGACCGCCGCGGTCCAGGTGGGTCGGCGGGAGTGCCGTGCGCCCGGGAGAGGTTGTCCGTCCACAGACACCCACAAATAACAATGTCATCTCGAAGCACGGAAAGCAAACACAAAATGGACAGGCGTCGCGGAGCCCTGCAGCGCGGGGGCCTGGGTGAGGACCAGTCCTGCCAGCGCTCCCCGGGCTCTGAGCAGCTGCCGGGATGGGGACCTGTTCTGTCCACGCACCGTGCTCTGTCAGCCCGGCCCTGGCCCCGTGCCCAGCTCATGGGCTACTCCCCGCCCCAGCCCACCCACTGTGTCCCCTGCAGGGGCCAGTGTGTTGTCCCACCGCAGAGCATCTGTGGGCGACGGCTGGCCTCGCCAAGGGAGGGGGAGTGCACGGGGAGAGCTGGGGAGGGGACTCCTGCTAACCTGCCTCTCCTCTCTCCGCAGTCCTCATCATGGGGGGCGTCGTGGCCACGGCCGGCCAGTTCACCAAGTGGTACTTCGGCGCGTACTCCATGTATCCTGCTGGTGTAGATCTGGGAGGGGTGCGGGGGACAGTGGTGCGGGGCTCCGGGTGCGGACGCGGCTGCCCCTGGGGCCACGGGCATGTCACAGTTTCCCTGGGCCCTCGCAGACGTGGGGAAGGCAGGACAGGGCTCAGTCGCAGTTAGGGAAGCCGAGGCTGGGAGCAGGGGAGTGACTGGCGTGAGGCCAGGAGGCCCGTGGCCTGGCGAGAGGTGTCAGCAGCCCCGAGACCAGCACTGAGGCCCCGGGAACTCTGGGGAGCCCCTCTGTGCCCCCCTTCTATCAGCTGTCCAGCTGGGCCGGCCTGGGATCTGTCGGCGGTGGGCTGAGCCCCTCTGGCCCAGTTGGGATGGGCCAGCGGGCACCCAAGTGGCCAGACCCGTCGGAAGCTGCCTGGCTGTTTCCCGCCAGCAGGCCGCTGCACCCCGTCTGTTCTCCGAGCTGTTCCTTCACGGCACGTTCAGTGGCGCAGGCGTGTTCGTCTGCCTGCTGGAGTACCCCCGGGGGAAGAGGAGGAAGGGGTCCACCATGGAGAGATGGTGAGCTGCCATCCCTGCGCTGGGGGGCGTCCCCGGGGCTGGGCCACCCCACAAGGGAGGACACGCCTTCTGAGGCCGCAAACGCCCTCCTGGGCAAACAGGCCAGAGCCCGCCCTGCTGCTGCGGCCCCTCGGTCTCTCGGAGGGAGGAAGCAGGGGTGCTGGGGGTGCGGGGGGATGGCTGCTGAGCAGGATACAGTCTGTCTCTCGCCCTCCGCCTAGTGGACAGAAGTACATGACCAAAGTGCTGAAGGTGTTCGGGCCTCTCACCAGGAACTACTACATCCGGGCCTTCCTGCACCTGGGGTGAGCCTCCTCCCGCCTCCCCCTCCCCCGGGGACCAGTATGGCCCTGGAGTAAACCCCTCCCCACCGGCTCGAGTCAGCCCTGTCCCGGCCCAGATAGGCTTCCAGACCCGGAACCGGGGCTTCCCCAGACCAGCCCCGTGACCTCGCGCCGCGTAACGGCTCACGGCCACGCCGGGAGCTCACTGGGGAGTCGTCGGGGGCTGAGGAGGCTCACCTGGGCGGCTCCGCTCACTGCCCTGGGCATGTGCCTGCTAGTTCCTGCCAGGGAGGCCCCAACGCCCTGGGGCCTTGACAGCCACGTGGGCGTCCTCCTGGCGTGGTGGGTGGGGGCCCAGCCCCAGCACCCCAAGAATTGTTAAGGCTCAGATAAAAGCAGAGGACAGCTCCAAGGGCCCAAGTGTGGAAGCCCAACCTTTGGCAGGACTGGGCGTGTCCTCCAGCCGGGGTCCTGGGGGCCACATGCTATGGTCTGCCTGGTCCTGGGGGTCCTGGGGTGCAGACTCCTCCTGACCACCTGCCTCCCCCCCCCCACCCCCCCCCCCCCAAGGCTGTCGGTACCTGCCGGCTTCCTGCTTGCCACCATCCTGGGGACGGCCTGCCTGGCCATTGCGAGCAGCATCTATCTGCTGGTGAGTGCTGTCGACTGTGGCTTGCCCCGCGGGCCCTCATCACCTCGGTCCCCAAAGCCAGCTCTGTAGCCTGAGTCCTCACTCGTGCCGTGGCGGGGTCAGTGGGTCCGTGGCCACCAGTCACTGGACGTGTAGTGTGCGCTAGCTCCTTTTTCTGGGCCTTGGCCCTGCTTTGCAGATCAAGAAGTAGAAAGTCAGAAAGGTGATGTGGGTGGCCCAGGGTCACACGGCCAGCCACGGCCCAACCACACTTTTCTCACCTCACCCATCCCTGCTAACTTGGGGTGCTATTGGGAGCACTTCCTGGGGAGCCTGCTAACGGTACAGATGCCACGGGGATGTTTTCCAAAGCTGCCCCATGGGGCCTGCCCAGGGCCGGGACACGTGCAAAGGCCCCGAGGTAGGGCTGCACGTCTCCTGGTCTTCCCGGAAGAGCCGGCGGGCTCGGGGGAGGACGGCGTTGGGGGAAGCTCTGCCGGGCGCAGGCTCTGGGCCAGATCTGTTTGAGCTTTTGCTTAGAACCGCCCATTTTTTGAGGGGGCTTTTGTGTTTCCTGATTAACTTGCAGGAGTCCCACGTTCTGTTTTCAGTGTGAGTGTTCTGTGTGCGGATTTCAGACCCTGAGTACTTTCTCTGCCTCAGAGAGGGGTCTGTTAGTGTTGGTCTGACGCCCTTCCCTGGGCGGGACGGAAGTTTGCCTGTTTGCCCGCTGGCCTGTACCTTCCACAGACGCCCTTCCCTGCCCGTCAGGCGCGTCTCTGCCCTCCTCGGATCCTGGAGTTTCCTTTTCAGGGTAGACATACTGGGATTCACCTCGGGAGGTGGGGCCACGGTGCCCATTCATTCTTCTGCTTCCTAAGTGACATCATGTCACAGTTTTTCTCTCAAGGAGGGTGGGCACAAATGAAAAGCCCACGTTCCCAAGCCCTCGGGGCCTGCTGAGGGCTCTGCGTCCAGCAGGAGCCCATTCTCTACCCTTAGCCGCATGGCTTGTGCCCCCAGGAAGCCTCCCGCCGGCCCCTCCCACCCCGCGGCTGGAGCATCAGCGTGAAGGGCGTCCTGGTTGCCCTCCCCACTGTGGGGTCCTGCCTGGAGAGTGAGGCAGCCGGAGTCTGGGGTCCCGGTTGTCACTCCGGAGTTAGTGGATTCAGACGTGGGTCCCGCCCGGTTCCCGGGGGCTGGTGGTGGGAGCGGAGATGGCCTCCGGGAGGCCCTATCAACCCGGCTCCGCTGTATCCTGCAGGCGGCCGTCCGTGGAGAGCAGTGGGTCCCCATCGAGCCCAAGCCCAAGGAGCGGCCGCAAGTCGGGGGCACCATCAAGCAGCCGCCCAGCAACCCCCCGCCCCGGCCCCCAGCCGAGGCCCGAAAGAAGCCTGGGGAAGAGGAGGCTGCAGGGGTGGCAGGGGTTTCCGGTGGCCCCCAGGAAAACCCGGTCCCGGTGATCGACGAGGTCGTGTGACCCGCGTCTCCGTCTGTCCCCCAAGTAGCCTCCAAAATAAACCAAGGAGGGCAGGCTCCTGACTCCGTGTGCGTCCCACTCCCAATCCAGGCCCCTGCTTCCGCATAAATCCCGGATGGGCTGCCTCTCGCCCCCTCTGCCTCCCCGCCTGCCCGTCCCACCGGGCCACTGCCAAACCGCCAGGGCTCCTACGGCCCGGGACAGATGCCACCGGCAGCACTCCGGTCACTGCCGCCACAGGGATGCCCCTGGCCCGGGGCCTCTGGGCCTCCTGGACCTTTGGTTTGGAAGGTCCTCTCCCTTCCTGTCCCCAGCCATTGTTCCTTCACCAACAGATGGTGTCGCCGCTGGTTCTGTGGTGTCCGTGGCCCGTGGGCCCTGCTCTCAGAGCCAGCCATGTGGTGGAGACTCAGTCACGTGCTGAGCCAAGCGTCCTTCAGACCCCGGACAAAGGTCCCTCCTTCCCAGCGGGGCGCGCGTTCACACACAGTAGGCCTTCTGGGGTGAAAACGCCCGGATGGGCAGGGAGGTGCTGGAAACGTCCCTCAGATGGGCTGGGGAAACCGAGTCTCCAAAGGGGGATGTCATCGCCTCGCCGGAACTGCACAGGCTCTGATCCCAGGTCCAGAGGCAGGGGTGCCTGGCCGAGGGGCTGCCCCTGGCTGGCCAGGTCACTGCAGGGGGTGGGGGCAGAAGCCCCCAGGGGGGCATCTGGGCAGCGAGACGGGCCTTCGGATTTGTCTGGGTCTCTGGTGGGGCTGCAGGAGAGACTCAGACACTTGGGGGGAAGGTGGGCTGCACAGGCGTTTCCCCCGAGCTGACCCGCCCCGGCCATGAGGCAGAAGGCTGGGGGCCCTTGGTGGCGAGGGCCTGCCCGCATCGTGGCCAGACCGGGAGCAGAGCCCCTCCCCAGGAGCCACGGCCAGAGGTGTTGGCAGGTGAAACCCACTAGGGCCCTCGGGGCGCACACGTTTCGCACACAGGCCACCCTCGGGGTTCACACACAGACATTTCTGGAAGGATGCAGGACCCAGGGCCAGCGGCTGCCCTAGTGGACCAGCTGGGCTTCGGGCCAGGCAGGGGTGAGGGTGAGGAGGGTGCCTTCAGCCACTGCCCCCTGCCTTGACGCTGTGCTCTGGGGGCGTTTGTCGATTAAAAACACTCTCACACTTTGAATAAATAATTGTTTTAGCAATACAAGGGTACTTGTTCCTGGGGGGGCTGGGAAGGGGGAGCTTGGGGGCCGGGACCAGCCCGAGGCTGGTGAAGGTGTGAGGGTGCCCGGGGAACCACCGACAAGGAGGGGACATGAGAACACATTTTGTTTAAGAAGCTCTAGAAGAATAAAATGATTCCTTCTAGCCCAACTGTTTTTGCAGGAAGGGTAAACCGAGTCTCGAGATGGGCCTGACCGGCGCAGGCTGACCCCGCAGGCCCAGGGACGTGGCTCTTCAGTGCCCGTTCTCAGCCCCAAGGCCCGGAGCCTCGGAACCTCCCCGGGGAACCCCAGGAGGCAAATAAATAACCAATAAATACCCATAAATAGTAGGGACCCTCTTTGCAGAGACCCCAATTGTCCAGTCTGGGGGGGCGGCCCATGGCCCCCCCGATGCCACCAAGACAGCCGAGGCCTCCGGTCACTGTGCCGACCTGGGCAGGACGCAGGTGCAGCCCACGGGCACGCGGATGAACTCCGCGTGGAAAGAGAAGGCCCCGGGCGTGGGCGGCCCCGCGGCATCGCGCGAGCAGGGCCGGCGCCGGAGCACCAGCAGCGTCTGCCGCAGCGGCACGGAGTTGAGCGCGGCCGTCTCCCGGCCCGTCTTGGCGCTGATGCAGCCCCGGCACAGGCACTGGGCGAAGGCCAGCTTCTGCGGGTAGCGGCTCTCGTCCGTGTCCACGCTGCGGGGACAGACGGGGTGAGGCCCCTGCCCGCCACCCCCAGCTGTGCCTGGCACTCGGGGTGCCCCTGGCCCGACGCGGGCTGGGGAAACCAGGCTGCAGGGCAGGTGGCATGGGGCCCCCTTCCCGCCCGCCCTGTTCTCCGACCCCCAGCCCTGGGCCCAGCCACCCCTGCAGGGGCTCCCGCGTTTACCAGAATTGTCCCAGGGGGCCCGGGAGATGGAGCTCCCGGCAGTCCCCTGGGATGGGCCCTGCCCTCCCGCTCGGGGGTGGGGGGTGGGGGGGTGACAGCTCCTCTAGCTTCGAAGACATGGAGGCTCGGAGAGGGGAGGGGCTGGCTCAACCCTACAGGGCAGGGACCCCGGTCCCCCTGGAAGTCCCGCGGCCCTCACCGGTATCTCCAGGGCGAGATGGAGCGCTGGTGAATGTCGGCTTCCAGTACCTCCTCAGGCCGCAGCACCGGGCACTGGGTCCCAGCTGGGGGCCTGTCATGCCGCCTTCTGCGGCCCTCCGCCTCCAGGCTGGCCACCAGGGCTACGGGCAGAGTCTGTTCCCACTTGGCAGCTCGAGCCAGCAGGTGTGGCGGGGCCTGGCCCAGGGGCAGCTCCTCGGCTGAATAGCAGCGTGGGGTCCCGTGGGGGTGGGCTCCCCCCAAGAGCTGGGGGCCACGGTGGGCTGGGCTGGCGGGCAGCCAGAGCAGAAGCAAGAGGCCAGGAAGGAGCTGGTGGACAGACATTGGGTGGTCAGGTCAGGGTGGTGCCCAGGGAAGGCGGCACCTCCCTGGCCTCCTAGCTTGCCCTAGATGGGGTGCGGCGCTCCCTCTACAGTTGGGGAAACTAAGACCCAGAGGGAAACTTAGCCCTCAGGCCAGGATCTCCAGAGCACCAGAGCTGCTGGGTCCTGGCTCTCTCCTGTCCCCGGATTTGGGGTTTTCCTGGACCCCATGCCAGCATCCTCTGCTTGGGGGCTGGCGGCACAGTGCAGGTGGGGGCATGAGAGCAGCGGCTCACCAGGCTCACCATGGCAGCCGTGGCGCTGGGCGGAGAGAGGCAGGTGCGCTTGGCTGCGGGCCTGGAGGCTGCGGGCCTGGAGGCTGCGGACCTCGAGGCTGCCCGGCTCCCGGTGCCCTTTATACCTCCAGCCACACCTGGGGAAAATCCAGAGCCGCTTCCTCCTGGGGAAGTGCCCGGCCGCGCTTCCTCCTCCACTCCCGAGTCCCCGCCATGCCCTCCTCCACCGCACTCCTCCCCTCCCCCTCCCAGAGGGACCCTGCCTCGGGACTGGGCTGTATCTGCCTGGCCAGTGGCGCGCTGGACAGCTTGGACTCATCTAGGGCTCGCTCCCAGGCTGGGGACAAGCAGTTGGTCCCGTTTTTTTCTCAGAGATGGTCCAGGAGAGGCCCCATGTCCGCCTCCAGGGGGTGCCGGTGGGAGAGTCTGGAATAGGCTCCGGGGGCTGGGGGCCAGCCAGCGTTTCAGGTTCTGGGTTGGCTTACTGCGGATTTGCTCAACAAAACCTCATCCAAAGCCAGGGATGCGGGGGAGGATGCCTTGGAAGCTTCAAAGAAGCTGCATTTGAGGAGATTCCCCCGCCCGCCGCCCCCCTCCACCAAGGCTGCGGCTGCTGCAGTGGGGGGAGGCGGCTGCCTGACCACCATCCAGGCCCCTCCCTTGGTTATCCAGAAAGGGACAGCTGGAGGCGATCTCGCGCAGCTTTGGCCGTCACTCCCTGGGTCCCAGGGCCACCCCAAAGCGTCCCCCAGTTTAGCACAGTCTGAGGGCAGGGGAGTGGCTAGGCTGGGCACCAGGCAAGCACCGTTCCCTAAGTCTCCAAGGATACAAAGATGCCCTAGGGGAGCCCGGACCTGCCCTCCTGGTCCTCACAGGCATCTGCACCTGCAAAGGGGCTGCCCTGTGACCCTCGCCCTCCCGGGGAGCAGGACATGGTCAGGGGAGACCCTGCCCCTCGCTGGCCCAGAGGAAATGCTCCTTCCCAACAGATGGCTGGATAGATGCACTGAGTTCCCAGGGCTGTTCCTGCCTACATCAGCGCTCTGCTCGCATACTTTCTGCACTGGGGAGGTCACTACCTCACCTACATTAGTTCGTACAATAATGGAAATCAAATTGTGGGCAGGGTCCGTTCCTTCCCGGGTCTCTGAGGGAGGACCGCTCCCACCTCTTGGAGCTTCTGGGGCTGCTGGTAATTCTGAGAGTCCCTTGGCTTCTGGCCACATCACTGCAACCCCAGCCTCATCCTCATGTGGCTCTCCCCCGGGTCTGTGTCTCTCCTGCGCAAGGACGCTACCCTCATTCAGAAAGATCTGATGAACCAGGACTCTTCATTCGTCCCAGGGATGGGGGCCAGGACATCAATGTCTCTTGGGGGGTACACAGTAGAACCCAGGACCCCCTCTCCAGGGTGGATGCTGGGGGCTTACTTGGTGCACCCGCGCAGGCCAGCTTTCCAGGACGCCCCTCCTGAGGGGCTGACAGCTGACCACTGACTACTGACCGCTCCTGTCTCGGGGGAGTCCTAGTGCCCCTCGGGTCCCCCCAGGAGGCAGTGTGAGCCCCTTGAGGGCAGAGGCGGTGGAGTGGTCCCACGGCCGCCCTGGCATAGAGCTGTGCCCAGCACCTTGGGCTTCCATAAATACACCGGAACGAGGGGAAGAGGGGCGAGCCTGGTTCCCCTGGGAGTAACATGGGGTGACAGTGCCCCAGTTGCGGGGTCTGGAACGGGGATGCCCACTGTGCCGTGGTCTCACCTTGCTTCGTGTGTGGGGGGGTCTGCACACACGCACACGGGCGTCATTTATGAAACGAAAAGTAAGATGGTCACTTCTGCCGCCGCTGCCTGGCGGGTGCGCTCTCGTGGGGGCACCGCAGGCGGCACAGGGCACACACGCCCCAGCCTTGCCCACCCCCCCACGCCAGCCCCTCATGGGCGGGGGAAGTCTCCGCGTTTTCTGTGCCTTTCCAGAAGAGCGCATGGGTGGGCACCGTGCGGGGGAGGAGCCTGGGACCAGGCTGTGCACCAGACCCGCTTCACGGTGCCACCACCGGGGGGCTCCAAGTGGTCCTGACAGCCGGTCCACAAGGGGGTGGCAGCGGGGCAGCTGCCCTAGGGGACGAGTGCTAGAGCCCAGGGGCTGGGGGTCCCGGCCGGCAGCACCAAGGCCGGAAGGGTGCAGGGCGGGGGCCTGGGCGGCACCTCATTCCTGCGGGTGGCTGAGGCAAGCGCGGAAGTCCGGGGTTGGGCAAGACTGGAAAGGCGCCACCAGAGGAAGCCGGGAGGACGTCCCGGAGGCGACGTCCCAGAAGGCCCCGCCCTCCAACCGTGCCCCTTGGACCACAGCCTCCTTCAGTCTCCTGCTGAGTGGAGCGGCCAGCCGCCCTGGTGGGGGGCGTTGACAACTGTCGCTGTTGAGAGCTGGGGGGCTGGGCGCATTGGGGAGGGCGGGGGAGGAGGCCCAGACGCCCTGGCAGCTGCTGCGAATGACCGGAGAGAAACCCACAGAAACTTCACTCTCAGCAAAGGAGCAGCCGGGGGCGCCGGCCACGTTCACTCTTGACCTTGGAGACTGTATCTCACATTTGAGTGACAAAATTAAGAAAAACCCCTTCTGTTTTTTTTTCTTTATCCACTCAAGAAAGACGAGGAGAGAGGCTGTGGTGGGGGTTGGGGGGTATCAGCAGGAGCCAGGCAGTTAGGGAAGGAGTGTGGGAAGGCCTGAGGGGACAGGCCGCGCAGGCTGGGGCCACGAGAATTAGGGTGAGGAGTTCATCAGGTCAGAGTTCCAGGAACAGGAAAGAGCACGTGCAAAAGCCCTGGGCTGGGAGGAATGGCAAGCAAGAGGTCGGCATGTGGCAGAGCTGCTCTAGCTGTGAAGACTGCACCTGGACACGGGGTCACTCTGGTGGACAGACATGGAGGGACAGCCCTTAATTATGCCCACTGTTGACCTGTTAGCCACAGCCAGGATCTCAGCCATGCCCCCTGGAGCGCAAACCTGTCTGAGGATCCATTACAGAATAGGGCTTCCTTTTTCCAGATGCCTGGCCTGGAATGTTCTTTCCCTGAATGTTCTTGGTACCAGACTGGGCAGGGGGAGGGTTGGCATAGGCTGTGGCCCTTACCCCTCCCAGGACAGGTACTACTGAGTCTGGCCCAGAGCAGCCCTGGGTCCAGATGGGTCATGCTCATGGACACTGGGGCTGGGTTGAGGGAACCAGGGCCATGGCTCCAGCCTTGGTGTCAGAGGCTCAGGCCGGGTCAGCCGGGCAAGGAGAGCTATGCGCAGACAGGGACATGTGGTAGGCGCACCTGTGGGCTCCCAGCCGGCTTGTGGGGTGCAGCGGCCCGAGAGTACAGAGCACAGGGGTCAGAATGACCCCCGACGTGCCCTGGCTTTTGGCTCTGTGTCCTCGAAGGCCTCCCACTCAGAGAATGGGGGTTCCCTTCGTACCCAGCTTTGACCCAAAGGCAGATCAGATAAGCCTTGAAAACCTGCTAAGACCCAAGAGCGAGGCCACTGGCGTAGGAGGGCCCAGACACCCTGCAAGACTTGGTGGCCACGCGGAATGCTGTCCACCCCCAGGCCCCCATGCTCCACCGGCCACCCAGCCTGGGCAGAGTGCCCAAGTGCAGCTCAGCGGTTCCCGGTGCAGGAAAGAAGCCCCGGGGCTGCTGCCCGCTGACCCAGCCCAGGGCAGATGCCTCCCCAGAACCGGGGTTGGGGGGTGGCACGGGCCCCAGGGGGCGTTCTGTCCGCCAGCACTTATAGAACTTGTTTGAAAGCCGCCTGAGTGTGGAGGGGTGCTGACCCCCCCAGACCGTGTGGGGGCCTTGGTGCCCCTTGGTGAGCTAACTCCTCCAAGACGGGGCTGTGGCGAGCACCAGGGCTCCTCCTCATTGGTCTTGGTGGGATGGGGCTTCTCCAGCGGGAGCAGGGGCTGCGGCGGGCAGGACAGCCCCACTCAAAGCTCCTCATGTTGGTGGGAGCCCAGGGCTGTCCTGAGCCCAGGACCCGTCAAGCCTGCTGCGTGCCCACGGCGGGGAAGGTGGAGGGTGAGGACTGTGTGCACACCGGCTTTGGGGCCGGGGCCGGACTAGCCCGACAACCGCCCTTCCTGGCTCCTCTGCTCCGGGACCCATTCGAGGCAAAACAGGTCACCGGCGCGAGCGAGGGAGGCTCCGGTGTTCAGGATGTCCTGCCAGGCCCAGCACACCAGGTGCCCGCCCACGGGGGCAGAGGGGCAGAGCGGCGCCAAGGGCGTCTCCTTAGGGCCCCCGGGACACCCGCGTCCTCAGCCTCCATGAGCCGACGTGGGGAGGGCGGCTAACATGCCGGAGGGGCCAGGCCCAGGGAATCACCACCACCAGGGCAAGACGGTGCTTATCAAAATACTTTATTTTAGGAGACCCCTCGAAAAAAGACCCTCCACATTAGACAGACGCCCAACAACACCCTCAGCCTTTTTTTTTTTTTTTTTTGGTCTTTTCTGTATTTTTTTTTTTTCCTTTTTAAATCAACTAAAACAATCTGAGGCTTAAAATAAAAGACAGGAAGTATTTCCCGATCGGACTTCAGTCAAGAATATAGATCTATTTTCTGACCCGGGCCGGGCAGGGGTGGGGTGGCGGCCGCTCAGGAGCTCGCGGCGCTCCGGGACGGGAAGGAGCGCGTGCGGAGGACGGGCCGGAGGACGGGCCGGCGGGGCAGCCTGGCTGGCAGCGGGGAGGGAAGCCGGGCCAGCGGCCCTGGGGCCCGGGACTGCTCATTTACATGACCCTGACGCCCAGCCTGGCTCCTGCCGCGGCCGGCCGGCCTGCCTCTGTCCGGCGGGACCTCTGCTCTGGGACGGGGCTGCGTCAGTCCGGCCTGGTCGGGAGGACACCGGGACGCGGCATCATCTTCATCACGGTGGCTTCTTTTCCAGCTGAGAAACTTTTTTCTTTTTTAATTTTTTAAAAAGATTCACAGCCAAAATGAGACATTAACTTCAAAATCCCAGACGGCTGTGCTCGCGCTAGTCCCAAACACACGAGTGCCCGCGGCGGAGCCGGCCGGCGGGGCCTACACCTTCCCGGGGATCTTGGCGCGTTTCCGCGCGATCGCGTCCTCCACGGCCTTGAGCTGCTTCAGCAGCTCCTCGCGCCGCGACAGCGTGCTGGCCTTCCCGGACTTCGTGCCGGCGGACGCGGAGCTGGCGGGGCCGGTATCAGAGGCTTTGCCGGGGACGCTTGTGACCTTACTGGAGCTCTTGGACTGGGGTGACAGCTGGCGCTTCCTGCATGGGGGAAGGGAGGCCGTCAGAGGGTCCAGCAGGTGCCTCCCGCGGGGCAAGGGCGCCGGATAACGGCAGCTCCGACCGGCCTTGCTGGCGTGCGCCCCCCGCGCCCCCGCCCTCGGCTGTGGAGAGCGAACGGGGCATGGCGTCCAGGGCTCAGCTGGCGCCCTGCTGACCCGTCCCTCCTGCTTCTGGTCCCTCTGCGGCCTCCCCCTGCGGCGGGGAGAAACCCCACGCTGCTGACCCAGGAGCGGCCCTGAGAGCCGGGGTGTGTGGTGGCTCCAGGGATAGCAGAGCCCGGGACCCATCTGGCCCATGACCCTGAGCAGTGGGGTGGCGGGGAAGGGCCTCCCACATGACCTCCTGCGGGGAGGAGCTCTCCACCCTGCTTCCATGGCCGACGGGGAAGGCGGGAGAAACTGGGAGCAACAGGAAGCCTTGTGTCAAGGGCCCGTGTTCTAGGACCTGCTGCGGGGCAGGAACGCGCTAGCTGGCCAGCCCTGAGGCCCCGGTGCCCGTGGGGTCCGCTCAGGGCATGGGTGGGGTGCTCACCTGTCTGGTGGGGCCACGGGCACCTTAGAATTCTGGCCTCTCTGCCGCTCTGGCTTTGGGGAGCCGAGTCTCCCACCGGACTTCCGGTCCCGAGAACCTGGATGACACGGGTGAGGTTAAGACCATGGTCCCAACCGGGAGTGGGCTGATGCGCATGAACAGGGGTGGCAGCCCGGACGGACGCCAGTGGCCCCGTGCCAGCGCCGCTGCAGCTCAGTACGGCCTGTGCGCTCTCACAGGAGGAGGCAACGGGCTGAGTCGGTCAGAAGGAAGGGACAGGGCAGCGCCAGTCATGCCGGAAAGCGAAGCTCCGGAGCCCACGGAGGCTGAGGGCCGGACAGACCACCGAGCTCCCGCCAACCCGACACAAAACCCTCATCACTCACACCTGTGAACTGCGAACAAACAGGTAGGAGAGGGGAGGAAAGAGAAGTAAAACCGAGAAGCCGGGGGTGTTCGTCGCCCCGCTGTCGGGGGCGTGGGGAGGCCCGCGTGGGCAGCAGGGGTGGTCCGGCGGCAAAGGCGAGGGGCGCCCCCTCCTGCTCTGACAGGCCCCCTGCCCTTGCTTAGGGAGGAAGGCAGGCTCTGCACCAGCGATCAAAGCCGGCCGGCCGGGCAGATGGCCCGTGGACAGCCGGGGTCGGACTGCAGTGCCCAGCCCCCCGCCTGCCCTCTGCCGCCCCCCAGAGTGCGCGTGCCCCGTGCCACCGCAAAGAGGCGGACTGGAACCACCGCCCGTCCGAAGGCATTTTCAGAGAGGAAAAACAAGGACACTTGTTTTTTGTTCATGGAAATGTAGTTATTTTTCATATAAAATGTTATTTGTTTAAAAATATAATACTTTGTTACTATTACCTTAACATTAGTAAATGTTGACACTTTCTCCCAAGTTTTAACTTCTAACACCTTAATATTGATGGACGGACCCACACGAGCCCGTCCTGATGAGCACACGGGCCCCGGCCCTCTGCCCTGCGGAGCCCCGCGGAGCCCCGCAGAAGCAGGACGCTCACCTCGGTCTGGGGATAAGTTAGCCCGCTTGGCTGGAGGAGGACTTTGCCTGTCTTTGTCCGACGGTTCATAGCGCTTCCTGCTCCCTTTGTCGGCCGCCTGCAGCGACAGAGGAACACCAGGAGGGTGGCAGGCCTGACAGGCTGGCCACCGGGCGGCACCGGCCCCCGCGGGAAGCAGGGAGCACAGCGGTGCTGGTCCACGCCCGCCTCTGGGTGCTGACGGGGCCTCGAGGGAGGCAAGGCCAGGACTCCGGCCTTCATGCTCTGCAGCGAAGATACCGCAGACTGTTCCCTGGGGGCCGCCAGCACTGGAGTCGAGGGAGCCTTGGGGATGTCCACTCACACAGGCCCAGCCACACAGAGAAGGGCTGGGGCGAGCAGCCACCACTCCCGGACACTCTGATCTCCCAGGACCTGCTACTGGGCTTCGTCTCCCCCGTGAGAGCAGCAGGACAAGTGGGCTGTGTCCAGCCACGGCTCCCTGGCCCCGGGACGTCGGATACCCCCGGGGACTGGGCTCCCGGAGCTGCACCAGCAGTGCCGTGGCCTCACCTTGTTCAACAGCGTCAGCTTGATCTCCTTATGGGCGACGAACGTGCCCTGCTGGGGCTGCCCAGGGGGCGCCTGCTGGGGGGCCGTGGGCTGCTGCGGTTTAGCGCCGGCAGAGGGCCTCGAGGACTTGGGCAGCTGTGCGGACGAGTCCCTTTTCCGCTTGTCCTCTTTGACCCCATCTTCTTTTTTAGACTTTCCTGCCAACAACAAATGCTAAGTCCCAGTCGCCATCCCGGCACGGCGCTCTCCTGTGGGCCTCCTGAGGGCAGACGTGCTCTCAGCCAGGCCCCGTGGCCGTGGGAGGGAGCTGGGCGGGTCCTGCGCTTTCCTGTTCACCCGCGTGAGGCAGCGCACACCCTTTCCACGAGGGGCCTGCCCGCCTCTGCAGCCACAATGCCCAGGATACGAGGCCCCCCTGTACCTTTCTCCTTCTTGGTCTGGGCTGGGGTGGGGGACCGCGAACTTGCTGAGGACACAGGGCTGGCCAGGTCTGCGTACATGTCGTCCGAGTCCACGCTGTGCACCGAGCTACTACTCGACGTGGCGCTGGACACCGAGGAGACGCTGCTCACGCTCAGGGACCTGGACACACACAAGCACGTCTGCACCCACGCGGCCCCAAAGGCGAGACGGCTGGGGCCCAGAGGCCACAGGGGGCTGGTCGTGGGTGTGCCCATCCACGGTCCCCAGCCTCCGGTTTAGAGAACAAGTGCCAGCACACTGGGGACTCCAGGGAGTAGAGTGGGCGGATCCAAGGCGCCCCAGGGCGAAGGGACGCCCCGTCGCGGAGTCGAGGGCCCTCGCATGAATGAGCAGCCACCGTGTTCGCTGGGCAGGGACGTAGGACGAGTGACTAAATGGGAGTGAGGCCGGTGACGACAGGGCCGAGGGCCCAGGTTACGAGGCCCGAGAAGGGGAGGCTTTGCACTGCGGCCACACCAGACCCTGGAGTGGAGGCTGCCCTTGCCCAGCACGTGGCTCTGGGAAACACGGGGACGGCGGCCGGCTCGCAGGCACTGTGGCCACGGCTCCCGCTGTGATGAGGACGTGCCACTTGGCAGGCTGCTGAGTCCTGAATGCTCAGAAAACACCGGAAGGCCCGGGGGAGAAAGCCGGGACCCAGTTCTGTTTAGAGACTGGGTCTCTGAACCTCTCAGAGGAAGATCTGGGCTGCGTGGAAATGAAGGAGCGCGTCCGCTCCGGGAACCTAAGCACTGGTGGGAGGCGTCTTCTCTTCCGACAGCTCAGGCGCTGCGTTCTTTCCTACTTGACTGGCTGCCCCTGGGCGCCTCGAGCACGACGGGCGGGCCGGCGGGAGGGCTCCCGTGTGCCGGCCCGAGGGGGAGATGGCCAGGGTTCAGGGGGCCAGGGAGGTGCTGACAATGACCTGGATCTGGAGCTGGAGCCGCTGTAGCTGCTGCCGCTGCCGCTGCCGCTGACCGTCCGCCTGCAACACAGAGAAGCCCGCCGTGTGGCTGCTGCGACCCCCGACCGGCCGGCTCACGGTGCGTGGGGCTCTGCGTGCTTCTAAGTGCGAGTTCTCCTCCAAAGAAAGACGCCGGCCTTCTCGGCATCCCACAGCAGCACTGCCCCGTTCTGGGAAGACCTCGCTGTCGAGGGGCGCCTGCATCCCGCATGACCACACCTCTGCCGCCATGATCAGGGGAAACTGAGGCTCGGGGAGGTGACAAGACAGGAGAGGCACACAGGACAGGGAACGGCAGGCCCCGGCCTCAGCTGCTTGCCCCGGGGACCAGCTGGAAGCCCGTTTGCTCACCTCCTGGGGGGGGTCCGAGCCTGCCGCTGCCTCCTCCTGGCTTCCCGTGGGTCTCCTGGCTTGGCGGGCTCGGGGGCTGGAACAGCGGTTTTGGGGGCCTGAGGTGGGGCTGGAGGTGGGGCTGGCTTCTTCACGGACTTCTCTCTGTGACGGGAGATGGGGACGGGGTCAGAGCCGGCCCCACGGGCGCAAGACAGGTCCGCGTGAGGAGCCCCGAGAACCACGGAGTCGGCGCTTCCTCCGGAACGTGCCCCACCCCGGCTGCTGGCCCCACTCATGGGGCAAACCTCCAAGGCCACCAGGACCCCTCGCGTGCGGGACCCACACTGCAATATAAAGAACCCCAAAAGCTTTTCTGCGCTCCAGGTGTGGGGCGAGGACCCCGCTGACGTCCTGGGGCCGGTGCGATCAGCAGGGAGCCGCGTTGTGGGCAAAGGTGAACCGCTGAGCACAGCGACGGGGGCGGCCAAGACGCGCCCACACGCCGCCTCCCGTGTTCTCGAGGTCCCATCACACGGCCCGGTTTGGACGGCTGCGAGCCCGGGCATCAGTCACGCCTGCACACCGTGCCCTCCGCGGGGGTGGGCGGCTCCGGGTGCCCACGCGCTCCCGAGGGCTGCTGGCAGCCTCCGTTCCGGGCGCCCATCGGCAGCGCGGAGCGTTTCAGTGCCGTCCACCTGGCGAGCACCAGGCTACTGGCCACTAAGTGAGTCGCACATGTGAGGACAGGGGACAAAGCCGGGGGGCGCTGGCACCACACACAGGCACCGGCCTCGCCCGCAGGGTCAGCGGCACCACTGGCTGCCTTTCAGTGCTCTGCTCAGGAAAGGAGCCTGCTTTCCCTTGGCGGGGCGGGGGGGCGGGGGCGCGTGGGCATGGCTGCAACCTAAGACACCACCTATTACGGGTTGTAACCGGGTGGTAAGCTCCCGGGGCTTCTAACTTGCCACATCAGTCACAACTGTTGACGAGGACCAGCGGAACCCCCCCGCTGGAGCAGCGTGTGCGAACAAGGCCTGTCCGGCAGGCCGCCCCTCTCTGCACAGCCTGGACGCGGCCCTGGAAGCGCGGCGGCAACCACCGCCCTCGCGCCCGCTGGAGAAAACAGCACGGCCTGCCCCGGCAAGCGCAGTGGTCTGACCCGAAGGAGCACGGCCATCGGCACGGTCCACGCAGGGGTGCAGGTGTGCCGAGGTGAGCGTGGCCTTGAAGTCCACAGGCCAGGAAGAGAGAGGCTACGCTGTGGCCTGGGGCCCCCAAGCCTGATCCCCCGACACCTCTGCCCACCTGCCAAGGGTTCTCACTGGGACTTCCTCACAGAGGCCACGGGGGGCAGAGAGACAGCAGGAGAGCCTGCCTCCTGGGCACTTACCCTGCTTTCCCAGGCGGTGGAGCAGGCTCCCCCTTGGTTCTAACAGAAGGTCTGTGTGGGGACGGCGTTGGAGACGGGGAGGGAGACGAGGAGAAGGAGCGGGACCTAGGAGGAAGCGGACGCATGAGGAGGGAGCGCCGCAGGGCCCGTCTGCGCGGAAGCACGCCGGGGATGTCACCCAGCTGCACAGAGGACGCGACTGCCAGGCTCTCCTCAGCCGCTGTACGTCCGAAATGGCTTTTGGGCAGCTCTCGG
This sequence comes from Mustela erminea, assembly GCF_009829155.1. Classification (NCBI taxonomy): domain Eukaryota; kingdom Metazoa; phylum Chordata; class Mammalia; order Carnivora; family Mustelidae; genus Mustela; species Mustela erminea. Next base: position 59,646,812 of record NC_045632.1, on the reverse strand, counting down.
TCCTCCCCTGCAGCACAGGAGATGGCGAAGCAGCGACAGATCCCGCAGGAGGCCCGGCAGCCATGAGGCACACACTCTGCGCTGCTGCGAAGTCCAGCATGGACTCGGTGACACAGGCAGGCAGGAGGGCCGAGCAGGGGAGCGGAGCCCTGAGGCTCAGGGGGCTGGAAAGTGGGGTGGGGAGGGCGGGGGCGAGCAGCACGAGGTAGGGCCTGGCCAAGCCCGGGCGCCGCGCCCGTGGAAGGAAACGGTGACGGGCTCCGGGTTCATGTGTCAGCGGCAAGGACGGAGCGCCCCAGGCTGGGGACGCTGGTGGGAGGTTCTGGAGGCCGGCCCGGCCCGGCCACGACTCCGCTGTCCCGGGGTCCGGCTCTGCACCCCACGGGAGGCAGGCTTCCGGAAGGCCCCCGCGCTGGCGTGCTCTTCTGACTTGTAGAAACTTGCACCCAAGGCCCCGTTTCCCACCAAGCCACGGCACCGGTAAAATAACGCGGGGCCCCTGCGATCACACACCCTGAGGTTTTGGAGACAGGGGTGTGGAAGAAGTGCCCGGGTCCTCCCTCCTGACGGTCCTTGGCTGGCCTGGGGGTTCCCGCCCCGGGGACGGAGGCCCCTGCTCACTGCAGGAGGTCGGAGCCGGAGCACACGACCCTGCGCACACCGTGTGCGTGTGGCCCGGGCACCACCTGCGCCAACAGGGTCTCTCGTCTCCTCCCCACTGTGGCCTTCCCGGGCGGCTGCGGTGCCCTATGGAGACGGTGGAGCTGGGGGGGTGACCGTGTGGCGCCCCCAACGGGCCGTCCTCCACCCCCCACCGCCCTCTGGCCTCGCCCTTCTCTCCTAACTCAACCCTGAATGGGGGGAAGGGAAGGGAGAGGGGCCGGGGGTCTCCCCACGCACGTGTGCCCTGGAGGTGGGACACATGGGTGCCCTGCAGCGCAGGCCACCTGAACGGGCTGCAAAGACGGAAGCAGCAGACATGGAGCCTGAACAGGCCTGTTTGTTCTGTTAACTGAGGACTGTCCCTACACAGACAACAATGGAGAATCCTCTAAAACGCCAGTGTCTCTCTTCAGTGGAAAAAACACACGTGTTGTCTGACCCTTCTAGAGGCGTCCACAGAACGTCCCGTGAAGACGGAAACGGCCTCGGACGCCTGCAGTCGGGGCGCACACACTGTAAAGCCGTAACTGAATGAGAATGTGAATCACCGCCCGTGGCTAGTGGCCCAGCGGATAGTGCAGGTCCACAGGACGTGGCCACACAGTGCCTTGTCTTCTGACTTCAGCGCACACACAACACAGGCCGTGAGGGGCCGCTTCCGAGCCGCCTCCCGACACGGGCCCGTGCGCTGAGCCCTCGGTGCCAGCAGCTTGCTACCTGGCGACTGCACACATTTCACGCTCCTCCGAAGTGACCTCGAAACGCGGCTCAGGCCGTTCTGAGAACAGCCGGGTGCCTGGCGGGACGCCGGTGCACAGTGCGGCCTTGCCCAGACGCGCCCCCGCTGCCCACAGTGGCCGGCGGCGCACGTACCTGGACCGGCTGCCTGAGAACGAGCTGCGTCTGGAAGACCGGCTGGAGTAGGAGCTGTAGGACGACGAGCGGGAGCGCGAGCGGGACGAGCCGGAGCCGGAGTACGAGGACGACCGTGACGATGACCTAGAGTGTCCAAGGACAGGGCTGGGGGAGGGGCCGGTCTTCCTCCACCTCCAGCCTGGCTGCCGGGACCCGCTATCCTCAGGTGCCGACCCGGGTGACGTGGCCCCAGGCCACCTGCTCCCGCACCCCCTCGTCCTCCAACCCTGCCTGTGCACACCGGCCACCTGGCCACACACCCACGCCCACCCGGCCTCTGGACCCCTCTGTGGGCGTGCCGCAGTCCAGTTCCCTCTCTGGTGGGAACAGGGTTTAGAAAGCCAGACGTGGGTAGGTGTGTGCTCAGTACTGCTGGCGGGCAGCTTCCAGGCCCCGGCTGGACAGAGCCCCCCGTGCGGTCACACATGGATTCCTCTCTACCCACCTGGGCACTGACCTCCCCAGGCCCTGTCTAGCATGGCGGGCTCCTGCCGGCCTCCCGCCCCACTGCGGGCCTGCTTGTTCCCAGCCAGTCGCGCTGCGGCCCACACCACGGGAGGAAGGGAGGGGCCGCCTCCACGGCCGGGCTCGCGCCATCCTCGTGGCCTTCTGCCTCGTGGGGTCTCTCCCAGAGGGACTGTGTGAGCTCTCCCTGCCTCGCTGGCCCCTCACTGGGTCTCCGTTCTGGGTTGCCAGCATCCTGGCTGAGGTCAACCGTTCCTTTTGGGGGTGTGAAGCCTTATGGAAGTTGTAAGCCTCAGCTCTGTCTGCCGCGGATGCCCCAGCGCCCCAGTTACTCAGTGAATCTCTTCTAGACCAACAGGCGCCCCTTGAGCCCTGCTGACTGTCCTCGGGCCAGCGTGGGGCAGCCCTCCGGCGGCGTCCGTGCACCGTCGCTGTGACCGGCCAGCCCCCTTACCTGGAGGAATTGGAGGCAGAGGCCGATGAGGCTGATGTCTTCCGGCGCCTTCGTGCCCGGCTGGGGGAGACGGACACCCCGAGTTTCTTCTTGGGAGACTTGGACCGGCGCCAAGGGTCCTTCCACTCGTCCGCCCGCTTCACCTGAGGCCCCGCGGCGGCGGCCTCCTTCTTTGGCGGCTCAGCTTGACGGCTAAAATCAGAGGTGTTAGCCACTCCGGGACCGTCCTCTGTGACAGCAGTGCCGCCGGCGAAGGAAACAGAGCAGGGGGGCAGCATAAGCGCCTGCTTCAGGGGGAGCCTGACAAGTAACGGGTCACCCGCCAGGGCTACAGAGCTCACTGCCAGCATGACGAGCAGAGCCAACACCACGGACGGTCTCCACGCACGGGTCCTTCCTGGAGGAACACGTTCTTCTGTCTCCTTCACGGAAACTAACCACACTGGTACGCACTTTTTCGGGTGTAACAACTTAGAGAATTCCCCACCATACTGCAAACTCTGCAAAGGACGGGGTGGCCTTGTCTACTATGTTCTCTCTGGAGCCGGCACACAGCAGGTGCAAAACAAATTCTTCGTTTAAGGGCAATAAATTACTTCTTGCCCTCCACTTATGGCCAACTCATCTTTGACAAAGCAGAAAAGAACGTTCAAAGGAAAAAAACCAGTCTCCTACACAAGTAGTGCTGGGAACATGGGACAGCCACATGCAGAAGATTGAAACTGGACCATTTCCTTACACCACACACGAAAACAGACTCTAGATGGCTGAAAGACCTCAACGTGAGGCAGGAATCCATCAAAATCCTCGAGGAGAACACAGGCAGCAACCTCTTCGACCTCAGCCGCAGCAAGTTCTTCCTAGAAACATCTCCAAAGGCCAGGGAAGCAAGGGCAGAAATGAACGATTGGGATTTCATCAAGATCAAAAGCTTCTGCACAACAAAGGAAATAGTCAACAAAATTAAAAGACAACTGACAGAATGGGAGAAGACATTTGCAAACAACCTATCAGATAAAGGGCTAGTATCCAAAATCTATAAAAAACGTATCAAACTCAACACCCAAAGAACAAAGAATCCAATCAAGAAATGGGCAAAAGACATGAACAGACATTTCTGCAAAGAAGACATCCAGATGGCCAACGGACACATGAAAAAGTGCTCCACATCACTGGGCACCAGGGAAATACAAATCAGAACCACAATGAGATGCCAGTCAGAATGGCTAAAATGAGCAAGTCAGGAAACGACAGATGCTGGCGAGGATGCGGAGAAAGGGGAACCCTCCTACACTGTTGGTGGGAATGCAAGCTGGTGCAGCCACTCTGGAAAACAGCATGGAGGTTCCTCAAAAAGCTGACAATAGAACTGCCCTATGACCCAGCAATTGCATTGCTGGGTATCTACCCTAAAGATACAAACGTAGTGATCCAAAGGGGCATGTGCACTCGAATGTTTATAGCAGCAACATCCACAATAGCCAAACTATGGAGAGAACCTAGATGTCCATCAACAGATGAATGGATAAAGAAGATGTGGTCTGTGCACACAACGGAATACTACGCAGCCATCCATAGAAATGAAATCTCGCCATCTGTGACGACGTGGATGGAACTAGAGGGTATTAGGCTGCGTGAAATAAGTCAATCAGAGAAAGACAATGATCATATGGTTTCACTCATACGTAGAATTTAAGGAACAAAACCCATGAACATAAAGAAAGAGGGAAAAAGAGAGCAAAGCAAACTGGAAGAGAATCTTTTTTTTTTTTTTTTTTTTAAAGATTTTATTTATTTATTTGACAGATAGAGATCACAAGTAGGCAGAGAGGCAGGCAGAGAGAGAGGAAGGGAAGCAGGCTCCCTGCTGAGCAGAGAGCCCCCTGTGGGACTCGATCCCAGGACCCTGAGATCATGACCTGAGCCGAAGGCAGCGGCTTAACCCACTGAGCCACCCAGGCGCCCCAAACTGGAAGAGAATCTTAACTCTAGAAACAAACTGAAGGTTGCTGGAAGGTGGGGGTGGGGTAACTGGGTGACGGGCATTCAGGAGGGCGCGTGATGGGCTGAGTACTGGGTGTTCTATGCGAATGCTAGACGACTGAATACTACATCTGAAACGAATCATGTACCACGTGCTGGCTAACTGAATTTATATAAAACATTTTAAAAAACGCCCTAAGGACACATTAAACTGAAGCATAAAATCCCTGTTATATTGGCCCTAAACCCCAAGAGTGTTTGCCATAGAAGTTCAGAAGCTCGTATTATTGGAAAAGTAATCGCAGAAGGAAGTGAAACCTGTCAGTGCCAGCCTGTCCCAGGCCGGCCCGGGGCTGCCATTACCCCCTCCATCCTGTGCTACTCTCGTCCTAAGAACGCCGGTGTGGGGTTCTTCCTCAGTCAGCATGGCGGCCCAGCTCGGCCGGCCTGCAGCCCCTGTGACGGCAGCAGGGCAGACAGAAAGCGAGGGACAGACTCCTCTTGTCACCATTAACTGTACTGGGAGCTCTGGCAGCCGGGGGGGAGAGAAAGGACAGAGTGCCGCTGCCCGTCCCCTTCATGGCCGGAAAAGAAATCCACGGAGGGTGCAGTGGTGGCCAAAGCAGGCCATCGCCGCCTCCAAGAGTCAACCTTTCCTCCCCAGGGAGACTCTCGCAGGCACTCTGGGGGGAACACTGTGGGCTTCGTGGTGAGCTGCCCTTTCCCCGGGAGGGGCCGCCAGCCCACGCACACCGAGCCACCGGCCGGCGCCTCCTTCCCTCTGAAAGGCCGGTACCAGGCCTGGTAGTGACCCCGCAAAACGACAGGGTGGCAAATGGGGGGGGGTCCTGATTTTAATTAATTTGTACGTAGACAACCATTTTCATTTTTTACTTAATTTCAACAGTTACTCACTAGGACAAATGATTTGGCTTGTTTTATGTAGTTTCTTCTTAAAATGTATTTAACCCTAAAAAGCAAAAATAACGAAAAATATAAACAGTGTCCATGGGCCCTGGATACAGAAAACCATGCTGGCGGCACAAGAATGAAGCAGTTCAGGGAGCAGCTGCGGGTGGGGTCCCTTCTGCAGACCACCGGACTCAAACACTGCTGAGCAAGGCCACAGATCTGGGGACCCAGACCAGGGAGCAACAGTTTCTGGCTTGGACACAGAACTGGAACCGTCCACGTTAATGGCAGATGTTTTGGCGAAACGACTGAATGGACACCCAATAAAGAGCTCCTGGGAAACCCCGGGGGGGAAGCATGCCCGGGCACTGGGGAGGGCCGGCGGAGGCAGGAGGCACGCCCTCGGGCTTCCACGCGGGGGGCCAGGTGGGCCGGCACGCGGGCCGGGGTGACGGCAGCCACCGTCCAGGCTGTCTGTCCTTCCTCACTGTTTTCTTTGTTCTTTACAAAGTTCTCCACGCTTCGCTACCCCACCCTGTTTCATGTCTATCACAGAAAACCCCCAAGTGTTACTTAAGAAACGTTTCCCCTCCTGCAGAGGACAGCTTCTGCTATGCCGACGAGCACACAGGCCAGGAGTGTTACTAACGCTCGGTCTTAGCGACGCGTTGTCATCTCTCACGGGGCCCCCCCGCAGAAGGAAGGGGCTCCGGGGCTCCAACCCGCGCCGCTGCAGGGCCAAGTGGCTCTTACGGCCGCGGCTGCCGACCCTCAGCGGCCTCTTGGCCGCACACCGGCAGGGACAGGAGAGAAGACGCCCCGCGCAGGTCCATAAGCTGAACGTGACCTGTCGGTAAGGCAGCATGGCTGGTGCGGCTGTGCTCTGAAGCCCCGCAGGGCCGCACCCCTGCCCCGGAGCCTAGGACCCGGACGGTGCGGCTGGCGTCAGGTGGGTGCCCGGCCCCGGAGTCCGACCACCTGACAAACGCTGCACCAAACCGAATCGGAAACCCCGTGGGCAGGTCAGCGGGTCAACAGTCTGAAGACGCAGGGGCGGGGCAGGAGGCGGGAAGGGCCGGGGTCAGCAGGGGCAGCGGGCCAGCATTTGCATAAACCCTGCTCCACAGAGAGGGGAAACGGGCCTCGCTCTGCCCAAGGAAGGGGCCTTCCCCAGCCCTGTGACCGCGCACTCTTATCTTCCGGGCTCTAAGGCTCCGCTCGAGGCCTGGAGAGGGACTCCGGGGAGCAAAGGTCAGCAGCCAGGCCTGCCAAACACAGACGTCACACAGTACAACCCTGGACCGACAACTCACAACACGCCTCGCACGTCACATCAGGGGTCAGAGGCAAGAGACGTCCGCGACATCAAGGTGTTTGGAAACACCGAACAGAGCAGCTGCCAAGTTTGGGGTCAAAGATGAAACGAGAGAAAACATAACGGTGTTCTTCTAAAATCGAAAGGCCTAGGCACCCAATAAAGGTCCAGGAAAAGGGACTTAGAAGTGACTGACCTCTTCACACTCCTGTCACAGCACTGGTCATGGGACAGCTTGGCCGCGACTGCATTCCGGGAGCCTCTGTGGGGCTTTCGATGAAAGCCTGAGCTGTGATCACCGCCCCTAACCCCTGGGCAGAAACCGCCACCGTGGGACTTCTGGGTGGGCCCCCAGTGCACCCTGCTGAGCGCCACGCCTGGGAAGAGACCCCAGGGGCCGGCAAGGCACCCCTCCCTCTGGGATGCTCGCCTTGCATGGAAGTTCCACTTCTTCCTTGTCTCGGACTCTGCGGAGTTTTTACGACCCACCCCGGCGCCCTACAAGCCCTCTTCCAGCCTTGGCCAGGCCGTGGGTCCCTCTCGCAACAGACACACAGTAAGATGCGAAGAACGCAGACCGGCCGCTCGCGGTTCTCATTCTGGTGCCCCCCAGGCCCTGAGAGAAGCCTGCAACGCCGGCCGACGCACGCCCCATCAGTGAGGCGCACAGCAGCACCCCGGAACCCTGACATTTCCAGGGGCAGAAGCCGGGTCCTGACCAGAGGGGCCCAAGGGCGGGTCATTGCTGTGGACGGTTCCCCCGGGGACGGGGTGGGGGGTGGAGAGGGGCAGGACAGACAGCCTTTCCCAAGTGAGAGGGCATCCGGTGACAGACCCACCATGTTCACTCTCCAACTACGAAAACATCCCTGAACTTCATCAGGAACAAGTCAACCTGAGAGAGGGGACAGCAGAGGGGACAGGCCTGTTCCCACCCACTTCCACTTTAACTTCTGGCTGAACAGAAGGAAGAAAAGCCTCCTGTTTCAGGCGGTGGGTGAGCGGCATTCCCGTCCACTTCCTGACCGCTGCAAGGCCCATGACGTTGCCCGAGGCTCCTCACGGCTCCCGCCCCTGCAGCCTCCCCCGTAAGAACCCAAAGTTCCCCCCGGGGGCGGTTCACGCTTGAGGCGGCTCAGCGGCACGTCCTTCTGCCTCACGGCTGCATCCATGTCCACGGGCATTTCTCCAACCCCTGCTGACCACAGATGTGCGGCCTTAGACGCGAGTACACAGGGGAACGCGACCGTCTGCCTTTTTGTCTTCGGCAGTCGGGCAACTTCTGGAGCATGCAGTCGCTTACGTCCCGGGCACAACGACCTCCTCGGGGGCAAGCGGTTCAGCCGTGCCCAGGACGGACGAGAGGTCAGGACAGTGAGCTAAGGTTTATTGCATCTCCAGACGAGTGCCTTTTACCCTAACCAAAGATTACTGATTGTTCTGACAGCAGGCCCAAGAGCGGCTCGGAGCGATCTCCAGCGCCGGGCTCATCAGGAAGCACGAAACGTCACGCGGCGGGGAGCAGAGTGGGAGGCTGGGGCGACCTGCCGGCCCACGGCCTCGGGACAAGGCCCACCCGCTTCCGTGGGGCCACGCACACCCCGCGGGGCTCCTGACAGCCATCTGGGTGTGGTCGTCGGATACCAGCACGCTGGTCTAGGGCCGTGTGATCAAGCACAACTTGCCACGTTCAGGGTCCTGATGCCGACAAGCCGCAGCGCTGCGCGAGAGAGGGGCTGAGGAGCCACGACACTGCGGCGAGGGTGACAGGCAGCAGGAGTGGAGAGCGGCGCTCAGACAAACGGGAGAGTCCGCAAAGGGGAAACCTAATGTGTAGTTGTTGCAAAACACAGAGCAGACCGGAGCGAGGGTCACCTTCTCTCTAGGGCGGCAGATGGCCGTGCTGCCTCGGACGGGACACACACGGCAGTGGTTCCAGCGCAGCTCACGTGGCTACAACCAACCTCCCTTGCTTTGGTGCTTCCGGCCTCCGAGGGGAGTCCAGAGCAGTGGCGGCCTCTGGGAAGGGTTCTGGGAGCCCTGTCGAGACGGGCGTGAATGCCCGCCCACCGCCAACCCACCCTGGGCCCCTGGGGGCCTCACACTGGATGCAGGCCCCTGGCACCCTGAGGCGAGAAGCCCTCGGTAGAGACGGCAGGCAGGAACCGGGCTCCGTCGAGAGAACGGAGGAGAGCTCCCGGGAAGTGAGGAGCCTGCCCTCTTGGCCCCAACGGGCACCAAACCTCACACGTGCATCTGAACATGAGCGAACTGCTTTAAGCAGTCCGGGCAATCCCTCCAGGAAGATCCCAATTACTACCTTTATCTAGAATGAAATTAATTTGCGTATGCCAAAGAGCACCCTAATTACCGCCCAGCTCCGCCCGGGGCGGCACGCCCACTGGCTCGGCTGTAAAGATCAAAAGGTTTCACGAAAGGGATTTCCCTCTATTTACATAGAGGCGTTCCACAGAAATGCTTACAAGGTTCTGCTCAAGGCCTAATTCCAGACGGGAATCCTAAAGGGGGCAAGAGACCACGGCCCCCTTGGCTATCTAGAGGAAAGCTCGTCCGAACCCCCGGAGGGAGATGTTCCACAGAAAACACTTGCCAAGCAGCCCCGTGGGAATGGCCCGGCTCCGGCGGGGCAGGCAGGAGACGGACAGAGGAGACGGCGGACGGCTGGGGGGCTAAGACCCAGGGAGCCGGGCACTCTGCCGGCACATGGTCCTCGCCGCGCCTCACCCCACGGGGCCGAGGCTGTGCCCCGCTGCTGGGCCACGGGCATCTGGGTAGCAAGAGCTCTCGCCGGCCGTAGACAAGCCACACCGAGTCTATCCTCACCAACTGCCACGTGTGCCCGTCTGACTCTGCAGCGAGCAGTCCTGGGGCCAATCCGACCCCACTGCAGCGTCCTCGAGCGCCAGCGAAGACGAAGGCTTCCCACTCCGCTCTGAATGCAGTCATGACTGTCTCCTACTCGAGGGGAGAAAAGTGCTTCCCATCCAGCTGTTGATGTAAAATTCCCACCCTGTCCTAGGTAGGTAAGTAAACTGATCTAGAAAAGGGAGCCGACACAAACGTACTAGGCAGGGAAATTCAGCCGCCTCCTAAAGTGGTCACGCCAGCTCCGGTGCTCAAAGGGAAAGGAAACAGGAGGACCGTGCTGGAAATTCTGCTCTGGGGAAACCCTAGCCCTTTGTGCTGGCCCAGGGCTGGCGGGGTTCCAGCCAGGGTGATCAAAGATGGGGTTCAAGACTCCCCAGCAGCAATGAGAGGCTGAATCCAGACCAAGGAACAGGGCACACCTGCCTCTGCCCACAGGAGCATGAGTGAGGGTCTGGGGAAGGAAGGGGAGCGGGAGGGGAGCCTAGCCAAAGGAAGAAGACACCAGGGGAGAGCAGGTCTGCCCGGTCTGGTGACAAAGCTGCATCTCATTTTAGGAAGAAGCCACATCGTCCCGCCTCCTGAACCTGCCCCAGCTGGCTCAGTGCTCCCACTGACCCTGCCCTTCACCCGAAGGCCCGAGGCTGTGCAAATGCAGGGCTTGAGGCTGGTCTTCACAGGGATCTGGTGCCTGGGGGCTAAGCCAGTACACAGCAGTCTTTTTGGATTCACATGCATACCCCCTGGAGGGGCCAGGCAGCACCGGGAACACGAGGGCTAGAAGGGCATCTGTCCCACGAGTTAGCAACAAGCAGAGATGGACACAGCCACTTGCACAGCTGTCCTCCCTCCAAGAGGTGCTAAAAGTACACTCAGGTGTATAAAAATGTCCCTGAGCTGGACACACAGACACTTGACTTGGAGCTACCTGGCTTCTTGGAAACAAGCAGGACGTGTGCAGGGGATAGGGGACGGCGGTCCGTAGCCAGAGTACGTAGGAGGAAACACACTCGAAAGCCATCCAAGCACTGGAGTGGACTAGTGGATGTGCCTCAGGACGCCAGAGAGTGACGGGGCAGAGTCACAGCCTCGACATCGTCTGCCCATCCTCCCTGTGTCTCTTCTTTCCAGACCAGGCATCTGGACGCGCGGGAAAACGGCTTTCAGGCACCCGGAGAGCCGAACTCCGCCTGCAGCTTCATCAATCCTGCAATGTTTGCTATGACAGATAAAGCGAAAAGGGGGGCTACTACCCGACCCCAGACTGACTTACAGCACCATCAAGTGTCTGCGGGCTCCAGCTCTGGGCTGGGCTGCGACGGGGGGCCCGATGCTGTGGCGGCCTGCAGGGGACTGCGCTGAAGAAGGCAACAGGTGGTTACACATCGTCCACGGTCACGTGACATCAAGGAGCGCTAAGAGCCACGACGAACTGTCTAGCAGGGCGGGAGCAGGCAGGGAGGCCCCTCCCAGCAGCAAGATGTGAGCCATGTCCTGGAGACACGGAGGGACGGCAGGGGAGGGGACGGCGGGGCACAGGCCGGATGGCCAGCGAAGTCGGCGGCGTGAGCAGAGGGAGCTGGGCCTCCTGCTCCAGCAGCGCTCCCAGAGCAGACCCAGCCCCGCCGTGGAGCCCGCACTGCACTTGTCCTGCGCATCTTGGGGAAAAGGGCTTCTATCAAAACGGGGCTGCAACGGCCCAATGCTAGGAAGACGAGAATCCAGCGCTGCCACTCGCACGCAGTTACACCTTCAGGACAGCGTAAAGAGGGGCCGCCGCAGCCCGGACGGTCATAAAGCTGTCGGAAAACTGAGCGGTCTCAGCGCATCCGGAATGTTCAGTGCATTCTGAATGCTCTTTAAGAACACTGTTTTGCCCAACGTTCGGAAAGTATGAGAAAACGCAGCACATTGCTGAGGACAATCTATCACGGTCTGGAGGAAGGGAAGACTGAAAACCCGAGCTCACAGAGACCGCGCGCCGCTGCCTCCTGCCACAAACACAGCTGCTCAAGGGGCTGCTCTCAGCAGAGAGACAGGGGCCTGGCTGCATCCACCGACAACGGTGACTAACGAACAAATCCGGTACAGGGAGACAAAGGACACAAAGTCAATGTCACACAAACCTGCTGCGTCCTTACACACTGACAACCCGGAAACAACCAAGGAACATTCTCATTAACAGCCGCATCAAAGTACACTGGGGGACGCCTGGGCCGCTCAGTCACTTCAGTGGCTGCCTTCAGCTTGGGTCATGATCCCAGCGTCCTGGGATCGAGTCCTACATTAGGCTCCTTGCTCCGCAGGGAGGCTGCTTCTCCCTCTGCCTCTGCCTGCCAGTGCTCTTTCTGACAAATAAAATCTTAAAAAAAAACAACACACTGGGGGTGACTGGGTGGCTGAGATGGTTAAGCGTCTGCCTTCCGCTCAGGTACTGATCCCCAGGGTCCTGGGATCAAGCCCTGCATCAGGCTCTCTGCTCAGCGGAAGTCTGTTTCTCCCTCTCCATCTGCCCCTCCCCTCCCTACTCTTAAAAATACATAAAAATCTTAAAAAAAAAAAGTACACAGAAATAAATTGAGCCAAGGGGGGTGAAAGATACAGACACTGAAAATCACAAGACATTAATGGAAGAGACTGAAGACCGCACAGATAAAGAGACGTAGATCCCATGTTCACTGACTGGAAGAAAGGGTACTATAAAAATGTCCCCGGGGCGCCTGGGGGGCTCAGTGGGTTAAAGCCGCTGCCTTCGGCTCAGGTCATGGTCTCAGAGTCCTGGGATCGAGCCCCGCATCGGGCTCTCTGCTCGGCAGGGAGCCTGCTTCCCCCTCTCTCTCTCTGCCTGCCTTTCTGCCTACTTGTGATCTCTGTCAAATAAATAAATAAAATCTTAAAAAAAAAAAATCCCATAGTACTTAAAGCCATCTACAGATCCAATGCAATCCCTATCAAAATTCCAATAATATTTTTCTTTAGAAACAGAAGCAACAATCGTACAATTTATATGGAACCACAAAGACCCCAAAGAGCCAAAGAGCCAGAGCAAGAACAAAGCTGGAGGCGTCAGGCTTCCCGATCTCAGACTGCATCATTAAGTCTGAGTCATCCCAACTGCACAGTATCACGTAAAAACAGCCACAGATCAGGGCGCCTAGCGGGCTCAGCCCACAGAGTGCAGGACTCTTGGTCTCAGAGTCGTGAGTTCAAGCCCCATGCTGGGTATAGAGGTTACGTACAAAACCCCAAAAACTAAAAAACAAGAACAGACACAGGGCAATGGAACAGAAATGAAAGCCCAGAAAGAAACCCACACATAGACAGCCCATCACGACACAGAAGGCAAGAACATGCAACGGGTAAGGGCAGTCCCTTCAAAGAATGGTGTTGGGGACACTAGAAAGCCACAGGCAGAATGAAACTGGACCCTCACCTCACACTGCACCACAAATAACTCCACGTGGATTAAAGACTCAAAATGGTGAGATGACCCAAAACCATGAAGTTCCTAGAAGAAAACACGGGAACAAAAGCTCCTTGATACGCATCTCAGTAAAGTCTGTCTGATCAAGACATCTGCAGCACAGGAAACAAGATAAAGCATAAATAAGTGTGAGCACTGCACTCTACCCCGAAACTAGTAATACAATATGCATTAATTAATGGAACTTATATAAAAAATATATATCTGAGGATGGAAAATAAATTAATAAATAAGCAGGACCACATTCAACTAAAAAGCTTTTGCACAGAAAAAAATAATAATAAAACGAAAAGACAACCTACAAGAATAAGAAAAAATAAGTACAAACCATCTATCAGATAAGGGGTAAACACACAAACTATGCCAAGAAATTCGTACAACTCAACAGCCAAAAGAAATCGGACTTAAAATGGGCAATTTCCTGACCATTTTGTAAAAGAGGACATCCAGACGGCTAACAGGTCCGTGAAAAGATGCTCAGCACCTCTAATGATCAGGGAGGGACACGCAGGTCAAACCCACAATGAGGTATCACGCCCCACCTCTTCAAGTGGCCGAAATCCAAAGCAGAGCTGGTCACCTTGTCACTGAGGATGAGCGAAAGGGAAGCCGGCGTGGCCCGGCCCCCGCTTCCGGCTAAGCACCCAGAGGACATGAGATCAGAGAGAGACGTCTGCACTCGCCTGCTCGCCTCAGCCGCGTTCTCAACAGGAGCCTGTGGCTGGACACACGATCAAGGAAATGTGGACGGACTGCACGATGGTTACGGCTCAGCCACGGAAAGGAGGCTTGTCCTGCCCTCGGTGAGGACTCCGATGGCGACCGAGAAGTGGGCTGAGTAAGTCAGACAAAGAAAACGTCTCTGTTCTCACTGTGCCTGGTCACTTACATGTGGCATCCTTTTTTTCCCCTTAAAGAGTATTTATTTATTTATTTATTTCACAGAGAGAGAGAGAGAGAGAGAGAGAGAGAGCGCAAGAAAGGGAAGAAAGCAGGGGAATGGGAGAGGGAGAAGCAGGCTTCCTGTCGATCAGGGAGCCCAATGCTCGTCCCAAGATGCTGGGATCGCAACCTGATCCGTGGGCAGGTGCTGAATGACTGAGACCCCCAGGCGCCCCTTCTAACTGGAGCCTAACAGAGCCGCGCTCATGGAGACCAACAGCAGAACAGCGGGTGCCAGGGCTGAGGCTGCCAGACATGGGGAGCTGCTCCCATCCAGTCAGAAGAGGAGTAAGTCTGAGGATCTCGTGTAGCCACAGGAGCTGCAGCGAGGGATTCTGGCTTGTGCACGTGAAAGCTGCCACGAGGGTAGATCTGTCGTGTTCTCCCCATGCACGTGCGGCGGTGCCGGTGCTGACGGACAGCGGAGGCCGTTCTGTAGCACGGAGGCAAGGCCACGCATCACACCGTGTATTTTAAGTTTGTGCAATGTCACACGTCAGCACATGTTAACTGCGCCTAATAAAGCTGGAAAAAATGTAAAAAAAGAGGCTTTTCCTCAAAAAAAGAAAAAATGGACATCATCAAGAAGGTGAACCTGAGAATGCAAAGTTCGGTGGGGTGTGCGCACGCGCAAGAGGGTGCTGGACAACGGGTTTGTACCCAGAACACATCCAACTCAGAAATAAAGACAGTGAGCAAATAATACAATAAGGAAGTGGGGAAAGGATCTGAATAGACGCTTCTCTAAAGAACATACACCAAGAAGCGCGTGAAAAGAGGCTCAGGAAAATGAAAATGAAGCCACAGCAAGCTCCCAGGTCACACCCGGCAGGACGGCCACCACCACCGCAGCAAAGGTAAACGATAATGAATCATCTGGGGGAGGCTGGAACCCTCACACATTCCTGGTGGGAATGTAAAGGGATGCAGCTATCTAGGAAGAATCTAGAAATTCCTCCAAAGGTTAAACACAGTTACCATATGATCCAGCAGCTCCACTCCGAGCTGTACGCCCAAGGGAAGCAAAAACGATTCCCCCACACACATGTGCACGCGAATGCTCACGTTCACAACAGCCGAAAGGCAGGAATAACCTAAGTGTCCGTCTGTGGCCGAGCAGGTAAACAAACAGCCGTACACACCCTCACACCACAGAGTAGCAGCCAGCGCAAAAGGGAGCGGAGTTAGGGTACGTGAACCTCGGAAAACATCTTGCCAAGTGAAAGGAGCCAATCGCAGAAGCCCGCATGTGTGACCCCACTCGTGCAGTGTCCAGCAGCAGCACATCTACAGACAGAAAGTGGGCTGCTGCTGCCAGGGCTGGGCGGCGTCTGGGGGAGGTCGCGTGCAGCGCCTCCGTGCTGAGTGTCCTACACACCGCGGACCTTGCCCGCTGCCAAGAGACATACTGCGGGGCGCGCACATGTCCTCTCACGAGGCCGCAAACACAGACCAAACTTCTCCAGTTCCGTGATTTTCTGAGGATCACCCGACCCGCTCTAGTACTCAAATATACATATGCATGTATTCTATTTATTTTTCAAAGATATATTTGTTTTAGAGACACAGAGAGAGAGCAAGTAGTGGGACGGGGAGAGGGAGAGAGAAAAACTCAAGCAGACACCGAACACAGAGCCTGACGTGGTGCTTGATTCCAAGACTGTGAGACCACGACCTGAGCCGCAATCACCAGCCGACGACAACGGACACCCTGGTGCCCCCGTGTGTATTTTAAACAAGGGCTGGCTGAAGGCCCAGAACCTGCCCGGTCTCTAGGGCCGCTGCTGAGCTGCATGCCGTCGGCGCCCACCCTGCGGTCACCCTGGCAGCTCTCCTGATGCAGGGCACCGAGGCGAGCACCCAGAGAAGGGCTGCCTGGAGGCCTGTCCTCCACCGGTGGACACGAGAGCCCACACGGTGGCCAGCAACCTCCTACCCTCGCTGCCAAAGCAGGGGCACTGGGAATTCACAACTTTCCCGATTTAAGGCAACGAGGAGGGGCACCTGGCGTGCGCTCCCACCGTAACGCACCCGTTCCGGGAGGGGGCGGCACCCGCCCCTCAAAACACACCAGCATTTCTCAGCAACGATTATGGGCACGGGACTAGGCCGGCAGACAGGACCCGTGAGCATCTGGCGAGCCCCCTCCTCTCCGGGCCCGGGGCCACGAACCCAGAGCCCAGGGGGCGGATGGCCTACCTTGGTGGCTGCGGGGATCGGGGCTTCGGCTTCTCCTTCTCCTTCTCGCGCTCCTTCTCGCGGTCGCGGTCTCTGTGCTGCCGGTCCTTCTCGTCCCGCTTGGCTCGCTCTCTCTCCCACTCCTCCTTCCTCCGCTGCCGCTCCTTGTCCCGCTCCCGCTCGCGCTCCCGCTCGCGCTCCCGCTGCCGGCGCTCCCGCTCGCGGTCCCGCTCCCGCTCCCGCTCGCGCTCCCGCTGCCGGTTCTCCCGCTCCCGCTCGCGCTCCCGGTCCTAAAGCCAAACACACGTACTGGGTGGTGCCTGGCACCAAGGCCACGGGGATCGATCTCAAGTGATCACTCTGCTCCCAAGTTTCTCCTTAAAACACAGCATTACGCGGTGAGCCAGATTCCAGCTTGGGCCCCAAGCTGGCGGTTCAACACTACCTGTCTCCCGCCTCAGCCCTTCCAGCGAGGGCTGGACAGGACCCAGCAAGGCCTCCGGTGGTCTCGGCTCAAAGCATTCTGCTCAGGGGAGTCTGGTACAGAGGGGGTGCCCCAAAGTGCTGGCCCTTGCTCTCCTATGCACAACCCTTCAACGCCCTTCTGAACCAGAAGTCTGCACCCATCCGTCCACTTGCGCTAATAGTCAAAGTTAAAACGGTAATGCCCGAGTCACAGTGGGAAGATGGGTTTCAGGCTCCAGGAGGCTGTGGGAGGAAATGAAGCTCGTGTCTGCCTTCCCCTGGCCCGACTCACGGACACGGTAAGGGGGAGAGGAGGCGGCAAGGGACTCTAACAGGACTTACCGACCTTCCAGGCTGCCCTGCCTGGCACGCACACTGCAGCCCGGCAGCCTGGCCCCACGGACACGCTACCAGGGAGAGCAGCATAGGATGGTCGATCACGGTCCCACCATCCGTGGGCTCCCAGGAAGTCACCACCCTTTGTCCTCAAAACTCCATCACAAAGACGACCCTACTGCTCCCGCCCGACCTCTTCTAAGCAGCAGCTTTCTCCTCACTCTGAAAACATCAGAGCGACCGAAACATCATCATCGAAAAATACCAACACAGAATGGTCCTCCAGGAGACCACCAGGGCACAGCTGGGGAGAGGCCCAGGTCACGCCAACGGAGGCGGACAGCACGCGTCCAAACGGTACTGTTAAGAAGCCTGAAGGAGGAATCTGTTCGGGAGCGTGGAACACACTCCCGTGCCGGCTTACGTTAACAGGAATAACCCTCGCCACAAACCTAATTTTTAAAATTTTAAAATTTCACATCACAGTAGGAACACAAACTAAAGGAAATCTGTCCACAGGTCACCACCAATTTAATCTCTGGATCTGAACTGCTTCTCCACAGAGAGTTAATCTGGGCTTGACGCTGGTCCACCGGGCCAACACGCACGACTAGGCCGGTCCGCAGCCCCACACGGCGCAGAGGGCCCGCCGAGGAGCCGCGCGGCCCACTCACCCGGTAGCTGTGGTACGGCTCCGTCTCCGTGTACTGCACGCGGAAGTTCTCGTAGTGCCCGCCGCGCCAGAAGCGCTCGATGTCGTAGTCGTAATACGGGTCCGCGTAAGGCTCGAGTCTGAAAGCAGAGCCCAGAAAACATAAACCTCACCACTTGGGAATATGAACACCAGAACACGACATACAAGGTCAGCGATCTGAATCCGACACCATGTTAAGAGACCAGACCGTGACTCGGCGTTTATTCCAGGAGTGCGAGGCTGAGCGAACACGAGGAAATTCCTGCCCATACTACACATCGCGACAGACCAGAGAGAAAAACCACAGGACCGCACCGACGGCTGGTGGCGGAGTCTGGGACGAGAGTGCCCACCCCCGGTGGCAGTCCTGGAAGGAAGCGGCGGTGGCGCTTCCCTGACGTGGCTGCACACACGTGTCCCCTGTGGACTGAAGCAACCTCTTACTCAATGGGAACAGACGGGCACTTCTCTAAGGCCAGGCCACGGCCTTCATGAGCAGCCACCGGCGGGACAGGGGCCCGGCCGCTGCAACCAGGAGGCAGCAGACCCGGCAAGAAGGAGAAGGAACCACACCCGGGAACTGAGACGCAGTAAAGCCAACGCAAGCAGCCAGAGGAGCCCAGTGAGGCAGGCCGAGACCAGAGCATCACCGCCGGGGAGACCGAGCAGAGCCGTCCGCGTTGACGACAGTCAGCGAGACGGAGCGGACTGTGGGACAAAGCACGGTAACCGGAAATGAGCAGAACATGTTTCAGGAAAACGTCACAACTCTCGAGAGCACATAAAGAAATGGAAGAATGTTCCATGCTCACGGATTGGAAGAGCCAACACAGTTAAAATATGTACACATACGGAGAGCCCGGGTCGCCCAGTCGCTGAAGCATCTGCCTTTGGCTCAGGCCATGATCCTGAGGTCCAGGGATGCATCGGGCTCCCTGCTCAGTGGCGAGCCCGCTTCTCCCTCGCCCGGCAGCCCGCTTGTGCTCTCGCTCAAATAAATAAAATCTTAAAAATAAACAAATAAATACAATATCTACACAGTCCATGCAATCCGTACCAAAACCCCACCAGCATCTTGCACTGCTGGTTGGAACGTGAGCTGAGGCAGCTGCTCCGGGATACAGCGTGGAGGGGCCTCATGACACTGACACGAGAGCTTCCCAATGACCCGGCACCTGCACTACCCGCTGTTCACCCAGAGGATACAGAGATACAGATTCCAGGGGACACGTGCACCCTAATGTTTACAACAGCTTTATCGACAACAGCCGAACTATGGGAAGAGCCCAGGTGTCCATCGGCAGACGAACGGATACAGAGGATGTGGGGTATACACACAAAGGAGTATTACTCAGCCGTTGCAAAACAAAATCTTGCCGTTTGCGATGAGGACGGAACTAGAGGCTATTATGCTAAGTGAAATTAGTCCAAGAAAGACAATTACCATACGATCTCACTCATGTGGATGGTTTCACTTGTACGTGGGACTTCAGAAACAAAACAGAGGATCAAAGGGAAGGGACGGCGAAATAATGTCAGACGACACGAGAGGGACACAAACCATGAGAGACTCTTAACAGGGAACAAGCTGAGGAAGACGGAGGGTGTTTTGGGGAGGCTGGGGCGGGCGGGGAACGGGCTGAGGACGGCATCTGTCAGGATGAGCGCTGCGTGTTGTACGGAAGGGACGAATCACTGATTTCTCCTCCAGAAACCAATACTGCACTGTATGTTAACTATCTAAAATTAAAACAAAAGCACACAGAAAACACCGGGAAGACATAAAAACACGTGTGAATAAATGAGGCGATGTTCTCTGTGTGCGGAAGGACGACTAGACACTGCCAAGAAGTCGGCTACCTGTCGGTTAACTCCCAGACGCAGGGCCCTTGCGGTGCACACGGCAGCGAGCCGCTGCGTGAGCCAGATGAGCTGGCCCCAGGTGCGCTGCAAGACACGGGCCAGGGAGATTAGCCAAGAAACACGCGCCCTCCGGGACCCCGCGTTAGGAGGCCTTTCTGGGGAGCAAAGGAACGGCCACGGGAGCGCGACGGGAGCCCGAGACAGACCCCAGCAGGGAGGATAAAGCAGCCTCCCACAGGGACGAGGCGGACTTGTCCGCGATGGGAAAGGGACCGCTGCTAGCCACTAGGAGGGTGCGGAGACCACCACCTTACTACCCAGACCCAGAGGACCGGCTCTGGGGGTGCCTGGGACCCCAATAGAGGAACGAGCAAATGTGAACCCAGCAACAGACAGGCGTTCAGCCGGGGATTTCTGGGCTCCGGACCAACTCTCCCCTTGAGTAAGGTGGCGGGGAAACCGAGGCACCTGCAACCCAGAGACCTGCCACTCGGGGTAAGCCTCAAGGCCCCCGCCTGATGGCCTCCAGCGAGTAGGCTGCTTTCTGGGAGGCCTCTCCCCCGGCTCCCCGGGACCCAGCAGACGCCCCCAAGGCTGCCTCTTTCGTTCCAGGCAGCCAGACGTCTTCCGAAGCACCTAAGCCGCACACGACCCAGGTCAGATTGAAGACGAGAGTCGGGCCTGGCGAGGCCGGGACGCAGGCCCCGTGGCGACAGCCCCGTCGCAGCCCGCGGAGGCCCTAGCGAGCACATCCCCGAGCGGGCGTGAGGGTGCGCGTGCTCTCTAAAAAGGGCTGTTCTGGCTGATTTGTGTTTGGAAAGCGGGGTCAGCAGCGTGTGCACGGCCCCTGTCCTGCGGGACTGCTCGGCGCCGGAGGGGCAGGCCGTCAGGGCCCCGGTCCGCGGGCGACAGTGGCTTGGAGGACACACCCTGGGAAGGGCACCAGCCCAGGCCCCTGACTGCCGAGCGTTTCTGCGGCCTCCAGCTCCTGCAAGGACCCCCGGGCCCGTGTGCCAGCCCCTGCCTCCTGCGGCCCGGCGCCGCGCCCCTGCTCCCCGCCGGCCCGGCTGCCAGGCAGAGATGCTCCTCTGGCCTCCTTTGCTCCTTTCTGAAACAGCCTCCGTGCCCGCCTGACCCCCCAACGCAGAGATGGAGAGAGGGGGCTCCCCGACGGAGGGGACAGGCCTTCCCGTCGGCTGTGCGAGGTCCCGCGGGCTGGCCAGCATTGGCACCCAGCGCCGCAGCGGTGGGAAGAAACTTGTCCCGTCACCACCCGGGGTCTGTGTAGGAAAGCGCTATTTTTACCAAACGACCCCGCTAAACACATTCATTCTGATACCAGCATGAAGAAAACACCCATTTCCCGCCCTTTCCACCGCCTCAGAGCTTCCTCCTGGCGTGCACCCCCGCGGGGCCGGAGCCGCCCGCACGGAGGCCACCGGCGCCCTTGCGTGACCGCGACTCAGCTCTCCATGCACAGCCAGCGGTGAGCTAGGCAGCCCAGGCCCCGAGAATGGGTGTCCGCGGCCTGGGAGCTTGGGGGAGGGCAGCAGAATCAGCCGCGAGGCTTGGCAGCAGCCAGCGACACACCACCGGGTCCGGGAGCTCTGATGCGGGCATTTCTAACAACCCCCGTCCCCGTGTGCTGCTGGTCCCGTGGCCACCCCCGAGCTCAGCCCTCAGCCCTGTTCCCGCCTTCCCTGCCCGGCACGCGTAGGGACCTTGGTCACGGGGCTGTCCGGCTGCTGGCTGAGGAGCACCTCAGCCGTGGGCGCCTGGGAAAGGAGAGCCGGTCATGCTGGGCTTTTTGAGTTCTCCACGGATGCCCTTGAACTGCCGCGAAGTCACTTGCCCGGTGTCCCCGCCGCCCCGCGTGCTCGCTGTCAAGTGCCTTCCGTTCTGCCAGCGGCTCTGCGAGAGCCCGGTCCCCGGCACATGCCATGGGGGCTGGGGAGGCTGGGATGGAGAAGGGCCCTCTGCGTCCTCGCCCTGCCCACTGCCCGCACCACTCCTGCAGCCCGGCCTCCTCGCCCACTCCAGAGACGTCAGTGTGGCTGGCCAGTGTCCCCTCCTCAGTGACCGGAGTCCTAGTGCCTCCTCCAGCCTCTCCCCTCCCTCCCTCAGGGGGTGGGGGGGGTGGGGACGCTGCGTCCAGTCTTCCTGGACAGGAGGTCTTTCCGTTAAATGCTCTCCATTAAAATAGCTGGTGGGGGGGCGTCTCCTCTGCTTAGTGAACCCCAGCTGACGCTGCAGAGGTGGCTTCCCACCTGACCCACGCCGGGACCCTGTTCCCAGAGGTCCTCACTGACAAGGTCTGGTCGGGGCCCAGCACAAGTGCATCACAGAAGCCCCTAGTTCATGCTAAGGCACTGATGTCCAAGTAGCCAACACCAGTGAGCACTGGGCTTGAAGGCCCCTCTTCAGAGGCTGTAGAGGCTGAAGGCCCTGCAGCGGGGACTGTCCCCAGCCCAGGGCAGGGCCAAGCATGGCTACAGAGCCAGACCTGCCACCACTGCTCCCCAGCAGGCATGGGGTGAGGACCCCCGCTGCAGCCAGGGCTGGGAAACAGGGTCGGGGTGAACCCGACCGAGGTTCTAGAGCTCTTCTTTCAGTGCCCAGATGACCAACCGAGGGAGCACCCTCTGCTCCGTGCTCGTCCCGTGCCCTGTACACACGCACGAGCTCCCAGGGCTCACCCCTCCCCCCACTTCCCGCAGGACAAGATCCTCACCTGCCTTCGACACAAGGAGAACGTGAGGGCTCAGGACAGGACGTGGGCGGCGCGCTCTGGCAGACTGCTCCCGACTCCCGCGTTCCTGTCTGGGACCGAGGTGCCTCCATACCCAGAATTGGGAATACAGAGGTCTGAACTCCATCTTTCAGTCTCTACCCACTGACGTCTGGGCTGCCCCCTGCCATGACAGGCGGGACGGAAGAGCTTCCTCCCCTCCTTTCTGCACACGGGACAGGAGGGCCCTGAGAGAGCCTGGTGGGTGCAGGGCAGGGCGGCCGGGTCCCGAAGCACGAGCGCCGGAGGAGCCCCTCCCCTCTGCACCGCCTCCACCACCGCCGGCCCAGCCGGACCCCGGCGACTGGCCCTTCCCGGCAGCACCCGGGAACGCACATCGCTACAAGCCTGACGGGAGGCTGAAGCCAGACGCCACACCGTGCCTGGGAGTGGGGCCCACCCTGCGGCTGCTGCTCAGGAGAAACCTGCCTGATCCTGCCCCTCCGAGTGGGGCACAGCACAGCCGGCCTTCCCCCGGGAACCGGAGCGCGGGCGGATGAGCGCTTTACCTAATGCTACACGATTCCTAAAATTCTGACTCGGGGCTTTCAGCCATATGCGCCTTGGGAACGAGTCTCTGAGAGCCCAGCAGTGGAACGCTGGGGAGGAGAAAAGGAATAGGGTCACACCTGCCCAGTTCCTGGACTCTGGTGACAGTCTCATGGGTGCCGGGAGGAAGGCGGGCAGAGGCAGACCGATGGGGCTCCAAGAACGGGTGCAGAAGTTCTCTGAGCTCAGAGCGCGCAGGGAGCCGAGCCACCCCCAGGCACAGAGCCCTGCCAGGGCTGACACACTTCCTTCCCAGAGCAAAAAACCAAGGAAAGTTGATACAAAGAGTCCGACAGGACCGTGGGGACGCCATTCTCTGTCCAGGACAGGGGACACGCATGGGCCCCGATGCCAGAGGGAACCGATGTGCTGCTGCTCTCCAGAGCCCGGGCTCACACAGCTGGCAGCAGCGCATGCTCTATCGAAAGGAAAGGAAGACGCAGAACTGGTCCTTACACTGTGTCTCGTACATCTCTGGTGATGCGGTAATTCCAATCTCGGAACACTTCATTCTCCTTGTCGAACTCCCGTTCGTCTTCGCCAATGGTCACCGTAAACCTTTTCTCTTCAAAATCAGGCTCCTGTTCTTTTCGAATGGTTGCTTTTTTTAAAACCTACCATTGTAAGAAGGAAGACGTTAATGCCGGTACTGTCAGGAAAAGCAAAGGGCAGCCTGTCCTCATGTGACCCACGGAGCTCCGGCCAGCATGGCAGAAGTGGCCCGCGAGAGCGTGCCGGGTGGGGGAGACGCGCCCCTGCTCCGGGTCGGGAGCGCGCCGTCTCTGCACCCGGCAGCCGGGACGGGCCGCTCGGCAGTGCCTTGGAGCTCGCTCACGTTCCAGAAAGCGGCGAGAGAGCCGGCATCTCCTGGAAACAGTCCTCACACTGGGCTGGGAACCCGCCTGTCACTCGGGGAGGAGGCCCACGTGTGGAGGGAAGGGGAGGCCGCTTGTGGCAGAAAAGCCCCATGAAGCGGTTCCAGTCTCAGAGGAAAGGCAGGACGGGGGGTTGTGGAGAGAAGTGGGGACTCAGCACGCAGGCCTGGTGCCGACGGACCGCAGGCTGACAGACCGCGGGGGCCAAGGCATGGCCCGGAGCCGGAGAGCAGGGAAGGAGGGAGGGTGTGCGTGAGCACCTGGCCTCCTCAGGAGAGGACGGCTCCTCCGCGGGCAGGGCCCCCCGTGCTACGTCTCGGGGAGTGGCTCTGGGCAGCCGGGGGCTGCGGCACTAGCCGGGGTGGGGCCCGCTACTGCCCCAGCCACAGGAAGGCAGTGGGCCTGTGCTGTGACCTCGCGCACCTTGGAGAGACAGACAGACATCGGTTGCCATTCACAGCTCTACAGAGAAATCCCAGAAATATACCCCTCGCTTCAGAGACTTTACTGGGTTTTCAATCCTTGTCTCCGAATCAAAGAAATGTCACTCTGGCTCAAGGGACCACTGCTAGCATTTTCTTCTTGGGCTGTCTGGTTACCTCCTTTGCGTGCCGGAGTCCTCGTTCCCAGGCACTCTCTGTGGGGGGCTCTGGAGGGGGTGGAGGCAAAATTTCATCAACTACTGGCCCACCCTATTAAAAAATGAGAAGGGAAAAGTTGAGAAAGCAAGCAAAACTTTAAAATTTATACAGAAATGGGAGCAAAAAGCCCAGCGAGAGCATCAGCTAGCTGCGTGGCACCTGCTCCCCAGGCCTCAGTCTGGCCCGACCCAAATCTACGATGACCTCCACATGGAGACACGGAAGCCTCTGGAAGGCGACTCAGTGACTGTGTGACGTCACAGAAGTGCCTTTCACACAAGCTGCTAACGTGCTGCAAGCTGATGATTCAGAGAGCTTAGCTGTCCCACCTGTTAGCAGTTGAGAAAGAGGGGTTCACGCACCCATGGGTTGGCGGGCATCAGCGGGTGAGGTCCAAGAGGCGGGGCACCGTTAGGCGGGAAAGGCTCGGCTTTGGTGATTAAGGAATAGTTGCCCTTGTCGTTGACTCCGGGATGTATAAACCTACAGTTCATTCCCCACGTGCAGTTCCCTATGGAGACAAAAGCCACGTCAGGAAGGGGAGAAGAGAACCAGGGCGCACAGGCCAGCCTCCCGCCCGCTGTGCGTGCAGCGGCAGCCTGGGGCCCATGCCAGGGGCAGCAGCTCTTGGAGGGCCTGGGGGGGGACCTGCGGGTGCTCCAGGGCTCCCGCCGCAGCTCGCACCAGCTCATTGGCTGT
Source organism: Mustela erminea (assembly GCF_009829155.1). Classification (NCBI taxonomy): domain Eukaryota; kingdom Metazoa; phylum Chordata; class Mammalia; order Carnivora; family Mustelidae; genus Mustela; species Mustela erminea. The sequence continues at coordinate 59,621,705 of NC_045632.1, read as the reverse complement.
GTGTACCTGAGCACGGACAGGCCCCGGGCCCACTCCTCCCAGTGAACGGAGCCACCACCAGCCTTGCCCAGCCCCACCTCCACACAAGCACGAGTTCCGCGCAGGCCGCCTGGAAGGTCTATGGCCACGGCCCGGGCTGAGGAACTTCCGAGAGCGGGACTTCCTAAGGGCCCCCGCAAGGGGCTGGGCTCGTGTGGTCGAGGAACCTGGACCCTGCTCCTAAGTCACTCTGGGAAGAGTTCCTCTCCCCCTAAGAACAGCGATGTCCTAGAGCGCCCCAGACCATCCCAGGCTGCCCCTGCTCTGTGAGGCGGTCTCCCGCACAGGGGACGCGGCACCCCCAGAAGGGCTCCGAGGTGCGTGTGCAAGATCCTCATCCTGACCCCAACACTCCGTCACCGCGGGAGTCCTGCCCGGCTGCTCGCGGCGTCTCTGCCAGCTCCGGCACCTGCACTTCCCCCACCACAAGTCTCACAACCCTCCCAGCGCATCCCTGAGCTTAAAGATGCGTGAGACACAAGACGCGGAGGGCGGTAACTCCCCGGCAGGTCGCACTTCACACTAAATATTTTACGAAGTCGCCTTTTAGAATTATTCCGTAACAGAACACCAAGATTATTCAAGGAATCCACTGGACTTCTCAGAGCAGAAGGCAAGAAGCCCAAGTTTTAATTTAATCGGTAAGGGAATCACTTTCAAAAAATTTCATGTGGTGGGGAGGACTCCCGCTCAGGCTGTGGAGCACACGACCTTGATCGCAGGGTCAGGAGTTTGAGCCCCATGGTGGGTGTAGAGATTTCTTCAAAAAAAAAATAAATAAAACACATGAATAAAAATAAAACTTAATTTTTAAAACATGTAATGTTAATAATAAGCACAAATATGGCATAAATCTGAATAGTTTTTAAAACATTTTCAAGGGGTTCACACATAGTTAAATTTTAAACCATCTTTTAATATATATTCCCTTCTAAATGTAATAGTCCACTTGAATGTTTCTACCAACAAAACATATTTTCCCTTGTATAATAGAAGTTAAAGAGAAATAATCATTTGGTATTTAGGAAAAGGCTAAAATTTACCTTTTAGGCATCATGAATATTTAAACTTGGATTAAAACCAACCTAATAACATACTGAGCTGAATTAAAAACAAAATAAAGTATGCTTAAAATTAATTCTCTGGAAATGCAAAAATGACTTTTAAAATTCTTAAGAGCACTGGAGAAATCACACTTAAGTCAGAGGTTAGGAAACATTATACTACGAGGAGTTCAGGTCCCAGCGTCGCAGAGAGCTGTACTGAAACCAGACCCTGGAGGCAGTCCCGCGTGTACATAAGGGATTCCAAACGCTGCCAAGCCCTTCCCTGTCTGTCACAGAACTCGCCCGGTGCCCTCCCTGCTGGGCAGGTACAAGACCAACGGAGGCTTTCTGCAGAAAGTCTGCAAGTGCAGGAAAGTATTAATAGCCTAAGCCCCGAGTTCCCCTAACTTTTTTAAGCTCACATAGGTACCTGGGTAGTAGATAAATGGGTATTTGGTAATCTCTGTTCTTTCTTGTACATAAAATATTTTACTGAAAAGACTTTACTTATTTATTTTAGAGACTGAGAGAGAGAGGGGAGTGTGCAGGGGAGGAGCAGAGGGGGAGGGAAAGACGCCCAAGCAGACCCCATGCTGAGTGTGGAGCCTGGTGTGGGGCTCGATCTCACGACCCTGAGATCATGATGTGAGCTGACACCAAGAGCTGGATGCTATCCAGGTGCCCCGTATGTAAAATATTTTCAAAACGAAAACAAAACATCACCCAATGAGCCTACAGACAAAAGAGCTCTTGTCTTGGTCCTCCAGGCAGGGAGAAGAGACAAAGGGAAAACATCCGTCAGGAGCGCCGGAGGCAAGAGCAGCAGCCTGTGCCCCCCGAGACGTGGTGGGCTGACAGGAGCTTGGCCTCGTGGACCGTGTGCGCCTGGGTGTGCAAAGATCCTGGCTGGACGCGTGTTGACTCCTACCCAGCAAACACAAGAAGGCGGTGCTCTGGGCAGAAGGTCTTCAAATACGTACCACCCCACCAGCCCAGACGCCCCGCACACGCAGGTGAGGGAGCGTGAGAGCTCCCGGCAGACTTCTGTTTTTTTTATTATTTTATTTAAATTTTTTAAGATTTTATTTATTTTATTTGTTTGACAGAGAGAGAACTAGTGAGCACAAGCAGAGGGAATGGCAGACGGAGAGGGAGAAGCAGGCTCCCCACCGAGCAGAGAGCCCGATGTGGGACTCAATCCCAGGACCCTGGGATCATGACCTGAGCCAAAGGCAGAGGCTTCACCATCTGAGCCCCCCAGGTGCCCCTATTTTTTTTTATGATTTTATTTTTAAGTCATCGCTACACCTGATGCAGGGCTTCAACTCAAAACCCCGAGATGAAGATTCGCACACTCTGTCGACGGAGCCAACCATCCACTAGCCTTTTAAAAAGTGAATTTTTAACTCTGTAGAAAAAAGCCTGGAAAGAAACACCCCAAACTGTTAAATGGTAAAAAGACTTTTATCTTTTACTATCCTGTCAGTTGTGTATTACTTTCATAATTTAAAAAAGCATTTTCTTTAGGGAAAAATATTCTCTAGATAATGGAGGAAAAACCTTGCTCTAAAACTGTATGTTCTTCTACTTCCAAAGGAAGCTTCACAAATCCAGAATTTATGTGGACTGTGCCTCTGGCCAGGGGAAGAAACAGGTTCCTCACAATGTGAGGACGCCGGGCAGGGGCCTGGGCACAAGCCACCAGGGAACAAGGAGACAAGGAAGCGTGGTCACAGCGGCAGGACAGGCGACAAGATTCCTCACGGTGGCATATACATGGCTTCGAAGGCACTGATCGCGTTTCTTCACTGAATGGCAGGCATCTTAGTAACTACTGTTTTCTATCATCGTGCGTGCCACTGCGGACGGTGTGATTGTAAATACACGAAATATTTATAGGTAAGAAATAAAAGTAACATAAAAATACATCCAAATACTCTAAAAGGGATTCAGCAAAGTCTCCACGCTTCCAGGGCCTCCTGCCAGAGACACTGAGCCATCTGCTGGGGGGGCGGGTCAGTCAGTCAGTCGGTGAGCCCACCCGGTTTCCCCTGCTTATACCACACGCCACGTTGACCCTGCTTCTCTTCACTAAATCATAGATCTATGAAAAAGGAACTGCGTGCACGATACCCACACACCCGTGACCCATGAGACAGGCACAACCTTTGCAGAAAACCTATAGGTTCTTCTGCAGCGATCAGAGGAACTGGCCCCAGAGACGACGGGACAGCAAAGCCACGTCTGTGTGCGGCAGTAGCCCAGAGCTCACAACCACACACCCCCGACAGAGCAAGGACCCAGCCGGCTTCTCCTGCAGTGAGGAACGTCAGGAGAAGAAAGCCACATGTGTGCGCGCTGGGTCCAAGCACACGAGGAGAGTTAACGCGTCTCGCTGTCGCTCGGCCTGGCGGTCAGCACGGCGCGGCGCTCGCATCGTTTACGGGCCTCGCTGCGTCGCGAGGGAGTCTGCTACTGTTATCTCTGAATGAGACACGGTGGGCCCACTCCGGGGCGTCTGAGTAACTCAGAACAGAAAACAGCGGGACTATAAAAGTCAAGAAGTTTAAAGTGCTTCATGGTTTTAAGAAATTACCACTGCAAGGAAGGCAGAATATGAAAAAACCTAATCATCCCATATTAAGGACCAACCTAGAATCTACAAACGTGTGTCGTAGCGGGCATCACGTCCGTGGACCATCACGGGCGAGCTCCTGAGAGAGAACAGACAGGAGCACATTCCTTTCCCATTTCACAGACAACCGGTCCCCTCTCGTGGTACCGGAGCTAAAACCGTAACTTCTCTAAGGAAACCCTGTGCCGGGGCAAGAGTCCCAACAGTGCGTGGGCGGCTTCTCTGTAAATGAAGTAGACTTGAAGCCAGAAGTTCTTTAACGTCTAAGTCTTAGGAGCCCAAAGAGTCACAGATGGGCCCTACCTACTGGTATTTACTGCAGACAGGAAGACTGCAAAAGTTCAAAGACACAGTACGTGCCACGTGTAACTTATGCTAACGATACAGTAACATAAATACTCATGAGAACTTCTACAAATACTTAGTGACACAAGCAGCCTTCCCTCCCTTTTTGCAAACCTCTCCGGCTGACAGGGACACGGGACAGCAGCGCTCCCGTCGCCTCCTGCTTCCAGTTCGCCGGGACGGCTGGTTTGGCTGGAGCAGGCGAAGGGAAGCCGGCCTCACGCCGAGGCACAGCGGGGCTGCCGTGAGAGGCCGCGGGGCCTGGAACTCTCGCGCTGAACGTTTCCGACTGTTGCGCTGATGCCTGCTGGTCCACCTCGCGCTGTGAGCGGGCCTTCTGCGCGGGTGTGACTGTGACGCCATGCACTGCTCACTCGGAAAAGTCATTAAGCACCGCAGGTGGACAGTCAGGCCCTCCAAAATCCTGACTTTCACGTAAGAGCCCGAAGCTCCTGCTTAGCAACAGACACTGGCAGCTGCTCTCCCGCAGGCGGCAGGCTCACTTTGTTTCAGAGGACACTGTGTTCTGTGTCACCGTAGCGGTCCCCGCTCACAGCGCCAGCCTCGCGGCCTCCCTGGAGATGCGGCCGTGCCTCCTTGGGTGGAAGAGGGGCTCCGGGGACGTCCCCATCTCGTCATGCGGAATGTGGGACAGACTAGCACTGCGGGGTCTTCCTGGGGCCAAGGACATGTTCTACAACTGGACTGTGGTGACGGCCACACAACTTGGTAAATTTAATAAAAGTTATTAAATTTATTAATTAGTTATTAAATTTAAAGTATGCTTAAAACATGAGTTTTAGGGCATGGATATTATACCTCAATTTTTTTTTTAGAAAACCTGCACTCAAATGTAAAATTTAATTATAACTCTTACTGTGCTCTTAGAGTCACCATTACACGAAACCACTGTCCCTGAACCCCGAGTGTGTGGCGGTCAGCCCCAGTACCAGCTCACGACCACAGAAGTAGTTTTGACGTCAGGGTCCCTTCAAAGAATTTTAAGAGCCCCTAGGGGTCTGCAGACCACATCTGAAGATCTTCTGCTTTAAGCATGAAAGAGAATGCAGGGATTCAAAGAAGGGAATGAGCATTTCTCTGAGGAAAAGAGACTCTTCGAATGGCCAATGGGCTCATGACGAGGCACTCCGCAGCACTAACCACTATGGAAACATAAATCGAAACCACCACGAGATGCCATTTCTCATCAGGATGCTTACTACCAAACAGTCAGGTCACACTAAGTGATGGTTTGGAGGCCCCGGGTCCCTGCGCACCATGGACGGGGATCCCACGCGCTGTTGCTCCCGCGGACAAGAGTACAGCGGCTCCTTGAGGAATTACAGAGGATAACCGCACGGTCCGGGAGCTCCGGTGCTGGGCACACAGCTCCAAAATTCCGAAGCAGCGTCCTGAAGACACATGCACACCTATGTTCACAGCAGCAGAAAGACGGACACAACCCGTGTCCACCGCTGGATGAACGGATTCACAAACCATGGTGTCTGCACGGAGGACCACTAACCCAAGAAAGGAAGAGCACCCGGGGGGTGCAGGCTTTGATCGTCTGCCTTCGGCTCAGCTCATGATCTCAGGGTCCTGGGATCTAGACCCGCCTCGGGCTCCCTGCTCGGTGGGAAGCCTGCTTCTCCCTCTCCCACGCCTCCTACTTGTGTTCCCCTCTCACTGTGTCTGTCAAATAAATAAATAAAATCTTAAAAAAAAAAGAACTCTGACACCTGCTAAAACACAAATGAGCCCCGAGGAGAGCAGGATGAGTGAAATAAGGCAGTCACAGAAAAACAGGAATCGTGTCGTTCCGCTCACACCGGGCACCTAAAGCAGACAATTCAGATAGGAGAACGGTGGCAGCCAGGGCCTGCGGGAAGGAGGAGTAGAAGTGATTGTTAATGGCTACAGAGTTTCAGTTTTACAAGAGGGAAAGAGTTCTAGAGACCGACAGGGTGATGGCAACAAAGTGAACACGCCATGAACGTCCGCTCCGAAACAGTTAAGATGGCAAACCTCACCTCAGGCATATTTTACCAAATTCTGTGTGTGTGTGTGTGTGTGTGTGTGTGTGTGAGAGAGAGAGAGAGAGCGAGAGAGAGAGAGAGAAGGGCCGGAGGGTCAGAGAGAACGGGGGAACAGGAAGGAGCAGGGACAAGGTCTGGCCCACAGAACAGGCGGGCACGATTACCGGCTGGCTCAGAAACCCGAAGTAGGCCACAATTTAAAGAAAATGTCATTTAGGCTTTTACAGCACTTTATATATCTTGATGGTTCAACATCAATACACCAGAGGTAGAAACACACTGCAAACGAAACACGGTGCTTAATAACGTTTCCATTTAGGGGCGCCTGCGTGGTTCAGCTGGTTAACCATCTGCCTTCGGCTCGGGTCATGGTCCCAGGGTCCTGGGATCGAGCCCCGCATCGGGCTCCCTGCTCAGCGGGGAGCTGGCTTCCTCCTCTCCCTCTGCCTCTGCCAGCTGCTCCCCTTGCTGGTGCTCTCTGTCAAATGAGTAAAATCTTTTAAAAAATGTTTCCATTTTTATTTCTAAGTACATTTCATTGTCCACAGTCACAAATACCAATGTATCCATTTGGACAATTAATGATTAATCTGCAGAAACCTTTTTTTTTTTTTTAAATTTATTTGTCAGAGAGAGAGAGGGAGAGAGAGTGAGCACAGGCAGACAGAATGGCAGGCAGAGGCAGAGGGAGAAGCAGGCTCCCTGCCGAGCAAGGAGCCCGATGTAGGACTCGATCCCAGGACGGCGGGATCATGACCTGAGCCGAAGGCAGCGGCTTAACCAACTGAGCCACCCAGGCGTCCCTGCAGAAACCTTTTAATAGGAATGTAACTAACAAATTTTCTTAGAATTTTCAAATTAAGATAGATTTTACAGACCACAAAATACCTCCATCTACAGAGTGTAATTTAGTGAGTTTCAGTACGGACGCAGGAGGTGCGCAGCCATCGCCCTACAAGGAAGCCCGGTACCCCCTGGCCATCACCCCCACTGCCCGTCACCGCCCCCCCCCCCCACGCCCTCTCTCCTCCCAGGCTCTGCAGCTCAGACAATGACTAACCCGGTTCCTGCCTCGACAGATCATTCTGGGCGGTTCGCATAGACGAAAACGCACAAACGAGGCACTTTATTGTCTGGCTTCTCTAAGTGGCAGAGTGTCCTCGGGGTTCGCCTGTGTGGTGGGGCCCGCTCTTCCTGCGTTTCGGGCTGGCGTGGCGTCCCGCTGCACGGACAGACCGCACTGTGTGGGACCACGTGTGAGCTGCTGGACACCTGGGTTGTTTGCACCTGCTGGCTATTTTGAACACTGCTTTTACCAACAGTTACATACAAATTTTTGTGTGGATGTATGTTTTCCTTTCTCATGGGTAGAGACCCAGAAGCAAAAGTGACTGCGTCACCAGAGAGCTCTACCCTCTCCTGTTCTCGGGGCCACCGCCTGTCCTCTGGCATCAGCACTGTTCTGCGCTCCTGCCAGTGTGAAGGTTTCAGGTCTCCGCATCTCGTCCAACACAACAAATTCTGTATTATTTTTAAAGTGACTTCTCTTGCTAATAAATGGAACTTACACGAACTCATCTCAATTTAATACCAAGCTAAAAACTGAAGGTAAGCAAAAACATGTCACCCCCAAAACCCGCATAACTAAGAAAAGAAGCAAGAGATGCATTCTAGAACCCCCAAAGCATCAACCATTTCTTTTCGTACTGTATCATACTACTCTGTAGAACGAACAAGTGTGGGCAGAAAAGGTAAATATATACTTAGAAGCAAAGTCTGAAACAAGTTACTGATCCTGCGCAATCGAGCTGCAGAGAAGGCCGGCTGCCGCTAGCCTCAGATTTTCCCTGCAGAAAGCCCTGCCCACTGGCCTTTGTCTCTGAAACCCAAGCTGGGCATTTCACTGGACTCTGGAGGGACCTCCCTCCCGCTGCGAAGTGGCCCTGGGGACCACAGGGTCCACGGAGACGGTGCCCAGTCCCTGCCCACGAGGCAAGTCCTGAGGACGCCGACTGCAGGCCCAGCAGCAACGTCACGTGCTGCTGCTCGACTCTGGACATCAGCTGAGTGCTGCGACCCTGCGCACCGCAACCTCTGTGGCACGGACGGGTGGCGCTGCCTCCTGCCGGCGGAGCCCCTGGCTAGTCCTGACGGGCCGGCCCGGATGCTGAGCCACAGTCTGACCACACCACACGTACACCTATGCCAGCACGTACGTACTGGTCTCCTCTGTAATCTAGAAATTTCAAAGGTGCATTGACATCATTTATGTCCACATAATTATGGAAAAGAAGTCCTCTGCGTAAGTTAAATTTTCTGAAGTGTTAACATTTCAAATACCAAAACTTTTTTAAAAGCAGGCTCCATGTCGAGCATGGAGCCCAAGGTGCACTTCGAACTCATGACTCTGAGATTGAGACCTGAGCAGAGATCAAGAGTCAGGCACTTAACTGACTGAACCACCCAAGCACCCCTCAAATACCAAAATTTTAAAGAGCTGTCAAGAACTGACTTCCTACGACATACCACACACTTTGCATTCTCAGCGTGCCCACACTGCCCACGGCGTCACTGGCAGCCGCCCTCCCGAGGGCAGAACGCACGTGGCCACACAGCGGAGCTCACCACGCGCACGTCCACCTCCAAGGAGTCTCCTCTCCGCAGAAAGCGCAGCCCGCGTGTGCATGGCACAGGCCCGGAGCGCGCGCCCCACGGAGGGAGCTGGCCGGGGTCCTGAGCGCATCGGCTCCCTGGTCCCCGTGCCCCCTCTGCACCGCGTCATCCTGGGTGTCGTGGGAGACGGCCCTCCAGGGGCCGCTCAAGGGCAGAGCCTGCCCTCTTGGGAAGGTGAGACTCCACCGTCCCCTGCCGTCCCCCCTCCCCGTGCCATCCGCAAGGCTCCCGCGAGCCTCCAGTGCCTCTAAGAACAGCGGTCCACGACCGCTCTCTGCCCCTCAGAGCCTCCCCCTTCCTTCTGGCTTCACATCAGAATGCTGGATCCAGGAGAAAGAAGTCTGGCCTCCGGAACAGAAAGTGAGTACCGTAGACTTTGTACCTGTCCCCTGGCCTCTGAAGGGTATGGAATGTGACACTGGTGCAAGAGGAGTGGACAATGCTGCCACAACATCTGGAAAAGAAGTACAGGAAGCCCTTGTGAAATCGCTGGGCCGCGAGCGAGGGCGCCCAGGGCCAGAGTGAGGCGGGACCAACACAAGCATCTTCCTACCTGTGCACGGACAGCGCGGAACTACAAGGACCGCGCCCCAACTACTGCCGCTCGGCACGGCGACCCTCGCGGACCGGGGTTCGCACTGCCATTCCCGGGTCTGCCCCGCTCCGCGCCTCTGCCGCCTGTCCCAGCCACCTGGCTTGCGCCATACACCCTCCCGGAGCGAGCGGGCCCTGCTGCACTCTGCTGCACTCGGAGCCGGAGCAGCTCCATTCCGAAGGAAGGGTGTACTTCCGCTTCGATACATTTAGCAAAAAAGTGGCAACTTTCCTCACAGTTGTGGGAAAATGTCTGCACTGGCGCCTGGGACATCTGGCCTTAGGGAAAGGGAATGATACTGTCGCCATGAGAGCTACAGTTCTCTAGAAACAGGTGGGCCTGGAACCACAAGTGTGAAAATGGCGAGTCTGGGCCCCTCCAAGTCCGTCAAGTGAGGCAAAGACCCATGAAGGACTGATGCCAACACTGCCACCAATGGTCACAGTCTGGCCCCAAGAACAGCCTCGCACAGCTTCAGAGCTGAACCACCACCAGAGTCCCGGGAAAAGCCAAGGCCACACCAGGCTCCTTGGACAATTACCTTTCATGAAGAATCGGCAGGTGGGGCGCGGCCTCACCTTCCTGTCACTGGGGTCCTTTACTTCGCCCTCCTCCAGATCATCGTCCTGAAAGAGAGACAAAGGACTTAAGAGGGAATCACCTTAACGGGAGAAAGGAGGTGGGAGGGGCATCGGCCAACAGGCGCGGCTTCCCGACCAGAACAGACATTTTCTCGACTGTGTTCGGCCGCTCAGCAATTCCCGCGCATCTTCCCAACCCAGATTCCTCAGCCGGCGCGATGGGGCTGTGTCGAGCTCGCCTCCGAGACCGAGGCACAAAGAGGAACACCAAGTAAAAACACCCCGGGACACAGGCAAGGCAGGGGTGAAGCAGGGTTTCACCACGGCTCCCTTCATTAGCAATGCTGGGCAGAAAACGGTTACACTTCAGATTTTTAATACTCCCCCAATGTTTCAACAGGATTTATAGAGCAAAATATTTATGCTCTTTTTTAAATATTTGTTTTCATTTATTTTAGAGAGAAAGAGAGTGAGAGAGAATGCATCGAGAGAGAGCGAGCCATAGACTCCCCAGCGAGTGTGGAGCCCCAAGTGAGATCACGGACGGAGCTGAAATCAAGAGTCACACACTTAACCAGCCGAGCCAGCCAGGTGCCCCAGAATATTTTATGTTCTTAAAACTAAACACTCTCAGAGCGCCTGCGTGGCTCCACTGGTTATGTGTCTGCGTTTGGCTTGGGTCATGATCTCAGGGTCCTGGCTTGGCTGAATTCCACGTTAGGCTCTCAGCTCAGTGGGGAGTCCGTTTCTCCCTCTCACTCAAATAAATAAAATCTTAAAACAAACAAACAAACAAACAAAACAAAACAAAAAGAAACTAAACACTCTAGGGCACCTGGGGGGCTCCATCAGTGAAGCATCTGCCTTTGGCTCAGGTCATGATCCCAGGGTTCTGGGATCAAGTTCTGAGTCAGGCTCCCTGCTCGGTGGGGAGTCTGCTTCTGCCTCTCCTCTCCCTGCCACTCCCCCTGCTTGTGCTCTCTTTCTCTATCACTCAGATAAATAAAACCTTAAAAAAGAAAGAAAAAAAAAAGAACAAAATGTTCTGGTATATTTCAAAGCGGCTCCTTTAAAAAAATAAATAAATAAAAATAAACACCCACGTCCTCTAATTTAAAAGCCTAGAGCTGGGGAAGAGGGAGGTCAGTGAGACCCAGGCCCCTCTCTCCAGAGCCCAGAGCTCCTAACCTTGGCTGTCAAGTCTTGACATGATGCAGGGCCTTTGAAAACACGGGAGCTTGGGTGGGTCTCGCCCTCAGGGATTCCCAAGAGCAGCCGTGATCCGGACTACTGCTCTGTGCCCTGGCCGGCCGCCAGTACCCCAGGGCCTCAGTCCCAATGACCTGCAGGGACACCCGCCTGTGTCCCTCAGCTGAACCCCCAGCCCCAGGGGTCACCTGCAGTCCAGAGCGAGTATGCAGCCACCCCGCTGACATCTCTGTCGGGAGGTCCTAGATGGAGCCCCCCTGTCCTAGCCTGTCCCGGGCCACCCAACCCAGGGGGTCACACAGGGCAGGCTGTGGGAGTCACGGGAGCATCTCCCCTCTCCTGCAGCATCGCGCTCATCCAAAGCACGGCCCTGTTCCACCCGGTCTGGAGCCACTTCCTGCCTCGTGGCCCTCTCTCTCCTGACCGCCCACAGGCGGTGGCCTTTCGGACCCCAGCCCGCCTTCTTCCTTCTCCGCTTCTCTTAACGCGCAGCTCGTCCCATTTTCAGATGGCAGGGGAGTCTCCGCCCTCGGCTCCCTACCCCCAGCTCCCTTTGTCACGGGTCTTGGCCACCACGGCCCTGCCCGACTGAACAGGAGCTCTCCCAGGCCGGACTATGTCACGTCCAAGCACAGCGCTGGGCTTCTGGCCAATGGTAAGTATCTGTTTAATGAAGAAATACTGAAGTCAAACCCTGGGTTTCTGATGACTTTTTTTTTTTTTTTTTAAAGATTTTATTTATTTATTTGACAGAGATCACAAGTAGGCAGAGAGACAGGCAGAGAGAGAGAGAGAGAGAGGGAAGCAGGCTCGCTGCTGAGCAGAGAGCCTGACACGGGACGCGATCCAGGACCCCAAGATCATGACCTGAGCCGAAGGCAGAGGCCCCAACCCACTGAGCCACCCAGGCGCCCCTGATGACTTATTTTTAAAGCTTAGGTATTTGTATCATTTCTGCCTTGAAAATATTTACTTACTACAAAAGCATTTTAGAGGCGCCCGAGTGGCACAGCTGGTTAAGTGTCCAACTGCTGGTTTCGGCTCCGGTCATGGTCTCAGGGTCAGGAGACTGAGCCCCAAGCTGGGGTCCGTGCTCAGGGTGGAGTCTGCCTGAGGACTCTTCCTCCCTCCCCCCTGCCCCTCCCCACTGCACACGTGTGCACTCTCCAGTAAATAAATCTAAAAAAAACCATTTTATAGTGAAAAGAACACCTGCTAGAAAGTTATATCCCTTAAGAAGCAACAGAATGACTTTTCTTTGAAAAGATTAAATAATTTATTCAAGGACTTTTTTAGTCCCCAGAACATACTCATCGTCTAGGCGAGGCCCGCCCCTTTCGCGCACCAGCACCGTCTCCCCACTTCCCAACCGAGGGACGATTTCCTCACGTCTCTGAGGGCACGCGCACCCTTCACGTGCGGGACGGGGCACCGCTCTCCTCTGGCCCTTAGCGTCTTCTTCTTACGACTGTCCTCACAGAGATGACCGCTAGGCCAGCCCTTCCTGTGCGGTTTACACAGGCTCAAACGGAGAGCAGGTTCTTCGGTCCCTGGGAGAGCGAGCTCTTTTGAAAGATTACAAGCCATTCGAATCTCTGTGCTTCACTTGGAAATTAAGGCACAGGAACGGAGCTGAGGAGAGCAGGTCCGCAGTCCGCTCACAGCAAGGGCACTGGGTGAGATTTAAGGAGATGTTTCTGCAAAGCTGGGACTTCCAACACTTGGCAGAGCAGAAAGGAGAACCGGCCACCCATCTCCAGACTGGTGAGTGGCCATGCGAGCCACGGAGAGCAGTTCCGCGCAGCTGCTGGAGACACTCTGTGACAGACCTAGCAACGCACGGCAGAGCACTCACGACGCGACGTCCCCCGGAGATGCCCTGCTGGCCGCTGCCCCCCACCAGCCCCCACACCCGCTAGGATGGAGACAGACGCCTGTCCCTGGTGCTTGGCTGGGTTTATGGGCTCCCCGTCAATTAAAAAACAACCGAGAACAATCAATAAATCTCTAGGCAATGTGATATCCTGAAATTTTCAACGAACCACTTAGTAGCATGGCTTTTCAAGTGATGAAAAATTAAAAGAAGTCGTAAAACCTAGCAGAGTTTCATGCAGACGCTGCCGAAGAAACGGGACCTCTAGAGTCGGGGTCGCACCGCGCTGCTGCATGCGGCCGGCCCGGCGAGCGCGCCCCGCACGCGGGTTCTCTCAGACCACCCGATCGCGCGGCTGCAGGCAGGGACAGCGGAGGGTGGAGGACGGGGAGGGGCCCCAGCCGTCGGGCAGAGCAAACTGGTGGATGTACACACGGGACAGTGCTCCTGAGGCCCTCTGCGACCCCCACCCAGACAGGCCGACACAGCCCGAGCATGGAGCCCGGGGGTGGGCAAGGCTCTCCGGGGTCTGCAGGCCTCAGCAAAGCCCGGCTGGCACACTGGCCTCAGAGCGTCCTCGGGGAAACACACGCGGGGCACACTGGACTCCGATGGCTTTATGAGACAGGACTGGGGGAAGGCCTGGGCTCGCATCCTGACGGTGTGCACAAGGACAAGGGCCTCCACTTCGAGCTGGGGAGCCCCTGAGCGGAACTGGTGGCCGCGCTCAGGGAGCTCCGTGTGCAGCGTCTCGGGGCACCCCAGCAGTGAGAGCTCAGGACACGGTCACGACTGACGGGAAGGACCGAAAAGACGACTGTCTAAGCAACGCGGCCTGGCCTCACCTCCTGCTCCGCACAGGTTTTTATTGTCCTTTAAAACAAACCAACAAAAACAACGCACGCAGGTTATTTCTCTGACAGGAAGCGGTTCCACCACGGCAGCTCCTGCACGGACAGGGGGTCAGCAGTGGCCGGGCACGTGCGGAGGCACACGGGCACAGGCCCCCGAGGCCACCCACCACCTCCGCAGATCCTGGCTTCTGCGTGGGCAGGAGGGAGCAACAATACAGATCCATCATCCCTTACCCGAAACCCTTGGGGGCAGACATGTTTCGGGAGTTCAGAAACATTCTGGCTTTACAAAGGCGGTAAAAGCAGGGCTCTGAAACAGCTCCCCGTAAAGGACACAGACTGCCTTTTGTGCGGAGACATGTGACCAGCCCCAGGAGCGGTAAATATAGGACACACAGCCTGGTGTCCACTGGGGCCAGATCTGCCACCAGAAGAACTAGGAAACCCTTCTGTCCTCAGAGCTCTGGGACTCCCACCGCTTGGGGTGGGGGCTATGGCCGGTGCGCCTGCGCGAGCCCATGCTGACCAGGCTAAAGGACATGGGGGCGGCAGTCCTTCGGGCGGCGGACCTGGCACTCCCTCTTTGCTCAAAGACAGCACAGGCGGCTGCCTCCAGGGCTTCAGCAAGGCTGTAAGCATGTGCGCGAAGTGACGTGGAGAAGAGCAGACATGACCCACGGGCACCGCCTGGAAGGAGCCAGGCCCTTGCGGAGGGGAGACCCTAAGCCACCAGAGGGAGTGTGTTAAAGGGACACCTTCCGTAGAGGCTGTCAGGTATCTAGACACAGAAGGAACCGGCGGATCTGAACAGGAGAAAATACAAAATACCACCTGCAAAGAAAATGTTTAAAGTAGTTTTCACATGGGTGGGCCAAGAGCAATCACCTGTGAGCCAGGGGTGGGCTGTCCAGTCAGGACTGCTGTCCTGCTGTCCCTGACAGGCCAGCCCACCAGTGTGAGAGCCAGCGAAGAACGCAGGTTTGGAACATAACACGCAGCCCGCCGTTCCCCAGAGGGATAGCGCCAAGTTCTACCGACCAAATGACGACAAAGAGAACCACAGCCGACCCGCGAACGAAGGGAAGGACGACACACCAGACGGGCCTGAGTTGGAAAAGGCAAAATCAAGACCCCAGATACGCATCTGAGGGCCTCCTCCCACCCGGGCAGGAGGAAGAGCTCCGGCAAGACAGCGGGTGCAGCCAAGGACGGGCCTCCGCGCGGCAGAGCGGGGCCAGCGGGCTCCCTCCGCTCTTCTGCGAGACGCAGACGCAGACACAAAGTCACAGGTGAGTCTGTGATCAGTGTGGCTTCCAGAACGGGTGGGGGACTATGGATTAACTAAGGTTCCCTGGGGCTCGGATGGCAGGGACCCTCGGCGCCCACCCCACAAACGAGCCAACGCCGTGTGTAAACCCTCCCGGCCCGGCCACGGCAGCATGCGGCGCTTCCAGAAAGTATCTGTGTCGGGAGGCTGTGCCGGCGGCACACCGGACATATATAAGGGTCATTCGAGATCTTACTCACGAGTCGTGTGGTTTAGAAAAAAGAAATTTATGGGTTTATGCACAAATTGATGTCACCATCGGAAGAAATACTAAGAGGGTAGCTGGGGCGGGTGGGCGTGACCCGGCCACACGTCAGGTCACCTATGCTAGTGACCCAAAATCTAAAAGGGAGAAAAAAGGCACGGAGATGTGTCATGACAGAGGAGAAAGCACTCGGCTGTCTGGCAATTCCGGGCCAGGAGGCTGCAGGGAGGTGGGCGTGTGCTCTGGACAGCCAGCCTGCGGGGCACGACATCGGGGAATGCATACTTCTGAGGTGTGCGCCCAACTGCCCGATCCCTCTCACGAAGCAGCCAGGCCCGAGCGGGCTTGAAAGCGACCGGCGGAAAGTCCTCTGGGACGTTCGCCTTCCGTGAGGCCAGAGGCCACTTCGCAAGGACTCCGTAAAAGGGAGAAAGCGAAAGGATGGACAATACCAGGCTACTTCCAGAAGGAAGCGCACACCTCTGGCTCCCTCTCCATCAGGGTCATGGGCCTGGGACGAGGAGGAGGACACGGCGCCAGAACACTAACGGGGCACCTTGGGAAGGAGGGATCCAGGGATGGAATGTCTGCTTGGCGGGGACACGGGGCAACACTGCAGCAGGGATCAGCCAGGGAGCGATGAAGGGCCGGGCCGGGGCCGGGGCCGGGGCCCAGGAGCAGGCCCCATACAAACTGACGGGACATGCACCCTGGGCCCCAGCAGCTGAGGGCCGGCACTGGTCACCTGCACCAGGACTTGGGCTGCCCTCACTGTGGGAACAGCTCTCCAGGGTAAGCCTCCCTTCTGCCCACGGCCACTACGTACTTCAACAGCACTCAACATTAATGTCCCCCAAAGTAACAGGGGCTCGCCATCTGCTCAGCACGCAGCTTCTGGCTGCCTACAGTGGGAGGCTGGGGAGACCGACATGAGCTGCCCAGATAGGTTCTGGTCTTCGGGAACTTGCATTTTTGGAGGTGGGGTGGGGGGGAAGCAACAGGAACAAACACACCAGTGGCCTGAGTGTGTGGAAGTAAACAGAGTCCTCAGCCAGGGGTGACAGAGCCCAGGGAGGAGGCAGAGCCCCCATAAAGGAAGCAACATTCACACTGATGGCAAGGGGTAGGGGGCAGCCAGGAGCGCAGCCGGGGGCGCCGAGAGTGGAAATCAGCAGAGAAGCTCCTGGAGGCAGCCGCGCTCCTGTGAGGGTCCGAGTCACCATCTACGATGCCTGTCCTCCCCTTGTTGAGGTCTGCCGGTCTCCAAGGGGGCTGGGGTGGGGTCCTGCTCTGCACGCTCACACCCCAGGCACAGTGCAGTGACCCTGGCATGCCACAGGGCTCCCCAGGGCCGTGACCAAGAGACCCCATCTGTGGCGTGGGGAGACTGGGTCCGCACGGTGGAATGAAGCCGCGCTCAGGGGTCCTCAGCAGCACTGCTCCCGCGCGGCAGCCCCCCCAAGAGGGTGTGACGGAGGGCGGAGCCAGCCGCCGGCAAATGCTAGGATCTGAGGGACAAGAAAGCCAAGCTAGATTTTTATTCCACATGCTTCCTCCAGGGAAACGGGCCAATCTCTAGGCAATGAGCACTTTCCAGGGCTGGTTTGGTTCAACCCAAGGTCCCACCACTACACCCAAGTGGGGGCAAGCCTGCTGGCGCAGGGGCAGCAAGGTGCTCCAGGACCTGCAGGGAGACACCTGACCCCACAGAACCATGGAAAGGCAGGAAAGGAGCTGAATTTCCCCCAAGACTTATTCCACAGCTGACGCGAGAACTCGCACCTGATCGTCTCTGGGTGGCACACAGGCCACGAGGACCCACAGCGTCCTGGTCACCAGGACGCCTTGTTTCCTTAGGACAGAAGCAAGCCACGGCTTTTCTCTCCGTGACTCCAAAAAACCACATTCACACGCAATCTCAACCAATAAGTTCATCTTTTACCTAAAATTTCACCCAAACTGACGAACTTGAGTCTCACAGCATCTCTTTCCTCGGTAACCCTGTGGCAGAGGCACATTGTCCAAAACCCGAAGGGAAGCGCAGCTTGAAACCCTAGGGGCGCCTGCCTGATCACGTCCTGACTATACCCTTTAAATGAAACTCCAAATGAAAACGATTAACTCAGCTGTGAGAAGATAAAAGATCTGAGATCCTCAGCTTACAACCACAGAACCCACCCCCGTTCTGTTCTTGTGAACCAAAGTCAGATAGGCAGGGTTTAAACCCCACACACTTACCAGGCACAGCCACTGGCCACCACAGTTCGAAATGGACGGAGCCCCGCTGCACCAGCAGCCGGCTAGGAAGTGCGGCGCTTACTGTGAACCAAAGGCTAAGCACTTCCATAGCAGCAACCCTCTCCCTCCCCTAAACCAGGACATTTCTTTTTCTTTTTCTTTTTTTTTAAAGATTGTATTTATTTGACAGACAGAAAGCACAAGTAGGCAGAGCAGCAAGCAGCAGGAGAGGAAGAAGCAGGTTCTCCACTGAGCAGGGAGCCCCACATGAGGCTTAATCCCAGGACCCTGGGATCCTGACCCGAGCCAAACGCAGAAGCTTCACCGACTGAGCCCCTCGGACGCCCCTAAACCAAAACATTCCGGAGACCTATTCCGCGCACCTTTCACTGCCATGACTCCTGGAGAGGCAGCATCCCCTTCCCTGGGGTGCTTAAAAAAACCCTGATTATTTCAATGTGCTCTGTCCCTCTCTCAGCTCCTCTGAATAAAAACATGACTCAGGAGGACTTCAGGCTCCACGCCCAAACTCAACTTATTTTTTTTTTTTTAATATTTTATTTATTTATTTGACAGACAGAGATCACAAGTAGGCAGAGAGGCCGGCAGGGGGTGGCGGGGAGGAGTCTCCCCGCTGAGCAGAGAGCCCGATGTGGGACTCAATCCCAGGACCCTGGGATCATGACCTGAGCCAAAGGCAGAGGCTTTAACCCACTGAGCCACCCAGGTACCCCCCCAAACTCAACTTTTAAAGGTCATGATTACAGGGGCACCTGGATGGCTCAGTAGTTGGGCGTCTGCCTTCGGCTTGGGCTGTGAACCCAAGGTCTTGGGATCGAGCCCCAAATGGGGCTCCCTGCTCGGCAGGAAGCCTGCTTCTCTCCCTCCTGCTTCCCTTGCTTGTATTCCCTCTCTGGCTGTCTTCCCTCTGTCAAATAAATAAATAATATCTTAAAAATAATAAATAAAGATAATGATTACAGAAGGAGCGTCTGGGTGGCACAGTCAGTTGAGTGTTCAACTCTTGGTTTCAGCCTGGGTAGTAAGATCAAGCCCCTTGTCGGCTCCACGCTCGGTGAGGAGTCTACTTAGGACTGTCTCTCCCTCTCCCTCTGGCCCTCCCCTACCACAAGCGTACGTGTGTGCACGCACTCTCAAATACATGAATATATCTTTAAAAAATCATGATGACTAAAGAGGTAAGGATATGCAACGGGGAAAAGTCTCTTCAACAAATGGTGTTGGGAAAACTGGACAGTAACACGCAAAAGAATGACACCGGGCCACTTCCTTATACAATGTACAAGAAACAAACTCAAAATGGACTGAAGACCTAAATGTCAGACCTGAGCCCATAAAAATCCTACAGGAGAGCACAGGTGGTGATTTCTCCAACATCAGCTACAGCAACGTTTTTCTAGATATGTCTGTATAGCGGCAAGGGAGACAGAAGCAAGAATGAACCACTGGGACTTTACAAGATAACGAACCTTCGCACAGCAAAGGGAACAGCCGACAAAACTAAAAGGCAACCTGTGGAATGCGAGAAGACACCTGCCAATGATATACCCAATAAAGGATTAGTATCTAACGTAAAGAACTTACAAAACTCAACAGCAAAAACCCAAATAACCCAGTTAAAAAGTGGGCAGAAGACATGAACAGACAGTTCACCAAAGACGAAACCCAGATGGCCAACAGACACATGAAAAGCTGCTCCCCATCACTCATCATCAGGGAAATGCAAATCAGATCCAGAATGAGACGCCACCTCACACCTGTCAGAATGGCTACAACGAGCAAGTCAGGATGCGACAGATGCCGGCGAGGACGCGGAGCAAGGGGAGCCCTCGTGCACCGTTGGCGGGAATGCAGGCAGGTGCGGCCGCTCCAGCAAACAGCATGGCGGTTCCCCGAAAGGTTAAAAACACCACCCTACGGGTGCCTGGGTGGCTCAGTGGGTTAAGCCGCTGCCTTCGGCTCAGGTCATGATCTCAGGGTCCTGGGATCGAGCCCCACATCGGGCTCTCTGCTCAGCGGGGAGCCTGCTTCCTCCTCTCTCTCTGTCTGCCTCTCTGCCTACTTGTGATCTCTCTCTGTCAAATAAATAAATAAAATCTTTTAAAAAAAAACAAAAAACCAAAAAACCAAAAAAACAAAAAAAACACCACCCTACGACCCAGAAATCGCACTACCGGGCATTAACCCCCAAAATACAAAACACTTATTCAAAGGGATGCAGTGACCTCTATGTTTACTGCAGCATTATTTCCCAGAGCCAAGATACAGAAAAGAGCCCACATGTACACCCATACACGAACGGATAAAGAAGATGTGGTGTAGACACACGAGGGAAGTCTACTCACCCGTTAAAAAGAGGGAAATCCTGCTATTTGCGACAACATGGAGGGAGCTAGAGAGTGTAATGCCAAGTGAAAGAAACCAGAAATAGACAAATACCGTATGATCTCACTTGTACGTGGAATTTAGGGAACAAAGGAGCAAAGGGAGAAAGAGAGACAAACCCAGAAACAGACTGGTGACGTGAGAGGACACACTGCTGGCCCCCAGAGGGGAGGGGGTGCGGGACGGGTGAAGAGGTGGCAGGAAGACGGGGTGCACTTGTCTTTGGGGGCACGGGGTGATGCGTGGAAGGGCTGCATCGTTACGGCGTGCACCCGAAACTGGTGCTACACTGTATGTTAACTGTCCCAGAACTAATGAAAGAAAAACAGACCACGATTAAAGTCCTTCGATCGGATGATGCATCATAAAACCCGACCTATCTGCGTCTGAGAGGGTATGTTAGTGTTAGCGTCTCTGTAACCTGAACCGCAGAGTATTTAAGTCAATTAGAACCAAGTGAGATGGCCTGATCAAAGGCTGAGGTGTTTGGAGACAGCCCCCTATGATGCACTCCTAAGGATCTTTCTGGGGACACCTCCAGAGATGCTTGGCCCAGCCGGGACCCTTGTTGGAGGACGGGCTCGGGGACAGAGATAGCCCGGAAGAACAGACAGGACTCGAAGGAAGCTCTGAGCTCGTCGTTCGGAGTGCAGCAGTCTCAAGAACTAACAACTGAAAATCCATGATGGTTTTAGTTGAACGTGACCTCGAATATCATCTAAAGATCGCAAAAATAAAAGGAGAAACGATCTCCGCTCACCACACAAACCCGGAGCGCAAGAGAACACCCGGGTTAGGCGCCTGCACACCGGCCGCCAGCAGCAGCGAAGGGGAGGGTGCGCGGAACGGCCAGCGGCCGAACGGCCAGCGGCCAAGCGGCAGACCCAAGCTCTCGGACTCTAGCCTACTCCCTGTCCTGCCTGGTTTCGGACACTCCCTCGTCACCACAAGGACTGCTCTCAGAGCAGTCCTGAAGTCCCAGCCCTCAGGTCTCCTGCCCCCGACCCCCTGCCCCACGCCAGCCGCCGCCAGCCCGGGCACCCACGCCAGCCCCCGCCAGCCCGGGCACCCCCGCCAGCCCCCGCCAGCCCGGGCACTCACGTCAAGCTCCCCATCGTCGAGCTCCCCGTCATCATCCTCCTTGTTCTTCTCCTTGGCGGTCTCCAGGGGCTCCTTGTCTTCCACACTGGGAACGCCTGTCGCCCCCTCGTCCCCAGGAGCTCCTTCCCCCTTGTCCTCGTCATCCTCGGCACCGGCCTTCTCGGCCTCGTCCTCCTGCCCGGCGGGGGCCGGCTCCTCGGGGACCTCCTCATCGTAGTCTAACTCATGCTCGTCCAGGTCCCTGGTGACCGACGAGGCCTCGTCCCTCAGGTCGCTTGTGCGCTCCTCCTCCCCTCCGTCCCCCTCCTCCCCAGGAGGGGGGCTCGTGGGGTCCCTGCTCAGATCCCGGGCCTCGGACTCCCGGTCCTGGTCCTCCTCTTCAGAGCGACTCTCCTCCTCCTGGCTCAGTCCCGGGCCGCCGGTGTCCTCGTCCTCCAAATCAGAAGCCCTCCCCCCAGCTGCGTCCAAATCCGGGTCGGACCCGCTCTCCCTCAGAATGTCATCGTCCGAGAGCCCCTGCTGCTCCTCTTCTTCGTCCTCTGGAGAGCGAGGGTCCCGTTCAGGGCTCTCGGCCACATCCATCGGTACCCACAGTTCTGCGAAAGAAAGAGAACACAGACACACAGCAGTCAGCGACACAGAAGGTCAATCTCGGCCTGGTTTTCTCGGCCCCTTGCTCACCCCCGACCTGCAGGGGGGACCAGGAACTGCATCCCTCTTGGTCCCGCACCGCCCCTCCAAAGCCCAGACTGCACTCCACAGACCGCTGCTGCCGGCGGTCCCACCAGGGAGGCCATGGGCTGGCCCCGCACACGTGCATCCACAAGGCTGTACGCGGTCCCTAAGCTGTGTGTGCGTCACAGCTCGGCGATCTGGCTGGGACCTGGAGCGCTCCTCACCACAAGCACACCCGGCAGGTGAACAGAGAGTGAGCAATGAGACAGGCAGGCATCACAAGGGAAAGCTTTTTGGATCCTTAAATTACTTTTAAAATTCAAGAGAAGATGCATTGTGGAATGAGGCAACAAAACTAAAGGCACCCTGCTATCTTTCTAGAGCCACGCTCAAGGGTCTGGAGCAGAAACCCTGGCTGGCCTTGTCCCCAGGTCACGGGCTAGCTCCTGCTCCTGAATGCATCTCTCCAAGTATGGCCCCAACTGCCCCATCAGAATCTTCAAACACACAGACCTTGGGCCTTCTCACAGATCTGTATGCTGGGGCCACCAACAGATGCTCAGAAAGTAGCATCCGTTCGTGCATGCTGAGATGACCTCACGGAAAAGTGGAGAACCATCATTCTAACAGAGCTAGGCCACGGAAAAGAACCCTGGCTGAAAATTGTATGTATCTGCGTAGTTTCATATGTTAGAAGAATGTCATTTCAAAAGACCTTTTTCTTCAATTTTTACTAACCCAGACTTCATGATAAAGCAGACACGTTCCGTTTCCCCACCTCCATGCCCAGTGACAGGACATCGTTCCGTCGTTTAAACGTAACGTGCAGAGAGTGGGACAGGAGCCCCCAGTCAGCATTTACCAGTGTGGCCTGGAGCTAGTCACTGCGGAACTAGTTGGAAATAACGGAACCAGTGAGGGGCTCAGTGTTTACTTGGTTCTTCGAAATTTTAATTTAAAATAATGCATGTTGCACATATGCAGCTTGGTACTTCAGCAAGATCTGGAAACACACCATATAATTACGTACTTTAAATATAAAGAATTATTTTGCGCATTCATGTAACTAAAAACTAAATATCTATCTTTCAAGTTTACACTTTTGAAAGGAGAAACTGTGTTTAAAGATGCACATACCAAGAGATAATACCTTAACCTTCGGTTAAAAACACTTGTCTTTGCAGTTAATGGAAATTATTACAATTGAGTACACATTAAGACAGACCACTTAAAATTCAGTTTATAAATCAACTAAATGGTTAACAATAATAAAAACTTACGAACCAATCCATTCACAGCCACAGTTTTAAGAATGACTCACTTTTCAGTCTTCCTAAGAGCACTATTCAGAGGCAGGACCACTGGGGAGGATTGTTAAAAAGTCAGGCCTCAAGGGGCGCCGGAGTGGCTCAGGCAGCGAAGCTTCTGGCTCTAGGTTCCGGCTCAGGTCGTGACCCGAGAGTGGTGAGGATGAGCCTGGCATGGGGCTCGGGCTCTGCACTCAGTGAGAGTCTGCCTGAGATTCGCCCTCTCCATCTGCCCCCTCCACGCCCCTCCCCAGGGCTCACTCTCTCTCCCTC
The DNA here is from genome assembly GCF_009829155.1 of Mustela erminea. Classification (NCBI taxonomy): domain Eukaryota; kingdom Metazoa; phylum Chordata; class Mammalia; order Carnivora; family Mustelidae; genus Mustela; species Mustela erminea. Next base: position 59,598,287 of record NC_045632.1, on the reverse strand, counting down.
TCAAAAAAAGTCAGTCTTCCAACGATGGACTCTGCTGAAAATCAAGAAGCGCCCGACCTCCCAGGGGGCAGAGCCTGTCCCTGTGCACAGCACACCTACTGGCCACAGTAACGAGGAGCAAGGTGCCCGAAAGCTAAGGGCTTTCTGTTCTCAGCTGGAGTCCCGGCGGCCACTCAGGGCTCCTTCCCCTTTACTAAGGAGTAAGATTTTCCTTTGTGTATGAGTCCTATGCCCGTCTTTGCATAGTCTGATCACACCATACAGAAACCTTCCGCGCAGGAGGGCAGCGACTTCCGTCTCCCCAGCTGCTGAATCTAGACATACACCCTGTGGGCAGCCAGTCACTTGGAGCTGGTCCCTGAGCCTCAGACCTCCTACTCGAACCCCGACAAATTCTTTTTGCTTAAGCGGGGAGAGGCAGAGAGAGAGGGAAAGAGAGAATCTTAACCCAATGCGGGGCTTGAACTCACGACCCTGAGATCATGACCTGAGCTGAAACCAACAGCTGCATGCTCAACGGACTGAGCTCCCCAGGCGACACCCAGCAAATTCTGATTCCCACCTTTTTTAGTCCAACGGCAACCCTGAAAACAAAATGACTTCAATCAAATGTTATCTCAAATTACACGTCCTCTCAAACTAGCTTAAAAATCTGCAACGGCCAAGTCTGCTCCTGACCTCCCGACACCCGACCCTGCTCAGGGCCACAAGCTCCTCCAGCCTGTGAACAGCCCTTTGCTGGGGCTCGGATGCAGATGGGTTTGCACTTCGGTTTCAGGGTTATGTTTAGATCCAAACTGCTTTTTATATTCTGTGAAATTGAAATCAAATCCTCGAGTAAGAAATGGAAGAAACAGAGCACCTAACTTCAAATACCTGAACCAGTGCAAAAAGTGGGCCAGGCCAGCGGGCAGTTTACCCCTTGGTGTGCTGCAGGGTGATGGGGTATGCAGACGGCGCAACAGCGTGGGCTCTGCGTTAGAGCTGAACCCCGGCCCCTCTGCTTCCCAGCTTCGGGATCCTGGGCCAACTATGTACACTTGCCACACCTCAGTCTGTCTCTTCCCCTGAAACACGGGTACAACAGTATCTACTTTACAAGGCTGTTGCAACAATTACACGAGATAAGCCTGATAACAAGCCTGGCAAGGGTTCCACATATCTGAATTCAAACTGAATCAGAGAGACCAGTAAAGGTAATCCTCACCTCCTAAGAACCAGACCCCTATCGCTCCTGACAGACGCATTTCCAGTCTCTGGGCACACCTGAGTAATTCACTCGCGGTCTCACTCGACAAACAGCCCTCTACTCCACGCGAGACTCTACCACTGCAAGGATGTCTGCGGTGAAGCTGGCAGCCACCACCATCTGCTAAGAGACGACCCGTGTCAGGTACCTGAACAGTCCCTCACGCCAGCCTTCCAAATAAGCCATGTTCCCTGTCACGGGGAGAGCCCAGGCCACACAGCCACTGAGCGGGTATCCTGGGACTGCAAATCAGAGCTGCCTCTAGGGCGTGCAGTTGGGTACAGAGCCTTGCGCCGCGTGTGAAACGAGCCGGTGCTCCCCGCTGGGGACCAGCCCCGCTGTCTGCTGTTGTTTCTACAGGAACATGGAACCCAAGTTCAAACTGATCTTACAAACTCTTTTTTGGGAACAGAACCCATTACTGGGGACTTCTACTGAACCAGTAGATTCCACCCGTTTTTCTTTTCTCCCTTTTAACATTTCACGTTGATCCGTCTACAGTTCTCTCAGGCCCTCCAGAAACAAGAACGTTCTCATCCACATGAACAGGGAACGCATCATTTACACAGTTTGTTAGTTAAAATAGCTACGAACATATGGAGGGCCGACTTGTGACACCAGCCATTTATTTTAACCTTGTCTGAAGTTTGGCTCTTGGGCATGTAAACTAAACACGAATCCAAGAAAAGAAACCACAGAGGGGCACACCTTTACACGGGCGCCCCGGGAAATGCCGACTGGAATCACAATCCTGAGAGGCCGGTGCACTGTGGCAGGGCAAGTAATTTCAAGAAGTACTGAGTACACGCCCCCACAGTTTAAATCTTGGGTATCACTTCAACTGCCAAGGACACAAAGGCCCTGAACTTCCTGACTCTCAAAGGCAGTTTCCAGTGCTGACCAGAAGGGGGCAGGGCAAAGGGTCCCGGGCGCACCTGCTACTCGGAGGGCGGCCGGCCTCCCGAGGGTGGCGGTGCTTAGCCTTAGCAGGGCAGGGGCTGTTTTGAGAATCTGATGAAGGGGACGGGAAGGCTTCTCTCCCTAGAAAAAACGGAATGTATGCAACTTATCTCCCACTTTCAGGAGAAAATCCCCTGAGGTTTATTCACTCCTCCCAAATTGAGAATCTTGCCCTAAGTATACTATACGTTGCTCTAGGGCATATCCAGACTGACCAGACCACGCACAACTGTCTGTCTGCAAAGTCTGCTGGCCGATCCCTCCCCTCCATAAAGTACCTGAGTAGAAGGCTTCAGACTCACCTCTGCGTTTCCCAAGCTCAGCGAACAGCTAGCCCTTAGGGGCAGTGCTCCATGTAAACTATTGTGTAAACTGGGTCACACCTGAGACTGTAAAGGGGTCACTATTAACAATTACAACAGGTGGCTCAGTGGGTTAAGCCTCTGCCTTCAGCTCAGGTCATGATCCCAGGGTCCTGGCATCGAGCCCCGCATCGGGCTCCCTGCTCGGAGTGGCGATGGCTTCTCCCTCCGCCTGCCACTCCCCCTGCTTGTACTCCCTCCCTCTCCCTGACGAATAAGAAAAATCTTAAAAAAACAAAAAACAATTACAACAGGCATGAAGAGGGGCTTCCCCAGGCACAATGGGAAACACAGTCACCCTTAGGAGCTCTGACAACTTCCTGAAGAGCCCCGTCTCTCCTCTACCGATGGAACCCCTGCGATTTGACAGTACGAGGCCACACGCAGGCGAGCACCCTGGAGAGAAAAATGTGCCCGAGAATCTATCTATTAGAAACAACCTGAGTCACAGCTCGCAGCACAAAAGAGAAGTGTCACTGCGGGTCAGAAGATGGTTTGTGTTTCAGGCCCGGGGCTGGACTGGTTCGCGGTTTCTCTGGACATCTACATCCTGTTTTGAGATGAATCCAGCCTGGCAGCCACCTGAGCGCACACGTGAGGACCGGTGCTAGGGAGAACACGCAGCCCATTGCGTGCAGACGATGACACGGAGGGTCCTCTCGTCCCATCTGCACCAACTCCCAGTTCATGGTTTTTACTCAGTTGTTCTTCTCACGTGATCGCCTTGTAACTGAAGATTCTCGGCGAACTTTAGAACTACCTCTTCGGTTCTCTGACCCACAAGATGGAGAACTTGCCCAGAGAATTGAACGACAAGTGTCCATCCCTGTGTTCCCACTGCTGCATTCAGCAGACGACGTCGGACAAATGCTTGTTGAGTGAGTAGCAAAATCTTGTTACTTGGTAAACTACCTGTTGCATCCCAGGAAGAAACTGGAAGTGAGTGCCCCGTTTTTAGAAGACCACCCCACAACTCGACACGCAGTGGGTACTGCCTCATGTCCCAGCAGCCGCTCTGCAAGGCTGCACACTGACTCCACTGACAATACTGAAGTGCAGACCATTTTGGGAACTTCTCTGCTTGACTGACCTTTCGAATCTGCAATGTTCTTTCCTGGTGCTCTGGGAGAAGCAGGTATCCCTCCTGTCAAGGCAGGTCACTTTGAGAAATCACAGGAAACCATACCTGGTGTGGTAGTACATGAGGTAAGCTACCGAGCCAGGTAAGACGATCGCTGCTTAAACATGGGGTACGGCTATTAACGAGACCAATTTTATCACACGGCTTTTGTATTTATTGCCAATACACAAGTTAGAAGGTAGTTTAGGCAAAGGAGCACCCATGAAATATAAGCATAACCTTTTAGGACAACAACTTTTAACAGAGCAATCCCCATTTGAATGTTTAAGTTCTGGCACCTCTCTTAAAAATTCTGATTCGTGGGGCGCCTGGGTGGCTCAGTGGGCTAAAGCCGCTGCCTTCGGCTCAGGTCATGATCTCAGGGTCCTGGGATCGAGCCCCACATCGGGCTCTCTGCTCAGCAGGAAGCCTGCTTCCCCCTCTCTCTCTGCCTGCCTCTCTGCCTACTTGTGATCTTTGTCAAATAAATAGATTTTTAAAAATTCCGATTCATGACCACGGATTACAGCATCTAAAGGACGTCAAAGAAGATGACAGACTCCACCCCAAACTGACTAAACTTGACTCCAAACTCCCCAGGAAAGCAGCACTCACCTTGAGACGACAGGTAGCTGTGAAAAAGCGAAAACCCTTCTTCCACACGAGCAAGCTCACGGCTTACCTGCTGGCTCGCTGGAATGATCCCACAAAGCTTTCTTACAACATCCGGGCGTTCCCCACCCAAAACCAGAGAGGAGCTCCAGCCTTTGGCACACTCGCGTGCTCGGACTGTCAAAGACTCCACTCCACGAGCACAGGAGGGAGGGGCGTCTCAACGAAGAGATGGTGGGACTCTGCTGGCCCCAGGCAGCACGGCAGGTACCAGACACCCTCTTCTTCCAGTTCCCCCCGGCGGACGGAGCACCGACCTACTCCTGCAGAAGAGCCTGCGGACCGGAGCTCTCCGAGGACGCCCGGCCACTCTACGCGGCAAACGCGCTGTCCTAAAGTGCGCGAGAACGCTCAGGCGGAGTCCTGGGCTCCCCCGGCACGACGGCTACAGTTTACCCAAAGGACGCGGCATCCTTCGGGCTCCTCGCTGAAGGAGCAAGAAGTTCATGCCTAGCGCGGCGCGCGCGCCGGGGCTCGGCCAACACACCCAACCTGTGCGCGCCGAAGCCGAGGGAGCAAGTTCCGGGAGGCTCCCGAGAGCTCAAAGTTCCCGGGGAGCCCATCCCCAGGCCGGGCCGGTCTCCTCGGGAGGGTGCCCCTGCGTGCCTCGCCCCCCGGCCCCCGCCGTGGGCGGCAAACATGTGCCACGCGAATGTCCCGGAAGAGAAATGACAGCTTCGGGAGAATGGAGTCCACCGCGGGGCGCGGAGCTCCGGGCTCCCAGCAGGTTCCAGGGCCGCCCGGGCCGGCGAGCCGCGGACCGGACGCGGGATCGTGCCTGCTTCCGCGATCCCTGCCCACGACCCGAGAGCCACGCTCGGCCGGGGACACAGCCCGGAGCGCTCCCCGGAGGCGGCGGCGCCGGGGCTCCCGGGCCTCGGCTCCGCGCCGCCGCCACGCTCCCCGCCCGGCCGCCTCGGCCTCCTCCCCGCCGGCCCGGCCTCCCCGCCGCCGCCGCCTCCACTTACTTCAGCGCGAGGGCGGGGAGGGGGCCACGGCTCCGCTGGCGTCGGGGCGGCGCGGGGAAGGCGTCCCTCGGCCCTTCCGCTCCTCACAGGCTCCGGCTTGAGGCGCGACGCGGGCGGAACAAACGGGCTCCACTACCCGCGGGGGCCGGCCATTGTGCGACGTCATCAGGCCGCGACAGTCGTCCTGCGGGCCGGCGGGCTTCCCTCGCTCGCCCCGCCCTCCGCCCGCTTCCTTCCGGCCTCCGCGCGGCCGCCTCCGCGCGGCCCCGCCCCCGCGGCGCGCGACCGCCCGAGCCCGCCACGGCGCAGGCGCCGCCGAAGGCCCCGCCCCAGGGTGTGTCTTCGAGCCCGCGCGCCGCCGGCCGCCTGACCCCGCCCGCGGAGGGGGGCGGGGGAAGGCGGGCCGCGCCGCGCGCTCACGTGACGCCGCGCGCCGCCGGTTCCCGCGTGGGGCCCCGTGCAGCGGGCGGGAGCGGCCCCGCGGCCGGAAATCCCGCGCCGCCCGCCGCGTGGAGCGCGCGCACCCCGCACGCAGTCTGGGCAGCCCGGGCGCGGCCCCCTGCGCTCCGCGGGCTCCGGTCGGTGCCGCCCACACCCGGTCCCGGTGGAGCGTCGGGGGTCGACGCCGGAGCGAGGCTGGGACCGTCCCGGCTCTCGTGCGGGTCGTCGGCTCCACGCGCTGCCCCTTCGGTCGTGGGCGCGAGGTTCACGGAGCGGCTCCGGCCGGCCGCCACCCGCTCTCCGGGGCCGGGGTCCCGCGGGGGGCGGCCCGCGGGGGTCAGACGGCGCTTTCTGAGAGGATGCTTGATGTGTAAGTGACGTGTGCCCCGGCGTGGGGCTCGAGCTCGCAGCCCGGAGAGCAGGCGGGGGACGCGCCACGCGCCGAGTGAGCCTCCGGTTCTGCAGGGGAGGGTCCCCGGCTGAGCCGAGAGGGCCATGCGGGGCTCGATCCCAGGACCCTGAGATCATGACCTGGGCCGAAGGCAGAGGCTTTAACCCACTGAGCCCCCCAGGCGCCCCACGGGCCGGGTTCTTCATCATTCCTGAACAGGGGCCCGTGTTTCCAGTTTTCACTGGACGCTGCGAATTATGTACCTGGTCCTGGGTGCGGTGAAGGGTGTTGGGAGGCGCGGGGCAGAGCAGGCCTTCCCGCAGCCCATCCTCCTCCGGCGCGCCCGCAGGAAACCGCAGAAAGAGCTCCTCCCTGGTCCGCCTGCCCCCGTTGAGCCCGAGTTTAAGCGTCTGGCCGACAGTGAAGTTGCATGAACTTGTAGAGGTTCGGCCGGTGTTACCGGAACGAACGAGCAGGGGAAGAAGTGGGGCACGCGCAGAGCTACCACATGGCCCAGCAATGACCCTCTTAGCTGACACAAGAAACGGAGTAGGCACAGACATCTGCACACTCACGGGAGTTGGTAGCAGCTTTACTCACAAGAGCCACGAAAGGAAACGACCCACATGATCATCAGCTGATGATAGATAAATACGGTCTATTTGTTCAGTAGGATATGTTCAGTCATATAAAGCAATGAAGTCTTTATAAGAAGAGATAGCACCGGGTTCCCTCTCTCTCCTCCTCCTCCTCTTCCTCCACATACTAGGTGGGGGCACAAGAAGGGGACACCTGCTTCCCTAGAGGAGGGCTTCCGCCAGAACCTGACCATACCAGGACGCTGTTCCTGGACTTCCGGCTTCCGGAACGGTGACTGTTCTGAAGGTGAAACACAAATCTCTTATTTGGGGAAAACGGGTCATTTGGAGTCAGCCGTCACTAGTGGTCGCTCTGATGCTAACTGGCAAGCGTGCACACCTCCCTGGTCAGTGTGCTGGCGGGCGTGGTCCCATCTGGCTGGGGTCATGGGGCTGGTCGAAGCCAACAGGCCCGCCTGAACATCACTTACGGGCCAAGACCGCTCGTACGACTCTCCCAAACCGTGACAGGTGTTTGCACAGTGATCATGGGGGTCACCGAGTCTGAGTTTAACAAGAGTGACAGTCTACCCCAGGTGACAACCACTTTGGAAAACCACAGGCACGTTGAGAGCAGTGCTCTGTGACCAAACAAGGGAATCCTAGACAGGCATGCTCAGAGTGGAGCCCTTGGACAGCAGCCCTGGCCAAAAGGAGACATGAGCAAGGATACTTTCAGGAGATTTCTTGATAATAATGGAAAGAACAAAGGGGAGAGAACAGAAGTGGCCCAGATGTTTATAGCTGAGTGCAACATTGTATCATGTGTTACACACTGCAACAGATGAGTCTCGCCTGCATGTACAGGATGTCTATAAGGTGGTGCTGCTTTCTTTCCACTCTGGGAAGCTGTTTCAAGCATGGCATTGACTGCCCCATTGAGGAGTGATGGAGCCACAGTAGATCTTGAGCAGGGGAGTGACGTGAAGAAAGGTGGCATGCTGGTCATCTTAACGCTTCATCCGAAGCTCCTACATCTGAGTCACCCGCAGGGTCTGTGGCTTTTCCTCTTGGTTTTCAGTGATCTGGTCATGCTTTGCAGCACACCTTGTACTTCTTATCGATGTTAGACACAGTGGATACATTTTTACGGGGTGCTGGGATGGCCTTATCAGCTCCCAAAGAGGGTGAGGCTTTATTCGTATGAGTGGCTGGTTTCAGCAGATTACTGGGCTCTGTTAAGCTTTGCTTCTAGGATTCGCAAGGGCTGGTTGTTTCTGAGAGTGTGGGCCGCCCGTACTCCTGGGAGTGGAGCGTCTGCACTCTCAGAGGACGGTCTGCACTGTCCGCACCAACTCCGTGTCCGCAGGCTTGATCTGCAACCTGCTGCTCCTGCTTTCATGCTGCTGCCGCCCCTCCTTCCAGCTCCCGGTCTCCCCAGCTGCGCGTCTCTGCCTGTTCTCACGGTTTCCCCAGCACGGGCAGCCACCACGCCGCGGGCTTGCACTCAGGATGCTGGGCTCCTCTGCTGCAGGCTTTTGCCTCACGTTCCAGATGGCTTAGACTCTGTCCGCTCAGCTCAGCAGAGCCGTGGGTGCAGCTGTCTCCCGCCCAGCCTCCCACAGGGCAGATGCCGGCTTCTCCTTGTTTCTCTTTGCTCAGGGGTGGTAGCCGCACAGCTGCGCATGTTGGCGGCCCTCCAAATGCGCACATGCACGTATTTCAGCACGTCGGGGTTTTATAGCTGTCTTTAGAGGTGGGCTTGGGGTGGGGCTCCTGGGGGGGTGGGACCTACATTCTCACTTCCTCAAGGTAGCAGTGCCTGTGTGAGCCGCTGCTGTTTTCCCAAGATGCCACCAGAGGGCGCGCCAACCCCGGTGTTCTCCCCTCCCAGGCCTGGGGTAGGGGCGGAAGGGTGCTGCTCTGGCTGCCAGTGGCCCTCAGCCCTTCTCATTCTCCGGGTGGCCCCTTGGATGACCTCAGGCTCCCGGACGTTCCAGTGCTATCCATTCCCACCTGGCGAGGGGCACGTGCGTGTGCGCGTGCGCACACACACACAAACACACACACATTCCCTTCCGTCTTCATCCAGGAGCTCTTTCTTCAGCGAGAAAACCGATGGAGTACACATTTCTTTTCAGCTCTTTTATATGTTTGGAATTCACGTCTGGGAGACAGCTATGGGCGCAGCTTGCAGGAAGGGCCCCTGGTTCTGTGTCAGACCCTGACTCCCGAGGGACCCCTGTCTTCTCCAGGCTTCGTCCCTGATTCCCGAGGGCTGCCCAGCACTGACTCCACAGCCTCTTCCCTTCCTTTCCTGGAGATGTCCAGGGATGACCCTTGGTCCCAGCCGAGCAGTGGCTGCCAGCCCCGTCCTCTCTCGTGTGGCCGAGTGAGTCAATGAATGAATAATTGCATGAAAGAATGTTAGTTTAGCTCCCAACTCACAGCCTTTACCGTAACAGCATGGGCACAGCACCCTCGTTCCGTGCTACTGCGCCGCCCGTGGTTTCCCCATCCCAGCTGTCAGGGACGCCCTTTCTAGAAGACAAGGGGGCTGTGGTGGCCAGTCTCCAAGATGGTCCCGAGGAACCCTGGCTGCTGGGACTCGTGCTCTGGAGCAGTCCCTTGATCTGGGCTGGGTCATGACGGCTTAAGCTGGCAGGGGCGGGGGAAGGCACTGTGTGCTCTTGGGGCCCTGAGGTGCTGTTGGAACTCCGGCTTCTTCACAGGCACAGCTGCATGGAGAGGGCCAGGCTTTGCCCTCCCAGCTAGCCCAGCCTGCTGGTCTTCTTTGTGAGACAGCAGGTGCACAAGCACTGGCCAGGTTGCTGACCCAAGACACCTGAGGCCCCACCATCACCACACACAGAAGACCACCCAGGGGAGCCTGCTGCAGCAGTGTGGACAATAAGGAAGTTCCTGTCCTTAGCCCAGCCACAGAGAACCAAGGCCATGGGGACTCTGCCGCAACTGGGACCTGGGCTCTGCACCCATGCGGCCCCCCAGCCCTGTGATGACTTTACCACCGGAATATGACTTGCTTTCTCTTAGTGCCAGCCTGCCTACATCTCTATGCCGACAGCTTCATACCTCCGCCCTCAAGCCTCTTTTATACGAAAGCCCCCTGAGCTTCCAGGAGCACCTCCCACCTTCAGCAGAACCCACGGCCGAGTACCCGAGCCCGCTGCTGAAGTACTGGTCAACAGCCGGACAGCATGACTTTCCACCAGCCAGAGGGGTCACAGCCGTGGGACCAGACATGAACCCTTCAGTTTCCAGGCCACGGAAGAGATCCAGAAGTCCCCAAGAAGAGTCCAGCTGGCTGAGGTAGAGGGTCCTCGGTTATGGACAGATGGTATGGGAGTCGTGTGGTCGTTTAGCACTGAGACAGCAGAATACCTGCATGCTTCTTTGGAGGCCCACTCCGACACACACCCTCCCTCACCAGGTCCGCTGGGGCATGCCCCAGGAGTGCCGTCTGCAGCACACGTTTGGAACACCTCCTTCCCTGAGCCTCCACCTCCCGGCTGCGGGTTCTGATCGACTGCCAAGCTCCTAAGTCTAAGGACTGAGAGGCGACATTCTAGGAAATCTCACTGTGGCTCATCCCCAAATCCTCACTCCCAAGAGCATGGCAAAGTGGCCTTTCCTGCCCACGCCTGCTCTGGTCCTTGGGACCGAATGTAGGAACACTGCCATGAAGACGGCAAACGTTTTTTGTCATTTTTCCTAATTAAGGAATCAACCCACCCTTCCAGAGGCAGACAGTTAAAGGAAGTAAGGGGATCTGGACTCTGAGCGTGTACCAGGATCCAGGCGTTTCCAGAGTCTCAGGGGAGGAGTGGCTGCCCAGCCCTGTGGCTAAAGACACAACTTTGTAGAAGGAGAGGTTTGGGTTCAAATCCCCACTCTGCCTGCTACAGCCTTGCCTTCCTGAGACTCTGCTTTGCCTTCTGGAAAACAGTGGTACTAACAGTTGCCAGCATGTGGGGATGGTTGCAACAGCCACACAAGACGTCACAGGCCATGCCCAGGCCTGGCACATGGCGCGCTCCTGGAGGATGGTTGCTGGTAGATATGAACCCATTCGCAAGCAGGAGACAACACGCACCAGCTCTTTACAGACGGCTTTGGCTTACTCTGTTACACACGACCTGCCATGCCAATCGGTACTTCTTACGACATTGGGTTTTTTTTTTTTCCTTTTTAAAAATTTATTTATTTGAGAGAGCGAGCAAGCGAGAGAGCACACACAGAGGGAGAGGGAGATGCAGGCTCCCTACTGAGCCAGAGCCTGAAGTGGTGCTCGATCCCAGGACCCTGAGATCATGACCTGAGCTGAGGGAAGATGCTTCCCCACTCAGGTGCCCCATGACATCGGTTTTAACTGATATTCTGCTGTGGGGACACAGCATCGAGTTCTTTCCACTCTGAATGGACATTTAAGCTATCAGTGAGTGGTCTTCTTACAAACAAAGGCTATGTAACTGCTCCGTAACACCAGGAGATGCCACTGGTGGTTTCTTGGGAGGTTGCTGGCTGCAGGGCTCCTGGGGCACATGGTCGGGGGTGGGGGGGGCACAGCATCTGTGAGATGTGATCTGTCTACAATGCAGGCGGGCTAGTGGCTGGGAGAACTCAGGGCAGGGTGAAAGCACTCTCTACACAGGTTCTGGGAGGTTCCTGGAGAGGAGGAGGACTCCCCAAGATCAGGGGCAAGAGGGGTGGGGTAGAAGAAAGGCGCGGCGTGAGGCTGATGTAGCTTCTCCTCTGTCAATGGCATCCTGCTCTTCAGGATCGATGGAGACACCGTGCACACAACGCGGCGTGCGGGGTGTAGCAAGGGGTCCTCTAACCGTAGCTGCCCCCGCCGATTTCATCTGCTCCTGTTAACTGCATAGCTGGGTGAGCCGCCTTCCCTCTCTGCACCTCTGTTGTCATGTCCAGGGGCCTTGGAGGAGATGGGCTCGTAGGCCCTTGATAGCTTTCTCTCCCAAGGTCACCGTGCCCATGGCTCCTTCTGGAAGGCTGCGTAATAAGGCAGCGAGTGGCTTCAGCACCAGCAAGGGCGGACAGCGCCAGGAGCTGTCCATGGGCTGAATTCACGGGGCGGGGGGTGGCGGACCCCCACTGGAAGAGGGCCTCAGAGGTGCGGGCCGCGGGGAGGAAGCAGCAGGGATGGGAGACGGACACCTGTTCTGTGCCTGGGAACGATGATGCTGCCATGCGATGCGGGATCACAGCCTTCCCAGAGGTTCCGGCAGCCATGCTTAGGGGCATGAGGGATTGGGGCCAGCCGTATACAAGGGCCTTCAGCCACCCTTTGTCTACCCCCTCACATCAGCCTCTCCCCTGCTCTCTGTGGTCCTGAATTCAGTCAGACCCTGGAAATCACAGTTTTGGGAACAAGCAGATGAAAATGCCACTCAGGCTGAGTTTGTGTGCAGGAACGTGCTAGCTGTGTCGTCTGTGAGTCCCCCAAACCGGAGACCACCCAGAAGCCCCCTGACAGCCCTTCGTGTGTGGACACACTGCAGGGAGCCCCGCAGCACAGTCTCATGCAGCCGTGGAGATAGGTAAGGCACAGTCACATTTGGCAGGGACGCATCTCTCACCATGATGCTGGGATAGGCAGGATGTCAACCTTACGTGCGGTTCTGGCTACAGAGAGCTCCCAGGCAGGCGACAGGAAGAATGGCATTTGAGGCTGCAGAGGGAGGGCAGGGGCGGGGAGATCGGGGCTCTTTTTTGTTCATTCAACCATCGGTTTATGTTTGGCGTACTTGCTCCTGTGCTGATTCCATTTCAAGATGAGAAAGTAAAAGAGAGAAAGTCCCTGGGGCGGGGCCACTGGGCTTTCTTGGGGAGAGGGCTATTAAAACCCGTATTCAAGGGCAGTGTCACTGGTCACTCAATTCCTGGCCAGTAACTCGCATACTAACTGTCCCTCCCTGGTTCTGAGGCCTGTGCCCGTGGCTCCTTGAACACATGACCCCAGGCTCCCGAGACGAAGAGTTGCGGCTCTACAGGACTGAGCCAGCCACGCGCCCCTGAGATCTGCCTCTTAAATGCCTTGGAAGAGTCAGGCCCCTGACCGCATGGGGAAAACAGTCTGGGACTTGTGCTTCCTGGGCCAGCGGACGGGCTCCTTTGTGGTATCCTCCCAAGGGCTAGGCAAGAGAAGATGTGCCAAACATGCCCCCTTGTGGGGCACCCCTGCTTCCCATAGCCCCTGGACTCAGGCTCTAGACCTGCCTCTCAGCCCAAGACAGCCGTTCCCCCTCCCACACCCCAGTCTCCCCCCGACACACGCTGCAGTCATTCCGTCCTCTCCAGGGCACAGCACTAGACCCCTCACCAGAGCTGCCTGCAGACTGTAGACACTGGAGCGCTTCCCAGTTAATCCCAGCCTGGCCTCTCAGGGTAAGGGGGCCTGTTTGTGCCCTTCCCACCTCCTCCCGGGATTTCTGCCTCCTCCTGTTAGCCCGCCAATGGCTCAGCTGGCTGGCAGGGTCCTTCTCGGCCTAATAAACTCCTAGGGAGCCCCTTCCCCTGGCCTGGGAGGGGAGGCAGGGATGGCGGAGCGGGTCTCCTGCTGGGGAAGCTGCACTAGCGGCGGGCAGGTTGGCCGGGTTGGCCGGGTTGGCCGTCACTCCCGCAGGGGAGGGCGAGGGGCTTGCAGGAGCAGGGAGACGTCGGCAGGGCCCCGAGCGTCTGCGTGCGAGCACACGGTGCGTGTCTGCCTGGCACTGCAGCCTGCGGGACGAGAAGCCTCCGTCCGTGGAGTGCCCGAGGTGTTGGGGCTGTCATGCCCCTCTCTCCGTCTCTGGAAGGAAGAAGAAGGCGGTAAGGCTCCATCACGGGGCAAGTTCTCCAAGTTTCTCCTGGGGCCTGGGTGGGGAGGCAGCGGTGGTGGCCTCCCACCTGGTGGGATGCTTCCTGCAGAAAGGCTCGCGTGCAGGCGGGGGACGTGGAGAGGCCGTCCTGGGCCTGACCGAGGACAAGACCGTCTCGGTCTTCCCGGTGCTCCTGGTGGGTGTGGCAGGTGTCGTGGGCATCGCCGTGGCAGTCCTAATGGTGCTGACGACATGTGACATGCACAGCACCACTTACTGCTCCCTGGTCAGCCTGGCCTGGCCGGCCTCGTTGTGCTGCTGGCCGCGGGGCTGCTCAACATCTCTGACAGCCTGGCTGGGCAGTGGGTCTATGGGTGCGCTGGCTGCCTGGCCATCATCTACTTGCGGTGCCTGGGCCTCAGCGTGTCCTCCTGCCCCATCCTGGCATTCACGGTGGAGAGCTGGGGGCTCCCCGGCCTGGCCCTGCAGGCAGCTCCCTCACCACAAAGTGATGCAGCCAGGACTCCCTGGCTGGGGGGCTCGGAAGCTGAGCCTCCGCTGGGCAGGAGGGCCGGGGCCCCTTTCCAGACAGGGGAGTGGAGTAGGTCCCTAGAAGCCCCGGCCCGGGAAGCAGGGGTCGGAAGGGCTCTTCTCTCATCTCTGCGGCTGTCTTGCCTTGACATGCCAAGGCGATCCTCTACCTCTGGACCTCGGTTTTCCTACCTGGGAAGTGGGCATCTGGATTGGACATTCCCTTGGGTTTCTCCCCGCTCTGATTTTAGTCCCAAGAGGCAGTGTAGCCCCGAGTTAGACGTGTGGTCCCCAGGGCTCGTGGATTGGGTTCACACCCAGCCCTGCCCCTTCCTGCCTGCATGGTCTTGGACAGGTGAACCCAGAGGTTGGGGGGCGTGTCCAGGGCCACACAGAATTGGGACATAATTGAGGCTTTCTGACATCCAAACACCGGCCCGGTCCTGGTTCTCCTGGGCTTTGGCTGTCTGGGCTCCCGCGGCCCCTATCTCCTGCCCATATTGGTTGACCCCCATGGTCTGGACATGGCAGGGTGGGGACCGGGGTCCAGGCTGTGAACCTGGCCGTGAGGGGCGTGTGATGTCATTGGCTGCCACGGTCGGTGAGCTTTGGAGGTGCACAACTAAAAACCCACCAGGGCTCTCGCAGAGGTCAAAGGTCTCGGAAAGGGCCCTGGGGCCCTTGGACCAGCAGCAGACACGGCTGAGCCTGGGGGCCTCTGCGGTGGCGCTTCCCACGCGTCCTCCACACGGCCGCTGGCTCCTGGATCCTCTCGGCCCTCCAGTCTTCCCGTGACAGGAGCAGGCTGGGTCATGAGCACGTGCCCCCACCTACGCACGCTCACGCACACAGGCCCACGCCTACGCCCACACAGGGCCCCCAACACGGCCACCCGTGGCCACAGGTACATTGCCCTCTGCCACCCGATGTGGGCGCAGACCCTGTGCACCATGGCCCAGGCCGAGCGGATCACGGCAGCTGCCTGGGCGTCACGTGCGTCTACCGCCCGCTCTGGTTCTCCCTGGTGGACCTGCCTGACAGCGAGAGCCACGGCCCACAGTGTGGCTACAGAGCGGCCTGCAGCTTTCACTTGCTCTCGACCTGCTGACTTCACCTTTTTCCTCGTCACGCCCCTGCTGGAGGCCGCCATCCTCTACGGGCTCATCGGGGAGTCCTGCTCCGGAGCACACGGTCCCAAGCCGGGGGCCGGGGGCTGGGGGCCGCGAGGCCTGGCGGGAGCGGGGAATCCGGGAGAAGCAGCCCCGGCGGCCAGGTGGGGGCCCCAGGTCTTCCAGGAGGCAAGCGGGTGAGGTCTCCAGGCGGGTTAGATGGGGGTGGCCAGAGGGGCGCTGGAGAGCAGGAGAGGAGGGCCGGCGGGCAGAGGGCAGGGAGAGGCGCAAGGCAGAGCCCAGCAGAGGGGATGCGGGCGGGACGCAGAGTTGTTCACCCGCCAGTGTCTGCGGGCCCCGCCTGGACGCTGGGACTCGGGACCACACGGAAGACCCACGTGTAGTCTGTGGTGGCTGGGGGACACGGGACGCGGGATGGGGTCAGGGACAGGCAGGGAGGCCTCACGGAGCTGACAGCGGAGCAAGGGGACAAGCCAAGCACACGCCAGGAAGCACGGGGGCGGCAGAGAGACGCCTAGAGGTGGAGGCAGGCCCGTCGCCCTGGGCTGGGAGGGGCCTGTGCGAATGGCCGGGGGCTCATGGCTTTGACTGCAGGGAGACGGGGCAGCCACGGGGCTCGGAGACAGTGGGAGTCCCCCACGTGGGAAGCCTGAGACAGGCACACACTCCGAGACACGGAGGGAGAGAGAGCACTGAGCAGAGGTGACACCTGTGACCGAGCCACAGTCTTGCGAGGGGAGAGACAGAGTCACAGAGAGGGATAGAATCAGAGTCAGAGGGAGAGAGACAGAGCCAGGCACATACAATGGCCAAGGCCTGTGTCCACTCTCAGGGACAAAGCTCTGGACACACAGATGATCGCACCTCCTGGGGCAAAAGCCAGCGATGACCGCACGGTCCCCCTTCCGCAGCACAATTCAAGGAGGCAATTGCTGACATCCTGAAGCTGGAAGCTGGAAAGGGAGGCTCAGAGAGGGTCGTGGGCTGCCCAGGGTCACACCAGGAGCTGGGATCTCACTCGACCTGGCAAACAGCAGCATCACACCCTCCCCCTGGAGATGGTGGCAGGGAGGAGCCCTCTGGAGACCTCCCCTCAGCTCTGGAGCCCCCAGGAGGCTCCCGGCATGGGTCAGTCTGATAGCAGTCCCCCAGAGGTCTGGACAGGTGCCCCTTCCCCTTCCTGATGAACCCAACTCCCGCAGACTGTCCTCGGCTGCATGGGGGTGGGTTTTGAATCCCCCACAGGCCTTTCTGGGTCTGCGACACACCCCTTAACTGAAGGATGGGGTGGGGTGCAGGAGGGGGTCCGGCCCCGAGGGGCAGGGCTGCAGCTGGAGGGAGCATTCGGACAGCCATGACCATGGATGGGTTCTGGGGAGGAGACCTGGTCTCTCGCTCTCTGAGCTCTGCTTCCCCACCCCTGAACAGACCACCGTGATGGTGCCACCTCCAAGGGAGCCGTCCCGGGCTTGCAGCCGCTGGGACTCCCAGCATCAGGGTTTGGCAGCGGAGAGTCTAAGCGGAGTGAGGGCAGGGTGCCCCTGGGGATGCAGGCGGTGACCAGGAAGCCCCCCAGGCAGCCTGTCCCGTGACCTCGAGCACCCGGCAGCGCACAGGGAGGACCCGGCACGCCGCCCGCTGGTGTGCTGGCAACAGTCTCCTCAGTGCTGCGCCGGCGGGAGCGGCCCGGGCCCCTTCCTGGCAGCCAGCCTGTCCCCCTGTCCCGTGGGCCACCAGGATGCTGGTGGTGGTCGTGCACTGTTCCTGGCGCTCTGCACATGGGGTCTGCACAACTCCCTGGTGGCCCGGCCCTTCCTGGACCCCTGGTGCTCCTCTCCTGCCACAGCTGTGTCTCCGCCGACAATGCCTCAACCCCGGCATCTACAGCCTTGTGTCCCGGGAATTCTGCAAGGCCTCCTGGCGCCTGTGCCGAGGTCCATCGGGGGAGCCCCCAGCCCCAGTGCAGTCCAAGAGCCCCCCAGAAGCCGCAGACCACCGGGAGTGAGGGCTGGGGTCATCAGGCCACAGGGTCACTGCCATCTCCCGCAGGAGCCCTGGGTCAGCGCGTCTGAGGGCAGCGCTCCTCCTGCCCGGCGCCTGCCCCTCCCTCACCCTCCCTGCCCCTCCCTGCCTCTGCTCCCTCTGTCTGCTCCTCTGTGGGCTCTGCCGCGCCCTGGACCAGGACAGGCACGGACGCCCCTTTAGCCCCCGGGCCCCCTGCGGCTTCCCTCCCCGGGGGGAAAGGACAGCAGGACGGCCTGGGTCCGGGTGCTTCAAGTTCAAGTCTGGACTCCGTGTGGGAGTCTCTCCCTCCTCGGGAAGCAGGGGAGGGAGAGACAGGAGAGTCTGGAGGACCGCCGGCCTTCACCAGGGAGACGGTGTGACCTTCCGCGCACCAGCACTGTGTTAAGCGTCCTTCCCGGGGAACGCCCTGGGGGGGGTTAAAGGCCGAGTGTCCAGTGTTCGTCAACACTGTCCTCCGCTGTGTGGGGCCTGCCCAGGACCTGCAGAGAGCAGCTGCCCGGGGCCACATCGAAAGACCCCCAGCTTCCTCCGCTGACACCTAGAGATACTCCATGGGGCAGGGGAGACGGGCCGCCCCCATGCCCCGGTGCCCCAGCCTGGAAAGCGTCTCCCTGTGGAAGGGTGTGCAGGGCCGGCCCCTCGCTAGCCCATGGCCATGTCCCCGCCCCTCCCAGTGAGCTGGGCAGGAGCTTAGGGTGCTGGGGTGAGCAGGGAGCCCCTGAGGAGGCAGGACCGTCCCCGTGCGGTGCTCCTCAGTGAAGGGAGGCTCTAGGCACTGGGCCGAGCCCACCACCCTCGCCCTGGCAACAGCCTGCGGAGTGGGACTCCCACTGTCCCGATGATGTGCGTGAGCCTCCGACACCTTAAGGCAGGAAGCCGCTGTGTCCCCACCTCCGAGATGGGCGCGTGTCCCCGACACTGTCCCTATTCCTTTGGAGAGCACTTTCCTCCTGGCCTCTCTGGGGTGGGTTAAAAGCAGAATTTCTGTGGAGCTGTTGGGAGGAGGTGTGCACCCCCCCTTCCCTGCCAACAAAAAGTGACTTCCAGTTGTCTGGGAGCTCAGCAGGATGCCGGCCAGGAGTGTCCTGCTCCGCTCCTGCCTCTGTCTCACACGCAGCCGTCCAGAGCTGGCACGCGCCAGCCCCTCCCTCGTGCGCCCCGGCTTCTGTCTGCTGGTTCTGTGCAGGGGCTGGGACAGCGATCGCCGGCGGTCTCCTGGGGACTGGGTCAGGAATGCAGAGCGCTGGCAGGGCACCGAGGCCTGGGCGTCTGTGACAGACGCGGGGGGAGCTGCTCGGCGGCCCCCACGAAGAGCCACAGGCGCCAGGAGGGAGAAGACCGGGGCCAGCAGCATGCGGTGGAGGGGAGGCTGGCGGCCGGCCCCCAACCCCCAAGCGGCCAGGGCCCAGCGCCCGCTAAAAGGCAAGGCCTCGGTTCAAGGCACGATGCTCCGGGTCCGTGTCCCGCCCCAAGTGGCTGAGAGTGGAAAAGCGCCGGCGTGCGGAGGCGTCAGCAGGGGCCCCAGCCGGCCGTGAAATCCGTCCAGACATGGGCCGGGCTCTGATTTCTCGTGAAATCCACACCGCTACAGCCCGGGGGCTTGCATCCCGTGGCGCCGCCGGAGGGTGCAGGCCCAGCAGTCCGGCCGCGGCACCGGGAGGGCGAGCGTGCGTCCGGAGAGTGCGGGAGGGCAGGCCCCCAGGGCTGGCGGAGGCTGGGGGGCCTGGGGCAGGCTTCGTACTGTCGTGGGGCTCACATGTTAAGGGTCACTTGGCGCTCATCACCCACCTTCTGCTCTCCGGTGGGAGTGTGCGGCCTGCGTGGGGAGGGGACAGCCCCAGGCACACAGACCGTGTGACCCTGGCAGAGGCTGCGCCTGCTCTCCCCCAGGGGACAGCTGTGAGGACAGAGGGGTGCGAGGGGCTGCATGCTTTCTGGCACGTCGTGGGGCTCGGGCAGCCGTGGGCCTCCCTCGGGGAGACGGCTTGACCGGCCGGGCCCCTCTGAGCTTCTTAGGACGATGGGGAACTTCACCTGCGCCCGAGCAGCCCGAAAACAGGGCCGGTGAGGAAACGTCCACAAATCTCTGGTTTTCCAAAGTCCCCTGGGGGCCGGCTTGCTGCAGAGACCCCGTCCGCTAACGACTTACAGGACACTCCTCGTGGCTCCATGAGACTCACAGAGGACTCCCCGGGTCGGCTGGGACCAGGCCAGGCCAGACCCTGCAGCTCCCCGTCCTTGGTCTCACAGTTGATGAGCTGAGACTTGCTAGACATGGAGGCCGCTGACCCGGTTCCCCCGATTGCAGGACCAGCCCAGCCTCGGCCCACCCTGCCCCCGTCTGCTCCTCCCCCTGCGAGCCGGGCAGAGCCCCCGCCGGGACACGAGGTCTTTAGCCCCACGGAGCTTTCCCTGTTGCAATCACCCGACTGGAATCAAGGTCGGCTTCCGGCTCCGTCTGGCGTCCCTGAGCTGAAGACGCTCTTGGCCTCCTGTGCCTTTCCAAGCAGCCTCCGCTCCCCCAAAGCTGGGCACCCCCACACCCTGTCTGCCCACGGGGCTCTGTGGGAGGCAGGCGGCGCTCCGGTGGCCCTTCCTCGCGCCCAGCCCCCACGCCCAGAGGGCCGGCAGGTGTGCCCAGTGCGTCCGCTCTGATGCCCTCATGAGCTCAGGAGGCACGAGGGCTCCGGGCTCCCCACGCACCGCGCTCACGTCTCCCACCCCCACTTCCTTCTTCAGCAGAGCAGGGCTCAGACCCGCGACCTGGAGTGGGGGGTGGGGGTGGGTGCGTGTTTAGCAATCCTCAAAGTGTGGCCCAGGGAACCCTCCAGGTCTGTGAC
Source organism: Mustela erminea (assembly GCF_009829155.1). Classification (NCBI taxonomy): domain Eukaryota; kingdom Metazoa; phylum Chordata; class Mammalia; order Carnivora; family Mustelidae; genus Mustela; species Mustela erminea. The sequence continues at coordinate 59,578,181 of NC_045632.1, read as the reverse complement.
ACCAGAAACCATTGGCCTTGTCTCTTTCACAAGCTGACCTTGGCCCTGTGGGGACAGAGTGGCCGCAGCCCCAGACGGAGCTCAGGGCCCTGCGTGCGCCGCGAAAGAGACGCGGCTTTCCCGGGGACGGTCCTACCCGAGGCAGTGACAGATACCGGCGGTTTTAGGTCTTGAACTTTTCTTAAGATGTATTTGTTTATTTACTTTTTTGTTTTTAGTATGCACTACGTTAATATGCTGCGTCACTTTCTAGAAGGGCTAGGTGGGCGTGACCGAGTCATTTTTCATCAATCAGGAAAATGTTTCCTTAACTGATATTCTCCAAACCCTTTGACACGTAGTAACAATTAACTCCAGAGATGAGCCTGTCTCTTTGCAGCAAACTCCACTGACATGGGTAATAAGCAACTGGTTTCTCCTTGCCCCCGGTACTGGACCTGCGGGTGTGCGCCGCGGCTGTGCCGGGGGTGACCAAGCACGTGGCCGTGAGGTCGATCCTGGGCAGGATCTCGAACCACATCGCACCACGCGGTTGCCAAGGCCAAGAAGATTTTATTTACGAGTGAGCACGAGCAGGGGGAGCGGCAGAGGGAGAAGCAGGCTCCCCGCTGAGCAGGGAGCCTGACGCGGGACCCCGGGGTCATGACCCGAGCCAAAGGTGGACGCTTCACCAACTCGGCTACCCGGGGAGCCCCTTGAATTCCTTCTCATGTTTTGTAGAGATAAGATGGGAAGTCCCCAAACAGTGGCACTGATCTCTGGTAGCAAAGCAGGGGATGAGCGCACAGTGTGGCGGACGGGGCTGCCCAGGAGCGGGGCCTGAGGGGCTCCAGAGGCTGAGTTGTGTGGCCGCGGTGTCCTGCTCTCCTCCGCGTGTTTTCTACTCGCTTGAGCGAAACATGCGGTACGGGTGCGGACAGACGCCCTCGGAGCCTGGAACGGAACACCACAGGGCCCGCAGCTCCACTCCGGGGTGGTCCCCAGAGAAACTGGAAGCCGGTCTCTCAAACAGGTGTCCCTGCGCAGAAGGTGGACACGGCCACAGCCTGTCAGCGACCAAGGGGGTTCCCGAGGTGCGCGTGGAGCTCAGCCGTGTGGGGAAGGCTGCTGAGCCGTGAGAAGGGACGGACCACAGGCACATGCGGCACGGGGGAGCCCTGACGGCGTGCCGGACCACGGAAGCCGGGCCCAGAGCGCCACGTGACCTGTGAGGCCGTTCCTAGGTCACGTTCAGAAAAACCCTCCACCGAGGCACAAAGCAGACTGGCGGCGGCCAGCGTCAGGGGAGCGGAAGGGAGCGAGCGGCGGCGGGCATGACCTCCCTTGGGGGCTGAGAAGGTCTGGGACGCAGCGTGGTTCACTCTGGGATGGGTCACCTGGCCGGAGAAGGGAGAAGCGAAAGAGCCCAGGGCCCACTCCCGTGGCTCCGAGCCCTGGAGACTGCCGGGCTGAGCCAGTCCTTCCACGGCCGGCCGTGGCCCGGCGTCAGAGTGAAGTCTCCCCCCGTGAAAGCGGTCCAGCTAGCGCCCACAGAGCCTGGCCGATGTGCTCAGGGGTCCATCGCCATGACCCAGGGGCAGGACGGCTGCTGCCGGGCTGACAGCGGCCGGGGAGGACGGTCACGGAGCTACGCACCCACGTCCACGTCCCTAGCAGGGCCCTGGGCTCTGAGTCCTCTGCTCTCCCCGTGTCCTCCGCACGCCCCGGCTTTCCGGGCCTTCCCCACCCTTCGAAGCTTCAAGAAGACGACCGTGAGCGCCGCCCGATGTGGCTGTTGAACGAGCATGTCCGTGGGGCGTCAGGAGAGCGGCGCTGGACTCAGAAACACTCAACACACGTCTCGCAGACACAGCCCAGTCGTACCGCACCGGCACAACTCATGGCCGGACGTCCAGGGTCCCTGGTCCCTGCCCGCAGGCTGAGGACCGCGAAGCAGAACGTAGCTCTTGTTTCACGGCGGGGAAACTGAGGCCCCAGGCGAGGAAGGGACAGGCTGAAGTTTGTACACGGGCCATGGTCCAGGCCCGGCGGTCCTGGTGCTCATGGGACGGCGTCCGTCACAGCAAAGCTTTGCCCTGATCCGGGATGCTCCCCAGGTGTCTCCCACGGCTTGGTGGCAGTGTGTGTGTCCTCGCCATGGAGGCGTCTGCCGTGGGCTCGGTCATCCCGGAGAGCAGGCCGGGCTCCTTGTCCTCCTGGAGCTGGTGAAGGGCGGCCGCCACTGCCCGCCTCTCAGCCCACCTGGCCCGGAGTGTCCCTGGAGCTGGATGCTGCGGCCAGGCTGGGGAGGCGCCCTGGGGGCTCAGCCGTGCCCGTGGCCGTGGCCCGGCATCCCCAGCTCCACCTCCCAGCGTCAACAACACAATCTGATTCCACATCGGCCCCCTTCCCGCCAGACTGATGGAGCACCTCCGAAACTTGCCTTGAGGTCAGGACTGTGTGGGTGTCTCTGTCCCAGGGCTGCTGTGACAAAGTGCCCCAAGCCGGGGGGTGGGGGGGTGCTCAGAGCAGCAGAGCTGGAGACCCTCACTGTCCTGGAGGCCTGAGTCTGAGATCTGTTGCCCTGGGTTGAAATTCAAGTCACAGGGCCACACTCCCTCCGAGGTCCCAGGGACGGTCTGTCCACCTCTCCCAGCTCCTGGGGGGCTCCCGGGGGCTCCAGGTATCCCTGGGCTATGGCCACAAACCCCCAGTCTCTGCCTCTGTCATCCCACGGCCTCCAGCTTCCATGTGTGCCTCATCTCCCCCCCGCCTCGTCCTGTGGTATGAAGGGGCACGGGGTCCCCCAGGCCGGCCAGCATCACGGCCACATGTCCAGATCTCTGATTTACGCACATCAGCAGACACCCTTTCTCCAAATCCAGTCACATCTGTGGGTTCTGGGGCGAGCATTTATTTCAGGGGCCGCCTCCCCATGGACGACCGGACCAGACTGTGGTCTGAGGCCACCCCACGGTCTATGCTCCGTGCTACGCCATGAGGAGTACGAACCATGGCCCTTTAGTGCCCGTCACGTGGCTCTGGGTGTGTCTGTGCCTTAATGTCTCTTCCCCCAGCGGTGTGGTTAGCGTAGGCCGGGCCACATCCGAGTCACTCACTGTCCCTGTGCCCCACTCCTGAGCCCGGTGACCAGCTTCCTGAGCCCTCTGAGCCCTCTGAGCTTTCTTGTCCTTTTCCTATAAACGGGGCTACACGCAGAGCCTCCCCTGGGTGTCCTAGAGCAAGACGCTGTTTGCACAGGGCTCGGTAGCAGCCTGGCCCACGGCAGCTCCTCGCAATGGGCAGCTCCTAGCACGAAACAGGGCTGAGAACCCATGTGGGAAGGAAGGCCTGGGCTCCTTGTGAGGTCAGAGGAGCGAGTTCTGCCCCCAAGTGCTTTGTGAACGGAGGTGTGCTCCTCCGTGGGGCTGGGGGGGCACTTCACGGTGGGACTGCAGGGCTGGATGTGCACCTTGGCAGTGACCTGTGTCACAGTGTCCAGCTGGTCTGGAGCGAGCCCCCAGTCTGCCCATGCTCAGATGCACAGCGGCCCTGGCAGGTGCGTCCGCTGGGTCAAGGCTGCTGCCCAGGTCACGGTCTGCAGAAAGGGAGGAAGCCGCCGATCCGACCAGAGATCAACACCAGACACTCGAGGCAGAACGGGTGAGGGACCTGACTCCAGGTTTCCCTAGAGATGACATATGAGTGGCCAGTGAGCTCCGAAGGGGTGGTCGTCACACATCGTCGTGACGCCTCCGCAGCCCTGACGACGGCGGCAGAAAACCCGGCGCCCAAAGGACGTGGAGAGACTGGGAATTTCGTGTCCCACGAGGAGGCGAGGGGGTGCAGCCTCTGTGGGAGACGGTGTGTGTGGGGGCGGTCGTTCCTAAGAACACGAACGCCGAGTTCCCCCACGACCCAGCAGCTGCAGGACCGCGCGCGCACCCGTGAGCCCCGGGAGCCGGGTCTTGGAGACCCCTTTGTGTCCCATGATCTCAAGAGCATCGCTCACGGCAGCCCAAGGGCAGAAGCAACGCAAGGGTCCACGTCTGGATGGGGCACCGGGCAGAGTGTGGTCCGTCCGCGCCGTGGCCTGGGACTCAGCCGTCGCCGGGAAGGCCACGCGGATGCCGGCCGCAGCGAGGGTGGACCTGGAGGGCACGAGGCCCCGTGAGGTCAGCCCGTCACGGAGACAGACACGGCAAGGTGCCACTTGCAGGGGGTCCCCCGAGGAGTCGACCCGGAGCCAGGGATGGACAGGGTGCTGGGGCCGGGGAGTTAGGGTGTCCTGGGGATGGAGCTGGGGAAGAAGGAGACATTCTGTGGCTGGACGGAGGTGGCTGTGCACGCTTATACCCTGGGGCTGTGCACTTGGCAGCGGTGAAGGCCGTCAGGCCGGCGTGCGTTTCTCTGTGGCAAACAGGTGTTTAGAAAGTGGGGGGCAGTCAGATGCTCTCTGGGGTCTCTTGGTCACTGCTTTGCTCTCGAACCGAGGCCAGCTACCCCAAGCATGTCAAGGGGCCCCTTGGGGCTCCCTTTGCCGATGCTGGATACTTGCTGTGGTGACACAAGGCAGCGGCTGTCCACAGACTCTAACTTAAGCTCTGTGTGCACCTCCGCCCGGGCTCTGGGGACATCGGGGGATACGTAAGACCGTGCCGGGGCTCCCCTAACCTCCCACCTAGCAGGCAAAGCCTAGAAGCTTCGAGGCCCCAGGGCATGGGGAGATGGGAGACGGGAGGCCGAGAGAGAGCAAGCCCCCGGAGGAGGACGCAGAGAGGAGGAATATTTAGGTCTGGGACAGAAGAGTGGGAATTCAGACAAAATTCTGCTTAAAGCTGACGTGCTCCGTCCAGCCGTAATTCAGCAGGACGGAAAAGGCCGGCGTTTGCAGAAGGGGGTGAGGGAGTGAGATGCTGCGGGAAGGGGGCTGTGGGGCGCCGGGCCGGCCGGAGGTGAGGAACGCGGGCAGGGGTGCGGGCGGCGGGGCCAGCAGGCGCGGGTGGGTCAGACGGGCGCCACCCCGGAGGGGAACGGAGGCCAGAGGCAGCAGGAGAGGGAGCCGGAGCCGGTGAGGACGGGACAGACCACCCAGAAGTGGGAGTCCCTCGTTCACTCGCTCGGTCACCTCAGCACCGCTATGAGGGGACACAGGCCTGAGCGAGGGACCCTGGGCATCACGTCACCCGTGTGAGAGGAACCTCCAGGCAAGGCCTGACCTGGACGGGGGCGGGGGGCTCAGCAGCCCCAGGACACTCCTATAGGGACAGCATCCAGGTCTAACCAGGGGCCCCAGTGACCCGTTCGGACACCTGCTCCTGTCCCCACTGGGGCTGTCAGCGTTCTCTATCTGCTGACTGTGCGGCCTGCATGATGGGTGCGTGTGGCTTTCTCGAACGGCGAGACCACGGCCTCCGTGCCTGTCTCAGCCGGTTTTCCATAGCAGCTTTGAGGGCCAGGCCCAAGCGCCCCTTCCCTCACGGTGCTGAAAAGCATGGCTTTGGGGAAAAGCGTAGAAGACAGGCTGACGGCTCTCGGGACCACAAGCCTCCCTGGGCTGGTCCTTGTGTGCGGGGTGCAGTCCGGCCAGGGCGAGTCTCCCCCACGGCCCTGAGGGCAGGAGACTGGCTGGCGGGGAGGGGGGAGCTGGCCACCTGCGAAAGAATCGGAAACGCAGGTTTTGTCTTCAGGTCTGACGTGGGAGGTGACATTGGCTCGTAACTAGCGAATGGTCTGGGTCTAAAGTTAGGGCCCAGGTGCTTCCTGCAGTGTGGGGAGAGAGGGCCCCGGCTGCCTGACACCGCAGGACCAGGTTCTCTCCTGTCCCGGCGGCCGTGAGTCTGCGGTCCGGGCGCGGGCAGGCCGCCGCTGGAGGTTCGGGGCGGGGGGCCGTGCTGTCCTCCCCCAGTGCCTGCAGGTATGGCCACTCTTGGCGTCCCCTGGCTCGTGGCCGCCGGCTCTGCCTCGTTGTCCTATGGGGTGCTGTGTCTGTCCCCTTAGGAGCCCCCTGGTGGGATGGGGCCCACACACTCCAGCATGACCCCCTCTTAACCTGATGGTCCCTGCACAGACCCTATTTCCAGAACAGTCACAGGTAGGGGGGTTAGGACGTGGACATATCACTCTGGGGGACACAGTTCCCCCCCACCACAGTCCCCGCGTGAGGCTTCTGAGCAGCAGGCGGGATTTGGGTGTGGAGATGATCTACAAGGGCTCCCCAGGCAGAGGGGACAGCACGCAGGAAGGTGTGGGGAGCTGTGGTGGGGGGAGTGGGGGGCGCCGTGGGCCGGTGGGTGTGGGGAGGGGAGGGTGAGGTTCCTGGGACAGGGCTGTGCGCACGTGTCACATGTCACAAGAGGAGTTAGACCCTGGAGGGATGCTGTGGGCTGGGCGTCCCACATCAGAGCCCCTGCTTCCTGGACAGATGGCCGGCCGCGTCCCCTGTCCCTGAGGAAGATGGCAGGGTTCAGCCCTCCCGGCCTCATGACTCAGAGCTGGCCCTGCTCAGCGGCCGCGAACACATTTAAAACAGGACAGACGTCCGTCCACGGATGGGCTCCATCAAAACGTGGCTCACCCACACGGCAGAGCAGAGCTGTGACTCGGATGGACCCGGGAGCGTGGGAGTGAGGGGAGCCAGGCCTGAAGCCCCGTGTGCTTGGTCTCACGGGCACGAAATGTCCAGAACAGGCAAACGGTGCGGCCGGGAGGTGGAGGAGCAGAGGGTGGGTGTGGGGGTCGGGGGGACGAGGGCGGTGACGCCAGTGGGGACGGGGTCTCCTTGGGGCGATGGAATGGGAGGCGGCGTTGCACGTCCCTGCTGACGGGCCAGATGCTGCTGGGTCATGCGCACGAAGTGTGGACCTCACGTCTGGACAGTCGCATCTCGTCTCCGGGACGTTCCGAGAGGAGACGTGAGTGAGGAAGCCACCTCGATGTCCCTGGGTGACTCCTGTCCTGCTGGGGCTGGTAGGAGCAGAGCTCATTCGCCCATGCTGGCGGCAGAGTGGAGTTTGGGGGGCACTAGGCCCGGGTGGGAGTGGGATAGAGGCACGCACAGTGCTGGGGACAGGAGACCCCAAACCAGGACATACCCCATGGCAGAGACAGAGACGGAGGAAGCAGAGTTTGGGTGGGGCGGAGCCGGCTTGGAGGGAGGGAGCAGGTGCGGGGGCTTCAGAAGGGTCGCCCGCGGACGCGTTTCCAGGGCGAGGCAAGGGCATAGCAGGGGTTCGGTGCACGAGAGGGTCCCGTGTCTTCCCAGACAGCGGGGTCCCCATCAGGGTCCCGGAGCCGCCCGCAGGCCTCAGGAAGGGACAGGACCAGGGCCGGCCCTAGGGGCGCCCCTGGTCTCTAGGGACGGCTCCCCCCGCCTCTGCGGGCCCCTTGCCCCTCCCCAGACCCCTGAGCACCGCGGAGGTTCTCGCTGCGGTTTAAACGAGTGTTTCCGAGAAAACTGCATTACTGACGAGCTAACACGGGCGACGCGACTTGCCTCCGCTGTTCCGAGCATTTGGGAATCAGCCCAAGTAGTTCAGACGTGACCGTGAACGTGCGACGGCGAGGCGATTGGTTTCGGGCGCGGGCTCTGACACGGGACCTATTTTTGGACGGAGAAACGGACTTTTATTCCGCTCTGGTATTTTTAGTGTATTTTGAAACCTACACCGCTTCTCTGTCTCGCGAGTTCCTGTGGCGTCTGATACCGTCACAGCAGTACTGGAGAGCAGGGGGGACTCGCTGGTGCTGAAGCTGCCCGAGCCTTCAGTCACTGGGACCCTCTGTTTCTTCTTCCGTGAGACAGGGCGGGGGCTGGAGGCGTTCTGACAGGAGAAGACGTTCCCGAGCCCTGGCCTGTGGACCCGTGTGCGGAGCTTCTGCAGCGGAGCAAGGAAAAGGGAAGTGGGGGTTTCACAAAGTTGAGTTAATTTCTTAGAAAAAACTGTCTTTTGTTCTGAGTTCTGTCTTCTAACATTTTTGATGCCAAAATGTGTTATTGGGAAACACAGAAATGATTCACCAGTGGTTAAATTTGGTATCTGGAAAAACAGGAAAGAAAGAGGTCAGGCCTGTGTGACCCCAGAGCGGTTGCTGGCCATTCCGTGGCTGGTGATTTCCTAAAGCCCGAAACCCTGCTGTTGGGGGCTCATGTCCTTCCGGCGTCCAGCTCCGAGACCCAGTGCCGACCCCCTTGGATGGGCCGCAGAGGGCCCGGTGGGGAGGGAGGGCTGGGGGCCCAGCTGTCGGTGTGGCTGGATCGCAGGGGCAGTGGGCAGGAGGGCCTCCCAAGACTGGGCCACTCACGGGTCCACCAAGCTCAGTCCCACTCTGAGCTGGGAGTCAAGGAGGGTCCCTGGGGTTCTGTGGTCGATGCTGTGTGGGAGGAAGGCACCAGACCCTGGGGGAGGCGAGGGGGCAGGAGGTGGGGTGCTGGCCCGGGAGGGGGGCTGTCTTCAAGGGTGACTGTGGGTCTGCCGCCGACCTGGGAGGCTGGGGGTGGAGCCAGCGGCCGGCGCTGTGGTCCCCAGTGGCAGTGCCTGTAGGGCCAGTGGGAGTCTCCCATTTACAGACCAGGCCAGGCTGGCTTAGGGACTCAGCCTTTGTTTGCTTTGTTTCTAGGGAGCGGGGTCAGGGGGCAGTGGGAGGGGGAGACGGAGAATCTTAAGCAAGATCCTCGCCCAGTGTCCCCATGGAGCCCCCCCAGGCACTGCTGGGAGTGGGCCTGGGGCTCCCACCCCTGGGCTGTGGAGGCCCCATGAGGGTCACCTGTCTGCCGGCTGTGTCCCTCCCCTCCTGTCCCTCTGAGCCCACCCAGAACATGTCCTGTTGGAACAAGTGTGCCCCAGCTCTGTTCCTGTCCCCCCCTCTCCGGGCTTCAGGAGCCCGACTACCCCGGGCAGCCCGCAGACGTGGACAAGGTCGCTCCTTCATTACGTGTTGGACGGGTGAGAGCAGCGGGGTCCTGGAGTGAACGCCCCACGTTGGGGGGCTGGGCGGGGCCCAGGAGGGGATGAGCCGTGGTGTCCGAGGCCGGAGGTCATTCCTGTCATTTCTAGCCTCCGAGGCTCTTCAGCTTGTTTCTCACCGTGAAGATGAGTGTAGAAGCTGCAGGGATGGTCAGAGGGTCTGCACAAGTGATTCTCCAGAGTTACCCGACGGCCAGGGGCCAGCGGGGAAATGCACATCAGGACGGCCGCGAGAACCCACCTCCCTCCCACGAGGACGGTGGCTGGCGACGTGGCTGGGGGACAGCGGCTGCACCAGGCCGTCTGCCGGCTGCGTCCACCCACGTGAAGCCAGAGCCACGTCCACGCAAATGCTCGCACGTGGGTGTTTGTGTCCACGTCACTGGTGACAGCGAGACCGTGCCGGCAGCCGCAGTGTGTGTTACCTGGTGAACCCCAGGACGCGGTCCACCCGCACAGCCTGGTCGCGTCCAGCTCTAGACCCGCAAGGCCCTGACACGCAGCCCGGCGTGGAGGGCGGCTGTGAGCTATGGGGTCCGCGTTCCTGAGGTGCCTATGACAGCAGGTCCACGGGGTCGGAACGCAGGTGGCCCAGGGCTGGGTGGGGACAGGCCGGGGGTGGCGGTTGAGGGGCACGGGCTCCTTGGGGTGGTGATGGCCATGGAATGGTCCACTTATTGGTCCACTTACGTGGGTGGATTGCGTGGTAGGTCGTGGGTGTCCCCGGGCAGCCGCTAGGAGGCCCGGCTGCCCAGCCTCCCCGCGCTGTCCTCAGACACTGAGGAGTCGCACATCGGGGCTTTGAGAGCCTGGTCCCCGAGGTGCCCGGCGGTCCAGGACATGGCTGGGCAGAGCTAAGGGCTCAGTGTCCCCAAGGAGGGGAGGCACAGTCCGTGAGACCCTGGATCCGGAGGGTGGGGGGCTGCCCCCGGGGCCCTAGGGACGATCCTGCAGCCCCACGCAGGGTGCCCTGTCTGCGTGCCCTGCACCCATCACCTCCAGTAGTGGGCGGGGCTGGTGGGGGGGACCCCAGGTTCTCCGTAAAACTTCCCTCCCCCTGCAAGTCCCTCCCCTCCCTCCCCCCTCCCCCTCCCCCTCCCCCTCCCCCTCCCCCTCCCCCGCCCCCTCCCCCCCTTCCTCCTCTCTCCCTCCCCCCACCCCTCTTTTCCTCTCTTCTTTTCCCCCGTCCTGCCCCTTCCCTCCCAGGGCTGCAGCCGGGAGGCAGCAGACTCCGGTCGCTTGGGTACGGGCTGTGGGAGAGGGAGGCCTCCGTCTTTGCTCCATGGTGGGGGCCGGGGCTCCTTTTTCTGTGGAGGATGAGGCTGCCCCAGAGCCCTAGGTTGGGGCCATCAGGAGTGCAGGCCAAGGTCGCTCAACACAGAGAGAGCTGACTCTGAAGCCAGGATGCCCGGATACACGCACGGGGACCGCAGCCACAGCCTTGTGTCTGCGCACCCGTGGGCGCCGGCGGGACGGTGTGGTGAGGTCCAGAGGAAATGCGGTCTTACGACACGTAGTGACCTTCATTCTGTGCACTGGAGGTGGGCCAGCCGGCGTCCTGATTTTCCCCTTCCGTGGCTGTGGGACACTGTCCTGACAAGAAACCGTGGGACGCCACGGCGTTCTGGTCCCTGAGGCTGCACCTGCCTCCCCCCACTTCCACGCCCCCCTGGGGTGCCTCCTGGACTTCAAAGGCTCTGGGGCAGAGTTTGGAAACCACCAGGAAGGTTGAAAGCCTAGGGACCTCCTCCCGTGTCCCTAGGGCAGGAGTGTGGCTGGGTGTCCGCGCCTCGGGGCCGAGGGCTCGTCAGCACCCGTGGCCCCACAGTGCCGGCCTTGCAGCTGGTCGGTGGCCGCAGGGTCTCCGAGGACCGTCCTGCTCACAGCCTGGACATGCCGTGGGGTCAGGACAGGCTGGAGGCTGACCACCGGCAGAGAAGGTAGACGCCTGCCCTTTCAGAAGCCCCTCAGGGAGCAGAGAAGGCGGCTTCCTCCTCGGGGCCTCCGGGTGAAATGGGCAGAACTGTGGCTTCCCAAATTCATGGCCACACGGAGCCTCCAATGTGTCCTTGTGTGGAATCTGTCTGCAATGAAGCATCGCGGTGAGGTCCCCCCGATCCAGCTGTCCTGAACTCCTGTGTGTCCTTACAAGAGACACGGGAGACGCGGACGGACCCAGAAGAGGGGACCTCCTCGGGAGGCCGAGAGCATGCCGAGGGACAGCAGGCACGGCGGCCATCGGCAGCATCAGGAGGAGAGGTCTGGAGACTGTCCCTGGAGGCTTCGGGGTGGGGGGTCCTGCCTGCACCTTGATTTTGGACTCTGGGCCCCCAAACCGGGAGTGAATACATCTGCTCTTTGGGTCCCAGGACACACATCTGGGGAAAGGGGCTGCATGGGGAGGGGCTCAGAGGCGGGGGAGGCAGTACCCCCGGTCCAGGCTGACTTCTGGTCCTGTGTCCTCTCCCCACGGCATCCCCAGACTCCATGACCCTGGGCCATGCAGAGTGGGGAGTTCCAGCTTCTAGAACCTTCCTGTGGCTCTAGTCCCCGAGGCCCTCCACCCGCCTGCACGCCCCACGCGGCCGCCCTGTCCCGGGGGGATCCGAATGCTTAGAGGGTCCCTCCACGCCCAGCGGTTCCCTCAGCGCCCCGCCAGCACCTTGAGGCGCCCACGATCTGGTGGGGTGCTCACGCCTGACGCTCTGATTTTCTCTTCCACAGAGCGAGGGGCTGGGGGTCTGCCGTGTGGATCCTTGGCTCCCGGCGGGCGGGTGGTCCGCTACCACTCACGCCCTTCCTCGGCGCTGCCCGGGCGCCGTCACAGCCGTGTTCCTGGGGGAGGGAGGGGCGGTTGTGTTTTTCCCGGGTGAGGGTCCAGCGTCGGGATGGACCAGAGCTTGCCACGTGCGGTCTGGACGGGGGCGTCATCCTCTCCCCGAGGCCCCCTGCTGGCGCCCGGTGAAGGCGGAGACACCCAGGGCTTCCCAGGAAGAACCACCTTCGTTGGTCCCACGATGTAAGAAAAGGAGAAATCTGTATTTCTCCCCGTCGCGTCGGGAAAGTCTTTAAATATTGAGAAGCTGTTCCATGATGGCTGGAAGCGTCCCCAAATTCTCATTTTCATTGAACGCCACAAACGCTGCCCACCGTCTTCCTCGGAGCCACGGGCTAGCCGTTCACGTTCCGAAAGCGTCTTCCCGCTGCCCAAGTCGGCTCCGTCCTCCGTCCGTCGGTCCGTCAGGTCCTGGGATCATCCGGGACTCCGTGCCCCCACCCCCACCCCCACCCTCCCTCCGGCGGCCGTGGCACGTGTTCTCGTCCGTCACACGGCCAGTAAGAAGGCTGTGCCCGACAGTGGAGATTTAATACAATTAATAATTTTCACCGTTTGTCATCAAAAGCTTCTTAACCGAACCTCAGTTGTGGTGTTTTCCTGCGAGCACGGGGCGGAGAGCGGAGACGCCCCCCGGGCTGGGCTGTAGCCTGGAGCCGTGAGGCCGTATCTGTGCCCAGTGGGTCGGGCCAGGGTCGTGCAGAGCCCCGGAGCGGGTCCCGGGTCTCCCTTGGATTCCCTGGAGCACACTCTGGCCTGAAGACAGCACTGTCCATCCTGTCTCTCTGGGGTTGTCGCCCACCTCAAGGTCACCTGACCAGCCGGCTTGATGCCCCTTTTCTGTGTAGGCAACATGATTAGCGGGTTCTGGGGAGGAGACGGCAGACAGCTTGCCGCCCCTCCCACCCGGGTCCTTGCAGCTTCCCACAGCCTGGCTGTGTGCGCCCCCCGCTCGCGGCGGTGCCCAGCGCTCTCTCTGTGGACTCACGGGGCCAGCCCCGCCGTACTCTGGGGTGCGGAGATGTGATTTCTGCGGAGCTGAGAGACGGCTCCGTCTCAAGCAGGACGGGGCGAAGTGGCTGGTCCCGCTCCGGCTCAGACCTCGACATGATAAATGGCTTTCCCGTCAGCTGCCGGGAGCCGGGGCGGCCCACAGGGACCCTGCGGGACCTCGGGGAGCCTGCTTCCGCTTTCTCATTGTGAAGTGTTAGAAACCTGCCCACAAGTGATGTCACTGCAGGGTACCCTGGGGGAATGCAAAGGTGACCTTCAGAAAGCCCAGAGAAGCCCACAGTGGGCTATGCCACGGCGCCGACGAGCTCCTGCGACGGGCCCCTGGTCTAGGCAGCTGGGCCCGTCTGCGTCCCTGCCAGAGTGTGCGGGCCTGCGTCTTTGCCCCCAGGCTCCGGGCGTGTGCCGCTGGCAGAGGACAGGGAACAGGCCGTGGTGGCAGACGCCCCAGCAACTGGGAGGGGCCGGGCACCGGGCTGGCTTGCTTTCCTCTCTGCCCGCCTGAGCTCCGCGTTCTGGGGCTGAGCACAGGCCGCTGGAGGTGCGCTCCTTGTGGGGGCCGTGGCTTGCAGCAGGGCTGAGGCGATTTCTGCAGGAGCACGGCCTCTCCGTGGAGGACCATCTGTGCAGTCCCCGGGCAGAGGCCAGGCCTGGTCTGGGGTGGGTTTTGTTTCCGAGCGTCCGCAGACAGGTTGGGAAGCCCGTGCCTTTCTTGCCGTGCGACTGCCCGGAGAGCCCTTGACGGAATTCCAAGTCCTGGACTGAGGGCTGCTGAGACGTCTCCGGATGGGGGTTCCCGTGCACTGGGGATGAGTCGGGGCCATCCGGGTTGAGGTGGCGAAGAAGTGACAGACCTATGGGACCACAGCAGCGCCGGGCTTCATCCTGGGCATCCCGCTGAGCCTGGGCGATGGTCCCTCCGAGACGGGCCGGCTCGGCCGTTGGAGTCCCCAGAAGCAGAGACTGTCAGGCTGCAGGTGCCGGGGGCGTGGCCCTCCCTTGATCTGTGCAGCGTCTCTTTGACTCTGACTCAGAGATCTGGGTCCTGCTCTCCCCGGTGGGAGGTCAGGGTCACCGTGTCCCTAAGAAACATGGTCCTCAGATTTGGGGGTTGTCCAAGGTAATGCACTTGGAGTCCTCGGGAATGAGGCGCGTGCCTGCACCTCTTGGGGGGGAAGAGCACAGACCCAGCCAGACCCTCTCCTCCCTCCTGCCGTACGAAGCTTTTAATGGGTGTCGGGTCTCCGTAGGCATGCCGTTTCGAGCTTCTTCCTAGTTCCCTAATGACCCCCACTGATCTGACCTCCGACCTTGTGAAGGCGTGTGGTGGTCATCCCCGATGGCCGGACTCTATGCGGCCTCTGCAGACCCTTGTGGTCAGGTATGCTAGGGCGGGGTTGGCCTCCAAACTGGGGACTGGGGCGGGCTCCTGTAGACCCGTGAGCGTGGAGCCCATGCTGTGGCCACTTCCGGGGGCATTTTGTCCTTACTGAGCAGGTGGCGCAGGCACCCGTGCTCCGGCCATGAGGTCTGTGCCACCACATACAGGGGTGGGACCCACAATGCCCCTTTTGGTCAGGAGATGAGTGTGACAGCCTCACGGTGGGCCGTGACAGACTGCGGGCCACAGCCACACATGGGTTTGCGGGGGCCCCTCCATCCCAAGAGAGCCCGGTCAGCCCAGAGAGCCCGCTGCAGACACAGCGGTCAGGGAAGGGAGGTTCCGTGTCCTCCCTGTGAGGGTGCCTTTACCCGGAAGTCCACTCATGGGTGGGCGGGCCACGGGCGGAGCTCACGAAGGGCTGAGCGTCCCCCGACAGTGGTGGCTGGCACGGAGTCCGACGCCCGCAGAGGTACCTAAGTCCCACGAAGCATTGAGGGGGGGACACATTCTCATGCCTCATAGCTCCCATGAGCCGTGCCTGGGGGTTTGGGAGGACTCTGGTTTTTCTGGGGGATTGTATTTTGGGATGGGTGGGTGTCCTTCCGACTTCGTGGGTGGCTGCCCAGCCCTTCTGTTCACGTGTGGTCTGGACGTCTGAAGGCTCCTTCCCGTGACAGATGAACGGCGGAGCGGAAGCGGAGCAGGGTGCTGGGCCAGGGAGGGGATGAGGCACGGGCTCCCCGGGCGGGGGTAGGCTGGTCACCCCGTCCCAGATCCCAAAGTGGGGATACCTGGGTGCCCTCCCTTCTCTCTCCCTATGCGTGATACAGGCTCCCGTTAGGCTGATAACAAAGGGGCTACCAAGCTCTGAGCGCCTGCTGTGGGGTCTTTCTGCCTTGCCAGGGATGAACGTGCAGACCCTCGGACCCGGGCCTGGATCGAGTATTTCCAGGCTCAGGGACAGTCCCTGTGTTGTCCCCAGGAGTGGAGGGGTGGCTGTCCCATGCAAGAGGGGCTGTTCTGGCTGAACAGCAAGAGAAGTAGAGGGAAGCCTAGGGTTGCTCCCACTGAGAGCTCCCGGTGAGGCTGAAGGGCAGGCGTGTGTGCGAGGCCGGGCCCGGGGTTCAGAGGAGACCCTGGTGGCAGACAGGAGGCTGGCTGGCGAGGGTGTCCACGTACCGGGACAGGGGCCAGGGCTGCCTGTGTTCCTCTGGTGTTCGCTCCTGTGACAGCCGGTCCTGCCCCCGCCCCCTCGTCCTGCTGCTCCCTCCCTCAGGGGCTGTAACCCTGGGGTCGCATCTGAAGCGTTTGCTACTGCCTGGCCTGCCTTCTCTGGTGCTCCCCTCACCCATGGCCCCATCCCAGCCTGGGCCCCTCTTTTGCTGGCTGCTCCTGCTCTGTTCCCCTGTGTTCCATCCCAGCGGGGACCACAAAGCCTCCCATCCCCAATCGGCTGGCCTGCAGCCTCTCCCTCCCCCGCCTGGAGGAGAACCAGGGTCAGCCCTGGCGCACATGATAGGGCCACAGGCTCCCCGGCACCCGGCCTGCTGGCCTCGAGAACCGAGTCGCTGCTGGCCCCTGGCATCAGGAGTGCCCACCTGCAGGACTTGCCAGAGCCTGTTCTCCTGCCACCACACTGGCGGAGCGGGCAGCATGGGGATGCCGGTGGGACGTCCCGGGCGGTGGACAGCGATGACCAGGGCACGGGGGATGGCCGGTTAGGAGGAGATGGGGCCAGGTGGTGACCTTGAATGTGGACCGTGTGCAGTGTGTGCCAGGAGCTGTGGCTGGACATCACCCGGTCGCAGCTGGCTCCAGGGAGATGCAGCTGGCGCAGGGCAAAGGGCAACAGAAGGCAGGCGACGAACGGGACTGGGATCCGGAAGGGTCCTGGGTGGGGCGCCAGATGGCCTTCCATTCCCTCTCGACATCGGTGACCCGAGTGCCCCTCCCACTGCCAGGTGCCAGGGGCGCAGGAGGCACTGGTCAAGGCAGGTGGGGCCTGGGGGAAGGGGTGACAGACAGGGGTCCCCAGAGTGACTCCTGCTGTGGTGTCAGGATGGAGGGTCAGAGAAGGTCCCTAAGCTGAGAGCTGCGTGCTGTGAAGGGCAGCCCTTCCTGGGAGCGGCCCCTGGCGGCGGGGGTCGCGTGGAGCCGCGCGGTGTGGTGGGTGAGCAGGGCTCAGAGGCCACCTCTGTGTGGCGGGAAATCCCGAGAGCCTGAAGCAGGGCGCAAGGCCACCCTCAGAGCACAGCAGTGGGGATGAGCTGCGGTGGCCGTGGTGGTGGCCAGGCCACGGGGCAGGGAGAAGCGGCAGCTGTCCCCAGAGGCAGAACCTCACACTCACTGATAGTGTTTGGAAGTGGGGGCTGAGGGGGGACGGAGGCCAGGTCACAGACCTGGAAGCCAGAGGCGGGTGGCAGAGGGGAAGGCGCGCTTGGGGCGATCCAGAGCTGCTTCGGAGGGGGAGGGCGGCATGTGTGACTGGCTGAGGAGCAAAGGTCGCCAGCAACGGCCAGATCTGAGCAGAAGCGGGGAAGTCAGGGCGGGGCTCCGGAGGGACAGGTGGGTGCGGTGCTCAGAAGGGGCTGGGCTAGAGAGATGCGGGGGCAACAAAACCCATGTGCCCCCAGGGAGAGTCTGCCTCAGGAGAGCTTCTAGGGAGGGCCCTGAGAGCCTCGAACCTTAGAAAGGCAGCGGGTTTGGGAGGTGTGGCCTGGGAGCAGGGAGCACCGTGTTTCCTGGAGAGGGGCTCAAGGCCTGAGCTGCCCCGGGACGGTGTGGGGGTGGGGGAGATGGAGGGGACTCGAGGGGGTGGCATGGGCACGGGTGGGGTCTGCAGGGGGTGGGAAACCTGGGGTCGGAGAGGGAGGGCATGTGACCTAGGACCCCTGAGCAGGAACCTTAATGAGGTGCGTAGCGCTGCCTCCCAGTGGCCTCCTGAGGCCTGGGTGGGGGCACGGGCTGCAGGGCCCAGGACCTCCCTGTGACAGAGGTCAGCCCAGACCCAGGCCTAGGCTGGAATAGGAGTCACGGGGTGTTCCTGCCCCCTGAAGGGGCTTTGGGATGACTGGGCACCCGCGCGCCTCCCCCGTAGGCAGGGGGACCGAGGCCCTTCCGCGTGCGGCCCTGCCCTTCAGTCTCTGTGCCCCGCTCCCACAGCCCGCAGTTCCCTTGCGGCCCCTGTCGGTTCATCAGGAGTCCCATCCCTGAGGCTCCCAGCATCCCTTCAGATATTTTATTGTAGTTTGTGATCAGTAAAGCTCACTTGCATTAGGTTTCTACTGACAGTATGCGTGGACATCGGTGACGTCTGCTCTCATCCGGGGGTCTGAGGCGTCCTGAAATCTCCATGCAGGCTCGTGCAGGACAAGGCAAAGCGGTAGGGCTGAGCGTCCGCGTCAGAGGGCTTCCTCCGCCCCGGCCTCAGGTGGCAGAGGCCAGGGCACCTCGGCTCCCCTGGGACCCTCCCACGACGGACTTCCCCAGAACGGGCTCTGGTGTCTGGTCAGGCTGGGGTCCTGGGACCCACAGGAGGGGCGTGTCAGGCAGGGGCCTGTGGCTGATCTCGTCCAAACATGGGCCCATGACCGCATAAGGGCTGGGTGGGAGAGAGACGTGCCTTGAGCTGGGACAGTGAGCCTGAGCGGCTGGCGGGAAGTTGACCCTGGGCTGTGGGGGTGGGGGTGTGGGGAGGGCACGCTCTGCTTCTTCAGGCGGAGCTGGGAAGACGGATGGGTGCTTTCTAGCTCAGGCAGCTGGCTGCAGGGTGAGAACGTGGCTGGACTCTGCTGGGGTGTGGCCACCCAGGTCCTGTGGTGGACAGCGGGACAGACTGGGGTGGGAGATCGCCCCGGAGCCCCTCCAGGTGCCATGGTATGCCCAGCTCAGGATTTGGCTCCTGCTGGCCTCAGGGCACGCTGTGGGACCCGGTGCCCCCTTCCCTGCCCACTGAGTCCCCTGGTGCCTGCGGGATGCCTGTGTCCCTTCCCTCCCCACAAGCCTTGGCAAGCACAGGGCTTCCTCCTCCCCTGCTGTCTGGACGGGCCGAAGTCCTTCCCTTCGCTATCTGGTGGCCCTCCGCGAGCTTCCGGTAGCGCCCTGGAGGGCAGCCGAGGGCGGGGAAGGTCAGGGCGTGGTCCCCAGTGCCCCAGGCGGGTCCAGAGCGGCCTGCAGGGCCGCGACCACCGGGATGTGCTGTGCCGTCCGGGGACTGGGGTTCGGCTCCGCTCTGGGGCCACTGAGCACGCGACCCCGGCGGTGGCCGGTGCGTCCCCCGCCCCCGGGCCCGCGCGCAGAGAACCAGGCCGCGCACCGCCGCGCTCTCAGGCTGAACCTCTTTATTAAGCGGCGCGGCCCGGGCGCGCCGAGCCCCGCGGTGCCGGCTGTAGTGTGGCGGCGGCTCAGGGCCCGTGCTCGGCCGCGTGCGAGGCGCAGTAGTACTTCTTGTGCGCGATGAAGGTGGACAGGCTGCTGAAGCGGATGTTGCACAGGCGGCAGTACCGCTGGCCGCCCGGCGCCGCCTTGCCCGGGGTCTGCACGCCCTTGTCCGCGCGGGGCGGCGGCGGCGGCGGCGTCGGCGGGCGCGGCGGCCCCGCGTCGGGGCCCGGGGAGGGCGGCGGCGGCGGCGGCGGCGGCGGGCCGGGCCGGGGGCTGCCGTCGGGCGCGCCGGGGCCCGGCTCCCGGGGTTCCCGGCCGTTGAGGCCGTCGCGGGGGGCGGCGGGCGAGGGCGTCCGGGCGCCGGCGGGGGGCTGGGCCAGCAGCAGGCCGTGCGCCAGGCGGAGGTGCTCCACGAGGTCGCCGCGCACCGGCCCGTCGGGCGGGCAGTAGGGGCACACGACGGCCGCGTCCTCGGGGGCGGCGCGCAGGCGGCGCGGGGCCGCGGGGCACGAGAACTTCTTGTGCGCCAGGTAGGCCTCGAGGCTGTGGAAGCTGACGCGGCAGGCCGTGCACTCGTGGTAGTCGGCCAGCGCGGGCAGCGCCGCGGGCAGCGCCGCCTGCCGCCGCGGCTTCTTGCTCAGGTCGATCGGGCCGTCGGCGGCGTCGGGGCCGCCGCTGCCGCTTCCGCTTCCGGGCCGGGGCGACGAGGACGACGACGACGACGACGCCGACGCGGCGGGCGGCTCGGGGGCGGGGCCGGGCGGCAAGGGGGCGGGGCCGGCGGCGGGGGGCGGGGCCGCGCCGGCCGCGTGCAGCTCGTACAGCTTGCGGCGCCTGCGCGTGCGCACGGGAGGCGCGGCGGGCGCGGGGGTCCCCGGGGTCCCGGCGGGCGCGGGCCGGCGCGGCGGCGGGTCGTGGCGCGAAGCGCAGTAGTAGCGCTTGTGCACCGTGTAGGTCTCGTGCCGGCTGAAGTGGATGTTGCAGGCCTCGCACAGCGTCCGGCGGGGGTCATCGTCCTCGTCCGCCCCGCTGCCCGGGCTCGGGCTGCCCCGGCTGCCCCCCTCCGCCTCGGGCTCCGCCTCGGGGGTGGCCGCGCCGCCCGCCTCGTCCTCGCGCGTCCCGGTGCGAGGCGACGCACGTCCCGCGTCGGCGTCTGCGGGCGGGGGGCCGGGGGGCGCGCGGGCGGGGGCCGGGGGCGCCTTGGGCCTGCGCGCGGGGGCCGCGTCGTCGGGCGCGCGGCGGCCGGAGCAGTAGAGGCGCTTGTGCACGTAGAAGTTGTTGACGTTGTTGAAGGTGATGTCGCACTCGAAGCACGTGGCGCCCTTGGGGGCCCCCGCGAAGAGCCCGGCCTGCGCCCCCGCGCCCGCCTGCAGCCGGCTGTGCACCAGCTCGGACATCTTGGCCAGGATCTCGGAGGCCGGCGGCGCCGCGGCGAACTGCGGCAAGAAGAGCGCGCCGGCCGCCAGCCCCAGCTCGCCCGGGCCGGGGCTGCAGTCCGGCGTGGGGCTGGACAGCTCGGCCTTCACCCTGGCTGCGGCGGGGCTGGGCGGGGACGGTGTCCGCGATGTGGCCGGAGGCCCTGGCTCCGCCTCGGGCTCTTCCGTGGTAACCTCGGTCTTGATGGTCCGGGGCGCTGCCGGGGGCTCGCTGCTGCCCCCGTTCTGGGGGGTGGCTCTGGCCTCTCCATTGGTGGTCTCCACCGGGGCCTTCCTGTCCAGTCCTGGCGATGGGGTGGGCGCCAGACCTACGTCGGTAGAAGCCAGGGGGCCGTGCAGGGCCGTGGGCTGCTGGAAGCTGGCCAGACTGTCTGCAGGGAGACCCCAGGGGCCACACTTCAGGGCTGGAGCAGGACCTCCCTGGGCCAGACCTGAGGAGGGGGAGGGCGGGAAAGGGACAGCTGGACTGGGCAGAGGTGGTGGAGGGCCAAGATTGACATTCACCCCTGGCGGCCATGGACCAGCCCCATCCCTGCCCAGTCCTCATGGGGAGCCCAGGGCCTCACCTGGGGGGAGCTTGGCAGCGGGGTGCCCGGCCCCTGGTGAGTAGATCTCAGCCTTGGACCCCGGCTGGCAGACCATGTGGTTGGTCACCAGGTGGCTGTAGAGGATGTCCCTTGTGGTGGAGATGAAGCCACAGCTGTGGCAGACACCTGCAGGCAGGCTGTGCTGTCAGAGCCCTGGGGCAGGTGCCCCCCACCCCCGGCCCCTTCCCGGCCCCCACCTACCGCTCAGCGTGTCTGTGTGCACCTTCAGGTGCCTCTCACAGTTGGCCTTGGTGGTAAAGGCCGACAGGCAGATCAGACAGATGAAGGGCCGTTCTCCTGGAACACAGGGCTGAGTGAGGGGTGGGCTCCTGGAGCCCAGCCGGCCAAGGACCTGTGACATGGGGCGGGGGGGGGGTGTCTGTGTGAACTCTGTCTTCTCTGCCCCTTGTGTCCTGGGACTGCGGCAAGGGCCCGGCCCCGAGCTGACCCTTCTGATAAGCACAAGTGGGCCATGTGCTGCAGGAGCACTGGGGTGCGGTGGGAGGGCCACACAGGCCTGTCTGTGGCAGGGCGGGCAGCTGGGGGCTGGAGGGGACAGAAATGCATTGCTTGGGGGGGCACACACGCCCAGCTGCAGACAGCGGGGGTCCTGGGGAGGGGCTCACCGCTGTGGCTGCGCATGTGGATCTCCAGGGAGCTGGCGCTGGGACAGCTCTTGCGGCACTGGGGAAAGGGGCAGACGCGCTCGTTGGGGTAGGTCTCCTTGGGCTTGTCGTCGGCGGCTGCGGCCGCAGCACCAGTGCTCTGGCGGCTGGCACAGTAGTACAGCAGGTGGGCTTGGAGGTTCCTCTCGCTGCGGTACCAGATGCCACAGTCTTTGCAGGGGAAGACGTCTTCTGTCGGGGGAGAGGCGGGCGCAGGCTGAGGGGGCCCCCGCACCGTAGCGGGGGGCTGCCCACAGCTCAAGGCCAGGCAGTGAGCCTCCAGAAGCAGATGGCTTTGCATGGCCTCTGACATCCCGAGAAGTGAGATGCAGGAATGGCGGGGGGGCGGGGGCCCTCCTTCCTGGTCACTGCTGCTCACGGTCTGTCCCTTGAGAACTCGGGTTCTCTTTCTCTCGCTCTCCAGGATGCCGTCGGACCGCATGGATGGGGGTCTTTGAGTAACGCCCCCGCAGGCCGGCCCCCATGCTGCCTCCCAGCAGTGAGCCCCCCCACAGAAAGAAGCCAGAGCCTCTGTGGGGGCCAGAGGGAGGGGTGTGGCCGTGCCCACAGACCCCCGATGGAGGGAGGCTGGACGGCTGCCGTGCTGCGCATGTGACCCGGCGCGTGTGACCCGGCAGGGGTGGCCACGTGGCGGTGAGGGCAGGCAGGTCCCTGCCGGGGCTGGAGGGCTGTGAGCAGGTGGGAGGGCGGGCAGCGATCTGGGCCCCTGTGGAGGAGACCCCGAGTGTGCGCAGGGGAGCCTGTCCGAGGGGCCAGGTGCGGACACCCGTCACGCCCGTGGGCAAGAGGACGAGAGCAGAGCATGGCTCCGGGAGGCCTCGGGGGGGCGGCCGGGGGCTGCGGAGGGAGAGGAGCCCTCCCCCTCTTAACTCTCCACCCCACCCCATGGTTTCACATCCGCTACCGATGGGTCAGGACTGCTTAATTCTGCACGTTTATCTCAGACGGGAAGCCTGTGACTTCGGTTTGTAGGAGCTCAGGTGGCAGGGGTGCGGGGTTTTCCCAGCTGGGCAGGTTTTTCTCGTGGGTGGTTCTTGGGGTCCTCCTAGCCGGATGGTGAGGAAAGCTGTCTCAGCTCCACGGCCCGCTGCCCCTTGGCTGAAGACAGGGCAGCGGAGGCCTCGTTCTGGGCCCTAGGACGTGTCCAGGCTCTAGTGCAGCTTAGGACCCGGTTCTCACGCTGGCGTCAGATGTATCCCGGGTCCCCAGTTACGGCAGAGGGGACCCTCCTCCTCCCTCTCGTGTTCCTCTGATTTGGGGGCCTCAGGGCAGCTCTGTTCATTGGCTGAGGCGCTGAGCTCGAACTGTAGCCTGAAAGCACCTGGTGGGTTTGTTTCTGTCCCTGTGGGGCTGGGGCTGGGGCTGGGAAGGGTGCTGCTGGCTGTGGGTGGGGAGAGGGGCAGGGCCTCAGATGCCCGCTCGAGCCCTGGACGTAGGCCTGAGGTTTAGCGAGGACATTCATGGTCCCCCTGCCCCAGGGCTGACCAGGGCCGAGTCCCGCTGGTGCATGCGGGCGACCTGCGCGGACACCTGTGTTACTACGATCTCACTGCACCGGTGAGAAGACAGAGGCCCAGGAAGGTTGGGTCTGACTTAAACCAGGTATGGTGGACTCTGTACGGAAGCTTTTCTAGCGCTCGAGGCAGAGGCGGGTGCTGGGGGGAAGGGAGTAGGGCGCGTAAGGGGTGTAGCCCATGATGGCAACGGTCCTGCTGTTTCTGGGTGACATGTGGACACCAAAGCGTCAGACCCAAGCGGGGGAAGCCGTCCCAGCACCTTGGACTCCCTTGGCCCCCTCCGAGCAGCCAGGACAGAGGATGGGGCCGGCGGGGGTGAGGCTGGCTCAGTGCTGGGGACTGGACGGACCTTGCTGGGTCACTCTGGGCATTGCTCCTGGCGGCTGTGGTGAGCTGGATGTCCCGGGCCCGGAGAGCCCCTTCCTGTCTCCCTCCCTGCAACCTCGGTGTCTAGATGGGTTCTGCCTGCTCAGCAGCCCCTCGGTCCCCTGCGCCCAGTCCCCCCAGAGGACCCGTGCTCTCCCTGGAAGGCTCTGGGGGTGAATATCCACCTGCGGCTCGTGCCTCCCCCCACGTCATTTCCACCAGTCACAGATGCACATGGGCATCGCCCGAGTCTGAGCGACGCAAGCCACGTCCCCTCCACACCCTCCCTCCTGCCCACTCAGCTCTGTGGTCCTTTCTCTGCCCTGGGTGTCTCCACAGCCAGGACGCCGCACACCCCCACTGCCCTCAGGTGCCGCCTCCGGGGCTCCCCTTTGGTGGGGGCCATGGTGCTCCGTGCGAGCCACGGCAGGTCCCCGTCCAGCCTGTGCTGCAAGCCCGCCTCGTGTGGGGCTTCAACATCTCTTCTTTCCCGTCCTGCAGCCCTGCCTTTGCCACCCCTCATGGCCCGGGGATCTCGGCTGCGGGAGCAGACCCGGCCGGAGTGCCCGTGGCTCCCAGAGGAAATGTGGGCCCTCGCCTGGCACCACGCTGGTAGAACCACGTTGCTGGCTCGGGCCCAAGCGCTCAGAAAAAAGTTGGCCACTGCCATCCTCTGATCGTGCACCCATGTCGTGAGCTGCGCCATGTGGGGGGCCGGCCGGGCAACCCTGGAGCCTGAACCCCTTGGTTGGTGTGTGTGGCGCACAGAGGAAGCCCTACTCTGTGCGCAGCCGCGGTCCGACCCCGAGCACCCCACAGGGAGCAAGCGAGTCTCCCACCCAGGTGTTCCCCCGGCGTGGCTCTACCCAGGGGAGGCCGGGCCCTGTAGTGGACACGGGCGAGTGGACACGGTCCTGGCCTCTGCTGGCTGGGAGCCAGGCTGCTGCACAGCACCCCACCATGGACACGTAACCCGCTCCTTGCCCAGCTGCAGGGGGAGAGCAGGTGCGGCCCGGGGACCCTGTGGGGACGGCCCCTGGGGCCTGCCCGTCTCCCACACTCATCGGCTGCAGCATGGCCTCCGCCGCTCAGGTCCCAGTGCTCAGCCCCAGAGCCCAGGGCGCGCACGTCGTGTACTCACTGTTGATGACCGCTGTGGCCAGGATGGACGCCATGCCGGCCTGCTGCGGCAGGAGCTGGATGTCGGCGGGGGCCGGGCCCCCGGGCTCTGCTGGCGTCTTCACAGCGTGGCTGGGGGGGGCCCCGGGCTCAGCCGCCATGAGCAGCACGCTCAGCTGTCCGCCGGCGGGCACCGGCTTGGTGAGTCTGCACCAGAGGGCCTCATCTGTGGGGGTGAAAGCCTTGGTGACTGGAGGGCTGCAGGCGGCTCACCCGCCCGTTCTGAGCCCCTCTGCGTGGCCCTCTCCTGGAGACCAGGGTTCTGAATGCAGGCGGGGATGGAGCCAGGCCCACGGCTGGGTCAGGCCCGTCTCTGTAATGACCATCCTGCCTATAGGAGCGACCGCTTCATGGGGGGCCCCGAGGGGCGCCCACACGGCTGCCCTGGTGTCCAGGAGAGCGGTGGCCTGGGGGACAGACAACAGAGCCGGGTGCCCGGCGGGCCCTCCCCTCCCCACTGCTCCCCTGAGAGCGGTCGTTCCTGTGGTGGCCGGCAGGGGGCAGCTCCAGCCAACCTCCCAGGCACTCGCCTGCTTGGGCTTGAGGCCACCAGGAACCCCGCACCCGGAGCTGCACCCCTGCCCCCCACCTCCCAGCCCAAACTCACGCCTGTCCTCTGTGAGGACCTTGTCCTGCCTGGCGGACAGGGGCTGGAGCCCTGCTGACCGGGGCGGGAAGGGGCAGGCCACGCAGCACTAACTGGCCTGCGTCCTGGCCGGGTTAACACACCCAGGGCTGACGGCACGTCCCAGCACCCCGTCATGGGTGGGGGCTGGGGTCCTTGCAGGGGACAGAGAAGTGGAGTGTGGCCCAGGTTCCCACACTCCACCTCCAGCAAGCCAAGGAGGCTCCTGGGGGGAACTGAGCCGAAGAGGGGGCTGCCCGTTAAGGCCCGCCGGGCTGGGCATGTGCCCCTGGCCTACCCCGGACGGCCTCTGGCTCCCTCCGGAAATGAGAGCTGCCCATGGGACAGAGCTTGTCTCCTCTGGGAGCCGCGGATGTACCGCGTGCGGGGACGCAACGTGGCCGTGCTCCCCCGCCCCAGAAACATTCCAGCAAAGCAGAGCCCCCCACAGGGGAACGAGGTCACCTCCTGTGGTCGCAGGGCACACACCCTCCCGACGGCTGTGCTGGCCCAACCTGGCGTGGCTGCAGAAACTGTCCTGTTCTGTCCTGACGTCATCCCCTTGGGGAGGGAGCCCCCGCCTCACATCTGAGGCGCCTGAGCTCCCGGAACCGAACAGTGTGTGTGTGTCGGGGGGGGTCGTCCTTCCCTCCCTCCCGAGTCACTCCTTCTAGAAGGTACGGGGTGGGGGGCAAGGGCAGAAACAGGCCCGCGAAGGCCAGGGGATGTGGTCCGGCCTCACGTGGCTGGGTCTGAATGTGGCCCTCCTGCCCTTCCTGGAGCCCGGTGGACTGCACAGGACCGTGGTCTAGCATGCACTCGGCCCCTGGGGCCTGGGATTCTCTGCTGACCCTGGCGGTCTGCTAGAGACCCGGGGAGAGCCGCAGCATGCCAGCCCCCTGCGATCCTGGGGCTGACCTCCTCCATCAGGAGGCCCCAAGGCCTGGCCCTAGCTCACCTACTCTGCTGGGGCCAGCAGGCTGCTGTCCCTTTAAGGGCCAGCTGAGTGACCCCCACCTGCCGGAAGGCCGCGAGGGAAGTGCCATGATACCAACCCTTCCTGTAGATCTCCGCGTTGGCTTCGGCCTGGGTCAGGGCCTGGGGCAGCGACTGCAGCCAGCAGTGCTCGTCCTCCAGCAGCAGCGTCCGGGCAGGGCCCTGGGGAGAGGAAGGACTCGTCAAGGACAGACATGGGAAGAGCCCGCCCGGGGGTCCTGCACGGCGCCGAGGGAAGAGGCTGAGCCCCGTGGCAGGGAGGCCTCCCACCAACGCAGCCAGCAGCCGGCCCCCTCCATGCCCGGGGCATTGGGCTTGCTTAGAAACCGCGGCCCAGGGAGCGGCGGAGAGGGGGTTCGCACCCAGATCTGGGCTCTCGCCCTGCCTCCCTGCTCGGGCCGGCTGCGGAGTGCAACGGGGCAGCCTGTGGGGGCATGGGCCGGAGTGAGCACGGGCTGCTCCCATGCAGGCCCCCACAGTGAGCTAGGTCCGTGAGCTGAGGCCGAGGGGCGTTAATGTCTCCTTAGAGGGGGCTCCTCTGTCCTCCCCGAGGCGCGGCGCGTTCCCCACCTGCTGCAGGGCACAGCAGGCCTCTCTGTCCTGAGGCCAGCACACGGCAGACACTAGAACATCCTCCTGGGCCCAGAGCCGAGGTCCCCATGCTGAGGCCGGCTCAGCCTCCCTGAGGCTCCCAGAGACGGACATTCCTGTGTGGGCTTAGTCCTTCTCCCACCTCGAGGACAGGGTGGGGAGGTGGGGGAAACGGGAGCGAGGCTCACCCCAGTACCACCTCGCCCAGCCTTGTCCTCTCCCTGGCTCGGTCTACAAGCCTGAAAGACAAGAGTGCTCTGGGCTCAGCCCATGAGGCTGCTGCCGGGGCCTGCAGAGTGGGGGGGTAGGGGGGGTCCTTGATTGTTGACACCCAGGGCCACCCCAGCAGGAGAGGAGGTATACGGAGCCTGGTGCTGGGGAGGGAGGGCTGCCTGCGGTCCCGCTCCACAGCCCGGTCCCGCAGTGGGGTGAGGAGACCAGCACCGGTCTGGGGAAGGCTCCAGGAGGGACCGAACCCTGGCCTTGCTTTTCCCTAGGAGGTCGGGGTGACTGCTGCCACAGCCGGGCCCTCTGCCCCGGTGCCGGACCTGGGACTGGGCTGGCTTCTCTGAACAGGGGAGCCCAAGCTCCGCCCCCAGGCACTGTGGGCACGCACCCACTTTGGGGTACATTTGTTTTATGCAAACAAGTGCATTTTATTCAGAAGTGGTGCACAGGGACCGCGTACTGGAAAACCAGTCTCGCCTGGAAACGCTGCCTCCCAGGCTGGGTGGTTCTGTGCACCCCAGGGGCCCACGCAGCCGCCGGCTGGGACACCCCCACGGTGGGACAGTATCCTCAGATTCAGGGCACCTCCCTGCGAGGCACAAGCGCAGGTACTTCCCTGGGCTCTGGGGTCCAGTCCAGGCGTGGCACCCCGTCCACTCTGCCCGCACCTCCCCCACCCCGGTGGCAGACGCAGGCCCCCAAGCTGAGCACTCCTGCGGAAACTCCCAATGAGGCTGGGGCAGCGTGGCCAGTGGGGTGTGGCCTGGCCATGGAGGCAGAAGCAGTCTGCACCCATGCCTGCCCTCTGCACAGAGGCGGCGCTCCTCCTCGGAGCTGTGACCCAAGGCCGGTGCTTGTCACAGACCTGCCACCGTCCTGCCACGGCTCCCAACAGTGGGGCTGGGTGGTCAAGGCTGCTTCTCAGCCCTGCCAGGGCATCAGGAAGCACCGAGCTGCGTGACACCCTCCTTTCCAGCCATGCCCACCTGTGTGCAACCAGCACAGAAGACAGGACCCCCCCCCCCCCCCGCCCTGTGGCCGGCAGGACACAGAAGGCAAGGGCTGCGCATTTGGGCCCAGAAGGCTGAGGTCCACTGGGGCCCCAGGTCCGCGGTGGCCACAGGCCAACCCCGGGGAGAGCATCTCCATCACAGAGCGGCTCTGGGCACCACCCTGCTTTTCGCAGACAGCTGGGGACCCCACAGCTGCGGAGCAGGACGCCAGCTGGGGGTCCCGCCGGCTCAGAGGGGCCACAGCCAGGGGGCTGGGGAGCGGCCGGGTGAGGCTGCCGCTGTGGTGGGTGACCGGCGGCTCCCACGTCCCGGCTGCGCTGACAGGGCCAGCAGCTCGCAGCAGGGCGGGGCCGGGCATCCTGAGTCTCTAATGAATATTAATGAGCAGAGGAGGGTGAAAAAAATTAATCTGCCTGATTCTCCGATTGGCGCTGTGGTAACGATATGAAATCTAATTATTCGTTCCAATATTTCTAACCCTCAAACTGAGACTGACAGCCTCCCGGTAGGGTTAATGCTTATCACCCGCAGGGGCTGTGTGCAGGGGCTGTGTGCTCCGGCTTGATGGAAACGGGGGCTGCTGACTCTGCACCGCCCAGCTCCCGCGGCCCGCCGGAGCGAAGGCGGCGGCGCCGGGGTCCCTGCCTGTCGGCGGCGGCGGCAGGTGGGCCGGGAGGACCGGGGCTGGGGGCGGAACGGCCGGGGCATCTGGGGCTGCCTGACGCGGCCCGTGACCTCTCAACGCCGGGGCCCCCCGCCTGAACGGGGGCGGCCTGGGGACACCACCTTCCCTGGCCTCTCTGCCAGGCCTGCGCACGCGTCCTGGGGCTGCGCGGCCGCCACCCTGGGGAGGTTCTAACGCGGCAGCCCGGCTGCCCGGGTTGGGTCTTCTCCATCCCCCCCACCCCCCGTTCCGAGCAGCCTGGTTACAGAAGCCCCTTTCTCTGGCGGCCGAGGGCGTTGGGCAGAGGCAGGCTCTCTTCCCGGTGGACGCTGCGCTGCCCGTGAGCAGGGATGTGGGGTGCATGGCTGGCCGGTGCTGTCACTCCCCTGCCTGGCCCGTGCTGCCGGCCACCTTCCCTCCAAGGCGCCCCCCGGGTCCCATCCGGGTCCCGCTCACCCTGGACAGGCCGTGTCCGGGTTCAGGAAGACGCCCCCTCGCCCGCCCAGCCTGCAGCCCCGTGGCGTTGCGCCCGTTCCTCCTGGCCCCAGGACGGCCCCAGGACCGCCCCACCCAGCCCCCCGAGCTAATGCGCGGACACTCGAAGTTCCCCGGTGCGGCTGAGATCACTCCTTGTTTCCCCCAACAAGGAGGTCAGTGTCTGGACTCCGTGTCTGCCGATAACCATCGGAAACTCTATCTCTGCCCCATCCGCTGTGACTTTATCGGGGCCGTTCCCAAACCTCGCTGGCCACCTCGTAAAGCAGCATCACGGGGTTAAGGGAGGCAGGAGCTCCGTTCGGGCGGGGGAAGGGGGTAGCTCAGCCCGGTGAGCCACAGTGCCCTGCAGAAGGCCAGTGGGGCGGCCCAGGCCTCCCCCGGGCCACTGCGGGGCACGCTCATGGGAGGTCAGGGTTCTGATGGGGCCCTGCTCGCCCTCCCAGAGGCCCCTGCCTTTCTGTCCTTGGCTCTTCCTCTCCCCCAGACTCTGCGGAGAACCCACTCTTTCGCCGGCGAGGACTGAGGCGCAGAGTCGTGTGATGCCGGGGCCGCAGGCAGGGGCCGTGTGCGTGGGACTAGAAGTGGGGTCTGCGTGGTCGTGGCTTCCTTCCATCCATCTACCTCCATTCCCCCTCCTCCACCCGTCCGTCCGTCCGTCCGTCCCTCCACTCAGCCCTCTACCTTCCTGCCCCGCCCACCCACCTGCCCTCCGGTCGAACAGTCCCCCAGAGCCTGGTGAGAGCCTGGTGTGGGGCGCCAGGAGCAGAACGTGCCGGCCTGATCTCCCAGGCTGACGAGAGACCACCAGCGAAGGCTGGAGGCAGAACGTGCTGGAGACACAGGCTGAGCCGAGCACGCGGCGGGGTGGGACGGGGGCTGTGGGGACAGCTCCTGGTGGCCGCCAGCCCTCTTCCTCGGGTGGCCCTTGGGCTCAGGGATGGAGCCAGCTGGGAGGGCGGGTCTGGTGTCCACGGCGGTCCTGGCCGCACAAGGAGAGCCTTCTCCTACCCACCGCTCAGCTCAGGTCTTCCCCGTGCGGCGGGGGGTGTCCCGTGGTCCCCAAGACCAGGCAGTTCTTCCTCCTGGGCCTCCAGGGGGCCGGTCTGAGTGGACCCTTTGCGCCCACAGCCGCTCCCAGACCCTCTCCTCCAGCTGCAGGCAGAGAGGCTGAGGCGTGGGGGAGGGATCAGGGACCCAGAGAGCCAGCGGCAGGCCGTCCGCCTCAGAGCACCCCGCACCGCCCTCCTCGCTGCTCCGGCGCTCGGGCCAAGCCTGACCGTCTGCCTCCTCAGGCGCCGGCTGCCCAGTGGACAACAGGGGCCTACCCGGGCTGGACCCGGCTCTGCGCGTGCCCGCTCCGTGCAGCAGCTGGACGTGCCCCCAAGGACAGGCCTACCCGGAGCTGTGGACGTGGCCTTATTTGGAAAAAGGTCTTAGCCGATGGGATCAAACTGGGGACAGTCCAGGTGACGCCCTCCGGCTTACCCAGCGTCCTGAGTCTAGCCACGCGTGTCCTGACTGGGCAGAGGGGCAGAGGGGCAGGGGGCAGAGGCGGGTGGTCCTGCGAGGAGACTGGACTCTGCTGGGCAGTGCCCCCCAGTGCCCAGCCTCAGGGCTTCCCGCACGAGGGCCGCTCCGAGCCGGTGGGGCCCCTCATGCCCGGCGGCACTGCCATCTCCAGCTGCCGGATGAGTGAGGCCCGCGCGAGGGCGCTCTGGGCCGATCCCCGCGTGAGGACGCGTGGCCCCGCACGGCCCAGCCGGCTCGTTCCAACCACTCTGGAAAGGCCTTCTCCTCAGCGGACCTGCCGCCCTCCTGCACCCACGACCCCTGCTGCCAGCTCTGTGATGTCACGGTGGCCTCATGGCTGCAGTGGGTAAGCCCTGGGGGGACTACTGGACAGACAGATGGGTCGAGCCACTGTGGGCCAGGCTCAGCGTGAGAGTTTGCTCATTCATTCATTTGCTCCTTTGTTCATTAATTTTTCCATCCATCCATCCACCCGTCCATCTGTCCATCCGTCCATCCATCCACCCGTCCATCTGTCCGTCCGTCCATCCACCCACCCATCCATCTGTCCATCCGTCCATCCATCCACTGTCCATCTGTCCGTCCGTCCATCCATCCACCCGTCCATCTGTCCGTCCATCCATCCATCCATCACCTGTCCATCTGTCCGTCCATCCGTCCATCCATCCACCCGTCCATCTGTCTGTCCGTCCATCCACCCACCCGTCCATCTGTCCGTCCATCCATCACCCGTCCATCTGTCCGTCCATCCATCCATCCACCCGTCCATCTGTCTGTCCATCCATCCACCCACCCGTCCATCTGTCTGTCCGTCCATCCATCCACCCGTCCATCTGTCCATCCATCCACCCGTCCATCTGTCCGTCCGTCCATCCATCCACCCGTCCATCTGTCCGTCCATCCGTCCATCCATCCACCCGTCCATCTGTCCGTCCGTCTGTCCATCCATCCACCCGTCTGTCCATCCATCCACCCAACTATTCTGAATATTTCTGGGGTACATGACTGCATATCTCAGAGGCGCTGGGTTTCTGACCCTGGGAAGTGGAAGCTACCGCTCGACCAGGGAGGGACCTGCCCAAGGTCACAGAGCAAGCTGGTGGACGACTCACTCTGGACCTGACCCCTGCCAGGTGGTCACTCGCTCTGTGTACTTCTGGGGGTGCACTCGCTCTGTGTACTTCTGGGGTTCCCACCCCCACAGTCTCGTGTGTGTGGGGTTAGGGGGACAGGAGAGCCACCCCCATCCCACTCCCATCGGCAAGTAGCTCCGGGGCTAAGGAAGTCAGCAAGGAAGGGCCGCCCCACTGTCGGAGCCCTTCTGTGAACAGCTCCGGCACACCGCCTGGCGGCCGATCGGACGATCTGGGCTGGGAGGTGCCGGGGGAGACAAGCGGGACCCATCCGCTGAGCTCGATAAGGGGCTTGCTGAAACGTTAGCAAAAATATTTAGACAATAAATGAAGTATCGGAAAGGCGCGCGTATCTTTAAGAAATCAATCATCGTGTACGGTGTGTCTGGACACTCGGCGCCGACGCGCAGATAGCGCCTGCTGGGGAGATAAGGGTTAATCAAGGGTTTAGTTCTGTGGAGATAAAGCTGCGGGACGAGCAGGCGAGGCTCCTTCCTCCCTCCGCTCCTCGGCCAGAGCCTCAAAGCCCACGGCTTCCCTGGCACTGGCCTCTCCCTCCCCGTGGACATCATCTCCCCGCCGGGGGGGCGCCTCCAACCTTGTGCCAAGTCCCCCGGGCTGACCTGCACCCCGGGCCCAAGGAGGACAAAGCCCTCAGAGAGGAGGGCGGGGTGGGGACGTGGCCAAGACCCTGGGGCCGGGTCAGCCCTGTCCTTGCGGGGCCGCGGCGGTCTCAGCGCAGAGCCCCCGTCTGCTGCTTGATTCTGGCACCGTCACCGAGTCACTCAGCCTGCTGGACGCTCGGCTTCCTCCTCTGTGTGGTGGGGAGCAGTGGACACGGCGCCGGCAGAGAAGGCCGGGGCCGTGCACGAGGAGGGCGCCCTCGGTGTGTGCAGGGAGCGACACCTGCCTGTCCCAGAGCCGGGAGCAGGGGAGAGGGGCAGGCCACACACAGGCGCACCCCTTTATCTCGTCAGTGCTTCCGAGAACTCAGACGGGGAGCTCTCAGCCCACACATTCCTCCTCCTAGCCGTGGACGGCCCCTCAACAGCCCACCCTCTGAAAAGTCAACTCCTGCTTACATGCCTCCAGTGATGGGGAGCTCACTGCTTCAAGAGGCTGCTCGGAACACCAGAGTCTCCGTTCTCTCTGCGGAGCCAAAGTCTGCCTTGTGGTCACCGCGGATTTTTCCCTGCTTGGGCCATGGGACAGGAGGGCCAGCCGTCCTGTGCGCTGGTGGTAAGCACGGTGCAGGCACTGTCTCATCTACCTGCCCTGGGAGGCGGGCGTGCCATCAGCTCCCCTCTTGGCAGACAAGAGCTGCAGCTCTGCCACCCTGTCCTCCGCAGGGACGTTGGAGGGTCTGCAGGCTCAGGCCCCACGGACCCTTCAGGGCTCCCTTGTGTCCCCACTGCAGCCCCACAGGCTCAAGAGCAGAAGCTCAAGGAGCTCAGGACCCTGCCCGGGAGTGGAACAGCCACAGTGAGGAGGCCGCGGGGCCGGACCCTGTGCCGCGGGGCCGGCCTGCTCCCGGGGTGGGAGCCCTCGGTCCTGCCAGCCTCCGACCGCACGGCCAAGGCAAGCACGCGGTCCCCCGCCCCGGTGCTCCGCCACGATGGGCGGCGTGGGTGGCCCCGGGGGGGCCTCGGCCAGGCTGCACGTCTAGATCCTAGGAGACTGCCTGGATCTCTGGAGCCAGGCCCCAGCCCAGAGACTCTGATGCACATGGGCACTATGGACGGTGGTCCGAGGGCCTGCAGCTGGGCACTCCCCTGGCAGCTCCCCACCAGCCCCGTGGATACCACTGCAGGCCGAGTCCCCGCACCCTGGTTTCTGCAGCTGAGAAACGGGGCTTCTGTTGGACTGCAGCTAGACGGAGCAGCTCGGGCAGCACCCGGTCTCTCTGCGTGGGGGAACCCTGCCCTGCAGCCCTGCCACTGCCCGAAACCACACGGAGGCTGACCAGAGGCCCACACCTGGGGCCTGAGGACCAGGAGGCCCGGCACTGAGGGGCACCCAGCAGCCAGGTTGCACCTGGGTCAAGTCGCACTGGAATGCGACATCGGGAATCAGAAATGGCCCAGGCTGTGGCTGCCCGTCTGGGGCGCCTGAGCCCGGGCTTGAGGGGACCCACCCGGGGGCCTCCTGGCCTTTCAAGCGAGGGGCCGCAGGGCGAGGAGAGGTTCCTGGAATACGCGTCACGTCCAGCCCCTCCTGGTTCTGGTTCTACTGCACACTGCGCTTTGGGCCACCGTTTCCCAGACACCAGTGCCCTGTCTTCACCAGAGTGTATTTTAGAAGGAGCTTTTGTACCTGTGCGAGAGGACGCAGACCGACTTCCGTAAGAAAGCACTAACCCCGAAGCGAGGGACCCTCTTGCGGAAGCGATCGTGGGAGGGCGCCGCCCGGGTGGGCTTCTTAGTGACACAGGCAGGTCGTAAGTGCTGAGGACGTGGAGACCCTGGGGCACCAGAAGGAACCCCAGGGACGAACTGAACCTCAGTGTCTCTGCTGCCGCGGTCCCCAAGCTCCCAGAAAACCACCTCGCTCGTCCCTGCCCACGAAGGCCTGGGATCCATCCCACACTGGGATCCTTGTCGCCTCCCTACTCCAAACACACGTCTCTTTCTCTGTCTTGCCAACTTCTACTCATTCATTAAGGGCCTCCTCCAAGAAGCCCTACTCATTCCTGTGTCACCTCCTCCAGGAAGCCTTCTTTGTGCTCCCAGGCAGTCCCCTCCTTCCTACCCTCCCAGTCCCAACACCTCAGGCCCATAGAGGGGCAGGCACTCCGGGGCCAGAGTGTAACCAGGGCTGGGCTCTCACAGCTGAGGGGGGTCCGTGCCCCGGGCAGGCCTCTGCCCAGGCTGCTGCCCTGCAGCCGGACGGTGGGTGGCTGGGGTTGGGGCTCCTTACCGGTTCCAGCGGCCCGGGCGATGAGACCTTGCTGTGCACGTTCCCACGGAAGGGGCCCCAGGACAGGCCCTCGGCGAGGTTGTGCCGAGCCCTCACGCGGCTCTGCCCGTCCTTCTGCAGTAGCTCCAGCTCGTCTGTGGGGAGAGGCACCGGGGAGTGAGGCGTGCCTGCCGCGGTGACCACCCAGCCCCGCCGACGGCCCCGCGCACTCCAGCTCTGCAGCCCCAAGCCCACCGGAAGCAGCTGCCGGGACTGGGGCACCCCAGCGGGCCTGTGGCCCTGGGAGCAGGGCCGACCCTGCAGCAAGCCCTTGTCTGGGGGCCGCAGGGGATGGGACGGGGTGCCCGCAGCCGGATCTGAGCCGGGGGGACCACGGCTGCTGCGTTAGGACGTGTGTCTCCAGCACATGGGGGGTGCACAGTGGAGGGTGCCAACATCGGTGAGGCTGGCCTCTTGGTCCCCCCTCCGCACAGTCCTCCCAGCCCCTCCCCACTGGCCTGAGCCCCCCCAGACTCACAGAGCAAGCCTGTGACGGCAGCTGGGAAAATGCTCCCCGAGACTTCCTGCCCAATCGGGCCGCATGAGGCCTGATGTGTTCACCCGCCAACAAGCTTAGCACAGCTCGCAGAGCAGAAACCAAGTCAAAGAGCCACGCACCACCCCAGGGCCCTGGGCAAAGCAGAGTCTGCCCCTGGGGGGCCCTGATGTTGGCTCCGTTCACTCCCTGCAGATGGGCAGGGACAGGGACCCAGAATACTGCTGCCGGGACCACCACTCACTTTCTAGAAAGGCCTGGGCCCTGAGTCTTGCTGCCTCACTGCAAGGCCTCTCCTCGATGAGGGTCTGAGACACTTGGGGGCCGTGACCGCCTGTGCCGTGCAGGGAGGGGCTGCAAATCCTCCGGGCGCCAAGTGCTCCTGTGGCCCGGCAGGGGCCCCGGGGCACGGGTAGGAGAGCCAACACCGGGCATGGCTGCATTTCCACAGACAGACGGGCCTCCGCTGGGAGTCCCTGAGACCATCATTCTCCCCAGGGCGAGACTTGGAGTGGGACAGGGTCTGGAGTCAGGCTCCCCGCACGGTCCACAGGACCATCTACGGGGGCTGCACGCTGGTGCCTGGAAGATCCATGTGCCTAGAACTAGTGAACGCGCCCTTATTTGGAAAAAGGGTCTTTGTAGACGTGATTGAGTTAGGAGGCTGAGAGAAGACCCTCCTGGCTTAACGGACGGGACCCTAAACCCAGGGACGGGCGTCCCTGCAAGAGACCCAGAGAAGAGACCCAGAAGGCAGAGACCAGCGCGGCGGGGTCGGGGGGAGCCGGACCCAGGCCCTGGAGCTGGGGGGGGCAGGAGGGACCCTCCTCCCCCACTGCCCCAGGAGCCTCCAGAGGGACACAGCCCTAGCCCAGCCCTGGGAGGGAATAGATTTTTGAGGTGTTAGGCCCCAAGGTTGTGTGCGTTTGTTGGGGCAGGCCTGGGGATTCTTTGAACTGCCTAAGCCTCTGTGTCCTCCTGGGACGAGGGGACAGGCAGTCATGCCCTCAGAGGGCAGTCCCTTCCCTGATCCCACACCCTCTGCCCAGGAAGGCCGGGCTACCTTGTACCTCGGGTGCCACCCGGGCTGCCTGGGCCCACGGAGGCCTCACGTGGCCTGGCCTGGTCCCCAAGCAAGCGCTGTGGCGGCGGCCCCACTTCCTGGAGCCCCGATCGGGCAGGCTGTGGCCTTAATGGGCCCGATTATCAGATAACTGCCGGCCTAATGGCAGAGATAAGGTGTAAATACGCCAGGAGGCCCAGCTAAAACGTTCTAACTGGGTCCTTGTCTTCCCTGGGGCAGATAAGATGGCAGGGACCAGAACGAGGCTGGGGAGGCCCGCGCCCCATTATCAGCCCCCTGGAGAAGGGGCAGAGACTGGCTCTGTCACTTTGCAGCTCGCCCACCAGGGTCCACGTCCCTCGCCAGTCCACCCAGGACACCTGGGCCCCAGCCCAGGGCGTTGCCCATAGGCCACCCCTCTCTGGCCCTGCAGGGCCTCATCCTCAGGGACAGGAGTGTGACCCAGCCGGCACAGTCGCCCACCCCTACTCCAGCCAATTAAGTCCGCCTTCTCCCTATGCCCCTTACAGGTGAGGACTGAGGCCCCAAGAGGTCACGCAGCTGGTAGGGGCTGTCAGAATCTAAACCCGGGCCTCCTGGCTCTAGCTGAACCAGGGCCCTGGGTATATGTGGGTCTCTGGTTCCCTACCTGGCTGGCCCTCGGGGGACCAGCATACGTGAAGGAGGGGATGAGGAGGAGAAGGCTGCCTAGAGACGAGCTTGCGGGGGACTCGTTTGTCTGTCCACCCGTCTGTCAAGCTGTCCGAGGCTGGTGGGGAGCCCACGATGGGCTGAGCCTGTGCGCCGCACCCCTGCCCCCTGTCCGAGGCTGGTGGGGAGCCCACGATGGGCTGAGCCTGTGCGCCGCACCCCCGCTCCCCAGCTGCTGACGGGGGGTCACGGGGGAACCGCCCTCATGCTGCGGCCAGCTCCTCTGCAGGCACCCAGAAACCTCGAAGCAACCAGGGGTTGGCTTGCCCTTGGACCTTTGAGCAGGGCTGGCCGTACGCCTTTCTGGACGGCATGTCACCTGCTGGGACCACATGAGACAGGGCGGTGACCGGGAGCCCCTCCGTTCCCATCTCATTCTCCACCAGCGCCCCGGTGTCCCGGAAGGAGCCCGTTCCCGGCCTCGCTGGGCATGGAGCCCCCATCGGGCGATGACACCTTCTACCTGAGGCAGGGGCCCACCTTCTCGTGGGAGGAGCCGCTGAGAATCCAGCGTGTGGGGGGCTGGCCCGGGGGTCCCCGGGGGCAGAGGAGGGGGGGGCAGCCCCGGCTTCCCAGGTTTTCCGTCTTGGGGCCCTGGCCTCATGCTGATGGAGGGAAGGAGCCAAGCCAGCGAGCCTCCCCCCACCCCTGTGGGCGCCCACAGCCAACAGCCCTGCTCCCTAATCGGAACCCCAGGGCTGGCCAGCCGAGCCTCCCAGATAACAGCGTGGCTGGCGCTTCCCATGGCGGCCACTCCATCTTCTGGGTATCGTGCCCTGCCAGAGGGAGGGCTGGTTCCCGATAAAGGCTGCCATTCTGCAGGCCTCCGGGCAGAGCCCGGCACTCAGGCCTGGCGGGGGGCTGCGCGAGGCCAGGGAGAGGGGAGGAGGCCAGGAAGCCAAGGAACTTGGGCTGGGGATAGGGCCATGCTCCCACAAAAACCCACCTTCCTGCTTCAGGGAGGCGGGTTCTGAGGGGCTGTGCATTAGGGAGGGTGGCCCCTTGGGTGCATGAAGGGCGATGGTAGGTACCTCGCTGGGTGAGGGGAACACGGCTGGATCTCAGCCCCAGCTCACCTAGAGCCCCTGTCACAGTGTACAACCCAGGCAACTGTACATGGTGGCCCTGGCAACGTTCAACATCCACCTACTCAGATAACCTGTTTCTAGCAAACAGTTCCTGTCTAACCTCTTGCGTAGTGGAAAGACGGTCAGGCAGTATTTGAGCCCAGTTAGCACCTACCAGAGACCCTCTCATACCCAGAAGCAAAACTGCATCAGGAAAGTGGGGGTGGGTGGGACCACCAGGGCCACCCACTCCTGGCGGGCTGGGAACCTCAGCTGAAGGCCAAGAATGAATGAGTGTAGATGAGTGAGGGCAAGGGGCGAAGGGGTGGGGGTACTGACAGGCAGGAAGACAGGTTTAAACCGCCTCTGATAGCCAGCGGACCTGTGGTGGCCGGAGGGCCAGCTCCCCACCACACAGAGGCCTGGGGCCACGAGCACCCTAGCCACACTGCAGGCTCTCTGGACTTGGGACTCAGTGCTCACTCAGTCCCAAAGCCCCGCATGGGCACAGGCACGAGGGAGACACGGCCTCTGTCCTCTGCCTCTCCTAGGAGACCTGGGCAGTGGCCGCCAGGAGGGCGGGACAGCTGGGGGGCTTCCAGGTGGAGGTGTCCTTCTCCCTGACACCCTCCTGTGGCTCCTGTCTGCTCTCTCTTCCCAGCTCCGGGCTGGTCCTGGCCTCCATCCCCACAGGGGGTCATAGGGGTGATGCCATGCGCCCCGAGAACACGTGATCCCGACACAATTCCCAGCCCCCGCATATCAAGCCTTAGCCTCGTGTCTCGCACAGCCACACTGAAGCTCTTCCCCCAGTGTACAGAGGGGGAAACCCAGGCTTGGAGGGGTTGAGCTACCAGCCTAAGACCCGCGATGGAGAGGGGAGACGTGAGCCCCAGCCCCAGCCCCGCTCACTGCCAGGCCCCGACGCCCTTCTCGGGGCTGATGCAGAAGGCCGCAGAAAGACAGGGACGCCCCTGGAGGGGAGGTAGGCACCTGCGGCAGGCTGGCGACTCCGGCTCTGTCCAGGCCCCCGTGGAGGTCAGGCTATCACTACCGATGCCACATCAGGACCAAGACCAAGACCAATTTATCCCGGCAAAAAACCTCACACATGTGATTTCCAGAACAAACACATTGCGCAGGATTCAGTTTTGCCCCTAAGCATCTGTGATGAGCCGAGGCCAGGGTTCAGGCATAATTATAGGATTGAAAAGTCAGCTTAGGTGGGGCGCCTGAGTGGCTCAGTGGGTTAAAGCCGCTACCTTCAGCTCAGGTCATGATCTCGGGGTCCTCGGATCGAGTCCCGCATCGGGCTCTCTGCTCAGCGGGGAGCCTGCTTCCTCCTCTCTCTCTCTCTGCCTGCCTACTTGTGACCTTTCTCTGTCAAATAAATAAATACAAAATCTTAAAAAAGTAGTCACCTTAGGTTCCAGAGCCCTCTGGCAGCACCCCAGAGGAGGCAGGAACGAGTGCTCCCACTTCTGGGGCCCCGATGGGAGGGGGTAGCCGGGTAAGAGACCTGGGGTCTGGAATCAGCAGGCCGGGGCTGGGTCCCGCCTCTGCCCAGCCCCTCTGGCCTCAGTTTACCTGCTGGGCCGGCGGCGGGGAGGGTGAAGGCGAGTGTGTTTGCCGGGGAGGCCAGCACAGCTCTCCCTCCCTGGGCCGTCCCGGGTCGTGGGGCCCAGCCCAGGGTGGCCCTTGAGCCACGGCCCCTGGCCAAGAGCCCTCGGGGCCACAGTGTGCACAGGGAGCCCGCCGGTCTGCAGAGGCAGCCTGGAGAGCTTGGGGTCCCACGGCAGGGATGCAATCACTGCCACAATGGTCAGGTCTGGGGTTCCGACCCTGAGCCCTCGGTCCCCTGCCTTCACCCCCAAGGCTGTCTTGTGGCTCTGACTGGGGGAAGCCCTGGGTTCTGCAGGAGCGCCTGAGCTGGGGGCTGCCTCTGCACCTGGCAGGTGGGCTGCTCCTTCCAGGGCTCATGGCGGGTGGTTTCCGGAGCAGACAGCAGGTCCGCAGGCCCTGCAGCCCGCGGCCTGTGCGGGCGCTCTGGGGTCCCAGGGTAGCCGCCAGCCCTCACTCATCTAACCGGCCCATCGCCTGGCCCCACCCTGTGGCTCCCATGGGCCAGCTGGCCCCCGCCTTGTCGGGAGCGGCCCTATCTCAAGGATCATGCTGTTTGCCTTTGATAAAAGTCAGAAAAGAAGGGGGAGAGAGGAAAAGAGGGAGGGGGAAGAAAGCCCTAGGCCGAGCCGGCCCCACCCTGCAGGCTTCTAGAAGCCTCCGTGGCACTCACCCAGAGTGGGCAAGGCTAGGAGGCTGTGTGTGTTTCCAAATGTCCTGTATGAGCACGGAAGTGAGGCCCAGAGAGGGTGAGCCACTCGCTCGCGGCCAGAGGGCACAGCATGGCCAGCAGGGGTGAGGGGCGGCGTGGGGGGCACCCGCTGTCCCACAGTGAGGGGCCAGGCAGACCCTTCCCTCACGCGCTCGGCCACGCCCCCTGCAGGTGCAGACCGCACTGGCCCCGACCAGCAGTACAAGCCCCGTGTTCCTGAGGGTAGCATGACTTGCCCAAGGTCACTGGCCGTCGAGTCCAGCACTTTCCCTGCCCCCAACATAGTCCTCCTGACTGGGGAACCATGAGCTTGGTGGCAGGCGAGGTCCTAGGACAGAGAGAGACCACTGCTGCCTAAGGGCTGCCGGTCCTTCTGGAACTGCGCTGCCTAGAGGAGGAGGGGGACGACGGATCCCTGCGAGCCCAGCCGGCGGGGAGGACGCAGGGTCTGTGCCGCCCCGGAAGCTCTTGAACCTGGGCCTGTGTCCCAGGACACACATGGCCCAGCTGCAAGGGCCCCCTCCCTCCCTGCCCTTGCTTTCTGCTGATGGGACATGGGGAGAACAGCCCCGCCTCTCCGATCAGCGCAAGGTGAGGGGACGCACCGGAGGGGGGCAGGAAGGACAGGGACACGTGGCGGGTGCACGGTGAGCGTCCTGCCAGGCCACGGCGGTCCCCACGGGACGCTGGCCAGACTCTCGACCGCTCTGGGCACGGGGCGTCCCGCTCCTAGAACAGACCACACCAGAGCCCACTCTTGGAGGTAAGGGGGCTTCCTGCGGGCTCAGGTACATACAGCACCACAGGACCCCATTCCTCCCCCCGAGGCCTCGGCGCTCGGCCACAGCGGCCACTTCCTCCAGCTGTGCCCCTGGGTCCCAACGGCCTTGGCCGGAAGGGAGATTTGGGACCCACACATGGCGGGCAGAGCCCGGTCACATGGATACCGCCAACGGGGGCCACCTCCTGGACAGTCACCCTGAGGTGCGCGGAGAACCCAGCCAGGTGGGTGGGCGCCCCCTGAAGTTTGGGAAGGGCAGGCCTGTGGCCAGGGAGCCCGCCGGTGGGGATGGGAGTGCGGATTCTGTGCGGACGCCGCCTTCCCAGGGTCCAGCTGGAGGGGCGGCAAGTTCCCATCAGCTTTTGGGAATATCTTCACCTGCTGGGCCCACCCTGGCGGCACCCGTTTTTGCTTCCTATGCAGACAGGGCAGCAAGGCCAGAGCAGGGGGCCTGGGGACAGGCTGAGCGGGAGTCCCTTGCACTGGGCATGAGGAAGGCATGGGGCCGTGTGCTGGTGGGTCAGCAAGGTCCAAGTGCAGGGGGCAGGGAGGGGCTGTCAGTGCCTGCAAAGGAGGCCTGACCTGCTGCTGCCTCTCCCATGGGCCTCCCCAGGCCTGGGGC
This sequence comes from Mustela erminea, assembly GCF_009829155.1. NCBI lineage: Eukaryota > Metazoa > Chordata > Mammalia > Carnivora > Mustelidae > Mustela > Mustela erminea. Next base: position 59,536,549 of record NC_045632.1, on the reverse strand, counting down.
AGTGGCAGGACTCCCACCGGGGAGCCGACAGGCCCGGGGAGGTCCTGCTACCTCCTACCTTGCAGGGCAGCGGGAGTACAAGTATGCCCACACAGCCTGGGCCCCCAGCTAGCCAGCATGTCCCCTGGACCAAGCCATACCTGAAGGCCACATCAGGAGAAAATGGGCAGAGCCTGATCCCAGCCCTCCCTATCACCAGGGGCCCCAGCCCCTTTGGGCAGAGCCCGGCCCATCTCAGGCCCAGGCGCCCCTCTGTGAATAGTGAGGATGAAGGGTTGCAGGGACATGGCTGAAAGAGATTTTTGGCAAAAACGGGATCGTCTGCGGTCCCAGAGCCCAGGCGGTTCTGACGCCTACTCGAGCAGCACAACCCCACCCCCGCGAATCTGGCCCATCGCTGGCAGGGGCAGGACAGGATCCCAATGCCCAGGTTGTGCGCGCAGGCAGCGAGCCCACGGCACCTGCTGTGGCCACGAGAGAGGGAGTCATGGGGCAGGGCCGCCCCAGGAAGCAAGATGGCGGGGGCAGGGGGACACGGACACACATGCGGTCACCGGCTCAAGGGCCAAGTCCCTTGAGGTCTCAGGGCTTGAGCACCTGCCTCTCAGGAACCTGGGGTGAGGGTTTCCACCCTGCCTCTGGCCCGGGCAACCCCCCAGAGCTCCGCTGGGAGGCCCAGACCCCGTGACCTGAGGACACATAAAAACGAGGCCCACCGGCTGTCAACTTTGAGAAACCGTATTCACCCACAATCTGGGACTTCCAACCCCGTGCCGTGGCCGAGGCAGGCTCACTGTCCTGCGGCGTGAGGCCCCCAGAGAGGGAAGGGCTCTCTGGGACAAGAGGTGTTCAAAGGGCTTCAAGCCCAGAACCTTCCTTCCTAAGTAGCTGGGCTTAGGCTAGAGCAGGTGGGTCTCAGAGCTCAGACCCTGTGACCCAGGGAGCCACTCCATGGGGACGCGGCCCACCCGCCAGGAGCCCCCAGCAGCCTGCCCGAGGTGCGCTGTCCACTGGACACGGGCCTCGGCCTAATGTGCCCACTCGCTGGGCGTGGGGCCACGTGCTCTCAGCTCCCTCCTGCCACTGGGTGCTGCTGCCCGTGGTTCCATCCCACCGGGCTGGCCTGAGCCTGGGTGGAGCCGCCAGGCCACACTCCTGGAAACCAGCTGCAGGGGGGTGGCTGGCAGGGCGGCAGGGAGGCTGGCTCTGCTGTAGGCCGGCGGGCACCAGGCACAGCGCCCACCCCAGGGCATGGCTCTGGGCACCCCGGTTGGGACCTCCGTGTGCCCGTCCCCTCGCGCAGGCGTGGGGTGTGGGGCGAGGCCGCTGGCTGTTGGCCTCTCCCTGCCTCCTGCTTCCTGGTACCCTGAGACCCCTGTCCCCAGTGCTGGGGGCTGGACGCTCGCGGTCCATGAACTCAGCCTCTCAGATGGGCTGCCTATTCCTCAGGCCGGGGTCACTGACGGCCGTGTCCTGCAGGCCCTGGCGGTGCCTGGGACCCGGGGGCACCTGTGTCTGGAGGAGGGCTCCGGGGGGCAGAGCCAATGCTGGACACCCAGAGCAGCCGACCAGCCATGAGCCCGGGCACACGCGTGACCCTGGGACTTCCCTCCCCACACCCCTGCCTGTGCTGAGGGGGGGCACCCTTCTACAAGGAGTAGCATGGGGTGTGGGGGGGCAGGCCAGGAGGGGCAGGGCTGGGCCTGGGTCACAGGGAGCTGCCCTTGGACCACTGTGGGTCTGCACCACAGGCCGGCAGGGGTTAGAACAGGAGCCGCGGCCCTGGCTCTGTGCGCCCCCCCCCCGCCCCGCCCCACCCACCAGCTGGTGCCTGGGAACTTCTCTTCCTATCGCTGGAACATCACTGGAAATTATTGATTTTTTTGACACAGAACAACAGCCCATCTTTATCGGGCTGAACCCTGGCCCCAGCTAATGGCGGAGCTGAGGCCTCCTGGGAATCGCCAGCAGTGGGGGTGGGGCTCGTGGAGGCCCTTCACCGCTTGGGGGGCAGCAGCCCTGAGGGCAGGGGGGGTTTGTGGGGCTGGGGGCAGAGCCATGGGGACCAGGACATAGGTCGCTGGAAGGGACCCTGTGGGCAGCTAAAAGTCAGGTCTGGGGAGCAGGTTGTGGTGGGGGCGGCCTTCAACTCTGATCAGCCCGTCTGAATCCCCAACCCAGAGCTTCCTGGGGGTGGGGTTGTGCTTTCAGACACTAGACCCCCCGGAAAAAGCCAAGAACAGCTCGCCTGGCAAGAGGAGACAGGGGGTGAGAGGTGGGGCCCGAGACTCCTTGGGGGTCTACGTGCCAGGCCCATGATGCTGCCAGGCTCCCCCCCCAGCCCCACGGAGCCCAAGAACACTGCCTTCCTGGCACCTCTGAGTGTGAGAGCCCGTGGTTCCTCTAGCCTTCTTGAAAAGCCAACTGCCGTGGGTCTAGGGGCCTCAGTCTTCCCAGCTGTGAAGTGGGGAGAGGGAGTCCCATCCGCTCCTGGGAGACCCTGAGGCTTGGGAGCTGGGGTGGGGGTCCGTGGCCCTCCCCGGCCCTGCCTTGTCCCGGCGGCAGGCTGGAAGCAGGATGTGTGATAAGGGAAAGAAAATGTCTCCTGTGCAAACAGCCTCTCTGGCTCCTATCGGCCTTCTGGCCCCTGCCCCGTTTTTCCAGGGGCCGACGCACTGAGGGCCCTTCCTTCCCATCCGGCCTCCAACTCACCACCTCCTGGCCTCTGGCCTGGCCAGCCCACCCTGCTGCTCCCTGTCTGGGCTGGGGTGTGGCCAGGGGTCCAGGCCCAGTCTTCGCTCTGTAAATGGAAGGGTCAGGGCAGACGCCGAGTGGTCGCGAGGGTGGAGGGGTGACCCTGGGTAGTGACCCCAGCTTGGCAGGTACCCGCCTTCACCTAGGGTGGGGGGCAGCCACGGGCACCGAGGTCACCTGACGTCATGGAGAACAGGACACTGCCAGCGCCTAGGGCCCAGTGAGCCCCTTAGGGCTTGCAAAGATCCTTCCAGAAATGCCAGTGGTCCCCAGGCACCTGTTGATCCCTTCTGAGCCTGGCGTCTCTCCTCTGCCCACCCACAGAGGCGGCGCTCCCACACGGGGGTGGTGGGGGAGGCTAGGGCCCCCGGAGAGACCTGGGCCTACACGGGGCGCTGAACCTGCAGACACCTGCTTTCCCGGTGCTGAGCCGCCCGGGCCTCAATCCCGCCCCTCCCCCTTCCCTGCCATTGCCATCGGGGTGGTTCTCCCCCTTCCCAGACCAAACCAAGGTCAGGGAGGACCTGGCCACACAGTGAGGGGGGGTGAGAGTTCAAGCCCAGGGGTCCAACCGCATCCAGGGCTCTGCCTTCATGCCCCTCGGGCGGGTGGGGAGCAGTCAAGAACAGGGCTGGGCCCGGGCAGGGGAAGAGCGTGGTGGGCGTAGACAGAAGCCCTTGCCCTCTGCCTGCGGGAGACCCAGTTCCTTCCCCCTCTCCTCTGCTCAGGAACCCTCAGGCTTTCCCCGGGCCCCAAATCAGGTGCCCTGTGCCGTCTGGGTGGAGCCCACCGCGGGGCATCTTAGCCATCGGAGCAGGCTCGCTCCCCCTCCAACCCTCACCCCTAGCTCATCTGTCAGGGCAGTGGCGCCGGGCCTCGGAGACCCAGCAAGGTCCCAGGCCATCGGGGGAGGGGCTGCTCCTGCTCTGGGCCGGGGGGACTGGGAATTCTGCAGCCCCCGCGGAGGCCCAGGGACTGGGGCAGGTGGTAGGCAGGTGCGGGGCCTCCAGGGTTTAGCCCCAGATCTGCTATTGCTGTGGCAAGACCCAGGCGAGTGTGTGCAGGGAGAGACACAGGCCGGCCAAGCGATTAGGAGTCCCTACAGACCTCGCTTCTCTTAGGATCATTTTCCCCTCTTCTAGAGATTTTAGAGGTCAGCAAAATAAATAACGGAGTGAAGAAGTAAGTGGCCCTGTCAGGAGCACAGGACAGACCGATGCCCATCCACGCGGAGGGACTCTGCAGGGGTGAACTCCCAGGAGCCGAACGGCTGAGTCCAGGCGGTGCACAGGGGCAGCTGTGAGGGCCGGATGAGGGCAGACCCAGGTTCGGGAAGCCGAGGCCCTGCGGACCCTGCGCAGACCACGGCCCCCCGAGCACCTGCCAAGGCCACGGCCGGGACCCGGGGCAGCGGGGCCGAGCAGGCTGGCGCGGGGGCGGCAGTCTTCTGTTGTGGGGGCAAAGGCGGGTCCTGGGCCAGGGGGGGGTCCCCGCGACGACACACAAAGGCCCCTGCGATAGCATCACGCTAGCCTCACGCCGCATCTCAGGCCCAGCTCGGCCCTTTCGGGCAGGATATGACCAGCCCTCGAGCCAGTGGCGGCCCCTTTGTCCCATCTCCAGGGACCGATCTTATCGGCCGCGTCCACCGCTGCCCGTAATGGAAAAACACGGTGAGGAAATCAAAAGTTACGAACAGAGATAGAGAAATAATAAATAAATAAATAAAGAGCGACCCACGCTGGCAGCAGGGGCGGGGGCGGGGGTCTCGGCAGACCAAGTGTCGGCCGGAGGGGTGGGCAGGAGGGCTGTGGGTGCTCCCGGTTCCCATCCTGGGTCTGAGATGCCGCTGCACCGCGCCAAGCCTCAGTTTCTCCGGCCGTCAGGTGGGTGTGACCGAGAAGCCCACTCCCTGGGGCTGGGGCAGATCCTACGAGACCTTGGCACATCCCAGCCACACAGCCATGGCCACAACCACGGGGAGGGCCCACACCGGGCCCCGGGGGGGCCGCTGTGCCCTGCAGCCCTCTGGCTGCCCGCGCTGCCCAGGCCCATCCGTGACCCTCCTCCTGCCTCCAGACAGCTCAGAGGCCCTGTCCCCACCCCAGAGGAGCAGCTGAGCCCACAGAAGGGCACAGTGGGCCTGAGGCGCCCAGTGAGAGGGGACAGCTGGAGGCCACCTGTGGGGCCCCGCCAGCCAGGGAGGACAGGAGAGGGACAGGGGAGGCAGACAACGACACCGCAAGGGGACTCCTTCTGGCCACCAAGACACGGGACCAGTGCTGTTCCCGGGAAGGGAGCCCTGCTGGTTTGGGCGAGAGCGATAGCCAGGGTGGCTGCTGGGCGGGAACAGCCCCGTCATCCCGGGTGTCTCCTAGGTGCGTGTCTGTGGCCAACTCCCCGTGGAGGCCACAGGCTTGAGCGTGCTGAGCTGACATGCCCCAGGCCACATGGCCAGGCCGGGGAGAGTCTGGGTTTGGGCCTAGGAGGACAGAGAGTGAGAGTTCTGGAAGGGGTCCCCCAGGCGTGGACAGGGAGACCCCCACCTGTCACTGACATTTGGGAGGGGCTGGCCTGGGTTAGGCAGCCGCTCAGACACAGCCTGGGGCCAGGGGGCGGTCTCGCCTCGGCAGGAAGCCGGGCGGGAGGGCGGAGGAGGAAGCCGGGCTCGATTAGCCTCGGCGGCCGAGATAGGCCACCCCGGCCACAGATAGCCGCTCCCGGAAGGCCGGTGAGGTCAGCGGGCAGCACAGGGCAGGCGGCCAGGCCTGGGCCCCCACCCGCCGTCGGGTGGCCGAAGACTCGGGCCACTGTTCTGTCTACCTGCCCTCCGCCAAGCAGTGTCTGCACCTGGGGAGGGGCTGGGGTAGCCCCTGGGGACTGTGTGTGACACAGGAGAGGGGAGAGCCCCCTGCAGCTGGGGAGGGGCCACTCCCCAGGAGGCAGGGCCGTGGGTGGGCTCAGCCCCCACTCAAGTGCCCAATGAGGCCCTGGGGGGGCCTCAGTTTTCACATCTGTAAAACAGGGAGCACAGCATCTGCCGCCAAACTTCCACCGGCTTCCTCACAGGTCTCCCGTGCACCCCAAGGGGGGAGCCCTGCCCCCCGCCCTTCCTCCCCTGCAGTCCCACCACAGGGCTTTTGCTGGGCTGAGCTCTATGGGGTGGGTTACCCAGTGCGCCTGCAGCCTGCTCCCCGGGCCGTGCGCGGTCTGTGTGCATCCCTGCCCGCCGCCCGCTCCTCTGCATCCCTGGCTCAGCGTCCGAGCCCCTCACTGCTGCCTCCGCCCCACGCTGTAGCCCCAGGAGGGCAGTGGCTGGGCTGTCTGTCCAGGCCCTGTCCCCGGAGTGTCTACTACACGGCAGGTGCACAACGGACAGAGGTACCAACCAGCGAGCCAAGAGGACGAGCCGCGCTGGCAGGACGGTGGTCTCCGGGTCTTGCGAACACCTGCTCCCTCACAGGTGCCGGGCCCTGGGGGACCTGTGGCCCACATGTCTGCTGGGGATGCAATGGAAGACAGAACCAGCCAAGGGCCCATCTGGGTGCGGTAAAGAGCCACTAATCGCCATGAGGGGCTGCCCGGGGTCAAGGGGTCAGCAGCCCAGCCATGGGGGAAGCCACAGCCAGCTCTGTGCCTCGAGTCCCCACCAGAGAGGGACAGACCGGTCTTACCGCAGATGCGCCTCTGCACATGGCCTTTCTGGGGTGCGGTGCGTGGCCTGGCCCCCCGTGCCCGCTGGGTAGTGCAAGAGGGGGCTTCCATGGGGTCCAGGCCAGTCATGGAGGACAGGCCACGGGCTCACGCATAGCCCCCACCCTCAGCCCTGGCCCAGGGGCCCCCCTGTAGGCCCTGCTCACAGAGGTGGGCAGCCCTGAGCTGTGGTGGTGGACGCAGGCCGAGGGTCCCGTGGTCAGTGTGCCCCCAGGGGCCTGGGCTGGCAGAAGCGGCTGACGGCTGAACTCTGTTTCCAAGACAACCATGTATGCGAGGCAGCCCCCTTGCTCTGAGCCTGCCTCCTCCCACCTCACCCCTGCACATACCCTGGCTGCAGGGGGCTCTCCCCTCCCCTGTGCCCTCTGCCCGGGGCAGCGGTGCCCCTCCCTTTTGTGGGCTGGGCACTGTGTGGGCTCGGTGAGGCGTCAACCCCCTTTGTTCCTTGGACACAGGACTGTGTTGCTCCCGTATTACGTGGTCTCTGTCTCCCGGACTCGGACATCAGCTCCCCGGGCGCTGGGAGGCTGCCGGCCCCAGGCAGCATCGAACCTCCACGTGTTTGCGGAGCGAGTCAGCGAGCTCCTTCTCTTCTGACTCCTGGGCCACGGGAACCACGCTCTCTGGGCTCCGCGGCCTGCGGCCTCACAACACACCCCGAGGGATGGAGGGATCACCCCTGGGGTCCCCAGCAGATGCTCAGTAAGCACCTGTGCAGAAGAAACGTGGGCCGACCACAGGGGACACACAGCACCCTGGCCCCGGGCCACCGCCATCTCCTGGAGCCTCCGTCTGCTCGGCTCGGCTCGGGAGGGGTCGAGGGCCGGCGGCGTGGGTCTGGGGGCGCGCGTCCCCCGGGGCCCACGCAGCGTGGACTCCCTTCCTGGGGACGCCCAGAAGACGTGGCTCCTGACCCAGCCACTGGGGCTGGTCTCTGGAGCTGCTGACCCCAGGCTGACCCTTGCCACCCGCCACCCCCTCGCTTGCCCCTCCCCCATCTGTTAATCTAAGACAAACAGGCCTATCGGGCCGCGGTGCCAGGCCCCACGATAATGCAAAATAGCTGAAATGATTTTTCCCACCCACACACACGGGGCCGGTGGGAGGGAACGCGCGGCCAGGCCCTATCGGTCCATCTCCCGGGCTGTCCATCAGGACAGGCTGTCCTGCCTCGCAGACCGACTGCCCGCTGCCCGATAACAAACCTTGAGGTTTGCCTCGAAACTCCGGCAAGGAGATTAGTCAGCCGAGCACGGCCCAGATAGGCAGCCTGACGCCCTTGCTCTCACCCTGGGGGCCAAGATTCCAGCAGGCTCCCCAGGACCCCCAGGGTGGGGGTGAGGCTCCACAGCTGGAACAGGAGGCAGCCATGTCCTCCGGCCCCTCACAGCACCATGTTCTGGGGGAGTCTTCTGACTCATCCGCCGCGTGGCAGAGAGCCAAACACCTCACTTAAAACCCTCCAGTCCCTCATTTTAGAACCAAGACAGAAGAGCCATGTATGGTCCCTACACTGAGCCCAGACCTTGACCCATCAGTGTCCATCCTGATGCTCCAGCCACACCCGGATACTCAAACCTCAGGGCCTTTGCACATGCCTGCTCCGTGTCTGGACTCCCTCACCCCACTCTGGTCGGTCCTTTAGGCCTTGGCTGGGGAGGTTTCTGCTGACCTACAGTGCCATGAGGACATGGCCAGCCTTCCCGTCTCTGCCTCCAGGGCCTGAGATGGGGACAAAAAAGGTAACCCCTGATGCCAGCCGGATTTTGTTTTATAAGCAGTGGTCACCAGGAAAGAGTTCCTGGTTCCAAGGCAGTTGTGGGTAAAAGGGACCCCAGTCCTGGGGCTCTGATCACAAAGCCAGGCCTGGCCACCGAGTGTGCGTCTGACCACCCCTTCCTTCTTCACAGCCACCTGACGTCCCCAGAACTGGTGGGGAGCCACTGGGGGTCTCCCAGGTTCACCTCCCCGCTCCCCACCTGGCAGGTGGCACCTGTGGACAGCCTAGCACTCAGCAGCCGGGCGCCCACTGCCCCAGCCGGGGTGTCTGGACCTTGGCTCCCAGACAGGCAGCTCGAGAGCAGGTTCTCGCCTGCCCCGTGCCAGGCAAGCCGGCGGGGAGGGGACCCCACTCCACGAGGCTGGTTGCAGAGGACGCTCCTGGACCGCCCCTCCAGGGTCCCCACAGCTGTTCCCTTCCTCTGGTTCCCTCACGACCCAGCCAGGCAGGCTGGGGCACGCCAACTGCCATGGGACAGGGGCTCCCATGGGGGCCAGGAGGTGGATGACGGGACCAGGACCCACACTCAAGATGGGACCCTAGAGGCCCTCGGTCCTAACAGGGCTGGCCTGTGGGCCCAACCTGCTTTTCCTTGATGTTAAATGCGGAGACGGGGGGGGGGGGGGTGGGCAGGGGTGGGATGATGGCAGGAGGGCTGGCGGGAGGGAGTAGGGGCCGACCCCTCACAGCAGAGAGCTCCTGGCCAGCTGCCCTCCAGACATGCTTTGGGGACTGCAGATTCCAGCTCTCAGACATTTGCCTATCAGAATTTTAAGCAGCCGGCCCCTCCAGCGGACAAGGTCATTTCGGAGATAAAAACAGAGCCCCCCCCCCCCCACTCCTGGCTCCCATCTTTCCCTCCAAGCCGCCGCCCAGCATCCCCCTTTCCCCGAGCCCCACGGGGGGCCTTCCCCATCGTGGGTTGTAACCCTCCTCTGCAGCCCAGGGACCAGGCGGAGCCTCTCCCCTGCACCCTGCTCAGGCCCGGGCCTCGGCTGCACCCCGGAGCCTTCAGACTCTCCACTTGCTACCTTCTCACCCCGGGAGGCCCATGTGGGGGTCTCCCCGCTCGCCAGGATCTCCTTTCCCCACGCACCCCGTGGCCGACTCGCTGGCGTGGTTCGAGCTCACCGCACAGAGGACACGTCCCTGCACACCAACCCACAAGGGCCAAGAGGGTATTCATGGAACCCCTGGGGTGGGCTCTGTCCTGGCTGTCACCCGCCCGACGTGGGCTGCTGTCCCGCACCTCCGAGGACAGAGGTGACAGTGCTGGCTCAGAGCTGGGTCTCCACTCCTGCCTGGCCCCACCGACTCGAGGGGCAGTGGAGGCTTCTCGTGCCCAGGGCAGGGGAGAGCATCAGGGGATGAGCCCACACCGCGGAGGGCAGCCTCTCTCTGCCTTGGGGCCACAGTGCCTTTCTGGCCTGGCAGTGGCTTCTCCCCACAGACCCCACTGACACTTTCCAGAGGACTGCAGGCTGCCCAGGCGGGCAGAGAACACTGTGGCTGGCCCTCTGCCAGCCGGAGGATGACCTCTCTACAGGCCCCCGGGGAGGCCACCACTCTTGGATCTCCCCAGCCCCAGTGCAGAGATGAGGAAACGGAAGTCCCGAGAGGTCAGGCAAGCAGCCCACAGTCGCTCAGCAAAGCTGGACCCAGTCCTGGCCAGGTGTGCCCGGGGGGCCCCGCTCCTGCCTCTCAGGGCGTCTACAAGGAGCGGCTCCCATGGGACCAGGGACGCTCAGAAGCTAAGCTGCCAGCCGCCCACAGAGCTCACAGCTCCTTCACACGAAGACACACCCTGGAGCAGCCCCCTTTGCCCCCAGGCTGCTTTTGGAGCTCTGGGGTCAGCAGACATTGGGAGGGGGCAGGAATGGGCCTAGGAGACTGTGGGCCCCTCACGTATCCCGGCCCCGCACTCCAGTGTTGAAGACGCTCTGGCTCCCCTGGGGCCGCCGCTGCGCTGGGGGGTGTCAAGGCCTTCGGGGAGGCCGTTCTCCTGCCTGGTGCCTGGGGGAGCCCTGGGGGTACTCGTGGTCATCTGCTCTAGGCCTTGACCCCCGGAATGGCAGCTACATTGCATGTGCGTGCTAGGCTGGGGCACAGAGGCCCTGATGCCCACTCTCTGCTGGGCTCGGTCACCGTCCCCTGGGCCTCCCTGGGTGGTAGGTCCCCTGGGGCAAAGGAGGTCCCCTAGAGCCCCATGAGCCCTGGTCAGTGGATGGCACCCAGACAGCAGAGGTGGGGGCGAGCACTGGGTGCTGTGCTGGGTGTGTGCTGAGCCCCGGGCTCTGTGCCATGACCAGGGCCCGCCTCCTGCACGCTGGGTGGGCAGCGGAGGCCTGGGGCCCCGTCACTCCCCCAAAGCCAGGCAGTGCATGGTGCACCGGGGTCCAAGCTAGATCCTTCATCCCAGAGGAGAACGGGAGCTGGTGTCCCCCAGGTGGGCCTCCAGAGCCCGGTCCCCGAGCCCGGGGGTGGGTCCAGCACTTTTTTCCACATCTGGGGACACTGAAGCGGCTGCCAGCCAGAAGCCAGACAGACTCAGTGACACAGGGAGGGAGGGAGGCTCGCCCAGGACTGGCAGAGGGGCTCAGAGGTCAGAGAAGGGGAACGGGGGGGCAGGGCTTGTGGGCAAAGGCCACGGCGGCACGCTCCTCGGCCGCGGCGGGTCACTGGGCTGGGCAGTGCCCTCAGGGACGCCCGCCTGGACAGGCCCTGCTGCCCCGTCGCTGGCACGGGCAGCCCCGCAGAGATAAGGGCTCAGCGGGCCTCTCTGGCTTCCCTGGCGGGCGATAAGTGGGCCTGCCTGGGCTCTGATAGGGGGCAGGCCCCACGGCGGTTGGCCACTGGCGGCTTATCGGCCCATCGCTGCCCACTGTGCAGATATTGCTATCTGCGGAGGCTGACAGGGAGCCCCCTGGCCCCACAGGGTGCACCCCAGCCCTAAACCACAGCCACCCCAGGGCCAACCCCAGCCCTGGGTTCAGTTCTCGGCCTCTCAGGGCCTCCGTGGCCCATCTATAAAGTGGGGGTGAGGATTCTAACACCGAAGGGTGGGTGAGGCCCACTGGGGCGGCGACGGAAGCCGGCGTTGACGTGGCACAGCCCCCTCCGGAGTCAGGCCTGCACCCTGGAGCCGGGTCAGCACCCCGCTTTGCCACCTCCCTGCTGGGTGACCTTGGATAAGTCCCTCTGTCATGCTGGGCCCACCTCAGAGGCTGGTGTGGGGGCTGCCTGGTGCTGTCCACCCCATGGACGCTCTCCCCGGCGGCTGTGGCCTCAGCCTATGGCTTGCCCAGCAGCCAGTCAGGGCCCCTCAGGCACAGGGGTGGTCCCTGCTTCCTGCACTGAAACAGGAAGTTCCCTGATAAAGAGTAGAATGTGAAGGGTCACGGCCGTGGCAGCAGTGATCTGCCTTCTGTGGGGGCCGCCTTGTTACCTCGTCCACAGCTGGGGACACTGAGGCAAGGACCGCAGTCGGACTACAGGGTCCTCACCCAGGGCTCGTGGCACCATCCTGTGTGCGGAAAGGCCCCAGGGCAGACCCAAGCACCCAGCAGGTAGGCACGTGGCTTAGCAGTGCCTGACCAGGCCCCGAGGGCCTCAAGGACATAGGGCCCTGCGCCCCCCACCCTCGGACCAGCGGCACCTTGGTGGAGACAGGACACATGGTCGCCACCTATCTGCCAGGACACCTGGGTGCCCCCTGCCACCAACGGGACCCCAAGATGGCAGGGTCACAGCTGGGGGACATGACGCCCAGTCTGTGAAGGGCAGCACGCCTGCCACGCTGCGGGGGGGGGCAGCGGGGTCCCCAGCGCTGTCTTACCCAGGACACGCGGCTCGGAGGCAACACCACAGCCCAGCCAGGGGGGAGGGGCTGAGAGTGGACTCACTTTCCCCGTGACGTGGGGTCCCTGTCCTGGTTGTGGCCATCTGTGGCCCTCAGGAGAGTAATGGGCGGCCTCTGGGCCCTGGCCATGTCCCCCCGACCCTGCAGCAAGGCCCTGCCTGTGTGCCCCCTGCCACCACCCCGAGCCTCACCCGCACCACGGCCACATGCACAGTCCCGGGCCCGCCTGCTCCCGGCCATCTGGTACACAGCAGGCGCTCAAGGAATGCTTCCCGCACCTGCGCTTGCCCTTGGTCCCCAGCCCTTGAGGACAAGCCATGCCTGTGCCTGGAGACGCAGCCCTAGAAACACCCCCGACGCCACCCCACGTTCCTCAGGATTACAAAGAACAGGCACACTTGCCGTGCCCAGGTTCTCCGTGATCCGTGAAGGCACAGGCGCGGAGAACACCTCTGCTCAGAATTTTGGCCGCAAACTGGTCATCGGGCCGAAGGGGGGCAGGAAACTCCCCTCAAAGCCACGCCCCGGGCTCTAGCACCGGGCAGGTAGGGCCAATGCTGGTCTCCCACGGGGCTGCAGCCACCTGCACAGACCTGGACCCCCAGCCCAGCGGGGACGGCCCTCCAGACGCACCCCTGCAACGTCTCTCCCTGCCCCTCCCCGCTGCTCTTCTTTCCCAGCCCAAGGGGGACGCCTCCTGGGAGCCCCCAGGACTTGTAGACACGGCGTGGCGCCCAGCCCCACGGGCGGGCTGGACTTTGGAATGGGCCCCGACCCTGGCTCAGAGGCTTGCCCACTGGCCTCCTCAGACAGGAGGTGGGGCGTGTTCCCCACAAGCTGCCAGGACAGCAGTCTCCCCAGATTTTCAGAAGGCTGGGCCACCAGACCCCGACCGACCACGGGTGTGCTTTACCTGGCCCACTCCAAGAGACACCGGACTCCTCCTCCAGCCTCGTGTCTGGCTCCTGCCCCTCCATCTCCTGGGGGCCTCCTGGGGGCGTGGGGGGCGGTGGTGATGGTCGGGATGGGGGGTTAGCGTCTGCAGACAGAAAGCACCATCAGGCCCCGCGGTCCCTGAGTGCTGATTCACCCACCTCCCCACCCTGCCCTGTGGCTGGGAGGGAAACTGAGGCCCAAGTGGGTGACACGTGCCCAAGGTCACCCCCACACCCAGGCTGGCTTTAATGGGGGCAGACACCTCAGTTTTCTTCTGGGCCTTTAAAACCTCTCATCCCTTCATTAATTGTGGCAATAATTGCTTTTCTGACTGCAGCTAATAATTAGAGTGCAGCGTGCCCTACTAGGCACACCCAGGCCAGCGGGCACACGTGCGGGCCCCGGCTCCTCGGTCTACTGTGCCAGCAGCTGGGGGCCCCTCGAGTTGGGCCCTGAACCCAATTCCAGCCCAAAGGGCATATTTGCCTTCCCTGCTGAGCCTGATAACTCCCGCAGCCCCCAATCGATGAGCTCCCATAAAAGCCCCCCCTTGGTGACGTCATGCGCCCGGCAGATTATTAATACCCAAGATAAGGGCCATGATTAACATCAAATAAATCAATCACACAGTATAAAAGTCCTATTATTTTTGGCTATAAATCAACGTGGCTGGCGTTTGAGCTCCAGCCACTGCGCGGGAGCCGAGCGAGCCCACCCCTCCCACTGCCTTATCTCGTCCATCGCCGCGTTATCACCACGGCCTGTGCCAGGTGCAACCCCGGCTGCTTTTTCCAGCTCCTTCCCGGGCCCCGCCCCCCCTGCGCGCAGCCCCAGTGAGGAGCAGATCAGATAAGGGCCGGCTCCCCGGGAAAACCACCCGGTCGAAGTCCACCAGCAACAGGCACTTGCCCTTTGGCAGCTCCGGGCGCCCCCGGCGGCACACAGCGCCCAACAGCAGTGATGATGGCGGGGCGATAAGGGGGCCCTCACGTGCTCCTGCAGCCCTGGCCGCCCAGACACAGATGTGAAAACTGAGGCTCAGGCAGGGCAGGGGCACGGGCCCCGGGGAAGGGCCAGGGGGCACGCCGGCTGCACCTCTAGCCGCCAGGAAGAGAAGGTGGGCGGCAGAGGTAACAGCAATGAACACGACGCAGCTCCCCAGTCACTGTCCCTGGGTGGGGAGCCTCGGCCCCTGCTCCCAGTGAGCCTGCTGCTGCGGAAAGGGACACTGGGGCCAGCAGGTCTCCGAGGATGAGGCTCACTGGGCTCCGGGCCTGTGGTCATCCCAGGGGGGGGGGCACGGAGGCACTGAGACTGGGAAACACCGGGGGCCGGTTGGGGGGGGTCCACAGTGAGCTCGGTGGGCCTGGGACCTCTGCTGGCCCCTTGCCAGTCCCCTCCTGGCCTCTGCCCTGGCAGGCACGCCCCTCTCTGTGCACCCTTTCAGGCTCTGCCCAATCTCTCCTTCGCCCCACCATGCTGCCGGCCTCACTCATGGCCTTCCAAAGGGTCCAGCCTGGGACAGTATCCTTCCCATCAGACTACGGCCTGGGGGTCCCTCGGGCCCGTGTGCCCGGAGCCGCACGGCCCTGACTGGCGGTAAGAGCTCGGCCTCAGGCAGCAGTGGGGAGGCAGGGAGAGGGGAGTCAAGCTCAGGACGGGCGGCCCCCAAGCCAAGTTTCCTCCTCAGGAAAACACGGGTGAGGTGCTGGCCTCCCCCCACGCCTCCACCGCAGGGGGGCCTCTCCTCCTGGGGTGTCTGGGGGTACGGCTAGCTCGAGAGCCTGTCCTCACTAGGAGGCCCGCTGGGGACCTGTCCAGAGAGCAGGCTTCCCCGTGTCAGGCTGATTCACCCCTGGGTCTCTCTCCAACACCACCCCCACCCCCACCCCCACCCCTGAAACTGCCACCAAGAGGGTCCAAGGAAAGGTTCCAGACATGGGATGGGCCTGGGGGAAGCAGGCTTTGTAAGAGGGGCGATCACCCTGAAGCCAGGTCTGGGATGATCAGATCATTACTCGGGTGTTTACAGGCTGTGTGACCCTGGACAAGTCCCTTAACCTCTCTGGGCCTCACTCCCTCGTCTGTAAAACGGGGTAAAGGGCCATAGCAGGAGAACCTGCTATGTGCTGAGGCCTCCCTGCCCCCATCCCACAGAGGGTCAGCGGAGATTTTCTCGAGGTCACTCGAGCCCAGGACTCCCGGTCCAAGCTTGGGCTAGACCTTCCCCAACGACGCCTTTGTCTCCTCATCTGTAACCAGGGGGGGCCAGACTCCCAAGGCCCTCCCGACGCTGAGGGTGCACATGTGTCCTGCACCCGCCCCTCCAGGCCCTGGGGGTCAGGGCCCTCCCGGCCAGCAGCCCCAGCCACGGGCCCACAGACACCAGCTGGCTCAAGGTGCGCTTCACAGGGGTGGGCGTGGGAAGGGGAGGGACTGCGCGGGCTGTGGGACCCCGGCCTCCAGCGCACCCACTGCCCGACTCACCTGGACTGGAAGGGGTCGGGGGCTTGGGCTCGGGCTCCGGCACTCCGGCCTCTGGCTCTGGGAGGCGGGTGCCATCCATGGCCTGAGCCTCCTCTGCAGCCTCCACGTCTCCAAGGGAACCTGCGGACACAGCCCAAAGGGAATCGTGAGGCGCTGTGGGGCGACGGCCCCTGGCCTCCAGACCCCCACCCGGGCAGAGGGCACAGGCTCCACCACCCCACAAGGCCAGGGGCCATGAGTGGCACCCCGAGACCCGTGTGCACCTCACCCTGGGATCAACCCCAGTGCTGGCAACAGTTCCAATGCCCGGGGTCACCGCCGCCTTCCCACCCCCGCCCCCGCCCTGCAACCTCTCAGCCCCTTGGGCCTGAGACCCCCCCCGGACCCCCTTGGGCTGGGACCTCCCTGGGTCTCCCCTCCACTCTGCTCCAAGCTGTGGGAGCAGACGCGCCGCCCCTTCTGGTTCAGGGGGCTTCTGGGGGTCGCACGGACCACCGCCCTCACCTCACCCTCGCCAGGCCTCTCTGGGGGTTCGCGCAGCCGCAGTGCGTGTGTGCAGCCCCACAGACGGGGGTGACTCTCTCCCGGGCCCAGAGCGGGTGCCTGGAGGAGCCCCTCACACTCAGGCGCCGCGGTCTGGCAGCTTCGTGAGGGTGGGCCCCATGTGTGGCGTCCAGGAAGCGCAGGGAAAACCGGGCTTTGGGAGCCTGTGCTTGATGGGGCACAGGTGGGGGGAGGGCACAGGTGTCGGCAGTTAGGCCTCTGGGACTTAAGGGCCTCAGGTCCGCAGCACCTGATTCCAATCCCATCTTCTTGCAGGGGTCCTCCACAGAGATCCCTGCGGCTGAGAAGGTGGACCGACGGCCCAGAGACTTCGTGGGGGAGGGGGGAAGCCGACTTCGTGGGGGAGGGGAAGCCACACACACACCAGGGGTGTCCCTCGTGCCAGTCTGGGCAGAACCCTTCGTCCCTGAGGTCAGACCAGGGCGTCCAGGGGGGCGGACAGAGGGAACACTGGTGAGCAGGTGTCCCTCCTTAGCCTGCCCTCCGCCTCCCCAGGCCCCTTCTGGCTGTCTCTGTCTGGGCCCTGAGCCCCCAAGACCGGTGCTGGCACTGGGTCTGCTTCCCGGCCCAGTCACCTTCCCAAATTGCTCCTCCAGCCGCCTGTCCTGCCCCCCGACCCCAGTCATCAGGGCATGGCCACAGGGCAGGGTCCTGACTCACAGACACCCCCTCCCTACTCAGCCCACTCAGGAGTAGGTGGGGAGCTCTTCTGGGCCCAGGGTGCCAACGCCACAGCAGCCAGGCCCTCCTGTTGCTCAGAAACTGAGCAAGAAGAAACAGCTGGAAGTCGTGACGTCCACAAATCCAGGCGTCAGGAGCTCCTGATGGGGCAGGATGGGGCTTCGGGGACAGAGGCATGCGGGACGGAAGGGCCCGCTTTCAGGGGCTGAGCTCCCCATCCCTGGAGGCAAGCAAGCAGCAGCTGACGGAGATCCGACCAGGATTCATACCTCTGTGACCTTTTGTACATCATGAACCCCGCGGGGATCTGATGAAAGCCAGGGCCTTCTCCCCAGAAAACAGAGAGAGACCAAAATCTGCCCCGTTTCAGTGGCTTGTCCCCAAACTCCTAGTCTTCGTGGTGCCTTCCCGCACTCCCCTCCTCTGCTGTGTTCCCCCAGGGGTGAAACCTGGTGGCCCAAGCCGGGGTCCACTGCGAGCCACAGAAGTGGGCTCATGGCTGCAGTCCAGGGAGGCTATGACAGAAGGAGCAATGGAGACACGAGGCTCCAGCCTGACTTCCCCAGTCTAGCAATCTCCATGGGGCAGCGCGGTGGGCAGCGCAGGGGGCAAGCTGGTCTTCTGTTTGCCTTTCAGCTCAAACCCCTGGTCACTGGCAGACGGCGGCCGGCTCTAGTAAGGAAAACCGAGTGTTCCCGTCAGGGCGGACGCCCTTCCTGCCTCCCGCAGACATCTGGGGCGGACACCGCTCCAGGAGGCAGAGGTGCCCGGGACATCTGGACTCTGTGGGGGACTTCCAGGCCTGCTGGGGAGACGGTCAAAGAACCACGGACGGGCCCCAAACAGGAAACAACAGATTCTAAGAGCCGTGAGGGAGGGGAGATGCCACCAACAGAGGTCGGAGGTGACAGACCGCTGGGAATACGGCTCCGGATGGAGGGCCGGCGGACCGGACAGAGCTCCGCTTCGAGGCTGGAGAGAGGCCAGGCGAGGAGTGGACCCTCATCCCAGAGGCACCGGGGAGCCACAGAGAGCCCCAGGCAGAGGTATTTACGGGCCGTCTGGACTCCAGCTCCAGACCTGAGCCCCGGCCTCCCCCAGATGCCCTGGAGCCGTAATTACAGGAGACGGACAGGTGCTCATGACCCTGTGGCCAGGCTGAGACCACACAGAACCAGTCCCAGGCCAAGTCTCGTGCTCGCCTGTTGATGTGCCTGCGTGGACAGGCGAGCCTGACGTGGACTGGGCACAGCCCAGACTGGTCCAGCTTGTGCCCCTGGGACGGCTGCCGTGACCTCCCCGGGCATGCATCTGGGCAGGGAACCAGAGGCTGTGGGGGAGGCTGGCCTCAAGCTGCCCAGCCTGTGGGGCTGGTCCCGAGCAGGTGCCGCCGGTCCCTGTGGCCACAGCGTGGCTCCCGTCGCCGGGCAGCACGAAGGCCTCTGGGGTCAGCCTGAGACATGCGTGGGCCTCCCACGGCTCATTAGAGCTCTAAGGGGATGTCGTGTAGCTGAACGGCCACAGGACCTTGGGGCCTCAGTCGCCTGCTCTGGTGACCGGGTACGAAGCCACCTGCTCTCGGGGCAGAGCTGACGCGGCCCTCCCCACCCATGCCTGACCCAGGAACGCAGCTCTGACTGTCAGGGCCCTGCTCAGGTGGCCTCAGCCACCCAGGGAGGCCCCAAGCTTGCGGCGGGCCCGTTTATGGGAGAACAAAGGCCCCCGCGCCGCACAAAGGCGTGACAAGGAGCGTGAAGAAAGAGGCGGCCAGGCTGCCGCAGTTGATTCTAATGCCGCTAATTCAGTTCCAGCGCAATTAAAGCCGGGCTGATAGTGCCACAGACAGCCGCCGACCAGCAAAGTGCTCCCAGCCCTTGAGCCGCTGTGTCACAGCCAAGGCTGCATTGTGCCCGCCTCGGCACCCCAAGAATGGGCCATCCCGCCCCCTGGGGCACCTGCAGTCCTCGGCGGGGCACCTGGGTCCCACTCTGCTGGGGGCTTGGGGAGGAGGGCTCCTCCGCTGGCCACACATCAGGGTGACCCTGCTGCATCTCCAGCAGCCCTGTGCCGGGAATGAGCTCCCCGGGCCCCTGGGGGACGCTCTGTGGCCAAAGACCCCAAGAGCTCAGTCAGGCCAATCCGTACACAGCAGATGTCCGTGCTGCATGACCTCAGGCCGGTTACTCGACCTTTCTGTGCTTGGAAACCACAAGTGCTCCTCCGTCACAGGGTGAAGGGAGTAGTGAGTACGCCCCTCCGTCATGACCTGTCCCCACCCGACGCACAGCAGGGCCTGGGGAAGGGGGTGGGGATGGCGCGGCCCCTGTCGTTGCCAGACACCAGCCCTGTGCTCCGCATCTTACAATGCTCTCCCTTAACCGCCCCTGCCCGGTGGCCCAGAGTGCAGAGTGGTGGGGGAAGGCCGTGTGGACCGCAGAGGGGTGGGGTGGGGGCTGGGCAGCTGGAGCCGGTCAGGATGCGCCGGTTTCCTACTAGTCTCTCAGCACCACCCAGAACTCACACCCACTTTGCAGATGAGTAAACTGAGGCCTGGCAAGGTGAAATGACCTGCCCATGGCCCCCGAGAGGAAGCTGTGGTGGGGGTGGTCAGGACAGGACCCTCCCCAGACATGCCAGCCTTGCAGACGCTGGCTCAGGGGAAGCCCCCTTCTGCACCTGGGTGGCCCTGTGCCTGCCTTCACCGCCCCCCGCCGGGTCGAGGGGGGACGCCGGTGGCACAGGCCAGTGCCCACGGCTGGACCCTGTCTGGGGGCGTCTGTGGTGATGATGGCGGTCGCAGCACTGCCCTCGCTGCCCGGAGCCCCTCAGTTATCACGGCGAGCAGACGCCCCGCACCGATCCGTCTCCTACTCATTAAGCCGGACGTGGAAATGGAAATGAAAACATAATAGCTATTTGATTGGGGGCGAGATAGTTTGCATATTGGCTGGGCGCTGATAGCAGAATTTCATCAACTCCTGTTCTTCATGCTTTAAGACTGAATTACGGAGACAGGCTCTGTGTGGCGGGATCATCCCGCGCCCTTCCGAGTTCCCGAGCCACAGGACGAAGGGCCCCTCCTGGCTCTGATGGCCAGGCAGCGGGTGGGGACGGGGGCGCTGTGAATGACCGCCTCTAAGAAGGCCAGAGCTGGTCTCTGCAGAGGGGACAAAATCTCCCCAAACTCTGCCCCCGAGGCAGACTGGTCGGGCAGAGAGTTGGTGAGGGTGTCTCTGAGCACTGGATGGGGAGTCCCGAGGCCCCGGGCCTCCTGCTGGTCCCAAAGACTGTGCCCCTATTGAGGGAAGGGGACTGTGCCCACACCCGAAACCACTGAACACGTTATGTGAACAAACCGGGGCCGAGTCCCCTCGAGCCCCCCACCCAGCTCAGGGCCTGACCCCAGTGTGAGTCTCTCCCTGTGCCCGCCCGTGATGTGGGTCCTTTACGCCTCTCTGGTAAGGCCCTTCTTCTGCCCCCTTTACAGAGAGGACAGAGGCCCCTCCTGCGTCTGGGTTGATTTTGAAGGCAGGCCCCCTGCCCTGGGGGCGGGGTGGCCAATGACGGGCCACAGGCCCTGCCCTTCTGCTGGGGTGTCCTCATCCTGGGGCTCATCCTCCCCCCCACCCCGCTCTCTCCGGCACCCCTCCTAGGCCCCGCGTTCATTAACTTGTCCAGCCTTTCCTGGGTGCACAGAGGGCCAGACTCTGCCCCAGGCTCCGGAACCCCAGGGCAACCAGGACACACCCCACAAGAAAGCAGAGTGAAAAACACAGAAACACACTGCTAGAAGGAGAGGTGCAAGTGTCAGTCAGGGAAGGGCTCCTAGAGGAGGCGACACTGCTGGTGATCTGGACGGGGACAGGGGATGGCCTGCAGCTGGGGCCAGGCAGAAGCCTTCCAGGCAGGAGGCAGGCCGTGCCGTGCAGGCTGTGCCGGCCACACCTCCCGGAGCCTGGTTTCCTTGTGGAAAGCAGGGCTGGGGTCAGGGTTCAGCAAGGTACTGAGCACAGACAGGTTATTATTACAACTGTTGGGATTGTCTCAGCTCTCCAGGGGGCGGCACACCTGGCTTCTGGCGGGGGCAGGGTGGCGGACCAGGTTGAGGCCTGGCCGGGGGACAGTGCAGGCAGAAGGCCTTGGCTTCCTGTCTCGCGGGCCCTGGGCGGCTGGCGGGCAGGCTGGCGGCACTGGGCCCGGGGCGGGTGGGGTGCGGCGCTGCCAGGAGAGAGACCCTGGCCTCTGGGCGGCACACAGTGGCCAGATAAGGCCCTGATAACAGAGGGAAAATTGCAACAGATTCCGACTTTCCCACCAGGGGAACCGCGGGGCAGCTCAGGCCACGGTGGGGACAGCCCTGCTCCCCACGAGGGGGCCTCGCTAGGGGAACTCTGGGTGACTGGGGACCACGGCCAGCATCCCAGGGGCCCAGGTCCCCCAGGCAGACAGGGGTGTTGGCAGCAGGCAGTGTGACCTCTGGGGAGTGCTTCCCTGAGTCCTGGCGAGTGGGACTCCTGGGGACGAGAGTCTCTAACCCAGCAGGTGTTGGCCAGACAAGGACACTGAGGCACAGGACGCCAGGGCAGCTGGCTGCTCTGGCCCCGCCCTGGCCCACTGGCTGCACCCCCAAGACCCTTGGGGCCCAGGACTCAGGTCCTGACGAGCAGCTGAGCTGATTCCCAGGCTGAGGTGGACGGAGAGAAGCAACATGGAAGAAGGGGGTGCTGAGCCGGGCTGGGGGTTGGGCAGGCCCAGGAGGAGCGGAGGGGGTGGCACTGCTGAAGGGCCAGGGTGTCCCCACACCCCAGAGCCCCAGGGCCCAATGCACAGCAGCCCCAGACATGTGGCCGGGCTCATGCCACCGATGGGTGGGCGTGGAGGGTGACAGGTGGGCACAGGGGGCAGTGGGGGGTGGGGGGCAGGTTCTAGACCTCAGTAGAAGCTACAAAGGCGTGGGGGGAGGAGTCCATTTAATGGAGAACTTAACACAGCTTCTCAAACATTTAGAACAGAGGCAGGGTCCTGGCCCACTGCCTCCCAGGAGCTTACAGCCTCAAAGGGGTGGGGGCTCCCCAGGAGGGATGCAGGCACCCACGGGAGGGAGACGGAGCTCTGGGGAGGCCCGGTGCGCACACTGCGCGAGCCTGGCTCTCCTGGGGGGTTCCACAGCACCCCTGTGCCGTAGCCCACCATGGCCTGAAGAGGCCCACGACTGCCCACCCCCACCAGCCGCGGCGCCTTCCCCAGGCTGCCCCTCCTGCCTGCTGAAGGCCTCCTCAGCCCTCGGACCTCAGCAGGCTCTTCCCACACAGACCGGCCTTCGAGGGGCTTCTGCGCATCTGCAGGTGCTCTGCTCCCTGGCTTGGGCGGGGAGGGAAGCTGCCCAGCTGCCCCAGGGGCCTCGAGGGGCTCAGGCTAGGAGGGGCCCATAGGCCTCTGCTGTGGCCCCACCAGTGGCTTCTTCAACCCTGGTCAGTCCCCGCTGACAGCCTGGGGCGAACCACAAGAGGATGTTGGTGAGATAATCTTGGCTTACTTGTGCGGGCACCCTGGCCCAGTGGGGACAGCGGTATCTGAACCTTTGCCCCCCGTGCCCTCCCACACTGGCTCTGCCCCCTGACTGGCTGAGTGGGCCGCCGGCGGCAGGGGAGCTGGGCGGCCGGGGACTCGCATGCCCCCGCGGCGGGAACCTCACTACGCCTCTCGCAGACATCTGGGTCCTAGAGCCTCTGCCTCTCAGGGTTGCCCCCGCACCGCCGCCTCAGGGAGTCCCCATTAGGGCTGTGTATAACGGACTGTCGGTTCACCTGCTCTGCTGTCCGTCTGCGAGCCAGACCCCAACACCCGTGGCCTCGGGAGGCCAGCAAGCAGTCAGACCATGCTTGCGGAGGTGGTGGGGGTGGCGCGGGTGGAAGGGTGCTGTCCAAGGTAAGCCGGGCTGCAGGAGGGTGACCGGCCGCTGTCCAGACACACTCTGGGCTGGCCGAGGGCAAGGAGGTGCCCCCCCGCGTCAAGAAAGAACATGGCGGTGCTGACGACGGTGCCAAGCAGGGCCCCACACTCTCAGGGGCACAGACCACGTCTAATGAATGAGTGTCGTATGACCTACTTCAGCTCTGAACACGCTGGAAGTATTTCACTGAGACACGATTCCTACACAGGAAGAGTCATCCTTTAACGGTGGTCCAGCTTTCCAAGCCGCATTACTGCAAGACCAGTGGGGCCGGGGGCTGCGTGGGCCGTCCCAGGGCAGACCTTCACCTGCCCCCCACCCTCGAGCTTCCCGGGAGCCGCTCAGGGTCCGGGGCTCTGTACAGGAGTGGCCCCCCGGCCCCCGTGGACCCTGATGGCGCCTCCCAGGGCTCTTCCCCACACCCCCTCGGGCGGGCTAGCAATGATGACCAGAACTCACCGTCCCATGCCCCCGGACAACATAAACCCTTCCCCTCGGTGGCAGATGGCAGGCAGGTGAAGTGGGAAGGGCCAACAACCGCGTCCCTGTGTCCCCATGTCGCCTTGGGGCCGCGGCAGTAACCAACAGCGGGCGAAGACTGCCTCGTGGGGCCTCAGGCTCCTCTCAGCCTGCAGCCACCCCCTCCTCCAAGCCTCACCCTTCCCACACCCGGCCAGTCAGCTTCCCCAGCTCCTTCCTTTGGGGCTTCAGCATGGACTCTGACCACACACCCGTCTCCTGACTCACACTCCCCGCCCCCCCACGGCCTCACCTGCCCTCTACTCCTCTGCCTCCCGGCTCCCCATCTCTCCCAGCGTGGAAGCCAAACCTTACTGGGGCCACTGAGCAGCCATCTGGCTCCGGGAGGGGCCGTCCTGGCCTGAGCTCCCACCCCTGCCTGGCTCTGCTGACCCCCGGCTGCCCACATGCCCACAGGGTGTTCGCTGGATTAGCGGGCTCCCTGGCTGTGCCTGGGACGGCGTCTGACACACAGCAGGTGCTCATGGGATCGGTGACCACGCACCAGGGGTGCCAGAGGGCCCGGGCAGCAGGGAGCCTCCCCCCACACCACGACGTGCAGGGACTGGGGTGCGGAACGGTGGGAGGACGGGCCTGGGGGGCTTCTCGCCACAGGAGATGCTGCTTACACGGTGACCGCAAGACGGCCCAGGCAGAGGGAACCGCCAGGGCGGAGGCCCCGCAGTGGCCGCGTTCGGGGCAGCGAGGGGTGGGTGTGGACAGGCATGGGGCTCTCGTTGCGCAGGGTTTCATTCTCCGACGGCGGGAAGCAAGATGGGCTCTGGGCTGTGGGACACCCAGCCTGGCCCCCCAGCTGGGTGCCACCTCCTTGGCCTCGCTCAGGACCCTCCCCTGTCTCCGGCCTGCAGGGCCGGGTCCAGGACCAGTGGGCCAGACCCCCGCCCGGTCCCCTGGGGCAGGGGCCGGGCCAGGCGAGGCAGGGAAGGGGAGCGGGCCTGGGAAAGCCCGGCCTGCCCGAGAGGAGAGATTGGTTTCAGCCGGAGCCGCGGGCTGCCAAGTCCACATCCTATCCGCGGCCTGCACCGCCTCAGCATTCATCACCGCCGAACTCGGAGGCTTTATCTCCGCGAGGGCTTGGCGCCATCCCCGGGCCCGGCCGCTCCCGGCCCTCCGATGGGCCCGATAGCCGCTGATAGATTACCCGAGATTGCCGCGGCCAGCGCCGAGCGCGGACTCCCCTGGGCGGGGCGCGCACCACGTGGCCGGGCAGAGACCGCGGCCCGCCCGGGCAGGAGGCGGGCGCGGCGCGGGGCGGGGACAGGGAAGTCGCGCCCGCCGAAGGGCGCCGCGGGCCGCGCACTGATTCTGCCGATGCGCCGATAAGGGCTGACGGATGGCCGCGGGGGCCGAGCCGATGGAGCCGCCGGGCCGGGCCGCGCGTCCGCGAGATGCAGCGCACTGCTTCCCGGAAGGGGCCGGGGCCGGGGGTGTCGGGACCCTCTCTGCCGTCGGGGGTTGGGGTGGGCGCGGCGCGCTGGGCCGCAGACCCCCGCCTCACCGCCGGGCCCGCTGCACGCCCGCTGCCCCGAGGCGCGGGCTCTGGGCCCTCCCAGCCCGCAGTTGGGGACCGCATTCCCGCCGGGGCGCCGCGGCCCCTCCTCCGGGCCAGGCTGTCCTGCTGCTCTCTGGGTCAGAAGCAGGGGGCACGCCCAGGCCGGGCAGACCAGTACTCGGGCTGTGTCCCCAGCCCCTGGCGGATGCCATGCGGGGAGGAAGGAGCTGGGGCCTTGGGCTAGTCTTTTTCCCTGCTGGGCCCCAGGTCCCCCGCAGCAACTCTAACGGGCTCCCTCTGCACAGAGAGGGGTGGAGGGTGCCACAGGGAGCCAGAGACTGCAGGGCTGAGCCACACCTCCTGGCCCCGTGAACCCACTGTCCCCACCAGGGCCAGAGAGAGCCATAGGGTCACGGAAACTGGAGGGGGACCCTCCTGGGCCCAAACCCTGCCAGGCGGCCCCCGTGCCTGTTTCCTGGACTCGAAAGTCAGCCTCAAGTTTCTAGAGAGAGCAGAGGCAGCCAGGGGCCAAGGAAGGAAGGCAAGACAGGGGGATGGCATGGGGAATGAGTGCTCAAGGGGGACAGTTTCTTTTGGGATCTTTCATCATAGTGGGGGGAAAAAAGGTCTGCAGCCCGGTGTCATGGAACACACAGCAGGCGCTCCATAAGTGCCTGTTCCTGTCCTAGGGGATTCAGAGATGCATGTCCTAGCCATGTGCACAGCCCTCCACGGTGACGTGGCCTTCCCCACCACTTTGGTGGGCTGGGGGATGCTAGGGGCTGCGTCGAGGCTGGGAGGGAGACCACGGGCACTGACCCATCCCATGACTGGTCGGTCCTAGGCAAACCTCTGGCTGCCAGTTAGCGCTTGGCCTCCTGGATCTTTCAGGAGGGGGCTGAGGCTCGGGGGTCCTGGTGACTGGCCCAAGGGGTCTGCAGCCACGCTGGGCAGCTCCAGAGCCTGTGGTCTTGACCCCTCTAGGGTGAATGAGAGCCACGGCGATGATGGTCATCTCGGGGCCTGGACATTACAGCTTTGGAACCAAACCTTCTGGCTGCTGGCGGGTCAAGGGCCCTGCTAGCATCTGGAGTTCTCAAAGCCACCTGCCAGGATAAAGTACGTGGAGAGGAAAAGTCTGGTCCATGAGGAGGAGGAGGAAGGGGAGGAGCCTGGCAGTTCCTGTGTCCTACCCCACATCCTGGGCCTGCCCGGGACATGGCTGCTGAGGGCACACAGGAAGGCAGTGCCTGTCCTGGGGGCAGCGCTGGCATTTGAGCTGAGACCTGACCCAGCTGGTCGGCACCTGGTGGGGGCTGTCATGCCCCCTCCCAACCCTGTGGTGGCTCATTGCCTGCTCAGAGCTTTTGCCTCTGCGGCTCCCTCTGCCAACACTGCTCTCCCCCGCCCCTGACACCACCATCCGTCTCTGCTGAACGCCGGCCGCCTCACCTTCCACAACCCTAGTATCCCAGCTCCAGGGGGCCCCTCTGTCCTTGGGGTTCATTTCTGTTGTTCCCTCTCTGTTCCCCAGCAGCCTGGGGCATTATGGGGGCAGGGACCGAGTCCCCGTGAGGGTCACAGGGATCCTGAATGAGGACCAGGCACACCAGGGACTCCGCCAAGTTTGGAGGCCTGAACACATAAGGACGCCCAGAAGTCAGACTGCTGTCCCTGTCCCAGGCACCCAGCCTCCAAGGAAGTGAGCCTCACCCCTGCCGCAGGGAACGGGTCCTCCCTGCCTGCTGGTAATGACCCCAGCTCCCTGGGCTCTACCCCTCTGGCTATGACAGTGCTCCCTGGAGGCACTGACTTTCCTTCCAGTTTCCTTTTTCCCTTGGGTTTGCTGTGCTTTCCTGGGACAGAGGCCAGGGTGGGGAGATTTTGAAATCAGTTGAGGAAGTATTTACTAAGCACCTACTGTATGCCCTGAGCTGTCCTGGGGAGACAGAGCTGCTCTAGAATGAAGGCCCCTTGGGGACATACTCTGAGGCCAGCACTGCCAGACCCCTCCCCGGGGACAGGGCCTAGGAGTTGTCCTTTCCCTCTTGAGCACCGAATGCCTCTAACTCCATGGCCTGGGAGGCACTGGCACCCTGTCACCCTGTTTTAAGAGGGTGTGAAGATGCTCAGTCTGGCTCTGGTCCGACAGCCCCCTCCTATTTCCTCCCCTTAGATCTCAGCTCGAACCTGTCCCCTCCTTGCCCCTCTGCTATTTTCCACTTACGCATTTTTACAAAACGCCCACGCCTGTGACTGGTTTTCGGGTCATGGAGTCCTGCAGGTGCTGTGGAACTGGGGGAGCCCCTGGCCAGGCTCTGGGCCAGCTGGGCCTAGCCGGGCCCCCATCTCTCTGCCAAGACAATCCATGGGGTGCAGAGCGACTTTGAACACAATGAGAATCCCCCAGAGCTTCTTGAATACTTCATGCAGACACGGTCTCCTGTTATATAAGTTTTTGAAAACGGAACATCTGAAAGACCCCAAGTTTCTAGAACATAGCCTAGCCACAGATAGACTAAGAAACCCCCTGAGAAACTCCTGTTTGAGCCCTCATTGTGTGGATGGGGAAACTGAGGCCCAGGAGCAGATGGTGCCCATCAGAGTACACAGAAAGTGCCCTGAGAGGCAGACAGACCAGATTGCCCCATTTTACTAACAGGAAAGCAGGCTTGGACAACGGGTCGGGACTCTCACTCATTAAAATGATACCATGGCCCCATCCCAGCCTGGGGGTACAGTGAGCCTAGCAGTGTGAGATCCTGGATAAAACTCATGGGGGGGGCAGAAACGGGGGAAAGCGTGCACAGTGTCTGGAGGTGCCCCAGACACAGGGAGGGGGAGCTGGCCGGCCTTGAGCTGCCCCACCCCATTTTTGAACTCAGTGTTCCCATCTGGGAGTCAGAACTGGCGGGGCTGACCTCGGGAACACCCAAGTCCTGGCCCCCTAATTCAGGCTGTGGGGGTCTGGGCTCTGAGGATCAGAAAGAGGTCATACAGAGGCCAAACTGTCCATCTCCATGCACCTGGGCAAACGGATGACCCCAGAAGCAAGGTCCCAGAAAGGCTGGCCCATCCAGGGCTGGGGGGAATTTCCATTACGGGGTCAAGGTCCACGCAAAGCAGTGTCCCCCATTCCATAAACTAAGGGCTGCTCCAGAGCCCCGCCCCCCCATTAGAGGCCCCGCCTCACACATGGCGCTCAGCCAATCCCCAGGCCTCACTCCTGCTCATTTGCATGTCCGTTTCCATTGGCGGCAGGCGTGAAGATTAGGACCTCTGTTCCCGGGACGCGGGGCGGGGCCTGGGGAGAAGTTGTCGGGGGGCTGGGCTGGGCTCTGGGGGGCCAGGCTGGGGCGGGGGCCCGGCGCTGCGGGGTGGGGGGTGGGGGGTGGGGGTGCGCTGGGCTCTGCGGGGGCCGGGCTAGGGGCGCTGGGGGGCCGGGCTCTGGCCTCTGAGCGAGCAGATTCTGGGGCTGCCAACCTCTGGATAACCTGCCCCAGGCTCAAGTGGGGACACAAAATGGCCACCTGCCACAAGGGGAGGGCTTTGGTTATAGTGCATGCTCTTCCTTTTCCTCTAAAGCTCCGTTAAATCCTCGGACTCCCCCGCACCCCCCCCCCCCCGCCCCCGCCCCTGCCCGTTAGGAGTGACTCAGAGGGGGAAAGGCACTGACCCAAGGTCACATAACCAGGACGGCAGCGCACAGCTGGGACCTCGCCCCTCATCCCAAGGCCAGGTTCCTTCCCTGCAGGGAGGGCCTCTTGGGGGTCAGCTTATTTAGAGCCGCTTCTCCCCAGGGAGGGTTATTTTTTGGTTTCCTTCGCAAAACAATGATGCAGACGATGATGATTTTAAGCGGACCCCCCCGCCCCGTAGTGGCATCCCGTTCCCCATGAACTGCGGGGCGGTGGGCTCTCGGGGGTGAGTGTGAGTGTGCACAGGCTTTTGTTCCTGGCATTTTGGAGGGGTGAGATAAGGGAAGCCGCACACCGGCCGGAGCGAGCAGGCAGATAGATAGGGCGATAGAGGCTCCGCCACCCCGCGGAACTATCGCCTTTTATCAGAGTTCCCTTTTCTTTTCTGTGGGGGGGAGGAGCGGGGAGCACAGCCCACCCCCGGCCCCCCAAGCCAGGGAACCGAGGGGTGGGGGCCACCCTGTCTCAGATCCCTCCTGCTGTGTCCCACGCCCTGAGCCCAGGCCCCCAAGCTCCCGACCAGAAGCGTGGGGTTCCCAAGGGAGGTGCACACAACAGTGGGAACGCAGCTGCACCTCTACCCTGTGGCTCCACAGAAGGGCCCCAAGGGGCAATGAGGAGGGCAGGGAGGCCCAGAGGCTAGTGGCCTGGAGCCTGTGCGTGGAGTCCCACTCTCCAGAAGGCCTGTGAGGCACTGCGGGCATAGCAGGGCAGGACAGGGAGACATTGCTGCCCTAGGTCTCTGGGGCTGGCCTCAGCATCTTCAGCCCATTTTATAGATGCAGAAACTGAGTCTTGCAACAAGGCTGTGCCTGTGAGCCACAGCAGGAGGGGGCAGGCGAGACCCCGTAGACCCTCTGGAAGCCACACTGCCAAGGCCACAGGATAAATATTCTAGAACCCTCCACAGCACTGTGTAATGGGGGCGGGGGCTCACACCTTTGCACCTTGGAGCTATTTGCCAAAGTCAGTGCAGGAACAATGCTGGTGGGATTCACAGGCGGTGTGCAGCAGACAGGGAGGGCGTGGGCAGGCAGCCCCAGCCCTGCAGACCCCAACCCCTGCACAAGCCCCTGGAGGACAGGGCCCCACTACACATAGCTGGCCAGAATTATGATTATGCCAGATGAGGAAACTGGCATCCAGGGACACTAAGTCACTTGCCCAGGCTACCCACCCAAGGGGCAGAATTTGAACCTTGGTCCCCCCAGATTACGCTTGTCTTCCTCCCTCACATATGCACACATTTTACTGGAAATAGCTGACTTCCTTTAGAATAATGAAACAAAACAAAACAAAACAAAACCCAAAAGACAGAAAGAAACCAATTTTATCACCAAAGGAACCTATTTTCTGGGGGCCGATGAAATGACCCCCAAGATAAGCAGGAGTGGGGCACCCCATCATCTCCTGACTTCAGACAGGTCTGCATGGTCCCAAGCGCTCCCTCACGCTCTGTGCCTGGGCCTTTCTCCCTAAGTGGGGGGAGGAGACGCCTTAGGGGAGGGGCTACGGCTACGACCACCGCCAGAACCTCCGGCCATGATGGAGACCCAGACCTTGCTTCCCTCTGTGCTGTGTGACCTTGGGTGAGTTGCTCAACCTCTCTGCCCCTCGAGTCCTCTTCTGAGAAGAAATGAGATCAGAGGTGGCGCCTTTCCAGGGCTGCTGGGACTCGACAGGGTATCACAAGTCAAGCCCAGGCCTGGCATACAGAAGGCGCTCAGTGAACCGAGCTACCAGCTGACGACGGCCACCATTAGGACTGCTGGGACCGTGGCATCCTAGATCACGTTGGAAACATTGCTGACTGTCCACTCAGGCCTCTTGCCTCTGGGATCACAGAGAAATGTCGTGTCTTGAGAGTCACTTAAAAAAGAACTACAGGGAAGGGGGAACAATGACGTGCAAGGCCACACCTGGGGGGAGCCCCAGGCACACACGGGGGAGGGGGGACGCGCCCCCCAGGCCTCGGCGTCCCCTCTGGCACAGCTGCGGGTGCCTTGCCCCCACGTGGCTGCCGCGCCTGTCCCTCAGCGGGGGGATTAGCCACACGCCGGGCCCTAATCGCTGCTAATCGCACCGCCATCACCGCAGGATCTCGGATCAGCTGAAGGAGGCGGCTTTATCCAGACAGACGCAGAGATGGCACCGTCGTCCCATCCGGGCGCCGACCGTCACAAGTGGCAGGGGGGCCGGCGGGCCAGGGAAGGCAGGCGGGACGGAAGCCCCTCCCCATCGGAGCTCCGTGCAGTCCCTGCATCCGCTGGGCACGCACTGTGTGACCAGGTACGGGTCCGGGTTCCCCGGGGACAGCACAGACCCTGCCCTGGGGCCCAGTGGACAGAGGGCGGAACTGAGGTGCGCACACACCTGGAGTTAGAGCCCGGGCGGCCGGGGCAGACTCCCCGCTGTAGTGGGGCTCCTTGAATCCTTGTCCCCCACGCCGTGTCCCCATGAGGTTCACCCCTCAGGCCAGGGGACCCCTCCCTTCCAACGTGGCTCCTCCTCCCGCTGCTGCTGTTCTGAGTGGACGCCCAAGCCCTCCCCTCCCCGGCCGGGCCCCGGGATACTGCGTCGGTACAGAGGCCTGTGAGGGGCAGGACGGACGGGCTGAGGTTCACGGCCGGCCCGGGGGCCAGGAGAGGCTGGCGGGGACGGCCAAGGGCTCCCCCCAGGGCCCTCCCCACCCCCACCCTCCTCCCTACCTTCTTTTTCAAAAACATAATTTATCTGTGTATTATCAAGAAATCCAGACACTTTAATCAGTGAGCTATGAAGTCAGAATTTCCATTCCTATCTGCGGGAGGAGTGGAAACGGAGGAGATAGGCGGCGGGAACGGATCGCTGGTAGGGAATGTTAATGGGCGGAGAGGCTGGGCTATTGGCCACGGAGACGCCGTATCTCCCCCATTATCAAGGCCGTATCTCGCCAACCATCTCAGCGCGGTAATGGGGCCAGTTCAACTTTCCGAGTTATCACAGGAGCTGAAACCTGCGCCTGCCAGAGGCCCGGCCGGCAGACAGTTCCGGGAGGGCTGGAGTCCGGCGGGCAAAGCCAGGAGGGAGGGGGGACAGCGGGCCTGGCTGGGGCCCCTGAGGGCCTGGGTGCCCCCCTGACCATAAGGCCACCACGGTGACTGTCGGGAGTCTCTCTGTACTCTGGGAAAATGTTTGGTTTGGGCAGGGCCGGGCATGGGCATGAGGCACAGGAGGGGAAACTGAGGCAGGAAACTAGCTCAGGGTCCCAGGGGTCCCGGGTCTTCCTGAGCTGTGCCAGGCCCATGAAGGGACAGAGCATGGTGGCAGGGAGAGGATGGGAACAGCATGCCCTCCTGCCAGGTGGCCCCTTCTTGGGGCCTTTTCCAGGCTCTAAGCCCCGGGAGCCAGAAACCTCAGTGACAAAGCCAGCAGGGTGAAGACACCCTTGTGGCCTCTCTCCCCTGCAGGTCCTGACCCGAGGCTTGGCTTCGTGGCCCCTTGGCCACCTGGGGTACACTCACTGCACCCCTCAAATGTGAAAGGGCCTCCCACCGCCCTCAGCCCTCCTGCATGGGACACCCAACAGGCCATAAGTGGAACGCTTCTGTTCATTCAAAAGAAGGGACCGCAGGTCCACGCATTCCAACCCTGCGAGGACTGAGTGCTCAGAGGCGCATCTGAGCTGTGGGGCAAGAGTCTCCCCCGTGGCCCGGCCCCTGCACGGAGCTCCCCATCTGGCTCCAAGGGCCCTAGGAACTGCCCTGGGTATAGACGGGGTCGACCGGGGCGCTGGTTCCTCTCCTGCAGCTCGAGGGCAGGGCAGCAGCCACCTGGGCACAGAGCAGGGAAGGGACTCGCCCAAGGTCATACGGTCGGTGAGAAACAGCCTGCAGACCACAGCTGGACACTGCCCGGAACCGCAGGAAGGCCTCAGTTTCCTGGACTCGAGCATGAGTGCTGCGGGGCCAGCGGAAAGCCAGGAGAGCCCTTCCCCGGGGAACCACCGCTGCAGCCCTCCTCTCCCCTCCCCGGGGCGGGGAGCTGGGGCGGCAGCTCCGGGGGCGGCCCTCCACCTGAAAACCCACGGAGACTCCGTTCCCTCTGTGCACGGGGTTAGCCACTCAGCGCCCCTCAGCGGGGGCTGGAGGAAATGCATGAGAAGGGGGCTCAGTAAGTGCTCAGGGGACCTAGGCCCGGCAAACCCAGCTTCACGGCAGGACGAGGGGGGCGGTGCACGGGGGGCCTAGACAAGCTGGGTCTGCACTGTGGGGGAGGCCATGTGAAGTCCTGCAGCTGCCTGAGGCTCTGAGCCGAGGCCTTCTCTTGGGTCTCCGTCGTCCCAGCGCCTGATGCCTGGGCAGCCGCCAAGCCCTCCCCAGGCGCTGAGAGAGCCCAGGACAGCCCCACCACTGCCCGCGAGGCCCTGTCCCCAGCAGAGGGCCCGCTGCAGGATGGAGCCATGACCACCAGGCCCTAAGCCCTCTTCCGCTCCTGCTCTCTGGGTCTGACTTGCAGAGGGTGGAGGCTTGATGGAGAAAAGGGACACTGAGGCAGGCGGCCTGTGACAGGTGCAGGCACCCAGGGTAGACCGGGAAAGCTGGCGGGCTTGAGACGGACACCAAGAAGAACTGGTGGGAAGCAGGCCTGGGGGCCTGAGGAGACAGACAACCCTCTGTGCTCTCCACTCGGATTGTCGCACGACCCCGCTGGCTCCGCAGCTCTGAACCCAGCCACCTCCTACACCAGGTCCTAGCCTCCCCACCCCGAGCTGTCGGAATCAATGCTCCCCTTCATGGGGGAAACTGAGGCTTGGGGACTTGCAGGAGGTCTAGGCGCCCTCAGGGCCCAGCCTGGCGTCCTCTTATATAACATCCCGTCTTGCGAAGGCGAAGACTGAGCCTCGGGAAGGCAGGGCAACTTCTTTGTCTCTGCAGTCTTATCCTTGACCCCAGGATTCTGGCCTGTCCTTGGCTGCAGCCGCCCACAGGGAAGCTCCTGGAGGCACCCATGATCAGAGCCCACACGGCGGCCATCTCCTCCTTCCCGGGAAGCAGCCTGCCTACGATTTCTGGGAGGCCTAGGACACAGACCCCCAGCCTTCTGTAGAGCCCCTCCTCAAACCTGTTTCTATACTGCTCATGTGCCGGGTGACCCTGGTGTAACCACCTACCCTCTGGTCCTCCCCGTCTCTGTGTGGACAATGGGTTGAAAACCCCAACCTTAGCAGGCGTCCAGGAGAATCACAGGAGGGAGGCCTGCAAAGCACTTAGCAGATGGGAGCCAGCGGCGGCGGCTGGCTGGGTCCCTGTCTCCACCGCAGTGCCTGGACAGAAGGACCCAGGAGCACCAGGGCTGGTCTGAGCTCTGCCCATGCTCGGGCTCCTGGAAGCGGAACCCCAGCACCCTCTCTCCTCTTCTACAGCCGGGGAAAGCCGGGCTCTGGGAGTGCACAGTCTCCGGTCTAGGGGAGGCAGACAGGAGGAACGGGAGGTGGAGGGGAGGGGCTGGCTTATCTCCCTAACCCAGCTCAGGCCCAAGGTCAGCTGCCACATTCCTGACCCAGCGGGGACACTGCCTTCCCCCAAACGCGGGTCCTTGGGAGAGGGAGAAGGACGAGGGGCAGAGTGGGCTAGAGAGGTCCTGGGACAGGTGGCCTGAGCGGCAAGCCAGTGCACCCCAGAGAAGCTCTGCCCACCACCGGGGTCCACAGATCCAGCTTCCATCCTGCAGCCTCCAGCGCATCCCAGTCCCCCAGGGCCTCAGTGTTCTCACCTGTAAGATGGGTGAGCCCATGATGCTGCCAGTCATAATGGCAGGTAAGACCCTTGGGCAGGAGCAGGACTGAGAGGGTGTGGGGTCGGCCCAGCCTGCGTGTGGCACATCAGGGCACCCCGCCCACACGTCCCCGCAGAAAGTGACACCCGAGGGCAGGAGCAGGGAGGCCAGAGACAGGACTCTGCTGCGTGAAGTGTCCAGTCCTCTAGGCTCCCGGCAAAATCTCAGTAGAGCAACAAGCAGCGACCAGGGCGGCCGCATCCACCAAGGACATGACCTTGGGACCATACTTCACAGCTGGCATTGGCGATCTCACACGACTCGCATAACGACCCCAGGAAGGAGGTGGTGCTATTAGGCTCTTGCTTCAAAAGTGGGAACTGAGATCCAAGATGTCATTTGTCCTCAGGGTCACTGTGAGGTCAGGACCCAAGGCCAAGCGATGGCCCCTGTGCGGTGGCCTCCCACTCTGGAGATGAGGGCAGCCCAGGCCCGGAGCACAGAGCCTCTGCGCCCTGTGTAGGGACAGGGTGGGGATACAAGCCCCTGGGTCCCAGGAGATAGGGTCTCTGTCTTCCGTCCAGGGGTGCGTGGGAGCAACATGTCATTGAGCAACAAACAGCCCAGGCTCCCATCCTGAGCTGGGGTGCTGGCTGTGCTCCAAATGCTCATTAGGCACCCCCAGCATCCCCCAGTCCTACTTGGGCCCTCGGCACAGCTGCAGGAGAAGGCACCGTGTTATACCCATTCCACAGAGGAGAAAACTGGCACTGGGAGCGAAAGACACTCGCTGAGGTCACTCAGCCAGGAAGGAGGGGAGGCAGGAGTGGCATTGTCTCAGACGATGTGAATTTCCCTGGGATTCTCAGCGCTGTGCTCAGGGACCAGCAATGTTATCATCCCTATTTTGCAGATGGGTAAACCGAGGCTCACTCGGGAGGGCCTTGCCCATAGTCCTACAACCATTTCACACTGTGTATTCATTAGGTCATTTATGTGATAGAGTTCTGGAAAGCCCACTATGTGGGGACAGGACAGATCCACTCCCAGGTAGCAGAGATCTGGGCTGCCTGTGCAAAGGCCCTGGGGCTAGGACTGAAACATGCCAGAGAGAAATCCTCCCCTCTCAGCTAGAGCACAGCGGGCCAGGAGGTCCATGTGGAGGTCAGCTCCGTCTGCAGGGGTTACTGGGCCCACTTCTGGAAGCCCGTGCACCCCAGGCCACTCCTGCCGAATGGGGAGCAGCA
The DNA here is from genome assembly GCF_009829155.1 of Mustela erminea. NCBI lineage: Eukaryota > Metazoa > Chordata > Mammalia > Carnivora > Mustelidae > Mustela > Mustela erminea. The sequence goes on along the minus strand of NC_045632.1, from coordinate 59,501,087 downwards.
GACAAGGTCCAGAGAGTAAACACATGGCTGTGGCCTCAGTTTCCCCTCCTGTGAAATGGGAACAGGGACCCTGGGGCAGCTCCAGGGGTATACTGGCTGGGTGGGCAGAAGCCTGAGTGCAGGCGCAGGCCCAGGCCCCTGCGCTTGGCGATACCAATCAGCGGGCAACAGCTGCCTCCAGGAGGAGGCCCGTCGATGGCAGATAGACCGGCCGGGACTATTATTCACAAGTCCGTCAAGCCCCAGGAACGTCTGGTTGGCATAGAAACAGAAGATAAGGGGTACAATTAATGGCATCACATTCCCTCCTCCTTTCTTCCCCAACTGACCCATTTAAATCCCTGGCGGGGCTGGTGCCATGCTGGGCTCCCAGTGACCTGCAGGGAGGGGCTGGCTGGGCAGGCCGGGCTCGGACAGGGCTCAGGCCCTCGGGCAGGGCCGGCTAGTCTCCCCAGGGAGCACCCCTGCGCAGCAGCGTCTCGGTAAGGAGGCCCTGGGAGATTCGGCCAGGGCTGGGCTAGAGAAGGACCCAGAGCAGCTCCGCTCCCAGAGGCCCATTTCACAGATGCAGAGAGTGAAGCCGGATCCGCCTGGGGGCGGACAGACAAGAGGAATGCTTGTCTGACAAGGTGATGCTCACAGGCACGCTGGTCCAGAGCTCCGGGAGGGCTGCCTGCATTCCAGCTCTGGCTCTGCCGCTTCTTTGGGGGAGAAACTTAAGCTCGGTTTCCCCAGATGGAAAGGTGGTAAGAATAAGACCTATGTGAAGTTAACATGTAACCTCAAGTGTTAGCTACAGTTAACGTCATTACTGTCTTGAGTATGAAAGAGCGGTTCATCTTGCCTGAGGCCTGGGTGTGCAGGAAAACCAAGAGCCGTCTAGAGCCAGGGCAGAACCCAACCTCGGGGTGACCGGGGGCTCCAGGGTCCACCTGGAGTGTTCAAGTCCAGGTTCAGGGCTGGGGACCCATGGGCAAGGCCCTTGTGGCCTCCGGTCCTTTGTCCCCTGCGCTCACCATAAATCAGTCCCCGTGTTCCCAGGGCCAGCGGAGGATAGGACTTACGTCCCTGCTGACCCCGGGACGGCAGGCACCATCACACCTGTCTTTCACAGAGGGGAAACTGAGGCTGTGGAAGGCAAGTGAAATGCCCATGTGGGTTCTGCATCAGGACAAGCCAGGTGGCCAGGTCCCCCTCTCTCTTCACCCCTCTGCCATCCCAGTGAGGGGGCCCTGTGGGGCCAGGCCGACCCCCACATGCCTCTCCCTTGGGAAGAGACTGTGCACAGCCTTGTGCAGACAATCCCTCTTACATTCCCAAATACTCGAGGAGAGACCACCTCTTCCTCCCCCCACCCCCACCCCGGGCCTCACCGGGCTCTCCAGCACCTGCCCTCACCAGAAGGCCCCGCCAGCCCTGCAGGCAAGTGCGGGGCTGCTGGAGAGAGTGCGGGTGACGGAGTGAATTAGTCATCCTGCGGCCACCAATACTTTGCTTAATCAAACTCGGAGAACGTGGGAGCACCACCCTCCCAGGAGAGGCAGTGGCTGATGGAGGGGGATGGGAGGGGCAGGTCCCCAGCTTCTGCTGGAAGCCCCCCACCCGGCTGGCCTGGGATTCTACTGGGTATTTAACTCATGGTCCCCAAGGGGCCTCCCCCTGCCAAGAGGTCCCCTTGACAACACCAGTCGGACCTGCCAGCATTTTTCAGAAGGGGGAAACTGAGGCCTGGCCCCACCTGCCTCACCTCGTCACCATGGCGCCCCTTCCCTGGCGTCCCTTGTCTCTGAGCCCTTCACACCCCTGCCGACAGCCAGGAATCACCATCCCACTTCTCAGAGCTGGAAACTGAGCCTGCCCATTGTCCAAGGTCCCGCCTCGGGGGCCTACTGCTGACCTGGCTGGGGGTACCCCCTTCTGGGACGTATCTCGGACTGGACTTCCACCTATGACCCCCACTTAAGACATGGCTGGGACCCAGGGCATGCATACAGCAAGTGCTCAATAAAGATTCTGCTGAGTGAGTCAAGGCAGGTCTTCCATCCTGATCTGGGAGACCAGCTGCGAAGACTGTCAGCACACTAGCCCCCGCCCCAAACTCAGCCTGGGAAACAGAATCCACCTTGATTTTTTTTTTTTTCAAAAAAACTCCAAGGAGGCTACACTGAGAACCTGCCAGGAACGCACACCAACCCCAGCACCTTTCAAGGGGGAAAACACGCTCTGGTGCTGGAGGTGACAAACCCCACCTCGGGCTATCTCACACCATCTCGTAGGACTCGCGGGTGACCCCTCCCCTCCCCCCGCAGCTCGGGGCCAGCGCGGAGTCACTTTCCTTTCATTCTGACGGACTGTACCACCCGCAGGGAGGATCAACTTCTTGGCAATTAAGCATGTTTGGGAAGAAAACTCGACAACACGACCCGTCGCAGACGCCGGCTCCCCCTGCCCCCGCCCTGGCCCGGGTCCGAGGCCCCCACTCCTCCAGCTACGACTCCCCCACGCTGTTGTTGCCTCGAACCCGGCCGGGCCTGGTGGCCATAGATAAGGCCTCTTATCGCTCTTGGCGATCGCCATCCGGCCGACCAGCCCTGCGCTTATCCGAACTCACATCGACCCGGGCGGGAGGAAGGCTCCGCGGGCCGGGGGTCCCGAGCTGGGCTCTCCCCCGCGCTCCCAGCCAGCTCGGCCCAGCCTATCGTTTCGGCCATCTGGCCGGCCAAGGCCGCGCTCCTGCCTCGCCCTCCCCCGCTCCCACGTTTGAAGTTAATAAATGGAAGCGCCTATCGCCTCCGCCATCGGTGGCGCGCCTTATCAGCACGGCACATCTATCTCCGCGCGGAACAAAAGGCGCACAGAGGCGCGGGCAGCTGCGCCCCGGCTCTGGTGAGGGCGCAGGGGGCGGTGGCCCCAAGCGCCCGGCCCCCTTCCCTCCACACCCGCGGCCTGGTCGCAGGTGAGGCTAGCGCGGCGGGCGCACAGCTGTGAGGGCCGCACGCACCGCCGCGGGCAGAGGGAGGGCGGGCGGGCGCCGCCGCTTGGTGACAATCAGCGCTCGCATCTTAACGCGCCAAGATCTGCCAGAGGGAGGAGGCGCCCGGGGGTGCCGCAGGGAGGGTGCCCGGTGCCGCCTGCCGCGCCCCCACCCCTGCCCGGATCCTGGCCGCGCAGAGGGCCAGCAGCCGGGGTCTTCTGCGTGCCTGATGCGGTTCCTGTGCCCAAGGCGCACCGCTCGGCCGACCCTGTGGGCCCGGGCGCTCGCCCTGCTCGAGGCCTTATCGGCGCTGTTGATCGGTTCCCAGCCTGAGATCTCCCTGCCCGCGCTATCTGTGTTTCTCATCACGCTGAAACACATACACACACGCACACACGAGAACAGACCGAACAGAGGCGCACAGGGGAGGAGGGGAAAAAGAAACCAGAGAATGAGCGCAGATCGGGACCTGTGGGTGGTTTTAATACTTAAGTTGACTTGATAGAAGGAGACTTTCGGAAAACAGGTCCCGCTTGCGCACTGAGGGAGTGGGTTACGGGAACCCAGATTCATGCTTGCTTTCCCCCTGTCTAGGACCTGGGGGGTAGACACTTCCCCCAGGCGCGCGCACATGGGATCCTGGGGAAGTGGTCGTGTGGGCAGCCCGCGTGCCTGGGGCTGGGCAGAGGGCTGGAGGCTTCCCCTCGTCGCTTCCCATCCTGCCTGGGAGGTGCGACCCCCGGAGGAACCCCCGTACTCCGGCCCCGGGCGAGAGGCGCGAAGTTACCGGCGTGGGGTGGGGAGCGGCGCTTCCTGTGCGCGCGCGCTCTCGCTCCCCGCGCAGTCCAGCGGCCCGGAGTGCGCGGCGCTTTATCACTGGGCATTGGCAGTATGAACTCAGCGGCCGCGCGGGCCCCTGGGGAGGGGCTCGCGGGCCGGAATAGGCGACAAACTTGGGACACGCGCAGAGGCGACCGTGACCTGGGGCCGAGTCCCCGGAAGCCCCCCTTCCCTGACTTGGAGTAGCTCCTCGCTTGAGGGGGTGGGTGTTGCCCGGCTGAGGCTACACGTGCGGCCTTGGCCGGGACAGAGAGTAAGGTCGGACCTCCAGGAGGCTGTCCTCAGGCCGGGAAGGCTGGAGTTTCGGACCCCGGCGACAGGACGCGGGAGTCCGAGCGGCTGGAGCCGAGCGCACGGACTGCCGTGGCCGCCCCCGCCCCCACCCCCCAGCCACGCGGCTCCCGGGCGGGCAGGAGAGCCGGTGGGCGCGGGCCGGTCCCCGCCGCTTGGTCGAGCGTTTCCACGCGGCCCGGGTGCCCCCTCTCCCTCCCAGGTCTCTCTGTTTCTCCCTCTAGATACAAAGCCTGGGAGAGTCAACCGCGCGGCGAGATAAGATCACAATTTCAGCCCGTCCCGACAGAGCGATCTTATCAGGATGGGACTTGCAGAATGGAATATTTTAAACTTTATCGGAGCCCAGATCGGGGCCGCCTTATCGCCGCACCATCTCGGGGATGCGGGGGAGGGGCAGGACGCGAGGGGGCCGCGCCCCCAGCCGCCCCGCTCCCGGCCCCCCGCGCGGACACCCCTCCCGGCCGGACCCCGGGTGCCCGAGCCGAGACGCGGGGGCCCGGCCGGCCGGCGGAGATTAGATTACCGCGCGCTTGGCGCACAGCGCGGGGGGCGCGGCGCGGGGTGAAGGTCGCGGGCGCCGCGAGCGCAGCCGGCCGGTCGTGCGGGGGCGCGCCGGTGGGGGCCGCCGGGGGTCGGGGCGGGCGGGCAAAGTTTGACTCACGCTTTATCTGCCGGGGGTTGCTCTGTTTCCTCCTGGACATGTCTCCGACGCCGCGCGCCCTCCCGGCGGCCGCCTCTAGCCCCTGGCGGGCGGCGGCGGGCGGCGGGGGCGCGGCGGGGCCGCGGGGCGGCTCATGCCCCCGGCCCCCGGGCTCCGCGGCCGCCCCGGCCCGCGCCCCTGCCCGCCGCGCCTGGCCGGGAGCCGCAGCGGAGGCCGGAGGCAAGGCCCTGCGCTGCGGGCGCGCCGACCGCCGGGGGCGGCGGGCGGCGGGCTGCTGCCGGCTCCTCTGCTTCCGCGCAGCCGCCGCCGCCGCCGCCGCCGCCGCCGCCGCCGCCGCTCGGCTTTTCTCAATGGAACCTGCGGGCAGCGCGCGGCTAACCGGGCGGCCTCGGCCGGGGCTCTCCCGGCTGGCTGGCGGGCGGGCCGGCACGGCGGGGGCGGGGCCTGCACGGCGGGGGCGGGGCCTGCGTGTCTCCGGCGCCGCGCCTCCGGCCCGCCCCCGCCGCGCTGGCCCCCCCCCCGAGGCCCCCCCCCCCCGCCCCGCGGGCCCGCCCCCGGGCGGACTCTCGTTCGCGGCAGTCTCGGCCCCGCCCCGTCGCCCTGGCCCCGCCCCCGGTCTGCACGGCTCTGGCCCCGCCCCCGGCCCCGGGCAGACCTCTGGCTTCTTCGGCTCCTCCTTCGGCCCCGCAGCTTTGTTCCCAGGCCTTACCCTGACTCAGCGACGTATTCTTTCCCGCCGCCCAGCGGCACCGGGTCCGGCCGAGCTTCGGGTCGCTCTGGACCCGCCCCCTCGGCGCTAGCTCCGCCCCCAAGCCTGACCCCGCGAGGCTCTGCTCACCCCCCCTCGCCCCGCCCCAGGCTCCTCTTGGCTCCGCCTCCAGGCCCTCGGCCCCGCCCAGGACCCCTGCGCTCCCCTCCAGCTCCCTCCGCCGGCGGGACGCGTACAGTAAGGGTCCGCTCAGGAAGCCCGAGGCCTTGACGACCCCCAGTGTCTTGGGCCAGATTTGGGGTGTGGAGGCGGCTGCGGCCGGGTGGGGACTTCCGTCCGAGACCGAGGTGGAAGCAGCATTTCTGGGGTCCACGGCCTCCGGCGGCTGCGACCCCCAAGGTCCCCAGGGACCTCAGGTCCTCCTCCTTTGGGCTCCCGTCTGGCTGGAAGTCGGGGAGGGTGCGGAAGCCAGCAGGCTGTCCCTGCCGCCCGCGCAGCAGCTTCCCCCCTACCCCGGGCACTGCCCCTGGGCCGGGCCGGACTCCCCAGGGCGCCCCTGCTGGAGGCCCCGGGAAGAGGCCCCTCTGCGGGCTGAGCGGACACTCGCATCGCCTCCCAGCCTGGAACAGGGCCAGTGCTGTCTGTTCTAGCCCTGGAAATGGACCTTGTCTCTCCTGTCTTTTGGGTCATGTTCATAGGATCCCAGAGGCCCCCCATTTTCCAGGGCAGCTCAAATCACACGGCATGAGGAGCTGTGCCCCCAGGTTGAACTGTATTCTTTTAATAGTCTTAGCCTGCACGTAGTTGGTAACTGCTGCCTCTGCCCCATACTCAGAAGAAATAAGGGGTGAGTGAGGCCCAGGGGCCAAGCAGAAGACCTTTGCAGAGACACCTGGGTGGCCGCTGGGACGGCAGGGAGTCCTCACAGAGGCGGGCTGCAGGCTGTGCACTGTGTCTGTGAGACATGCCCCTGCCCCATGGAAGAGGAGAGGGATTACCCCTGCAGCCTGGGCACTCTCCCCCACACCGCCCCTGCTCAAGGGGCCTCTGGGCAGGAGAGTGGCAGGCAGGGTAGGAGGCTGAGGTCCCCCGAGGTCTGCCCATCCACCACAGGACGGATGGGGACCCTGAGGCCAGGCAGCCAAGACACTGGCCCAGGATGATGTGGCTCACAGTGCTTCCTGCTCCCCGCCCTGCGCCGGGGCAGGGGCAACCTTCCTACAGCTGCCTGGTGCTGTAGCCGCCTCTGGGGAGACGGGGGGCCCACAGGTGGCTGGTCCCCTCAGCCCAGAGCTCCTACAGTATTTGTCACCTGAATGGGGCGCCTCACCTGTCCGCGCTTTCCGTTGGGCCTTGCCTTTCCTCCCAAAGCAGGGCCCCATTACAGGATGGGGACCTGGGGCGTAGGAGGAGTTCCAGAGGAGGGGGCCGGGAGGCTCCATGCACAGCAGGTGGCATCGGGCAGGTGCAGCGGGAGTGGCTGGGGCCCTGCACTGACGAGGCCTTGGAGGGTCTGGGGAGAGAACCCCGCCCCATCACCTCTGCCTGTCTAGGCTGCGGAAGGTAGCAGTCAGTGCGGCTCCCCGCTTCCCATCACAGATTATAGACCCGAGGCCCCAAGCGGAAGGACACAGCCAGCTCTCCCAGTGCCTTAGAGGCAGGGGTGGGTCAGGAACGGAGCCTGGGACCAGCACCGATGACTACTGGGGGGGGGGTGGCTAGTACAAAACGAAAACGTAGGGCTTCCTGTTTGAAAATTAGGACCTTCAGGGCAGCCAAAGAGCGCGTTTAAACCAAGTGTGGGGCCTTCCCAAGGGCGGGACCCCAGGCGCCTGCAGGAGACACACAACCCTGAAGCACTGGAGAGTCTGACCCAGACAGAGCTGTCACCGGAGCACTCTCCTCCTGAGCTTTGCCCCTCCTATCTGCTGGGGGATACCCTATGGCCCCAGAAGTTGAAACCATAGCCTTCCTTAGGACGGGTGGCACTACCATAGGACTCGCTGGCACAGGCTTCTACCCCTCGGGGGAGGTCTGCTGGCAATGACCACCTCCTCAGGAGTGAGGAGCAAGGAACACTGTCCGGAGGAAGGTCCGTGTGAGCGCGGAGGACGCGGAGCCGCCCCTACCTGGGGAGTTTGGGGTAGGCTGCCTGGAGAAGGTGACATCCAAGGGCAGCTTGGCAGGGGCCCCCATCAGGTGGGAGAAGCAGGGTGTGGGGTGGCCGAGAGTGTCCACCTCCATTCCCCACGCACGCACTGCGAGTCTGTTTCCACCCGCCCCTGCGTGTGTGCGAGGAGCGCCAGGGCTGTCATCCCGAAGCCCCTGGTGGGGTGAACGGAGTTCTGTTCGGCCTGCATGTAGGGCTGTCAGTTCCCGTCGTGGAGCTGGGCTGTCCCGCTGCAGCCTGGCTGTTCCCCGCTCCCGGGATCAGAGCTTTGGGCAGCTGCCCGCCAGGGTCGCAAGGCTCCGCGGAGGTCTCCCGGGCATGGCTTTGACTGGGTGCCGGCTCCAGGGACGACGCCACCATCACCTTTGTGAGCCCTTCCTTTGGGCCGGTTCCCTCCCCACGTCCTCGTGCTCCGCTCCGCGGTTAGGACGTCAGAGTCAGTGCCGCAGAAAGCAGCTGAGCTGGACCCGGGACATGGAAGCCTTGCTTTTAAGCACCGGGAGGGTCCGGTGGTGCTGAGGAAGACGCGGAGGCTCAGAGTGGTCCCACAGCTCAGACGAGGTCGGGCCGGGGTGCAGCCCCAGGCAGCTGAGCTCCAGCACCCACGTGGTGAGGCCAGGCCTGGGAGCAAGGGGAACTGGCCCCAAATCCTGGCTCTGCCATTTTTAAGGGTGTGACCCCAACCACGTCCTTAACCAATCCTGTCCTTGGTTTCCTCATATGTAAGTGGGGCTGGGGGCGTGACCCCTCAGGGCTCCTCTGGCCTTGCCGTCCTGGTCTACCTCTGCCCTCTGACCTGTGGGCTGGCCGGCTGTGGGCATGCGCTGTGCTGCCCCACTGCCCACGAGGGCTGCCCCAGGTTGGGCAGATGCTGGGGGTGGGGAAGGGGCGCCCACGTGCCAGGCCGTAGGCTGGTTTCCGGGCTATGACCAAGGGAGCCATAGCATGTTCTAGAGACTTAAGGTGGCCCTTGAAGGATGAAGAGGACGCTTCCGGAAGAGGGGAGGGCAGAGGGCGTCCTTTCCTAAAGGAAGGGCGGGTGCAGAGGCGGGGGGAAGCCTGGGGCCGAGCTGATGGGGTGCATGTCCGGAGGCCAGGCCAGAGGGCCTTCTTTCTGAGACACTGCCCTCCCCGTGCCCAGAATGTCACCCCCTCACAGCTGTGAGATGTGCCCTGGTACTGTGCCACCATCCACCCCGCCCCCAGTTCCAAGCCCCTCCCCCCATCCCCCTGCCCTGCCCACCCTGCAGGTCCCCCACAGCCACTACTGCCCTTCCTGTGGACTGAAGCCAGTGGGACCTTCCCAGCAGCCACGTGTCATAGCCTCGGGCTCCGCTCTGCCCCATTCTACCTTCTCCTCGGAAACTCCTCGCCTGTCCTGTGGCCACAGGGCCCTTGCACAAGCTGTTTCTGCTGCCGGCTGCACCCTCCTCAGGGAAGCCCTCACAAATTCGGGCTCTTGTCTCTGCTGCAGCTCGCAGGCCTGGTGTCTCTTCTGTCCACTCGGAGCGCCGTCAGCTTACAGCCGCTGCTCAGCGCGGCCTTCCTGGTGCGGGGGCAGGACCGCCTGCTCATGATGGCGTTCTGAAGAAGGGACTGTTAGAATTCCCATTTGTTGGAAGAGTAAACTAAGGCTCAGAAGAGTGAAGTAAGCCAGTTGCCCAAGGCTGCACAATAGGTGTGTGGCCGAGCCACGTCCTCTCTTGGGAATCCACACGCTCTGTTCCAGAGCGGACGCTGGTGGCGGTTCTGGAGGAAGAGGGATCCGGGCTCCATCTGTGGCCCCAGGCCAGGCCTCACTCCACCCCCACCGGTCTGCCGGAGGCCCCGGAGCTGCTGGCAGCCGCGGAGGCCCGTCCTGACATTCATCAACACTGGCTCTGTGAAGGGTTTAATTAACTTCCTGTTGCAATGGGGGGATAATGAGTTTTAAGCACCACGTGACTCCGTAAGGAGGTCAAACGGCAGCGAGGATGTCAAAATAAATTAAGTTAGGAATCAGGAGGCCGCCTGCGGGAGGGGCAGGGGAGGAGCCCAGACAGCTCTGGTGACAACGAGGTGCTGCCCGGGCCACCCTTGGCAGCTGGCTGGGTGGGCGTGGTGGTGGGGGGCCCAGGCTGCTGCCTCCGTGGCCCCCCCGCGGGGCTGGGGGTGGTTTTGGCCGTGCGCCGGCAGCTGGGGACCCCATCTGATCTCTGGGATCCCTGAGGGACAGAGAGAGCTCGGCTGGGACCACACGGGACTGGCCCTTTCTCCCCCAACCCCCAGGGAGTCCTCTGTGCAGCCAGCATCTCAGGCATCCCGGGACACGACAAGACGCCTGCAGACGGTCCTTGGGGCTCAGTGAGAGCCACCCTTCCATGCAACTGCTCACGTGTGGCCACTTACCCTGCAAGCCAAGGCAGTGTCGGGCGCAGACAGGAAATATTATCTAGATATTTCCCAGTCTCTGGGAGTTGGGGTCACATGACGTCACCAGCTAGGAAACCTTGGCGTCCCCGCTGGCCTCCTGCCTTTCTTTCTCCTTCTCTTCCTGCCGCTTCCTGCCTCCCCTCCTGCCCTCCGCCTTCCTCCCACCCCGAACACACAGGGAACCCCTCACTGAGGCAGCACAGGGACAACTGCGGACCACACACACACACACACACACAGGGTGCCACTTGGGGTCTGGCGGGAGCAGGACTGTGGCCATGGCGGAGGAGTGGGCCATGGGACACGTGGCAGGGTGACCTGTGCTATAAATAAAGCAGGAAGGGGGGTGGGGCACCGTGCTGGGTCTGGGAGCCACCAAGAGGAGGTGCTGGCCGGACAAAGGCCAAGGCCAGGGGAGACGGTGGCGAGAGGGTCCAGGCAGCGCCAGGGGACCCGGCTGGGTCCAGGGGGCCATGATTCTTAGCCTCGGACGCAGCCACTGATGGTCAGGGCCGCAGAACGTTTTGGTGATTCCTGTGCCCGCTGATGGCTCGGGGAGCTGAGCTCCAGAGAGAAGGGGCTCCAGCCCCACCCGGGGCCCTACTGTCCTTTCATACTCCCGGTGCGGCACAGCACACGGCCCCAGAGATTGGCCTGGGGGTCTCTCGGCAGCAAACTGAGCTGCGGTTTGTCCAAGCCCACCAAACCCCGGGCCTCTGGAACCCCATGGCCTGCCCCGCTCTACGCCTGGGGGCTCCAGGTGAGGGGGCGCTGCCCTGTGGGAAAGGGGCCATGGCTTTGGGTGCCCAGGCCCGGAGCAGCTGGGAAGGAGAGACGGCTACAAAGGGGCTCATTGTGTCACTCCCGGGGCTACAATCCGGCAGGGGGACGTAGGGCCCTGAAGGCAGGTTCCCAGGAAGTGAGCTGCCCACTGCCTGCCCACTGGATGGACAGAGACACGGGGCCGGGGGGACACGGCTTCAGGGCTGGAGCTCCAGAGCCCATATGTGGCCCATTCATAGGGAACACGGGCAGGACCCAAGGGCCCCCAAGTCCCAGCCTCCGTGGGGGGTGCTTCGAGGAGCCCCGACGCTGGGGAGCACCCCAGAGGGCAAGCATCCGATCCTTCTCCAGAGGCTCTTTGCTCCTGTCTCTGGGGGTCCGTTTTGGTCCCGAGTCTTGCCACTGTGTGAGTGTGGCCGTCTATACACTTTCCCCAGGAGGCGGGATTCTACCCCAGAAGCTTGGGAAAACCACCGCATTTTCTGGGAGGGGGCATTGAGCCGCTATGCCGTGGGACACCTGGAGCTGGGCCTGGAGGAGGCGGCCGGGGCACATCTGCTCCTACCACCAGCTTCCCTCCCTCCAGGGGCCAGGCCTTGGGCGGCCGCCCTGACCTTCTGTGTCCCCGGGCTCTCCGTGCATCTGCACTCCCTCACCTGGTCCCAGGAACCATCTCTCCTACCCTGTCTCTGACTGGTGGGGCCGAGGGGTCATTGGGGTCAGGTTTTGGGCCTCGTATAGGATATGACTGAACAATACACGCATTTATGTGGCCTTGTTGCTAAGACACGGTATCCCCGGGGCCACCGGCCTGCCTCAGGGCAGCTCCAGAGGGACCCGCAGTTACAGGGCTTCCTAGAGGGCTGACAAGCCAGGCCTGATGGGGCCCGGGGATCTGTGGTCCTGGTATGGGGCCCATGCCCGGGTGCCCCCGACCCACCCCCCATCTTTGGATGGCACAGGGTGCTCTGGGACACGTGCAAGGAGCCGTCGAGAGGGCTAGGTCCCCAGACCGGAGGCAGTGTGTCACTCACCTTGCACAAAGTCCGGGCGAGGTGGTGTGTTTGCCGTGTTTGGGTCTGTGGGCCCCTGGGTCGGCCTGGGTGACGCTGTACAGTACGTGTGTGTCTCTGAGCCTGTCGATGAGGTCGGGGTGCCTGCGCGCTGGTCCCGTTGGCTTGTGGAAGCTGGCGGGCACTGTGCCCTCGGGCCTCAGCAGCTGAGCCGCCGGCATCACAGAGCCGGGCCAATGCTGCCACCTGCCGGCCAGGCGGGCACGGCCGCTCGGATTTGTGGTCCGGGGTGGGGCCTGCAACTTCCCTCCTGTTCCCAGGGGCTGAGATGCTGCTGGTTCCCCCTCTGCCCCAGGTGTGGTCGAACAGAGGTGCCCAGCACTGCGGACCCCACCGCGCCCCAGAGGTCTGCACCCCAAATCACCAGACGGCCATTGTCAAACACAGCTCAGACTCACCTCATCCCAACCAGAATCCAACTCTATGTCCCTGTGTCTCCCTTTCTGAGACCCTGCTACAGAGACCTCCAAGGAGACCAAAGCCCCCAGCTCCCCACAGAATCGGTCGGGAAGCCCCCAAGGGCAACACACAGTAGGCATGTCCACATGAGAGGGGTGGCCCGGGCCCTGGGAGGGCTTGGCCAGAGCAGGAGCGCCTGGGAAGGCTGTTCCTGGCCGAGCAAGGTGAGCAGAGGTGGTGGGACCCCACGATGGCTTCACCTGTGCGTCGCCCTCCCCGGGGGTTCCCTCCCCTCCCCTGCATGTACCTTGGGGGGCGGCTCTGAGTATCCCTCGCGCCCTAGGGTCAGAGGCAGGACAGCATGGCTGCCTGACTTTGGACAGCCCTGCTTGCTCTCTAGGCACACTTGTCCTGGACGCCGGGGTCTCCGAGGCGTGTCTTCAGCACACGGTGGGCCCCAGGGTCTGAGCCTGCGGCGGGTGCTCTCTGCCGCTTTGACCCTTCCAATCGCCTCCGCTGCCATTCCGAGACCCCGGACTGAGCTGCGCTGGAAAGTTCCCGTCACTCTGCCTCCCCGGCTCCCATGCCCCAGGTCAGGTCCCCCGCCGCGTCCACGGGCCCGGAGTTGCTGGAGGGACTGCTTGGCTGCTCGGGTGCAGCTCTGCAGGGACAGAGGCGTCCACGGAAGCCAAGGCTCTCTGGGCCAGGCCCCGGGGCTCGCGTGGGCGGCGGGGGGGCAGGGGGGCGGCGAGAGGACAGACGGAGGCTCTCTGGGAAAATACTGAGGATATATTTGACAGGATGTGTTCACCATGATTCGCAGAGAACAACCTCAGAGTCCCGTGTCTCATTCATCAGCAATAAAGGCGTTCTGAGCACACGCAGCACCTTTGAGAAAGTCAATTTGGGCCTATTTGGTCTCTTTTAAAATATCAAAATAAAAACTTTTGACACACACATTGCACCCAAGGTAAAAAAGTGAAAAAAAAAAAAAAAACCAACAACAACAACACAACAAACCAACAGAACGACGCAAACCACAAACCTCAGAAATACCTAAGGACAGAAGGAAACCTCGCCCACCCTCCTGCCCCGTGGAAGACAGGACATGTGCGGCGACCCCTGGGTCATGTCAGTGCACGAGACGCCTCCAGGGTCAGGCCACAGTGCCATGCCCCGGCCTGCAGTGCCCCACTTGGCTGCTCCGACCGCGGACCGCCACCCTGGGGCTGGGGCCAGCCAGTGGCCGGGGGAGCTAGTGAAGGACTTGTCGGGGCCGCCGGTGTCCGTGGGCCTTCGTGCGCCTCCCCAGCTGGTCTCCCCGCCCAATGCTCCAGGTGAAACGCGCCAAGGAAGCCTGAATTCACATTACGACACAAAATAGCACCAGAAATTCAGAGTAAAACAGCTGATACTTGCAGCGGAGAGCTCCTTGTGGGAGGAAGTCTCTAGAAAGGCATCCGCAGAGGCTGGGGGCTGGGGAGGAGAGCGGGCGGCGGGAGCTGGTTGGTGGGCAGCTTTTCTCTGTGTGCCTGACGGGAACTCGATCCCCAGGGGTCAAGGTGCGCTAGAGACCGGCGTTTCCGTGAGCAGCACGGACAGCCACCGTCGCCACTCGGCGGCCAGAGAAGCCTGGTGCGCCCTGGGAACCTGGGGCCCCACGAACAGCTCTTCCAGGGGACAGCCCTGCCCCCGCATGTGGCTTCTAAGCCCTTCCAGCAACAGCAGCAAGACTAAGGGGGCTGCCGTGACCTGACTGCAGGCGGCCTCGGCTCACTTCCCTGCCAGATGACATGGGAGGCGGGGCCCGTGCAAACCGTCGGGTGAGTCGTCTGTGGAGTTCTGCGCCTGGGCAACGGGGCGCACGGGGTGGGGGGCGGGGTCGGCTCTCTCTTCGAGTTCTTGGTCCCGAGAAAAGAGCTACATGGTCTCCAAGGGGCTCACCCTCACTTTCCATCCAGAAAGGCACTGCTGTCCACCCAGGCCCCGCTCAGAGTATCACAGTCTCGGCCCTAAGGCCGGACGCCGAGTGCTTGTGCAAAGTCAGGCGGACCCCCGTCGGACGCCCTCAGAGGACTGAGGCCCATCAGCACAGATAGGAGCCCCCAGTGCTGGGCTGTTCTGAGCCCTGCTCCCAGGTACTCACTCACGGCCGTGAACTACTCTGGAGGGTCCTTCTTTAACGGGATCTTGAAGCTGGTCAGTCTCTGCCCGAAGAGCTGGCTGAGGAGGTCGTTCTGGGAGGCGGCGGTCCGGCAGGCACGGCGGTCGGCTGGTTCAGCACCGTGGACAGCTCTGTCCCTCTTCGGGGGTCTCTGCAGGGGTCTCCCCTGGGGGCAGGCCTTGCCCTGTCCCTCCTTGCTGCGTCTGCAGTCCCCATGGGTGTGTCCGGGGCCCGCCTGCCGTTGCTCTGACGGCTGGGGTGGTATCGGGCTGCTCTGGTTACTGGGCCTGGCCTTGGTGGGGAGCACACGGCTGGGCGTCGCCTGTTTTCGGGGGGCCCGGAGGGGCTTGTCAGGGACCAAGTGGGCTCTCCCCAAGCTCCCCACACTCTCACTCCTGCTTGGCCCTGGGGCCCGGCCCTTCCTCTTCTTCTCGCTGACCTCCCCATCCTCCCTGGTGCCCAGGCTCCCTCGGGAACCCTGGTCACCGGCTTCCCTTGGCCCCTTGGGAGAACTTTTGGCTCGAGGAGGGTGCTTGTCGGGGGCGGGGCCCTGGCCTGGGCAGTTGGGCTTGGCTGGGGTCGTGGCCGTCTCACTCTGGAGCTGCCCGCTGGCCGGCTGGGGCTGGCTGCCACCTGCCGTCTTGCTGCCGAGCCGTGGGCCTCCACTGCCCTGGGTGCTGGGGCTCGGCTTGGCTCTGAGGGTGGTAGGCTCAGTGCCATGGGTCAGCTCTGTGGGTGTCGGACTGGCCACGACCTTCTTTGGTGGAACCGGGAACCTGGGGGCTTTGCTGGGGGTAGGCATAGCCAACCTGTCCTTTGAGGAACTCCGGCCACCCCAAGGCTTGACCGCACTGCCCTTGTGGGAGGGACCCCCTGTACCTCCCTCGGGCACCGTGAAGCCTGTGGACACCTGCTTCTCCTTCTGGGGGAGGGACGGGGCTTCCAGGCAAAGGTCAGGGGTACCTGGGGTCCTGCGTTTCCCTGAGAATGGGCCAGTAGGCCTCTTTTCCTCTCCATCTTGGCCTCTGGCCCCTGGCCGCGGCACGGACCCCCCCAGCGGGAGAGCCTGCTGCAGAGGAGGCCCAGGGCTGCCTGGAGAAGCCTCACCTGCGGACCTCGCCGGGGCTCCGCCTGGCTTGCGGCCACCTTGGCCATCAGCGGAGGCCGCCGGGAAAGGAGACAGAGCCGGGGGCAGCGGCTCCTGGAGGTCAGAGGGCACGTCGCCCCCCGTCCCCGGGGGGCCCACGGGGTCTACAGGCCTCTCCGGGGTCCCGGGCTGCCCCTTGGTGGTGCCAGGGGCTTCTTCTGGGCAGGGCCGGAGCAGGGCTGGGAGCGACCCCTCGCTCCGGGGCGGGCTGCCGCCCCAGGACAGAGGCCCCCGGGCGCCGGGCCCCGCGGGGCTGCCGGGCGCGGCCACCCGGCGCCGCTTGCTGGGCAGCGCGCCCTCGCGGGCCGGCGCCTTGGGGCCGGGGGCGCCGGGCCTGCGCACGCGGCGGAAGGCGAAGGGCGGCTGCGCCCCGCCCCGGTGCTTGCGCATGTGCCGCTCGAACTGCTCCCTCCGGGCGAAGGTGTAGTTGCAGGCGCTGCACACGAGCGCCCGCCGGCTGACGCGCGTGACGTGCGCACACAGCTCGCAGGCGTAGAGCGCCGTGTGCGGCAGCTCCAGCGGCCCCCGCGCGCCGTGCGCCCCGCCCAGGTGCGCGCGCAGCTGCTCGTGCTCGGGGTACACGCGCGGGCAGCGCGGGCACAGGTAGACGCGCTGCGGGCTGTGCACCGCCAGGTGGCGCTGCAGCTTGAAGGGCTTCGGGAAGCGCTTGCCGCAGTGGTGGCAGTCGCGCGAGGGGTCCTCGCAGGCCGGGGGCGCGCGGCCGGCCCGGGGCGGCGGGGAGCGGCCGGCGCGCGCCTGGGCAGAGCCGCGGGGAGCAGGGGGCTTCCCGCAGGCCGCGGGGCCGCTGCTGCCCGCCGAGGCCCCGTCCGGCGCCGGGGTGCGCTCGGGGCCGGGGCGGGCGGCCGCAGCCGGGGGGCTCGCGCTGTCCCTCGGCGACCCTCCCCCGGCCCCCGGCTGCGGCCCCGACGCCTCCCCGGGGCGCCCGTCGGCCGGGGAGCGCCCGCCCCCGCGGGGTCCGGACGCCTGCCCCGCGCCGCCGCCCGGGACGCGTGCGCCCCGCCGGCCGGCGCCCCGGTCCCCGAGGGCCCCCCGGTCCCCGAGGGCCCCCCGCGCCGGCCCCTTGCGGGCGAACCGCAGCGCGTGCTCCCGCAGGTGCTCGTTGTACATCCAGACGTCGGCGGCCGCGCGCCCGCACATGCCGCAGGCCCAGCGGCCCGGCCCGCTCTGCGCGTGCTTCTCCTGCAGGTGCGCCCGCAGCCGCTCGCGGGAGCCGAACCTGCGCGCCACGCACAGGTAGCAGGTGGGCGGCGGCGCGGGGCTGTGGGCCAGCTTGTGCAGGTCCAGCTCGCCCAGGCCGCGGAAGCGCTGGAAGCACACCTTGCACTTGTAGGACGCCCTGCTGGCCTTGGCCGGCCGGTCCCGGCCCGGCGCTCCCCCCGCCCCGGCGGCGCCCGGGCTCGGCGGCTCCGCGAAGTCTAAGGAGCCGGTGCTGAGGACACCCCCGGGGGCGTCCCGGGGCGTCAGGAAGCCCAGGTCCTGCGCGTCCAGCTTGGTGCGGAGCATCTCCAGGTCCACGGCGGCCGCGGGGGGCCCGCTGTCGTAGCGCTCCTGCTCCAGGTCGGGGGGCTCTGGGCTCAGCTCTCCTAGAGAAGAGGCCACCCCTTCAGCTGGGACCTGCAGGTCCAGGTCTCGCCAAGACGCCGGAACCATGTGCAGCTCGGGAATGTTCTCTGACCCGCGGTCCTCCGTGTGGCGGGGGGGCACGTCCTCCGCAGAGTCCACCCCCGGGTCGGCCTCCAGGGCCCACAGGCTGGGGCTGGGGGCCCAGGGGTCAATGCCGGGCACCTTGCTGCTCAGGAAGCCCTCCAGCAGGAAGGACTCCGGCAGACCCGCGGCCTCGTCACCCCACGGGTCCTCGTGGGAGAGGCAGAGAGAGCCCGAGTCGCTGAGGTCTGTGGACAGGCGGGCCGAGCCCAGCGCGAGGCAGCCCCCCACCTCGCGGAGGGGCTCCGGCGGGGGCGGGGCCTTCGGCTTCTTACAGCGCTTCCCGTAGACTCGGGGGTTCTTCTTCTGCGTCAAGCGGTCGCCCAGAGGGAAGAGCTGCGAAAAGGAGGCTTCGTCATCAAACAGGCTCAGAGGGTCCCGGAGACCTGGGCTGGGGGCTCCTGGAGCTGCGCCCTCACATGCCTGGACGCTGACCTGCGCTTCTGGGTTGTGCAGGGGGCCCGGGGAGCAGCTGCTGCTGGCGCCTCCGGCAGATACATGTGTCTCCTGAGGGCCTGGGGGGCTCGAGGAGGGCCCAGGCCCCTCCCCGACTCCTTGTCCTGATCCACTCTCCGCTGCTCTGCAGTACCCTGCAGGTTCGGCCCCAGCTGCCCACGCTGGCTCTTTGTGGACGTCCGATGTTCCGGCCTCCCTGGGCCCCCAGCAGCCCCTGGCCAGGGCTGCCTTCTGTCCCCTGGGCCTGTCCTCAGGCGGCGCCCACCCCAGCCCCTCCACACGGGTCGTCCAATCCTGGAGTGACCTCTGTGCGGGCCTCTCCTCCGGATCTGTGTCCACCGTGTTCTCCATCACCCCGGGCCAGCAGGCGTTGGCATCCAGCTCGGCCTGCACCGAGAGGAGGCTGCCCGGAGGCCCCGGGGGACTGGCAGTTGCGGTGGATGGACCCCGGCGGCTTCTGCCAGAAATCACACCGGGACTGACCGGAGGACCGCTCGCCTCCCGGAGCCTCCTGGCTCTTGGCTTTCTCCCCTTGCCCTGCGACTTCCCCTCCCCCTTGCTGGGGACATCCACGGGCGCCCTGCCCCGCCGCTGGCCGCTTCCTTTGTCTGCCTGTTTGGGACAGCGTTTGTCCCTCACCAGTGGGGCCTGCTTCCTGGGCTCTGCCGGCCTCCTGTCCCCTCCCGGCTCGCCCGGACCTGGGGGATGAGGTTCCCGGCTGGGGGAACAGCCCAGGGTGCTCCCCGCACTGAGTCCCCTGGCTGTCTGAGGACCTGACGCATCCTCAGGAGCCTCTGTACCCTGGTCAGGAGGCAGCCCAGTGGCACGGCCAGGGCCGTTCAGCACCTGGCTGGACTTCTCCTTCCCAGGTGCCCGGCGGCTCCTCTTTCCGGGGGGCTGGCATGCTGGGGGCTGGGGGCCGGGTGGGGCGGGGGGGCTCCTGTGCAGCCCATGCTTCCGGGCTCTGTGGCGGCTCAGGCCCGGCCTGGAGCGGAAGGAGGCTGCACACACTTCACAGGTCACCGGCCGCCCGCTGGAGGTTCCGTCCTCCTGGGGGGCATTTTCTGTGGACACAGCCTTCTGTCTGCTGCCCTGTGGACTCTGGGGAGTGCAGTGAACAGTTCTGAGGCTCTGGGGAGAGCTAGGTCTGGAGTCCTGGGCTGTGCTGCTGGGAGACGCGGTTCTGCCCCGGGGGATCTCCGGGGACGGGCAGGGGACGGCGAGGTTGCTGGTGTCCGCTCCGGGGGCCGTCATGGCGCTAGAGCGGCCAGCCCCCGCCTCGCCTTCCTGGCAGGCACAGGACTCTGGCCCCATGACCCCCCATGTGGAAGTGTTGGTGGGCACAGCAGTGATACCCTGGCCTTGCCTGTTGCCTGGGGGCTCTGGGGAGGCAGGGCCAGGGGGCCTCCTGCTGGGGCCGCGGTGGGGTGAGGCTCCCCAGCCGTGCGGGTCTGGATGGTCGACCCCAGGGCCTCTTTCTGCCCCTGTGCCATCTGCGGTGGCAACGTCAGGCCCGGCAGGGGTGCTCGTGGTGACTCTTGGGGAGTCGGGCCTCATGGGGGGAGAATTGGTGACACAGGCAGGAGAGCGCCTTGGCTTCTCCTTTCTGGAATCTTCTAGAGGTCCTGCCACACTGCCTTCAGGGTGGTCCTGCCCCCAGGCCGGAGTGAAGACACGGATGCAGCCAGGCCGGCCCAAGGGAGGGTTCTGCAGGGGGCTGTGGTCCCCCAGGAGGGGGTGGTGGGCCAGGCTTTCCTTGAAGCCACAGGGGCTTGTCCTCGAAGATGGTGGAGTTGCCGCAGGTGGCCCAGCTCCGGCATCTGTGGCGGCCGGGCTGCAGTCAGCCCTTCGTGGAGGGGGCCCGGCAGGAGAAGGGGGTGGGAGGGGCTGCGGGCTGTCAGCATCCCCACAGGCTGGAGGTGCTGGGAGCAGCCCCCCCAGCTCGCCTGAAGGTCCCCTGGGAGGGTCTTCCGGGGGCAGATGCTCCAGGCCGCAGGGAATGGGGGTGGCTGCAGAAGCGGGCCGGGGGACACAGGTGGTCAGCTCCCTGACGGCAGAAGCGGGGTTGTCCCCAGTGAGCAGCAGCTGCTTCTCCAGGCCCGGGCTGGCCGCCTTCTCGGAGGTCCGGGCTTCAGTCCCATTTCGGACGTGGGCCACTGCCAAGGCCGGAACCAAAGTTTCTGCATCACACGAGGTAGGGCTTTGGGGGGCCCAGGCCTCTTTCCGAAGGCCTAAGAGCTGGCTGTTTCCCTGGAGCTGTCCCCCTAGCTGGTCTGCCTCCCTGGCCAGGGCAGTCTCAGGACTGGCACTAACCGTGAAGAGGCTGTCCAGCCCCAGCAGATCCCCCCAGTTATCCGGCCGCTGTCTGCCTGCTTTGCCTCGGCCCTTGGGCTCCCCAGCCTGGCCGAGGAGGTCCAAGCGTCCGTCAGCCTCAGGTTGCAGCTGACGTCTGGCCGCTGCGGAGACGTCCTGGGGGGGGCTGCAGGCCATGTCCCCACCTTCCGCACTGTCCCCTTCCAGAGACCCAGGGCTTGGGGTACCAGCAGACGGGCGCCCCTGTGAGCCCAGGGCGTCCTCCTCACCCCCAGCCGCTCTGGCCACCAGGAGCTGCAGCTGACGGAGGGGGCTTGCGGCTGGGTCCTGGGGCCTCCTGCCAGGACCAGTGTTGGGCGCGCAGGTGGGACTCGGGGAGGCCCCCACGGGCACAGACTCCTCATCACCCTTAAGGCCAGGGCCCCCCGCAGCAGAGTGGGGCGGGCCTGCTTGGCTCGCAGAGCATTCTTCGGGCGCATCGCCATGACCGGCATCACAGGACGGGGCGGCCCCCTGAGAGGCCGAGCTGGGCGCCAGGTGGGCTAGTGGGCGGCCAGATGCTTCCAGTTCGGGGGGGTCTCGGCGGGGCCCTCCTGCCTGTGTGCAGGGAAGGGGCGGCAGGGCGTGGCTTGGGTGCTTCTTGGCAGCCTCATTATTTTTGGGAAGTAAAGGCTCATGGCTTGGGCTACACCTTGCTAAGCGGCTCACATCCCGTGGAGACTTGAACAGCTCTCCAGGGCTGGGGCAAGAGACGTCTGCGTGGGCCCCGCAGTCCCCTTTGGCCTTTGGGAGGCCTGTCTCCAAGACCCCGGCTCTCTGTACTGCTTGGAAGCTGCGGTCGGCCCCACTGAAGCTTCTGGGGGCCCCAGAGGCCCCGTCTAGATGCGCACAGGGGGAGAGGGCTGCTTCTCCTGGGTGGGGTGAGGGCCACTCCTCCTGGGGGCTCCCCAGGCCCCCTTCCATGGTGGCCACTGCTGTTTCTGCCCCTTCTGGGTGTGGAGTCAACACCCCAAGGCCGGTGAGGTCGGCCTCGGAGAAGGCGTCCCTGGGGGGCGAGGCGGCCTGGTAGGTGGGCAGAGGGGCCCCTGTGCTGGCCTGCATTCTGCCCACCTGCCCAGCTGCGCACGGCAGTTCTGGGGCCCCGGACACCCCTTTACTCTGCAGCTGAGTCTCCAACTCGGCGACCAGTCTTTTGATTTCTAGTTCATCTTCGGACACGCTGCCCATAAAAGCGATGCCACATTCGCTGACCTTGCCAGGCAGAGGGGAAGGACTGGCAGCCTCTGCTGCTTCCCCGGGGCATCTCCTACTGAAGGCTTTCTCCCCCAAGAGGTCGGGAAGGTGACCCACATGGCTGGCCAGCACTGGGGCCTCCTCCAGCAGGGACCAGCCCTTGTCGGGCAGAAGCAGGGAGTATGGTGGCTCTGACTGCGGTTTCCTTGGGGGAGGACCAGCGCACAGGGGCGGGGGGTCGGTGTCTCCACTTCCCTGACGGCCATTGTAGGTGGGCGGGTCAAGCCCATCTGTAGGCAGCCCCGGGAAGAGCGGCGTGGACTCCAGGGTCAGCGGGGGTCCGGCTTTGCCGGGGCCCCCATGGATCGCGTAGGGTGGACTCCTTGGTGGTTTTGGCTCAAGGACACTGGTGTGCAAACCGTCCTGGGGCCGGCGTGCGCCGCTGGCAGCTGGAGAGTCCGGTGCTAAGGGCTTGGAGTAGAGGCCTTCTTGGAGACAGCCAGGGAGGTCTTTGGGTCCGAGGAACAATTTTCTGGGGGGACTGCTGTAGGGCTGGGCCCCCTTTCTGGCAAGTGGAACCCCCATTGGGTCTCTGTTAAGAAGAGCAGGGCCACAGCCAAGATCAGGAGTCTTCAAAAACAGGGCGCCAGATTCAAGGGCGGAGGTGTCGGCGGCGTGAGCGACGGGCGCCAGCAGCTCTCCTGATGGGTAGGGGTCCTCTCTGTCCTGGGAGGTGGGCGGCTCTGTGCCCTGGGCTGTGCCTGGCACACTCCCACGGGACAGCCGGGGGTCCCCTCTGCCTGGCTCCGGGGCTGGGGACCGGGGGCTTCCCTCCCCGCAGGAGGCTGGAGAAGAGCTTGGAGCCTCTCTGTGGAGTTCGGTGGCACCTGGCAGTCGCTCTTCAGCAGGTCTGGGGTTCTTGGTCTCCGGGGGGGAGTCCAGGGCCGGACGGTTCTCCTCTGGGGCCCCGGCACTGGCCGGAACCTGCAGGAGATGCTTGGGGCCTCTCTCCTCGGGGCCTGGGCAAGGACTGCCTGGCTCCTTGGGGCTCGGGGGGGCCCTGACCTTTGTGGCTTCCTGCTTCCTGACCGTCCTGGTTTTCTGCGGCCCTCTGTCCTCCTCAGGGCCCGGGGCCACGTCGGCTTCCTTCTGCTTTGTGCCTCGGTGCCGCCGGCCACAGCCCTGGCGGGGCCGCCCTCGGAGGCAGGAGCCGTGCGGCTGTGACCCGTCCTCTTCCTCGGACTCGGAGGCACAGGTGAGCTCTCCGAAGCCCGGCTCAGCGCTGCTGGGCACCTGCCTCACCGGGGCCTGAGGGAGGCGCCCGCCTGGGCCCCGCCGCCGCGGCCGCCCCTGGGCCTTGTTCTTCTGCCGCACGATTTTGTGGACGAGCTCCTTGCTCCAGGCGCCGGCCCGGGGCTTCCTCCTCCCGGGGCCCTTCCCGGGGGACAGGCGGAGGCGCGGCGAGCTCCTAGTCTCCACGGGGAGGGCCCGGTGGCTGGGATCGGCGGGGCTCCTGGGGGCCTGGGTCCTGAGGTCCCGGCGGCGGGGTGGGGGTGCCTCCGCCCCGTGGCCTTTCCTCCTCGGCCTCAGGCAAGTGGCTCTGGGGCCCTTCCGGCTATCGGTGGAGCCGGAGGGGTCCAGCCCTTTCTGGAACAACTTGAACTGCTTCCCTCTCCTCTGCTGGCTGCCTAGGCCAGCCCCACCTGCCTCGGTGGGTGCGGGGCCCAGGGAGCGGGTTTTGGGCCGGCTGCGCGCCGGGCAGCCCCCATTCCCAGGGCGGGGGACCTGGGGCTCCAGAGGGGCGGCCTCGCCCGGGAGCGGGTGCTGGGCTTTGTTCTCTGGCATGGCCCCCACCTTGGTCTTGGGGGGCTGCCCAGCACCAGGCCCTCTGGGGCCGGAAATCTCCTCATCAGCGAAGACATCGATGAAGCTGCTGTCGATCTCGGGGTTGTCCGACTGGTACCCCAGGCCGTTGAGCGCCTCGGTGATGAGGCTGTCCAGCTTGGCGTCGTCCTCAGGGTCCAGGTCTGTGGCAGGGAGGGCGAAGGGGGCGGTGGCCAGGCTGGGCAGGAAGCTGGTCCTCAGGGGGTCCTCTTTGCCGTCAGCCCGGAGGTCCCCGCTGAGCAGTAAGGGGACCGTCTTGGTGTGGCTGAGCAGGCTCAGGTTCCCGCTGGCTGGCGCTTTGGGGGCGGCGGGGGGGCCAGGAGGGCCCGGGGGCTGCGGGGGGCCATCCTTGGCCCTGGCCAGCAGTGCGCGGCAGAACTGCCGGTGCCCCAGGAAGGCAGCCAGGCTGCTGTAGTTCTGGTCACACTGCCTGCAGGTGAGCAACACGTCCAGCTGGTCCAGACTCGCGCTGCTCAGGGGGAAGTGGTGGGCCGGGAAGGGGGGTGGCTCCTGGGGGAAGCCTTCCAGCCGGGCCTCCGGGCCTGAGCCTGAGAAGGGGGCCTCCTCTAAGCATTTGAAAGAGCCCTCAGGCCCCAGCCCCTCCGTGGGGAAAGGGAATTCTCCGACGGGCTCCGGCTGATAGTGCCTGGGCACGGCGTGTGGGGGCTCAGGGGACGGGTAGGGGCTGCTGGTCTCCGGGGGCCGAGCAGGGGCGTGGAAGAAGGTGGGGGGCCCGAGTGGGCCGGACACCTGGCTCTCCTCCGAGCTGGGGTTGGCCGGGCTGCTGGACAGCGGGGACAGCGAGGAGCAGGAGCTGCTGCTGGCCGTGTTGGTGGCCGGTGAGGGCAGCGGGGACCCACAGGGAGAGGCGCCCACGACTCGGGGAGGGGGCAGGCTGGGGGTTGCCCGGGGTGAGACCTGGGACTGGGCCACCCCAAAGAACAGGGATTGGGCTCCGGAGTCCTTCAGCCCGTTGTAGGCGAACAGGCCAGGGGAGCTGCCCCCGTGCTGACCTGGGCTGTTTCTCAGGACTGCCAGCTTCTCCCCAGGCCCGGCGGTCTTGCTGGCAGCCCCCAGGGCTCCCTGGCTGCCGCCCTGCCACTCGGGGGCCCCTGCGGGGAAAGGCAGCTGGCTCAGCACCTCCATGCGCTGGGGGCCAGGCCCGGTGGCTGGGAGCACTTGGGGCCAGGGCAGTAGGGGGCTCTGGGGGAGGCCAAGGCGCTGGCCTAGGTTGGCCTGGCCTTTGAAGAAGGCATTCCCGGCAGGGGCTGGGGGGCCCAGGGGAGGTGTGGGGTAAGGGGCTGTGGCAGGGTCCCATAGCGGGGGCAGTCTGGTGGGCAGGGGCCCTGGGGTGGCCAGCTCTGTGTCTAGAGGCCCTGGGCTGGTCCCCACTCCGCTGGCCCCGGGCCTTCCATAGG
Source organism: Mustela erminea (assembly GCF_009829155.1). Taxonomy (NCBI): domain Eukaryota; kingdom Metazoa; phylum Chordata; class Mammalia; order Carnivora; family Mustelidae; genus Mustela; species Mustela erminea. The sequence continues at coordinate 59,476,432 of NC_045632.1, read as the reverse complement.
GCTGCCCAGGAAAGTGCCTCTGGGACAGAGAGTTTGGGGGCCCCCTGGGGCTCCCCAGCCTGTCATCCTGGGCCAAAGGCAGTCTCTCAGGCAGAGCTTTGGTCAGGCTCTTGTGCAAACTGTCTGGAAAGGTGGCCAGGCTCTCTGAGAAAGGGCTGGGGGCCAGGGGAGCAGCACCAGGTTGTGGGGGAGCACAGCCGAGGTCACTGGGGGCGTCAAGGCTGGGCCGGCCCGGGTAGCAGGGTGGGGGCTGGGGCGTGGGCAGGGTGGGCAAGGGGCAGGCGGCGCCTGTGCCCACCGCGTCTTCTGGCCATGCTCCCCTGGGCTGGCAGAAGGCAAACACTAGCGCTCTTTCCCCGCACGTGGGCGGGGACCTGTCCGCGGGGAAGGGTTTTGGGCCAGGCCCGTGCAGTGCCCGGAGGGGGTACGGGAAGGAGGCCACCACGGGGCCGTCCCCTTCGGGAAAAGGCTCTGGCTTGGCAGCAGGGACCCCAAATCTAGCACCTGGGAAGCCGTTCCCAACAGCGGGAGGCCAGCTGTCGGCCCCCCCGGCCTGGAGTTCCGAGTAGGAGGCCGGCCGGCAGGGACTGGCACTGCTGCCCGAGGGGGGCCGGAGGGGCGGGGGCCCGGAGGTGGCCTTCTGTGAGGTATGGTTGCTGGAGGTAAAGCTGGAGGGGGTCTCCTGGAAGCACCTTTGGAAACTGAGCTCTTCTGGGGTTGGTGGGGCCTTTGCCTCTGGGGGCCCGGGGTCCTCGCCCTGTGGGCCCTCAGGAGTCTTGTCCAGGGTGTGTCTGACCCTTGGGCCAGAGATGCTCCGACTGTACAGCTGCTGGGGACTGCCGTCGGCCCTGCTGGCCTGCTGCGTGAGAGCCTGCACCGGGCTCCTCCCGGGGGTGCCCTGCGGGCTGCCCCCCCTCCCTGCGAGGCTGCTCAGGGACTCGGCTCTCAGGAGGGGCGCCTTGGGCTCCCCCTCCCTGGCCTGCCACAGCTGGGACTCTGGAGGCTCCCCTACCCAGGCCCTGCTGCCTGTGGCCTTGGTGGTCCTGCTGGCTGGGCCGCCGTCCTCGCTGGGGGGCTGGGAGGGCCCCCCCAGGCCACCAGCTGTTTGGCAGGGCTGCGGGTCTCGGGTCATGGCCGGGGGCAGTGCTTGGCGGGGCTGCTCCCCGGGCATGGCCCCTCCGTCTGGGCGCTAGGAGGATGTGGTGGTCCAAGGGGGCCCCTGGGGAAGCCTGTTCTCATGGTCCTGAACGGAGCCTGCAAGGAAAGCACAGGGTGAGTCGGGGGGTTGCCGGGGGCCACAGGGGAGCCCCTGTGCTCAGGGGAGGCTTCCTTTTGGGAGAGAGAGGATCCAAGAAGAGCGCTGGCCGCCCTCAAACCAGCCTTGCCAGGTGCTAGCTGGGCCACGAGTGGGAGGGCTGCATGTGCCACGCAAACTCCCAGACTGGACCCCCATGGCGGGGACGGCGGGCACCTGGGCGTCATTGGCATGGCCTGAGATAAACCCAGGGGTGAGCGGGGGACCGCCCAGGGAGGAGGGCGGGGCCACCTTCGCACGCCTGGAGCTGTGGGAAGGGAGGAGGTGAGTCTGTCCCCGGCGCGGCTGGCCCTGCCCAGGGGGCCCACGGGTCAGCCCCCGCAGGGCGGGCCTGCGTGTGGATTTCTAGCCAGTGCCAGGCTCTGGGGGCACTCCCTCCCTGCGCGGACGCCTGCCCAGGGGCCACCCCACGGAGGAGGGGCGTCGTGCCTGACTGGGGTACAAGAGCCCCTCGCTCCCCTGGGAGGGTGCCGCACCCACTCCCAGCGGCCCCCCACATCCCGTCACCCTCCTGAGTGGCAGCCTTACCCCCCCAACCTGGCCTGCTGCCTGGGGCCCGTCCTCCACTCTTCCACTCTCCTTTCTCTCTTGGGACCAGGAGACCTTAGAGCAAAGTGTCATGGGGGGTGTTTGTCAAATGAATACGTGACGGTAACAGCAGCAGTGAGCTCCTTCCGAGCTCCGCTGTGGGCCGGGGCACTGGGCGCTTCCCGTCAGTTCCTCCTGTTCTCCCACTGGCTCCAGAGGCTGGAACTGTTAGGCCCAGCCCTGGCTGACGGGCAAGGAGCGGAGAAAGGGGCCTCACAGGGGGTGGCAGGCACTGGGTCCCTGGGATCCCCATGTGGCCCAGCGGTGACGCACAGTGTCCACAGGAGCTCAGGGCCAGGACCCCTGCAGAGCCCCCTGGGCTCCAGGGCAACATGGTCTGGGGAGGGGGCATTTCCACCCGGGGACAGGGAGCCGGCGACTGGGCCCTGCCTGGGTCTGGGGTCTGACACACGGAGGCTCTCACGGCTGGGGAAAGGTCAGCTCTCACAACCCTGACCTTGTAGGGATGGTTCACGGTGACTCCCCCTCAGGGTGGCCCTAAGGTTCAATGGTCACATAAGCTGGCTTGGTGCCTGGTACACCGGTGGGGGCGGCACTCCCCAGGGAGGGCTGGCTCTTCCCCGAGCCTCATGCCCCTCTGTGCCTTCCCAGGACACGGGACCTTTCTACAATATCCACAAGCCGCTCTGTACCTGCCTGTGTCCCGAGGGTCTTTTCTGTCCCAGACCCCAAGCCTGGCCTTCCCCAAGAGCAGCCCACTGCCACCTCCTCCGGGGAGCTTGCCCTGATGCCCAGCAGCCTGGCCGTCACGTGTGACCTCAGCCCCTGCAAAGGCAGCGGGAGGGAGTCTGTGCTTGGCCCGAGTCCTGCTGCTCACGTCTAGTGGCCACACCGAGCTACGTGGCCAAGCCTGCTGGCAGAGGGACAGGCTGGGGCAGGCTGGGGGATGGCAGCATCTCGGATGGGGAATCCCCCTGCCTTCCCAGAGCCCCAGAGGGAGGGGCCCTGACAGCACAGCGAAGTCCGGGGGAAGGTCTCTCGGGGAGGCAGCTGGAAGCCCCCATGGCTGGAGGTGGACGGGGCCGGCCAGGTGCGGTGGGGAGGGATTCGGGCTGGGGACAAGGACATCTCCGGCCCGAGAGGCGGCCTGGCCCTGTTCCAGTGTCCTCGGCTACGTACCTGGGGAGTCAGTCCGTCAGCCGAGTCGCTGTGCAGGTCCGTTTCCTGAGGAATGGGGGTTTCTCGGCTGCCGAGAGAATGGGAAACATGTCAGATGGCGTGCCCCCTCCCCACCGGAGGAGCCAGCCCCCCACCCGGCGCCCTGCAGAGCCAGTGGGGCTGCCACGGGGGGCGCGGGGAGATGGGTGAGCTCCGGAGGCTTGTCCCTGGGGCCCCTGCCGGGCTGGGGGTCGGCCGCCCGCTTCCCCCCAGGTTTGATGATTATTCTACACTTCCCTCTGCTAGGAAGTGTGTGCACAGGGGACACACTCATGCGGTTCCGAAACCGGGGACAGCGCTCCGAGGTCTGCAGAGAGAAGCCTGGCGCCAAGCCCGGCCCCATGGACCCCATGCCCCAGCCCTGCTGGGCGGGCAGCGGAGGCGGACTCCTGCGTTTCTGTCCAGAGTCTACCGATGCAAATACCAGCCAATACGGAGAGCGGCTGTCAAAGCGCGGGCATGACGGCTCTGAAAGTCGCCAGGAGGCCCTTCATTGCTCCTCCCTCCCAGCGCTGGAGCCCGGTCCCTCCCCGCGCTGGAGCCCGGTCCCTCCCCTTCAAGGTGGGCTGCGCATGGAGACCGGCCGCCGCGCCGGGGCTGGGGGAGGGAGGGTCAGGCTGTGGCAATCAGCTCACAGGGCGTTAGCATCCTGACTGCTCACCGTCAGTCGCCCCCCCGGGGCCACTGGCTGCCAAGTGGTGGAACGCTCAGCAGCCCTGTGGGCAGGCCATGTGCAAGGCCCCGGGGCCCCACCCACAGCCACGTGAAGCGGCGCCTCCAGCCCCGGTTGGGCCTCCAGACCAGCCTGCGGCCCGTGCCGACCTTCCAGCACAACCTCGGGGAGCCCAGGAGCCCGCCCTGCGGAGCCGCTCCTGGACTCCTGACCTGGGAACTGCGAGACACCGGTGGCGGCTGCTTTAGCAGCGGCTTGCTCCCCGCAGCAGACACTGCCTCTTCTAGCCGATGGGTCTGGGATGCCTCCTGAGGTCCCCGGCTTCGGTCTGAGGCCCGCACCAGAGCAGGAAGGACGCCCCTCCCCTGCAGCTGGCAGGTGGGGCCCGCTGACCCCGTGTGGAGCCGTCCCTACCCTCGCCCGTCTGATGGGGCACATGTCTCTACGTTTGTCTGAGGCGTGTGCAAGGCCATGCTCGGCTCTGCCTCACGGGGTCTGCTTGGAGGTCAGCACGACAGAAGGAGGTGTGACCTGTCTGTCGCACAGCACGCGGCGAGGCAAAGGGACGAGAAGGCGGCCTGCGACTGTGCTCCCGCGCCGGACACAGCAGCTCCGCACCGTGGGTTCCTCTCCGGGGGGTGCCAAGCCTGTGGGCAGAGCTCAGCCACGCAGTCACCCTCTCGGCCCATGGCTCCTATAGGGGCTAGACGGACCGTGTCCGGGGCCTGGACGCTAAAGCAGGCTCGGGGCAACAGGTGTGCCCAGGGTCTCGGGTTCCCACCTCCGCCCAGGCTCCTGGCAAGGCCCCTCGCTGTGCCTGGGTGTGGGTTTCAGCGGGCCTGGGGCTCCTTTGAAGTCAATGCAATCCCTCCGATCCCAGGCCGCCCCAGGGAACCCCCGGGAGCAGGCACCTCCTCTTCCCGCAGAAACACTACCCGGCCCCCTCGTCCCGGGTAACCCGAGACTGTGAACGTGCCGCTGGCTCTGGCTGGGGTGTGGGGCGGTGGCTCCCGGCGGTCCTGCTGTAGGCTTGGACCTGGCCCTCCTGGGCCTCCCTGCGACCCCTCGACCCCCTCATGGCGTCTGGCCTCTGTTCCTGCTCCTCCCCTGCCCCCAATCTGCCCTATGTCGCTGTGGCCTCTCTGTCTGCTCTCCTGACCTTTCGCTCCCCGGCTGCTCTGGAGACGCCCGCCCCACCTAGGACGCCTCACCTGCTTCATTCCTGCCTTCCCGATTCCCACACACCTGCACGGGGAGGGTGTGCGACGGGCCCACCGGGCCAGCCCGGGCCTCTCTGGGACCGTCAGTGTCCTAACCTTAGGGGGTTCCTGACGCCCCATGATTCGTGCAAAAACCAGCATGCAGTGGGCCCCTGTGGATGGGGGCACTTCCTAGGTCCTCTCTGTCTGCCTCTTCCGAGAAGCCCTCCCGTTTGCATGGGTATCCACCAGGGCGATACTGGTCAGGCGATCACTGAGGGTGTCCCCCGCGGTCACGGCAGACCGTGTTCCCACGTCCTGGGCTGGCCTGTGCAGTCAGAGCCTGGTGCCCCGGCCTGTCTCCCAGCTGTGGGGCTGTGTCCAAGCGTGAGACCCTCCCGGCTCAGGAACTCCTCAGCCCCCCTAGCCCAGCCCCCTACCCGAGGCACCTGCTGGGGTCCAGACCAGCCGGGGGTCAGGGGGTCAGGCGGGCCGGGACGAGCCCCACGAGGCCGCCCACCCAGGTTCAAGTGCTGTGTGCCTTGCTCCCCGCCCCAGCCCTCCCCACCGCGCCCCCGCGGCCCCAGAGAACCCGCCCCAGGACGTGGCCCTGCGGTGGGCTGCTCTCCTCACGCCGCCCTGCCAGGCCCCTCCTGAACTACAGATGGGACGCTGAGGCACGTGAGGGGTCTCTCTCCCAGCTGGGGCGGCCGAGGGAGGCAGAAGCCGGCACGGACGTGGGAGCAGGGCCGGGACGGAACACGTGGGGTGTCAGGGTAGGAGGCAGGGCCGGTGAGGGCGTGCAGGGCCCGACAGGTGGGGAAGGGCCTCAGCACTGCGGCCGGGTCAGGACCTCCTGGCTGGGAGGTGCCCTGACGCCTGGTTCCCTGTCCTGCGTCTGGCAGCCTGCCCCCACCTCCGGCTCTGCTGCTGGCCTCCCTGGCGTGCACCCCTCCTGGCCGCCCCCCGGGGGCAGGGGAGCGTGCAGGGGGGCCTGGTGCCAGCTCTGTGGGGCGGGGCCAGTGGCTCCAGGGTCTCTGCTAGTGCATGGCCGGGCAGAGCTGTGTCCCCACGCACCCCCACGCCAAGGCTGCGGCACGCAGTGCCCCCTCGCTCGCTCTCCGTTCCTGCCGCAGCCACCCCGGCCCTGGCCGGCCGTGTCCCCGCATGGGCCCTGGATCCTCGGGGAGCTGAGTGCTGTGGCCCGAGCCACCCGGGGCTCCCAGTCACCAGCCGGGTGCTCTGGGCGCTGTGGCGCGGCTCCTGGCGACATTCCTTCTACCGACACTCTCCTGCCCCTGCCCTTCAAACGCTGCCGCTTTGCTTAAAAACTATCGGTTACCCGAGCGCGCAGATAATCCCGTGCCGGTGCCACGGTTTCTCGGCCGTGGGCCGCGGCAGCGCTTACGAGCGCCCTGCCAATTATCGGCTGCGTTCATCTTAATTACTCGGGGGAAAGTGGAGGCAGGCGTTGCACGGGGCCGGGAAGCGTGTTTGTCTGCCTTATCGGGGCGCACATTTGAGATCCTTGAACAGGAGGGAGAGAAGAGGAGCATGTGGGAGAAGGCGATGTCTTCGAGCATGACAGGGAGGGGCCGGCGTGGCGGCGGGGTCCTGCCTCGGGACGGGGCCGTCGCCCACCCCGCGGCCCAGACAGGCCCCTCGCCCTGCCCTTCTGTTCCGCGAGGACCGACGGTGGAAGTGCAAACACACTCCTGCAGCAGCTCCTTGCTTCCCAGACTTCGGGGGTCAGCCGGCCAGCCAGGGCCCACAGGCCAGACGGAGCCTGGTGACCGCACCTGGTGACCGCGCGGGATCCCTGCACCGCCTGCGGCTGCGGCGGCCCATCCCAGACCCCACACGCCCTCCCCTGGGCGGGGCTGCAGATCTGATCCCTAGATGCCCTGGGATCCCCGGCAGGGATGGATGGGCAGGGTCCGGCCGACGTGTGACAGGATTGCGCTGACTGTGGCTGGCTGTGGGAGCAGGGGGACCACAGGAGGAGATGGACACGCATTGGACAGTCCATGTCCAGCCCGGCCCAGGGGAACTGTCCCCGAGCCTGAGTGGCCTGCTGGCACGTCCGACGGCCCGTGTGGTCTGGAACGCACTCGCTGGCCCAGCTAACCGCCTGGCATGCGGAGAGCCGCCAGGAATCAAAGGTGGGAGTCCCGGCCCGGTCACCACTCTGGCCAGGGGCTGTCCCCGATGCCTGCGCTGACGGTGCCCTCTGGAACCCCGGGCGGCAGCAGTCCTGGGTGGCTGGTGCCCGGCCAGCTCTCTAGGGACCTCACCTGCAAGACGGCAGTGACCACACCGTCCCATACAGGCTGGCCACGGAAGGGCCACAGAGGGAGACTGGGGACCGAAAGTAGGAGAGGTGTCAAGTCCTTTGAGGGCCACATGTGGGGTACCCAGGGGAGAGTCGCTGCGGGGATCCCTGTGCCTTCACGCCCGAGCTCCGGGTTCGGGCGCCACATGCCCGAGAGGTCTGCGCCCGGCACTGCCTAGATCTTTCTGCCCTCAGCCCTCCACCGTCCCTGACACCTGCTTGCCCTCTGCCATGCTCCGCGTCCCCGCACACCGGGCAGGCTCCCGCCCTCGGCACCTACCCTGACCATTCCCTTCCCGGGATATGCCTCCTTTCCCTCCTCCCCTGGTCTAGCTGCAATGCCACCTCCTCCAGGAAGTCCTCCCTGACCATGGAGCTAGCATAGCTGCTGCCTGCAGTCATTCTCTGGCCCTCCCCGGCTTGCTGATGCACTGCCCCGAACTCCACCGCAGGCAGCATGAGGGCTGGGGTCCAGCCTGTCCTGTGGCCGTGTGGGCTCAGCCCTACCCTCGGGGTCCAGCACAGGCTTCAGAGGACCTGGCTCTGCCCAGCCTTCTGCTGGCCTCTCTGGGTGCCTTGGGGAAGCTCTGCAGCCCTCAGTTTGTCCATCCGTGAGATGGGCCAGACGCTCCCCTCAGCACACGCGTGCCCATGTGTGCCCACCCAGGAGCACGCACGCATGGGTACCCGTGCACACACGCCCAAACGTGTGAACAGTCCCCAGCACGTGGACATACACGTGTGCAAACACACACATGCACGTCCTGTGGGCTCTCCCAGGCCGTGGAGGGGGCGCACGGTCTTCGGACTCTGGACCCCATTCCCCTGGAGGAGGCAGCAGGCAGGGGTGCTGCCCGGGGCCCCTCCATCTCTGCCCTGGCCCCTGAGGGCAGGGACATCTGGGGCAAGGCTGATGCTCAGTTTGGGAGGTGCGTCCCATACCGCGAATGCCGACACCAGACGCAGCTAGTCCTGGCACAGGCTGGCGGCCCCCTGGCCTACGCCTTGGGACGTGCTCCTCCCCGGCTCAGAGGGACAAGGGACCGCAGGGGTGGTGACACCCAGGGTCTGCCATGCCGGGGTCGCCCTGGGATTCAGAGGCCCTAGCAAGCTGTCGGCCAAGCCGGGGGTGTGTGCAGCAAGTGTCTGCTGCCCTAAAGCCGAGAGGAGCTCCCCTAGGGCAGCGGCTCGTGAGGACTAACGGCAGCAGCAGAACTCGGGGATCCAAGGAAACCAGTTTACAGTAAGCGGGCAAGGTGTCTTCTTCAGAGTGGGCTCGTGATTTTAGAACGAGGATCTCTGGGGGCACCTAGCTTTCTGTGCTCACTTCAGCTGCACGCGGCTCTGAGCTCTGCCGCTCAGAGAGGGTGCGGGCTTGCTGGAGGCCACAGTGGCAGAGCCTGGGCTCCCGGGACCAGAGGCATCGAGGTCGTGGCCAGGGCAGCGCTCCAGCAACGCTTAAAGCAGCTGTTAGTGTCCCTGCTCCTGGCCCCCCTGCCCCAGAGAAGGGAAGACACTGGTCTGGGTGCTGAGCAGCTGGTCTGAGGAAGGGCTGGCACTACCCGGTTTGGGTACCAGCTCTATCAACCCCATCCCCACCGGCCGGGAGGGAATGTGGCTAGAGGGACCGGGGTGGGGGGAAGCTGGGCGGTGGGGGTGGCTGGCCTTATCCTGGTGCCCTCTGTCCCCAGGGTGGACCCTGAACCCCATATGGTTGCAGACCCGAGGTCCCCGTGGGCTCTGTCGGGTGGACACCCGCTCTCGGAGACCTGGCCTTTGGTCCCATCACTGCCCCAGTGCGGGGCAGGAACCTCAGTGCCTCCAGCCTTAGCCGGCCTTGGCCCCCTGGGCTCAGGGTCCCACTGGGAACGCTCGAAGCTGGGTGTTCAGAGCTTCCCGTGGCTCTGACTGTCGGGAAGCCTGTCGTCATCCTCCCCACGACAGCCCATCCGCTGGCCAAAGTCCGTCCTTTGCCGCCCCTTTCTCGGCCCCGCATGAAGCCCAGGGCGCACCGACCACGCCTTCGGGGAGCGAGAGGCTTCCCGACCTTTGATGCCGAGGGTGGGCAGAGGACCAGCACCCGAGGGGGGGGGTGGGGCCCAGAGCATGCCCCGGGAAGCTCGCAAGCGGTCACCCCGAACCCTGTGACCCCGACTGTGGCACAGAGATCAAGTTCTGCGAGAGGGCAGCAGAGCATCGCAGACCTGGAGGGAACGGGCCCCTGGGGGCCAGCCTGGCTGGGGCTGGGCTTGGCTCCTGCTCCCCTGGGGCTCGGGGTGAGGTGCCTCAGGCCGGTCTTCCCTGCTTCCAGCCAGCCTGGGGGAGCAGCCTTAGACCCATTTGACAGGTGAGGAAGCCGAGGCTGCAGGAGGAAAGGGAGCTGGCCGACAGCGGTGCCCCGACACCCCTCGGAGGTCGGGGAACCTTGTGACGCTGGGAAACTGAGTGAGACCCTCCCAGAAGCCCTTCTCCCTCGCTTGCTGGGGCCGTGCGGATGGCGGGGTTTAACGAGCGGTCTCCCGCGCGACAAGACGCACGAGCTTCCGTGGAGGCCCGGTGGCGGCGCTCGATACTCGCCCGTCAGGTTCCGGATCCCATCAGCCTCCTTGTTCAATTAAAAGGGATTACAGTTTCACTTCCCAAGGAGGAAAGGATTAGCACCACGCCGGCGGGCAGCTGCTTGGAGGGGGGGCCCTCAGCACGGGCCCTGTCGCGTGGGGTGACCCGCCGCGGCGTCCCGGCCGTGGGAGGACGCGGCACCGAGTGCTGGGCCGACCGAGCGCCGGGCGAGGCGTTCCCAGGCCGTCCGTCCTGGAGGCGCCGGCCGCCCCGTGGAATTGGGGAAGCAGCACGCAGCTCGTTCACACAAGTGGGAAACCGAGGCTCAGGTTTGGGGGACGGGCTCAGGGTCACAGGGCTCCCGTGAGGGAGGCCAGGGCTTGTGCCAGCTCCAAGCTCCGTCTCCCTCTTGTTGCGTCCTGCCGCCCCATAACGCGCTGCGGCCGCGTTCGTAGAGGGAGGCGGAACGGTTTGAATTCCCACCGCAGGCGGGTCCCGGGGAGGCCGGGAGGCGCCGGGGGCTGCTTCTGGCTCCGTTCCTGCTGGACCCCCAGCACCGTTTGGAAAACCCTCTCCTGGTGGCAGGCCCCCAAGAGGTGGGGGGTTCACGTGCCTTCCCACATGGGGGTCCTAGCCCTAACGCAGGCTCCGTGCGTCCCCCGATGGCGCACGGCCCGGGCGAGGATGCCTGAGAGCCAGGGCGACCGCGTTAAGCCTCTCAGGCCTGCGCGGTGGTTCTGTCGTGCTCCCTGTGGCCCAGAGCAGAGACGCAGGCTCCGGGAGGGAAAGCGACTCAAGGCCGCGGCTGGAAGGCGGGTTGGGGCCTCTAGCTCAGCAGCTCGGGCCAGCGACCTTCCTCTCCCTGCTCTCCGTGGGGCTGTCTGGGGCCCGGGGCCAGCCAGCCCGCTGTCCTGCCGGGAAGTCTCCGCCGGTGTCTGGGCAGCCCCAGGTGGGGGGCCTGGCCGGGCTCTCCCTGGGCCCACCCCATCTGGCTGACCCCGGCCCTCCAAGCAGCCCTTTCCAGTGGGCAGGGAACCCCCACTCGGCGGGGGCGCTGAGCTGCGTGTCGGGGGAGCCTCTCCCTCTGATAAGCCTCAGGTCTGCCCTAGAAGCTGCCACCTGGACCCCTTTCCAGTCCCGGCTTTCACGGCCCCACAGCCCCGCTGGGCTTCCGAGGCCGCGGAAATGAGCCCGTCTTCCCTCCTGCTGTCCCCTGCCAGCCGCTGGCCGGCCCAGGCTATGTCCCCCTCTGCCCACATTCTCGCTTGCGTGTGGCGGCAACACCCATTGTCGACTGGAGTGAGCTGTGTGGGTCATGGGAGCTTTGGGGCGGCAAACCCCGAGGCTCCTGTGGACCCGGGTGGCCGGAAGAGGCCGGGCAGGGGCTTCCAGCCCCCAGCGCAGACCCATCCATCCTCCTGGGGACATGCAGGGCTCCACCTGAGGGGTGCCCAGGGGGGACAAACCTCGGGAACCAGCCTAGGGGGCCTGCCGCTCCCCCATCCCTTAGGAAGTCCCCGATTCCTGACACTGAGGGGACCCAGAGTATCTCCAGCCACAGTTTCCTGGTGGGTCTCAGGGGCCCCTGGGGGGGCAGCTCACCACCCCTGGCTGCCCCTAGCCGCCCCCCGGCCTCTCAGTGCCTCCCCCGACGGCAGCCATCGCCTGCCCTCCTGGCACACATGGCAGAGTGGGGGCCAGGCCTGGGCTCCCTCCCCACCGTCGACAGAGCCTGCCCGGGGGCCAGAGAGCCCTGCTGTGTGGACCCAAGGAGCGGGGTCTGCTGTGCAACCCTCTGTCCCCAGCTGCTTTCATGGTCACCCCTTTCCCAGAGGGCAGAACGGAGGCCAAGGCCACAGAGCCAAACGTACCACAGACAGTGTCCACCCCTGCTGGTGCAGGACACTCTGACGGGACGCCTGTCCCCGGCCATCACCGCCCCCCAGCGCTGTGCACTAGGGGACACTGAGGCCCAGCAGGGTGGACACTCGGTCGGCGTGTCGTGCCTGAGTGGCAGGCACTCGGGGGCATTCACGGGCCCCTCTCCCCCCAGGGCCGGCACAGGGAGCCCCACACGGCCCGGAGAGCCCTTCTTCCACGGAGAGTCGGCAAACGCGTCCTGTTACGGGTCGGACCCCGGTCTCACGGCCACAGCCCTCCTGAGAGTCGCGCGGTCTGGGCTCTAATTTAATGGACTCGCTCAGCTCTGCCTGCTGTGATCTGGGTGGGGATGGGGCGGGGACCCAGGAGGGCGGGGGTGGGGGGCCAGGCCTGTGCTGCCTGCGGGCCTCTGTCTTCGGGAATATCACCTGCCCGGAAGCCTACCTGGTCTCGTCCACGGCCTCTAGTCACGTGCTTGCTTGACCCCCGCGCCCCACTGCTGGACCACGTGTCCCTGAGGGCAGAGCGTGTCAGGCCTGGCACTTGCCTTGGGGTCCCTGGGGCCCGGGAACCTGGCTGGACAGGGCTGAGACCACGTGTTTCTTCAAAGAGGGCCTGGGAGCCACCTTGCTGGCGCCCGTCGCGCGTGCAGAGTCATGGCCACGCCCGGGCCGGCCCTGCAGCTCCCCAAGTCCCCATGAGTCTGCCCAGCCACGGGCTCTCTGATGCCTCAGGAGAGGGGTCCTGGCCCCTCCACGAGCTGGAGGCCATGGGCCAGTCAGGCCCCATCGGGAAAGGGGGACTGAGGACACAGATGCTGTGGTCCGAGGGAGGCACCACCGTTCCCTTGCTGGGTGACCTCGGGCCATCACTTAGCCTCTCCGCCCCATCCACCCGCCTGTCAGTGGGTCTGACGCTGGTCCCTGCTCGTGGGGTCTGCAGGGTCACATCAGACGGCACAGGTCGAGCATCAGCTCACGGCCCGCCCCAGTGAGTGTTCGCGGTCACCGTGTCGCTGGTGTTAGTATAATGAACCACCGGTCCTTGGCCCCCGGGGGCGCGGACAGACCTCCTACAAGGCAGGAATTCAGATCCTCACAAAGCGATGCTAGAATGTGTCTCTCTGGGACTCCATTTCCCCATGAGATCTCGCCCGCCCCGGGGATGCTGGCCGGGAGGGCGGTGCGTGCACCCAGCTGGTTCCCAGCGGGGTCTCAGAGAGGCTGTGGGGGCCTCTGGGTGTGGGGCCGTCCTGTCCCCTCGACGTCCAGCAGGGGGTGCCTGTTACCAGGTTCCTGGCCCAGCCGGCTCGGAGGAGGCGGGGGTCAGGGTGCAGTGAGCACGCCTGCCTGTGTGTCTGCGTGTGTCCGCGTATGCCCATGCGTGTGTGTCTGTGTGTGCCCGCGTGTGTGTGCCCGCGTGCGCCTGTGCGCCTCTGTGCGTGTGCATACCGGGGTGTGTGTGCCTGTTGTCTGTCCTGCTGCTGACGTCTCTACATGCAGGACACTGGGCTCGGCCGTTCAGAGGCCCCTGACAGCTTGGGACACCGCTGCCTCTGGTTTCTTCCTGTCTGGGGTCACCAGTAGGGCCGGCGCAGCTGGAAACACCCTGAAAACCTACACAGAATGTGAGGTGCCGGTGTGGAATCCAGCTGCGTGGGCCATGACACCTGTGTCCCCTGTTGACAGTGGGGATCCCAACATCAGCCACACAGGCTGTGGGAGGTTTCAGTGAGCCAGCGGGCGTCAGGGACCTCCCTGCAGGCCTGGTGCAGCCTCCGTGAGACCGTGATCGAATCGGACGCGGAATATATAGAACCAGCAACGTGTGTCCCGCGGAGCAGAGGGGCCCCCACCATGGCCGCGTCACCCCGCTCCCGGCACGGACAAGCATCCTGAACTCTCCCGGTGCAGCTGTGCACGGACTGGTGTGGACGGAGGCCCATGCAGCTCTGTGCTAGCCAGGCCCCCGCGGTCTCCACGCCACTCCTGCGGGCCCGTCACAGCCGGCTGCTGTCCCCTGGGCGCCCTGGCTTGACTGCAGGCCTGCTGGGGTCACGGGATGGGAGAGCCCTGGCTGCCGGGCGCACAGGCTCCGGGTGTCTAGAGGGGCTGGCTCGCTCACGCCACCCCCTTCCACGCTGTCGGGACCGTGTTGGTCCTCTTCCCCAGATAAAAGGTGTACACCGGTTTTTAGGTCAGAGGAAGACTGTAGGGCTTCAAAGCTCCCCCCAGGAAGGGCATCCCCGGGACTCCCCGAGGCCGCGCAGAGGGAGGGCATGCACTCGGCCTTCTGGCTTTCCGACGCAAGGCAGGGGCGCTTACAACGACAAGGATCCGAGAGCGGGTCTCCTGCAGACCTCCAGGCGGAGGAGCAACATGGTGCTCTCTGCAGGGCCCCTCCTCAGCCTGGGTTTGAGGGATGGCGGCTCTAGGGGTCGCGGCGAGGGACCGACCCCACCGCCACAGCAGCCACCCTGAGCACCGAGCATACGCACACTCCTGCCCCTGTCCCCCAGACCCCTGGATCCCCTGGACCCAGCTTCCCGGCCAGGGGCTGTTGCGGGCCTGGCCGGACGCAGCGGCTCATGGTGGCGGCTCGGCAGCTCGCTCTGGACCCTGTGGAAAGTTGCCCCTGGCCCCTGCCACTGCCCAGCTGTTCACATCTGAGCTGCTTTTAATTAGTTTCCTTCAAAGTTCCCCAAGCAGCGGAGCCACGTTAGCGCTCCCCAGCTGCCAAGAGCTCCAGTGCAAGTGCTCGGGGGCGGGCCGCGGAGGCCGGCTTGCCTTGCGGGCGGCAGGGCCGGGGGGCTCTTCTGGCCTGGGCCCTCGGTGGGGGCCGAGGGAAGGACGCTGCAGCCCCGTGGGGGTGGCTGGGAGGGGCCGGCCTTGACGGCCCAAGGCTCCCAACCTCGCCTGTTTCCTGGGGTCCCGCAGGACCCCACAGCCCTGGGTCTGTCCCTCCCTGTGGTTAGCCGCGTCTTCGTCCCGCCAGCCGTGCGGGGACCGTGCTCTCTCCCAGCCGCAGCCCCCGCAGGCCTCGAGGGGCCGGGTGAGAGCATGTGAGGCAGGAGCTGGCACGGCCACGGGGGCCGCCGTGGCCTGTTCGTGCCTCACCCCTGCCGTGTCCCGTGGCCGTGGGGCCGCGGCAGGGACGCCTCCCGCAGGTTTCCAACGGAAGCGCGGGTATCACTGTGGACTCCTGTGATTTTGAAAACAGCCCAAGGCCACGCCCGACACGCGTGCAGAACGGATCTGACCCGGGAGCTGCGAGCTCGCACCCCCGTCCTGCTTGGGGGCTGTACCCCAAGGTTCAGGGCTTGGGTCTTCCCGCTTGGCTCCATCTCCCGCCCGGGGCCACCCCTGCCGGTGGTCTCCGTGGGGCGTCCGTCCCGTGCCGGCCCAGCACCCCTCCGTGTTTCTGGCAACGGTCACTCGGGTGTGCCTTGGGGAGAACCCCTCCTCTCCCCCCGTCCATGTGCTTCCAGGCGGCTGACTGTCCCCTTGCCACGAGACTGGACTCCAAGGCCACCATGGGTGTGCCTGGACCCAGCTACACAGGATGCAATCCCTGTGTCACCCCATTTTGTGAGCCAAATGGTTTCCTTTTGCTTAACCTGTTTTGAGCTGAGTTCTGTCCCCCTGTGACCAATGCAGCCTCATACGGGGGCTCCCAGGGGACTCCGCTGGGCGCCGGTCCTGTCCTTGGCCAGCAGCCGGCTGTCCCGAGAGGCCCAACCTGTGCCTTACTTTATAATCCTCCTCCTCACGTGGCCACTAGCACTCAGCTCTGTCCAGTGGTCAGTGCCTCCGTCCTGCTGCACCTCGGTCCCCGCCCCCGGCCGCTCAGAAAGGAAGGACTGCCCCGTGAGCACAGTCACGCGTGCTCTCAAAGCAACCGTCCTGCGCCGGAGGTCTCCAGTGTTCTCTAAGGCTCCTAGGTCTTCCCGTTTGACCCGGCACAGGTGACGTCCGTGCTCCGGGGACCGTCGCTTCCAGCAGCTCAGCTGCCACGGGCTCCGTCACCTTCCCGGCCTCGCCTGCCAGGAAAGCCTCACAGAATGGGGCTGAAAAGGGGTACGGCCACGGGGAAGGCCTCAGACTCCCTCTCACTTCCATTAGAAAGGCCAGTGACTCATCTGCACCGGTAACTCGTTACTACCCTCTCTGAAACCCCTAACTGCTGACCACTGGCTTGTCCCTGAAGGGCCAGCAGTGTTTCTGGAAGTCTTTACAGGCAGAATGATCTGGCATCCGGGCTTCGCTCTGAAAAATGCTGCAAGTGTAAAGGTGCAGCTACCGCACGCACTCAGAGCGGTCTGCACGGTGTGTCAAGCCCGGGGTGACTGCTAGGCCCCATGGGGTGTCGGACCACGGCCCGGGGTCGCCCTGCTGGACGGGCGCTCCCCCGCGCTGTCACCGCCCTGGACTCGGGACTCCGGGTCCTGGGCTCTGTGCTTCTGACCCAGACTCTTGGCCTCACCCTTCCTCCTCCCCGCCCCGAGGGTCTGGACCTTGGAGAGGTTGAAAGTGTCCTGATCCACACGTCTCCCACAGATGTCACCTCTGGTACGTGAGGCTGGGTGTCAGCGTTCGGTTTTCTCTTCCCAGGCTGAGCTGGCCTTTTTTGTGGGGTCTTTCCGCTCTGTGCAGGCCGGTCAGATGAGACAGTCGGCAGACCCCCCGCAAAGCCTGACTGGCCACGCGACCCGGGCTTAGCCCCCGGACGCCCTCCCCAGCTGGTGTCCCCACCAGGGGAGGAACTGAATGGGGGAGACAGACAGGGGTGAACTCGGACAGAGAGGCCCCCGGAACCAGAGGAGAGGTGCCCATAGGCAGGCAGGCAGCTGGCCGCTCCCTGTGCCCCTGGCCCCTGGCAGAGTTAGTCCCCGTGCGGGCTCAGACAGTGGGTAACCGTGCAGTGCTGGAGAACAGGCAAGGGCCAGGGGCCACTGAGGCTCCGCTGGGACGCACATGTCTGTCCCCACACGCCCTCATGCTCGTGCTCAGGTGGCAGCTTCTCGCCACGTCACTGTCCCTTCACTGTCTCCTGGTCATCTCCCCTCGTGACATTTCAGAGACTTCATCATCCGGCAACACTTGCAGAGCCCGCTCAGGGCTTCATGTAGTCCCTGGATTCATGGCCTCCTGGTCGACGGGAAGCCCCTGGGGGACAGAGCCTTGCATGACAGGTGCACAGTCGGGTCTCTGCCTGGCACACTGCCTGGAAAAGGTAGTCACCCGGCCATCCGTCCACCCATCCGTCCACCCATCCGTCCATCCGTTGTCCGGACTGCAGTTTGGGTCTTGGGGTCTTGACTGCTGTACTGGAGCCCCTGGCTAACTGCAGGGCCAAGGGAGCAAAGTCTTAGAGTGAGCAACTGCCCCACCGCCTGCTCTCACACCCCAGAAGAGGACAGGACATGGTTGGAGTTGGGTGGCCTGGGAGCCCACAGACTGTCACCAACAGCCTCTGTCTCGTGGCTGGGAGAAGGGACAAGCCGTGCCCTCCCCCGGGTACACGCCTGGTCAGCGGGAGTCCTGCGGGAGGCGGGACCTTACGCAGCCATCTGAGTCTGGATCCCCCTTCCGCTGGAGCCTCTGGAGGGCCCCGGGGCAGGCAGGCCAGAGCGGAGGCTGGGGGTTGGGGAGCCAGACTTGTCCTTCCCTAGAGTGGATGCTCTGCCACCCCCGGCAGGAAACACAGTCGTGCTCTCTCTGACCCCCTTCCTGTCCTCTGTCCTGACCCTGGCTGTCTTCCCTGGGCCTGCTCCGCCGCGCGGGGCTGCTACAAGACACTCCCGTGCAGCGCTGAGCACAGAGCTGACTGCCGACAGACTAGGGCACCGAGAGGCCCAGCTCCCCCACTCCCCTCCAGCTCTGCCTAGAGATCCCACCCCGTAGCCCGCGGCCGACCCCTGGCTGGGCTGCTACCATCCTCACAGCTGGGCTGGTCGGGAGAGGCTGGTCCCTCCGCAAGGGCTCTGGAAAGCAGCAGACCGCTCGGAAGGAGCCCGGCGGCTTGTAAGCACCTCTATGCCTCTTCCTGGCCCGGCCCACGGCGCACAGACTGGCCCAGCTGCAAATGCTCCACGAGCTGCTGCCATCCTGGGTTTGGGGCTGTTGCTTACATAGCGAGTGACAGGTGCGGCTCTCACGGGCTCTCACTCCAGAGATCCCTCTGTTCAGAGGGGTGGCTGGGCACTAAACCAGATGGGGCAGGGGTGGGGGTCAGGCTGTCAGCACAGTGAGTGATGTTCTCATCATCTGCTTTGTCCCCAGCCCGTGAGAATGACCGCTTTGCGGTGGAGGTGTCGCAGGTCCATGCTGTCCATCCGCTCCCGGGGCGCACCATGGACGCTCCAGCCAAGCAAGGGGTCCACATCCGAGCTCTCCTGAGCTCCTGAGTCTGCCTCCTGGGGCGCCGGCCGCGACACTGTCCTGGCACTGGGGCACGTGCGTGGACTGCGGCCCGTGCTGGGCTCTGGGACAACCCAACCCAGGGTAGGAAAGACTTTAGATTTGCAAACTGGGGTTCAAGCCCTCCTTGGGGAGCTGGGTGTGCCCCTCGGAGCCTCCACGCACAGTATCCTCAAGTCATCTACACAGAGGGGTCCCGTGGGAGTCACACCCGTGATCGGGGCACGGCTCCAGCACGGCGCCTGGCACATGGTGTCCGGGGCTGTCGTGCAACAGACCAGACACGCCAGTTACATGCTATGCACACACGCACACGGCCACGTAGTTGGCACCGGTTACATACACGGCGAGCTCCATAACACACAGCATGCTACACGCGTGTGTGCAATGTTTACACGCAGGCTGGTGTTTGAGACGTGTGACCCACTGACCTCCTGCCCTTCCCGACCTGCCGTCCCCGATCACGCCAGAAACTCCCTGCCCAGGACTTGCATCCCGGTTCTCTGGACGGCGCCGGTGTGGATGGTGAGCCCCTTTCTGCCGAGGCCCCAGGGCCGCCCGCACGTGGGGGCCTGCCACTCTTCCTGAGGGCACGTGCCTGGGATGACCGGCGGCCAGAAGGCTGGGGACGCGGCGTCCACTCCGCCTTCTGGCGAAACGCCTGTTGCCGGATGCCGTTCCCAGTCCCCGGCGACGGGTTTTTCAGGCTCATCGCCAGCCACACAAGCTCTCATTCCTGTCCTGGGAGGCAGGACAGTGGGGAGACTGAGGCCGGAGGAGGTGAGGAAATGCCTGACT
Organism: Mustela erminea; assembly: GCF_009829155.1. NCBI lineage: Eukaryota > Metazoa > Chordata > Mammalia > Carnivora > Mustelidae > Mustela > Mustela erminea. The sequence continues at coordinate 59,457,489 of NC_045632.1, read as the reverse complement.
AAGCCCCACGCTCGCCCTGAGCTCCTCCTCAGGCCCGACGTGCTGGGATCTCCGGGTCCCTGGGGGCTCAGCATGGAGCTGTTTGGGTAAATTCAGTGCTGCTGCTCTACTCAGCAAGCTCTGGGGGACACGGCCTAGGAGGCCTCAGGGCTCAGGCCCCTCTGGCAGCTTCTGAGCCTCTAATTACTCCCCAGGCACCGGCCCGGCATAAGTACAGCCTCGAGGTCCAAGAAAAGCTGCCGGCACAGGGAGCCTTCCCAGGGCTAAATGCAGCCTCGGCCTGGGCAGGTCGGCGAGCGCGCTCAGATAACAATCGGGTGCCGCAGGCCCTGAGCTGACCCTGCATCGGGCACGCTCCCACTCACCGGGAGTGACCGCGGGGCCGGGCGCAGAGGGCCGCCGGCGGTCCTCCTTCCGCTGGGAGGGCGCTGCAGCGCGGGGAGCAGGAATGCACGTGGGCTGGCCCGGCAGCAGCGTGTATTTATAAACGGGGCACGGCTGCCCGCCGAGTGGTACCCTCGAGGTCAGCTTCCTGCCAGGGCCTGTGGCCAGACGCTCTCCCCGGATGGCAGAGACCGCTCCGCCCACGCGTGCCCGGAGTCCGCCGGCACCGACGCGAGGCTGCTCCACGCCCGGGCCTGGCGGCGCTCCAGGAGCTGGAAGAGGACGGGCACTCCGGGACGTGAGTCGTGGGACCCACATGCACGGGGTGGGGGGGGTTCTGAAGGGCCTGAGGAGGGGAGGGACCGGGCTGCCTCGGGAGGGACGCCGTCTCAGAGCAAAGGTGGGGCAGCCCGGAGGCGGGCTCTGAGGGACGGTCTGTTTTTCAGACTCCACAAGGAGCACGTGCTTTGCTTTGGAGGTGAGCAAGGGGACAGTGCTCTTGGGGACAGCTGCCATCCCATGAGCCCAGCACACGGCGTCCGGGGAAGGACGCACGGACGCTGCAGAGGACGCATGGACACACCACTTCCATGTGGACAAGGCTGCAGGGTCCCAGGCCGCCCCCGTCGGTTCCGACCCGGCAGAGCAGGGGAGCTGCAGGGGTCCGACCCAGGGCTGCTGACCCCCGTCTGAGAAACCGAGGGTCCGAGAAGGAAGAGAAGTCTGGAGGGCTTCCTGGAGGATGTGGGGGCAAGGGGCGGGAGGTGACCTCTGCAAGGGGTGGGCACCAGGGGCTCCACAGTCGGCGGGGGGGGGGGGGAGCCCAGACGCCAGTGGCACGCGGCGGCCACGGACACACGGAGACACGGAGTGCTCGCACACGCTGGTCAGAACCGACTCCAGTTACGTACAAAACGACCACTCCAGGTCTCAGGAAGCTGGACCCCCCTTGGCTGTAAGCTGAAGCCGCGCTGGGACGGCGGCATTTCGGTCACGACGTGTGACACGCAAGGAATTTCATCTGAACTTTCAGGGTCTCCCGTGCACCTCGCAACTGTGGCTTGTGCTGTGTATTCATGTTCTAGTACGGTGTGACACACGTGCACACGCCCACAGGCCCGCACACTCAGATGTGCACACGTGCGTCCACAGATGTCTGCGTGCAGGCACGCTCACACAGTCACACGCTTCCCTGCTCTCACGGCCACACACCGTGAAGTACTTGGACAAGGAAGGCTGTGGGCAGGGCTGGGGGCCAGTATCCCCCCCCACCCCCAGGCTGTGCCCAGGCCCTTAGGCTCCAGGGACAGGCTGGTCCCCCAACCCCGTATCTGTTTCCTCACCTACAAGGCAGCTCCTACAGTCCTGCCTTTCCAGGAGAGGGACACAGCATTCACAGCTGCTCGGCCACTATAGTGCAGATCAGCCCTGGACGGCCTAATGGAGAGGGCTGACCGTCCTGTTCCAGCGGCCCCAAAGCCCAGGGCACAGCCTGGCCCCCAGTGGCCTTCAGCAGATGACCCCCAGACCCGTGCAGGAAGCACAGAGTGTGCCCAGCTCTGTGGCTGTCCTGGGGAGGACACTGTCCCCTCTGCCTCTGCACACAGGGTATGTATGGCTAAGGAGTGGTCAGCCTGCTCTGGGGGGACACTGAGCCCCTGACACTCTCTCTCCGATGTGGCTGTGTCCACGGGAGACACCTCCCAGCAGGAGCCAGCCTAGGATGGCCCAGGGCCGAGGCTCCCAGTCTTCACACCCCACGGGAGCTGTGGAAGGTGTGTGCTCTTGTCCTGTGTGCGGTGAGGCTGCCTGGCCGAGCCCCCGAGCCCCCTGACAGCTCCCCGCCGGGCGCACTGGGGACCACGTTATCACTCCTGGCAGGGAGAGCCAGGATCCTGGCAGTGGATCCCGCTGGTTGTTCGCTACGTCCGTTCTGATCATGAATTCTGGAAGCGTAGCCACAGGACGGGCTCGGGGGCCTGCTATTCTGGGGCGGGCCAGCGCTAAAGGCCCACGGGTCAGCGGATCTCAGCGTGTGATGCTTGGGCCTCCTGGATCCATGTCTGAATGGTGGGGAGATTCCGTTTCTGCGGTGAGCTGTTGGCCTGGGAAAAGGCCACAGGTCCCTTTGCCTGGGAGGATGATGAGCAGCAGAAGTTTCCGGCAGTGTCGCAGGGCCCTCCCCTGAGGCCACTGTGAGGGCGACAGCAGGGAACGTGTGTGCAGAGGGGCCACCGCCCGGCACGCACTAAGGGCCCAGGAGAAGCCTCAGGGAGGGCAGGGGTGAGGGAACAGAACCTCCCACAGGGCAGTGCCCCGCACTGCGACTGTTATGGTCTCTGCCTCCACTTCCCCGTCTGTGTGCTTGTGGCTCTGGAGCCCGGGCAGAGGTCACATCCGGGGCCTCCCTTCCCAGCCGTGGGACCCTGGGCCCCTTCCTCCTGTCCTGGCTTCCTCGTGCACAGAAAGGGATACGGAGGCCCGCACAGCCTTACACGCTGGCGTGGATGGGACACAGTGCCGCTGGGGACGGTGACGGTGAGCACGGAAGCCGGCGTCCCTCTCCCAGACTCTGTCCTTGAGAACCTCAAACGCACGCCCCACTGAGACGTGTTCCCAGTGCTCCCAGCGGCTCCGCACGACCGGTGGTCCAGCCACACCACGGAATAGTACTCAGCCGTAAAAAGGAACGAGGCCCCGGGCACGCTACGCTGGGGACGCCCCACGGCGACGCTCTGAGGAGCGAAGTCAGGCAGCCACAAACGCCGTGTGACTTCATGCACGGCAAATGTCCTGAGTAGGCAACTCTGCAGAGGCGGACAGCAGATTCGTGGTTTCCAGGGCTGGGGCCGGCGTGGGGGGGGGGGCAGGGGCTGCCATGGGGTGCAGCGTTTGTTTCTGGGGGATGGAAGCGCTCCAGGAGGAGACGGCGGGCTTGCCGGCACACCCGTGTGAACACACTACGGACCCGGAGCCCTGCACTTGGGCTCTGCGAACTCTGCTCCAGCCCGGGAGGTCCCTGCTGAGTCAGGCTGGTCTGGGACATGGGACGACCACTGGCCTCGGCCGAGGGGGCCTTTCCTCCAGTACCAGGACCCAGTCCTGGCTCCCTCGCTCGGTCCAGCCAGGGTCTTGGCGTCTCTGCACTCACCACCCCCCGCCCCTTGCCAGGAGCCCAGAGAAGCCCCCCTCTGCCGTGTCCCCAGAGAGCAGGGCCCCACCAACCCCATGCAGGCCGGGAGGGGCAGCCCTGTTTACCCCCAGCCACCTTGGCGCGGCAGCTCCGGAGGAATGTGGGGAAGACAAGGGTCACATCTGCAGGCGGCATCTGTGCCCGGGCCGCCAGCAAGCCTCGATGGCCGCTCATGAATGTGGATTTTGTTTGGCCTGTTTGGCTGGGACGCAGGCCCTGCGAGCAGTCCTGAGTCAGGACAGAGGCTGTGAGCAAGCGGCCAGGATGGAATGTCCCCGCCCCGCCCTGGCTCCAGCCAGGGGCCAGGAGTGAGGAGGAGGCTGCGGTCCTGAGCGCCCACCTGTCCGCGCACACGCTAACGGGCACGCGGCCTCCAGCCCTGGCTGGCCACGGTCTCTGCGGTCCAGGCGTGCCTGGAAGGGCGGCGCAGCCAGAGAGTGGGACCTGACCGAGGGCTCTGAGGGGCCCCAAGTCCACGCTGCTTTCCCTCAAGGGCCTTGAGCACCGTCCCCGGGAATGCAGAGCCCCCCTGGGGGATGGGAAGACGGCTCTGCCGCCCGCGCTGGGAGGCCTTCATCGAGCACGGCGGGGACAGGGAGAAGAGGTGGGCAGGGGCCTGGGACCACCATTTCAAGATTGGGGGCCAACCCCGGAGTCCCCCAGACAAGCCCAGCCTCCCGCCTCTGCCTTTAGGCTCCGCCCACAGTCCCCCCGCACTCAGATCTGGAGCTCTCCTCCCCAAAGCCGGCTCTGTTTACACAAGGATGTAATTCTCCGAGACCACCTCGACCCCGACAGGAGCTGAGATGAGTAGTGAGCAGGAAACCTGTAGTTTGACGTGGGGTCACAACCCCCAAAGCCCTGCCAGTGCAGTCGCTGACCTCACTTTCTGGCGGTTGGGAAGCAGCACCAGAAACCGCAGGGCAGCGCGAGGGGGCGGGGCCCGCGGGCTTCCATGAACATCTGGAGGCAGGAGCTCCCAGTGGTGCTAACCAGGCCTGGCCCTGCCACCCCCCCCACCCCGCCCCTCCGCCGCCCTCGGTGGGCCCCTGACCGGCCTGCCACCCTGCTTCCCACCCCTTCCCCAAGCTAGCCTGATGCACCGGAGCCAAAGGCCTACAAGAGTGACGTTGACCCCGAATGACCCGGAGGGGGGTCTTGGAGGCTTGACAGCCCGTGATGAGGGAGAGGGAATCTCAGGTCAGAAGCGACAAGTGTCGCATTCTCTGGCCTTGGGGGCCGGGGGGCAGCTTCCTGTGGGCACACAGGACGTCCTCGGGACCAGGACAGTGGCCCGCGTATGGCACGTATGTCTCAAGTGGGGCCTTCCGGGCGGCGCCCTGGGTGGACAGAGCCCCTCAGCAGGCTGGCGGCCCCCATGCGGTGACCGGCCTGCTCCACGTGCAGACCCAGCTGTGGCTGGGGAGGACCCGCCAGCAGGGGAGAGGCGAAGACACGGCGTTGGTACCTGCAGGGACGTCTGGCTCGGCCTCCCCCGCTCCCCACTATGCCCTCCGCCAAGCTCAAGCTCGTCTCCAACACGACCCGAGCTCATTCTCTGAGAGTCCCGCGAGCCCCCAGCCCGTGTGCCGAGTGCCGCTAGAGCCGGCCCAGCGGGGACGGGACGCTGAGCGGGTGTCCTCTAGCGGAGGGATGAGCCGTGCCCACACACATCCGCAGGTGGGGTGCCGGAGGGGCTGAGGCCGGAGCCGACAGGGCAGGGGACACGAGCCATGGCAAGGAGGTGGCTGGCCGCCGGAGACGGGAGACAGGAGGCTAGGTGTCCCGGACGGGAGGTCACGGGCAGGAGGCAGAAGGGCATCCCAAGAGTGGACCCCGAGGACGGTCACGGGGGAGGGGGATGGCGTGGGGCGGCAGCCGGCCTGGAATGAAGGGCCCCAGGTTTAGTGCCGCCTGCAGTCGTGGGAAGGTGGGCTGCTCTTGCCCTGCTCAAGTCTCCCTCCTTCCGCGCACATCTAGAATGAACCGGAGTGGACTGCGCCAGCCGGCTAGGGGAGGTTCCTCGCCAGGGAGAAGCCGGGAAGGCAGCGTCCAGCAGGACCCAGGATGCGTGACCATGCCCTACAGTGCCCTCCTGCCTGGACTTGTCGCCGGCGCCAGGCACCCCTCCCGGCCCTTGGCCCCCGCAGAGCCCTTCCCTCAGGTCCCGTGGGGTCTCCCCAGCTGCAGGGGTAGGAGCCACAGAGGCTCACCCTGCATCAGGCCTCTGCTGCGGGGACCCTATGCCTCAGTCCCCCTGGTCCTTGTGAGGTCTCCCGTTCTCCCGATGGAGAAATCAGGTCAGAGACATGGGTGACTTGCCCACACAGCCCCGGGCCGCTGCCTCCGAAGACGGCCGCCACTCATCACCTTCCCTAAACTCTGAGCCCCTCATTTTGGACGAGGAAGCGGACGGGTAACTGAATCCCGGGAACCGTGAGAGCCTGGAGGAAGGTGGGGGTGGGGCTGGCTTGGAAGGCTCCGGACTCCGGAGGAATCCACAGTGTGAACTGATGTCAAGAAGCACATGCGTCTTTGGCACCGTCAACGGTGGCGAGGTTCCAGAAGAAAGGAGGTGGGAACAGGTCTCTGCTTCCAGGCCACCCTGGAGTTCTGCAAATGGGAAGCCAGGGAAGTGACCCACTGACTTTCTCCCAGGGAGGGAGGCAGGTCGGTGCCTGACCTGGAATGTCAAGTCAGAAAGGGCCCAGGACCTGACAAGATTAGGCTTCAGGGGGACCTAATCTCTCTATTAACATTCTCCAAAGGCATTGGTGTGTAAGCATTAGCCCGATGGCTGTGGGCTGCTCAGGGAGACAGGACCAGAGTCGACAGAAACCACAGGTAGGAGGCTTTCCCCTCAACCTGCAAAAGAGCCTTCTCCTAACCTTCAGCTTATTCCAAGGGCGGGACCTTGGGATGGGCAGGTGTGATAGGGGGTGAGGTCCCCATCGCCGGGGGTATGCAAGCACTGGCAGTCATCTGGAGGCAGGGTCTGGTGGAGAATGGAGCACTGATGAGGGAGTTGAAGAACCTCTGAGTTCTCCTTGACCCTGCATTCCCAGCACTGCTGGCTTCCGCA